>NC_139537.1:62469648-63748398 GCF_965153285.1 Podarcis tiliguerta | reverse complement strand
GGAACTGCAAGTAAGGTAAGTTCTCATTAAAAGGCAACCCACACTAAATTTATTCCCCATCCCTAGAGTTGGTGGCTCGTGGGGAGGGTCACCCTACGGCATCTTACCCAGAGCCCTTCACAATCTGAAGCTGGCATTGGTTGTGTGATGCTGCATGTGTAAAATTTACTTTCTGAAAACTCTGCATTCTTAACTTTTTTTTTTTAACAGTTTTTCATGCCCTCTGTATGTGTTTGGCACTTTCCTTCCTGGTTTTTTCTTCCTTCTCCCAAACAGGTTGCAGAAACAGGTCGGGTCATAAAGCACCTGCACAGCTGCTGATCAAGACAGTTTTCGAAGAGCAAAATAATACAGAGTTTCTTCCCCTCCCATATCCTGAATGGTATCACTCCAGGCAATATCTGCAACTTGTAGTACCAATGGGAGTGTAAAATCCATAACTGAGTATGCTTGCAGATAGAAGAATTGACCTGTACTGAAAATACTTTGACTCTTCAGGATACAATCTCCTAAAAACAAATGGTTGCATGTAGCATATGGAGCAGAATCAACTTGCATGGGAAAATTGCACAGGCAAAAATCTCTAAAACTTTAGGTTTTAGAGGACAGTTGCGACTGCTCTCATTTTCATGTGACTTTTGTGATGGTAGCTGAAGAATGAGAGAATCTCATTGAAATAGCCGCCCAAAAGGGCATAAAGGAACCACATTGGCTTGAAAATACATGTCTACAGGCAGATATTAAAGCAGAATAAAAGCAGAAGAATGTAAGGTGTATAAAAAGGGAATGGCCACAAGAGGTCCAAAAAAGCTCAGAGTTATTCAAAAATAGAAAATGTATTGTAAGTTTCATGAAATAGGAAAGTAAAAACAAAACATAACAACAAAAATCACCTGCCACAAAGGGTAAATAAAATCTTTAATAATAAAAGGATGATTGGTCGTTGAAGACCAAATCTATGTTGCCCCCCCCCCGACTCTTATGTGAACAGATTTCAGGGGCTGCACTACATCAACACAAAACACTACATTGATAGAAAACTAAGTAGTGGCCTCTGCCACTAAAGGTCCATTGTGCAACGGAGTCCTTTTTACACCCTGCAACAACAAGTGACACCCAGAGATCATCTAAAAGCAAAGTTTGTTTCATATTTGCAAGTGAGGAAACAGTATCAGCAGTAAATACCACAAAATGGCTTTCACCTTCAGTTGCTGTGGGGTAAAGTTGTGAGAATGGGGCCTGTGATGTCATAGCAAGAGAGGCCATTATGAGATACCTTGTGGGTAAACGAATTCTTGAATTACCCTGATGATATCTCCAAGGAGGAGTTTGTTTATTTTTTGGTGCTTATAGGTGGCTGTTTATGGTGGGATCATTGCTGCTCATGCATGCAGAATTTTTTTGTGGGATCCACACAGCATCATTGTCATCAAAATGCCAGCCTCCCCCAATTTAATCCGGATTGACCTTTTCCTGGGGAAATGCAAGATTAAGCACTTCTACCGGTGATACATTTGGGATAGTACAACAACCTGTTTATAGTAACATCTGGGCTTCAGTAAAGCAAATAATTTAATTAGACAGCGCCTATATGATATGAAACCTAGGCAGCATCTTAAAAAGTAGAGACATCACCTTGCCAACAAAGGTCCGTATAGTAAAAGCTATGGTTTTCCCAGTAGTGATGTATGGAAGTGAAAGCTGGACCATAAAGAAGGCTGATCGCCGAAGAATTGATGCTTTTGAATTATGGTGCTGGAGGAGACTCTTGAGAGTCCCATGGACTGCAAGTAGATCAAACCTATCCATTCTTAAGGAAATCAGCCCTGAGTGCTCACTGGAAGGACAGATCCTGAAGCTGAGGCTTCAATACTTTGGCCACCTCATGAGAAGAGAAGACTCCCTGGAAAAGACCCTGATGTTGGGAAAGATGGAGGGCACAAGGAGAAGGGGACAACAGAGATGGTTGGACAGTGTTCTCGAAGCTACCAGCTTGAGTTTGACTAAACTGCAGGAGGCAGTGGAAGACAGGAGTGCCTGGCGTGCTCTGGTCCATGGGGTCACGAAGAGTCGGACACGACTAAATGACTAAACAACAACAATATGATATCGAGCGACAGAATAATTTGGCCACAATAAGGAAATTTGTCAATAGTATGATTATTTCCCACCTAGTCATTTTGACACTTTGGCACCCTGTTTGCAAAATTTAACAATTCCAAATTGCGCTTTCACTTTCGCAAGGTTGAATATACTGCCTTCGGCTATACTTGAGGGTCGATGTCAAAAAATTCCACTGGAAAAACTGTTATGTCCATGTGCAGATGGCAGTATTGAGTCAGTGGCTGTTGTGCTTCTGGCTTGCACTCTTTATAAAGATTTGAGGAGTGAGGTTATTACTCCTCTACTACTGTCTGTGCCAGGCTGCTCAACCATTGCTACTGTGTCCTTTATTCTAGCAGATCAAGATGATCAGGTGACAGCAAAAACTTTAAGGTTTTTAGCGGGAATAATTAGAATAAGATTTATTATTTGATTATTGATGTAAACCTCCAAAATGTATTTTGTATAGTTAAGTTTTTACTTCTATCTTCAGTACATTTTACTTTATTTTATTGCTATGGCTAGTGGCTGATGCAAATAAAGATTCTTCTGATCTAACATCTGGAAGTAACTTTTCCAACTCTAAAGTTGTCCAACACAATAGCTGAAAATGCTGTTTAGCCAGTGGCATACTGTGGGTTGCCAGAGCCAGGCGCTGTGCGGAGAGGTGAGTGGGAAGGAGGGAAACAGACAGAGTAGGCATGTGCATTCAACTGCCTAACAGTGTTTGCGTCACCCAGGAGACTGCAGCCACAGAGATAAGAAGAGTTGTTCTGTTGTCTGGAAAGGTCACTTCCTGGTTTGCATGGAGAAGTTGTTTTCAGTGAAGTCCAGCGATGGAAGCGTGCAGCTGTATTAAGGCAGCACCAGGTGATGGATTTTGCGCCCCTAACAATTTTGTGCACGGGTGGCGCTGTGGGTTAAACCACAGAGCCTAGGACTTGCCGATCAGAAGGTCAGCTGTTCGAATCCCTGTGACGGGGTGAGCTCCCGTTGCTCAGTCCCTGCTCCTGCCAACCTAGCAGTTCGAAAGCACGGAAAGCACTTCCCTCTGGCGGGAAGGTAAACGGCGTTTCTGTGCGCTGCTCTGGTTCGCCAGAAACGGCTTCGTCATGCTGGCCACATGACCCGGAAGCTGTACGCTGGCTCCCTCAGCCAATAAAGCGAGATGAGCACCGCAACCCCAGAGTCGGCCACGACTGGACCTAATGGTCAGGGGTCCCTTTACTTTTACCGTTACCAATTTTGTGCCCAGGGCAACAGCCCCTGTGGCGACCCCCCTTCCCCACTACTACACTGGTTTTACCAACAGGTAAATTTGAATTAAAAAAATACAGTAGTCTTTAATGTGGAATTTCATTTATTCCAGTTAGCAATGCTCAACTTTGGCTGATTAAAAGTACAGCTAAGTCTCAACTGCAATGCTGCAATAATACATTCAGTGTGGTGCTCGTTATTTTAGAAAAGTGACATGCCTAATTTGCTGCAGAAATGTTAGGCTGAAGAACTTCAGTGGTAATGCAAATGATCCACTAAAGGTCAAGAAATCATAGCTTTAAAAAAACACACTAAATGTACTAAAAACATTCATACAATTTGATGAAAATGTCAAACTTATTAAAAATGCCCCTTGTTTTGCTTGTCAAAGAGCATGATCCCAGAAATTGCTGAGTTTGGGTAGTATGCTCTAGAGATGTCACGAGAGGCACAAAACAATTTGTAAGCTGGTTAGGAGGTAAAACTTCATTATTTTAATGGTAATGCCAGGCTGTCTGGAAGTTAAAACTATTTTATAAGGAAAGCAAAGGACTTTGATAATCAGTAGTGGCCAGGATGAGCGACATTCTAAGACATTTTTGTTGCAACATAAACAAGGGATTAATTCCTGGTTCTTGGCGAGATGATTAATCCTAGGTGTGGTCTTACATAATAGAATATATATTTATTTAAAACCCCATGTCCATAGAAAATTAAATGTGAGGTAGAAGGATAGACCAAAACTGTTTGTATTTTCGATGCAGAGAGATCATTTTAGTTTTCTATGTACAGATCTCCCTCTCTCTGTATGGAGGAGCATTCAGTCCTGTGAGCTCCCACTTGCAGTTTGAAGCAGGCCAGCTCTCATACAAGCCATCTCAATGATAACTAACAAGCTATAGCAGGAACCTCATTGCCCGTTTAATAACGTACAGTGGCCGTTTAATGACGTACAGTACGGCAAACCTGGAAGTGTATACTTCTGGGTTTCGCCCTGTGCGCGTGCGCAGAAGCGCTCAATCGCACCATGCGCATGCCTATGGACTTTTCGGGTTGCGGACGGACGCCTGGAACAAATTTAATTCGTATCCAGAGGGTCTATTGTATTCAATTCCTCACTAAGAAACCAATATGCAGAGATCTATATGGCAGGGATGAGGAGCCTTAGACCAGTGGTTCCCAATTAGCTAATTACTGAGGACCCCCTATTTTTCAAAAGCCAAGCCACGGACTTTTTTTGAAAATCTTGATAACTCCATGGTAATGACCTCTGCAAAGCAATTTTTTTGAACAAAATGCAGGTTAGCCCCTACTAAGCAAAGAATTTTAGGTATACTAAAAAACAGACTACGGTGGAGCAGTATCTGGGTTTCAACAATGTGATATATCAGGTGCTAAACATTGTGATATTCTGATATATCATGATTGTGTTGGGCCAAGGGGTAACCCATGAAATGCGGTCCAGGACCTGTCCAAAATCCAAATATTCTGCTGGGAGTTAGACCGGCAGGGCCAAGGCAGGACAGGTACAGGATCTCAGACAGGATCTAGCATACCGCAATGTTGCTCCTACAACCTGGGGCAGGGTCCGACAGCCTTTTATTTTTGTCGGGGTAGCGGCTGGTCCTGATCCCCGGCGACTCACCTCCCTGTTTCGCCCGAAGGTGAGCGCTCCTCCTGCATGTACTCAGGTTTCGCCTTCTCTCAGACCTTAGTCTCTGCAGCTTGGGAGACGCTCTGCAGCTTGGGAGACGTTGGTAGGTTACTAGACCCAGAGGCCGCCTCAGCCTCCCCTGACCCAACCAGTAGTGGAGCAACTGTAAGTGATGGCCCAGCTGAAGGCAATGAGGTAATTCCCGCATCTGGAGCCAGGGCAAGCTCAGGCCCCTGACTCGGCCCAGCTGGTGCTTGTTGCAGGGGATCCTGTGCAGACTGGGACTCTTCAGGATCAGGCCCCAGACTTGGTTCAGATGATGCCTGAGGCAAAGGGTCCAGTGCAGACTGAGAATTCTCAAGTCTGAGCCCCAGGCCATCACAATGACGTCTGAAATCGGAGCTCACACGTGGGGATGAGGGAAGGAGCAGCTGTGGAGATCGGATGGGTGGGAGAGAGGAAGCAGAGTCACCTCCACTGCATGGTTAGAGGGGGGAGGCGATGGGGGTGCATCAACCGGCCGTCAGCAGGGCAGCCAGCGATGGCAGCCAGTGAAGATGCACATCCACTGTGGAGGCTGCTGCTTTCCTGCTCTGTGAGAAAAGCTGCTCCGCTTCAGTGCCAGGAGGAGGTAGTGCCATGGTGCCTTGAAGTGAGGCTGATCAGCTGCCCTGGTCTCCCTCAGCGTGAGGGGAAAGTAGCACCTTGCAGTTGGCTGCCCTGGTCTCCCTCAGCGTGCGGAAAGGCAGAATTATCAGCGGTGCCTTGAAATCAGCTGTCCTGCTCTCTCTTGTGCAAGGAGCAGTATATTGCTGTGTATTGCCAGGTCAATACTGCTATCGTGGTGCAATTTCAAAACTGATTTTGGCTGATATATTGAAAAACCATACAGCGCTAAAACAGACCATAAAATTTGTGATACTACCATGCAAAAATGGCAAAAATTTAGGGATGGGGCCGTGGACCCCCCTGGGTACATTCTGTAGACCTCCAAGGGTCCCCGGACCCCTAATTGGGAACCACTGCCTTAGGCCATCCAGATGCTGTTCAATGCACATCTGCCCCAGCAGCACAGCCAATTGTATTATGGATTATGGCAATTGTAGTTCAACATCTGGAAGGCCCCATCCCTTGCTGTCATCAGGATCAGCAAAAACAACAACTACAGTGGTACCTCGGGTTACATACACTTCAGTTTACATACACTTCAGGTTACAGACTCTGCTAACCCAGAAATAGTACCTCGGGTGAAGAACTTTGCTTCAGGATGAGAACAGAAATTGTGCTCCGGCGGCAGCAGGAGGCCCCATTAGCTAAAGTGGTGCTTCAGGTTAAGAACAGTTTCAGGTTAAGAACAGAGCTCCAGAACGAATTAAGTACTTAACCTGAGGTACCACTGTATATAGAATGTTTGTGGCAGGAGGACTTGCATGTATAAAGTCATTGCATCAGATGTTCATGCATTAAAGCAGGTAAACGCCTTAAAATCAAACATAATGAATGCCGGATTGCCAGCAACATATTTCTCACTGGGTAAGTAGAAGAGAATATAGTTCCTGTTCCCAACTCTTCTCACTTTGGTGACCTTCTAGCAAAGCAAAGCTTAATGGATTCTCTTAGTTGCATTAATGTGGGGGCATTTACCATGAGTTCACGAGACATTGCTTACTGAAATAACTGAATGGATGCAAAGTAAAATAAATGGCTCTAAAATTATCTGCCTCTGACTTTATAGTGTGGACATTTACCTTGACTGGTATTCATGTGACCGTTTTAGAATAAGTAAAGAACAGAATAAGTAAATAAGTGGTTCTAAAGTACTGTATATGCACCTCTGACTTTTATTGTATCCTTTTCATTCACCTTCAATAAAGGAACAAATGAAGCAGCCACATCCACAAATATATACAATTTTACACTGAAAAGTTCCTCTTCGTTATAAGGACTTGTGTAGACATCTAAGTGGCAGAAGGGATTGCTTTGGGGTGGGATGTGCAACAGGAACGTAAATATGCCTTCCAAGAGGAGAGGGGTTATGTTCACTGGCAATGTTAGGTCATCTCTGTACTCGTTGTGATGTGGATTGTGTATGTATGTGGATTGGGACACCGGTGGCGCTGTGGTCTAAACCACTGAGCTTCTTGGGCTTGCCGATCAGAAGGTCAGTGGTTTGAATCCCTGCTCTGGGGTGAGCTCCCATTGCGCTGTCCCAGCTCTTGTCAACCTAGCAGTTTGAAAGCAGACCAGTGCAGGTAGATAAATAGGTACCCCTGTGACAGGAAGGTAAATGGCGTTTCCGTGTGTTCTGATTTCTGTCACAGTGTCGTGTTGCGCCAGAAGCGGTTTAGTCATGCTGGCCACATGACCAGGAAAGCTTTCTGTGGACAAATGCCAGCTCCCTCGGCCTGAAGCAAGATAAGTGCCGCAACTCCATAGTCACCTTTGACTGAATGAAACTGTCCAGGGTCCTTATGCATTACCAGCTTCAAATGCAGCTAGGCTGTTTTGTCTTGCTGTGTTTCAAGTTGAAATTGCCAGTGGATGTACAATTTCAGCACAAGGTGATGTGTACTGAAACCCCCCACTGTGTGTCCATCCCAGTGGGCGGAGACTGGATGGCGATGTCTTCGCCTGACAGAATTGCTGGTTGGTTTCTCTGTCCTCAGAAATCTGGACAAAATGGAAAGCTTCTGAAACCAGGGTTTCAATGCAACTTGAATAAGGAGTGAAGGTGACTTGAGGGAAACTGCATCAAAAGGCAGGATAGCCCTGGATCCTGGGTAACATCTTTGGTAAATGAATTAGAAGAAGATGACATAGAAAAGTGAATTTCAGGTCTGAATTTCAAAAGTTGTTGTTTTTTTTTTTAAAAAAAACATTTATTACTCCTCCCTTTTATAGAAATTATTCAAAATAAATGAAAAAGAAAAACTATTATTACAAATCATATGTCTATGAATTGTGGTTGCCTAGCTATCAGTTACCCAAAAAACGAAAGCAAAAAAACTCTATTGGATACAGAGAGGTGTATTTGCTTTCAGAAGGGGATCTCCTCCTCCTCCTCTAATGTATTTCTATCCTGCCCTTCTCCCAAGTTGGGTGATGTAATGTAACATAATGTAATGATTGCAAACCAAAATGTTTAAGGGGTGTATGGAGAAAAGCATTTTGGGCGAGTGCCAAACTGAAATCTAGATCGGGATTTTTATATTATTTGTAATAAGAGTTCTACAGTAGCACTAAGTAAAGTTAGTTGTTTGTTCCACACTTTCGTCTTCTCAGACATCATTTTACAAAAGTTTGCAAAAGCGAACATTACAAAGGCAAAGCTTCATTCTGCATCACTGACAATCACAGTTCTCCCTCCTACATTGTTCATTAATAACTTCGTGTTTCCTCTGTTGTGTTTGACCTTCAACATATTTTAAGTTTATTATCTAGTATGCTCTGCGGAGGAGGATATTTTATAGAATTCCAGTGTTCAAAGCTGAAAAATGCATTTGTAACTGTTGGGGCAGTCACTTACTGAATATGTTCCCTAGAGGATTTTTACACTCCATATAATAAGCATTAAAATATCATTTAACGGGGTCCTTAGCTATTCCTCATTAGTTGCACTAATCACTTAAATGTACCATGAATTTCCTTTAGGGGATACATTACTGATATGAAAAACAATTAGGAGTTGCTCAACTAAAAAAAAAGTTTGCACACTTCAAGAGCTAATTATGCTTCACAAAACATTGGAAGACAACACCAAACTAGTCCACAGGCTTGCATTAAGCAAGGGCACACTCCATGTGTGATTAAGTGCCCTCCCCATATTTCAGAGATGAGAAAGATAGAGGTTTCTTGTGTTGCATTTTCCATATTTCTCTTCCTCTTTGTTATATTTCACCAAAGCCATAGGGAATTCAGGCAGTTTTGAATGTTGTATTTCTGTATTCAAGACTCAAATGCTTAATACCGAAAGGAAAATTTAAATGCACATATTTTTGTATTTCGTCAATGACTGAAGACTCTAGCCCTGTCATATATAGTAGAGGAATGTAACAGTGAAAGCTGCAAAGTTAGGGTGAGGGGCATTTCAGCTCAGCTCTAACTTAAATTTAAATACACTGCTAAATAAAATCACACCATATTTGGTAAATAGGATCATATTATATCACTGCTCCATGGTCCAGTTCAAAGTGCTGGTTTTAACCTTTAAAGCCCTGAATGTCTTGGGTCTAGGCTACCAGGAGATTCTTCTTCTCCCTAACTTACCTCCCTAGATTTTGAGATCTTCTTCAGAGGTCATTCTCCAACTTTCCACATCTAATGAAGTTGCCTGGGTGGCTATTCGGCACTGGCAGAGGAAGGGGAGTTCAGAGGGAGCGCACTGCTCCTGGCAGCGCGATCCCGGTGGGGTACCATCATGGCTGCCTCCCTGCCTTCGCTGGGCACCACACCCCTGCGGGCGGCACGGCACACCCCCCGGGACGCGCGCCAGCCCCACCTGATCTCCGCCCCCCAGTGCCAGAGCATGAAGCTCCACCACTGCTATTAGGGAGAGGTTCTTTTTAGTGGTGGCACCCTGCATATGAAAGGTTCTCAGAAGAGCTCATCTGGCATCCAGTCAGGCATTCAGCACCAGCTAAAGACCTTATTCTTTTAGTCCTCTTAATTACAATCCTTTCAGTACTTAAGTTTTTTTTGTACCGAGTATGCCTTTGCTGGGTTTTATGCTGGTTTTAAATTGTGTAAATTGTGTTTTAGGTGCTCTGCTTTATGCTGATTTTAGTAGAGTTTTGTTTTGTGGTGCTTGCTTGGCTGTTTATTGTTGTTGTGAGTTATTTTATCTTCTATTGTTCTTTAGGGTACTATTGTTGTTTTAATACAAGCTGTATTTTTAAATTTTATTGTGTGTGTAAACCACCCAGAGAACTAGGTTGCATGGGTGGTATATGAATGTAATGAATAATAAAACAATATATTTAGTCCTGGACCCAAAAACACAATTTTAATTCCATGTCCAGTTAAATGAGAAAAAGCAGCGCCTTCACCAGTCTTAGGTCTGAATGGGACCATGGAGAAAAACATATGCTACCATGTTGGTTTAGGAATGAGATAAGGCTTGGATTTGCATTTCATCTGAATCTGCTTGGCAATCTTTTGTGGACTATTGTTCATTGTTCTGACTGTGTCTCTACACTTTTGGTCTGCCGCTATATGCGCGAAACCACAGGAGAATAAACTCACAGTAATGTATGACTTTGAATTCCTGGTGGCAGACCAGCTTCCAGCCATTTCAATCTTCAATTCCAAAGCTCTGACTCAGATGAACAATTTAAACAGAGGACAAGAAGAATGGCAGTTTTCTAATGATGCCTTCTAGCAGTAAAATTCTATAGGGTTCTCTCTCCCCCCCCCCCCACTATTTTTCTTTTTAAAAGTTGCCCTCTGTTGCAGTATTTGAGGACACAGATCTAGGAAATGTGTATGAAACAATAATTCTGCACTACAGGATGTTCTTCATCAAGTCGTTCTCCAATAATGCTCTGCCCTATGATATACAATTTAAAAAGGTTTCAGCCTGAAAAGCAATGTTCAACTGACAAAATGTTTGAAATTGTATTCTGAGAGTGGGGAAATAAAATAGAGATGAGAAAAGGGAAATAATTACCCATACCCATGGCTACGCTGTGCTGCCATGGCAGGAGGCATCAGTGCTTCTGAATACCAGTTGCTGGAAGGCACAGGAGGGGAGAGGACTTTGTGCTCAGATCCCGCTTCCTGGTTTCCCACAGGGCCACTGTGAGAACTATTAGAATTCCTGATCCATGACTGCAGTCATAGGATTGTTGCCTTTCACATGACGGTATATGTTTTGACTCCACAGAGTGGGAGGTGACAAAGACAGGATGTTTGTGTTACTGTGTTCCGTGAAGTGAGACTATTGTCCTTTGTTCTTTTTCTCTTTTCTGTCTGATGCTAGAGAGAGAGGGAGCCATGTTGCAGTGCTCCGTGTGTGTTTATAAGTAAATAAAGTAGATTAGCCAACATGCTGAGTTGCTGGGATTCTGTCACGTAAGGTGCGCAAACTCTGCGGATCCCTAAGTGTGCCGGTGTCGGTTGGCATCGGTCGCTGTGATGTTCGGGATGAAGAAAGCTTTTGAAGGCCCCAAATGATCGACCAGCAGGGAGAGAACATGCCAGTCGGGCATGTGTCTCTGCCAGAGTCCTACTCAAGTGTAGGCTGAACTCCTAACAAGAACAGGGTCATACCCTCCAACATTTTTACCTAAGTATCTGGGACGTGGCCCTGCTCCCATGAGTCACGTGACCCGTGTGAGACCACGGAGCCTCGAAAGGCCCGGGATTGTACCCTCACACTTTCATTCTGTTAAGGTTCATAAAGACAGTTTGAAGACCAGTTCTATGCTTAATGAAGTATGTTGCCCAAGTTTCATCGGTCATTTGCTGGATTGATGCATGTGAAAGTTTCGTTCTGAGGAATTCTTTAAAAAAAAATATCACTTTGACAAATTCTTCTCTTCTGCCCACACAGTGAAGCGGTGATAACTTAGGAGGAGGGAAAGGTTGAACAGCTTATCAGACTGCTGTTATTGTACAAAACTCACTGTTAGATAAATCAAAGAAAATGCTTGCTTTAATGGCCTTGAATATCACCAGCAGCAACAACAGGACATGATTTGTGTGAAGGGCATTTTATATTCACAAACAAGTAGATTGAAAACAAAATTAGCAATTTATCCTGAGGAGCAAACTGAAGTAGTGCTTCAGAGCCAGTGAACTCTTGGAACTGAATGGAATGGAAGACCTAAGAATGTGGCAGGCAAATAACAGGTTGCCAGCTTAACAAAGTAGTGCCATTATAAGTGCATCCATTTATTTCTAAGTTTTGGACCAAACCAGGAGACAGGTTGAGGGAACAAACTAAATGTGGAACTGAAGAATAACTAAGGAACATGCCAGAGCTGCTGGTGATTTGTGTGTGCATATATATACACCAGTGGAGGAAGGAGGATGCGGGGGATATGGTCCACTCCGGATGCCACACACACACCCCACACTCGCTGTGCCCCCAACCACTCGCCGCGGGTGGCGGGAAGCTAGTGGCGCCCTTCTCTGAAGCTCGCCATGTGGGCAATGGGAAGCTAGCAGCCCCTCCCCATTGCGTAGGCGGCAGGCGGCTAGGGATGTGAGCAGTGTGAGCAGTTAGCCGCACCCCTGTGGGCCAGCTAGCCCTGTCCCCATGCCACTCCGGGTGCCAGAGCAGGTAGCTCTGCCTCTGTATATATATATGAATTCCTGGATGCTAAGATCCAAGTTTGGGGCAAGTACACTTTGGTGAGAGAACTCCTAGTGGAGTCATAAAATATGCAGCATAATAAAGCATGGAAATATAGACTGTTAGACCTTTAAAAATGTTCCCCTCTAAGTGAGTTCCAAAATATTCCCTTTAAAACTTTATTTACTAAGCTTCCCTCTTCCTCCAACATAGGAGAACAAGCTCAAACCTCCTCACACATTGAGCTTCTCAGGTAGACTGGGGAAGAACAAAGACTTGTTCCTCCCAAGGTGAGGGGAAGTAGACATAGCTGACACAGTAATATACAGAAAAGATGCAGGGTGGTTTTTTTAAACCACGGAGTTACTTATTGAACCCCTCCCCTATTTATTTAGCCACCCCATCCCTAATCAGTAGGAGGACTGGAATTAGCCTTAATATATTCTTATCCTTTTACACTCCACTTATTCTTTTTCAGTATCTTGAGGGGGAAACCTCCCTTCATAATTTTCCCAAAGAGGTTTGTATTTCTGTACAGGTCTGAAAAGAACCTTGCTGCGACGCCTGTACAAAAGAAGAGCCATTTCAAACCTGAAATGTGTCACTTCTGATAGATTCACCACCGCCTTTTGATTTGAAACTGGCTACTGCATTCTGTTCTGCTATCTGGTGGTTTCACCCCCTTTCTAGACCCTTCCCTCTGGCACTGACTGACTGACTCCCCAAAGATCCCTGCAAATGTGATTGCACTCTTTCCAGTTCATTAGTATCACCATGTACCGATCAATTTCTATTATTATTATTATTATTATTATTATTATTATTATTATTACTATTTGGTTTTTGTTTTTAGCTTTGGCATTTGCCAATCTTTCGTTTGTCACAGTCTCCATAAACAGTTGCCCTTTGGCAAATCTTTGCACGCATCAAAGCATTTCTCTGAGTAAGATATGATACTATTTAAGTTTGTCCCCAAAGCTGTGAGCATTGATTTCACACAAATACTGGGCTTCGGACAATCGCAGAGAACCTTATGAAGTCTACTCTAAAAAGCAATCAATTCCAGCTTTTATGACTATTGCCTGCACGCTGCTTGCTTTTGTTCTCTCAAGGGTGGAAACGTTTGACACTTTGGTAGACAGATGATGATGGTCTAAGGTACTGCATATACGCTCATATTGTCTAGTGTCTTTCCATTCAGGCTTTCCTATTCACTAGAAGGAATTCTTAGATTAAAATCCCCTCCTAAGAGACCACCCCAGGGTTTCTGTAGACACACTGACAATATATTGCCACGGCAGTTAAGATATACCAGGAGAAAGAGGAGGAAAATAACTCAGGGGATTGTCACGAGTTGTCAACCATGGAGAGAGGGAGAAGGAAAGAGAATGAGAGAGAGAGAGAGAGAGAGAGAGAGAGAGAGAACAACTGTGTTGCTGAAACAGTGAGGCATTAAAGCAGGCAGATATAATACAAAGAGAGGCCTGGGTGTTAAGTTGTGGGTGAACATATCAGACGACACAGCAATTCTTCAAACAGCTCTTGTTTATTCACAGGCCAGAACAGAACTGAACTGAACTGAAGGGTTCAGCTAGCCTGCTTATATAGAGCTCCAGTACAATGTAACTGTAACAACTTTCTGTAACTATCCAATCACTGAACATCACTTTCGATCCCTTATTTGCATATGTGGACCTGAACTATCTACAGTACCCCCCCTGCTGACCCAGGGTGAGAACTTCAGTACATAACACAGGGCATGATGCCTTCCTGAGGGTCATCTGCCTTCCTGAGGGAGACACTCATTGTGGACAGTGTAATCTTGTTCTATTGGAGAGGGCAGAGAGAGTGATGCTCATCTACACAAGGGGCTGGCAGCCAAATGCGGCCCTCTACACCTCTCTATCTGAAGCTCAGGACTCTCTCCAGGCCACCCCCCACTCTCCTTGTGGCCCAGCTTACTGTCCTCCTTGAGAGTTTTTGCCTGGCTGGAATGTGTCACTGAATTCTGCTAACATTTCTTGCTTGTCTGCATGGAGCACAGAGAGGGGTGAATGGCTGCGCACAGAAACTAGCCTAGGCAAAATGCCCCACTTTTGCTTCTACATACACTCCAACACGTCAAGGTGAAAAACCAGGAGCTGCATCTTCTGAGGCTGTGTATTTTGTCACAGGCTAGGCTTGTTCTCCTTGCAGAATTTCTTTCCAGAAGACTAATGGCATTAACCTGATATTCAGAAATACACTACAAAGGCTACTGCCGCTAATTGCACTCACTCACTTTGATCTCTGTGATCCTGACTCTGTCAGTGCAATGAGGCAGCCAACAATACTGTGCTAGTTTAAGAAGATGTAGTAGGTCTGATCCACGCAATTTCTGCCCATCTTGCCAGAGGGGAGGAACTGGGCTTCAGTCCGGAGGCCACCCGGATAACCCCGCCTGCTGCTTTGTCATGAGCAGAACTATGTTGTTAGCACTTAAGGGAAAGTCTGCTCCTCCATTGGTTTACATGGCATCCTCACGGATCGTTGTACTGAATGCCAATTTTTCACAGGAAAAGTTCTTTTGGACAACATTTCTTTAGAGCCTTTACTTTTAAGAGCTTAAAATGTCTTTTGAGTTGTTCCAACACAGAATACGATAATCAAATATTGTTGTTCTGTTGCATCAACAGTGTTGGTGGTAGGGGAATCAGAATCAAATCATATGTGAATTAACATTTCAAAAATTGGTTACCATTTAAGAAAAGGCAACTGGACACGACTGTAATATCTGGAGCTGATACCTGGTACTGGCACTTAAGACAAAATCAAATTGCTCTTTCAGTGTTCAATATTACCTGAACGTCGCCTTCAAAAACCCAAAACCCAATTAAGAGCCACTACACAGTGGTTTGGGAGGCCCTCCTCTGCATCTCACCCCCTCTGAAGAACAAAACCAAATTAGAACATTAATGCAGATGTTTGGAGTGCATTGATGGCGTGGTTGAGTTGTGATTTACCTACTGATATACAGGCAGCAACCATTTTAGGCATGTCCAATTGACATATGGGTCTTTTGGGACCCGGAAGAAGGCAGAATGGGGTGTAATGGGGGGGCATACTTATATGCACGCTGCCAAAGTGTGTGACGGCTGGAAACAGAATCCCTATGGAAAAGAGAGAAAGTGATATAGGGCAGAATTTAAATTAAACATTTAAATTAATTATTTGTATCCTTTAAACTTTTAAAATATATGTTTTGAACCACTCTGATCTTCAGATGAAGGGCAGTATACAAATTGAATAAATAATATTAATACTAATGATATAATACCAGGGGGGAACATCACTTATTGGATTTTCGCTTGCCACAGCTGCTAAGGCTAGACACAAAGAAAGTGGCTATCCGACCCTTAAATATTTCCTACTTTCTACTGTGATGTTAACATATGAGAGTGCTAGTGGTGAAATAGTTAAACAGGTTACCCAATCAGAACCCAGGGGGTGGAGTCAGAGGGACTATAAAACCAGCTCTGGGAGGTGCAAAGGGAGGAGTTCGTTGGGAGTTGGGTGGTTGGTTGGAGTGGGAGTGAACTGGGATAGAGTCTGTGGGTAGGTTGAGTTAGTGTAGCGAAATAAGCTGAGTCAGGAACAGTTAGGAGCTAGGAAGACAAGTAAATATCTGAGAGGTGGTTTAGTGAGTGAGAGCAGGAAGTTATAGGTCTGGATAGGCACCCCATGATTGTAATTGATCGATACTGTTTATGAAACCACACGCTTGTTAAACTGCAATAAATAAACAGAAGTTTATGTTCCAATTTAACCCTGACTGGACTCAGTATTGTACCAGGTAGGGCCTGGGTGGTGGCAGAGAGAAATAAAGTGGTGGCACAGGGATCAATAGACGGTGGAACGTCCAGGGACCCTGTGTGATCGCCACATCTTCCTGTCTACCTATGATTCTTCATGAAGTGAGCATGAATGTTGAGAAGACAAATTCTTCGCATTAGTTCAATTTAGTATTTGAATCCTAGGGGAACAGGAACATAGGAAGCTGCCTTGTACCAAATCAGACCACCAGTGAATGTAGCTCCATCTTGTTTGTACAGTGACCGGCAGCAGTTTGCCACATTTTCCAACAGAAGGCCCCCGTCCCCCCGTCCCCCAACCCTGCCTAGAGATGCCAGGGATTGTGGTTAGCAACTCCTCAAGGTTTCAGTAGTTTTCTATGGAGGATAATTGCAGCCCAAACCTTCTCAATTTGAAAGAATCCAAAAGAGGGAGATTAATAGTGGGGGCCACACATAGTTGCCCAACACTTGATGGTTTGATGGATGCCACATATTGTCAGCAAACAAGGGCACAGCATTCCAGTATGGAGAACACAATTTAGGCATGTGCTTGGACGAACCTAAGCCTCTGCTAACTGAGCTAAACGTCTCCCACCTTTATCTTACCATTATTTGGTTCACATTTAAAGTCAAGCCAAGAATATCATGGCATATATATTAATATTTGCTTTCACTTGGATCCTTATCTTCACTTATGGTGGCAATTTCAAACCATCTAAGGCTGCAATCCTATACCTTCTTATCTAGAAATATGACCCACTGAACATAATGGAGCTTTCTTTTGAGTACACAAGGACTTCTGGGTAGAATTGCACTGTAAATGTGGACTACAATCTGTTAAGGACCATTACGTGATGGATGTTTGAAATGATTCACTCCACACAAACCCTGCTCTTTCTATCCAAGTAACAGTGGACAGCTATGTCACATTTACTTGGAAAGCTTTTTATTGTTTCTGTAAAAGTCAATCATATCTTTGAAAAGTTCAAACAATGCACCACATCAATAAGTTATTGATTCCTACCACCTGGGCTGTTCTATGGGCTGACACATCGCAAGCTCAGAAGGAAAAGCTCCCATTACCCAAACCAGATTTGCTTCTCTAAGTGTATTATGTCTTGCCATTTCCAGGTGGGCGGGAAGCCTCAGATCTGATATTGTCTTTAACATTTACAATTCTATTTTTATTCAATTTATTGCGCCCTAGGGCAATCACACGTTATAAAAGTCCCATCCCTTTATCCATTTTACATCCACATTTCAGAGGTAGTTGGAAAAAGCATTAAAAACGTACATTAGAGTGGAAAAGTTTGAGCTCTAATAAAGTTTTAGCTTTAAGAAAAGCAATCTTTGAAAAATAGGTAAAGCAATCAGATTGCTGCTGCTATTGCAGTGATTGGTTGTGGTGTATTTTCAATGGTCTGCACAACCTTTATGGATTTCAGGTATTCTTATCTACTTGTTCCTCCTGTTCCCCATCCCCAAATTTACAGATCTCAAGTTTACTCCAGCCTGAATCAATCCAGAGTTTGATTTTTCTCCTCTCGAAGCTATCACTTTACAAAGTGATAGATCCCATGGCGCTTCAGATTTAGAAGTAAACAGTAGCAGAAATACTCATCTCAGCTGGTCAGTGGAAAGTAATTGTTTTTATGTTATTCAGCTTTTGTTCAGGAAAAAACAAATCATAGCATAGTTGTGTTTTTATAGCTTTTACAGTCAGTTAACATGCCTTTTTGTGGGGCTAACCTGATTCCTCTTGTGTCTGAACTATCAGTTTCTTCCCCTCTTTGTGGGAGTCAGAAAACAGTGCTTGCTTTGCTTTGCTTTTATTATTTCGGAGAATTTCAGGGAAATGTGAGCAGAAATTGCCAACATTCATTTATTTATCTCATGTCCAGGATAGAAATCAACCCAGCAAATGCGATCAGTATTTGCTGTTGTTTCCAGTCTGCAGATTAGAGATAACGTTGCATAACTGATTGCTCCCCACAATTTATATTGCACTTCCTTTGCATTGAAATGAAAGGTGTGTAATAACAGAATGAGAACATAATTAATTATATAAAATTTCACCATAGCGGGCAGTGAGGTGAATAATGTAGTTTTTGTCATAATCTGAACTGCAGCCGAATGGAAACAGCACTGCTTGTTATGAACATGGGATGGAACAGATATTGATGCCTGCTTACAGACCACACGTTCCAGTGCATTTCCCCATCACTTTACTTATAAAGAAAAGTCTGCTTTGTGGTTTGTTGTTATTTCTTGCACAAGAGCACTGATCAGCTTTAATTGCACAACCTGAATTTGCAATAATAAGAGTCTGGAAGCACCCTTATACACAGTTCCCTTGTTGATGAGTTTATAGCCTTGTTTGGCCATAAAGTTTACTGATAGCCTTAGGCAAGTTGCTTACATTTTGTTTAACTTAGAACCATAGAATCATAGAGTTGGAAGGGACCCCGAGTGTCCAAACACCTGCAATGCAGGAATCTCAACACGGTGGTTCCCCAACCAATTTGAAACCATACCTGACCCTGCTTAGCTTCGTAAATGTGCTAGCAGCGTTATTGCTGTTCACTAGGAGTACACTTGCTTTACAGGAATGCTGTGAGGCTAAAATGCTTTTTTAATGTCCTTGGGAAAGGAAGGAAACACGAATAAGTAGCTCATTATTTTCAGTGATTGTCACTTCCATCTATGGTAAATAGTCAAGCTGTTTTGGGGAGTGGGGCACATGTTGCTGCCTGAAGTATGGCTAAATGATATGAATGGATTGCCCTGTATGAGGGATGATCAAGAAGATGCCCTGCAGATGTCGTGGAACTCCATCTCTCATCAGTTCAAGCCAGCACAGTCAATTGTCAGGGATGATGAGAGCTGTAGTTCAGCAACATCTGGAAAGTACCACCTTGTCACTATAGGCTCTTTTAAATGTGATCTTAATATGAAATAATTAATTATATAATTATGGACGTGAGAGCTGGACAATAAAGAAGGCTGATCGCCGAAGAATCGATGCTTTTGAATTATGGTGCTGGAGGAGACTCTTGAGAGTCCCATGGACAGCAAGAAGATCAAACCTATCCATTCTTAAGGAAATCAGCCCTGAGTGCTCACTGGAAGGACAGATCCTGAATCTGAGGCTCCAATATTTTGGTCACCTCATGAGAAGAGAAGACTCCCTGTAAAAGACCCTGATGTTGGGAAAGATGAAGGGCACAAGGAGAAAGGGACGACAGAGGACGAGATGGTTGGATAGTGTTCTCGAAGATACCAGCATGAGTCTGACCAAACTGCGGGAGGCAGTGGAAGACAGGAGTGCCTGGCGTGCTCTGGTCCATGGGGTCACAAAGAGTCGGACACGACTAAATGACAACAACAACAAAAATATGAGATGTGATTTTCTAACATCTTGGAATATCATATTCAGTTGTACATGGAATCAAGGGAACAGTAGAGCAGACCTGATGCAATTTTCGCTGGTTGAAAAGTGCTTTGATATTGCCAAGTCTTTAAAAATAATAATACAGTAATGAGGAGGAGGTTTCTTAGAAACACTACTTACTCAAAGTGCTGGAAACAAAGGAACACCCTTTGGGCAAACCCGAGAATGGATATCTGATTAAATTGCTGCTTGCGCTTCAAAAAGCTCTCTTAACTTAGTATCTATAATCCACTTATGAGCATGATTCACACATAGAACATCAATAAATATCTCCATAATTTAAAGGCCTGCAGTCATTTCCTCTCCACAGGGAACCCAGCGGACTCCACTTCTGTGAAGGGTATTAGGGGTCTCTAAAAAATCTCAGCAGCATTACTGAACTAGAGTTCTCAATATTCTTTGGGAAAAGCCACAATGAGAAAACCCACACAAAACTGATATAAATATATGGTATTGATCTGCCTCTGGAATATCTTTCAGGATATGGAAAACAATAATGGAAAGCAATAATGGCTGTTGTGTGAGACAGAGGGACTGCTGCCAAGTCAACAAAAATGAAATCAATCAATCAATAAAGGGCAGCATACTGAGAAAAAAAATCTCATTACTTTGGCAGCAGAGTTTGCTGCCAACTGAGTGTCCAACACCAGGTTTTCAGCAACTTGGAAGCGGTTCAAGCTGATGATGGGCTTTTTGGCTCCTTACTTTTCTGTGGACCAGGAAGGACCAGCCTACATCACCAGTCTTGACCACAGGACTCATAATCCATGTAACTGATCTAGTCTACAATTGCTGTGTCAAGGTCATTTTGACTTTGGTCTGATGTTCCAATTTATAACTTAAACTGGACTGATTAATAAACCCATTAGTTTCCTTGTTTTGGCTTTGATTTATTTACCATCAATAGCTGGTTGGTGTGAGGGCCAATCGCTATGGAGATACAAGCTGTACCACTGTATCACTGTTGGAATCTAGAACTATAATCCTTGAGCTGTTGCCTTTATCCTCATTTAGGATTATGCAGACTAAGTCTCCACAGACTGAGCCTTATATCTGCGTATACTACAAAATACATATTCTAACCATGAGCTGCTGTCAACATTTGAGTTAATTCCAATATGTACTTCAAACATAAAAATAAAAGAAGTTATAGAAGTGATATGGAAGGAAGGCAATAAAAGCTGTCAAATTCTTTCACAACAAATCATATTACTTGGAGTTTGTATCCTCCACATTAGTATAATGTTTACAAAAAAGAAAATAATGATAGCAGGAAGGAAGGTACATAAATGCAGATTGCCAATGCACGTTGAATGTCCCTCTGTAAAAAATCATCATCATCATCATGGATCTCTTTTAAAAACGTATTTATGAAGAGAATTGGCAGAAATAAAGGCACTTAGTAAAGGGACCCAGAACAAGGCAAGAATGCAAAAGAAGACAAATTGTTATGTTTCGAATGACAGACCACAGCAAAACCTCTTAAATAGCAAGCTAAGTATTCAAAGAGGTAGTTATCTTTAAAAGCTTGCAAATCAGGTGCTATTGTCACCCTCTGCTTTTACATAAATATTTGGAATAAAATCTTTTCCCTCAGCATTGCTAAAATCAAGTTGTTTTAACTTGGTGGGCTAACTAATGCAAACACTCAGGTCTGAAATTGTGTCTCATCTTCTTAGGTGGGGAGGAGGGGAAAGGAAACTTTATTTTTGTGAACTTCCTTAACTTATCATAGCATCCAAACCTATACATGATGTAGAATGGTTGCAGTTTAAACCATGTTATAAATTATACTCATCTCTATTTACACTCTGCTTTCTGTACAGAGATTCACATCATTTAGATCAGGGGTTGGGCGGCTTTAGAGTTGCTGAAACTTTTTTCTTTTTTAACTTGAACTCCAAGATCTAGTAGCCAGGGCTAGGTACAAAGACCGTCTCATTAGAATGAAAGGACAACAAGCACATGAGCATATTCTGAGCCTGTGAGTTTGTTTTCAGTGGCAGCCCATTCAGCGAAAGCACATTTCCTCTCCCTCAAAGAATCCTGGGAACTGTAAATTGTCAAGGGTCATGGGAATTAGAATCATAGAATTGTAGAGTTGGAAGGGATCCAGAGTGTCACCTGGTCCAATCCTCTGCAGTCCAGGAATCAGAACTAAATAACTAAACTACAGTTCCCAGGATTCTTTTTGGGGGGGAGGGTAGCTTTAAATGTATGGTATGTACAGTTCGTGTCAGGCTTCAGGGACTCACTTCCTCTCCCCCTTTGGCAGTAGGTAAGCAGAACAAAGCGAAAGAAGTCTCTTATCAGTTCAAAATTATAATGATCACAGCGAGAGAACAAAGAATCCATTCCTAAGGATGAAGGTGCTCCCAATTAAGGGTTCCACCCACTTCCTCCCTAGTCACCCACGTCACTTCTGTGTCTTGCAACCTGGTCTCGCAACCACAGTGCTTTCTGTGCTGCCACCTTATCTGCTCTCCTTGACCTTGGGCTGAGCAGATGGATGCTTTCCAGCGAAAGTGAGTCTGTTAACTCTCTCTTTCCCAGTTCTTTTTCTCCTAGCTGTTCACCACCCAGTTCTTCCCAACTTCTGTCTTCTGAACTACGTCCCTCTGCAAACCACTGTTCCAAATCTATACTATCCCCCTGCTCCCAGGAAGATTCAGGATCCTGGTCAGGAACAGGGGGAGGCTCCCACTATTTTTCCTCAGTGCAGCCCTCCTCAGCATGGTCCCTGACAGTATGTAGCTAAAGTATTTTCAAACAAACATCCACTCCTGGTTAGCTTTCTTCATTTCAACAGGCTAATTTAGGTAGGGAAAACTCATTTTGTTGTTCTTGCCTTTGGGAACAAACAAGCCTTGCTGATTCACTGCGGAGTAGAACTACCTTCTGCCCAGCCTAATTTAGAGGTGTGCCGATATCTCCTCCATTTTGCCATCTTCATTTGCCTGTTTATGAGGCTTCATGTGCTGCTGTTTTTCTTCACATCTAAGCAAAATAATTTCCTTCGGTAACCCATAGCTCCCTTATTTCGTAGCATTATGATGTCTTTCATCGACTGTATTTGTTTCATCCTCTAATTTTGTAATTCCTTTCAAAAGCAATTTAGTTTCTCTCACTTCATTTGTTCTTTATAGAGCCGTTATCCTTATGGCTTCTGACTCCTGTTTGGCCCTCAGTCTTGATGAATGGCTTAATTAACTTGTATTACCAATGCGTAAATGACCAATTTCCATCACGTTGAAGACCATCTCCCTTCATCGTGCTTAGCATTCAAATCTAGGTCCTAATTTTGAACCTCACCTTTCATTTTCGGAGAGAAAGCTTCTGCCTCCCACTCTACCCTCCCTACAAAAAAACAAGCAAAGAAGTGGGGGGGAATGATGAAAGGGATGCTGTTGGCTCAAAAACAGAAGGCCGAAATGAGAAGTTCAATTTTAAAATAATCTTGAAAAATTAAAGCTAGTGTCATGGCTTTTTTAGAGTATGAGATCTGAACTTTTCTGTCATTATGTCTGCAATGCGAAGGTTTTCTGCTTAAGAAAAGATTGTTCTGTGAACCACCCCAAGACTTCTGGGTATAGAGCAGTATATAAATTCAGTAAATAATAATAATAATAATAGTTCCACTGAAATCCGTAAAAACCATGCGAGGATATTGGCCTGTGGATTGCAGCCTATGTAACTGTGGAGTGTGGTAGGACTATGCTTTGTGTATTGGGTAGAACTACCATTGATGTTTATTATGCTGCTGTCACTGGTTGAGATGGGAGGAAAAAATGAACAGGAGAAATAGCAAGTAACAGTATAAAAAGTATACGGCATCTTTTTATTTAAAAAAACCTCCCTGTTTGGAATATGTTTATAATGACTTGTTAATTATACACAATGAGCACACAAAGCTTTTAAAACCAAATTGTTGAATATACAGAAAGAAGCTAGAGCATTAATAAACTCTAAGCAGATCACACACACACACACACACACACGAAAAAGTTAAAGGACAAGTTGTCAAAAAATATCAAAATATGTCATTGAGAATCCAAGCTTCATGCTCTTTAAGTAATCATGTTTTTGACTATGATCAATGAATTTTTGCCACTTAATCAAAAAGGGGTACTCAACAAAAAATTTGGTAATGAAGCAGGGGTGCCCTTTGTCACCCTTGCTCATTGCTCTTACACAAAATGAAGAAAGCACCAACAGCAGTCAAACCAGAGAGGGAAAACTCATTTACCTTTACTTACATTTTGTGTCTTATTTAGAAGGACTTTTTTTTTTTGGCAGTTCTTATTTTCATTTTTAGGTGTTTGGTTTGTCATTCATTTTTGTTGAATACATTTTTTCTTGTTTATACATTTTATGTTTGTCATATTTTTATTTTAAAAACACACTTGATAATTTGTTCCATGAGGTGTTATGAGAAGGTGTCACATGTTATACTCACTATCCCATTTGCTATGTGTGTTATTTCTATATTTATAGTGCCTTCGAGGAAGGAGTTCTTTCAAAAATATGTTGGGCATGGACTAAATTTTCATTTCTCCAGTATTTAGTCCAGCTGGCCATATTTCTACATCCTCATGTTTTCTTTTTTATTCCCTGCGAAAATTTGTTTAATGCACATATTTCCTATCATGGTGTTTTTGCATGCATTTTTGCCAAATAGGCACATTTTTGCAAGCATCGCCCCCTTAAAATCATGTATTTCTGTGTGTTTGTTTCCATGAATGTATGGCTTTTTATACATTCGTGTTTTTTTGTTTGGAGAACTGCATTGCAAAATTCAAAGAAGCACAAACTTTGAAAGATAGCTGTGTTTAGTTTACAAATTGGGGAACCCATTGATCATCCTCATTGTGTGTTGTCCAAGAATGGATTGGCACTAGCAGCATTAAAGGACAACACATCCATAGCCAGTGTGGTGTAGTGATTAAGAGCAGTAGACTCGTAATCTGGTGAACTGGGTTTGTGTCTCTGCTCCTCCACATGCAGCTGCTGGGTGACCTTGGGCTAGTCACACTTCTCTGAAGTCTCTCAGCCCCACTCACCTCACAGAGTGTTTGCTGTGGGGGAGGAAGGGAAAGGAGAATATTAGCCACTTTGAGACTCCTTCGGGTAGTGATAAAGCGGGATATCAAATCCAAACTCTTCTTCACCTCTTCTCCATCTGAAATTACATAACTGCAAGTGGCTGAAGTTTCACAACAAATAACTACTTGTGAGTCAGTTAAGGAGAAGTAGAATTATAATGTTACCTATGTAATGACACAATTATTGCGGGACATATGCTGCCATATTCATTTGTTGAACATCTAGCATTTCTAAAACTCTAATACAGTGTGCTTGAAGATGACAGGCCCACTTCTCAACACGAGCTCTCTCTGCTGCGGGAGAAGGAAGGACCATTTGTAAAGAAATCCACTTCACCAGTCATGTTTGGACTAGCAATCAATCAGAAGGGTGTCTTTTACAGTGCATTAGGTCAAAATTACTATTTGTTAAGGTGCCAGGCAGCCCTCGGCACCTGTAGATTTGGAAAAAGTAACACAGCTGCTTGTATTCAATCCAAGCTGAATGAGTCCATCACTCAATGGCTGCATCCTTTGGGCATAAAAGTGGGCTATAGATTTGCCAGTGGGCTATTGAGAATGGCAAAGCACTGTGAAAGCAGCTGTGTACTCCAAACTCACACACATTCATTGTGCAGCCCACTCGTAGAACTTCAGGGGGAGAAGGTAAAGGAAATTCTTAGAAATTTGGTCAAAGCCATTGAAACTGTTTGACAATGGAAAGATAGATCTCTGGCCAGTTCCATCATTCTTGTATGCTGCTCCTGGCAAGTATATTGGTGTATATCCTTATAAAAGTAAAATAAAGCTGCAAAAAGACGCATGTGCTCTTCAGAAAGTTGCCACAATTGCAGTGTTTCTCTACCTCTCTTTTAAATTGGAACCAGTGAAGGCGGTGAAGGTCCTGTGTGAGTGCCTGGAGGCGGTTGGAGGATGGATGGCGGCTATGGATTGGCGGCTATCATAACCACTGCTTGCCTTTTCTCCTATTGTTTCAGTGGCAGACCTTTTTTTTAACCATTACTGTTGTGCTAGGAGTTTAAACATCCTCATTTCTCACACTTTCTAATCCATGCTTTTTTAATGTTGACATATCAGACTAGGTGCATCATGAAGGCTATTTTTAAAGTTTGTATAGCTCAGATATCAGTTTAAACATTGTACACATCAAACACACAGCAGATTAGAAAATTGCAAACTGTAGGCAATTAATAGATATTTAAACTCACAGGATTGAACAGGGCCTGTAATCCAAATGATTGTCCAGAGCAAATATACTCTAAACCCACTCAGAAATTACATTCCACAGTCATGAATGGAAACTTTTAGCAAGAGGTATTAGATCAGTTCAAACACAATTAACACCAATATGTCGATAAAAACATTCGCTACAGATAAAATGCACTGAGAGAGCTTCATGCCAAGAAAGTTCTAATAGAATATTGCCGATCGCATAGGTGGATATAAACATCTTATGCTGCAGTCCTAAACTCCATTACTTTTGAGTGGACATGGTTAGAACTGCGCTGCTACCTTCAAACTAATAACAACATCCCTTCTCCCCAACATCATCAGAACTACTTTAAATGCTTTAAAAACTGCCCAGGAGATATGATTGAAGTGTAGCAGAAAAATGCTTATTATAAATAAATAGCATGTGCAACTAGAGGATGGACAGATCAGTCTATTCCTGGTCCATATCACTTCCACATGTGTTCATTCCTAAATCCATTCAATATTGTTTCCTCATTAATCTGCGGAATGAGATTTGATGCAGGATGAGGCTGCCCAGAACATTCCTCAGCATTAAGAAGCAATTAGCTAACTATTTCGTGCCCATGGCAACATACTGCCAGGAAATTAGCACTATTTGTCAAGTCCTAAAAGGCTGGGGGGGGGGGGCGATCCACTCTCCCTCAGACCTTGTGGGAGGTCAGACTATATTTTGGAAAAAATATATGAAAGAATTCCTATGCCCCACAAATAACCCAGAGATGCATTTTAAATAAAAGCACACATTCTACTCATGTAAAAACATGCTGATTCCCGGACCATCCATGGGCTGGTTTGCCTACCCATGTGTTAGACTGTACACTCTGCAATTTTTGAAATACTAAATGGTTTTCAGATGCCTTAAAATGAAATAAGCAATATAAGTTGCTTCCAAGTAAGGCTAATTCTGATCATAAAAGTAGAACTACCTAAAACTCTATATTTGTTTACATTTTGAGTTACTAGTATCATGCTTCTGTTAAAACACTCATCTTTCAGCATGAGCCAGTAGCAGCGCAATCTTTTACAGGTCTATTCAGACGTAAGCCCCACTGACTTCAGTGTGGCTAACTACTAAGTAAGTGCATGCAGTTTTGCAGCCTAAATGAATGTAAGCATTGGATAACAACTTGGGTAAAGTCTTCCCTCTGGGATCATCTAATGTCCCTCCTAAAGCCATGGTTTTGTAATACATTATTTCTTATTTTTATTTTCATTTGTTGGATATCAGTAACGGTCTGGCTGGCAGTTACAGATTTTATTTTTATCCCAGTGGTTTATACACTTAATTGAATCCTTAATCCTTCGTTATTATTTTTTCCCTTTTAAACACAGGAAACCAATTACAATGTTCGGCTTCCATTCACCTCCGGATCTTTAATCCTCTTGAGGATCCTACTGATGCTTCTGTAAATTGTAATTAAGAACAGAAATAGGGCATGCTTTGTTACACATCAAGCTTGCTATTGAACAGGCAACTTTCATTAAGAAATAATCACCATCTCTGCATGAATAGAGTTGGAGGTTATGATAGCAGGAGGGTAATGATGGATGTGAGCAGACTTTTAAATAGTTTGAGCGCATATAGTCCCTTTGCATCTAGGCTACGTCTGGCAGCCAGTCTTCAGTGCAGTTCTGCTGATGAAGCTATTTTTGTTCCAAACTGTCATTTGGAAGCTCGGCTGATTAAACTACTAAGGCTGCAATCCCATGCACACCTAACCAAGATCACGTCCCAGTCCCATTTTGACGTGCTTCTGAGTAGACATGCATTGGATTGTGCTGCAAATCACTTTTCTGCCATTGGCTTTTGATTAAGTCTACATGACAAGATTAATATAGCTATCTATTAATCACAGCTTAATGTTTCTCCAATGACATTTTCATGGGTTTGTTTTTTTTACTCTAATGATTCTGCAGTTCCTGTTTTCTATTATGCCTAAATAATTTAGTTGCATTACATGAATTACGGGCTCAATCCTGCACTTGAGATACATTCACTGAGGAGTGATAGGATGTGATGGCTATCCTGGCGAAACTGAATTAGCGTGAGAGAACTTGACTTATGTTGGTGAACTGTGAAGACCCAGTGCAACCCCATGTCAGCATATTGGTTCTATTGGTATAAGGTTCCAAGCCAGAACTGATATAGGGGTGGGGCATGAGTGGCAAAGGGTCATACTGGACTTATGCCCAATCCTACCCCAGAGCTTTTCATGTTGGTGACACACTTTTTACACATGCATCATTTCACGACACAGTAATTCAGTTTTGCACCATTTTGTGACACAGTAATTCTGTTTTACTAGCAAACCGGAGGTTAAACTAACCCCTTTCCAGCCCCAGGAGGAGTGTGGAGAGCTTTCACATGACACACCTACACACTGCAGCCAACACACTAACATGTCGGGACACACAGTTTGGAAAGCTCTGTCCTACACCCCTTTACTCCCCCAGCCCAGTCTCACAGCAACAGCTCAACTTCAACCACAGAACTGGTGTGAGGGAAATACCTGCCATAGGATTAAAAGGAGAGGGGACGATTACTGCCTTCCTAGGACCCCCTACTTCCACTCACCTCACAATGAGATAGAATAGGATTTGGAGTAACTCCACGTCCAGTCACAGCACACCAATGCCCACATATAAACTCTCACCCGAGAGACAGTAACCCTGGACTCGGAGGCTGTGTATTCTCACTTGCAAACTAGTGATCTATCAACCTAAAGTATGACCACAATAAAAACCCAGCAACCAATTAACATTTCTTGGCCGTATAATTTTGAATTTGAAGGAAACCCTGGAAAGGTTCCTTTTTTCTCTCAATGCTTGGAAATGAATTTTCACAGTCCTAGATTTCACATATGATTACAGCAAGGTTCTTTGGGTGAAGTCTCTTACCAAGGCACAGATATCCTCTTGTGCGGGAATAAAAACATCCTGTGCAAAGAACATTCTGTTACCCACGGGTAGTATTGTAATGCTCTCTACATGGGGCTACCCTTGAAAATGGTCCAGTAGTGGCAGCTGGTGCAGAATGCCACTGCTCAGCTGTTGCACCGAGCAGCAAGAGGAGACTGCGTCACTTTTGATCCTCAAAATACTGCACTGGATGCCTGTGAGCTAGTGGGCCCAATCCAAGGGGCTGGTACTAGGGAACAAAGCCCTGAATTACTTAGAACCAAGTACCTGAAGAAGTGCCTTCCACAGAACCTTCCAACCCAGATTCTCCAATTGCAGAGAGACAGGCTGCTCACAGTTTTGTCAGTGAGAGTGGGAAAGAGAGTGGTGATATGAGGCATTGGGGTTATTGGGGTATTTATGGAACTCTCTCACAGGTGTAATCAGGCAGTCCTCTACCTTGGCTATGTTCAGGCAGAACATTAAAATATTTATTTGTTGAGGGCCTTCAAGTTTAGTTTGGTATGAGACTTTACTGTGCTTTTAATGAGGTCTTCAAATGTTGTATGATTTATTGAAGGCGTATCCAATGTGGTACCCTCCAGATCTTGCTAGTCTTCAACTTCCAACAGTCGCAGAAAGCCTGGTCAACAGTCAGGGATAAGTAGTCCAAAAACATCACCTTGGGTAGCCCTGATTTATTGTATTATTGTATGGTGTCTGTCACCCTGAGCTGCATTTTGGGAGGAAGGGCAGAGTACCAATGTAATTTATTAATACACACATTAACATTAGTTGTGAGAGTAGCTGCAAGGTATCAGTGAATGGAAGGACCATAGCAGAGCAACCCTCTGTTTTGTGTGCCAAAGGTCCGTGCTTCAATCTCTGGCATGTCTAGGTATGGCTGGGATAGACTTCCTGTGTGAAACCTTGGAGAGCTCTTAAGCTAGGTGGACCCAAGGATCTAACATAACATAATATAATATAAGGTAGCTGCCTGTGATCCTATGGAACACATCAGCAGATTGTGCATCCCAGAACATTGGAGAATACCTAACGTGTCTGTTCTGTATAGAAATAAGTGCTGGTATTTCAGACCTCTGAAACACAGGAAGAAATTCAGATAAGGAGAATTTCAGATACACCCATATACTGAACACATCCTTAGCATTTCTGCAGAAAATCTCCCTCACCCCTACCACGCAAGTGGGAATCCACAAGAATCCAGTACTGTTCAAATTAAATAGATACACAACTCAAACCCATATATGTTTACTGGAAAGAACATTCCATTGTGTCCAGTAATGATGACTCCTAGGTACGTGTGAACAAGGTTACAGCATATAGGCAAATAGATACAATTTGTATAATTGATTCTAACAGAATCTTGGATGAAACAGAGCAAATTGTTCAAGTATCTTGAGACTGTTTGTGCAGAATTCTAGCTCTCTTGAATTGTAGGGTAAGACATCAGGTGCCTTTTCTCTCTCTCCCTCTAAACTAAATGCAGTAAGGAACAAATGTAGTAAGAAATGTAGTAAAGTGTGAGACTTTAAACTTGCGCCTCCTACATAAGAACATTCCCAACAAAAATACATTAGAGGGATTCAAGAGTATATTTCAAAACACATTTCATTGGGCAGTGATGAAATTGTCCAGTAGGTGGCTGACATCCCCCAGAAAAAGACTGCACTTTCCTATATATCTACTGTACTCACAGAAGGAAGCTTGCTATGGTGCGAAGCAGGGAGAGAGCTGACGTCCCAGAGATCCTGCCTCTAGGATTTGAGTGTTTAAAGGAGCTGCTCCTCACCTTTGCTGCAAACGCAGCCTGCAAGTGCAGGATCTGAAAGGGCTGGAAAGAGCAGCAACTACCAAAAGTTCTTGCAAAATGCAACCCCTTCGTTTCGACACTGAAACCTCACTAGGAGTGTTGGTAATGGACTATGGATGGCTTTGTGTAGACCACTGCTCAGTCTTTGCAAACTGGGGAAGTCCTTATTCCCAGGCCTCATGAACAGGAGAGAGAGCAAAGTTTTGAAACAGAAGCTATGCTGATGCTTCCTTGTTTTGAATGGGCTGGGTTTCTTCTCGTGCATGTGTTTCCTTCTATGATCAGTCACGTCACATATTACATTTCTGCCAATCACCACTAAGGGACGAAATCTGCTCAAAAGAATTTATGAAGCTTTTTTCTTTTTCTTTTCTTTTTGGGGTAAAAATAATAATCAGGCAAGCATTTTTTTGGTACGCCAAAACTTGACCATGTCTTCTGAGGAGTGCATTATGCTAGATGTGGAGTTGGATGGCTTCATTCTTTGCAATACCTCTTCTGCTCAACATGCAAATCTGTCCCTCCTGGATGAGGACTTGTTTTACTATCGGTTCCTGTATGCAATTCCGACCATTTATGGGATCATCGTCTTGATAGGACTCGTCGGCAATGTTACGCTGATCAAAATCTTCTGCACCGTGAAGTCCATGAGGAACGTCCCCAACTTGTTCATCTCAAGCTTGGCTTTTGGAGATTTGCTTCTTTTGCTCACCTGTGTTCCTGTGGATGCCAGCAGGTACCTGTCTGCTGAATGGCTGTTTGGTCGGGTTGGATGTAAACTTATCCCTTTCATACAGCTGACTTCGGTGGGGGTGTCCGTCTTCACCCTCATGGCTCTCTCTGCTGACAGGTAAGCAGCTGTACCTAAAAGTCTTCTTGAGGTTCATATAGTATGGTGTGTTAAAAACCCAAGGATCAAATTTGGTTTTGGAGTATGGTTGAAGTTATGTCTTTCTCCTCCCTCTGAAAAGTTTACAATAAAGAGCCAAAATCATAATACTGGGTTGCTTAAAATCTATACCTAAAGCTATATGGGTGAGACATGACAAAATAGCTACCTTTTCCAAAGTGGAAACTTGCTGTACCCTTCACCTTCAGTGTTTTTAATATGCTTAGCCCTAATTAAACTACTTTTATTTTGTGCTTTTTTAAAAAAATCAGTGGGGAAAAAATTAAAAACAAATATGGGTCAAGGGAACTGGGATGTCATTATTCATACCATAAGTAGACCCATGTTATTTCATCAGCTATTTCATTTCATTTGGGCTATTTCCTTCCACATAAATTGATTTAGAATCCATTACATTTAACAGGTGTTGAGTGGAAAGTTATAGAGTTGCCGTTATCTATCTTTCTGCAAATTGCTTTCCTCTACATTTTAGGAACCTGATGAGAAAACTGTTCATAGAGGAAAGAGCTAAAACCTTTAGTACATTGTTAAACCCTATTTCTACAAGCATTCAGAATGTATGTTGCAAAATGAAATGTAGCAGACTTTATGTGCCAAACGTCTTTATTGATTCTGCAGACTGTAAAATCCTCTCGTGTGATCTATACTGGGGATTTTCTACACAGACCTGTTGTCTATGACAGAACTTTGCAGATAATCAGGTCTGCACAATTCTATAGCTAGCAAGGTCCTTCTACAAACAGGGTGAGTTTTACTGAATGAACAGAAACAACACTATGTTATGAACCTCACTGAGCATTTCCCTAGTAAAGAAAATGAATTGCGCTCTCATTCACCGCCACAACCAACCTGGTATTCTGCATACATACACACACAGCAAATTAGAGAACCCTTTGCTACACAACAATAATAAAGGTATGTTCAATGAAACAATAATTGTAGAAATCATTCCTGAATAGGACTTACCTGTATTTCTGAATAGGCATGCATAGGATTGCACTATAAATTACTGAATCCCCTAGAATAGGATCTTCACAGGAACACAGCTCAGCTTGTTACAGCATGGTGCTGATCTTGGCCAGGTTGCAGGTTCCATCCCAATATGGGACAGCTGCATATTCCTGCATTGCAGGGGGTTGGACTAGATGATCCTCAGGGTCCCTTCCATCTCTACAAGTCTATGAGTCTATGGTTCTATTGCTGTCTCATCTGCTTGTACTGTTGCAAGGGACTTGGTTTGTTTGCTCAATTACTCATCCCGAGTTATCTGTTTGGGGGGGTATCTGCCTGTTCTTTGCTTGTGGTGCAGCGGTCTGGCTGTGTGTATTAAATCTGTAGGACAGGGGCGGGCAACCTGTGGACCTCCCACTGTTGGACCCCAGCTCCCATTAGCTCCATTCAGCATGGCCAGCAGGCAGCATTGTATTCCAGCAAACTCTGTTAAGCAGCTCCATTGACAGGAGTTAGCATGGGGAGGAGGCTGTGAGAGGGTTTCAGCTATGATATTTTGAAGGGCTGCCATCAGAAGTCACTTCCCTCCTAAAGACTCACAAGAGAATGCTACTGTCTTTCAATTGTTTTTAAAACTGGGCTCTGCATAATCTTAGCATGTGAGCTGTAGACATCCTGTCATGGCTCTTGCATCTCAAAAACAACTTGTGAATCAAACAGATTCTTGTATTTCGGGAGGCGGAGATTCCCTTAGGATATTTGTTTTTAACTGGTGAAAGTCCAGCAAGGTTGCCTGGCACAGCCTTGACAGAAGGGGGGTAGTCCGAGGCCAGAGGTGGAAAGAAAGCTCCCCTCTCCTGTGGGTGATCCGTGTTGTCAGAGAACTGTCAGCAACAGTGCATGCATCCCCACCCCCACCTGAGGGATGGATAAAGCCACCCCCCCCTCTACAGGCACCTTATTCTGCATGCAAAGAATTATTCAAAAGGATAGGACATGCGCTAAAACCACTTTTTGTGCATGGATCATCCTAGAGGCAAATGAGCAAAGCATATACTTCACATGAGAAAAAAAAGGTAAGAGATTCAACTTTTCATTCCAGGAAAGAAACATGTAAATGGAAAGATGAGAGGAGCTGTAAAATCATGTATTAACTGAGTCAGACCATTGGCTCATTCATTCATTCATTCATTCATTCATTCAATTTCATAAAATTTATAAGTAAAGGTAAAGGGACCCCTGACCATTAGGTCCAGTCATGACCGACTCTGTGGTTGTGGCGCTCATCTCGCTTTATTGGCCGAGGGAGCTGGCATACAGCTTCCGGGTCATGTGGCCAGCATGACTAAGCCGCTTCTGGCGAACCAGAGCAGCGCACGGAAACGCCGTTTACCTTCCCGCCGGAGCGGTACCTATTTATCTACTTGCAGTTGATGCGATTTTAACTTCCAGACAGCCTGGCATTACCATTAAAATAATGAAGTTTTACCTCCTAACCAGCTTACAAATTGTTTTGTGCCTCTTGTGACATCTCTAGAGCATACTACCCAAACTCAGCAATTTCTGGGATCATGCTCTTTGACAAGCAAAACAAGGGGCATTTTTAACAAGTTTGAAATTTTCATCAAATTGTATGAATGTTTTTAGTACATTTAGTGTTTTTTTTTAAAGCTATGATTTCTTGACCTTTACTGGATCATTTGCATTACCACTGAAGTTCTTCAGCCTAACATTTCTGCAGCAAATTAGGCATGTCACTTTTCTAAAATAACGAGCACCACACTGAATGTATTATTGCAGCATTGCAGTTGAGAGTTAGCTGTGCTTTTAATCAGCCAAAGTTGAGCATTGCTAACTAGAATAAATGAAATTCCACATTAAAGACTACTGTATTTTTTTAATTCAAATTTACCTGTTGGTAAAACCAGTGTAGTAGTGGGGAAGGGGGGTCGCCACAGGGGCTGTTGCCCTGGGCACAAAATTGTTAAAGGTAAAGTTAAGGCTTTGAACACCCAGCTTTGCACAAGAACCCCCCGGAGTCCTGACAGATAAATGCTTTGTACTGTGTCAACATCAAAAACGGTGGTTACCTGATCAGGAGGGAGCAGCGGTGCATGAACTCAGTCACACTCTCTCCTCTTAGCAAGTGTAATAGCCCATGCCACAGACCACCTGTTTCGTAGTGGACACACAGCAGAGAATCAATATTGTGAAGCTGTAAAAATGTCTAGGAGTTTGCCTTTTCAAGCTGATACCAATTTGATTGCTTCCTGCTTCTGAATTACAAGAATAGTTATTAATTCCCCAGGGTTTTGTTTGTTTTTTTAAAGGTCTCCATTGCTAATCTGCCGCTCTGTGCATGTGTTGCATGTATACAGCACATGTGGGAAACTACAAGCCACATGTATACGTTCAGCTGGGGGAATCAGCTCGGCAGGTAGGCAAAGCATGACATCACCCTCCACCCTCCACTCCGGCAGTGCAGTACATTGGCAGGGTTCAAACTGTTGGCCTATTAGACCAGAACTTGGCAGTGAAGCTCATTGGTTGACCTTGGACCAGGTGCACGCTCTCTGCTTAACCCACCTCACAGGGCTGTGGTGAAAAGAACCATGCACACTGCACTGAGCTCAGTGGAAATAAGGTGATATATAAATGCAGTAACAGACCCTCCAAGTGTCCCTATTTTCCAGGAACAGTCCCAGATCTACAGAAGCCATCCCGGTTTCTGTTTTGATCCTGGAATGTCCCACTTTTTCTTAGGACATCCCTATTTCCATCAGAGAAATGTTGGAGGATATGGAATAGGCTGCCCCAACCCTCAGGATTTTTTTCACATGGCACTCACCTGAACTCAGTTCCGGCATTTCCCAGGTGGGTGCCTTTGGCATTTTAAGAGAATGAGGAAGGTGTTCCTGGTGAATTCTGGCTTTTCTTCTTCTAGACTGGGCACCCCTATTTTCATCAGAGGAATGTTGGAAGGTATGGGTAGGATGTCCCTAATTTCACTGGAGAAATGTTGGAGGGTATGAGTAATATGAACTGTCTACCAAAAGCCACCAAAACTTCTTGGGCAAATACCCTCCTATAAAACGAAGCAATACAAAACACCAAACCTCAGTCTCTCCTATGTGTGCATACACAATACAGTGGTACCTCAGGTTACATACACTTCAGGTTACATACGCTTCAAGTTACAGACTCCGCTAACCCAGAAATAGTACCTTGGGTTAAGGACTTTGCTTCAGGATGAGAACAGAAATCGTGCTCCGGCGGCGCGGCTGCAGCAGGAGGCCCCATTAGCTAAAGTGGTGCTTCAGGTTAAGAACAGTTTCAGGTTAAGAATAGACCTCTGGAACGAATTAAGTACGTAACCAGGGGTACCACTGTAATTAGAAAGGCAGCTGGACTGCTCTCCTAGAAAGTTGTTTCCTGGAGATTGCTTCTGAATAGGGCCTATCGTACTCTGTGCCTCGTGTGTGTGTATAGCTAGATATGATGAATCCACAGAATCTTAAACATCCTGGGTTGCTTGCCACTCTGTCAATACAGCAGAAGACTTCATTACATCCCTGTTTACAGTGCGCATTTCTTCAGCTCCCCTGCCCATCTCCACCATGCAGTGCAAACAGCCAGAGATGCTGAGTGAGAGCAGATGGTTCAAGTGCCGCAAACTCAGAGCTGTTAGGAGCAGCACGTTTATCCACGACCAAAGCAAAGGGCATTTGGTGAGGTCAGCCAAAGGGCTGCAGAGGTTGCAGCTAGCTAGGAAGGGAAAAACATATTTAAGAATGAGAAACAGGTACAATTATATGGGCACCGGGTGTTGTTTGTAGGTGCCTATCAATCCTGATTATGAGCTGGAGCTTCATTGCACCAGATAAGTACTGAATGGAATTGCAACACATTGTCTTGTTCCGCATAAAATATACCAGCTGGAGAAAGATGATGATGATGAGTGGTGGCATTAGCATCAATATTATTATAAACTTGATTTATAATTCCTCCCTTCATCAAATGGTCCCGAGGCAGGATACACATGCAGAAGAACAAAGTTTTAAATGCAAAATAAAACAACAACCCAACAGTAGAAAGGGTGCAAATTAATAATGCCTTGTGCACAAACAATATTACATAAGCAATATATAACAACAGCTAAAACTGAACAAGATACAGATAAACAGCAAGTGATAGCTAAAGAAGCATATTAAAGACCAGGGCAAAGGAGGTGTGTCTTTAACCATCATCAAAAGGTAAACAATGTCAATATCAGAGACATCTTGGAGGAAAGGCCTTTCCAAAGATGTGGTGCCACCACTGAGAAGGTCCTATCGCTCACCAATGCTCCCTGTGTTTCAGCAGGTGGTGGGACAGCAGTAAGGGGCTTCTGTGTTGGCTATTTCAACGCTGGCTTGCTCAGGAAGCTGTGCAAAAGGACATAATTTAAGACTGGGGTTGTCATAGAACATGCCTACTACTACAATATTATTATTACATTATTAATATTACTTTTACCCCAAAACCTCAGATTCTTTAACCACTTCCCAAAACATCTGGAGGGCCGAGTTTGCCTATGCGAGATCTTGAGAATAACTTTGTGATGTAGATTATAGGTGAAGGATTCCACTGTATATTCTTCTGCTTAGCCCCCATCAGCAGGTCAGCTTGACCACTGGCAAAACAGTTCCGCCACACAAGAGCACACCAAATGCCCAAATATTGGCCAGGTAGAAGCAATCTGTGGCAGCAGCCCTGATGGCAGCAGCCAGCACAGTCCCTCAAAAAGGGGGGAAGGTGGTGCAGAATCTGCTGGATCCTGTGTGGACCCTGCTGCCATTATGTGACAGCAGCAGACCCCACTGGGCCTTTTTGCTCCGCTGGACAGCTCCGCTGGTTAGAGCATGGTGCTGATAACATCAAGGTTGCAGTTCAATACCCATATGGGACAGCTGCATTTTCCTGCATTTCAGGGGGTGGGGTTAGAATCAGTGATGGTCAAACTTGGCCCGCCAGCTGTTTTGGGACTATGACTCCCATCATCCCTAGCTAACAGGATCAGTGGTCAGGGATGATGGGAATTGTAGTCCCAAAACAGATGAAGGGCCAAGTTTGGCAATCTCTGGGTTACATGATCCTCAGTATCCCTTCCAACTCTACAATTCTATGAAACCTGGGCTGTGAATTTGACACTGGCTGTGCTGTTCCGTCAGACCACAGCTGACTGGAGGTTAGGATTACCTCCTGAGTTAGCGGCATGGAAGAAGGGATCTGAACTCTACCTCCAAACTACCAGAACATATGGTCCTCACCATAGGAGCCAACTCCTAGGGACCAAAGTCCCTTTGCCTTACCCCTAATAACATATTTGAGGGAGCCAACCCCTTCCCCACCAAGTTGATGGGCATTGCCATTCAAATGGTGTGTGTGTGCCACATCTTGTGACCAGGTTGGCACCCCTGGTCCTTGCTGATTGGTAGTTCCTGAGAATAGAAGGACCAATCACAGGGCAGAGGAAGATAAAGGCAAGCCTAAATGCTGTTTCACACAGTTCCTTGCATAAATGCCTCAATGAATCTGCACCTCTCATTTCTATATAATTGTACCTCGTTATGAACTCTGATTCTTGTTTAGATCAATCATGGCAGCAGTGGGCAGTTTTCTGTGCTTTGTATTCTCTCCAGCTCCAACTGGGAACATAGGCCGAATTTCCTTTTCAGCACATCTGTCTATGTTCTGCGTAAGAAAATGACATATCAAAATAAATCACTAGCAGTTAAGTCATTAAGGAAAATAATCCCTCTGAAAAGGCTTTAAATAGTGCAGGGTATACTGCAGCAGCCCACTGAGAGAGTGAATGGAAACACATCAGATTGTTGAACATTGTGCTCCCTGAGCCACTTATGAAATAATAACCCTATAATTATAGAAATTAATTATTTCTGGCCAAAAAGCGCTAGAAATACGAGGAGTGGTGAAAATAAGGATCCACAAAACATGAGCAGCTGACATGTTGCAGTTACCCGTAAGGATGTGTCTACCTGGCATGTGTTTCTTCGTAAGGTGATACCATCTCATTTTTACATTGTTGCACACTTAAATATATAATTCTTAAAAATCTGTTTGTAACCCTCTACACACAGACTTCCCTGGAAAAAAGCCCCAAGGACTAAACATTGGAAAAAAATTAAAATTATTGCAAAATATTACAATACTACAATATGATAGACACTTATCTTTTGTTTCTTTGTTATGTGCTATGTATTGTTTTATACTATACTGATATTTGTATACTAAAAACATTATTGCATGGGGGATCCATAGAAAAATTCAGATTTAAATATGAATTTAAATAAATATTTTGCATTTTATCACTAAATATTTCAGTGTGGATTCCTCCCCCCCTTCATGTATGCATTTCTAAAACATTTTATCCCAAAATGATATGCCTTACACATTTGGGTACATTTCCTTGAGCCTAGAGCTGCATTTCAAAATTTGGAGAAGTGCAAAACCTGCAGGCTAGTTCTGTATATCACCTCTAGGAGGTGTGAATTAAGTCAGCTTGCTTAAAAATGCAGGCCAAACAAAATTCTTTTGCATCCCTGGTGGCAGGCTTCAGGCAAGCATCTCTGCAAGATACCGTTTTTGATATTCAGTGTCCACATCCTGCACCATGTTTGTGGGCACTCGTGATTGGATGTTCATGGGCAGACCTTTTGAAGGGTGAAGGAAATTCAAAGATGTCCACGGAATTCAAATTAGAAACACTGAAAGAACATCACTTGCTTAAATTACTGCATGTAGCTCAGTTGGTAGAGCATGAGACTTGGGTGAAGCTGATATCCCATTGTTGCTCCAGAAATTTCCCCATCTCTCTGTCCCATTGTTTTCTCTTATTTTTATCGAATTCTTGCCCGTTTTCCATGGAGTTGTTCTCCCCTTCCTTTTGCTGCACCCTATCTTCTATCTATTAAATCACAACTACAATTGGTAAAGGTAAATGGACCCCTGACCGTTAGGTCCAGTCGTGTCCAACTCTGGGGTTGCGGCGCTCATCTCGCTTTATTGGCCAAGGGAGCCGGTGTACAGCTTCCGGGTCATGTGGCCAGCATGACTAAGCCACTTCTGGTGAACCAGAGCAGTGCATGGAAATGCCGTTTACCTTCCCGCCGGAGTGGTACCTATTTATTTACTTGCACTTTGATGTGCTTTCAAACTGCTACGTTGGCAGGAGCAGGGACCGAGCAATGGGAGCTCACCCCATCGCGGGGATTTGAACCGTGACCTTCTGATCGGCAAGTCCTAGGCTCTGTGGTTTAACCCACAGCGCCACCCGCGTCCCTACAACTACAATATTAGAAGCTAATTACTTCTGTTGCTCATATCTCAAATCCTGCTCACGAATTCATCATACTATAATACTTTTTAAAATGTTCTGAAAAAGGGCATCCATTCTTCCAACCTTTTGTACTTTTCGAAGCACGAGGAAATCTGGACCAAACTCACCATAAGGTTATCCTGTATTATCAGCTAATAGTGGTGGCTGTACTGTATGAGAAGGGTCTGTACGATCAAATAAATAAGGAACTTGACGAAGTCACAAGTAGTTCTTTTCCGTTCGCAGGGATATATTTTTGTATGCGACATCGCTCAAGATGACATTTCTCTCCAGTAATGCAAATGTTTGTAGCCCACTCTCCTGTTCTAGGAAACATTTGGATCATAATGTTTATAACTGCATACCTGCATCAGTCTTCCACTGTGTTCTTGCCTTTCCAGGTAAACAGTAACCTGGAAAAAAGCATTTATCATGGTAGCAACTTCCAATCTGTAGAATTTCTAGTAGTACAAGCTTTCTCTCTTTAAATAACATACACACACACAAAAGCACACAGGCAGATGAACACCCCTCTTCTACTAAGGTCCTACAAGAATAATATTAATGGATTTACTGAATAGATTACATATTTTTTTTAATTGAGGCCAACTCAAGCCATCTTCAAGGGAACCTGTGTCTGAACTTTTAAAAAGAGCAGGACATTGAGTCCTGGATATTAATTGCTGATAATGTTGGACTGTGAGTTTTCAGAGGCCACTTGTTTGTGGGTTCTTTCCAGAACATTTGCTGCACTTATTAGCTCTCATTGCTTGGGACTGAGATTGGATTAATCACTCTCCTAAATATACTAAGTGAGAAGAGCAGCCTTGCTAAATGAGGCTCATGCTCTTGGCAGTACCACCATGTTGAGTGGGATATTTCTGTCCATCTCTCTGTCTCTTTAGGGATGTGTGTCTGCACACATGAAAAACTGGAAGAGAGCAGGGTCTCACACATTGGACAGAGGCATCCTGGTTCCCGGCTTGATATTTGCTGCATATTTCTTCAGATATTCTGTTTCTCCATGGGGAGAATGTTTCATGATAAATGTTTCATGATATTTACTAGTGGCTTCTCACGATTCCCAAATATTATTTGGGATATTCTAAGGGTTGTGAGTCCTTTGAGATTCATAACTCAAAGAATCTGTCTAAAGTTTTAGATTATTATTATTTATATAAAAATGAAGCCCCATGAATGATAGTGTTGGAATTTGCTTTATTTAGCAGGATGCCAGGGGAAAATAGGGTTCTTCAGGACCCAAATATGGTTTCCCAAGTGCTGTTGTTTAGTCGTTCAGTCGTGTCCGACTCTTCGTGACCCCATGGACCAGAGCACACCAGGCACTCCTGTCTTCCACTGCCTCCCACAGCTTGGTCAAACTCATGTTAGTAGCTTCAAGAACACTGTCCCACCATCTCGTCCTCTGTCGTTCCCTTCTCCTTGTGCCCTCTATCGTTCCCAACATCAGGGTCTTTTCCAGGGAGTCTTCTCTTCTCATGAGGTGGCCAAAGTATTGGAGCCTCAGCTTCACGATCTGTCCTTCCAGTGAGCACTCAGGGCTAATTTCCTGAAAAATGGATGCATTTGATCTTCTTGCAGTCCATGGGACTCTCAAGAGTCTCCTCCAGTACCATAATTCAAAAGCATCAATTCTTTGGCGATCAGCCTTCTTTATGGTCCAGCTCTCACTTCCATACATCACTACTTTGAAAACCATGGCTTTAACTATACGGACCTTTGTTGGCAAGGTGATGTCTCTGCTGGTTTCCCAAGTAAATCCCACCAATTAGTTACCATCTCAATGCATCTATATCAGGGATTTAAGCTGCCATAAATTCTGATGGTAAATAATAAAAACATGCACATGGAACTAGGGAACAGAACCAGAAGTGTAGCTTCAAAAGTTGTACAGCACCTCACATCAAACATTTCAGATGAGTTTGGGCTGTTTATCTGTAAGTACAGAGCTTGGTTGCAGGTTTCTCATAATGTTCTTTGTTAGCCTCTGCAAGGATTCCAGCAATTACACTTCTCTATCTACTATAAGTTTCTCCAGCTCCGTATTTGCCCATCGTCATTCCTGACTAGCTACGCTTTATGTCACTGTGAACTAAATCAGTTACTATAGCAACTTCTTTGTCTTGGTCCAGGTAACTAGGAACGTACTCACTTAAGCCATTAACTTCCAGAGTGACTCACCTGGGCATTTTTCTCTTTTCTACAAGCTGATTTTGGCAACCACTGTTGCTTTCACCCTGAGGTGATTGCAACCATAATTTTCCTTGTAGGAAGAAAGTGGCTGGAGGTGGATTCAGACTAGCTTATATTACTGTCCACCCATGCAAATCCACCCTCAGTTTCAAAATCAGTGCCAAGATAAACAATCATACTTTTAGGTAGTGGCTAACTGAAGATGAACTGCTGGATCTTTTTAAGATGCGTTGTAAAAATTCAGCATGTCTCCAAAATTCTATTATCCCAAAATCATACTAAAACCTGGGGTGTGTTATTGTTTTATTTGGTTATTTGTATGTTTGGCTGGGAACAGACCACTTCCAAACTTTTCACTCAGTTGATGTTAACTCCCAGATATCTGATTAGATTTCTGAAACTACTGCAGGAAAGAGCAGTTATTAAAATGCATTTAAGATGTGATATTAACTGAAAGAGGTGCAGGACAGAATTGACTCAGGAACTGGGTAAGATTATATTACCAAAGCAGCCTTTTTTGCTCATGTTTCCTCTGAGCTAAACAGTAGCTATTGCAGAGCTTTCTGAATATTTCTTATAAGGGTCATCCCCATACTGTCCACCTGCATCTCAGCTGGAGTTCTGGAGAAAGACTTTTTAAGTAATTGAACCAATTGTCTGACTAGTACAAAAGCACAGAACACACACACACACAAATTATCTAATTCAGGAGAACTGATTAAAGGTTGTTAAAATCTAACCACCCATACACTGTGGTCTTTCAGACAATTCGTGGTTAGTACTGATGAGCTGAGTGGCTTTGCCCCATTGCTGAGGAGTATGGAAATAGGCAGAAAAACTTGATGCTTATGATTGATACTTGATGATCCACTAGGGCTCCCGCTATTCATCTTGTACACAGGCAGTAGCAATGGGTGGGGTGCTGCTGCTTACCTGACCATGGAGTACCAGGAGGGCAAGTGAAGTGGTGGTGAGGTTGGTGTGGTGGAAACACATTGGCAGAGCCAATCCAGTGTTTCTCCTGGTGTGTTTGCACCACACCAATCTCGCTGCTGCCTTGCTCTTTCTCTTTGCCCTCCCAGTACACCACAGGGACAGCAGTGATGGGAGGTCAGGTAAGCACCCCTGTCTTATCAACAACTGCAGCACACAGGTCCCTTCAACTTAACAGACCAGTCCTGGGCCAAATGTTACTATTGAAGGTGCTTATGTGTAGATCATCATATTCCTTTCTGCTGGCCAATGAACATGTTTGTTAATTCTGGGCTTCCATACGAAATGCACACACATAGCAAATAATCTACTAAAATGGGAGGGAGAGCAAGGCAGAAAGCACAGCTATTTTATTTTTTAAAAGCAGCTATTCAGTAATTACACATCAAGCAATAGCACAATTGCTTTTTTAACCTTTTTGGCTCAGTTGGGAAGTGTACAAACAACAGAAGTCTCCCCACTGAATTAAAATTTAAAATCTGGATTAAGCAGCAGTGAGTATGATCGAGCCAAAGTTAAACACTTTTATGCCCCATGGGAGACATTGAATGAGTGCTTGACTCTCCCACTCACATTAATTTTCTTAAGAATGTGCTTATCTTGATCAAATAGTAACAGCCTTCTAGAGCAAACACAAATGAGATCTGTTCCACACATGCAATTTGACATCACAGATAATTGTTTACATAAATTAGTTGATTTGAACAAAAATAGGAATGCACTAGGGGTGGGGAATTAAATGCCATGTTTTATCATAAAATAGTAAAGGAGCCCAATGAACTGAAAGGATATATCCAGGTGTTTATGGTAGCAGTCCTCAAAAATGACATTTTGTGTAGCCATACATCGTTAATTAACAACTGGAAAAATACCACTTGTCCAGTGTCTTATTGAGCTGCATCCTGGGTTGGGAAGGTATAATACTGTAAGGGAAGAGAATAAATTCCAAAAGCACGTGGAATGTGAGCTATCATTCTGCCCATTAAAGGTGAGTGAATCGTTCGGTGGTAGCAGCTGATGAACTGGTTTCCTAGTCCAGAGATGGGGATCCTGAAGTTCTGCAGAAGTTGTTGGAAACACATCAGCTTCAGTCAGCTTGGTCAATAGTCAGAAATTCTGCATTCTCACAGTGCTGCTGAATGAGGAAGGCTCTCCCTCCAAGCACTTGGAGGGAAAGGAAGCTTTCGTACCTTAACAATTCCACAGCAAAACCCAGCAGTTCCAACTAACAAACTGCTTCACCAGCCACCACTGTCTGCTAGTCACAGTGGAGATTAATCAGTTCAAAGATTCTGCTGTTTTTCATTCATAGGCTAAAGCTACAGACTGCAGGAGAACATTAGGTTTCTGCTCAGAATGATATCCTGTGATGTGACATAACTGTGCTGTGTGTTTCTTTGCCTACTGCCTGCAAGTGGCAGCCAACGATACAAAAGAGTCAGGGAAATTTACATAGAATCATAGAGTTGGAAGGGACCCCAAGGATCATCTAGTCCAACCCCCTGCAATGCAGGAATTTCAACTAAAGCATCCATGGCAGATGGCCATCCAACCTCTGCTTAAAAACCTCCAAGGAGGGCCAGTTCACCACCTCCCAACGGTGTCCACTGCATTGTTGAACAGCTCTTACCATCAGAAAGTTCTTTCTGAGAACCTACTTTCCTGTAACTTGAATCCATTGGTCCGAGTCCTACCCTCCAGAGCAGGAGAAAATAATCTTGCTCCATCTTCCATGTGATAACCCTTGAGATATTTTCTCTGATGTCAATAATGCTTGTCCCTTCCACCTGAATAACTAGATCAGTCAGATTTCCATTCCCCCAGTGAAATCTTGTGCATCATAAGTGGTATCAAACACCGAAGCATCTCCTCCAGAAAACATTGGATATTAATTCAAGATGAAGGTACAGGGATTTTGACTTTTCTCAGCAGGAGTTCTGGCCTTCTTGAATGATACAGTCATTAACTTTGGGAAAGCGAACTAAGGCAAAAAAGACACAATTACAAGGGGTAAATTAGATATGATTTTCATTGTTTGAATGCAATTAAAATGCTTGTTCCTTCTTTTTTTTAAAAATGTCAGTAGCAGCTGTACAGGGGTCAAGTAAGAAGGTAAGGAAGGGAAGTTTAACACCCCATCCCACTGTGGTCTAGATCAGGGGTCTGCAACCTTTAAGACAAAAAGAGCCACTTGGACCCGTTTCCGAAAAAACAAACAAACTGGGAGCCGCAAAACCATTGCGACATTTAAAACAAATATATCTCCGGAGCCGCGATCTGACAGCGGGCGGGAAGGTGACGTCGGGACGGTGCCTGACTAACGCACGCACCGCCCCCCTGCGACGTCACAGCCAGAACAGCGCCCGCCACAGTGGGGAGTGTCGGGGCGCACAATGCGCCTCCTCCCCTCGCTAGTATCCGCCCCGGAGCCGCAGCAAAGGTGTAAAAGAGCCACATGCGGCTCCAGAGCCGCGGGTTGCAGACCCCTGGTCTAGATTAAAATTATGCTCCCATCTGAAGCTGCTCTTTGCATCAGGAAGGAAACCTCCACTGCACCGAAGGAGGCTTTTCTCCCTGATGCAAAGTGCAAGACAGCAGAGGAGGGATTTTTGTCCAATCTATGGTAGATTTGTACTAAGAGGTACAGAATCAGCAACACTGGGCACAGGGAGAAATCCCTCCAGGAAATGTAGCCAAACTAAACACAAGATGGACTGGCACTTTCAGCTGCTGTGACTCTGAATGTTATGTGCTGTCCTCCTTTCTGTTCTCATCAAAAGGAGCCCCTTATGAACGCTATTTATAGACATATTAATGCCCACATTAATGAAAAGGAATCAATGCCATGGGCAATCATTTTGCAGGCTGAACTATTTTCCCTAAAAGTTTAACATTTTTCAAAATAGCTATCAGCCATGTCACACAGGCAAATCCTCACCATCACAGATTCAGACCCACTGTTTCTATGTGTGTTGGAAGCTGCCCAGAGTGGCTGGGGAAACCCAGCTAGATGGGTGGGGTAAAAATAATAAAATTATTATTATTATTACTGGGAATGGGGGAAGGGAAGAGTATAATCCAGTTTTTATGGCCAAACATATTTTCTCATGTGAATAAGGTGCTAATCAAGGCACGTTTGACCCAGTAGGTTCATCCTTATGGTTAGTAACATAATTATTTCTCTTGTCCTTAGGTATAGAGCTATAGTGAGACCAATGGACATTCAAGCTTCCCACGCCCTGATGAAGATTTGTTTGAAAGCTATCATGATCTGGATTTTATCTATGCTGCTTGCCATTCCCGAAGCTGTGTTTTCAGACTTGCGACCTTTCTATGACAAAAGCACTAACAAAACATTCATCAGTTGTACACCCTACCCACTGACCAATGAGCTGCATCCAAAAATTCAATCCATGGCTTCCTTTCTCATCTTTTACATAATTCCCCTGTCTGTTATTTCAGTATACTATTATTTCATTGCCAAAAACCTGATACGGAGTGCTTACAACCTACCGGTGGAAGGAAATGTCCACGTTAGAAAACAGGTATGTCTTATTTTGTTTGCAAGTCATTACTACCCAAAGCCAAACTAGGAATGACATTTCATTACAAATAAAGAGAAAGGTGTTTCAAGGGATCCATTGAGCAAAGAGGTATGGATAAATTACGGTACATTGCAGCTTGTCATTTGTGTATATTTCGTGAGTGGGAGTCTCAGTTCCTTCCCGTTTGTCCTTGTTTATTTACAGCTCTAATGACTTTAAGTATTTGGAGTTCAAAGACTGTTTCTATAAAGCAATTCCATAAATACATTCATATGGAAAAGTGATGTGAGGATTAAGTAGGTAACATTTCTGGGGAAGGACTCAATAACCAGCACCTTTATTTCCAGTCCACCTGATTGGTTCATGCCTCCAAGAAGGATATGGATAACAAATCCTAGTGACCTTTGCAAACATCAAACATTGGAAGGGTCACAGGATCCCCACTCCTGCCCCATTGAATACAGTTGGCCCTTACCTCTGAGTAAACATGCATAGGATTGCATTTTAAATTGTGCATTAACTAGACAAGTCAAGGTAAAGGGACCCCTGACCATTAGGTCCAGTTGTGACCGACTCCGGGGTTGCGGCGCTCATCTCGCTTTATTGGCCAAGGGAGCCAGCGTACAGCTTCTGGGTCATGTGCCCAGCATGACTAAGCCACTTCTGGCAAACCAGAGCAGTGCACGGAAACGCCATTTACCTTCCTGCCAGAGCAGTATCTATTTATCTACTTGCACTTGACGTGCTTTCGAACTGCTAGGTTGGCAGGAGCTGGGACCGAGCAACGGGAGATCACCTCCGTCACGGGGATTCGAACTGCAGACCTTCTGATTGGCAAGTCCTAGGCTCTGTGGTTTAACCCACAGCACCACCCGCATCCCTATTAACTAGACAAAATTGGGGTGAAATAAAAGTATCACACTGAATAACTTGTGGGTGTTTTCCAAAAACAATTAATGCTCTTTATGTTTTCTAAATTATACTAAGCATTCTTCTTGTATTTCTTGCTCATGCTTGATTCTATTCTTCCTTCTGCACCTCTGACAATAACCATTGAATATATGCAGAGTAAAAAGGAGAAGCAATATTTCTCACTAGCTAAGGGAAACAGGAGCCAAGATTAAGTCTGTAAAACAGTGGTTTCCCCTTTGAGTTTCAGACAGACAGTGCCTTTTGTCTCTTTCAGAAACAAGTATTGTTTGTTTATCGCATTGCCTTCTGCCTTCATAATGTCCATGCAGGTGGCAGGAGCAACAAGTATTAAATTAAGATTCCACTCCATAAAGTATATATGATTTGCCTTCACAGAAAAGTCTATCACAGAACTTAATTGTTAGTTTGATCTTTGAAAAAAAATTGTTTCTCAGCAGGCCTGTGTCAATCACCTGTTGTCAACTCCATACCTTTCAGTCTATGCAACTAAGAGGAATAAAAGATCTGAAGTGACAGTGATAGATGACAATGGCGGTACTGTTGCTGGCTTCCCTCTTTCAAGGTGGAATAGCTGTTTTTCTGAGAGGCTAAGCTCATTACTTGTTGACTGATTATTTTGTGAGATATAGTCACTGCTCTCTGGATTTCTCCCTGGCTGTCAGAAAGTTGAAATGAAAATCCTGGCCAGATTGCACCCCACTGAATAGAATTGCTGGGATTGAATGAAACTGCTGGGCTAGATCCGGCGTTGGTAAGTGTTGGGATGGAGCTGCCGTCCTGAAATTGGTTTTACCATTGCTTACCCAGATGAGGCTGAGTTGGGCAATGGCAGCAGTGAGCTCAGAGTTCTGTGGCCACAACACCAATCTGGTGGTCCTACCAGTGCAACCTCACACCCACCCAGCCTCAGTCCCATCTAGGTAAGAAGCTGCAGTGCTGGTGCTGTGAGAGTGACTCCAGCCTATGCCACATGCCACTACTGAATAAATCCACAGGAGTGTATGGCCAGAAGCAGAAATAATTGCAGGCTTGGTCTGAGCTGAGAAAAGCATCTTGTGTGGGGCTGGAACAAGGGTATAGATGGGCAGGCAAAAGAACGGGAAAGGAGGTTAGGGTGGTAGAAGACTGGGAGATGTTCAGGGAGGTAAGGTGTCAGGTAATACTACTACTACTACTACTACTACTACTACTATACTACTACTAATAATAATAATACCCCACCCATAAGACTGGGTTGCCACAGCCACTCTGGGTGGCTAGAAAGACTGAGAAGGTCTGGCTGATGCCCAGGCCAGATCTAAAAATATTTATAACCAGGCTGTCCGGTTAGGGGTCGTCTAGAGGTGGAATTATGCTCTGAATTGGAACACTGTCAACGTTGATAGTGCTGTCCATCTGTTAGGCAATGAGGCATAGGCAGCAGTATTCTGCGTGTATCTATCTGTGGTTTGGGACCAGAATATAAAAGAGTGTCTGCCCCAGTTTTGAAGGGGCATTAGGATCCAAGTACCTCCCTTGTCAGGACACGGGTGGCGCTGTGGGTAAAACCTCAGTGCCTAGGGCTTGCCGATCGCATGGTTGACAGTTTGAATCCCTGCGGCGGGGTGAGCTCCCGTCTTTCGGTCCCAGCTCCTGCCCACCTAGCAGTTCGAAAGCACCCCTAAGTGCAAGTAGATAAATAGGTACCGCTTTATAGTGGGAAGGTAAACGGCGTTTCTGTGTGCTGCGCTGGTGCCGGCTCGCCAGAGCAGCTTCGTCACGCTGGCCATGTGACCCAGAAGTGACTCCAGACAGCGCTGGTCCCCGGCCTCTTAAGTGAGATGGGCGCACAACCCTAGAGTCGGACTCGACTGGCCCGTATGGGGTACCTTTACCTTTACCTACCTCCCTTGTCCACACATATTGACTACTTCAGCTCCTGCACATCCTTTGTTCTGCTGCCCCAACTCACTAGCAAAGAGCAGGAATTGTGGGGGCAGCATTGCCATTTACTCTGCTTTTGGCACTGTCAAAAACAAAGAACAGGATTTTTCCTCACATCTCCATTTGTTCTCTTTGCATACTTCAGTTTTTGTGGCTTTTGGGAGCATGGGAAGCTGTGATGTCTTGGTAGGACATAGATGTGCCCATTTTCTGTATTTAACTGAACTGGAAACACCACTGAAAAGTATGTTTATGCATTTCTTGTCCACAGGATACTTTCCTCACATAACTATGACATGGGAATTCTGCTCCCTGCAGCAAGGCTCCCCTCTCCTTACATTTGTACAAAGATCAAGTTACCAATGATGGGACAAACATGGATAGAACCATAGGGCAATATGTTCCTTTGCTCTTGGTATGAAATATCGTGTTCCATAATGGCAAATCTTTACTGCTGTACTTCACTGTATGTATGCAAGGTGTCATAATGCATTTAACTAGGCCCATGGAGCTGCAATCCTCAGTGGCGTAGCGTGGGGGGTGCAGGGGGGGGGCGGCCGCACCGGGCGCAACATCCGGGGGGGGGCGCTCGCACTCGCAGCTCTCTGCCCCTACCTGGCTCACTCACTGTGTTGGCTGTGCGAATCCGATCCGAGCCGCCGGGTCGCCGCCCACTGTGGAGGGGAGGGTGCCAGGCGTGTGGTGCGGAGAGAGAGCGAGGGACTATCTGGGGGAGGGACAGTGCAGCGGGGGGGGGGGGGCGCAAATTACTTGCCTTGCCCCGGGTGCTGACAACCCACGCTACGCCACTGGCAATCCTTTGCATTCTTACATGGAAGTAAGTCCCGTTCAACTCGGGGTCAAGCAAACTTGGATAGGACTGGACTGTAAACATATTATTGTGCCCACTCTGTGGAACGCCCTCCCATCAGATGTCAAAGAAATAAACAACTATCTGAATTTCAGAAGACATCTGAAGGCAGCCCTGTTCAGGGAAGTTTTTAATGTTCGAAGTTTTATTCTGTTTTTAATGCTCTGTTGAAAGCAGCCCAGAGTGGCTGGGGAAACCCAGCCAGATGGGCGGGGTACAAATAATAAATTATTTTTATTATTTTTATTAATATTTCAAATGGATTTATTTCAAAAGAAAATGGAGTTTTAGAAGGGGTGGGAGAAGCATGACTATATTTCAGAGATTGCTAAACTCAGTGCAGAACAAAATTACCCTGTCTTCTGTTAAACTGAAATAGTTTCCACATCTTCTATTGAATGTTGTTGACCATGTTGTTCTTTTCAGATGGAATCGCGAAAACGCCTAGCCAAGACAGTGCTGGTTTTCGTCTGCATCTTCGCTTTCTGTTGGCTGCCCAATCACATCATCTACTTATATCGATCGTACCATTATTCCGAGGTGGACACATCCATTCTGCACTTTATCACTTCTCTCTGTGCTCGGATCCTGGCATTTGCCAACTCTTGCATTAACCCCTTTGCACTCTACCTGCTCAGCAAAAGTTTCAGGAAACAATTTAACCACCAGCTTTCATGTTGCAAAGCCCGCGAGCTCATGAAGTCCCAGAGCAGAAGCACCATGCGGATGGCGTCCCTCAAGAGCTCCAACCAATCGATGGTCGTGTTCAGCTTCATCAATGGCAACCACCCCTGCCATGAGGAGAATGTATAGGCTGCACCACAGAGACTGAAAACGGTCACAAGATCTGTGTAGCCATTGCTGCTTGTTTTGTTTTGTTTCTTTGTTCCTGTAAGTAACAAATGTACATAATTGCACAGAGAGGCGGACAGTGACCAGAGAACAAACTGACAGCATGCGAGCAAGGTTTAATGCAGAGCAGAAGGGCTGCCCACACCTGCACTGTCATTTTTAGGGTCTTGCATTATAATATGTGGGTTCCTTTCAGTTTCTACTGTTCAGAGATGAATGTTGAAGGCATCCAAGTCCTCATCGGATTATCAGCCTGTTCCTTTGTTAGCCTTGTACAGAAGACAGCGGAGGGAGGAAACTTTTTTGGTACATGCAGGTTCTGGAAGAAAGTCAGGGTTATTATCATTATCGTTATTTATTGCTAGAATGAGCCAGTCCCCCATTTTGTCCTTCACACTGTACGGAAACAGCCACAGGGTCCAGAGTAGAGCCAGCTCTCCATCTTCACTGTCCCACACTCCACTCTTCTGGACCCATAATACCCACTGATAAGGCATTTTCATCCCCTTTCTGTAAAATACCTGCATAGATGGGACAGTCCTAGTAGCCGAGTCAGATCAGTGTAGTACATTTGCACTTGCGCAACAGGTTAGCACATATGCAGAGAGAGCACGACCATTTTCAGAGACTGGCCTGAAGGCTTTCCCCCCATTTTGTCTGGTAGGATGCTAACTTCTTACTTACACCATTTTAAATGAGCAAGCCTGCAACAAAAATGAAATAACAAAATGATGTAAGGGGTTCTATCTTACCTGCCCACCTTCACTCATGCTTAAGAAAACACCTTTATGGTTTTGCTTTTTGCACTAAAGTAAGGCAGCATTTCTAAGCATGCTTAGTTTAGAGTAAAACCTATTTAACCCAAAGCGATGTCATCCAGAGATTTTTTAAAAAGGAATTTTCACTGTGGCAGAGGGCAGGGGAATGAACGCAAAAGGGCACTTAAAAATCATGCAACAGTGCATTTTTCATCTTCACTTGAAATAATTAAACACATATTGATTTAAATAGGCAAACGTCTTGGAACATATATTCTAATGGTAAATTGTTGTAATTTAAAGAAACTTGGCATTTAAAAGGAAACTAAAATGTCCAGAACTCTCTTTTTTTTATAATCCATTCAGCATAAATCTCCTGAGCAGGCTGACATTGTCTCCTGACTTTGATTGAAAAAAAGTGGACAACAGCTGGTTGGAGATCACAACAGGCTGTGCCAAGCCCATTCAGAGCTGGGTTTGGCCCTGCATTAACTACCTGTGTTTGTGTGTCATTATGCAGGGACACAATTATTTTTAGTTTGCACTGAGTGTGGTGAGAGAATTGCAATTGCTGCCAGACATTATTGCACCATGCTATAATTTATAGGAAACAGCTAGCGAAGATACAGAGACACTGAACATCCTAAATCACTCCAATGTGGGAGATGGGGGCACTTTAGAAATTACTTCCCATGGTTCCCTTCCTTCTTCTATGCAAGAAAGATTCTAGCATACAATATCAATTCTGTCTTCACAAGCTGTGTGAGTAACTATGTTTATAGCAGACCTTGGATAGCAGACAGCTTAGGGTCCTGTTCTTTATGAAGATGCTCTGCTAAAAAAAATGTTCAGCTGCTTGCACACTTTCCAAACAAATTGCACATGCATTTTGACTGTTAACAAATCTTCAATTCTTTCACTTTCACCATAACCGGCGAAGTTAAATTTGGATTTGGATTCACATCTCCAGGGAAAGGACCTTCCTTCATTAACTGTAGCTTTCTGATTGCTGAATCTCTACAAGCAAGTATGCCAGGAAAGATGCTCTTATCACATTACAGATAATATTGTAGAACCTGGTGCACATCTAAGCTATTCCCGTTTTGTTAGCCAAATTTGTTTTATCATTCCATGTTTTCAGAAGACCATGGGCTTCTGCTTTTTCTTTTCTATCTTCTTCTTAAGATCTACCCAGACTTTCTGGCAACTAGCCTGGTTGAGCAACACTATTATTAATGAGGGGGATATGATGCTGTATAAACCATACATAATGATTTTGCAAAAATTGTTTTGATGCAAGAAAGACAGAACCCAGTAGATTTGTTTTATTCTTTGATGTGTGGAAGTAGGTGTTCCAAGCTAATAGGCTAGCCTTTCAGATCTTCAGCTCTGGAACAGTGGTGATGATGCAGCAAGGTCTGATCAGTGAACACAGCACCAAAAAGTCAAACTTTCTCTAATGTGTTGATTTCTTAAATGTTTCCCAAGACCAGAGTGCTTCGTTGTGTTTACTGATTCTCCAGTCATTTCCACCGTTTCTTGACATCAGAACTACATTATTTCCGGGCTTCTTTCATGTAGTTCATCAGAAACTACATTATTTCAGGGCTTCAAGCAAACCTTTAGCCCTATTCTGCTCTGGCAGATGCATCAGTAGGAAACGATTTCTCCAATTTCCGTTTGTCATTGCAGTTCTACAACCAATACATTTGTTGTCTTCTCTTTGCTGACACTGCCATCAATGGGAATACTGAATGCCAAACATTCATCAGATTTTCATTTTAGTTCTGTGGCACTGATACTTGCCAACACTTCTCTGTAATAAACAAGATCTCTACAGTGATTAAATGCTGGTAGTTTCACGATCAGGTCTTTCATCATTCATAAGGCACTCTAAGCGGTTGGTAGCAAGAGTGATCAAGGACCAGGATGGCCACAGATATGCAGAAATAGTCTCCCCACATGCCAAAGTGACTGTGAATTTGATATTTTCTGCATTTTGTGTCTTCCGTATTTTCAGCCATGGATGTTTATCACTGCTTTTCTCCCAGTGCAGCTCTATTGCCTGCTGATGCACTTCCAAATTGAGGTGATTCACAATTCTTTTAAGATCCCAGTGAAGTCAACACAGTACTAATTCTTAAAGTACTTCTTTGCTCCCTCTATACATTCTCAACACATTTTACAGGTGACACGCTGACACGTCTTCCTATTCTTAGCTGTGCAGGAGATTCTAATTCTGGAAAGCTTTTTTTACAAGCTAACTCACTCCCTTTTCGATGGTTGTTGGTTTCCCCCCATTCTGCTTTCAGGTTTGTCATATCCTTTTCCTGGCAGCGTAACTCCAATTCCTGTATGGGATTGGCAATCGAGCCAATAGTGGCCACAAGAGCAGGCAGTGAAGACTGCTTGGCAAACTTACTTGTCAGCTTAGTATTTTGCAACAGCTCGTTGACATTCTTTATGTTTCCATTTTGCAGATCTTTCAGCATGTGGCATTGTGCACCACATCTCAATGCCCAGATCAGAATAATATCAATAATAGCAGCTTGCACTGAATTCCTGGCACCCACTTTGTCCTGAACTATGTTTCACTGGAGAATTGGCCTGAATATCCCCTGCCAACCAGTGGCAGCTAGTGAACTGGGAACTGGGAATATTATTTACTTTTACTTTTTAAAAAAACAAACAAACAAAGCTTCTCTTGCATCCTTCTGCAGGAGAACATCCTGATAAGACACAAACTTTTTGGTAAAACATAGGATACTGTCTGCCTATAGAGAAATCCAGAATCCCTATGGGCAAGTCCTGTCCTATGTCTGATGTGATCATTAAGCAGTGCCTATATTGCCAGTTGGGACGCGGGTGGCGCTGTGGGTAAAACCTCAGTGCCTAGGGCTTGCCGATTGCATGGTCGGCGGTTCGAATCCCCACGGCGGGGTGAGCTCCCGTTGCTCGGTCCCAGCCCCTGCCCACCTAGTAGTTCGAAAGCACCCCTAAGTGCAAGTAGATAAATAGGTACCGCTTTATAGCGGGAAGGTAAACGGCGTTTCCGTGTGCTGTGCTGGTGCTGGCTCGCCAGAGCAGCTTCGTCACACTGGCCACGTGACCCGGAAGTGTCTCCGGACAGCGCTGGCCCCCGGCCTCTTAAGTGAGATGGGCGCACAACCCTAGAGTCGGACACGACTGGCCCGTACGGGCAGGGGTACCTTTACCTTTATATTGCCAGTTGAGTAGAGTAGCTACCCCCAATGGGTTGATTGGGCTTCCATTCAACCACAATTTAGCCTTTACAAAAAGTAGCAAGTCTACCTTCAAACTTCCCACAGTCCAGACTTTTAAAGATTTAACTGGAGAGACCAAGAAGAGAGCAGCAGACTTCCCCGAGAGAGACATAGCCTTCTTCCATCCAGGCAGGTTTGCTGGGAAAGAGGAAGAGTTCCAAGCAGGACAGCCTGATGGGAAACAGAGTTCCTGACTCACTGTTCTACTATAGTCTAGCAACAACAGTTACCATTTTAAACATTCACAAATTTATTTTAAGTATGATCATCCCTCCATATGGATTTGAGACTCCAATATAATAATAGCTCTCACCCTTTAAAATAACTAAATAGTCTGGGCCTGCCCTGCCCTGCCCTGAATTCCACTCCTGCTGCTCTTAGTCAAAATGACTTCCAAAGCCCCGGAAACTACCTTTTTCTCCTCCCATGTTTGCCTCTCCTTCTTCCCACCTTAGTTTACACACAAGAGTCTGAAAGCCTTGAATCTCCTTAACAGGCCTAATTAAGCCATATGGGTTATGTTTTGCATAAAAGAGGATGGCAAACCCTAAGTCTCAGAGTCCAGATGAAAACACAAAACAGCATCTAAATGTTGTCCCCCCCCCAATGTAAACCGATATGTAAAAGTAAATGTAAACTCAAGGAGAATTAAGAGGGCTCTTCATTGTAGGGGGATTCATGAAGGCTGGAGGAGGAATCCCCTCCGTTTTATATAAGACATGCTTTGATTATGTTGCACATCTATTAAATGAGCAAAGCGAAGGATTTTTATATTTTCAACAACAGCAGCAGAGGGGTGGTGGTGAAGGCAGGCCTTGATTAGAATGGTCAAGAATCTCTAAGTATTTTCAGTACAGTATTAATTCATGTTGTGAAAAAAATGTGAGGAGAGTTGTGTTTACCGGGGTTGTGTGGCCCCCTTCTGAAATAAGCCGTATGTTGTATACAATCTAAATGTGAAAAGTGATACCATTAAATAAATGTAAGTTTAACTATGTTTACAACAGTGTGCATTTTGCCATATTGGGTGGGGGTGGGGGTAGGGTAAAGCACAGCACTTTCCCAATGTTTCTTAAATGTTCAGGTGATGTATTCATGGATGTCAAACTGTGTCATATAGAGCTTTAGGCATGTTTAAGAATAAGGAACAACTGCAAAGTGAAACACACAATGCTTTTTTTGTATATTGAGATATGTACTATGTAGTAATAATATGCGGTGATAGATATTAAAAGCTCAACACATTTATTCTACAACAATGTGTCTGGCTAATGCCACTAATAGAATTGCAATGTTCTAATATTATTGGGTTATGGTTATGACAAGTTCGTGGTTTATCCTGTCAATTCTACAGTTTCAGAATCTGACATTTGCTCAAAGCAAGGGGAGGGGTTAACTGGTAGGTAGCAGCTAGCAGGTTGACCAAAAATGTTTGGGGTTTATCACCTCTGCTAAGAACATATTTAACTACCTTAAAACTAGCCACTATCTTTTAGCCTCAGCTGTCCAACTACAGCATGAAGATAATTATTTTGGCCTATCTCTCAAAGTTATGGTAAAGAAAAATTGGCACTTGGGCCTCCACAAAGATGGCTGGATGAAAGAACTGCTAGATCTGGACCCTGACTCCACTGAGTCTGCGTCCAACAAACAGGGAACTTCTGAACCAAGACTCCCCAGTGACTGCAGTCTCTGAGCTGCACCCCACCAAGAAGCCAGAATACATTCCCCTATGAGCCTCACATGCCACCGTGCTTGACTGTAGGCAGCATGTCTTATTAGAGTTAGCAGAGAGGCAACACACTGCCAACCTTCAGGTCGGAGGGTTCTTTATTTACCAGCAATGAAGCAGAGCCTGGGAGAGGCAGTGTGACTGAGGGGCCATCTAAGAACTCATTCTGCAACCAACACTTTTGGAACAAGTTGTCTTTTCCTTAGGACCTGTCCAGGCTACTGAAGGCTCTGTCTCTCAGCACCCTTGTTCCCAGACTCTGGTTTTCGGCCTGCTAATTGGTTGCACAGTCTCTGCCTTTTGGCACCTTCCTCTTGCAACTCGTCTCTGGACCACTACTTAGCTTGATTCCTCAATACTCCACCTGAGTTCTGGGCTTGACCTTGAAAAACAGGACCTTGGAAATTAGGACAGTTTGAACTTCCTAAAAATATGTATATACTGTTTTGTTCCATGAGGTCTTTGCACCATGAATGATGCTCTGATATTTTAATCTTCTGGTGTTTCAATCCTCCGGTCTTTCTGTTTTAAATCTTATATACCGTATGTTTTTATTTTGTAAGCCACTTCGTGATCCAGATGGTGAAAAGCAGGGTATAATTTTTTAAAAAATAAATAAAATCCCTCCTCTACCTGCAGGGGAGTGGATAAAACGTACATGGGAACAAGTCTCCAAACAGATCATCGTTCAAGTTTTCTGCTTCTCTCACACAAGCATTGGATCACTACTTGTCAAAGAAATGAGTTGGACCAAAACATTTTGCCATAAATAAGAGGGGGGGACTGTGAAGGTACCTTGCAGATGAGAAAAAGGTTTACAGCAGCTTCATCCAGCAAGGTGTGTGTGCAGTTTCCATTTTAAAAGGAAGCTTTCTGCTGTCAGAAATCAAAAGCAGAAATTCTGCCCTCTGGATGGTCATGGGTCACACTTAGCTAGAAAGCTGATGGAGTGGCCTGGGGTCAATCACACTGCAGCCTAGCCTATTTGACAAGGTTGTTGGACAAATAAAATGGCATGTGGGTGCGCAGCCCAGAAAACTATGTGTGGCACCACATGTTCCTTGGAGAACGGGCAAGAGGAAAATGCAGCAACAATCCAATCCAATGTTTTTCTCTCCCATATGTTAGCAAACAAATAAACCTATAAAATTCAGATTAGGGGAGACACAGACAGAGAAGAGCAATAAAACAACTATTACAGATAGAATAAAGCAGATGTAACTCGAGACCTAAAAGGCAACAGCGCCAAGCAATGTTCTTGAGGGAAATGTGAACTGATTGTGATGTTCTTCTTACCTGGTCTTTGTAATGGAACACTTTAGAAGTGGAATAGCTAAATAAATAAAGGTGTGAATCTTAACCAGTAAGTTTCCACCAAGAGAAATGAAAATCTTTTATCACTTTTCCTGGTTTCTGCATCCCAGCTTCCATCCAACAAAAATTATCTCTCCTACACATTTATTATTGAAATGAAACAAGATAACGAAATATCAGATTCCTGCTGGAGTTTGCCCACGGCACATGACAGCTTTCTGCAACCCAGAGCCACCACCCCACCCCCCGCCCAAACTACAACATCCATGGCATTTGCAATCTAAAAATTCTGGAGCTATGTGAGAAATCTTTGGGCAGATTTTTCTCCTTTGTTTTACTGCCTGCAGCTTCAGGGGGCTGCAAATTGGTCTGGAGTATTCAAATGAGGTGCATTGGTTTCTCTGTTTTTCTCAGACTGGGCAAAGGTTCTCACCCTGCCTTCCTTGGACGTTTCTTTCAAATGAAGATGGGGAGGGGGAAATTGGCAGCTGGGTCTCCATGGACAAAGATGGCTCAACAGCACCCCTAAATGGTGGACCCTGCTCCTTCAGGAGGAATGCAACCCCAAAATAACTGTAGAACAAAATCCCTAGTACCTGGACTTGGGAGCCACTCACCCACAGTGCCTTTCTCGTAGCAAAGTTCATTTTCCATTTATGGACCCTCACTGCATTCAGGCACAGCATCTTCTGAACCAGATTTAACAGAGAAATAGAGCTCCACACCATCAGCATAGTGATAACTATGTGCCCCAAATCTGCTGATGACTACTGCAATATAGCTGTTAACAGAACTAGGGATCAAGTGGTGTCTTGCAGCAGCCTGCACCTAAAGTACCAGGATGTAAACAGATAGTCCCCAAAAGCTTTTCTCTGAGACTGGACATGCAGGTAGAAGCAGGTAGATCATGGAAAATTCCATCACAAGCATTAGGATTTACTTTACAGTACAGCTGTTCCTACATGGATGGGGCTCCACTTTTCTTTGGTGTGCCAGATCAAAAAGTGGCCACCTATCCATGGGCCCCTTCTGAAACGTGAGTAGTTCCACCCACCTGTCAATCAGCTGACTTCATATGAATGCTAAGCTTCACACATTTGTTTCTTTGCAATGAAACTTGCATTCAGCTCTGTTTAAGTTCAGAGCCAAGTGCAAGGCCTGCTGTTTACAGCAATGATCGGTTCCTCTTGGACGCTCCAACTGAGAACGCTCAGGTAGAACTAATTATAGTGGGCTTTGCATTTGGTGCTTAATTTAAACAGCCCCGAATACAAGGCTCACTGCCAAGGAACAGTCAGGAGCACACATTAAAGAATCTGATTGCTCCTTTGCAGCAATGGCTTTTACCTAGGTTTTAGGAAACAGGTGACATCAGGTAAGTGACAGGTGGGCATGGCTGGGGGGAGGGAAACAAACTGTGTTGTGTTAAAATCTAGTATTTGTCCTTAAAAAAAGAAACCAAAAGAAACTACCATTAGACTTCCATAATGCAGAGAGTTTATTTCCATAATCAAAGTTTATGGATCAGAAAGTACTGCTGGTTTTGAATTCCACAATATTTAGTTTAGCAACTCATTTCCCCCAAAATAGAAATTTATAGCTGGCATAATAATTTGGTTGATTGAAATATCTCCAGTTCTGACCAGCAACCTAGTTCTATAAAACAAGATTCTCTTATTTTTCATTCTTGATTTGGCAGGGCAAATCCATTTGTCATATGCCAATGACATACAAAAATAAAAATCATGACCCTTCTTTCCATATTGTGAGAAGTATGCTGTCAATGTTGCTTGACTTCAGCCTCCAGACTAAGGGGGGATTCCATTACTTCATGAATTGAACAGTTAACATTCTATGGAACAGTAAGTGTTGCTCAAGCTCCATTTAAAGATACTGACAGTGAACCTTAGCCTGCGCCTGGTCTGCATAATGCAAACCTAGCCATGCTTTCCTCTGGTGTGCTATAAACTGTAAGAGACAATAATGCCCACTCACCCATCCAGGCCTCCTGAGTTTCATTTCCAACCAGCAGTCAGCATTCTGTGTCCTGGAGGCCACTAAGAATGCTTAGTCCTTGTTTGGCTGTTTTGGAGATCAGTGAGTTGCATCCTTTTAAAGTGAAGTTTTTGTACTTCTGCAGGATTCACCCAAGGATACTGATGACTTCTTCTTCCTTCTCTTCTTCTTCTGGCTTCAATCAGTCAGCACTCACTGTTTGAGTTGGTTAGAGTTTGGATAGTGTAGATTTGGGGAGGCTGACTCAGTGGGTTTCCAGTATGTTCACCTTCATGGGCAATACTTCTCCAACTTCCAGATTCTAAGGACTGACAGAGGATGCTATTACAATCTCGACCCACCAGCTGAACTTGATTGAGGCATCCAGTTAGCCATTGTAGAGTCAGAACGCTGTGCAGAATCATTGCTCTTTCCCAGATGGACCATTAAGCAAATTGCTGTGGTGGTTCATACACTGCGTTATGTTCTACATTTTGGCCTGAATATGTATGGGTGATAATCTTGTTGTCATTCTAAACAATTGTGCTTTTTCTTTTCTGTTGAAGTATAACAGTTTTACAATGGGTTTATATATCATTTTGTTCTAAAGCTGACTGCTCAGAGATATCATTAACACTCAAGAGCATCTACTGCAATTGTGCTTATGTATAAACTCTGGGTGCCGAAACTGTGTCTTTATTTCTTGAAGCATAAATTGATTATTATGATACATGCTCATCAGCAAGTATTTTCTGTCTGTCTACTATTAGATGCATTATGATGGTGCTTTGGAAATATTGTATTCTGCATAGAAAGCAAACAAGTATTTGTTATTCTGAATGCCCTGTAAGCTGTTGATTTTTTTTTGGGGGGGGGGATTAAAAGACAAACAGCTTCTATGAAATCATTCCAGGAACCAATTTGTGTGAGTGGCCCAAGTGGAGGGCAGGGAGGGGGCGGAAATGCAAACATTAAATCAAAGATGCCTTCAATTTGGGTTTTTGGCTCGAGAACAGGTTTCCCAAGCTTAAAAGATGTGTACTTGTGAAGGGACTGCACGTGCTTGGGAGCAACAAGTGTTGTAAACGCATATAGACTATCTACCATCTGCTCATCTATTTATGTAAATGAACAGCATCTTGCAGCAAAGGAAGTCATAATAGGTCAAATAACCATGTTACCGGTTGTTAGACCAAGTATGCAATGCATTGCAATCATTTATACGCAATCTGTTTGCATTCAGTTGTCAAGCAGCCACTTGGCTTTCAGCAACTGATCAAGCACAATAATGTGGACAGAACTGATAGTGGTCTGGCTTAGTAAAAACAAGACAAGATAAGATATCTTAGATAAGGACTTTTCCAATGGAGTCCAATGCTATGGAACATAAGAAGAGCTCTGCAGGATCAGGGCCACCTGGACCATCATCCTGTTGTCACAGTAGCAAGGAGGTTGCCTGTGGGACACCCTCAAGGAAGACCTCAGCCCAACAGTACTCTCCCCTCCTGGAACTGTCTTCTGAGAAAAGTTGATTAACCTTTTAAAGTAACCTGCCTTCCTACCAATGAAGGACCTAAGGCGCCTCACAATATAAATTAAAACAGATACAACTAAAACACAATAAATATAAATATCAAAAATAAATTAAACATGAAACTATTAAAAAATAGCATTGATTACACATAAAATCATTTAAAAGCAGAACATGCCTCCCTCAAAGGACGCTGCCATAACAACCAGTTAGTGTCCAAAGGCCTATTGGAACAAACAAGTCTTTGCCTGTTGGCAAAGGAAAGCAGAGAAAGAGAGTGCCAGTCTAGCTTCCCATGGAAATGAGTTTCATAATCTGGGAACAGCCGCTGAGGAAACCCTTTCTTGTGCTATCACCAAACGTGCCTGTTAACGGTGGTGGGACTGAGAGGAAGACCACTCCAGATCTCAGACTAGCCAGGCTCATACAGGGAGATACAGTCCTTCAAACAGTCTAGACCCAAACTGTATAAGGACACTGTGAATTATGCCCAGAAGTAGCCAAGTAGCCAATGGAATTGTTGTAACAAGGTGCTTCTGTTCCTCCTGGAACTGGCTCTGGTCAGCAATTTGGCCGTGGCATCTTGGACATGCTGAAGTTTCCATACATTGTCCAAAGGCAGCCCCACCCAGAGCACATCAGAGTATATCTTCCTTCCTACTGGTCTAAATAATGGCAGGAAAAGAGCATAAGGCAAGCGGCATAATGAAAAGCAGTACTGGGATGTAGTCGATATAGCAGCCGGTTTTCAAAGGCAAATTGAAACACATTTGCCTGTCAGTTTTCAAAGGACAACTGAAATGTATTTACCTGCCAGGTACAGATGTGTCAAAAATCCTTTGGAAACTGACAGCTATGTCTGCTCCACCCCCGACACTGATTTTCACTAAGCTGTTGGAGATTTTCTCTTTAAAGTTTTGGTTTTTCAACAGTATGGTTTATGTTAAAATCCCATGAGTGTCATTGAAAGAGGTCACATATCTATTGCTGAGAATAAGAAGACTAGAAGGAATATTTCCAGCGGATTACCTTGAGGTTATTTGTTATTTTGTATATAGCTGACCAGCTGTTACTATTATTACACTTTTCTGTATTTATCCTATTCTGTATTTATTACACTATTCTGTATTTATACAGGGTACTGTGTGGTACATTTATTTCTGGTCTGTTGACTGTAATAAAGTGAAGGCAGTGATGTTATATGGGGGGGGGTAGAAATGTTTTAATAAACAAATAAATAAAACCACAATTTGAAAACTTGAAACTGTAGTGAACATACCTAGCAGATTCCAGACGCAAGTCAAGTAAATAGAAAGTAAAAGATCAGGGTAATGACATGTCAAAGTTTTTCCCAGAACAAGGGCAAGCTGCTTTCATTGTACCAGTCTAATAATGGTTTCTGTTTCAATTAATTTTGTTAAGTACACAATTAGTTACTGCGGCTCTCCTCTGTATCTGGTCATAACCTTGCACTACTGTGGCAGGTTTGGGCTATTTACTTAGGCTTTAATTACCTCAGTGCCATGGTCCATGCCCTTCTGGCAAAGGCAGAGACTCGCCTGGAAGTGAATCATACATGCAGACATTCTTTGATGAGGCTGAGATCATCTTTTCTATTCACAGCAGCAGCCAGGCTTCATCAGATGCTCCCTCTTTTTGAATTTAAGAAGAATGAAGCTGTACTATTTATGTTGGCTCCAGGTTTGCTAGCTGAATATCGCAGCATCTTTACTATCTTCCGCATCCTTCTCTAGACTGTGTCAAATTCGTCTTCTTGTTTAATGTATGGATGGAGGTGGAGGAACAGCATCTTTGTGCTATAGTTTGGCTCCTACACACACCCACCCCACACAACCCAATGGAACTTGTCCATGAACTGTGCATTATTATCTCTCCAATGATGGGAGCATTGTGGATAATTCTCCAAATTGCAGAAGACCAAGGGGAGAGTACCCTTAAGCAATCCACATTTAATCCATGATCTGACCCCTAAATCATACCATTTCATATCAAAAAAGGAACATTCAAAGCAGAAAAATTATATTTAAAAAACTCTAACTCATTTATTTCAACTCTAAAGATTCCATCTTTACTTTTAAAACCACTTTTAGACTTTGTTTTGGTGTCGGTAATACATCTTGGTGTTTTCAGACTTTCTGTCTTCAGGGGAAGCCCTTTCCAGTTTGACTTGTCTCCTGAAGAACTGCTGCAGAAAATCCCTTTGCATTGTGAAATATTCTGGATCAAGGTCAGTGAACATGCAGCCTCCCAGATGTTGTTGGGCACCATCCCACATCATCCTTGCCCACTGGCTGTGCTGGCTGGAACTGATGGGAGTTGTTTGACACCATCTGGAGGGCTACAGGTTAGTCACTCCACATGGAGTTCTGGTGCATGTGATTCCTACCTCCATGTGTTCTTATGATGCTTGGAAAATGATACATTATCATAAATTATTTCCTAAAAAAATAGTCTGTGTCAGCCTAATCAATATTTAGTCATTGTACATGTCTACGCAGAAGTAAGTTCCAGAAGTTCAATGGGGATTTACTCCCATGTAGGTGTTACTACTAGGAGTGTGGCTGATCTGCTTAAAAATGTTGTCTTTAATGTATGATTAAAATGATATAACAAAAGAAAACACGCGCAAAATAACCCACAACTTTGTTCTTTGTGGGTCTGCACATTTGGGGTTCTTGTTTGTAAGATCTGATTGTTTTATTTCCCAGTTTCTTATTTTATTTGTTTCATGTTTCAGAAATAAAATCTACTGGATTTCTCTCCCCCTTTCTCTCTTTTTAGCCACCATTCTTTGCAGCAAGCTCAGATACCTTCATTCTCATTCTGGTGAGAAACACAAATGGCAAAAATGTCTGGTTGTGCAAAGCATTTCCTTGCAGGCTGAGCACTGATTTGACTTTTAAACCTCAGCAATCAGCAAATAATCCACTTTGTATTCTCTTACTGCTCTAATTGTATGGAACAGGAATACATTTTGTTAAGCAATTAGGAGGAAAAAAATATTATTGCCTGAGGAACAGAGGGGGGAAAGGTGAAGTAATTTGTGGGCTCTTGTTTTCATGGGCTAAAAACATTGTAATTGCTTATTTATGCAGTCTGCTCCTGCTGACTCCACTTGTAAACATATCTGCTATTTCAACAAAGACATTTGTTTCCCTTGCAAAATAATTGTTCATTTAATAAAGAAATAGATTTAAGGATTAGCCTTATTGAGTTGTTTTCGGGAGATTTCCATGTTCAACTCTCATTATATTTAATTATGTAATTAATTATAATGGGAGCAGCACACTTAAATGTGCTTGGCTGTTCTATGTATTCAGCAGAAATTTTTATTTCAAAAGGACAGAGCACTTAATCAGTAGAAAGTGGTCTCCCACCCCACAGGAACTAATTTCAAGATACGAGAGAACACACTTCTTGTATATTGCACTTAGAAAAATGATAAAATTATGGCCAACGTTGCAAATAAATGAACACTCCATCTGGGAAACCCGCAAATCCTTGCTTAATTTATGTCATGATCACTGGAAAGCATCTGTGTGATTAAAAAACCAGAAAACAAACCTCTGCACAGAGTACAGAAAGAGTAGGCTGACAGTTATCAGATGAGCCAAGTGTGATTTCTTCAGGGAAATGGAAAGTTGCACCCAAGTTGACAGAACTCAGCAACAGCAAGTTAAGTCTTATGCAACGTAGAAAGGCAGTTGCACTGAGGTAGGAGTGGGTGAGGACCTCCCACTTCTTGGTCACAGTCACTGCTTAAGAAACAACACCAATGCTAGGAACACTCCTAAACTGCAAACCTGCTTCTTTCAAAGGAAGTTCAATCTTGTCCAAAAATAAGCCAAACTTTCACCCCTTTGTGAGTTGCCCAACTCCCCATCAACAGCTTTGTCTGGAAAGTGCTTCAGTTTTGTTCTAAACTGGCAAGAGGTTTCGGTTGAAATCACCTAAGTCCTAAGCAGTGATTTCATCAGCAGGAGCTGTTCACTTCACAGTCAGCGCAAAGTCCAACAATTAACCAGAAACAATCAGCACTCAGGAAGCAGTAGACAGGAGTTTCCGGGCATACATCAACTTGCGCCAGCAATTTGCTTCTTGGAGACACCGAGGCTGACTGAAAGAGGCTTCAGGAAGCATTGCCTTCACGCTCAATGGACGAACACTTTCACTCCCTTTCAACACAACACGAAGTCATTATGGAAGGATTATGCAGAACTGTAGAGGTTTATAGCTCAGAGAGCTACGATCCAGAACTGTTCATTCAGCTGTTGGCTTGTGTCTGCTCTGACTCATAAATATAGAGGTCTGCTAATGGTAATTCCACTCCTTAAATGGTCCATTTGGTCCTAGGCACTTTGGAGACTGGGCATTGTTGTTAATTCCCACAGTGTCTCTGATGAAGGAGTGATCTCCTGTTTACCATGCCACTGTGGGTGACCTCTAGGCAACCAAATCAAATTGGCATGCAGCCCAGACCAGCTAGGCCTTTCTAGAGACAATCCCTGACAACAATATTAGGCAATAGTTATTTGTTCCCCCTGTTCTTTCCTGCCATTGCTCTTCTTATCGGACATATACCAGGGTTATATATGTGGAAAGACACACTCGGTCCTGCAAGCTACTGGAATGTTTGGGTGACAGCTACTCCATTCACATAATGTTGAAGGTGTCATGTGTTCTGAAGTGTTGCTGAGCTTAGGAGTGGAGTGGAAGGCAGAGATGAAAGAAGAGGGGAAACTGGAGAGTGGTAGCAGGGGTCTAAGACCAGGTAACAGAGGCTGGAGGAGGCAGTCACTTCCTTCTCCCAGGATATGGCTTCTTTGCATGGGGAAGCAGGACCCCTTCCTTCCTGGGGAGAGAAGCACAGCAATGGAAACTGAGGAAGGTGTCCACCACCTGCTGGGGTGGAGAAACTGGGGTCAGAAGGTGAGGGCACAACCTGGTCATCCAGGACTTGGCAGTGCTCCCATCACTGGGAACAGATTCATTATTCCCAATGAAGTGAGGACCTGCATACCCAACCGCCTTGCAAGGCACAAGAGTCTTGCAAGTAAGCTCACTTTGCCCCACCTTTAAAAGCTTGGTGGGTGGTTATGCCTACCCATTGGGACAACTTTGTTGCTTCTCTGCGGCTCTGAATTCCTTGTCCTGATCCTAGGGGGGAAACCAACAGCACCTCCTATTCACCAACAGGGGAGAGCTTCTGAGACATGAAGCAGGTGATGCATTATTTGGTGGCTGTATCTGCTGCCCCTGTGCAGCCTGCCACCTGCGTTAGTCACCTCACCTTGCCTCATGGGTGGGCCAGCTCTGCCTGGACCCCTTGGACTGCTACTCCTAGCCTAGATAGCCTTACTTTACCTGTCATCTAGCCTGAGTGTGGCTCTAGTGACTCCTTCCAAATCTAGTAAAAAGCCCACCTGAACTCAATAGGACATATTTTGGAATTGCCATGTATATGATTGTACTGTTAATTGTAAGGGATGGGTGAATCTGACAGTTTCTGCCCAGGCACTGAGGTTCAGCGCCGAGGGCCTTCTGGTGGTTCCCTCGCTGCGAGAAGCCAAGTTACAGGGAACCAGGCAGAGGGCCTTCTTGGTAGTGGCGCCTGCCCTGTGGAACGCCCTCCCTTCAGATGTCAAAGAGAAAAATAACTACCAAACTTTTAGAAGACATCTGAAGGCAGCCCTGTTTAGGGAAGCTTGTAATGTTCAATAGGTTATTGTATTTTAGTGTTTTGTTGGAAGCCGCTGAGAGTGGCTGGAGAAAAACAGCCAGATGATGATGATGATGATGATGATTTCTGAGTCTCTCTCTCTCTCTTTACAATCTTAACATCAGTTCCCCACATTTCTGCATTAATTTACCTTTTTAAAGTCCTCATGAAAGCTCATCAGCATTTCTCCTGATATACACCTTTTAGTGCACTTATGTCTAATGTCCACATTTTTGCAAATAATTTCCCCTAATGTGTTTTTGTCTGTTACTTTCACAAATGTATATGCATTTTATGCACACTTTATCCTAGTATTCACACTTTTATACACATTGCTTGGCATTGTGAAATGTGGAGAAGTGCAAATTTTGAAGGATGTCTGTGTTTCATTTTGCACATTTCTTTGCAGAGTGTGAGTTTGGTAAGTGTGCCTTTAAATGCGAACTAAATCAGTTTTATCCATCCCCCCTGGTGGTAGCCAACTGTGGCAATCTCCCCTCCCCACCCCAGGGGTTAATGTGTCATGACAGTCAGCACAAGTCCTTGCAGTGAATCAAATCAAATCATTTGCCATGTCCACCGGCTTAAATAAATGACTATGATAAAACCAGAATGGCCACATCTCCATAGTGGGCTCCTGAGATGACAAATAAATTCAGCTCTGTCACCAGCTCAGGGTGCTGCCTTATATCATGTCTGCATAAATTAATCTTGCCAAATGTACTGGAGTTAACTGATTGCACATATTTGAATTACACACAGGTTGCAGATTGCCCATCTGCCCTTCATGCCTTTGGAGAGTCCTTCGCTGATGTTGCTCTGAATCTCTCAAGCAACAGCCCTTACAAATGTCCTTGACATTTTCTCCCAAAAGTGCATAGTATGTGCTCATTGAATTATTTTGGCAGTATTCGATTAATCCTGATGAGATGCTTCATTAAACCATAAAGTAGGGTAAATCTACACCGCTCGCTGTTTTATAAACCAGGAGGGCTTATAAGGATGCAAAATAAGATGCAATATGCTCTACAGAAACTAGGGCATAATGAGATGAAAAGCATTAATTAATACAACCCTTAAAAAAAAAACCTCTAGGATGTTGGCTCTTATCAATTTAATTATCTAGCAAACAAGGAAAATTCTCATTAGTGCTATTCTTAGATCTCTTATAACCATGAAGTAAACAGTGAAGGGTTTCCATCTTCATGGTTCTCATCTACATACGTTTCTGCCAACACACCCTCAAGTGGTTTATTTCCTACATTTGTTCCCTCTTCCCCGACGTCATACGACCTGCATTCTTATTATAGATCCTTAATCTCTCCTGCTTTTTACCCGTGTCCTCTGACTCCTCCTCACTCCTTAGCCCAGGACCATACAGTGTGGTAAATTTCTTGGCAGCCTTTGGCATAACGCATTCCAGTTTAGATTTTCCAGCCCAGTCACACCATGCCTAAGGAGTATGTCAAAGCTGGACCTGTGCCTTCAAACACCTGCAAGTTCTTGAAGCCTCATCAATCATCACTGTTTATACTTCTGCCAACTGCTACAGCACATGAATCTGGACAATGTTAAGTATTCATGGCAGTTGTGGGAAGGAGCGTCGCATGGAAACCTAGAAATGTAGGTCTAGCTGGGACTTAAGGTCATATAATCCAAAATAACAGCACTGAGGTGGCATCCCTCAGATCAGACCTACACAAGTTTTGTTTCTCCAAGTCAAAACGGTAATCATGTATCATGCTTTGCTGCAAGCTTGGCTTCCATCATGTTTTTATAGTTTGAAGCAGACAAAAAAAGCCCAGCAAGATTATACAGGGTCTCTCAAACAGAAAAGGCTGTGCTTAGTACAAAATGAATAACCTATTCAGGTCCACTTCCCCATTTTAATGTTTTGTTTTTTAAAAAATAATATTTATTGATTTTCCAATAACATAACACCAAACAAAAACAACTCCACAAGAAAAAGAGAAAGAAGGGAAAAAATAGTAAAAAAGAAAAGAAATAAAAAACCCCCCCAAAAAGAGACCCTCCTCCCCCTTTCCCAAAAAACAAACACAAAAACATCCAAACAGCACAAAGTTTCAAATTTCTTCTTTTTTGACTTGTTTCCTCGACCTCCTCCCACCTCCCTCCCTGTATACCAGTTTTTAATCTAGTCGGCAAATTCCATCCAGCTTTTACTGCTTTTTCACTTATTTACTTTTACCCCTTTTAAAAAGAGAAATAATAATAGAAAAAGAAAATGAACCTTAAATCTTCTAATCTTAAACCCTATAATAATATGCCTTTATATCCTAATGTTTCCTCTTCCTTATCTTAATCCCTGAAACCAAATAGATTCCTTCCATCATCCCCCAAAAATACTTATTCAAACCATGTTACATTTAATTTTACTTAAAAATTTCCAATTTATCCCACCATCTCTTCCCCCCGGTTTCGGGTACTGCCAGTCCTTTTTACAATTTTTAAAGTCTTTCCAATCCATAAAGTCAATCAATCAGCCAGGTTGTCTTTATATCCGAGGCCTTTAAATCATCTTCCTGGCCTGTCTGCAGAGTCTTTTTCGAGCCTAAAATTAAGTCCCAAGACACTTTCCCCTCAACGTCTCCTTTAACCTTCTTGGACAAGCTTGCCCAAACTCTATAATTCCTTTTGTAGACTAGAAAATTGTCCAAAGCTTGCTCCACACTCTCTTTAAAGTTACTAAATTTCACTTCTTCAAACTTTCTCAAAGTGCCATTCTCCAAAATGTACCTTATCCAACCTGAATCACTCAGTCCAAATGTGGCACTACTTTTCCAAATCTGTCCTTTAAGCTCTTTACTCTCATAGTCCATTTTTTGTCCATCAATTTGAGGCTCTATTACTGTAATTTCCACAGACGGTTTCTCTTGCAAAGACAGAGCCTGTTCTGTTTGATCCATATTCTTCTCAGATATCTATCCTTGTTGAGTTAATTCCGTTTCTTGAGCCGGGTTTGCTAATTTTTTTGCTTGTTGAGCCAAGCTGTGTACGTTTTCCTTCAAATCAGAAATACCAAATTCCAGAATAGACAGGTTTTTTTTGAAATTGTCCAACTTCCCCATTTTAATGTTTTAATGTTATAACCTGCCCTGGGGCCTTAGGGTGAAGGGTGGGTTGTTGTTGCTGCTGCTGTTGTTGTTTCTTCCCCCAGCCATTCTGTTCTGCATTCCCTTAAAACACCTGCACGCAACTAGGGTCAAGATAGCCCTGTGCAAACTAAGTGTGCACCCTCCAATATGTCCCAGATTCCTTTGCAATGTGCAGGGATTATGTGAAAGGCACCCAGAATTTCTTTGGCATATATGAGGGTGTACAGTGTTCCGTGAAAACAACCTTTTTCAATACCACTGTGTATCAGCTACTGATACTCAATGCCATTGTATGTCAGGTATTAACTATGATGTGAGGACAGTTGTTTATCAGTAGAGCATCTGCCAGTAGGACTAGGAAATAATTTCATCTGAAAGTCTGGAGAGTTACTGTCTAATACTGAGCTAGATGGGTGGTCTGCCTTGGTTTAAGGGAACTTTCTATTTTCTACCAACTCTGAAGCATTTCTGCCATTTTAATATTTTAATAAGCTTTCCAACTTTTAATGAACTAAAAAGTTGCTATGACTAATCGAACTGCAGCTTTTTAAAAAATTCAGACATTGTTATTTTAAAACATTTCAAATACCTTGTAAATACTGACTCAATCCCATGTTTCTCACTCTCTCTTTCTCCCAGCAGGCAATGCTTCTTATGAGATTCTACCTGCAAGAAATATACTTTTTGCTTCAAAAATATTGTGTTGTTCATGCAAACATGAATATTCAACCAGCATATCAATTAATTGACTAAGATGATTAGTTGATTAAAATTATTTCATTAAATTGCCCTACTTTCTAACAGGTTTCCAGGAAAAGAAGCCAGACTGACATGTAAAACATTCTGATGCCCTTCTAAAAACTGGCTACCCTCCAATTCTCCAGGAAAAAGGCTAATTTTAGTAATATGCACATTACTGTTAAAATTCATATTTCTTAAAATATATTGGGTGGCTGCCATCTGGCCTCTGCATCCTGCTAATTTGTAATTTATCAGTTAAGCTTCACAATGTTGCCCTTTGCCACTTGTCTGACATAGCTCCTCAAGATGCTCTCTCTGAAAATGTGAGTTCAAATCCGTTATTGCACTAAGTGCCTTCTTTGACATATCAGCAACACCATCTCCAGCTACTACCTAGATGGTTTTTTCTGTAGACTTTATAGCCAGGGATAAACTGTATCCCAGCAATTATCACTGTTGCATCTGGTTTCTAATGTTCTATGATACGTCTGAGTATTTGATTGCCTATCCATTGTCTCTGCTAGCTCATTATCAGCTTCTGTCCCTTTGCAGGCATAGGTTCATAAACATAGCTGGCTAATGGCTGAATAATAGCACCAGGTCCTGTGTCGTTGTTTACATTCACAGGAAGGAAAACAAACAGTAGTCCATTCTTTTATCACCTTATATCACCTTCCCCTAGCGAGTGACATATTGTTGTAGACAGCTTCAGAATGTAAACATTCAAGTGGGTTACACCCAAAGTGCAGCCAACTTTTTAAAATCCCACCACAAAAAGTCTCCTCAGTTTGGAATGGTATGATATGTAGTGCAGGGGACTTCAGCAGGCATAGGCAAAATATCAGAAGCTAGGAGGGTGGAGTTTCCACTCATGTAAGAGATTTTCTGGGTCCCAGCTACTGCATTCGGTCCAACCAAGTCATATGGATGTCAATGAGAGAAAGTTTGGAACATGTTCAACTCTCCCATTATAATCAATTAACTTTGCCTGGATCATGCAAATCATACAGTGCTTCTAGCATGTGTTATTCTAGATGCTACAATCAAAGGCACTGTGTATCACTTGCTTTTGGTTTCTCATTCTGTGGAATTGATGTTGTCTGGTGCAGTTCTTACAAGCCCCAGGCCACTGGAGTCAGTCACTGCAGAAGTGGGCAATGACCTTTTAAGAAACAGATCCTCAAATGGGGTTGGATTAACAACAGGTCCAGCCCAACCAGCCTTCACCATGCCTCAAAAGGCCTCAACATGCTGCTGAGACAACAGCTCCCTTTGGCTGTGACCTGTCCAGGGTCCTGACTGAACCGAAGTGACTTTTTTCTATCAGACTAGACCAGCAGTTCTCAAACAGTTTTCTCAGGACTACGCTTTCAAAATAAAAATTTGCTCATGCTGCACTGAATTTTTTATTGATAAGAAATACATTGGAAAACAGAAAAAAAACCAACTCCTAGCAATGCTTGATTTATAATATAGAACTTTATAATATGATCATGAGATATCCAGAAAATATAAAACAATGCAAGCATCTAAGAACTTGAATCATTCCCAGAATGTAATTATAAACAAGCCTCTTACATATGTACCTTAAGTATATAACCTCATTTATATTAGGTCTAATTTGAGACAAACAAACTTTCATTTCCTCATCAACACAAGGAAGCCTTTCTCTTTTCTGACCTTTCATATTTGTCAGAGCTGAAAACCCCTGTTCACAACAACAAGGCTCTTGTTCCTGTGCTCTGACTCTCCCTGTGATCTGAGCCCAGAGAAATCCTGCAATATACTGGGTTCTTTGCCATTGGATTTGCTGCAGCACATATGTCCCTAACCTGATTCTCACTTATACTCTGACCTTGTGGTTCAAAATGGAACTTATATACAGCGGTACCTCAGGTTACATACACTTCAGGTTACATGTGCTTCAGGTTACATACTCTGCTAACCCAGAAATAGTGCTTCAGGTTAAGAACTTTGCTTCAGGTTGAGAACAGAAATCGTGCTCCGGCGGCGCAGCAGCAGCAGGAGGCCCCCATTAGCTAAAGTGGTGCTTCAGGTTAAGAACAGTTTCAAGTTAAGTATGGACCTCCGGAACAAATTAAGTACTTAACCCGAGGTATCACTGTATATGTCTGGACACAAAGTTCTACTTTGCAACAACTTCCACACGTTCTTTATTGTGACAAGTTCTTTCTCAAACAGCCTCACTGCATGCTCCTTTACTGGAGATTTTCATAAGCAGTTTCTGCTATGATATGGGGATCCACTTCTCAAAAGAGGGAGAATGTCAAACATTCCGCTGGGTTTTGGCTCCACCTAAAGTAGCTCCTGGGAGCACAGCCATGGTCTGCGCAGACTGCTGTTCTTTCTCGGGTTGTTGCTGGTGTTTCTGGACCTTCCTGTTGAAGAGTTAGCCTTGATTTTCTGCCAGACATATTGACACAGAATGAAACCCAGATGTGACCACATCAAGAACAAAACTTTCATTAAGCAAACAGATCTTTTAATTTATAGTGCTAACTCCATGTGGAAAAAAACCTGAGAAGTATTTGAGAAATACAGCTAAGCACTCATAATGTTTGGAGAGACCTGAATAAGAAAACCCATACTTTGTCTGTGCTTCTTCTTCTCTGGGCTGTTTTCTGTACATTGCCTGATCCTGAACTGCCAATCCAGGATGTTATTAAGCAAAATCTTCCTTGCACTGGCAGAAGGTAGGACTACATTACCTCTACTATTCTGTGTTCCATTGTGGGAGAAGGAAACCCAAGCCCAAGTGTCTTTCCCTTTAAAAAACTTAATTGCTTGGTGAAAATTCAGAAACAAAAAGCAGCAGTGTATTCTCAGGCCACATCTGCTCAGTACAGATAAAACAGTATCATACCAAGCCATGGCTTCCCTCAAAGAACCCTGGGAAGTGTAGAACCTTGTAGCAATACTTGGATCTTGCAATTGACATATGTCCACCCATCTTCCTAAAATGTGTACCCCAACATACTATAGAGTGCTAATGGACTCAGAATTGAGGCTGAACCCAAGAACTTCTTTGCTATGTACACTAGCTGGAGTCTAACTAAGGAAGCAGAGGAGATAAGCAAGAATGACCAGGCCTTAGATGCATGAGAATTCATGTAACTGTTCATTCTTTTGCATGTTCCCTATGTTTTACTCTCTCCATTCTATTATAGCTGTAGCTCAATACAACTTTAAAATAATTTGAAATGATCTGATCTATCATCACTTTGTTCAGTTGGTGGGAAGACTCCGATGAACTCTGGTTTGTTATGTATTATTATTTATTGTTTTGCTAGAACTTTTAGCTGAAATCATTTGCAAGGATACAAAAACACTGGGTGTCATAATAAATCAACAGGAACATGAAGAAAATTTATTTGCTGATGACATTGTGATATTAACAAATGATCCCCTGACAGCAATTCCTGCTTTAGTTAATAATATAGACAGGTGTGGTAATGTGGCTGTCTCACAAATTAATTGTACTAAATCAAGGAGAGTATGAATATTCTACCAGGGCGAAAGGTTTTACTCTATATCACAAACATTTTCATTATCTAGGAGTAACAATTCCTCCCAATTGTAAATAAAACTGCAGATATCACAATACTGGTATATATGTATCTATGGCTCAACTGCACTTGGAATACTGTGTGTGGTTCTGGTCACATCAGCTCACCTCGAAAAGGATATTGTGGAGTTGTTAAAGGTTCAGAAAAGGACTATCAAAATTATCAAGGGAATGGAGTGACTTCCCTATGAGGAAGGGTTGCAGCATTTGGAACTTTTTAGTTAAGAGAAAAGGTAAGAGGGGACATAATAGGTAAAGGTAAAGGGACCCCTGACCATTAGGTCCAGTCGTGATCGACTCTGGGGTTGCAGCGCTCATCTCGCTTTATTGGCCGAGGGAGCCGGCGTACAGCTTCCAGGTCATGTGGCCTGCCACTTCTGGCAAACCAGAGCAGTGCACGGAAACACCGTTTACCTTCCCACTGGAGTGGTAACTATTTATCTACTTGCACTTTCACGTGCTTTTGAACTGCTAGGTTGGCAGGAGCAGGGATCGAGCAACAGGAGCTCACCCCGTCGCGGGGATTTGAACTGCCGACCTTCTGATCAGCAAGTCCTAGGCTCTGTGGTTTAACCCACAGCGCCACCCGCGTCCCAGGGGACATGATAGAAGTTTATAAAATTGTGCATGGCATGGAGAAATCAGACAGAAAAAAGTTTTTCTTCCTCTCTCATAACACATGGAGCTGAATGTTGGAAGATTCAGGAAAGATAAAAGAAAAGACTTATCCATGCAGTGCCCAGGTAAACTATGGCACTCACTCCCACAGAAGGCAGTGGCAGCCACTAACCTGGATGGTTTTCAAAGAGGATAGACAAATTCATGAGTGAGAGGGCTATCGGTGGCTACTAGCCACGATCAGCTGCCTAGGACAAATCATTCCAAGCATGTAGAGAAATTTGTTTTGGGACATTGTGAAATCTGCTTAGAGAAGCCCAGTACGGAGCAAAAGATATCTCAGTTGGGTTGCTTATGTAATTTGTAAAATCAATGGCTTGTGTACTTCCTAGCTGTGTGACATTTACCTTACCCCCTGCCTCCATCTGGAGCCTGCTACAGGTAGGGTGCAGTGAGCTCTAAGCAGCTCTTCACTGAGCCTTAGCAAATTATTCATAGCTGCTGCTTAGATGCAGGCTTTCAGTATGTAAGAGGTAAATGCAGCGGATACCTCTTGGTACTATGGCCAAGGACTAAAAGAGACAACATAGCATAGACCAAAGAGACAGCATAGCATAGTGGCTACAATGCTGAGATAAAAGACCCTGGAACTTCCCTCTGCCGTGATCCTAGGCAAAGCCTCTCAACTCAGTTCCCTGCCCATCTTGGGGTAATAATAACAATAATCTATTTTATAATATTGTTGTAAGGATTCCAATAGGCATTATGTTGTTTCTTTTTCTATTCTAACTTTCAAATGAGCAGTTTCCTGCATTCCCCAGTCCCCCAAATATGCAAAGACCATCACCTTGTCTGCAGGTAGCATCTTTCGCTGATTCCTATAGCTCAGTGATTTGTCTTGCAAGCAGGATGTCCCAGGTTCAATCCCCGGCAGATCCAGGTAGGGTTGGGAGAGAGTCCTGTTTGAAATCCTGGAGGGCTGACTTAGTATAAGACAGCTTCCTAAGTCCATATGTTCCTAAAGGACCACCAAGTATGGTACTTGGTGTTTAAATGTGTAATGGGCTATGTCCAAAAAAAGTGCTTCCATTGGTACAAGGACTTTTGGCTGTGCAGCAAAACTTCCCCTCCCTCTTCTTTCTGCCTGGGTTTTCTCCCAATGCTCTGGAGCAGATTTGGAGAGGGGGCACAGAGAGAGGAGAGGAAGGGGAAGTTCCATTGAACAAGCAGAAACTTGTGCCCTAGCAGATGTACTTCATTGGATACTGCTCAGTTTTATTAAAATTTCTAAAGGTACTCAGTTAGTCCTCCTCTCGCAATAGCACCTGCAAGGTACATTTCCCAAAGTTGCTCTCCATACATGAATTAAATCCATCAGTTAAATTAAAATATGAATCAGTAAAGCTAGAGAAATACAATTTTCAGTAATACAGTGGTACCTCGGGTTAAGAACTTAATTCATTCTGGAGGTCTGTTCTTAACCTGAAACTGTTCTTAACCTGAAGTACCACTTTAGGTAATGGGGCCTCCCGCTGCCACCATGCCACCACTGTGCGATTTCTATTCTCATCCTGAAGCAAAGTTCTTAACCCGAGGTACTATTTATGGGTTAGCGAAGTCTGTAACCTGAAGCATCTGTAACATGAAGCGTCTGTAATCCAAGGTTCCACTGTATAAAAGAGAATATGTGAATGGAGGAGAAACCTTGAGTCAAGCTATTCAAGGTGAAGAATCCACTCTTCTTACCTTGGTCTAATCTTCCCTGTTAGCCCTGATCTCAACAACAACCACGAAGCGATAGAGCAATGCTGAAGACAATGTTATTATCCCATGGAACATGTGCAGCTCCAAGTGTCTGCCTTCTGTCATTAAAGAGGCACATGCAGACCCAGCTGCTGCATGAAGCAGGCATCAATTTTTAAATACATTTACATTTTATGAGCACCTAAATTGTGCCTGTTTAGCTCGACCTGTATTGGAGGCCACAATATCAACCAAACTGCAAAACATCTCAATAAATAAAGCCCCTGTGTCATTTTGAAAGCAGGCATCTCAGAACAGGAGTAGCAGATGTGCTGCGTGTCAGCGGTGGCAGAGTTGTTGCAGAGCGATGTTGCAGAGTTCCCCAAATCTAACATTTGCCTCACTCAGTCTAGCCAGTGCTATTACTCATGTATGTCACTAATGCTTGAAATTATTCCAGAATTTTGGAAGATTCTAGATTAATTGGAAAGAGGCAAATTGAGAAGCCAAATGAATACATCCAATATCTAACCAGGTCTGTTATCAAGATAGAATCCACATGTTTGTTTGCTAGACATCACTGCGGCAATATTTTTCACAGAAGCAATTGCAATTCACAGGGCATGCTGTATGGAGTAGAGCCCTGTGTCTCCCTTGTTTGTAGTGAGATTTTGTGCTGCATGCTACCACAAAATGTAATAAAAAGCCAGAGGGTCTTATGTCACAAGTACTGTACCTTTCAGGAAGCAAGTGGGTGCTGCTAGAATAATAATCTTTAAAATGAACTCGGGTACATGCATGCAGACCTCCACACCTTCAAGCTAATGTTGAGAATGCTCTCTCCATTAACTTGAATAGGGAGAGGAAGAAAGAAGAGGCTAATCCCCCGTCAAAATGGCTGAGGGTGAAGGGTGACTCTCAGCTTCAATAAAGGTTGTTACTGCAAGGCTGCTTGAGGAGTGGGTGACATGGCTCCTCTCTGCCTAATAGTAGGGCCAGCCCTGGTGATTATTGTCTGCTGTTTGACTGAATGCAGGCCTAAAACGTGTGCAAGAAGTGAAAAGAGAAGAAGCGCAATTTGCCAGCAGACTCCCTCAATGCCAGAGGAAGTCATTTCTCTGGTAGAGCAAAATGATGCAGGCATGCACATCAAGCACGACCCAGGAAAAGTGCCGGATTAATGTATAGGCTAAGTAGCCAGAAGCCCAGGGCCTCTAAATCTAGGGGGCCTCGCCAGCCTGCCCGCTGAAGAAATGGGGCCCAACTTTAGTTTTTTGTTTTGATAGGGCCCCGGTTCACAGCCCAAATCTGCAAAATCTTATAGATATAAATAAAATTCATCTACATTGCCCTGGTGCTAGGGCCCCCTTAGGAGCTGCACGCAGGGCCCAATTTGGCCAAATTGCTCCAACTGCCTTAAGGTCAGCCCTGATGAGACTGTGCAGGGGTTGGACTGACAAGCCCTGCACCTTCTAGGTCCCTGGTGTCACTATTCAGACTATAGACTCAAGGACTTGTTATGGAAATAAAGAGGGAGGCACTTATTGGAAAGCAGTTTTGTCACCTCTCTCTCTCCCCCCACCCCTCAAACTCCGGGACGATGAGCCCAGGCACCTTTTATTCACAGTCACATAAGCACCACACTACAGCATGGCCATAAACTTGTTCGTTCAACTGCTGAAATACACACCCAATATGTAGCAATGGAGATTTATGTTACTGCTTTATGAATGAACACTGTGTTTTATTAATGGACTCTGTATTTTTGGAATTACCTAAGAGCCACCAATAGGGAGCTCTAGAATCTGACAGCTAACCAATTGGGTACTACCAAACAGCGACCCCTATTGCTGAAAGCAGGTAACCAGCAGGAAACGCTTCAGCTCAGCCTTTGCACTGGTGACTGAACACCCCCTGCTGTGCAGATAATGGAGAAAGGTCGTAAATTGTATCCCTTCTGGCATCCTGGCCAACTCTGTTATGCTGGTGTAAACCCTGGTGCACCAGGAGCTCAGAAGAGCAGCAAATAAAATCCGCTCATATGTCAGCGTCTGATAAGGCTTGTCAACCAGTTCTTCCAAAGTCTTCCTAAATTATAAAGCTCCAAAGTACAGGTCAAAAGAGAGGAGGTCTGGGAAGAGCGAGCCATACAATGGGCACCATCAGTGAAAAGGCCCTGCTCCGTGTAGCTCCTGCCCTGTCATTTGATAGGGTGCCTACTTGCCCTCCTTCTTGACATGGAATGCTCTCTGTTGGAGTCTCCAGGTCCAATATAAAGACCATAAGAAGGGAGAGCAGGGACCTTGAAGTTCCCAACAGCTGTTAAGCAAGCCACCAAGCACACAGGTTACCTTTGTCACAGGACCCCTGTGTCTTGGCCAGGCCTGCACTCAATCTTGTTTTTGTTCAATCTTGTTTGTTCTCAGTAACCAAAATTATATTATCAACATATACAAGCAGAAAAGTTGTTTTCCTTCATTTGCAAGGAACCGTACAACACAAAGTGGCACTAATAAAGAAAAGTTCCAGGATGGTAACAGAAAGCAAACTAAAAATGCTTTTGTAGTTCATCAGATCTATCCGGCAATATCAAGTTATAGGAAAACTGATGCTATTAACAGTAATCCTTCTAGTTGGTTAATTGATCTGGCAACTTCCATGCACATGACATCTGATGCTAATTCCCCCACCCCAAGAGTTAAATGATAACTCATCAGAGGCAGCTACAGTTGCAAATGGAAACAAAATATCTGTGAAAGGAAGAGGAGCAGGTTTGTGTTGCAGGTAGAAATACTGTTTGTAATGAAGTGAGAGCAGTAGTTGCTTGAATTAACAAATAAGAAAGTTTTGAGAAGTTACATGCTAAATTAAAATTGATTTAAAATTAAAATTGAAGGGGATTATAAGAAAAAGCCTGGGGCCTAATTTGAATAATTCATTCAGGTGAGGGTCATATGCCTTGTCAATCCCAGCAGGTATATAACAGGAAGACCCGGCCTGGTGCTTTGGCTCTCATAGAACAGTAGCAGCCTGCAGCCTGCCCAGCTTCTAGTTCTTATGCATTTTTGTCATTTAAGTTTCAGTTGATAGCCGTGATTGCTCTCTGTACAGTTTTCAAAAGAGGCTGCCTGAACAGTTTTATATTTAATACTGTACCATTGTGAGGTCTAAGTCAAGGTGACTGAAAGGGATCATAAAGGAACCAAGATGCTACAGAAGTCTTTTCAGACAATGAGCCATGAGGACATTTACATAAAAGCCATCTCACTTACTGGTACCTCTCTCATCCCCAAACTATTATTTTACTTATTTCATAAAATTTAAACACAGTTTGATTGTAAAACCCCCCACAAAACACACACACACACACACACTTTCTCAAAGCAATTTACGGAAAGATAAAACAATAAAATCAATGAAAATTCAAAACTATATTTTAAAATGTACAAAAGTTACAATACTTTTGCTATCCCCCCGCCATTTCCTGTCCTGCCATTAAGTATGTCTCTTGAGTCTCTTCCTTGGTCATCATTTCATTGAAACTGCTCTTACAAAATGCCTAGAGATTTTCTTCTAGGAAAAAGTTAAACATTATACTAGACTCTTAATTTATAGAATAGATCTGTTACATATTATAGGTGGTGTTATTGACTATTTTCTCATTTGCAAAGTGCTGGGCATCCCTGTTCCAGGAAGCCACTGATCTGTGGCACCACAAACAGTATTTTATCTTGCAGTAGTGGCTGGTGGGGCAGGACTGTGCTGCAGCTTCCCAGTGCTGTGTGTTGCTGCAAGTTACTGAGATGGTGAGGGGGCAAGGGCTTGGTACAGTGCAGCAACAAGAGTATGAGCTTACTCCCTGCTGCATCATGCAGTGTTGGGAGGCCAGGTCAGCAACACAACTCATCCCATGCTGCTCTGCCAGCTGCTACTGTTCTATGATAGCCAAAGCACCATCAGCCATAGGCTCTGTTGGCAAGACGTAATTCCTTTTACTCTTAATGTGATTGAACCTTTGTTTCTGGAATGGAATTAGAAAAGGCATAAGGATGGCATGTTGTGTGGCTGTTCTTGGGCCCAGCCTGAACTCCCAGCATCTCCAGGTAGGACTGTTCCCTGTCAAAAAAAACCCAAGAGGCACTGTCAGTTACAGTAGACAGTACTGACTGGGGTGGACACAGTACAGTGGTACCTCAGGTTACAGACACTTCAGGTTACATCCGCTTCAGGTTACAGACTCCGCTAACCCAGAAATAGTACCTCAGGTTAAGAACTTTGCTTCAGGATGAGAACAGAAATTGTGCAGCGGCGGCAAAGCAGCAGGGGAAGGCCCCATTAGCTAAAGTGGTGCTTCAGGTTAAGAACAGTTTCAGGTTAAGAACAGAACTCCAGAACGAATTAAGTTCTTAACCTGAGGTACCACTGTATACAGCAGTTTCCTATGTTCCTGTATTGTGGTTGATGCTGTGGAATGGGTGTATTTTTAAAGTCATCAATACAGATAAGGCCTCTCCTCCTCCCAGAGGGGAGGGGTTGTGAGCGGGATCAGCTTCCCGCAACGGCAGGGAGGCGTATTTGGCTCCCTGCTCCTGATTGCCTCTGCTGCTGTGGCCAAGCCATCCAGCCGACCAATAGGGCTGGCTGGTGGGCGGGGCTAGCTGCATTTAAACAGCCACAGCAGCGCTCTGTTCCCAGTCGGTTCCTGCCTGCATTGGATCTCTGATCCAAGGTCAGCTTCCTTTGCGTATTGACCTTGCTATGGACTTCGGTTGGTTGCCTTGGTTGCCCAAGGGGCCTGGTAGGATTTTTTATCCATTTGGCAAATTGGCACCAGCCTCTTGTTTTTTTCGCCTACCTGGTAGCTGTTCGTCACAGCTTTCTGGTATTGGTGGTTAGGCATTGGAATACGTGTGCTGTGTTGGAGGATTGGGTATGGGCCATCATCTACCCCTCCTCTTTTGGGTATTCCGTTAAAGGAATCCGGCAGTCGTGGATCCTGACCGATGCCCTGCTGGTGGCTAGGGCCATGGCACGACCCCCGGTGCATCAAAAAGCTTCTCCCATTGGTTGTTAACCCTGATATGACTCCCTGCTGAGCGGGGTGGAGTCATGTATTGCTGTTTCATCCAATGCCTAAGCCAATACTACTCACATGCTGTAACCAATAAAAGTTGTGGCCTAATTTTGCCCATTAACCTAAAATAATGTGTCATTGTGTCTTATTATAATCTTATGCGGGCAGCAGGTCCTCGACTCACAACCTAAAACTGCTGCACTAGGGATGGTATTGGTTCCTGGTGCCATAATGTTATGGGCTGGATTCAGGTGACTCTGCAGCTACAGCACATCTTGAAAGAAGAGGCTTATAATCGTTATTAATCTGTTTAACCACAACAAACAAACCTACTCGCTCTTATTGTGATATAATCAATATTTTCACCTGACTGGAAATAAACTAAAGGATTGTCATACTATTCATTCTTGGGGGAGAGGGGAGAAATGCATTTTCAGAAGACTCAAGTTTCTAGAAAAGATTCCTTTTCTACAAAAGGTAGCAAAGGTATTTAGTGTATTGATTGAGGGTAAAGTTCCCCAGCCCCCATTAAATGGCTTTTGGCTCCATTACCAGAATCCATTTTCTAATGAGTTCTTTTCCATATGATACATCTTTGTACGTTGATTCAGTGATGCATATTAGGGGTGTACACTAAGACTAAGATTCAGCTCAGATCTGAATCTGAACTTTTGGGAAGCCGTCCAATCGGTTCCACATCACACTGTGGCCTGATTTGATTTGTATTTTGGGTCCCAAGCAGCTTTGTTAAGAACAAAACTCTGTTCTTGATCATTCACTATAATGGGGAATTTAAAAAAACAGCTAAAACCCTTTTTCCCTTCTAACTGAAGTGGATGAACTTTGTAGGCAAATCAACCTTCCCTAGGTCGAATAAGCCAAATTATAAGCAAATACATCCTGGGGCTTGGAGCTAGAAACCTTGATTCATCTAGAAAACAGAAATGATTTTGGGGAGAACTGAATTAAATTTTCAGCCATGATCACCCCTGAATGAACCCTACCGAATTCTCAGAAGAATAGCTGCAGTGGTTTTCCTGCAAAGGAGGGTGTTATAGTTTGGGGTGTGTAAAAAATGAGCGCTAATGCCTCCTTTTGTGGGCGCCCTTTGTGGGACCGCGCACAGCACCCAGGCTCACCAGTTGGATGGGCTGGCCCACCTCCCTGTGCTAGTCATTGGGGGTTCCCGCCAAACTCCAGTTAACCTATCAGCGCTGAGTGGAGGTGGGGGTTGTGAAAAGGGAGTCAGTGAAGGGTTGTTTGTGAACTCCCTTGCGTTGTGGGTATATGGAGTGGGCTGCCTGCATACACAAGAGTCTTGCAGTGCACTCTCCCATATCCCATTCACCCTGAGGAGCCCCAGTTCCCTGGCTGGGGCCTGAGAGGGATACATGCCCAATGCCTAAGCCAAGATCTTCCTACATCTGAAAGGTTTAATAAAGTTGTGGCCATTTTTAAATTCCATAACAAATTGTCACAAGACATTATTCCTTCTGTTGGTCTCTCGGGGCTGGGGGGGGGGGTCTCCGCCTGGGCACACAAAAGGAACCACTTAATCTCACTTAGTGTTTTGTGGGAAATTGGTTTGGAAATTGCAGACATGAGGGACGTGCCCCTGGGTAACAAACCTGCTAAACTACCGACAAATAGGTCCAGGCGTGTTGTGTTATGCACCCTTAACATTTGTTGTTCCAAATAAATATTGCATGTACATATTTGTTGAAATTTGTATTCATTTTTCTTGTTGATGTTAATATCCTGTTGCTATCGATTCGTTTTGTTTGTATCTTTCTTACAATGATGAATGCAAGTACTATTATTTTCCTTTACCAAATCGTAAAATTGATAAATAGCATTAGATGGAGCCTGAAATCATGCTTGCTGACAGCTATATAATGGCTGCCCTGGAATAATGGTGGTCTGTACTGTACTTGTGGTGTTATTCGTATTTCTGCAGTAAATTTACAGTTTCCCCAGATGTTTGGCATGCTGACATCATTAGTTTGGTGCGCTGATTCAAATTCAAGTTGACAGCCACAGGGGTCACACAAGTTTATGCAGACAATATTCTTATTAAGATAAACACTTTTTAATAATAGTTTGTGATCTATTTTAAATTCTTATGTGGCTTTTATGGTGTATGTATAATTGATGTACACTGCTCTGGTGTGTGGGTGTGTGGGAGAGAGAGAGAGAGAGAGAGAAAGAGAGAGAGAGAAATCGTGGTATACAAGTATTTTTTATAAAATAAATAAATATTAACTTCCAAAGGTTAACAATTGAAGACAATAACTCCTGGCATGCAACCAATTTTAGTTTACTTTATGTAGTTCTTTATTCTAGCTTTTAACCTTCCCCCTACTTAGAGCCTAAGTAGGCAAAAACCCTTGTTTTTCATTTGCAAGATAAAATTGCTGCAATCTTATGCAAAGTTGCCTGGGAGAATGGCCCACTGAACACAATAGGACTTACTTCTTAGTAAACATGTAAACAATTGTGCTGTAAGAATATATAAAGCACATTACAATGCCCAGTATTATTGGAAAGCATATTAGCATTTATTTATTCATTGCATTTGTAGTCTTTTCTTCCTTCCAAAGGAACCCAGGCATATCCAAACATGCTTCCTTGAATGCTTATGAGCAGGTTCATAGAACTGTAGAGTTGGAAGGGACCACGAAGGCCATCTAGTCCAACCCCCTGCAATGCAGGATTCTTCTGCTCAATGTGGGGCTTGAACCCACGACCCTGAGTCTCATGCTCTACCAACTGAACAGTCCCAGCATCAGGGTGAGCAGAGTCTGGTTATGCAGGGTTCAGCTCACCCTGATCCATAGACCATTGTCAACGCCTAGCCATTTTCCTGCCCATTGTGAAGAAATTTACGTTAGGGGCAGAGATGGATGTATCTTTTGAGAGTGGACCCAAATCCATATCTGCCCCGAAGGGTGAACGTAACCCTGCATAAAGCAGTCTGAAAACCAGACTGTGTTCTCTCTGATCCTGCTCAAGGAATGCTCAAGGAGCATTCAAGGAAGCATAGTTCGATATGCCTGCGAAAACTCCCTCCACAAAAGTTCACCAGGTACTACACTACTGAGCACAAGCAGTAAGAGAAGTTAAAATTGCCTTTTTTTCCACAGGCGACCATATCTATCAGTCCCAGAATCCATGGCACCAAAAGATATTCCGCTAGAGCCTCCAATCATTGCTACCTCCTCCTCCTCCTCCTCTTCTATCCAAAAGGGAGTTTCTTCACTTTAACTTCTCTTACTGCTTCTCTGTAAGCAAGGGTATATTTTATCACCTGCCCTAGGACTTTGGGAAAAGGTAGTGGCAGGAAGATATCTTGATAAACAATCATTCTCTTCTCTTTTCCCAGGATTTTTTTTTTTTTTTAATGCAAACTGTTTTGGTGTGTTAGTATGATGAGCTCTTATCTATATTCAGCGAGACATTATTTACACTTTTAAAAAGAGATGCTAAGGTACATTCTTTTCCCATTCTTAATTATTTTCAAAAGTCCTTAAGGCATTGTGTTTGGTCCTTCGTTGCATGCACTGATAAGCATCAGACCAAAACTGTGGTCCAATGTATGTTCATGGGAGAGGCAAATCCCATTGAAATTAATGAGACTCACCTCCAGGTAAGCAGGTCTAGGACTATACTACAAAGCAGTGAATGCCCCATTTGGAAAGAGTACAAGCCAAAAGATTAGGAAGGAACGTTTATCTATGAAACATTTTAATGAACCCCTTAATAGACTGTGGATTAAAGCAATACAAATCTTTTAGATAACTCTTGTTCTTACCCTTCAGTATTCCTGCCAGATCAATCTGTGAGTGGTACCTTTATCACACTCCTGCATCATAGTTTTGCAGTCAACACAATTCTGTGTCCAATGTCAGTACAATGTTATCGCAAGGTCAGCAGACTAAAGTTCAGAACTCTTTCCCTCTCCCCTCTCACTGCCAATCACTTGCCAAAGGTGATGTAATTACAAGCTGATCAGGAAAGGGAACACACCATCTACAACACACACACACACACACACACACACAATGTTCAGCCATATCTGATTACTCATAAGTAAGTCTTACAAAGCTAATATAGCCTTATTCAGGCATTCTACTCCAGAGTCAAATCAACCCATGATGGCAGGGTGAATACAAGTGTATTAGATCTGCACCTGCTTGTCCTCCATGATTTCGAAAGATAACTTCTGCAGTGAAGAAGCTTTTGTACCTGTGTAGGCACCATGCGTGGGCAACCTACAACCCTGGAAATCAGGCCTCTACAGTGGATGGAGAGCCTACATCAGTAGAAAAGGCTTCCTACTGCAGAACATATCCCTTCTACTCCCTGATGGAGCTAGTGTCTCGGCCACACTGTCTTCTCTAAGGTGATGATTGTATGATGAAATAGAACACCTGATTACAGTTTGAGATTTATGTGTCAAGTAAGAGTACCTGAGACTGCAGCCTGAACAGGCAGATATTGGGAGGCCAGGAAAAAAGAAGGCTTCTATATCTTTAGGTGGGGGGAATGTGGGCTGGCATTTGGATGTCATTGATGTCGGCTGAATACTTCAAGAAACTCGAGCGCTTAAGAAGCACTGATCCCACAATAAACATGCGCCTGGAAGTACCTTGATAGCTTCCTCCTCCAGTGGGAAACTTCCACTCGATCCTGGTTCCCTCCATGAATGGAAGGAGCCCTTAAGTTTGTAGAGGGACAAGTCAACTTTTAGCAACAGGGTAAAAAAAAGCAAAGGATTAGATATGCCACATGGGAAGAATTACACAAACATAAATCTAACCTGCAAGCACAGCTACCTAATGTGTTCAATCTTCATATGTGTAAAAGGTAAAGGTACCCCTGCCCGTACGGGCCAGTCTTGACAGACTCTAGGGTTGTGCGCCCATCTCACTCAAGAGGTCGGGGGCCAGCGCTGTCCGGAGACACTTCCAGGTCAAGTGGCCAGCATGACATCGCTGCTCTGGCGAGCCAGAGCCGCACACGGAAACGCCATTTACCTTCCCGCTAGTAAGCGGTCCCTATTTATCTACTTGCACCCAGGAGTGCTTTCGAACTGCTAGGTTGGCAGGCACTGGGACCAAACAACGGGAGCGCACCCCGCCGCAGGGATTTGAACAGCTGACCTTTCGATCGGCAAGCCCTAGGCGCTGAGGCTTTTACCCACAGCGCCACCCGCATCCCTCTTCATATGTGTACGGGCACTTTATTAGGACATATGTTGAAACCACAATGAGCCACTTGCTGACCACACACCACGATCCAATGAAAATACATTGTTTGCACTGTATTCATTAGTGCTAATTTGTATAGGTTTAAATTATTAAACATTAGTTTATACTTCACACACACACACACACACACACACACACACAGAAGGGTGGAGTTTAGATGGTCCAACTGTGAGGTGATCCTGCAATTCAGGACATGTTCCCCAAATCCTGTTTAATAATGAACTAGGTTGATAAAATAGTTTTTATCAAACACATAAACTAAGGAATTGTTTGCCTGGCTTAAACAACCTATGAAAAGGCAGCGTTTAATGATAAGATTAGTTAGTAGAAGGAAAATTATTCCAATTGCTTTTGTTGATTTAATACAAAGCTCCAGCTAAACAGACTGTTTTGCTTGCTGTGTTACGCAGCCTGATCCTGTACATCTTTCCTCAAAGTAAATCCCACTGAATTAACTAGAACCTACTCCCAAGTAAATGTGCAGGGAAATGCAATCATAGGTTCAAATGTGTGTTTTATTCATTACTTTATTCACTCAACTTGTTCAGATACTCAGCAGGAAATGCACTCTGTACCAAAGGAGAAAAATATTAAAACACAAAAACACAAAAATCCAAGCAGAAATTGAACAATTAATAAGGAAGCTAAAACCACAACAAGCAGGAGAGATAGCTTTAAAATGCTAAGGAATAAAAACAAATATAAAGGCTGCAAAAAAAGAGGACTTAAAAACATTTAAAAGTCGCAGGTTCTAAAAGCCTGAGAGAACAAAAAGGGTTTTGTCTGGTGCCAAAGACACTAAACTCTTCAACACAGTGAGACTTGGAAGAAAACATCTACAGTGGTGCCTCAGGTTACAAGCGCTTCAGGTTACAGACTCCGCTAACCAGGAAGTAGTACCTCGGGTTAAGAACTTTGCTTCAGGATGAGAACAGAAATCTCGCGGCGGCAGCAGGTGGCCCCATTAGCTAAAGTGGTATCTCAGGTTAAGAACAGTTTCAGGTTAAGAACGGACCTCCAGAACGAATTAAGTTCTTAACCCGAGGTACCACTGTATAGGATTGTGCTGTAAATCTGATGTTTGCTATATTTCCCTAATTTCCTATGTCTAAATAAATTGGAACTGATCTCAGTGGAACTTGATTCTCGCCACTGGTTCAGCCACAGCTTTAGAAGATTTCCGTTTCAATTTGGATTACATCTACATGTGACCTTTTGGGTGGGGGTCTTTCGATCCTACCCCTGGGAGTAATTCTGATTAAACTCAGTGGGGCTTACTTCTGAGTAACCATTGTCAGTCTGCCTGTTTTTAGCATTTAACTAACCACTTCTAAAAGTTTGCTCAAAGTTACAAGTAGAAATGAAGCATCAAAAAGGATGGCCGGTATCTAAAGCATCGTGTGGCTAGTTTTGGGAGCCTGAGGGCGGTGCAGTGATGTGGTGACATCCTCACACTGCCCTGCCAGCACTCCCCAGAAAAATGTGCCCAGGGCCATCACCCCGGAAACATTCCCATGCTATGTCCCTGCTTTCTACTCTTTCTGAAACAGTGAAATTGTACACCAGACTCCACTTGTCAGATAGATATATTTATAAGAAGTCATATTTCCAAAGTCTGAGGCTAACAGTTGAAAATTCTCCTCTAAGATCTGGTTCACATGTGCACATATCTCCACATTACTCAACATTTCAGGGCCTGCAGCTGGTGAATGAACTGATGCCAATGAAAAGCACTGCAAAAGTTCTACCTGTAGCTTTTGATATATTACAGTGGTACCTCGGGTTACATACGCTTCAGGTTACAGACTCCGCTAACCCAGAAATATTACCTCGGGTTAAGAAGTTTGCTTCAGGATGAGAACAGAAATCGTGCTCTGGCGTCGCGGTGGCAGCGGGGGGCCCCATTTGCTAAAGTGGTGCTTCAGGTTAAGAACAGTTTCAGGTTAAGAACGGACCTCCGGAACAAATTAAGTACTTAACCTGCGGTACCACTGTATAGCTCATTCATATAAGTTGCCACTTGATCCCATGCTTGTAAAGTTTGAATGGAGATGTATGAAGCAGGCCTTTGGCTTTGGGTGGCAAATGGTTACTTGTTTGTGCTGCTGGATTGCATCTATATGGTGCTTATCGGTGGCATTTTATATCTTAGCCCTGCTTCAGAGACAAGAAGCCTTATAAATGTTGTTAGATTCCTGAGCCCATCACCCCTGACCATGGGCCATGCTGGCTGGGACTGATGGCAGCTGGAATCCAACAACATCTGGAGAACCACAGGTTCACCATCCCTGCTCTACACAAAGTGTTGCATCAATGAAAAAATGGAGAGAATATTTCTCTTCCTGCCTCCATCCTTTGTCTGTCGTCTCTGTGTAAGTTTGTGAGCAGTTCCTGACCTCTCAGGGCAAACACTTCCTGTAATGCATTAGCTCACAAAGGAAGGAAATAATTTCCACTTTTGTTGCTCAAATGTATTCAGCCAGGACACAAAAACGAAACACTTCAATGCATTCTTAGACTCCTTAGGTATATTAAAGGACTTACGTATGTCAGGAAACAGATACACAGCTTCCTCTCTCCTATTAATACTCAGAATCCAATTTCCCACTTGGCTGATCATTTTGGTTAAGGTTTGCCCAACCTGAGAGACAATAGTAAAATAATGATTGATGCAGAAGGTGCAGAGGATGTGCTAGAATGTGCACAGACTTGACAACCTTCACACTCTCCAGTCTTCTTCCCTCAACTTTTCTGAAAATGATTTTTAAACTTTTTAAAAAATGGCTCTCTCATACAATGAAGTACTACCTTCCCCATTGCACTTCAGGGGAGAGGGTGATGCTGTGTGATGCCGACATGTTCTCAGATATTCTTTCATCATGTGCGGACTTTTGAGTGGACTCAACACTCGACTTTACGGAAAACATGAAAGATATGAGTCACTTTTTGGGGTTGAAAAAGTGATATCGCAGTTGAACAGTTGAGGCCTTGGGATGAGATGAGACTAAATTTATGTAGCACACAAATATGAATTTCACATTGTTCAGGCTAGTGCCCAGACTCTTCAATGCACACTAAATGTTGCCAGAAGCAGTAAAACTTGTGATTGCCCACCACAGAAACTGCTGTCTTCTCTTTAGTAAATGGCAGGGCAGAAGGCAGCTGGTTTTCTCTCTTTATTTGTCCCTTTGCTATTGGAAAGCATGCCAATAAAAAGCATAGAAGATAAAGGGGATGGGGAAATGATAAATCTCTGGCCAAAATGTTAAATCTCTGCCCAAAGATAAAGTGCTTTTAAAATATACTTTCATTTTAAGCAGTATTGGGTTTTACAGTCATACCTCGGGTTACAGACTCTTTGGGTTGTGCAATTTCGGGTTGCGCACTGCGCCAAACCCGGAAGTACTGGAACGGTTACTTCCGGGTTCCGACGCTTGCGCATGTGCAGAAGCACTAAATTGCACTTTGCGCATACACAGAAGTGCCGAATCCCAACCCGTGCGTGTGCAGACGCGCAGGCCGCAGGTTGAAAATGCTGCAGGTTGTGAATGTGCCTCCCACATGGATCACGTTTGCAACCCGAGTGTCCGCTGTATTTTGATTTGGATTGAGCTTGATTCAACAGCCCAAACAGCCCCCAAGTGTCAAAGTAAAGCATATAGGTATTCCTGGGCAGGGTCAGATTTAGATGAAGAGAGGCCCTAGGCTACTCCACTTGTGAGGCTTCAGCCTACTTAGCCTATACATAAATCCAGCACTGCTGCTTACTCAAACTACAGTCCAGAGCTTAAAGGGGGAAATATGTCAATTTCTACCAAATGCTTTCTAAACTCTTCTAGACTAGTTCCTATAGAAAGGTTATCCCATTGTAACCCTAGTAGTAGAGCCCAGCACTGAATATAAGCAAGGAAACAGCACAATAAAATACCTCACGTCTTATAGTTTGCCCTACACTAGCATATTTCATACTGAAATTATTTGTTGTGTATTTTTAAAAAATTAAACACGACTACTCCTTGAACCTCTAGACAAAGGTTAGGTTTTTGAGTATCTGAAAGTTCATCCTTTGTTCTAACAACCATGTCAAGAAAGATTTCAAAGAGTTCCCAGTCCCATTTGCTTGGCTCCATCACTATTTTGTTTCAAACTTTTTTGTGTGCTCATACTTCAATGGCTTTTAAACTTTCCCATTGGGTTCTGCATTGCTCTTTTATTCTGCCTTTTCTGCTGTTTTAGTGTTCCTGATTGTTGTATGTAATTGCTGTTTAAAATTGTATTGTGAGTTGCCTTGGCAGCTCATCAAAAGGCAGGCGATAAATATTGTTGCTAGACAAATAAATATAATGCAACAGCGATGGAAGCAATATTTGATTTCTAAAATGAGGGATGCTAAGACTGATGCCCACCTGGAAATAATACATTTTAACATGGGTCCACAGGGTCCACATAACAGTGAAAAGCAGGTTACACTTACCAGTGAGAGAAGAGCATTTTGCATAGGCATGGAGTGGGACACACTGCTATTACTTCACATGTTCCAAGGCCAGCCTGTGGAATTGAGAAATAGATCCTGGAGCTATGCATCTGCCCAAAGTAACCCATGGGAGCAACAGCTAGAAGGATATGCCTTCCTGCATCAAGGATTGGTTGGTTTGCACTACAGTGGACTTACCGATTTGTTAAAAGATTTCTATACTGCCTTTCTCAAAATATAGCAAAGCAGCGCACAACTGTTTTACGACACAACCAGATAATGTGTACATAAGTTATATATTAGCGGAATATATATGAATGCAAAAATGTATATGTTCATGACAGTAGCATACCATAACACACTATATGATTACAAAACAATGCATGGTGCTTGCAAAATGTGCGTATTAGGAGCAATGGGCGTTAAAATGCTGCTGCTAATCTTATCAAATGCCTAGGAAAAGAGAATGTTTGCAGCCAAAGAGCCTGTTTTCAAGGTGTCTTGCTTTTTCTTGTGCCTTTTTTATCTGACTCTTGCAAATAAAACATTCCCTCTGCACATGTCCCATTGTGACACACTATCTCCCCCAAGCCCTATCTTGCTACTATGAAAAATGAAAAAGCCAAAATGCAAGCATTTCCATTCTAGTCCATCTGCCAGTATTTGACTGGCATCAAATTTGATTTAATTACTTTGTATATACAATATGGATGTCAGGGTGTGTGTGTCAGATATTTTAGGTTCATCTTGTTCCACCAGGAAATGAGCAACAGCAAGGGACTTTTAATGTGTTCTCTGCCCAAACATTTAATTCTTTCTTGTTTTAAAAAAGGGAGAAATCTATATTTCCAATATTGCCAGTAACCACTTTAGCAGAGGTAACAATGTGTGTGTTCAGTGACGCTTGCTTTATATTCCCTAAAATCATTCACTTTTATTGGCTTGTTTTTCACTTCACTGTGTTCAAATATTTTTTTTATTACTATTTTGAGAGGGGAAATCTTGTATTCCCTTTGACAAGGAGGTGAAATAAAAAATACATAGATCCTCTTTCTTCATCAATAGGACATAGAGACGTGAACTTTTCCATGAAATGGCCAAGGAAAAATGTGTTTGGCTCTCCAGTAAGAGCTCAAAGAAAATGTTGAACAACATCTCAATTTTAAAAAACAAAACAAAACAAAAACTCACTACTGTAGTTGTGATAACTGTATCACAGAGTTACGGATCCATAGATGCCTTGACTGAAACTATGGCAACCACATTTTGAAACAAAATGAATAAAAATGTTTATGCTTCACAAATACCCCTCTTCCCATTTATAGCTATAAAATTCCCTTTCAGCATCACTTTTGTCCAAGATAAATGTATTCATTCCCTACATGTATCCTTGATCTTTTCATATATAATATGTCTGAATAAAACTCACCATTTATGCTATCATTGTCACAAGAACCCCACTGCATCCAACTATTTGGCTTTGAGCCCACAGTAACCTCACTGTGCCCGTATTAGCCTGAGATGTTGCTATAATTAATGGGTGCTGTGTCCCCTCTTATAGCTCTGCTGTAACCCTGATGTTTTGTCAGCTGCAAACACTGAACTAGCAGCAGCAAACTATAAAGCTGTGCTTCGAACGTGTCTGAGGCCCTGTTCCATTGGATGCACTTTTCTAGTCCATGTTTATAAACTGAGCATGGTGAAAGAATGAACATATTATATCACCTGAGAGATGCAGTAAACTTTTTATTAATGTCTGTTAAATGGTCCATGAAGCAGCACTATATTTTGTCAGCTCTCCCCTTCCAAACAGAAGTCCAGTAGTCAGGGGCGGAGGGAGGGTGCAGTAGGGGTGGTGCACTCTGGCTGTCACCACTGAGGGGGGTGACAAAATGCCAGGCAGCACTCAACGCAGAGCCTGCAGCACGTCCAAGCCATGCGTCTTTCCTGGGCGTGATGTGGTGGCTTGGGCACCTGCAGGCTCCGCACTGCCCCAAACAGTCCGTCCGCCCCCCGCCTCCCCCTCAGCTGTAGGGCAGCTGAGGGGGAGGAGGCAGGCAGACTGCTTGGAGGCCCCACGGAGCATCCTTACCCTGCTCGCCCTGCCCCCATGCCCCCTGGGCACAGGGCACGCATGCTCTCCCAGGTGCCCGATCGGCTTGCTCCACCGCTGCCAGTAGTGATCACTATTTTTACTGTGTTTGCTGTAAAAAAAGTCTAATGGCACCTTAAAAGTTAGATCTATTGTGGTGGCATGAGCTTTTGAGGATTACAATGCGCTTCATCAAAAGCATGAAGGATTCTTGAAGGTATCTGAGGCTAACGTTTCATGCATCCTATGAAATGAGCTCTAATTCATGAAGGCGTGTGCCATAACAAATCTGTTACTCTTTAAGATGCCACCAGAATGTTTTGTGAGCCTCTTTGTATTATGGTAATCAACTTGCCTGGTGCCACTGACATGTACTATACTGAAGTGTTTTTCACCAGTGAGAATGTTCAGTTCTTCTAGTTTATTACTCAGATGTCTGACACAAATACATTAGCATAAAAAAATATGAACATCACTTTCTACTTGGATTCGAGGCAGCATAAAAGGAATGCGGGGATCAGCTTGAACTCTTTTGCCCCATTTCCAATCTTCTGCTTTCAGTATTAATTGATTTCTGAGAGAAAAACTGATTTATCATGTTGGGATTACCATCCTTAAGGCACTTTACCAACATGAAGGTTGACTAACCTTCCACAAAACCGAAACCTCATTTATTTTTAATTAACATCATACAAATATCTCTGTGTCTCTCGCCATTTGCACATGAGGCGTGCAAAAGGACTACAGGCCCAGTGAATACTGGTGAAATAATTAGTGCTTCCCTAGTGTTGCTACCTTTTTTTATTGGGTAGCAATACTTAACATACATAAAGTAAATGGAGTTTTCCATCACTCCCTGGCAGAGAAGTAAATTCTGAGTCAGAACAGTAGCCTGGAAGCTTCTAGACCTGATCACATTCCTGACATAGTCACATAGGTGCCAATTCCTAAGGGCCATGGGGGCTTTGGCCCCTCACAATAAAATATTTGAGGGGGCTGGACCCTCACAAAGTTGATGGGCATTCCCATTCATCATGTGATCAGTTATGTGGTGGGGCAGGACTTACCAGGGCCCCCACAATATTTTATTTAAGTTGGCATCCCTGCATAGCCGGGCAAATCTACTGTGAACTGGCACAATGAGAGACTCAACATGGACTCAATGTGGAATTCTGTGCATCCCTCAAAAATTTCACAGCTGAAATTTTTTTCTGTTTTGAGGCAATCCTAGTCACAGGATGTGGAAAGATGCAATATTTGTTTGAGCCATGATACTGGGAAATAATATATTTAATTTTTAGCTACACCCCATTGGTTCAAATTCAAGCATCCACTGAGGACCAAGAACACACACATATATGAAAAGGTTATGCATTCATTTCTAACAGATAGCAAAAGGAAAACTGGAATGAAGAGCTAATTTTAAACCTAAGCCTAATCCAATTAGACAGAAGCAACACTTATTTATGTACTGCTTTATAACAGTTTGCCTACGTTGGCTTGGATCCCAAGATACATTCATTTAAGAAAGTTCCACTTAAAACCAGGTAAGAACTAGTCTACTTGATCAGGTTCGACGAGAGGAGGAAGAGTTGGAAGATTACATCCTGCTCAAGTAAATCAAGGAGAGCAGATGAAAGACTATACTAAGTGCATGAAGAAAGCAGACACTTGGCAAGGGAGACCCAACTTCAAAAACATCTAGGTTTATGATGTCCTCTTTCACCAAGAACTGATGAAATGTGTAATGAAGTATCAGTATATACTATGTGTTTTTCTTTGGGCAAGCAATGCAGTCTGTTTTTGAAAAATTAAATGAGTAGGTACTGTGTGTGTGATCACAATAATGACTAAATACCGTATTTTTCGCCCTATAGGACGCACTTTCCCCCCTCCAAAAATGAAGGGGAAATGTGTGTGCGTCCTATGGGGCGAATGCAGGCTTTCACTGAAGCCTGGAGAGCGAGAGGGGTCGGTGCGCACCGATCCTCTCACTCTCCAGGTTTCAGGAAGCTCTGCGCAACCCTCCCGAGGGCTGCGCAGAGCTGCCTGCAGTCCCAGGCTTCGCGCAGCTCTCTGCAAGCCTGGGTAGACCATCGCGACTTCCCGCCGGGCTCCCTAGGCTTGTGGATAGCAGGCTGTTCTCGGGGCTGGGGTCGGGGGAAGCTCGGGCTTCCCCCGCGCCAGCCCCGCACCTGGGGGGGGGGGAATAAATTTTTTTTCTTTATTTCCCCCCAAAAAAACTAGGTGCGTCCTATGGGGCGGTGCGCCCTATGGGGCGAAAAATGCGGTACTTAACAATGAATGCTATGGAATTAGAGGATTCAATTAAGAAGAGACAGAGTTTTAAATTTATTTTTAAAAGATTCCCCCACATTACATTTCTGCGAGAGACATAACTCGCAGAGATTGCTAAAGCACTGATCCTTTGTTTCCCATTACACCACTCCAGCTAATTAAAAATCCTGGGAAACAGCAATCCTTTAATTGCAAAGAAGCCTGTAGGGACCTAGGCAGGTAGATCTGTATTTATCAAGGGTGACTAAGGAGGATGTAAAATTGCCTTTGCTTTGATATATTGACCAAATAAAAGCAGCAACTCAATTTTCTCTCCTGCCTTTTAAAAAATTAAGAGAAATTCAAGGAAGTGGACCTTGTGATGGGGATGACTTAAACCAAATATATGATCCAGTAGACTCAGGACAGGTTGACAAGACAAGGGGCACTTAGGTAAACCTTGGTTTTCTTGATCCAAAACATGATTTCTGGGATGTATGGAGAACACTGAATTGAAGAATCAGGAATCATGCTTACTTTTCATTTTGAAATTGAACGCTTGCTTGCATAGCAGAAATGGCTACACTTAAGAAGACAACTGAGTCTATTAAATGGGAATTATTTAAGAACATTAATCAAAAATGGTTTTCTGGCAATTTTTAAAATAAATTTTGATTCACCCAGTTTGGAGTTATTGTTTCTGAGTTCTTCTTAATCCCATTTTGTTTTAACATCTCAGAACCATTTGGTATCATCAACATACTTGGCTTCCTCATTCCTCACTTGCAACTCTAGATCATTCATGAACAAGTTAAAAAGCACAGCATGTCCTCTGTCTTCCCCACTGTTTGTATTGTCCTTAGAGCCTTTTGCACTTAAGAGCTAACAAAAAAAGAAAAGCTTATACCCTAGGTGGCAAAGAACATCTGCTGAGTCTCTTTGTGGGTGATATCGCTCTCATACGACAAGATCCAGAAATGATTGTGGAAATTAATCACTATGGAGAGGGGGTAGGTTTATTTTTTAAAAATAAATAAATACACTGGAATCCCTCTACATTAATTTAAGTTGCAGTGCTTAGAACTTGATAAGAACACAAATGGGTATTACTTTTTGTTTAAAATATTTATGGTATTCGGGTGTCAAAATTCAAAAAAATATTCTGCATGTCTTAGGAAAATTAAATAGGAAGCGAGAAGTTGGGAAAATACGGATTTCTCAATGCTGGGTAGAACTACAAGGATGAAAAGACCACTTACAGTGTACCTCGGGTTAAGAACTTAATTCGTTCCGGAGGTCCGTTCTTAACCTGAAACTGTTCTTAACCTGAAGCACCACTTTAGCTAATGGGGCCTCCCACTGCCACTGTGCCGATGGAGCACGATTTCTGTTCTCATCCTGAAGCAAAGTTCCTAACCCGAGGTAATATTTCTGGGTTAGCGGAGTCTGTAACCTGAAGCGTCTGTAACCTGAAGCGTATGTAACCTGAAGCATCTGTAACCAGTAGACCACTGGTACCACTGTACTACTGTCCACAGCAGCAGTGATTGCAGCCAAACATGGCCATGGGAAAGCCAGAGGGGGCCAGTAAGGATCCTCTTCCAGGGGGGCAGTAGCTGCATCATCAGTCACAGTCAGTCATGCTGGGTCTTCCCACCAAAATGTTTAATTCAGATTGACCAGTTGCAGCTGTTTAACAATAGCTGGATGGAATCCACACCCCCACCAACATGTATCCGTTTTCTGTAATATATGCAGAGCCGGACTCAATTGTCTTTGATTGCCAGACATATTTCCACTGGTTGACTTGCATTTTCTCCCTATCTATTTTCCCCATGCAAATTTAAGACCCATAGATTTTTCCACTGAAGCGGAGTATATTTTACACACTGTGTTCCAGGAATCACCCTCTGCTTCCAGCACAACATTCTCAAAGGCTGTTAGAGTATGGGTGGTTTGTCCCTTAATAAACTGATTTCAAATAAATTTGTTGAATCTGCAGCCATTTGGTCTTAAGTCCCATTAGGCCAGGTTTCAACTGTTCCTCAATACTGCATCAATTACTGGGGGAAGAAATGGTGTGAATCTTTGCCACCCTTTGCAGATAAGCAGGACTTTTAAAAAGGAACTCGGTTATAAAAAGTTCTGCAAGAGGTTAATAGTATAGTAACTAAGTAAAATGTTTCTTCTTTAGAGAAATAGGTTGTATTGTTAATAGAAGCAAAACACTTCTCTAGCGTGTTCGCCTACATTATTTAATAACCCTTTTACTAGTGTAGTAATATCTGAAAGATCAACATATTCAGAAAAGTACCAGTTTCAAGTACTCTACTTATGGCCATTTAGCAAGTTTGCTTGAACACAGTGATAAAAAAATCTCTGCACTAGAGAAGTTCAAGGTTCTCTGTAGAGCCTTTTGAACACAGCAAAAAGAAAAAAGAAATCTGCACGGTGTTATTAAACTCTAATCGTATGACACAGATAGACGATAAACTTTTGAGGCCTCGTTGGTCAGGTCATTCAAATAGTCGTTCTGCCACTGTGGTTTAAAACAACGTTAAAACAACAGCTGTATGGTGAGCTCTTCAAGCAGGGAAGTTGCTCTAGTAACAAATGCTTTCACTGACAGCACCACATGCACTGCTATATAGAGATGTTGGTTGGATCAGTGGAAAGTCATCTATCAAGGGCATTTCTTTCTCTCCACACATTTCTGTGTATTTCTGTCCACAATCAAACCATGGATTCTTGCTACGAATGCTTTTTTACTTTAGTTCTCTACATCAAAGGTTGCACACATTATATGTAAATAGATTAAAAATTTCTTAGCAATCTATATTATTTTCATAATTGTTAATGTATGATTGCTGCATCCTCCCCCCACCCCCAATGGCCTCATTGCATTGTCTTTTGTCTTTTGTCTGTTGTGTTGTTTGTTGACTTTCTATGTGTAGAAGTTATTGGTTGCTAGATGCTGTAATCTTAAGAAGAAGAAGAAGAAGAGTTTGGATTTGATATCCCGCCTTTCACTCCCTTTAAGGAGTCTCAAAGCAGCTAACATTCTCCTTTCCCTTCCTCCCCCACAACAAACACTCTGTGAGGTGCGTGGGGCTGAGAGACTTCAACGAAGTGTGACTGGCCCGAGGTCACCCAGCAGCTGCATGTGGAGGAGCGGAGACGCGAACCCGGTTCCCCAGATTAGGAGACTACCACTCTTAACCACTACACCACACTGGCTCTCTTAAAACTAAGATAGCAAGGCCTAACCCCATCCTAACCCCATTTATCTAGGAATAAACCAACTAAATTAAATGGGACTAACTTCTGGGGAATATAGTTAGGACTGCAGCTATAGATGGATTTGTGATGGGCTTTTGGTCACCCTCTCCAAACATCTTTTGATGGCTGAGATATGCATGACACCTTCAGATCTTTTTCCTATAGAATTTTTGTACTTCGGGTACAAAGATTTTTTTTGAACCCTAGGGTTCCCCCAGGTTGACTGATACCTCCATCTTGTGCAAACATGGCATCATTCTGGCTACATAACGATCCACACTCCAAGAATGAATTCAGTAGTAATGTATGATAGGATGTGCTGTCCTCATGTATATAGTCTAAATATGGAAATTATGTTGGTGGTCCCACCCACCTACCTACAATTTTTTTCAACATTGCAAATTGTTTTTCTCAGTTTCTCCACACCCAAATCTATACCCTAACCACTACATTACACCAGCTCAGTGCAGGGTGACATTTTATGATACAAAATACAGAAAATGCAACCAACTGTCCTAAATCCCTGGATTGACACAAAACTGAAATATACACCAAAATTATGTATGCAAGTAAATTTGTACTCCCCTAGTCTTTCCTTTAAGACTTTCAAAAGAAAGTGAGTTGAGCTTGCTCCATATAAACCAAAAAATGAGCATTTATCCCTTATTACATTCTTCTCTGTTGCCTCTGCAAAGGGAGGGACAAGAGCTACCAAATCAGCAAAACCAAGATGAACAATGTTGTTGTTTAGTCATTTAGTTGTGTCTGACTCTTCGTGACCCCATGGACCAGAGCAAGCCAGGCACTCCTGTCATCCACCGCCTCCCAGTTTGATCAAATTCATGTTAGTAGCACCTGGAGCAGGAACCGACAAGCCACTCCAGTATCCCTGCCAATAAAACTCCTTGGACAATAACAGCAGGCTTATAAAAGATGAACAATAGCCAGACCTTTAAAGGTGATCAGCAGCACCAAGGTGGCTATAACAGGGCAACAAAACTATATGGTTTGCAATGCAAGGGAAATGACCCATGTCCCTGCTTCCAGCACACACATACTTTAAAACAGGCTTGGCCCTCCAGATGTTTTGAGACTACAATTCCCATCATCCCTGACCACTGGTCCTGCTAGCTAGGGATCATGGGAGTTGTAGGCCAAAAACATCTGGAGGGCCGAAGTTGAGAAAGCCTGCTTTAAAATGATGTTGGTTCATTCTTTATAACTGAGGAGCAAGAGAGGACAGGAAGTGGATCCAGAGAGCAAGTGGGCAAAAGGAGAGGCTAAAGCCCTCACTTCACCTCCACTTGTGATGTAGGATGACTTTGAGTAGTACAAGCAAAGTAGTACAAGACACACACCAGAGGATTAAAATATAAGGGTGAAGCAGCGCAAACCTTTAAAAACCACTGATGCCCTTGAGGAGGAAGGGCACAAACATGGCCACTGCATCTTTAATGGCTTCAGGTGCTTTATCCACCTGGAGTTTATTTCTTTAGCATATGGAGGAAATTCAGTGATCAAAGCAGCATATGCTCACCCCTAGCAGCTCTGTTAAATTGGATAGTTAACTTTACCTCAAGATACCTGACAAAGGGAAGGCAACATAATGCTGGATAAATCTCAGGCAATTGTGTTTGCTATACACATGTTTGAAAAGCAGTTTCCCCCAATATCATTCATTTTTGTGTGTTATTTTCATACTTGACCCTAGTGTATACATTGCCTGGAAGCCTGCACTACAAAATTAAGAAAAATGTGAATTTCAAAACATTTTGATTCACATATTTCAGAAAGTATGATTTACGTTCACCTTGAAATGTAAAGTATGCAGATTCTCCCTCCTACTTCCCTGGTCATGACTAGGGCAGATATCATGGTGAAACTCAATGTATCCTTCTCTCTTATATGTGTATTGTTGTTGTTTAGTCGTTTAGTCGTGTCCGACTCTTCGTGACCCCATGGACCAGAGCACGCCAGGCACTTCTGTCTTCCACTGCCTCCCGCAGTTTGGTCAGACTCATGTTTGTAGCTTCGAAGACACTATCCAACCATCTCGTCCTCTGTCGTCCCCTTCTCCTTGTGCCCTCCATCTTTCCCAACATCAGGGTCTTTTCCAGGGAGTCTTCACTTCTCATGAGGTGGCCAAAGTATTGGAGCCTCAGCTTCACGATCTGTCCTTCCAGTGAGCACTCAGGGCTGATTTCCTTCAGAATGGATAGGTTTGATCTTCTTGCAGTCCATGGGACTCTCAAGAGTTTATATGTGTATATAAAAATGCAAACTTAGTGTGCATTAGCATAGAAATGGCTTAGCCTCTAGACCTGAGAAATGTAGGACCTTGATACTGTAAAGTCTGAAGCCCAGCAATAACAATAATTATAGCTAGGATTCCTATGGCAATTGTTAAGTTTTCAAAGCACTTCACAAATATTACTGCTTTCAGCAACTTATGCAAATACTTGTAAGATAAGTGCATGTTATTTGACACACAAGCATCATAAGTTGGAGTGGGAGGAGAGTTGAAGTGGAAAGTTAGTGGTTTGCCTAATGGAATCTTTACCCATTGACCTCGCAGACTTAACCACTACACAACATCAACTCTCTGAAGAGAAAGGCAGGTAATCTGGCACCTGCCAGATGTTGTCAGACTACAGATCCCATATTTCTCAACCATCGTTCTTAGGCAACATCTGGCTGGGGCTGATGGGAGCTGGAATCCCACAAATCTGGAGGACACCACATTGGCCACTCCTGCTGGAGATCCTTTATGGTTGCTAGCAGGCATCTTTAGACAGACAAAGCAGGACAGCTTGCATCAAATTAAGGCAGAATATGAAGACAGCATTTGTGACCATATTACAACCACTGCTATGAGGTGGTCTGAGAGCTCTGTTTGCATCGCATTCTGCAGCATGTCATCAGAAATGTCTCTGTTCCAGGAACCACCTTACCATGCATGAATGGTGCAATAAAGGCTTCACTAATTTCACAGATTCCAGAGGATATCCCCCCCCCCACTTCCACATCCGCGTGTCTTGTCTCTTCAACCAAGTGGAAGGCATGATGTGTTTTTGACCTTTCATTGCACAAGTGGACAAATTACTAAGGTTGATGCTGCCTCAGTGGCTAACACAGAGCTTTTCCACATCAGCCTGAAGGCAAAATAGTTCTGGTTATGTATAGCCTACAGCTTAAGCTGATCCATAGATGTCAACAGTCAGCCGCTGTTGAGAATGATGATGTACTATATTAGAAAAAAACATCCCTGCTGATTCTCCCATACTTAAGGCTAGTGTCACCTTGACTTGCAGCAGTTTAAGTCAGACTATGTAGAAAACTCATACTGCTGCAGTGGCTCTGGCAGACAGGACTTGAAGGATTTAATAGCCTTTCACCACCCACATGATAATAAAATCTGCTGGCAATATCAGCATCATGCATATTACATGCAACTCTTCAAGGAACTGGAGATAATTAAAGCAAATTGTTATGTTCCACCTGTTACTGCTTTATGACTTTGAAATGATATAGCTTCCAATTAATTGCAAGGGGTGATAACAATAAACGTAAGCACAAGGGGTTTCCTTTCTTTCCCACCTCCTTTGTGCCACCTTGGTGTTAATTCAAATTTCAAGTGGTAAAATTTCTACCATTACTTGAAACAAATGAATTTAAAATAAACCACTGATTGACCTTGATAAGCACTTTTGTACTGTACTCCTCAGAGAGGTTGATCTTAAAAGGAAACCAGCTCCAGAGGCAATTATAATAGTTTTATGACGTCTGTGGGTGTTGTGTTCCTGCAAAACTTTCTCATGATTGGAGCTCAGGGGAAGCCTCTGAGCTCCCATTTTGTGATAACCTTGAGGGCTCTATTTTCCTTTTTACAGTATCATGGACAGCTCCAGTTCAAAATATAAATAGACTTGCTGTTAACTTGATTTCACCTGAGCGCTTGTCTCCACTTCTCTGAACAAATAGGTGTTGCTCAGTTCCGCAATACCTCAAGGTCCACCTTTCTCCATATGAACCAACCTGGAACCTGTTCTCATCAACTGAGACCCTTATTCGTGTGCCGCCTCCTTCAGATGTCAATGAAATAAACAACTATCTGAAGGCAGCCCTGTTTAGGAAAGTTTTTAACGTTTGATGTTTTATCATGTTTTTACTATTCTGCTGGAAGCCACCCAGAGTGGCTGGGGAAACCCAACAAGATGGGTGGGGTATAAACAATAAAACGATGGTAGTGATGATGATGATGAAAGGTTTGGAGGGTGGCAACACAAGAACAGGCCTTTTCTGTGATGGCTCCCTGTTTGTGGAATGCTGTCCCCAAAAAGATTCTCCTGATGCCTACATTACATATCTTTGGGTGCCAGGCAAAAACATTCCTCTTCTCCCAGGGCTTTCTTTAATTAGCCAACCTATGGCTTTTAAACTGTTGGTGGTTATTGTTTTTGTTTTTTACTATGCTATGCATTTTTTGTGGTTTTACAGTGGTACCGCAGGTTAAGTATTTAATTCGTTCCAGAGATCTGTTCTTAACCTGAAACTGTTCTTAACCTGAAGCACCACTTTAGCTAATGGGGCCTCCTGCTGCTGCTGCGCTGCTGGAGTACAATTTCTGTTCTCATCCTGAAGCTATGGTCTCTCTAGCTCCAGGGACAAATTTGAGAGGAACAAAAGGAAATCACTGATGCTAAGAGAGATGGACTAACCATGCTCATGTTTTCTTCAGAGTATGCTAAGGATAGCTGTCTGGATATTTTTCCTGAAGGACATGTGTTAAGCTGGCAGGTAGTATAGAGAGTCTAAAGCCTCTTATGTGCTCCCATCATTGCAGGTTTAGACTGACCGCTTACACATCATAAAAAAGAGGACAAAATATACAGTATCATGAATTTGCATAAAAATTGCATTAAAAATTGCATAAAAATTTCATACACTAATTTATATGTATAGATGCAAATTTAGAAATGATTACTACAATTAAAACAAACTGTAGATTGGTGATCTGTGTGCCTGTTTAGTCTGCTGTACAGATGCTAAGTATTGATGGGAAACTTCAAAACCCTAACAAATATGGGTAGAATACTTTCTACAACTTTCTAATACTTTCTCTTTGGGCTCTTATGGCTCTTTGTCTTTATACTGGGGCATTCAAATAGAAGATCATTTCAAATAGAGGAGGGTACTTTTAAAGTAGGGCACATGGTCAGCATGTCCAGGTTTCTAGAAGGCCTAATTATGAACAAAGTGTACCATACTGCCTGGTAGTTAGGAGAAATCTGAATAAATCTGGCACAATTACAAAGTCTGGGTTTTTAAAATGCGGTTAAATATTTATTCCCTCCCTTTCCTACTATTTCAGGCTGGTTGATGTATCTGTGGGCTTCCCCTGCCCAGTCATGTAGGTTCCTGAATAATAGATTGGTATGTTTGTTTATTGCCAATTAGGGCCTTAATTTATCCTTTCTGATTTCTTTTGCTAAATAAATTAAGCAGTCACCAGGGCAAAAGTTAGTGTGATGTGATTACCAAAGATCTCTCACAATGGTTCCAATCAAGCTATGCAATATTTAAGCACATATTTGGAGGTATACTTTTAATTAATCTATTCATTTATTTTTTATTTGTCCCCAATTTCTTTGGACAGATGCTGTCTGCATTATGCTCTCTCAGGCCCTGGGGCAGCAAAATTCTTACCACACTATTTGGCAGTGGGTAGAGTTGCCTTACCCCAGTCCCTCATATCTGGGCAGCCTAATTTGCCTAATTGTTCTGCTAATTGTGCAGACTATGGGTTGAATTGTTTTTGTATCTATTCCTGAAAACTAGTTACAGAAGGCTTGCAGGTAAAAACCTTTTACCTAACCATTTGTTCAGGCTAGCGTTTCCTTAGTTTTTGAGGAAAATGGAAAGTCCCAATAGTTGCCCCAAGTCAGGTTTATGCTGCCATCCTGTGATTTTGACGAGTTGAATTTGCTTCCAAAAGACTTTCTCTCAATTATACCTAGGTTAGAGGTGGGCCAAGCTTTCTCAGAAGACATATTTTCTTCTGAGAAAAATTCTGACATTTCAAGCAACAGACCAATGCACCTGAGTAGGCATTCCAGCCTGCCATTTGAATTGGCAGAGTGGAGCATCTCTGTCAGTAAATTATTCTGACTTGCTAGTTCCTCTCCATGACTGTGGACTGCAAAAAAAAAAAAAAAAAACAAAAAAAACAGACCTAGAAGATACCAAGCATGGCTTAAGGGATGGCTTTAATACAAGCAATCATATTATTCTTTAAGTGCATTCTTAGTCTAGTAATACATAGGGAGGAACAGTAGGAATGCTTTTCTGCAGTTGGGATTCATTTTGAGAAATTGTTTGGTATTTGGTTTAATGGCTTTCACAATTCTGCCGCTGCCATGTATTTACATCAACGTGAATGTCTTGAACCTATGCAAATATAGTTCCATAAACTTAGTTTTATGTAGGACTTGGTGGCACCAAAATTATATGTGGCTATGTTTACACGGTTAGGGTCAAACATTTTAACATTGCACTCCTCCCCACATGGCAGTTTTCTAATTGCAAGCAAAATAGTTATTTAAATTGATGCCGCACATTCAATGGTCATTTAATTACAGGGTACATAATTTAGATCAATATGCCCCATTGTTAACCTGTTTCTCAGAGAAATAAAGGATTCTTACTGAGCTTTCTATTAAAATGGAAATGTGAGTTTGCAGATGAAAATAGGTTTTATAGGAGAAATGGATTCCATTACAAAAAAAAAACCTATCATGCATACATTCCTGTCTGAGCACAAAGCAATTGCAGTGTGATATACTCTTGAGTTAGAAAATAGCTTGTGTCCTGTTAGCATAGGATCCCAGTGTCTGCCAAGCAGCTTGTGTGTTGCAACAAATGTCACGTTACACTGCTCTTATGTACTTTCTCCCCCTTTCTAAAATGAGGAATGTTTGTTCTGTTTTATCTTTTGAAAAGCACACATAGTTCCTCAGTACAGAGACCAAGTTCCAACTATGCTTGTAAAGTTCTGGGAGGTGCCAGTTCCCATTCTCAACAGATTAAGAAAAAAGTTACTTCTCTCCAGAGAACCTGCTCTAGGCCTCCACCTTCCTTTCATTCATTAGGAACAGCATCTTTCATTGAAGAAGTCAAAAGCCAGTACAGTCGTACCTCCTTGGGTCCTGAACGCCTTGCAAGTCGAACGTTTCAGTTCCCGAATGCCGCAAATGGCCAACCTGACTTCTGAAGCTTCCGAATGGCTTCCTGCAGGCAATTGGAAACTGCGCCTTGGTTTCTGAATGTTTTGGAAGTCAAACAGACTTCTGGAACGGATTCTGTTCGACTTCTGAGGTACGACTGTACTTGGAAAGTTCATTTTAAAAAGGAAAAAGTTCAAGGTCATCATTTTGAAAAAAGAACTAGTTCCTGTTCCAGTTTGTCCTTTTACAAAACAAACTCATTCAGTTCAAGTTCATCCAGATGAGCTTTTTAGTTTATATTAAGTCCATCTTTCGGGAAATAAATAGAGGAAACGTTACAACATTCTGAATGTTGATTTACTGTGCAGAAGTAAAGGTTCCAAAAGTACCAAAATCAGGAGCTGCACGCCAGTAATACAGGTGAAGTTTACCCCATAACTGTAAAGGCTTACGCTCTTTGTGTTCAGCTCACAGCAGCTAAAGTTACAAGACATCATTTAATTTGTCCCTGTACTCTTACTGCAAGTTGCCCATGCCAGAAGACAGCTCGTCTCTTCACCAAGTAATGTACTGGATATGCCTCACATTCCTTCTGATTACTTAGCAACAATGAGTAAGTGGTTTTAACAACAGCAGAAGCTCAATATCTGCCTAATAAACTTAAGAAAATTGTCTCCATGTTTTGCTTTCTAACTTTCTTTATAGGTGTCCAATTGACACCACTTGAAAGTGAAAACTGGATCATCTTCAAGTTAAAAGCTATAGAAGATCCCTTACTGCTGCGATTAAACAGGAAAGCTGATGCTTTTCAATTAGGAAACACTCTGCTTTCAACTTAAAAGCACTGCAACTCAATAATCTTTAAAAAGTTAATTTGTCCAAGGTTACTGAGGCTATCAGCCTGTCTCAATAGGTCTCCAGCTTAGCAAATATACACAAAGGGCTGCTTGCTTTCATCAGCACCAGCAATTAACAAAGCAATACAGATGGAAGAACAGGATGTTCATACTAAAACATAGCTTGATTCAGTGGTGGTAGCCTGTGCTTTCAAACATTAACTCATTCCTGTCGCTTAGGAGTGACAAGGAAATATTTGTCCCCTCTAGAATTTTGCTTTACAAATGATAAACGTACACAGTCATTGCCATCTGAATCAGACAGCAATCTCATTTACATTCATTGCAGCAGGGATGAGGAACTTGTGGGCCTCCAGATGTTGCTGACTCATGGGAGTTGGAGTCCAACAACATCTGGAAGGCCACAGGTTTCCCATCCTGGCATTACAGGTTCCATTACATCCAATCAAAAAATCAGCGCTTATTGCCACAAACATTCCTTAAAATACCTTGGGGATAGGAAGAGACAGTATGAGAAGGTAGACTGTTAAATAGGCTTGGATTCTAAGATAGGCTAATTAAAGGAAGCTCACACAAGTAATGTTTCTCATCTCTCCCTCTGCAACCACCTATGCCCTCTTCCCTGTCTCTTTGGTTAATGTGGGATGGGCAAATCCCTCTAAAGTTACAAATTTTTCCACTGCTTCTGCACATTGTCTGAAAGGATGGATCTTTTGCTGCAGAGTACTTTTTAAATGGATGGACATTTTAGATGACTGTGATGGAGGTGCTGAATTTTAAGGATAAAAATCCATTTTGACAATCTCTAATTGTTCTAGGAAAAACAAATACAACATTTTGTTTCATGTATATTTCTATGCGGAGTTTTATTTTTATGTGGAGGCTAGATGTATTTTATTTTGTTCTCATTTGGTGTGGTCTGCAGATTAGTTCAGTAACTATCTATTCTACCCAAAAATGGTTGGACTGCTGGGCTTTTTCTGGGCTTTTATTCTGCTTTTGCAGTGACATGAGAGGTGAACCTGTCTGTACCAGGTAACCATCGGGGCAAGGCTGGTTAACTGCTGCAGCACCATGGACAGCTCTGAGGGAGCTACTTGATCTGAGAAAGGCTAGAAGTGAACTGAGGCCTTCTAAATCTCTTCCACCTTTCCTAAGCTGCTTTGGACTGAAGACTGTGGCTCTTAAAGGCCCAGCCCCTTGGTCTTCAGAAAAGCCCTTCTTCACCTTTCTGTGCCATAAGGCAGGCATGGTAGCATAGGAAGCACTTGGTCATCTAATAAGGTAGGCTTGGGGGACATCTATGAGGGTTCCAGCTCAAGTTCTATAAGTTTGAGACCACCAGGCTCCATGGGCTCATACTACCAGGCTTCAGCTGTGTTAGCTCTGAAACATCAGCACCAGAAGCTTGGTTTGATTCTCCAGTTGGTGGTGCAGCAGCCCTGGAACTGATTGGCTGCTGCTCCTCCTTCTCCAACTGAGCTCAAGGACATGACACTTCCAGTATTTTGTGAAGATGAAGTTATCTCCTCCATGTCACTCCCAGGTTCTCTTTGCTCCCTTTTATCGCTCTTGATCAACATGCCTTGTCATCTCTGCAGCTTTGCGAAGAGTTAATTCCTCTATTACCTATATGGTTTACTTCAGCTCTTTGTCTAGAATTCCACATAATATCCAGAGTGACCTTTTGAGATGGTCAGTCAGAGAATCAGCTTGTGTAGCACCATGCTTCAGCCAAAAAGAGGTGACCATTCACACAAATCAAGGAAGGCTCCTTGCACCAAAAGGCCTCTCGACATTTTTCAGATCATGCTTATCTAAGCAACTTGAAATTCTGTTTATCCTCCTACAAACAACCCGCTGCCTGATCTAATATGAGTCTGACACCTAATGCATATCTGGAGTGGCATTATATATAACTGAGTAATACCCATAGTTACATCATCCTCTTTTGAAATAACAGTTTTAGGGATTTGATTTCTTTTTCAAAAAGCAAACAAACAGTAGGGCATGTGAAGTAGAGGGTTTAATGTGAACAGTTGATTGAAGGTTAAATGATTTCATTACATGAGCAGAGGCATATGGATCATGCACTGTTCCTTCTGCTTTGAATGGTTTTTGAGAACTCTATTTCTCCTCTGCTATCCAGGAGCCTGTTTATGCAGGAAGATAAATACCAATTGCTAGCAAAAGAGCATAGTTCAGTAGCTAAGCTAGTAGCAGTAAACATCACAAACAAAACTACAAACCACTTCTCACAGTTGCCAAACAATTCCAAATTGGATGATTCACTTCAACTACAAGTCCTGCCTATTCCATTGAGAAGGTTGACACAGAAGCAAGAGGGGTCCACATTCAGTGAACATAATTCAACATTTCATTTGCACTCCTACACCTGCAATTGTTTTTTATGTGAGTTGAGAAGAGAAATGTGTTGATAGTTCCAGTAATAAAGGGTCTAGTCTATGATATGTCTACATAAATCCTTTTGATTTATAATATGTGTTAGACATTGCAAAAGCAAAACACTCACTCTGTTTTCCAGAGAAAGTCCATTAAACATCAATTCTTTATTTTTATCCTGTCTAGAGAAAGCCATGCCAAATTAAAGAGAAGGATGGGAACTCCAACATTTGCACTGCATCAAAGCTTAGGATGAATTGCATATAGGTTAGAGAATGCTTCTCATGCGCTACACCTGCCTTCCCCAACTGAATGCCCTCCAGTTGTTTTGGACTACAGTTCCCATCAGCCCCAGCCAGCATAGCCAAAGTTCAGAGGTGTCAGGAGTTGTAGTCCAAAGATCTGGAGGCACCAGGTTGGGGAAGGCAGAACTATACCATCCCAAAGTTCCTAAAGTGGTATGTAGCATAATTGAAACATAATTGAAGATTTGCGAACTTAATGAGATGGCTATGAAGAAGGTAACAAGGTGAAGCACACTGTGACAATGTCATTGCAAAACCATAACATCAGTGCAATGTTAGAAATTTGTAGCTGGAAGCTCCCTAGAGTGGCTGGGGAAACCTAGCCAGATGGGTGGGTGTGACGATCACACAGTGTCCCCGGACATTTGATGGTCTATTGATCCCTGTGCCACCACTGTGATCACTTCCCCGCTGCCACCAACCCGTTTCTCTCGGGTACACACTGAGTCCAGACAATTGTTAACATTAAACCAAATAAACAAGTTTATTTTATAACCATTATCAAGTTTATGGTTTCAGATAATTTTTCTTGTCGGTTTCTTAACCTTAGTTTCTTTACCGGCCTATACCTTCCTAATACCTTCTAACTGATTAACCCAACTGTTTAACTGACTCCTCTTAACATATTCTCTCACTCTCTCACATCAAACTAGCCCAACCCACAGACTTATCCTCCCTCTCCCTTCTCTAACTCCAGACTGACTTCTTAACAACTCTAACTCTAACACTAACTCCTCCCCTTGGGTTCCTATTGGTTAGGCATTTTACAATTAGTTAACCCTTTCCTTATGAACCCAATATGATGTCACACACCTAGGAGGACAAACGCCACTGTGGGGTATAAATATTACTACTACTACTGCTGCTACTACTTCTCTAGAAAGTATTGCTCGCTTCTCTCTCCATTTTAGATGCTTAACCCTCAATTGCTCCTGTAAGATTTTCTTAACATTTTCCATGTTGTACAAGGGGTACAAATAAACACAGTAGTGGTCAATAAGGCGTCCATTCTTTTCTTATCACTATTGAAGATCTTTATTTTGTTGTATCACAGATGGCTTTATCCATTATCATTGTTACTATAGTCTGTTTTTTTTCAGCTGAAGCACCAATGCCACAACCAATAAACTATAAATGATCTCATTAGAATGCTGTCTATTCCAGCATCTTGAATACTGATGACAGTCATCTGCTCTTTGTGGCTTTAATATTGTTTCAGTGCTGTGTTTTATGAATGCTGCTTTGTATGAGGAAAGGTGGGGTACAATAAAAATATGATGATAATGATGATGATGACTGAAGAAGAAGATGAAGAAGGCTGTACTCATAGGAGCCAACTCTTAACCTACTCAATAAAATATTTGAGGGTGTGTGTTTGTGTGTCCCCAAAGTTGATGGGCATTGCCATTCAGATGTTGAGTGTGCACTGTGTCTTGTGATCAATTATTGGGGTGGGGCTTACCTGGGTCCCCCAATATTTTATTCAAGTTGGCCCCCCTGCTTGAATATATGACTTAATAATAATGAGAAGAAGAAGAAGAGTTTGGATTTGATATCCCGCCTTTCACTCCCTTTAAAGTGGCTAACATTCTCCTTTCCCTTCCTCCCCCACAACAAACACTCTGTGAGCTGAGTGGGGCTGAGAGACTTCAGAGAAGTGTGACTGGCCCAAGGTCACCCAGCAGCTGCATGTGGAGGAGCAGAGACGCGAACCCGGTTCCCCAGATTAGGAGTCTACCGCTCTCAACCACTACACCACACTGGCTCTGATATTTGTGCATAGTGCCTTTCCCTCTTTGTTGAGCAACTACAGGCTGCCTACAAATATTTCAAACTAAACCAGGTGAAAGAGTACGTTATCCTAGCAGATTTGAGGCCCAGAAGTTCTATTTTAAGAAATTGGCAATTGTCTCCCAAAATACAGACTTTGTGAATGACAAATAGTAATTATAATACTTTTTTTAAAAGTAACATCTATATCTCATATATTTTTTTTCCTCTCTAAGAGATCATCATTCCTTACCCCTCTCTTACTATAAAGAATTAATGCTTAGCTGTAGAAACATTTTTCCCCTCACAGGCCAAGGATCATTTCCCCTGATAGATGCTTGCTTGACAACTTTGGGGAAAAGCCATTGTACTCCATATTTCTAATGTATGTTTTCACTTTGCTCTAATAAATTTGAGCAAGCCAGTAAAAAGCCTGAAGGCATCATTTTACAGTATGTAATGAAGATAAAGTCTTGCTGGAATAAAGCTGGATTGTATAATAAGAAAATTAGGTTTTATGTGTATCTGAGAATCATTATTTATCCATCCAGCTAGCTGGGCAGAAACCAAGTCTCATCAAATGCCTATATTGTGGCTATCAATATATTTATAGCTATATTGGATACAGTGTGTGCTTAGGCTTATAAAATATCCCATCAAACTCTTCTACTAATAAAATAAAAGGAAACACTGCAAATGTTCATAAACACGTGGAAACTTCTGCTTCATCTTCTATAGAGAAATTAAATTGACTCCCACCTCCCCTTAGAAAATTGCAGCCCCAGCCAGTATGGCCAGCGGCCATGAATGATGGGAGCTGTATCCAACATTTTGCAGACTACAGGTTCCCCCTCCCTTCTCTACCACTTGACAGAGCTTTCCCATTTTTAAGAAACTCTGATTTTATACTTCCTCTCTTTCTTTTAGCATCCTTCCCTGTCTGCTTGCACTTCTTTTGCCAAAGTTAGCATTCCTTTTCATTCTCTTCATTTGGACAAGACTTCAGTTTTTTGAAGCAAGTATTCTTGCCTCTAATAGAAGCTTTCCTGATCCAACCAAGCATTTTTGAATGGGTTGACCTGCTTTGCCTTTCAACTTCATTTTTACCAATCTCCTCATTTGGGGGAAGTGTCCTTTTTTGAAATCAAATGTGAGCATGTTGGATTTTCTTCACAATTGGCCATTTGCATGTATATTTAATTTAATAGCACTGCGGTCACTGTTCCCAATTGGCTTGACAACATTCACATCGCACCTTAGGTCCTGGGCGCCATTCAAGAATACGTCCAAAATCACTATCCCTCCTTTTGGTTCCATGACCAATGTTCTAGGGCGCAGTCATTTAGGGTGTCTACAAATGTTACCTCTTTCTCATGACTGGAACACCTAGGTAGCCAGTTCGTGTGAGGGTAACAGTCAATCGGGGTGCAAAGCTGTAAGAATCATAGAATTGTAGAAGTGGGAAAGACCCCAACACTCATATTGTCCAATCTCCTGCAATGCAGAAATCACAGCTAATGGGTCCCTGACAGGTTGCCAGCCAACCTCCCAGATGGTGAGGCTAAGGCACCCCACACATAACTAAAAGAACTCTAATAGTACTTCTTACTTTCAACAGCTGAACACAGGCAATAAAAGCGAGTTTGAGGTTTCCATTCTAGCAAACTGAATTTAACTTAGCTCTGCTTTTAGTCCATTTTTGTATTGCAAGCACTCTGTCTCCTGTAGAGGAGCTCATCCTTCAAATACCGTAACCAATTCATTCCAAAACTGAATGAGACGGTGTGCAGTCTGGATGATAAAAGGAGCAGTTATCCCACCACCATATATCACTTTCTTGTTTTGAATTTCACAAAGAAGTTCACAGCGAATGCATTGCATGCTCCACATTTCAATTCTTTTTCAATAGCATTCCATTTAAAGTTAAGACTTTCTGTCAGTTTTCCCCATTTTGGAAGATTTTCAGGGGAGTCCAGTTTCGAAGGATGCTAGGGAATCCAATCTTCCAAAAGTCCAACCAGTCATGCAAGGGTTTAATTATATGGAAATTAGATTCTGTGGTGATGTGCAATTTTAATCATATTTTAAAAAGAAGAAAGTCACCTATAGCACCCATCTCAAGCCATATGTGCAATGAAGGTGTAATCATAATAAATCTCCATGTACGTGGAGCAGTAATAGGTGACATGTCTTCCAGCTCATTCCTGATTATGCTATTATGCCTGAAGTACTTGACATTTAATCCACTAACCTGGAGAACTGAAATACTCAAAGTTTAAAGCTATATATTCCAAAGTCTCTCATTACCGCTCCCTTTTTTGTAATCAAATAGCTATAATATTTTTATGGTACTATGTAAAGGCCAGGTCACATCCTAGCTCATGGAGGAGAATTACTGAGACCTCTGCCCTACTTGTGAGACCTCCTACAAGTGAAAGGCAGCCTTGTGACTTTCTGGCTTTTTTAATAGTTAATTTGAGGATTTTTCAATTACTAAAGACCAATACGTTCTTCAACATTTCATTAACCACACATTTCAAATATAACCACCAATTACATTGTCTCTTTTCAGTTCCCAGAGATCAGATTAAGGTCCAATAGACAATTTGTATCACATTCCTCAGCATCCCTTAAATTCAGTTTTAATAATAATTTAAATGCTTGACAGCATCAGAATATAAAAATAGGATTGAGACAAATATACCTTTTATACACATTTTAGAGCTGTTTAGAGTTAAACAGTAAAAAGTAAAAACAATTTTAAAACACTTTAAAATATATAAAAACATTTGCTGCAGCAGCACCAGTGTCCTTAAAGTTGTGGCGGTGGTGAGTGTGGGCCCCGCCCCCTGGCCTGGTGGAGTGGGCTTGCAGGGGGAAGAGTCCTCCCCACAAACTCACGGCGAAGCGGCAGCAGCAATGTCCCGAGGCCTCCTTGGAGCCTTATATGCTGAGGTCCCCAGGCCCAAGGTGGAGAATGGGCTTGCAGGGGGAGCGGTCCTCCCCACAAACTCACGGCAAAGCCTTGGAGCCTTGATAGGAGGTGTTTGGGGGTATTTCCATTGTGAAATAGCTCTTAATAAATAAATAAATGCCCATAGTGAAACCCAGAGGGCTACATTCAGTCTAGAGGCCTGTGTTTCCCTTCCCCGACTGGAATTGTTTGTAAATGAAATAGTACATTAGAAAGATCGACCATTTTCAATTCATGTGTTCTTATAAGGCATGATAATTTTTCCAGTGCATTTGAATTCAATGCACCTAATGGATTTGATATAGTGAATTAAATCTGAACCATTAGCTGTAAGGTAAATCCCCGTAATGTAATTGGCTGTAATGTAATTAATGTAAATGTTTCCACACATCCCATAACCCACGTATAACCAGAATGGGTCTGAATAGTTTCTCATTCATTCTCAATTATATTTATTAGTAAGATCTCCAGTTTTGCATCATTAACTTTAAGCACAGACTGCATTGGGCCAATGATCTATGAATCACTAACAAGTAGGACAGGGTCATATGAAATATGAAATATGTCTTTCATATTTCTCTGGTTACACCTATAGGAAGCTAGACATCTAAACAGTGTTAGTAATAGACATGAACTACTTAAGCTGATGATGGTCCTGATGGCACCCAAGCTTTATGATGGATAATAATTTTTATCTAAAGGGTTGCTCCTTAGAGCACAATTATGGGAGAACTTATCTCAAAAGTGTCAAGCCAAAAGCCTGAAATTTATGCATGAACAACAAACAGAAAGCAAACAGAAATATATCCTACTGTCACGTCTCAACCAATACAGAACAGGAATGTCACAAGTCTGGAGATTATCCCTGGGTAATAGTGCCAATACAGACCTGAAGGACATGAGGGTCAGAACTCACTCAACTTTTGGGCATCTGAAACCCCATTTGGGATGAGCCTATGATGAAGTCCAGCACAGAAGAAGCCTCCTGTCCAATAAGAATCAACAACCCAGACCTCTCAGAGTCAGCCCAAGCCAACCAAGCACATCAGCTTGAAACAACCAAAGAACTGCCTCACTAACCACTGAAGATTCCTTGACCATTTAGCAGATATATCAAGAGAATACAAAATGCCAGGGTGAATAGACCCTAGGCCAGAGTATCCAACTCTCATTAAAGGGAAATAGACTCAGGCAGTTTTTGACGCTTGCCTCACTACCTAGGGTTCAGATCTGCTCAGGGAGTTGTCAGAATAAGTTTTCCCCTTAGAAGCAACCTGCAGTTCTTGCATCTGGCTAGCTCCCTGCCTTGCCTCAGCTTTAGGACTTCTGCTACCTGTAACCCACATCTTTTTATTTGAGACACTGCTGCCTCCAGTTTGCCCCATTGTGACACCACCAAGACCCTTAGGACTCTTCCTTGACCAATGGGCTTCAACAAACCATGACAGAACAGCTAAGTTTTTTAACCAGCTCAATAAAATTTGTTTGGCAAAACCCAATTTGGGAGGGTGGTTAAATTGGGTTTATGGAGAAAAACCCACCAGGGGGACTGAAATTTCATTTGCAAACCTGAGTTCCACACCAGCACAAACTTCACTGTAAAGTGTCAGTTTAAAATTTGAGTTTCAATTGATTTTTGTATTCTAACCATCTGATTTACAACTCTTTTTTTGTTTTTAAATCATTTTGGATTTTGGTCATTTCCTCCTATGTGTGAGGCGTGTAAATGAAGAAGGCGCTCTCATTATACACAATATTCATGCAAAGGACACACATTTGCCCTTCTACACCAGTAATTTATGCATTGGGTGCCACAGTCTTGAAGCAGAGGGTCGTCACATAGAAATAAAATAAGAGAACAGGCTCTTAGGATCAATGAATTACTCCATCCCCGCTGATTTATTAACTTTATGAAGGCCGGATTGTCTGCAATGAGTTGCAAGCATGTCAAGAGCTCAAACATAATACTTGTGTATAGTCCAGGAGAAAAGAGAAAACTCTTTTTGTTGTTCAAGATGAACAACAGTTCTTGAGAAGAGCCCTCCATTTTCTGAGCTTGGTAAAGGTCACAAGCAGTACCTTGAATGGGATCTGGATCCAACTCAGGAGGCAATGAAGTAGATGCAACATTACATTGACTGCCAGTAGTCTTGGGTGCTGCACATTGTACCAACAGCAAGTTTATGGACAAATTTCTAAGTCAGCCAAAAATGCATCATGCTACAAAAGCTTTCCAAGTACCCAATAATTTATGGCTATATGGATGCTTTGATTTGGATCCAGAAACCAGCTGGCATTCAATAAGCCGTTTAAGAACTGGTGAGATATATTCAGTAGAACTGTCCCACTGAGTTATCTTCTTGCTGCATTTGGTTCTAATGGAAGCTTCCATGAATCTTCAAAGGCAGCTCCCCCTCCCCCTCCCCACACCTTGCAGTAGTCTAGCCTAGAGGCAGTTTAGTGCTGTATACAAAAAAAGACAGAACGGTAATGTATGCTGGCCTCATCCCTCTCATTTTAGGTGAATGTACTGCCTCCTACACTGTTTCGGAGATGTACTTCCCTGTGCTATTTTGTTTTTCCTTTGCCGTCACAGGCTCTGACTCATCTGCTTACACTGCTGTTGAATCTGCAGTGGCAGTGGCTAGTTATCTGATTTTTGTCAATGCCGTCACAACATAATGTCTGATACAAATAGGGGATAAATTACTTTTGTTTGCATGCCGGTCCTGGAAGTGCAAATTAAAGCACAAACTAAAATGCTGCTATCTCTCAAAGTTCACCTTTCTCCAAATTCTGCAGTGCACCAACCAAAAAAATAATAATGTACAAAGTATATACATTAGGTAAAGTGAGTACATAATGCATGTATTAGTGAAAATAATATATGGGGGGAAAGGATTATATTAGAGGAAGTTGCTTGCCAAAAATGTGTATACTAAGAGAAACCTATGTTCACATAGAGTTCCTTTGAGCCTGGGTAAATACTTTAGCCTCAAGTTATTAGGATAGGAACATATTAGGATATGTTCAGATTTAATACCCCAACAAAGTTTTTACATGGGGCTCAATAGATACTATGTGATCCCACTTTCCAGCAACCATGTGAGGTTTTCACGCATAGTAAGAGTTTCAGCTCTCTCCTAGTCTCCTAGAGAAGTTGCTCTCAGTCTGCATCAGTCAGTGCCAGCTGGCAGCATCCTGTGCTCTCCCCACAGCTTTCCCAGCAACATCTTTAAATCCCTGTTCACTGCATCTCTGGCACATCACGTTCATCTGCTTCTGCCTCCTGTCCTGCTGTCTGAGAGACCAGGCCTCCCTAGGCTCTTTCTCCAAGCTGCGCATTTCCCTGCTTCGCCTTTGATCATGGAAAAGCTGCACTGGAAATGAATTAGGAATGCATAGGCCAGGCTGCTAAGGAACCAGTCTTGGAGGAATTTTTCAACATCATGTATTCAGGATGATATCTTCTCATGGTGGTATTGGGATGGTTATTATAACTACTATATTTCTTAAATTTGTATACCACCCTATACTCACAGGTCTCGGGGCAGTTCACAAGATGCATGTTGATAAGTTGTTAAAGTTACGTTTAATGCACATCAAATGCTGGTTTTGAATGCATAGCATTTAAAATGCTGTAAAGGGAAGTTTACCTTAGGTAAGAGGTTCCACTCTGGCAAAAGCGTCAGAGGGGGCTCGTGTTTTTCCATTTCAGTGAGATAAGTTAGCTGATGATTCAGCACCAGAAAGAGGGGCTGCAGAGCTCTCACAACAGAAAGATGAGACTTGCGAAGCCAATTTGTATGCTAGAGGGACCAGAAAGAGGGAAGTTTATTTAACCACTTAAAGGACTGAAGCCCATTGCTTGCCTGTAATGCTTCAACTTGTTATTTTGTAACATTTATCTTATTATAACTAATATTGAAGACTTTTCTGCAGTACAGATTTATTTTGCCTTTTAAGCAATGCTGAATGGGGCAGAATGGGTCATGGGACTGAGTAACTCCAGGCTGCTCCAAGCTTTCAAACTATGACACCTACCATGTGTTCTGCAGCAGACAGGGTGTTCCGGTTTTGTTGCACTATAGCACAAGTGTGTCCCTCCAGACACTGAGGAAGCATTGCGGATCAACTAGTAAAGTGGAATGATGTGTGGACAGTCTAATATAAACCCACCACCAAAGCACTGTTATGGTATCAACAATATGGCACAGAATGCACCCACACAAAATGGAAACCCAGTCTGGAAGGGCCCATAGAATCGAACATGAAATGATTGTAAGATGTTTTTGGCTCAGCCCTAGTTTTCGGATCTTGGGATTAGGAAAACCATAAGAGACAAATATGTCGGTTCTCTGACCTAAGAAGAAGTAGACATCTAATCCCCTTAATCTATTTATCTCTTCCAAACATTCTCCGCAGCAGCTCTGTTTGTCATGGTGGAGCATGGTCGTGACAAGCAGACAAATATTTTGAAACAGATCATTTCTTCCAAATCCCCAATCTAATAAAGGCAGGGCCTCACAGTACCAGTGTGGCTTACTCAAGTGTTTTACAGGTCATGATACCCTTCCCAGCACTAGCTAAATTGTCAAGCAAAGTAAGTGTTGCCTCAAGGCAGGAAATTGTTGATTGGTGATTGACCTCAGTTGTGGGTGTTGGTGACTCTTTTTACAAGTTTCATTCTGAACTAGCTGCCTCTGTGTTTTAACTGTTAAAGCCACAGCAGGGTTTTCGGGTTTTCATTTTTGTTTTTAAATTGTCCTTCCCTCCCTACTGAGATCCTGATGGGGAGGATCTCACGCTCTGTTTAGGGGGCAGGGGAATCCCACTGGTGCCAATAAGATTTTTTTTCTATCACGAATTGTAGCACATGACAAATGTTGACAGGATAATAGCTAAAGAGAGGAGGGCTAAACCTCCCCATATGCTATATGATTACATAACATGATGTTGGCTGTTGGTATCCGTCTGTCTCAAGAGACAATGGAGTGTGCCTCGGGTGAAGTCAAACTGCTGCATGAACAACACCGAATTGACCTCCATGAGGTGCTAGCCTGGGCAGTGTGCATGGAGGTCCTGGGCTGCCCAGACAACAAGACCCCTCTCTTGGACTCACTTATGTGTTCCAAAGGAAAGCAGAGCAATATTTTTGGCACCAGCTTGACTGCAAGACAGGGCACCATCCAACCTTTTTAGGAATGCCACTCTGGATTTCTGTAGAGCAGGGAGGTCCAACAGGTCAATCGGGATCTACTGGTCAATCCCATGGAGGCTCCGGTCGATCGTGGTCTCCTTTTCCTTTGCAGTGGCATAAGAGCTTTCGGCCTCGCCCCATCCTCCATCCGCACATGATCGCTAGAGTGGGAGACGGAATTTTCGCTGTGAGGCTGTTTGTTCTCTTAGCGTTTTTTTAATGAGCGACTTCTCCCCTTTGCCCCTAAAAAAGCTCAACAACTTTGACCTGAACTCTTGGGAGTTGGACATCCCTGGGGCATAGAGTTTGTTTCATAGCCTTTTCTTCTCCCGTATATCTCCCACAAGGCAGAGGAGGTTTAGGATCAGAGTTTTCCTTCTCCTAGTTGGCCTCCCTTCCCAGGCTGACAACCTTCTGCCCCTCACTTCTACAGCACATGCAGAAACTTCTTGACCATTGGACCCACTATTGGTCTGGTCTGCTCAGTCTGCCGAAGCCTGTCTTCACCTACAGTGGAAGACCCTTACTCACCAAGGATTTGAGACCCATCGGCTACCCTCACCTGGTTTAGCCAGCCAGCTGAAGCCTTTTCAGGCTTTTAGCCTAGAAGAAACACCATCCCTCAATTTTTTTTGCTGTTGTCAATATCAGTAGTTCAAAATAAAGCCTGATAAACTAACAAGCACTTTATTTAGTATTCTTGGAAACCACTGATGTAAACTTTTGCTTCTGGCTCCTACTGGTGCTGCCTTTTTTCAACAGCTGCACATGGCGACTGCTTCACCCTGTAAGCTCTCTTCCGCTCTACATTGTACCACCAATTTTCTGAATGTGATTGCAAGTGGTTTTTGTTGTTGTTGTTTTCACTGATGTGGTGAAAATTGTAGAATTAGCATCAGGAGTTAGCCTTCTTTCGTCAGATGTCTCTCGTGAATGAAAATCCATTTCCCCCACCAGGTCAACAAAGCTTATGAACAAGCTCTTACTGAGCACTTGTGACTGTCTCTGCAGAACTGGCGCTGACAGGGCTAAGAGAGTTCCAGCCCACATCTCCTTCTATTCAATTATCTCCCTCGTAGGCCTGACAAAAGTATCCAGAAAATGAACTGGTCTACCTGCAACCTGCAATAGCCCCAGAAAACATCTGCAAAACATCACCAGAAAACTGTATTTATGTCAGAGTGATATTTAAACAACCCCTGCCAGCCTTTTTCTACCTGTTGCTAGTCAGAAATAGCTTTAGGTCCCCAGGCACAACTTTCTTATCTGTGCTTTCAGAGAACTGTTGTTTGGCAAAATAGGATATGTTCGCTAAAGGCAGGATGGGGGATAGATGTTGTCATATGAGCATGCTAAGCAGGCTCGGGAACTGACTATAGGCACCTTCTTATCTGAAGTTGTTGAGTCATCTTGATCAGCAATGAAAAGAGAAAACATCAATTTTCTGCCGCTGTATTTTCAGCTGAACAGACAATAGAATGTTCAAAATGGCTGCTTTGCTTCACTTGAATTTAGATGTGGTCCTACAATTTTGCTGTTGGCATGGCCACTAACAGCCATTTTTGGTCGTCCAAAAATGGAGCAGCAGAGAGGGCAAATTGATCATTCTTCAAGTGAGAAGCAGGAGGGAGGGGAGGCCCTTGTTTATCATCTCAAGCTGTTTGCCTTCCATGCCTTGCCTTCCATTTTCTCCACAGTGTGAATTAGCAGCAAATTTTGCCAGACATGTTATTTTTCTTTTTGCAGATGAAAACCCTTCTGTATAGATTTACTGGGGGAGGGGGAGTTGTTTACCTGTTATATATGTGTTTTTCCATGAACAGCTTCCTTTTTTTAAGCCCTTGTTGATAGAATGAAGGTTCTGGGTTAGTTTGAACAAAGAGCTTGCACAGTCATTGGATGCAATCCAGACTATTTAAGTACAATTGATTTCAGTCATGGGAGAACAATAAGGGCATTCTTAACTTTCTGCTGCTGAAATCAATAGGACTCTCAATGCGTTCTAATTGCGACTGTGCATCACCCATATGCTTTTCCAATACTTGATTTCCAGGTAGGAAGATTTTTTTCTTAAGATGCTCATTTGGGTCAAATGTAAATACAGCTCGAAGTGGGCGGCCTCCTGTACCTATGGAGACTCCCCACATGTTTGAGAGCTGTGAAAAATCTCATCCTGGCTGTGTTTCTGCCCCTTCTCCACTGTCCTATGTTGTACCCTGACTTCCAGCTTTGCAACAGTTCTTTAGATTGCTTTTTCAAGTGTGAGTGCAGCTGCACCTTATTCAACAGTGATTGGCACCAAGTTTCACTATTTGTGGGTAGGGTCATAGATACTAAGTTTGCTTGTCCTTTCTCAAGTGAGGAAGCTTTTCGGCCCAGCAGGCCAGGGCCTTTGACAAGGTGGGTGCGACAACCCACTAATGTCATTATTACCTAAGATGATTGACAGGTAAATTGTCCTTTCAATCCATCAAAGTTCTGTCACACAGTGCTGCCTAAGCACCCAACATCCACTTGGTTGTTGGGTACTTGGGAACTGTAGCACAGGGGCTTTTCTGCTCCTGTAGCACCAAGCATTGAAACTGCTGGTAAAACAGAGGTTTTTTGCCCTCCATTTTAGCAGCAGTTTCCATGGAAACCACTTGGTGAAATTCAAAGAAGGTGTGCTCCAGCAAAGGAATGCTTTAAGCTCCTCCTCCTTTATAGCCATGTCAATGTCCATTTCACCATGGTTTAGGGAAAATGGCCTGGTGGGTCCAGTATGGAAGTCTGACAGGCAAAGTCTAGCACATAAACTGGAGTTTTCTCACCCTTGGGGAATTCCCTGGGAAGAGGGACTGGTTGATAAATCACTCCAGGAATTGTAGCTCTGAGGGAAATAAGAATCACCTAGCCACTCTCAGAACCTTTAAACAAATACAGTTCCCAGGTTTTTTTGGGGGGAAAGCTATGGCTGTTTAAAGTGGTATGATACTCCTCCAAAGATATGGCGTAGATGGGGCCTAAGTCAGTTACAGCCCTCTGTGAACAAATATTTCTTCAGTTACCACAGTTGCTGATTTTGAATAGAAAGCATACACATAGATTTCCCAAACTGTACAATATTTCATGCCACTGTTAACTTTGTATACATTCTTATCAGCTCACTCTTCACGGGAAAACCCCATTTTTCTGCAGCCTGACTCTTGTCGAACACTGTCCCACAAAAGCCCTGATTGTTATGGTCGACTATTTTCATCACAAACATAGAAAAAGTAACGCTGGATCAGACCAAAGGTCCATATCTTGTAATCACAGTAGTGGTGAATGAGAAATTAAATTCATTGAAAGGGGAACCTACCTCACACTTTCCTAAACAACACAGAAACCAAAACGCAGCGCTACTTTGAAACCCCCACACCTCTGCATTTTGTGGCACAGTATACAGCCAAGAAATGTGTGCAGAAATGCACTTACTAGGGTAAAGTGTCCCTACATGTGCATATATTCGTGAAAAGAACATTTACAAATTTGTTACCTATGGGGAAATTGCTTGACAAAAATGTATGTATGAGAGAAAATTTCATGGAAATGTGTATATTAGGAAACATTTGTACTAAAATGCCTATGAATCCTCATGAGGGTTTTAAAAAAACCAAACCAGAATATCACAAACTGATGTGGAGAACTGAGCTTAAGGCTGAGAAAATGAAGAACTGACAGAAACAGGAACTGACTGATTTGCCCATCCATAATTCACAGCGGCCAACCAGATATCTAGGGGAAGCCCACAAGCAGGACCAGAGCACAACAACCCTCTCTGTGAAATAACATGCTTGGATGCTGATACTTCTTACCTGCCTGAATCTGCTAAAGCAGCAAGAGATGCTTCATGCACTTCAGTTAAGGCTATAGGGGCAGGGGCAGTTGTTAACACACATGGGAGCATCTGCTTCTTGCTTAGATTTTTGGAGCATTTTTAGGAAGACCTTGCCAGGGCATTTACTTCTGTTAATATGAAACCTCTATGAGGATGGAATGGTGGGTGTTGGGGTATATTTATGAATTAAGGAAAACTGATTAAAGGTGATTGTGTGGATCCCATTCTGTCTTTTTTTCAGGTTGCTCAGTGCTGATTTGGGGCATGTGTGCTATACTGCTTTGGCTGCTCAAGGCAAGCAAGTAATTCCTTAATAACTTTATCATCATTGTGTGGCTTTATATGTTCCAAACTGCCTTGAGAAAATTTTGATGCCAGAAGGCAGCCTAAAATATATATTAAATAACCAAGCAATTATCCTTGATATGGTGTGGTGTTGTTGTTGTTTTTTAAAAAAGCTTCCTAGTTGTGGATTTGCATCAGCGGATATCTACAAGATCTTCTCCTCCCACAAAATAATTAAAAATTATTTAAAAATTGTTCAAAGGATCATTGGAATAACATAACACTTGGTGCTTATCCTTCTGGAAATATTAATCTGCCACTACAATCATCAAGCTTGATGTTGCATGACAGATGGTTTTGAAAGATATTGGACAATTAAATAAGAATATACTGTCAATGATTTATTGCCTCCACGGATGTTCAGCAGTGTGTAGGAAGGGAGTAGAGATTGTTTAGATACTAGGTTCTCTAAATAAACAAGTGCCCCTGTTTTCATTCCTGAATTATTTTTGTGAGGGTATGGCCTTATCACTAACAACATGAATCATCCCACTTTATGTGATGGATTCCAAAAGGGGTGCCATTTTTATGCCTCGCTACACTCTTATATCCTTGTGACCATATAAACATTAGCTTAAGTTCAGAATAGAGGAAGGAAGTAGCTTTTCGCTTTAGTTGGGCAAAGGTCGGAAGTTGCCACCACATACATATATTGGTCTCTTGTCTCAGTTTCTATGGGCTCAGATTGTAAGCAAACTGCTAGAGACATCTCCTCTTCCCCCTTCCTTTCTGAAAATTATCTTTGAATTCAGTTTAATCTCCGTTTGCTTTCAGTTGGACGTGTAGACCCACATATCGCTATGTTAAACACAACCCTTCTAGAACCTTGAGGCAGATAGCTTGTTGTTGTTATTTGCCTTGCAAGCCACTTTACAGACATAGAATAGCTAAAATTGTTTTAAAAACCGGACAAGAACAACCAAGTATAGGCTTTTAAAAACCCTAAAATGAATACCTAATGCCTACATTTTCATCCAGCTGGAAAAGTCTGTTGAAGCACACACAAAAACCCATGTTTTTAATTATTTCCTAAAACTACAGATAGTGGGCACCTGTTGTATCTCAACAGGGATACTGTTCCACAGAGTGTATGTGTAAAAATTATATATGCTTGTTAGACAGATGACTTGTCATATGAGTAGCACTTACGGTAAGAATATCATCTCCCTGGAAATATGTTTCAGAGTGAGAAGGAATGTGCTATACTGTGATTGAAATCAAGGAGCTGTAACCAGTGTTAGTCATACTCAGAGCAGATCCATATGAAATTAATGGAGATGAATACCTTAGGTCCATTTAAAACAAAACAATAAATCTACTCAAATTTTACTGGGTCTGCTCTAGCTAGAACTTGGTTGAGTATTACCCAAAGGCAGCATGTATTACATCCTCAGTAAAATGCAATGTGTTTGTGGGGCCAATACAATAAAACTCATATGGATGTGTAATATCTGGCTATGACAGAGAACTCTTGGAATATGTGGATTCATTCATCACACTGGCCGTATGAAACGACCTTAAACCAAGTCACACCACTTACCCAGCCCCATTCAATAAGACTGGCAGCAGTCTTCTAAAGCCTTAGGCAGAGGTCCCTAGGCCTGAAACACTCTGAATGCAAATCATATCCTCTGCTGCTGAGTTTGACACCTTCCTAAATTGTTTTGGATAATTTAGCACTCCCTCAGCATTGTTGTCCAGGCTTTCCTGTTGAATTCTGGGAGAGTGATCACACTTTTATTTCATTTTCTGCTAAGAACAGCATTGCTCTGGTGATGTTTTCCAGAGGCTGGGGTAGGAAAGGAATGTGCTGTACTTTCGCTGACCATCAAATGTACATGCTACTTATATTACCCAATGATGCTGAAAGTTGCCAAGACAGATGGCCTCTCTAAAACTAAGATGCGGTGGAGGCCTATTTATCTTGTCAACTTTGTTGAGTTGGCAGACTGACGCTACTTAGTATCATGATGTAAATGAAAAGTGGGAGAATTCTGAAACAATTAGGCACAAGATTAAGCCATGCTGAAAGGATGTGATTATGTTGATCAGATATCTACATACAGTGCTGTTTTTCTAGAAAAAGAGGTGCCGGAACCTGTCTGCAAAGCAATATATTATCTAGAAATTATTATATCTCTATATATTATCTAGATATTTGTAAAGCTAAAAACAAATGATACTTCATTTGGGCAAGGCCCATAGTTCTATAAATGCAGAATGCTTTAAATGTATGGTGTGGATGGGACTAGTGATAGAAGATGGCAGTTCTGGCCCCACCCACCACCTGCTGCAGCATCCAGCCCACTGTTTGGCATTCAGCACCTGACAGACTTTCCTCCCCAGAGAATATGGCCCTTGGAGAAGAGGATAGTTCCCCACCACTGTGCAAAGCAGTGGGCGGTTTTACTAGATGTAAAGCTTTGCTAAAATGTAGAGTGCTCTATACTCTCCTAATTCAGTTTTCAAATGAGACTTCATTAGATTTCCACTTGGATACTAATTCAGTTACAGTGGCAAAAAGCTAATTAACTGCTAGCTTCCAATCCTGTTTGTTGACCACATCCCCTGCATCTCAAAAATACAATCAGATGCCGCTATTCGCTCTATTGAAAGCTTGCCATCAGCTGTGATCCTTCTCTCTTCATGGTTTCTCATATTCCATCTATCACTGTCATGTTGCTTCTCAGTACAATAGTTAAATCATCTGTCTCTTCCCCTGTCTCTGCAGCTAAAGCTGTCATTCCTGCTTTTCACCTTCCCCTTCCGCAAAGGCAAGGGCTTCTTTCCAGCCTTCCCACCACACAAGTCCATGGCAAAAAAGAGAGATAACACACCACACTTTCCTATTCTGACCAGACAAATAAGGAAACAGGAAACTACAAACAGGAAAGAAAATCTGAGAGAGGAAAAATGAATTCGGTTTTTCCCATGGAAGATATCAGGCAGATCAATACCCATGATGCCTGTGCCACTTCTTCAGGAAGTGCATCTGAATAAGGTCAAATAGAGGTGACACAATTAAAGTCTAAGGGAAACAGACAAAATAATCAAAAAGGCACTGTGTCTGGATAGAATTCACTATCCAGGGGAAATGGCTGGTCTTTTGACAAAATATGCAACTTTTCTTGACCAATGCACTGGAAGAGAGCCAACATGTTGTTGTAGAGGGTGGGGTGATTGAAAAAAACAATCCTCCTGTCAGACTGGGAATATCTTCTCACTCACCCAAGTTGAGGATATTCCACTATTCTTCAGCAGAATATCTTTCCTTTCAGCAAAGTAAGCGACTCACGTATATGTCAAACAAAGCTTCAATAATAAAGAAAATTGTAAACTGAAGAAACGAAAACAACATCATGAGGTGAGAATGACAGTTGGTCTCTTTAACTGAACCTAACTGAACACATGAAGGGAGGGGCCAATTCCGGAGAGCAACACAAAAGCCCCACCCACCAGATGTCAGACACCCTACTATTCAAATTTGGCCCCAGTGTTTTTCTAACACATACCACCATTTTTTTTAAAGGGAGGATTTGCCATTTTGTTGCCTATTCACTTGGCTTGAGGAGAGGCTTTTTGCAGCCCAACATCTTGAATGTTTGGGTGGCATCTGTAGACTTGGCCAATAATCTGCTCACCCTGTGACCCCTGAATGCTACAGAATTCTCTGCTTCTGTCCTTTGTTTATTGTTCTTCAACTAATTACTGATCAATCAGATGGCCTATCTTATGCTATGACAAGAGCATTAAACAGTTTTGGGTGCATGTCCTTGTCAAAAGTTTTTTGGAAGTATAAATATACAGTGTGTTCGGATTCCGGGGGCTAGGAGTAAACAGATAGCACTTGTAATGCAGGAAAGTAAGTAGTGGGATCCCCCAAGGATCTGGTTTGAATGCTAAACTCTGTGCTATTGTTCATAAATGAGTTTACATAATGTTTATTTATTGAAACAAAACATACTGCTTCATTGTAAGAAAATTTCATAAGCAATTGATCAGGATGCTCACTGTTTATTGAGCCTTCTGATTGGTTTGAGCAGAAGTTGTACAATTTCCATCAATCGGTATCCCACACTTCCTTGTTCCTGCAAAAAATTTTGGTGTGTTTCTTTGAAATAGGTTTGTTGTGCAAAAGCTTCAGGGTGCTTTAATCTACTCTAATTGTGCAAAGGCAGGTGTATGACTGAATTCCTCCAGCAAAACAATGACAGACTGGAAGCTACAAAGAAGTGAAATATCACTTTATGCATGCATCATGGTGCATGGAGGGAGTGGGAGAGAGTTGATGGTGCATAAGGCAATAATATTAGGGAAGCAATGTCAGTGCAAGAAATAAATCCACGTTTCTGTAATAGCAAGGTGCCAAATGAAATTAAAGTGCGGGGGGGGGGGGGGGCTAGGAGAAAAAGAAAGCAGGAAGCCTTGCTGATTTCTTAACTACAGAGCAGCAATTTAAGACAACAGAGGCAAGGAAAACTAAGGATGATGGCAGAGAAGTGCAGGAGGCCTGGAAATGGGAGCCACATCACCATCTAATACAAACAGAATAGAGATAGGTATATTACAGAACACTATCATAATTTAAAGTCCTGAAAGGGTCTTCAATGACAGCAATTACCTTCCTATCTCAGTGTTGTTATTTGATCAGGATCTGGCTGCCAGCTATGTTGCAGTTAGAATTTTTAATTCGGCTGATACAAGCACAAATGCAAGTCTGCAAACAGGTTTATTAGCTAATAAATTCATTACGTATGTTCATGTCTTGATGTAAGTGTTTATGTCACGAGTTCCAAGGCATTGCTGGGCTCAGGAGTGGAGTAGCAGGCAGAGGTGGACGAGGAGGTGGAACAGGAGGATGACATGGGTGGGGCTGAGATTGGGGGGCAGAGGCTGGGGGACACAGGTACTGTCAGGAGTTCAGCCTACACTCAAGTCGGACCCTGGCAGAGACACATGCCCGACTGGCATGTTCCCTCCTTCCTGGTTGATCGTTCGGGAGCTTCAAAAGCTTTCTTCAGCCTGAACATCACAGCGACCAATGCCAACCGACACCGGCACACTTAGGGATCCGCAAAGTTTGTGCAGTTGCGCAACAGACCTCAGCAACTCAGCATTTTGGCTAATCTACTTTATTTACATATAAACACACACGGAGCACTGCAACATGGCTCCCTCTCTCTCTAGCATCAGACAGCAAAGGGAAAAAGAACAAAGGACAATAGTCCCACTTCACGGAACACAGTAACACAAATATCCTGTCTCTGTCACTTCCCACTCTGTGGAGTCAAAACATATACTGTCATGTGATAGACAAAAATCCCATGACTGCAATCATAGATCAGGAATTTTAACAGGTACAACCTCCTTCCATGATACAGTTGCCTTGCCTGTGGAGGCAGGGCTCCCCTCTCAAGGAAGAGAATTCAGCTGTGGAACCGGGGGGGGGGGGGTAGCCAAACACTAGGGGTGCAGAAATCAGCGTCAGAAAGGTTTCCTTTTTGTTTATCACCCCCCCCCAACAGGTTGAGAGGTATCTTTTTGCAGGCACTGTTGCCTTACTCACAATCGGAGGAAGGTAGCTGGGCTTCACCACATTTGCATGTACTGCAGACCCTCCAAGTGCCTCTGTTTTCCTGGGACAGCCCCGAATTTACACAAGCCATCCCTGTTTTGATTTGATCCCGGAATATTCTGGAATAGCCTTTGTTGTTTAGTCGTTTAGTCATGTCTGACTCTGCATGACCCCATGGACCAGAGCACACCAGGACCTCCTGTCTTCCACTGTCTCCCGCAGTTTGGTCAAACTCATGTTCGTAGCTTCGAGAACACTGTCCAACCATCTCGTCCTTGGAATATCCTTAGGACATCCTTATTTTCATCAGAGAAAAATTGGAGGTGATTGTAGGAGGTTTCTTTATTCATTGGATAAATGCTGGAGGTTATGGAGTTATGCAACCCTCAAGCCAAGGAGATAGGTAACTATGCAACCTTTAGAATATATCTGAAGGCAGGCCTATACAGGAAAGTTTTTCAAAGTTTGATATTTTGTTATATTTTTATATATGTTGGAAGCTGACGAGAGGGCTTGGGGCAACCCAGTCAGATGGGCAGGGTAATAATAATAATAATAATAATAATAATAATAATAATAATAAGGAATAGGGCATCCCTGTTTTCATCAGAAAAATGTTGGAGGGGATGGTACTGTGCATTTAGGTTTCTTTCCATGCTTAGGAAACATGCCCTGAGTCAGATTTTCACCAACACAAGCAAAAGCCATTGTCACTTGTTGGCCCACAGTCCCCTAAAGCCCATAGTTTTGGCTGTTCTTTGCTGGAAATGATCCTTTCAGCAGAGACTTTGAACTATTTAACTTGCTAATTAAATAACACTAGAAGAAAGGAAAGCTTGTAGCCCCGAGGAGTGTTCTGTGAGATCCACCAAGGAGGCCACGACTTTGATTTTCCATTGCTTTAACTTTGTTTTCCGTGAATCTCTGTACTTTAGCTATGAAGGCAGCAGGCAGAGAACAGTGTGCTACTTTAATAAATTTAATACAAATATAAATCTGGCAGTATAGCCATAAAGGTATAGGGTTACGTCAGAGTCACATGGGGCTGTGTGTGCTGCCGTGTGGCTGCCTGTCCAATTTCTGTTGTGAATGGGTAAGATCTCCATCATTATGACATATGAAGAGGCAGGAGACAGGGGTCCCAAACATAGGAAGGACCCAAGCAATGCCTCGTTCTGGATCCCTTCAGCAAAGGCTGAATCACTCAGTATCAGGGATGGACAAAAGAATGGTGAAGCACTTTTCTCATAGGAGTGAATGACAGCCTTGCCCATGGAAGATAAGGGTTGCTTTCGGAGTCACAGTTAAGGAAAGGGGTTAACTTGTCCCTTTGTCCTGGTAAGATCTTGCTCCTTCATCTCTTTTTCGTTCACTGCTGACTTTTATTTACTTACTTATTTTATTTTGTAAAATTTATGTACCACTTGATTGCAGAGAAAACCTCAAAGCGGTTTCAGTTGTTCTTTAAATTTGTTTCTAACTGTTTTTATTGAGCTATTAAATATTTTTTTAATGAACCGTTTATAGAGGTTTTGTTACAACATACAATCATACAAGCGGTGTATGATTTTTGACAAATCAATTTTAAAACACCAGCCATCTATTTTTAAAAAATCCAGTGCCCTCCATTTTAAAGATGAGACAGTCGAAAGGCAGGGTAGAAATATTTGAAATAAACATCTCGCTATAATGACGATATTAATAATTAAGATGGACAATGCTTTGGTTGTTGTTGTTTAGTTGTTTAGTCGTGTCTGACTCTTCATGACCCCATGGACCAGAGCACGCCAGGCACTCCTGTCTTCCACTGCCTCCCGCAGTTTGGTCAAACTCATGCTGGTAGCTTCAAGAACACTGTCCAACCATCTCGTCCTCTGTCGTCCTCTTCTCCTTGTGCCCTCAATCTTTCCCAACATCAGGGTCTTTTCCAGGGAATCTTCTCTTCTCATGAGGTGGCCAAAGTATTGGAGCCTCAGCTTCAGGATGTGTCCTTCTGGCCAATGCTAGATTTCAGTAATGGTGAGCAACTCACCTAACATTTAGACTGGTGTCTTCAGTTTCAATGGTGTATCTTGACTGGGCTGGCTCAGGACATTTTGCTGCCTGAGGTGGTGAGGTACCAGGGCCTGCTTGTCCAATGATTTTGGCACCTGATGCAGAAAACACTCTTCCTGGTATTTTAAAAAAATGCAATAATAATAACTAACAATTTGCTTCCCTTTCATGACCTTCAAAATAAGCCACTCTGTCAAAGGTAGGGCTGGCCCTATATGAAATGAGAGAGACCAGAAAGGGCAAAGTCCTGTCATATCCCCTTCTGCCACCAATCCTGAAAAATGGAGGGGGCATGTGGGGTTCCCCATTGACAAGACAGACAGCTGTTCACCACAGAAATGCTTGCTGGATTTTACCCCCAAATTGCTGCTCCCAGTTTCTTACTTGGATCCTATGCAGTCATCAGGCTGGGCCTTCTAAATGATGTTCAAAATAAGTGCTCTGCATTCCAGCAGAGAAATTAAATTGCAATACGATTTAACAGGATAATCAATATTCCCACAGAATATTGGGACAGAAGACTCAGGCAAAACCTTCTGCATAAATGCATGAAGAAGGTAAGGAACAGGCTGACTGCAGGGCAGAATACGGCCCATCAGAGAGAGGAAATCACCATCCCTGACGCATTTCCCTTTTTGAAACAGAATCGGATATATGAAAATTGCTTTTGAAATTTTGTTTCTGTCTTCTCAGCAGTGTCTCAGTAATGTTTCCTGGGTTTTGCATGGAAAGGAGCAGAAGAAATTTAATCCCTGAAGGCAAAGCTAAAACAGAAAAATTCAAGTTCTCTTTCACTCTGTTTTTTTTCCAGCTTAAACAAAAGAAGAAGAGATTTCCTTTTCTATTTCAACAAATCTGCAATAGTTTGGTTTGAAACAAAAAGCTAGCTTTCATCTGTATATAAAATATCAAATTGTATAATTCCATGTTTCAATGTTTTAAGAATAAGTTCATTCATTCATTCATTCATATTAAAGTGTCTTTATACCCTCCAACAATTCTCCAATGAGAATAGGGAAGTTCTATTCCATAATAATAATAAAAATAATAGTAAAAACACTTTAAAAAGTAATACAGAGCACTCATTAAAACGACTGCCTACGTAAGTGGTTTTCCCAGTAGTGATGTATGGAAGTGAGAGCTAGGCCATAAAGAAGGCTGGTCGCCAAAAAATTGATGCTTTTGAATTATGGTGCTGGAGGAGACTCTTGAGAGTCCCATGGACTGCAAGAAGATCAAACCTATCCATTCTGAAGGAAATCAGCCCTGAGTGCTCACGGGAAGGACAGATCCTGAAGCTGAGGCTCCAATACTTTGGCCACCTCATGAGAAGAGAAGACTCCCTGGAAAAGACCCTGATGTTGGGAAAGATGGAGGGCACAAGGAGAAGGGGACGACAGAGGACGAGATGGTTGGACAGTGTTCTCGAAGCTACAAACATGAGTCTGACCAAACTGCGGGAGGCAGTGGAAGACAGGAGTGCCTGGTGTGCTCTGGTCCATGGGGTCGCGAAGAGTCGGACACGACTAAACGACTAAACAACAACAACAACTTAAGTGTCATTTTACACAACTGCATACGCCTGTCCACGTAAAGAAAAGCCTTTGTAAGTTCAGAGCAAGGCTGTCTGCCTGCTGAATCTCTGCCGGAGAGTCCTTCACAGCGTGGTGCCAGCCACACTAAATCTCCGGCTTCTGGTTTAGGCCCATTTGGCCTCTGTAACATGGGGAACAAGTGACAGTGCTCTTCTGTATTATATTAGACATTTCTAATATATTTTTAAAGAAATAAATATAACCTGACTGAAAAGGAAGGCAAATGTCTGTGCTGGACTGTGAAATGCTTTCTATTAAAAGAGGCTCACACTTAACGACCAACATCACAAAAACAAGTTGTGACTCGGGATTGTATAGGTCTGCATGCAGTCTTCTGCCTGTACAATGGAACTTCTATTTCTTCTCCTCCTGCACCTAACACCCAAAACTTTTCCAGAGGGTCCCACAACCCCCTGGAGCTGTTGTTAAGGGTGTGCAGCAGTCTAGAGGGGACAGGAGAGAAAGAGGAAGCCCTGTCCTATGCATAGAATGAAGTTGTACTAGCAGGGCTTCAGCATTTTGTTAGTTTGCTAACATAAATATGAAATATGAATTATGCAATGTGTTTGATATATTTATGACTTTGGTTGCTATCCCTTGTTCGTCATACTGAAGTCAATAAACCCTATTCCATTAATTTCTGTGGGTTTATTTATTTCATTTATTGTTTTCTTCCCACAAGGCATCCCCAAGCAATTTACAATAGAAAAACAAACAGAACAATAGCATATATCAAAACAGTTAAAACTATAATGGAAATACAAATTTGTATTTTCAAAGTAATTACTTTGTAAATTATATTTACAAGGTAAATATAATTAAATACTGAATAACAATTTTGTAGAAAGGTATAGTGGTGTTTAGGGTATGTATTAACATAGAGTATTAAATCTGTTGTGTACTGCCGATAATGTTTTAAGTTATTCATTTGGGAAAGCTAAAGAATGGCAACCGAATAAAAGTAATACAATTGCAGTATATTAAAAAAAGCAATTTTACTTTTCAAGTGAGGAGCAAAAAATAAAAATTTAAAAATAAAACAGTTAATACTTATATAAACAATCAGAAACAACTGCATATGTGAAAACAATTTAAAACAACATGCACATAAATCAGTTCCTATCCAATACAGACACCAACTGGGACCAAAGTCTCCATTAAAAGATTTGTTGAAAGAGGGAAGATTTCAACAGGCACCAAAAAGATGAAGGGGGAAATGCCTGCCTGGAACTCCCTCCCACTGCATAGCAGGCAGGATCAGTACAGACACTGTGCAGAATGGGCCTCCAGATAGGGTGGTGCCTGCAGGATGATACCCTCTCATACAGAGTGCAGTGATCGGTTGAATATAGAATGGATGGGACATTTAGGTATCTTGGTCCCAAGTTATACAGGACTTTGCAGCCCAGTAGCTAACAGGCAGCCAATGCAGCACTGTATATGCAATACGATGCCGATATTTTACCTCAGTGAACAGTCAAGCTGCCACATTTTGTAGTAGCTGCTGTTTTCGTAAAACATTTGAGAAAGTTAGTGCCATTAATCGTGTGGAGAAGACAAATCGTTTTGAGGGTTTGCTTAAGCTGATTACTGGTGCTTAATGTAAAGAGACAGACAATGTTATGAGGAGGAGCAGTTAATCAAGCCTTAATGAACATATTGGCCATCTAAAAAAGATTACAGTGTCTTGTTACATATTGCCCAACAGTCATTATTATTCTTTAATTGCTCCCTAAACCTATATTAATTTTAACTAAGGACATTGGATTTTTATTATTTTATTATTCTTGTAAACCCTGGGATAAGCTTGAGGAATGCAATAATTAACAGTAAACAATAAACTCTAGAATCCCTTGATATGAAGTCATCATTAAAGGGCTTATTTTACTTCTGGTAAAAACCAATTATGGCGGGGTGAGGTAACAAAAGTATCCAGTCCCAACTTTTACCCTTTTCTACACAAACCGGAGTCATTTTGATTTTGCCTCATAGCCAAATGTCTTTTCCCATTCTGCCATAACCATGTTTAGCCTGTAGCTAGCCCTGGACCTCACATTCTCATGAGAGGGCATCATGCCTGAAGCTAGGTCCCCATAGAGTACATCCTTGGGGATCCTACCATCTTCCATTTTGTGGACATCACCAAGCCAGTGTAGACATCATTGAGACAGGAGTGTGTACATGATTGGAATGTGGGCTTGGGAGAACACATCTTTGCTTGAGATTGTCCTGCCATGCGGTGCCCAAAATCTTCCTGAGGTAGTGCATGTGGATGGCATTGAGGCATCACTCCTGGTGGTTGTAAGTTGCCCACAGATCACTTCCGTAAATCAGCATGCTCAACACACAAGCCTTGTAGACCCTCATCTTGGTATTGGACATTAGCATCACATTTTCCCATCCCCTTTCCCATCCCAATGGCGAGCCATTGCAATAACTGCCTTGCCAATACATTTGTCCAGCTTAGCATTGATGGAGGCAGACAAAATTATCTACCATCTCAAGTGTGTAGTCATCAATGCTGATACATAGAGTGCTGGCAACGACCTGACCCAGGAAGTTGGAGTTCACCATTACATTTATTTATTTATTTATTCATACATACATACATACATACATACCCCTCCCATCTGGCTGAATTTCCCCAGCCACTCTGGGCAGCTCCCAACAGAATATTAAAAACACAATAAAACATCAAACATTAAAAACTTCTCAAAACAGGGTTGCCCCAGTGTTGCCTTGTGCTTCCAGGAGGGGCACCTGGCTGGCTGATAGGCCAAGCGATGTGGCTCTGGGCCTGATCCCCTTGCCACTGTGATACAATACCCACCACATTTCCTGGACGCACCTGGCCAGCAGATACAGAGCTGCCTTGAACCTTGCATGGCTTAGTCTTGGGAAACCTCTGCAGCATCCTTGCCTCAGCAGCTTTTCTAGGATCTCCTTACCATCCAATTCTTGGCAATTTTTCAAAATTAATAGCAAGTGTTTAAACTCTGGCAGGCCTCTTCTTATTTCATACTTTCTTTCTGGTTTGCAAAGTCAATTCCTCTTCTTTAGGTTCAGGGTGGAAAGGAACCTGAGCTTGGCCTAGATGTTGTAGAACTCCAGCTTCCATCAGCCTGAGCAAGTGTGACCAATGGCAGGGATGATGGTTTTATAGTTCAGTAACATCTGGAGGACGCGGGTGGCACTGTGGGTTAAACCACAGAGCCTAGGGCTTGCCAATTGGAAGGTCGGTGGTTCAAATCCCCATGACGGGGTGAACTCCCGTTGTTCGATCCCTGCTCCTGCCAACCCAGCAGTTCAGAAGCATGTCAAAGTAGAAATAGATAAATAGGTACCACTCCGGCGGGAAGGTAAACGGCGTTTCCGTGTGCTGCTCTGGTTCACCAGAAGCGGCTTAATCATGCTGGCCACATGACCCAGAAGCTGTACACCAGTTCCCTCGGCCAGTAAAGCAAGATGAGCGCCGCAACTCCAGAGTCGTCCGTGACTGGACCTAACAGTCAGGGGTCCTTTTACCTTTACTAACATCTGGAGGACCAAAGGTCTCCCACAACTGCTTCAGTGCCTATTTGGCAGAAGCCTAGAAGTGCATGGCCATACAATCTGCAGTAATATTTCCAGAGCAGGAGGCTTCCTGTTAACTTTGATATCTGCACTTTTAGGCTCCTGCTGCTGGTTTCTTAAATGCCCCCCCCCCCAAAAAAGTCAATGAAAAACCATATAAAGCACATCCTTCCATAGGCTTACAATGAGGTAACTGAAGTTGATGATATTCAAACACCACTGTGCAATTCACTTTTTATACACATTGTCCCAATTTGCTGAATTTACACCTATACCCATGGAACTATATCTGTGGTTTGCCAAGCCTTTATTTCTGGCACAGGCAGAAGAGCAGAGGGGCAGCTCATCAAGTACCTGTTTTCAGCACACAGACAGCAAGTATCTTGGGACATGTGTGGACACAATGTTCAAATCAGCCCTGTAATGAGCTGAAATGCAGTCAGGATATCGACAGCACAGACATCTAGGCTCTAGATTCTAGAGGGACTGAGATCCCATCAAAAGAGAAAATTAAATTGTAAGGTTAACTTAATGAAGTTGTTTCCCCAAGACTTAAGAGACGCAGCACAGCAAACCAAAAGATTATGTGGGTCACATCCATCCAATCCATTTATAGCCCTCTTATACCACTTCAGCTGGCATGGCTTCCCCCGAAGACTCCTGAGAACTGTAGTTTCTTAAGGGTGCTGGGAATTGTAGCTCTGCAAGGAAACACTAGGATTTGGGGAAAGCTATAACTGTGGATGGGGGAGAAATTCAATTCAGGACACATTTAAAAGCGAACTCGTTGAATTTGCACATTCTGAAACAATATGTGAAGTGAAACATTGAGATTGACACCTGTGCAAATTCTGCTATGCAGTTTGCCAACCAGTGAAAAGCCCGCTGAGCTCAGAAAATACACTGACCCAACATGCTTAGGACTTGGAAGAGGAACAGCTCTCCTTTTGGTTCACTCTCCAGAGGCTGAACAGCTGCCTCCGCTCCCTCCAAGTTTCACTCTAATGGCTGCACTGGCTTTTCCTCCAGGGCAGGCCCTACTTTGAGGCAGAGTGAGGCAGCTGCCTCAGGCGGCAGCTGCTGAGATGCAGGCTGTGTAGCCTGCCCTGTACGTCCAACACTAACCTGCTGCCCTCAAGTGCAATGTCCTTTCACCAGTATTGGAGTAAGATTCAACTAGCACTCCAACTGGCTTCTGTATGTGCCTTGGGGGAGGGTACCATCTTGACCTTTGCCTCAGGCAACAAAATGTTTTGAGCCAGCCCTGTTTCCCTCTCATTTTGCAGCAAACTGTGCTCTGCTGTTCAATATGCAGCTTGCAGACAAGTCATGTAAACGTTAGATAGTTTTGTTTCTGACAAAGCAAGTTAAATATGTTTCCTATGAGAAAAAACAAGCAACATGTGGGGGACAAATAAATAGCATGCTGCTGACTGATGTTTTAAAGTAAAGTTCAGACCCTTTCACACCCATTCAGAAAAGCTGAGGTGAATAGCTGGCGTATGTCATTCTCAACATTCGACCCTAAATATTGACATCTGGAAGGGTAGCTGCAACTCAGACAAGTTACATTTGGCACAGCTTTATTAAATTCCAAATCAGGTTTGTTCAGTTTGCTATTCATTTGAATTGAATTGAAATCCAAGATTGAAGGGACTTTCATTCCTGCATTGTTTAATTTTTTTTATTTTTTTTTAAAGTAATAAAGCTTTTTAAAAATTCTGTTGCTGTGTTAATTGAAGCTATCTTTTAAATTGGTAATAGTGTTTATTGATCCCAATCCTAAACAGCTGCAGCGATGATAAATAAAGTTTAACTCTCTCTCTCTCTCTCTCTCTCTCTCCAACCTGCATACTCCCTGTTTTCTCCGTACTTTGAGTGGGGCTCAGAAAGTAGCACTGAAAATGAGGGCTGTACCTCAACCCAATAGCCAAGAACAAAATTGGGGCAGGGGCTCAAAATTTCAACACCTGGTGCTGCCTCGGTACAACTGCATGCTTCCATTGTTGGGATCCATTGAAAGCGGAAGTGACTTTGAACCAGGAAGTGACTTCCAGACAAGGGAACAAATCTACTTTTCTCATCTCGGTGGCTGCAGTCTCTTGGGTGATGTGGATACCATTAGGCAGTTGAATGCACATGTGCACTCTGTCCATTTCCCTCCCTCCCAGCCACTCACCCTCTTTGTGTGGCCATGGGTGCTGGCAACCCACGCTAAGCCATTGCCTCAACCTAATACCCTCCAAATGTTGCTGGACCCCCAGCTTCCACCATCCCTGATCCTTGGCCTTGCTGGCTATGGCTGAATGGAAATGGTTGTCCAAAAGACCTCTAGAGTAGCTAGTTGGGGAAGGCTGAAGAAAGCATAAACTGAGAAGAAGAATAAGTGGCAGTATAAGTGTGGGTTTTTTAATTGCCCCCCTTAAAAAACAACAACTTCTCAACTGGAGCCAGTTCCTAGGTGGGATTCAGGAATCAGATTATAATTAAATCCATTCCTGATGCTGGTTCTGCTGATTCATAAGTTGAGTGAACCATTGCCAAAAAACATCACAATCCAGCTGAAGTATTCCATAATGCATGAAATGCGGAAAAGATGTGTGAAAGCATTTCACCCTAACTGTCTCTACATCAGCTTAATCATGCTTCTAGGGGCCAATTGAGACTGTGCAACAAATTGCTGTTTCTTTTAATCAAGGTTTAGCAAGCAGGCAATAAGGGGATTCCTTTCTCCTGACTGAATAAAAAAAAACTTGCATGTCAGCATACATTCTGGCACCTTGTTCCTAAACATATTAAATGGAGAAGAGAAATCCAATTGATATGAGTAGGGGTGGGGTGGGGAACTAAAATTGCTCACGATTACAGCAGTGAAAGCTAGATTTTCCCTTTATTTCACCCACATCTGAATAGGGAAATGTAACATGTACAGTTGCATCAGTAAAGATTTTAGAACCACATACAGGGTTTGGTACTAGAATAAACTTCACCCTATTGGGTTTTCACTATCCCCACTTAAAAAAAACTCTAAAGAGGTTTGAATGGGCAGGACTCAAATTCTGAAGTTTACTCCACTAAAGACTTATAGGAATTCAAGTCTGCTAAGGATATGCAAAGCATATCCTTCTAAGATGCTTAGCCTATTTCCTTTCTTCATCCAGATCATTTGCAATGAGTTAAGTGCCATTTATCAAGGGATCTAGCTGCTATGGTATCGTTATGACAATCAGTTTACAGCTGAAGTACATCTTTCCTTTTACAAACATCAAGTTCAAGAAGGGAATATTCTAGCAGTAAATAACCATTATGTTCACATGGACAAAAAGTAGGAATTATCCAAATATCAAACCTCTTATTTCTGGCTCCATCTACCTGCTTTTTCTGGGTTGCAATATGACATTACACTTTTGTCAAGACAAATTAACTTTCACACATTTGATCTGCTAAAATTGGGAGAACACAATTGAACAGGGGAAGGGGAAGTTTATACAGTTAAGGAGTCACATAGGTTTGCTTTTCTTATCTATATTTGTATTTTTTAAGTTAGCTTTGAAAAGACATGCAAAAACTTGAACCAGTCCTCAAAAAGATGACTGCCACTCATCTTTGAGAATTCCTGGAGAACAGGCGAAGTCCCGGCAGACTGGAGGAGGGCAAATGTTGTCCCTATTTTCAAAAAGGGGAAAAGAGAGGACCCAAATAATTACCGCCCAGTCAGTCTGACATCAATACCAGGGAAGATTCTGGAGCAGATCATTAAGCAAACAGTCTGTGAGCACCTAGAAAGGAATGCTGTGATCACCAATAGTCAGCATGGATTTCTGAAAAATAAGTCATGTCAAACTAACCTGATCTCGTTTTTTGACAGAATTACAAGCCTGGTAGATGAAGGGAACGCAGTGGATGTAACCTATCTCAATTTCAGCAAGGCATTTGACAAGGTGCCCCATGATATTCTTGTAAAGAAGCTGGTAAAATGCGGTCTTGACTATGCTACCACTCAGTGGATTTGTAACTGGCTGACTGACCGGACCCAAAGGGTGCTCATCAATGGTTCCTCTTCATCCTGGAGAAGAGTGACAAGTGGGGTGCCACAGGGTTCTGTCTTGGGCCCGGTCTTATTCAACATCTTTATCAACGACTTGGATGATGGACTCAAGGGCATCCTGATCAAATTTGCAGATGACACCAAACTGGGAGGGGTGGCTAACACCCCAGAGGACAGGATCACACTTCAAAACTACCTTGACAGATTAGAGAACTGGGCCAAAACAAACAAGATGAACTTTAACAGGGAGAAATGTAAAGTATTGCACTTGGGCAAAAAAAATGAGAGGCACAAATACAAGATGGGTGACACCTGGCTTGAGAGCAGTACATGTAAAAAGGATCTAGGAGTCTTGGTTGACCACAAACTTGACATGAGCCAACAGTGTGACGCGGCAGCTAAAAAAGCCAATGCAATTCTGGGCTGCATCAATAGGAGTATAGCATCTAGATCAAGGGAAGTAATAGTGCCACTGTATTCTGCTCTGGTCAGACCTCACCTGGAGTACTGTGTCCAGTTCTGGGCACCACAGTTCAAGAAGGACACTGACAAACTGGAACGTGTCCAGAGGAGGGCAACCAAAATGGTCAAAGGCCTGGAAATGATGCCTTATGAGGAACAGCTAAGGGAGCTGGGCATGTTTAGCCTGGAGAAGAGGAGGTTAAGGGGTGATATGATAGCCATGTTCAAATATATAAAAGGATGTCACATAGAGGAGGGAGAAAGGTTGTTTTCTGCTGCTCCAGAGAAGCGGACATGGAGCAATGGATCCAAACTACAAGAAAGAAGATTCCACCTAAACATTAGGAAGAGCTTCCTGACAGTAAGAGCTGTTCGACAGTGGAATTTGCTGCCAAAGAGTGTGGTGGAGTCTCCTTCTTTGGAGGTCTTTAAGCAGAGGCTTGACAACCATATGTCAGGAGTGCTCTGATGGTGTTTCCTGCTTGGCAGGGGGTTGGACTCGATGGCCCTTGTGGTCTCTTCCAACTCTATGATTCTATGATTCTATGATCTGGACTGGAATCTCTTTAGCACACTGCAGGTTAGGGATGGGCAGATATGCCAGTTTAGGTTCTCATTTTTACATTCTTAAATGCTGTTCTCTTGTTACAGTAGTGTCTCACTCATAATCCACACAGCAGCTAACCCACTGTGTTCCCACAATTTCTGCCACTTTGTTCCATATTTATCTGCCCTGGTTTATAGTGTGGTGTAGTGGTTAAGAGCGGTGGACTCATAATCTGGTGAACTGGGTTTGATTCCCTGCTCCTCCACATGCAGCTGCTGGGTGACCTTGGGCTACTCACACTTCTCTGAAGTCTCTCAGCCCCACTCACCTCACAGAGTGTCTGTTGTGGGGGAGGAAGGGAAAGGAGAATGTTAGCCGCTTTGAGACTCCTTCTGGTAGTGATAAAGCGGGATAACAAATCCAAACTCTTCTTCTTCATCATCATCTCTTGCTCAAGTGTTTCTAGTGTAGAAACATGATGTGTTATTTCTACACTTAGCCAATAGGGTTACCAGCGGTTGCACGTCACCATAAAAGGGAACAAAAGAAGACACAGTTTTGCAGAAAATGTGCATTTGCTGATTTGTATGTATTGGTGCAAATTCAGAAAGAAATAGTATAGTGTAAATATAAATACAATACCTCTCACCAGCAGGGGAAGACTGACACAGGGCAACCTGTGTGCCTGATCCCTTTGCTGTACAGGTGATATCTGTTTTGGGGCAGCTCCAAGGCCTCTGCTCTTCTGCCCTATGGTTCTTTATCTTTAAACTGGTCTTGGCCCAGACAGCCCTTCAGATAAAGCAATGTCTTTTGAGCAACCTTTTCTACAGAGGACTGTGATCTGCAGACACATGGCAACCCTGTTGGATCGGTAGGAGCAGTTTTGGCTTGCAGGAAGACTTTGCTGACCCTTAACTGGGGAATGAACAAGAAATAGACAATTTCTTCTCCCTTCCCAAACCTTTGCAACCTGACTGGAAGTTCTGCCTCTCCCCCCTTTCTTTTTTGTAAAGGTTATTATTTCCAAAACTTAGTTAATCGCTGCAGCTGATAAGCTAATAAATGGATACCAATAGCTAACTTCTTACAAACTCTGAAATGTTTAATACAATGTTTAGCTTCACAGTGGACCAGATAGGATTCTGTGTGCAGAAGCTGCAAGTCAAACCTGCTCAGCAGTATATTCATTAATCTGGACAAGTCGCTGTGGGAGAGGAAGGTGGAAGCTTTTAAAAAGTAATGCCCCAAATCTCTCAAGACTGCACAGCACAGGCAGAGACAGTGAGTCATTAGTCTTTTGGGACAGACCTGGAAAACAGAGATAGTTGGCGCATAAAGCATTATTAGAACTTGATTTATTTAATCATTCCCGTCACACTTTTGCAAGCAAAAGCTTCTTTGCTTTGCCGTCTATTTACAGTCGGGCTTTGGTCAATTCACCATTTTTTACCTCACCGCATATGAAATCAAAACTGTAATTAAAGGCGGTAGAGAGATACAGTGGTACCTCTGGTTATGAACTTAATTTGTTCCAGAGGTCTGTTCTTAACCTGAAACTGTTCTTAACCTGAGGTACCACTTTAGCTAACAGGGCCTCCTGCTGCTGCTACTGTCGCCGCTGCCGCGTGATTTCCGTTCTCATCCTGAGGTAAAGTTCTCAACCCGAGCTACTACTTCCGGGTTAGCGGAGCCTGTAACCTGAAGTGTCTGTAACCCAAGTTACCACTGTAGTCCACATCTCACGTGGGGCTTATTTTGCAGATCACATAGGTGACAACAGTTGCTTGCCTCAGTTTTCAGAGGTCAGAATGGAGAACTGGAGAAGGGAAGAAGAGCAAGATAGACAAAGGGGGACAGATGGGTAACCTCCATCGCAGTTTCATGTCTTCATGTGTAAACAAAGAAATAATATGATCACCCATGTGATTTGTGCAGCTAACAATATTAGGATATGAATTTGCACTTTGGCCCTGCGCAAATTGCTTCCCTTTCGTAACAGACGACGTCTGATTTGCAGACATGCTGCGCAGAAGGGGGAAGTTGAAGGGTAAGACAGATGGATCACAATCTCTCTGATTCAATTTTCGTTAAAAATCATATCATGTATTGTAGCTTTCTAAGCGTGCAAAGGCAGATGGGTTTCTTTGTGAAGTACCAGCTGGGAGTGTAATGGGATTTTATTTTATTTTATTTTATTTATTATGACATTATCATCTTGCCTTTCTACTGCAAACAAATAGTGGCATTCATCAATGAAAAAATAATCTATATATGGTTTAAAAAAAATATAGAAAGAAAAATATGGAAACTTGGAATAAGCTACACCTCTCTCTCTGGGGCAGAATCTCGGTGGTCAAAATGAACATACTCCCCAAAATGATTTTTCTATTTCAAACTATACCAATATTTGGGGGGAGGGGGGATGAAATGTTTCCAAGAGTGGAAGAAAGATATGGCGAAATTCATATGGAATGGGGAAAAAATCCGAGAATAAAATACCAACTGTTAATAGATAAAAAAGAGAGAGGAGGCTTTGCACTCCCTGATCTTGAATTATACCATGCAGCTTCAGGACTACTATGGCTTAAAGATTGGATAACATTAAGGGATTTTGATGTATTAGATTTGGAGGGCTATGATAATCGGTATGGGTGGCATGCCTATTTAATATATGAGAAGGTAAAGGTGAATCATTTAATAAGGAAATCATTATCATTATCATTTAATAAGGAAATCATTATATAAGATCTTCTCAAAATATAAAGGAATACTAGAACCCAAGATCCCCCTGTGGACCTCCCCTACAGAAGCAGTTAAGAAAAAGAATATGGAAGGGGAATGGGCCGCATACCAATTATTATTAGAAGGACAACAGGATGAAGCTATAATGAAAAAATATGAAGAAATTAAGGCATTTAACAGACTGGCTGCAATATTTTCAAATACAGTACATCAAAGATTAATCATTGATAAGAAAGCAGGACTTGCAAAAGAAACATCAAAATGTGAAAAGGAATTGATACAAAGTAAAGGAAACTATATCTCGCGGGTATACGACCTCCTATTAGAATGGGAGGTAAAGGAAGAACAAGTGAAAGCTGTAATGGTGAGATTGGCGCAAGACCTGGGTTATAATATTTACATGGAACAATGGGAAAAATTATGGCGGAAAGATATAAAATTCATGGCCTGTTACAATCTTAGGGAAAACACAATGAAGATGATGTACAGATGGCGCCAAACTCCAGAAAAACTTGCTAAAATGTATAAGAACAGGTCACCAATATGTTGATGTAACAAAGAAATTGGGTCTTATTTGCATATGTGTTGGAAATGTGCAGAAATTTGTGTATTTTGGAATAATATATATGAAGAACTTAAAAATATATTTAAAATTACATTTTAAAAAAGGCCAGAAATATTTTTATTATGAGTCTTGCCAAAAGAAATAGGGAAATCAAAAAGAATATTGTTCATGTACGGGATAACTGCGGCCAGAATTTTAGTAGCAAGAAATTGGAAATATACAATACCCAACACAGCAGATTGGCAAATCCAAATGGTAGAATATCTGCACCTAGCAAAGGCGACAGGAAGGGTAAGAGGCCAACCAAAACAAAAAGTCTATAAGGATTCGAGAATCTTTAAAGAATACTTAGAAAACTGGTAGAAAAGGAAACATCTTGGCAGAATTAGACTGATCCTTGTATTGTATAAATATAAGTTCGTACGGAGGTAAAAAGAAACTATATAAGAAATATGTAACTGTGCGGTATAAGGTAATGGATAGACAAAAGCCATGGTTTTCCCAGTAGTGATGTATGGAAGTGAAAGCTGGACCATAAAGAAGGCTGATCGCCGAAGAATTGATGCTTTTGAATTATGGTGCTGGAGGAGACTCTTGAAAGTCCCATGGACTGCAAGAAGATAAAACACATCCATTCTTAAGGAAATCAGCCCTGAGTGCTCATTGGAAGGACAGATCGTAAAGCTGAGGCTCCAATACTTTGGCCACCTCATGAGAAGAGAAGACTCCCTGGAAAAGACCCTGATGTTGGGAAAGATTGAGGGCACAAGGAGAAGGGGACGACAGAGGACGAGATGGTTGGACGGTGTTCTCGAAGCTACCAGCATGAGTTTGACTAAACTGCGGGAGGCAGTGGAAGACAGAAGTGCCTGGCGTGCTCTGGTCCATGGGGATACAAAGAGTCGGACACGACTAAACAACTAAACAACATATTAATCTTGTTGTTTCTAATATTGTGGTTGTTCGTTTGATTCTTCTGTTATTTGTTTGCTTGATTGTATGTTTGTTTAGTTGTTTGTTCGTCTGTTTTCTCATAAATGTATTTATTTTAAATCAATAAAGATATATATTTTTAAAAAATAGAGCAATAAAACAATAATGAAATCAACAAAATAGCAATATCAATAAATCAATACACCAGATGAAGCAGGGTAGGGCACTGGCTGCCAGCTTCCTTTTTATTAGCTTCTGTGTCACCATTGCACAACTGAGCAAGGAGAAGGATGGGGACAAACTAGAAGTGGTTGGCTCTGCCTCCACAAATTGTCGGTTTCCCTGCCTTCTGCTCTGCCAGTTCCAATGGGCAGCAGCTGACACAGGTGGTCGGAATGTAAGCACATGGCAGGGGAAGAACGTCAATAGCTGATTAAGCCCAAATGTTTGGCTCCAGTGGTTAGAATGAATTTGCATTCAGTGTTTGGAAGAAACACGGCAGGGAAGATCTCCTGCTATTTCACTAATCCGACGGAATCAATGCACGGCTTCTTGAAGTTGTCTTTAACTCAAAATTCAGCTTTCACTATAACAACTGGCATATAGTTTCTTTTCACCAGTCTAGACAGGCATTTGCCCCCGGAAAACATTTCCCCACAGAGACATTATTTGTTGGTACAGCAAGCAACTATTTACTGGTACAGCAAGCACCCTCTGCGTACCTTGAGAAGATTGTGTTTAATATTGCCCATTTCGTTTCAATGTGAGAGTCGTTATCTTTTCTAACTGCAGGCAACTCATCAATACTGCTTTCTGCCTTCATTCTGCTCCAGTGAATTATTGTTACAGATTCCTCTTCAAATGCTTTGGCCATTATAGTCAGTTCTGCAGTTCATCCTGACAGTTGTGTTGGGGTGTGACTCCACAGCAAACACGGATCACAGTCATCACTGAAATATTTCGGGTTTCTACTGTTAAATGCAGTGTTAAAATAACAAACTGCTCTGTTACCCAGTAGTGAAAGGAGGTCCTTGGTTTGTGTGTTATACATAGATCTGTGTAAAAAGAGTTGAACTGTCTGAACCTTTATTCATGCCTGTATATAACATTCGCCTAAATTGCATCCCTCCCATAACTTGAAAACTATAAGGCATAGGAAATATTTATTCACACCAGTGACTTTGACCTATGAGATGATTTTAATCAAAATCTGAGATGTAGTAGTTTTTAAAAATGTGGTGATCTATCGTGGAACAACCCCCTGAAGAAAAGAACAGTGATTAGCCAGACCTTGTTGCTGGTTGTGAAGGGAGGCCCCATAACAGTTCAAGCTTCAGGCCCCCCAAAATGTACGTTCGCCACTGTGTTAAAATGCTCAACGTTGCTGAATGTTTGTCTTGTGTGTTATAGGCCAGGGACAAAGGGCTAGTATACTTCTTAATGCATCCCCCAGTTGCTGTTGCTCTGTGATGCTTCCCCAGTGCTACCACATTTGGGCTGGGGTGGGGTGTAGCACAAGAAAAGTGGGACAAAACAACTCTAGAAGATTAGTGGGTGAAAAATTAGGGAATTTCAGCAGGAAGTTATAGGGTATGCACCGACGGGACATGAAGCAGCAGGACTTACGAGGTGCAAATTGTATTCAAGGTGGGGTGACGTAAGACCACCCCAACTGCATCATGGGCACAAATCAGATTCAACATGCAATGAAAAGGGTGCCTAGAGGGACCCTGGGGCTCAGCACCTCCCCTCAGCCATGTCTGCTTCAATCATGAGCCTACCTGTACCTTGCACTCATGATAAGAGGCCTTCTGTCAGACAGGTGGGCAAGGACTTGAGAAGGGGTCTTCTTAGTTGTTGCACCTTGTGCTTAAATGCTTTCACAAAAGAAACAAACTCCTGGCACCAATACTGATGACATTTCCATGCCAGGTGAAGCTGATGACTACTGCTGTTAATTGTTGTTGTTGTTGTTTATCCAGGCATTTTGGTATATCTAGAAGCTGGTTTTAGTGTGTTACACCTTCTGTTGGGTTTTATTATCTGCCTTTGGTTTGTATGTTTGTTGCATACTATTTGTACTGTTTTCAAGTGTACATCTGGGAGCCTTTTGCTGAAAGGCAGCATATAAATCCCTCCAAATAAATAAATAAATCTGCTGCCTGACTGGAAACATTTAAGAGCCTCCATGGCATTCACCAGGAAAATACTACCAAAAAATGACCTTCCAAGGGTGATTTCACGCCAACTCAAACCTCAAGCGTTGCGGGAAGGGGCTCTTGTGTAAAGGTAACAAAATTGCCCAGACCTATCACATACTTTTCATTTGATTATCTCAGAAACAGAGCACCAAACCCTGGATTTCATCAGCAGTATCTGTGGCGAGAAATACTTATCAGTATGCAGAAACGGTTGTGAGTAAAAATTATGACTTTGGTTGATCGCTTCAAATACTTTGCTGAGAAATTACATATGATATGTAATATCGTTAGGAGTCTTGCTTGTAAGTAATTGCTAATGCATAATAACCCCTGGCAAGCTACTGAAATTAATAATTAAGCTGCCTTTGTTATGAAGGTATTTCATGTATAAATGACTGTCCTAACAATTAGCTAAAAGGGAAACCACGTAGGGATCCAGTTCTACAGTTAAGGTCACCAATAATGAACCACCACTTTCCCTTAAGCTGGCAGTAAAAGCTGTATAAAATATAGGGCTTTGCGGAATCTTTCTTGGCAAGGAGTTCCAGAGTGGAAACAACACAGAACTATCACGCCCCCCCCCCCAAAAAAAAATCATCTAGCTATGAAGATTCCATCTGCAGATCTCAAAGTATGGGGTTACACATAGTGCTTTTCTTCTAGAAAATAACGGTGCTGGTACTCATCATGAAGTTGCTTCAGTAAGTGCCACACTTTTAACCAGTGCTTTTCTTGTAAAAAAAAATAAAAGTGCCAGTACTGAGTACACTTGTGTACCACCAGGGAAAAAAAGCACTGGTTATACGGATTATATGCACTTATTAGTTTGTTTATGCTCACAGTAGGTCATCATTATCCTCATTTTACAAATGAGAAACTGAGGCTGAAAGCAACCTGTCCGTGAGTCCATTGCAAATACAGTGGTACCTCTGGTTATGTACTTAATTCGTTCTGGAGGTCTGTTCTTAACTTGAAACTGTTCTTAACCTGAGGTACCACTTTAGCTAATGGGGCCTCCCGCTGCCGCCGTGCGATTTCTGTTCTCACCCTGAAGCAAAGTTCTTAACCCGAGGTACTACTTCCAGGTTAGCGGAGTCTGTAACCTGAAGCGAATGTAACCCGAGGTACCACTGTACCTCAGGTTAAGAACTTTGCTTCAGGATGAGAACAGAAATTGTGCTCCGGCGGCACAACGGCAGTGGGAGGCCCCATTAGCTAAAGTGGTGCTTCAGGTTAAGAACAGTTTCAGGTTAAGAACGGCCCTCCGGAACAAATTAAGTACTTAACCTGAGGTACCACTGTAGTGTAGAACAATGTTGGTGGTTAAAGTACAGGAAAAACCCAGAAAGCTCTCACATAACAGCAGCGAGAATATTGTTAGCCCAGAAATGGAAACAAGAAGAACTACCAACACTGGAAGAATGGAGAATGAAAATGATGGACTTTGCAGAACTGGATAGAATGACAGGAAGAATTAGGAATCGACGAGATCAGAGATTTATTGAAGAATGGGAAAAATTTTCAGAATATATGCATAATTTAGGTGAAAAACAAATAACGCTTGTAACGTTTAGCGAAGCTTTGTAAAAAAGAAAGTTAAAATTATGGATTGAAAGCAGATTTAATTTAAGAAGTAGATAAGAACTAAGAAATGTGTGGAAAATTGAGAAGGGAAGGAGTACCAGCCAAGTTGAGGGAAGTCAAAAAATGAGAGAATGGTTTTATAAATTGTTTGAATTGTATTAGTTTGTCTTATTTGTAAACTGAATAAAAATTAGATTTAAAAAAAAAAGAAGAAAGCTCTCACATACTGTGTCAAACCATTGGTCTATCTAGCTCAGTAGGGATGTGAGTGGCCCTGTGGTCTAAACAACCACTGAGCCTCTTGGGCTTGCCAATCGGAAGGTTGGCGGTGAGCTCCCGTTGCTCTATCCCAGCTCCTGCCAACCTAGCAGTTTGAAAGCATACCACTGCAAGTAAATAAATAGGTACTGCTGTGGTGGTAAGGACCTAACAGAAGTGGTAAGGACCTAACAGAAGCAGAAGACATCAAGAAGAGGTGGCAAGAATACACAGAGGAATTATACCAGAAAGAAATGGATGGCTCGTAAACCCCAGGTAGTGTGGTTGCTGACCTTGAGCCAGACATACTGGAGAGTGAAGTCAAATGGGCCTTAGAAAGCACTGGAAATAACAAGGCCAGTGGAAGTGATGGTATTCCAGCTGAACTATTTAAAATTTTTAAAGATGATGCTGTTAAGGTGCTACACTCAATATGCCAGCAAGTTTGGAAAACTCAGCAGTGGTCAGAGGATTGGAGAAGATCAGTCTACATCCCAATCCCAAAGAAGGGCAGTGCCAAAGAATGCTCCAACTACCGCACAATTGCATTCATTTCACACGCTAGCAAGGTTATGCTTAAAATTCTACAAGGAAGGCTCAAGCAGTATGTGGACCGAGAACTCCCAGAAGTGCAAGCTGGATTTAGAAGAGGCAGAGGAACCAGAGACCAAATTGCAAACATGCGCTGGATTATGGAGAAAGCTAGAGAGTTCCAGAAAGACATCTACTTCTGCTTCATTGACTATGCAAAAGCCTTTGACTGTGTCGACCACAGCAAACTATGGCAAGTTCTTAAAGAAATGGGAGCGCCTGATCACCTCATCTGTCTCCTGAGAAATCTCTATGTGGGACAAGAAGCTATAGTTAGAACTGGATATGGAACAACTGATTGGTTCAAAATTGGGAAAGGAGTACGGCAAGGCTGTATATTGTCTTCCTGCTTATTTAACTTTTATGCAGAATTCATCATGCGAAAGGCTGGGCTGGATGAATCCCAAGCCGGAATTAAGATCGCCGGAAGAAATATCAACAACCTCAGAAATGCAGATGACACAACCTTGATGGCAGAAAGTGAGGAGGAATTAAAGAACCTTTTAATGATGGTGAAAGAGGAGAGCGCAAAATATGGTCTGAAGCTCAACATCAAAAAAACGAAGATCATGGCCACTGGGACCATCACCTCCTGGCAAATAGAAGGGGAAGAAATGGAGGCAGTGAGAGATTTTACTTTCTTGGGCTCCATGACCACTGCCGATAGTGACAGCAGTCACGAAATTAAAAGACACCTGCTTCTTGGGAGAAAAGCGATGGCAAACCTAGACAGCATCTTAAAAAGTAGAGACATCACTTTGCCAACAAAGGTCCGTATAGTTAAAGCCATGGTTTTCCCAGTAGTGATGTATGGAAGTGAGAGCTGGACCATAAAGAAGGCTGATCACCGAAGAATTGATGCTTTTGAATTATGGTGCTGGAGGAGACTCTTGAGAGTCCCATGGACTGCAAGAAGATCAAACGCATCCATTCTTAAGGAAATCAGCTCTGAGTTCTCACTGGAAGGACAGATCCTGAAGCTGAGGCTCCAATACTGTGGCCACCTCATGAGAAGAGAAGACTCCCTGGAAAAGACCCTGATGTTGGGAAAGATCACAAGGAGAAGGGGACAACAGAGGACGAGGTGGTTGGACAGTGTTCTCGAAGCTACAAACATGTGTCTGACCAAACTGCAGGAGGCAGTGGAAGACAGGAGTGCCTGGCATGCTCTGGTCCATGGGGTCACGAAGAGTCGGTCATGACTAAACGACTAAACAACAACAACAACTGCTGTGGTGAGAAGGTAAATGGTGTTTTCGTGTGCTCTGGCACTCGTCACGGTCCTCCATGTGCCAGTAGCAGTTTAAACCTGCTGGCCACAAGACCTGGAAAGCTGTCTGTGGACAAACACTGGCTCCCTCAGCCTGAAAATCAAGATGAGCGCTGCACCCCAGAGTTGCCTTTGACTGGACTTAACTGTCCAGGGGTCCTTTACCTTTACCTTACCTAGTTCACTATTGTCTACACTGACTGGCAGCGACTCTCCAGAATTTCAGGAAAGGAACATTCCCAAACATATCTGGAGATGCTGGGAACTGAACATGGGATCTTCTGGGTGCAAGAAGAAGAAGAAGAAGAGTTTGGATTTGATATCCCGCCTTTCACTCCCTTTTAAGGAGTCTCAAAGCGGCTAACATTCTCCTTTCCCTTCCTCCCCCACAACAAACACTCTGTGAGGTGAGTGGGGCTGAGAGACTTCAGAGAAGTGTGACTGGCCCAAGGTCACCCAGCAGCTGCATGTGGAGGAGCGGAGACGCGAACCCGGTTACCCAGATTACGTGACTACCGCTCTTAACCACTACACCACACTGGCTCTCTAGGCAGATTATCTATCACTAAGCTTCAGCCCTTCCCCATACCTCTGTTTCTTCAGCTGCAATTCTGCGAGCAGTTAGGGTGCTTACATCCCACTGGCTTTCAATGGGATTTAAGTAGCCAAACCGTGTATAGAATTGTAATCTAAGCTACTCTTTACCCTGTGTAATAAAAAATGCGCGCAGAGGTGACCTAACTTCCATATGTGACAGCTAATGGGCAGAAATAATCATAAAAAACCCCACGGGAGCACTATCCTAATTGAAGTGATTCATAAATCTGATGAATCCTATGGTTCTAAATCCTATGGACTTTGAAAGTGATTTCACAGGCTATGTTGGAATATCGCTGGCCTAAGTTTTGTAGCGAAGGGAGCCAAACATCACCTGCTCTTAAAAGTGCCATGTTTTTGTTCTAGAGGTGTCCTCTTTGGTTCTCAGTCAGGCGATAAAGCTGTGCCCTGCAGGGCTGGACCATTTCAGACTGTAGATAGACACTCATAGAGCTGTGAGCCTCTATGTGCACACAACATATCTTCTATATGGAAAACTGTAACATGTTTCTGATCCGCCCCCCCCCCCCCCGAGTTCTCAAGCTTCCCCTCTCCCTCATTTTAGGCCCCAGGCTAAGAGAGGAAAACAGTAGGCCTCTATTCAGCCTGTCTACCTCCCACCCATGGTCAGCTGTCATGCTGCCTACATGCTGCCTACATGCTGCTCTCTGCAGCCACGGTCCCATGGCAACATGATAAGTCCACCAGGCATGCCCACATGTCAACCCTTTCTTGTGGAATTGGAGTTAAGTAGGTAGGTCGTTCTGAACCCCAACATTTTCCTGAAATGTTAGCCTCTACTCCTTGCCTGTTTCCTCATTTAGGTCTGACATGCTGTTTATATTTTGAGAAATAAAACTACACCCATCCTTTTTTTCTCACCACAGTATGACATTCCAGAGAGTTATCATGCAAATACTGCATTTTACAGCACTATTGAATATAAATTGGAGTTGGTGGTTTATAGTTTGGAATATAAACCAGTAGAACTTATTTTGACTTGGCAGCGTTGGAGATATTGCAAGCCAAAATCATCTGTCCCCATATTTTCCCTGAACGGCCAAAGAAACGTGCTTGGAATACATCTCTGTTTTAATCCAACCCCCCTCGTACATTTTCATTTTCATCTGGAGCCCTTGAGTATTTCCATTTCTGTTTTCATCCAGTACAAACAAACCATTAAAAGCCAAAAGGATGCTCAGTCACAATAAGTGCTTCCAGCGTCAAAATGTGGAGTTTATTTTATTTTATTAAGTGATTGAAAAGGAGCGTTAAAAGGTAGCAACTTATTTTGAGAGTTGCACTTGAGTGCCTCAGCTAAACAGTAAAAGAATAATTACCAACAGTGCTCAAATGGAAAGTGACCATGTCCTAGTATGTGACTGATGCTTGTGCCCTCCGACTCAAAGACCCTGTCCAGCACACCAAATGCCTGAGATCTACTTGTGCTTAAAGTAAAGGTAAAGGGACCCCTGACCATTAGGTTCAGTCGTGGCCGACTCTGGGGTTGCAATGCTCATCTCACTTTATTGGCCGAGGGAGCTAGCATACAGCTTCCGGGTCATGTGGCCAGCATGACTAAACCGCTTCTGGTGAACCAGAGCAGTGGACGGAAACGCCGTTTACTTTCCCACCAGAGCGGTACCTATTTATCTACTTGCACTTTGACGTGCTTTCGAACTGCTACGTGGGCAGGAGCAGGGACTAAGCAACGGGAGCTCACCCCGTTGCAGGGATTCGAACCACCGACCTTCTGATCAGCAAGTCCTAGGCTCTGTGGTTTAACCCACAGTGCCACCCACGTCCTCTCCTTGTGCTTACTTAATAGTAAAAGAACCCTCTCCACCAAGTCTGTGACAGAGCCTTTATACTGACAGAGGATCCTTTGTCTTAGCCCTAGCGAGTCTCCACCCAAATTATGTCTTTCTGTCTGCAATGTCTGCTGTAGGAATGCCGTTACAGGTACAGTATAGGTGGGGTGGGAGCAATATTAGGGCTCAAAGGCCTACTCTTAGATATAGTCAATACTGAATGGCAGTGGATTTTAAGAGTATTTAAGAGTATTTGTTGTGGTTACATTGATAAACATAGATATAGTAATCATGTGTGGTCCAATCTATAAGGAAGGGGAAGCTATTTCCACCTCCCTGCCCCCAGGCTTTCATAAGTGGTGCTTCTGGTCCATTCACTTGCCTTCTGTGCCGAGAAAGATTCACTATGTAAGATAATGAAAACCACTTAGGGTTGGTGTGTCTATACTTTGAAATGTAGGTCATTTAAAGTCAATACTCCCAACAAACTATATTATACTTGGAATCTCAATGCTGCCCCATTGGCATATGATGTCACCTGTGCAGCTGAATCCATCTATTCAACTGTGCACAAGAAACACCACTATTGAAATGGTACATTTGGAGCTCTTTCCAGAAATTCAAGGAGCTCTTCCTTTCACAAAATGTTACATCTGGATCCAGTGCCGTGAGTTTCCATGTGTACACATCTCAGTATGAATCAGCCCAAACATGAGCAGTCTGGTTCCCCAGAATTAACAGCTTGAAAACTTGTGACATAATGATTATTTCCCAACTTTGCAGGTTGTACACTAATTTTTTAGAGAGCTTTGAAGGCAAAACATTATACTTGTTAACTTCAGGCTAATTGACTGCTAATTGATTGCCCTGAAACATTTAGCATTCTTAGGGAAGATGTGCCACTAATGTGTGACACTTCACTTCTCACAGCTGGAGTTGTCAAAAGCAAAAGGCTGCTTACTCAACTAAGAAAGGGGGAGGAATCATTATTAAGGGCACCATCCTTGCAAAGCTATTGATTCTGGATATCTCATTAAATATATTAAGCCTCGTTTTGTCATTACATGGCACAGCAGGTACTTTGAGGAGAAAAGCATTTCCAAGTCCCTTTGAATAAGGTTAGGTTTTTTTCTTAGGTCCCACACACTATCCTTAACAAGTGCTACCCCAGCAGTAGAGTGCTCTCTTAGTTATTTTGCATATACTTGCTCCTAACACAAAAAGCCCTTGGCCACTACATTGCATAATTCCAACAAATTAACTTGCACAAATACAATTATATTTGTGTTCTGCAACGCTGTTAAATGATCAGTGGTTTCATTCCTAAGTTGTATATTCCAACGGTAGAAATCGAGTCCAAACCAATTTTGAAGTGATCCTCAAAATACTGTAAATAAAAACATGTGTGAATCATGAGAGGCAACACAACAAAGACTGCTTTTTATGTAAACATACTTCACTTAAGTTCAGTCGAACAGCTATTGTGTGGAAAAGAATGCATGCCCAAGTGCTCCATTATATCCAATCAAACATGCCTGCCCCATCTTGAACCAAGGACCTTTTCTGTTTTCTAAACAGTCATTTGTTCCCACCAATTACCTTGGCAGATTGAAGGCATCAGCTGAAGACCTCTGCCTGTGGCATCAGATCTTCACTCAACATTGCTCTCTGCTGCAGGATTGCTTCTCAACTCCTGTTGGGTTTATACTCTTCCAGGACAACCCCATTCTCTAGCCAGCACAAGAGGTTATCCCACCAGGTCCATAAATTTTGCCATGTTTAGTTACCTTCCTTCCAGATGCTGGCTTCTGTCTTCATCTGCCCTCCTGCCCAGAGTCACTCCTGAAGAGGAAGACACAGTGATTGGCTCTCTTACCTTGCCCTCTGCAGACGAGAATGAAAGCCATCTGGTGAAGGCTCGCAACACATATTGCTGTAGCATCTGGTAAAATTTGGGGTCTATAACCAGCTGGGTCGACAACCCAGCAGAAGACAGGCGGGCCAGTGGTCTCTCACTTTGACACCACGGTTATCCCTGCAATGTGTGCCATTACTTCTTCTCAGTGCACAGGGCTATTTTCCTGCCTGAAGATGTTGGCATCAGCACTACGACCTCATTCTACTGGCAGTTGGATATTACTTCAGCCCTGGAGAGGAGACCTCATCCTCCACCACTTCTGAGAGCAGCTGGCTAGCTTAGCAGGTGCCGGGTAGGCAATGTGTCACACACAGCTCGGTCTTCCAACATCTCACTGCCATTCCCTAACATCCAGCGCCTGAGGTGACTGCCTAGTTTTAGCACCGGCCCTGTCAGCACATTTGCAACAAGGCTGGTGAGCTTTGCCTTTAACAAAACTTAAATCCATGGGGTTTGCTAGATCCAGGTTTAGTTGTGCTTATGACAAACCCACTGAAATCAATGGCAGTTTTGCTGCCTACAGTGGGCGTGACATAGAAAGCAATCCCAGCCAGGGAGGTAGAGATTTTCTTCTTCACCTGCAGCCCTGACAACTCCTGCTAACAGAAAATGGGAGTGGAGGGAGGGAGCTTGTTTACTGCACCAATTTCAGGCTGACACAGGGGACAATATTGGGTCTCCTGTCCAGGAAATGGGCCAGCTTTAGATCTTGCAGACCCATCGCCAACTCTGTCCCTGCCATGCCCCTATAATGTAATGACCCATTTCAGGGTCTTCTGATAACTAATGCCTGAAGGCACATTGACAACAGTTGTGTATGCCCAACCATGCTTTCAGTGGGCAATGGAGTCCCCCATCCCAATGTGCTGATGGAGACTGATGGAGCCTATGTCCCAACCTCCTAGCGCTAACCCCCTCCAGCAGTGCAGATTGGGTGTTAGGATTGCTCTGTAAGCCTAAATTTGCTCAAAATATTATTTTTGATTGTTAAAAGTTCCAGGTCTTTTAAAATCCATTATAGCTATACCCACAAATATTGAGTCCTAAATGTGTCTTGAAAGGAAACATTTGTACAAAAAGAAATATGAAGCAAAAATTCTAATTTTAATAAACACACACACACACACACACTTTGTCCCCCCCCCCCTGCAGTGGGGTTATTGTGGTTTGCTTTGTGTTGCCATAGGAATGGCTGAAATATCAGGTTCTGTGCTATCATAGTCCCAAAGCAGCCAATATTATTTGTACAATGCCATTGGTCTTCCATATTCGTATTGATGTTTCTGTCAACTAAAATAATATTCCGCCCCTGAAGCCTTAGTAATTCATTCGAAGAACTATGGTGCGACGCAGAGCGGTGAAAGAAGGCATTTTACACACTAGAAGTAGAGGCAGAAATATGGTATAAAGGCTCATTTCCAATAGTCCACCTTGTTAAAATCTAACTGTACAGTAGGTTTGGGAGAATCAAGAATAGATTCTATTATTATCCAAAGAGCCACAGAGATCTTTGTAAATAAGCATTATGAGAAGGATGATGTAGGAATGGGTCATAAAAATTGCACAACAGAGAAAAAGTAAAAGCAGAAAGAAAACAAGCAAGACAACAAGGTGTACAAGGTTTTAGAAATCACACTTTTGAAATACATTTTATGCAAAAAACCAAAAACAACAACAACAACAAAAAACAAAAGTCTTCCACTCATACCTGGCTAAAAGGATAAGCCATTGTTACTATTTAAGAATTCATGTGTTTCTGTATCTTTTTAAAAAACTAATAATCCAAAGATCCTTTTATCCAAGGATCACAGGGCAGTTTATAATATAAAAACACAAAAGTACATAACATAGTAACAAACAAAACAATAGTGCCCCCCGCCCCGCGTTTAAAAGGCCATAGATCAGGGGTGCCCAAACTTTTTTCAAAGAGGGCCAGATTTGATAAAGTGAACATGCATGAGGGCCGACCAAAGTTATTGACCTTTTTTTAGAACTGAAGTCGTTGAGCTTTTTAAGGATTTTATTGAGCTTTTGGGGGGAATTTACCCCAGGAAATAAATTGCCACAGGGGCCAGATTAAACCGACTGGCTGGCCGGATTAGGCTCCCGAAACAGACTTTGGATAGATTTGCCATAGATTCTTTAATTGATTAAAGGCTTGGCTGAAGAGGAATGTTTTTGCCTGGCACCTAAAGCTATGTAATGAAGGTCTCAGGTGAGCCTCCTGGGGAGAGCATTCCACAAACAAGGAGCCACTACAGAAAAGGCCTGTTCTCATGTTCCCGTCTTCCAGACCTCTCACAGAGGAGGCACATGAGAAAGGGCCTCAGATGATGATTGCTGGGTCTGGGTCACTTCATATGGGGAGAGGTGGTCCTTGAGGTATGGTGGTCCTAAGCCATTTAAGGCTTTATAGGTCAAAAGCTGCACTTTGATTTGGGCCCAGAAACTAACTGACAACCACTGCAGTTGGGATAGGATTGCTCTAATATTCTCAACCTGTCTTGCCCCAGTGAGCAACTTGGCCACAAAATTCTCCACCAGCTGAAGTTTCCAAACTATCTTCAGAAGCAATCCCATGTATAATGTGCTGCAGTAATCTAACCTAGAGATTACCAGAGCATAGGCAACAACAGTTAGGCTATCCCTGTACTAAAATGAAGGCTAAAAATAAGAAGGATCAGGCTGTGTGGTACTGCAACATTGCAAGACTACTGGGGGGGGGCAGTGTACCCAAATTCCCAGCAATGCTGGGAAGAGTATTGGCAACTCACAACAACCTTTCCAAGACGAATGACAACTTGAATTTGGTTATGGCTTTTCAAAGCACTTTTGTCCAGTGAGGCATGTGATTTCAATTTGAAGTGGGCATTGTGCCATACCATTTTTTAAAAAGGTTATTATTGTTTTTGGCAATGAAGCAAGTATTTTATAGCAGTACCATTTAATGGTTTTATTCAGCATGAAAACAATCTGATTCCAGATTTTGATTATGTTGAGTATCAGAGCACAAAGGGTTTACTTGGGCGGGAAATCACAGAGATTCCGCTGGGCTTGTTAAGTAACACTCTAAGAAAAGAAACTGTGAGTAGGCGCTATCTAGTGGCAGAAGCTCTGTACTGCATACAATCCATCCCAAAAACCGAAGTGCTGCTCCAAGTACAAAACAACCCCTTTGCAGGGCCACAAATCCTGAAGCACCACTTTAGCTAATGGGGCCTCCTGCTGCTGCCGCGCCGCCGGAGCACAATTTCTGTTCTCATCCTGAAGCAAAGTTCTTAACCTGAGATACTATTTCTGGGTTAGTGGAGTCTGTAACCCGAAGCATATGTAACCTGAAGCGTATGTAACCCGGGGTACCACTGTACCTCAGGTTAAGAACTTTGCTTGAGGATGAGAACAGAAATTGTGCTCTGGCGGCACGGCGGCAGCAGGAGGCCCCATTAGCTAAAGTGGTGCTTCACGTTAAGAACAGTTTCAAGTTAAGAACGGACCTCCGGAACGAATTACGTACTTAGCCCGAGGTACCACTGTAGTGTAGAACAATGTTAGTAGTTGAAGTATAGGGCTAGGACATGGGAAACCAGGGGTCAAACCCTCACTCTCAGACATGAAGTCCACTGGGTGACCTTGGGTCAGTCACTATCTCTCAGCTGGGTCTACCTCACACGGCTATTGTGAGGAAAAGATGGGGGGGGAGAGAAGCAGGTGTTCTTGGAGAAAAAACACAGGATATGAATGTCAGAATAAAAAAAGGCCATACAATATACACAAACCATTGCGAACAACCATAGTCAACACCAGCGGAGCAAAATTAAAAAGGAAGACAGGATTATAGAAATTAAAATATCTGGGCAAATAAAAAGCCTGGCACCACAAATATTGTAAAGTAGGTGCCAAGTGTACATTCCAAAGCTATGGCACCATGACTGAAAAATCCAAAACCAGCTAGTGGTGAGATAGTTTCAATGATGGTGAAGATGAAGCCCACATTTCACCTTTTCCCAAGTATTATTGGGATAGTTATCCGAACACTGCAAGATATATGTACAGATGAGGCAGGAATACAAAAACCAAAATTGAGCAAGAATTTATAAACTTTGCATTTTTATTTTTAAAGAACCAGCACTAGAATAGTTTAGAACATACTGTTCATATTACTGAACAAGAAATGCCCATTTATCTAACAAGAGACTGTTATATGGATTGCCTTTGGGTGTTTTTAATGAACATACTGAACACAACAACAAAATTGGAAGAGTTAAACTCATGCTGTGAGAATTTGGATTTATACATCAATATACTAATGGAGCACATAATTAGGGTTTTGGATGAAATAGTAAAATGTGTATTATCCTTTTCAGTTTAATTCTTTCATGGAGGAGGCTGAATGTAGGGATGTGATTTGGACTGACAGTACTGTACTAATGTATTTATTAATCACGACAAAGAAATGCAAATTCAGGATGCATTTTAGCATAGCGTCATGACAGTATTTAGGTGAAATGTTAATGGCATTTTCTTCTACCCTATACTTCCATATTTAATTAAATTTTTTGTTCCATCAGCATATAATTTTCTGATGCAGTTCAGTTTGTTTCAGGTCACTTATGAATACTCAGCTGTAAGGTAATTAAGTATTTAATGCTGCTAACATAAAATTTCATTATCTTTCTTTACTCAAATGGATTTTGCCCACGAGGAAAATGTGAACCTTAGTGCAAAATTGGTGTTAAGATGTGTGAATTTTATTAATTGAAGGCATCGCAATCAAAATAGCTCATAAACTCTAAAAAAAAATTTATCCAAACAGAAGGAACACAAATTATTTTTCGATAACACGGCTGTATTTAAAAGGTGCTAACTGTATGGGGTTGTTTGGGTTTTTTTTAAAGTAAACTGGAACCACTCACAAGACCTTTTAAAAGATTTAAAAGTAGTACCAGAGATGGGGTCAGAGATTCTGTGGTCCAGAGGATGTAGAGTTGGAACTTCATTTGAAAGTAACCTTGCAATTCTGTTCAACGCCTGCTGTAATAAGCCTTGGACAAATCACACTCTTCCACTACCACCGCTGGTCTTAACAGTAAAATGGTACTAATAGAGATGGTCCTTGTAAAAAGATGCGTACAAATAACAGTGGAAGTCTTGCAGGCAGATGTTCACAAGGACAATATGAGAACTGTGCTCTCCAAAGAGGTATGAACTTCAGTTCATTTTCTAACCAGTGGTACCATCAGGGCAGAACTTGAGGGGCAGAAGTCCTTGCAGAAAGGGCAGGAAAGTTCCCAAACACAGCAGGGTTGGCTTACACTATTTTGAACTAAGTGAAGTGCAGGCAACGACCAATTGACGTGCAACCATGCACACCAACCAATGGACGCCCTTGCATTGACAGTTGAGGCCTGTAGAGAGCTGGAGTTTGAGCAAGGATGTTTGGAGGGAGCAATAGTGGTGGAGTTTGGCATCTGGTAAGAGCTGTAGGGTTTTTCAAGGATTTCCAGAGGTTTGGAAAGTGTTTGCAGGCTTTTCCATTGGTGTTTCAAATATATGCGATTTTATGTAAACATGTGGTACCTCAGAATGTAAGGTAAGGGTAAAGGGACACCTGACCATTAGGTCCAGTCGTGACCGACTCTGGGGTTGCGGTGCTCATCTCGCTTTATTGGCCGAGGGAGCTGGCGTACAGCTTCCGGGTCATGTGGCCAGCATGCAGCGCATGGAAACGCCGTTTACCTTCCCGCCGGAGTGCTACCTATTTATCTACTTGCACTTTGACGTGCTTTCGAACTGCTAGGTTGGCAGGAGCAGGGACCGAGCAACGGGAGCTCACCCCGTCGCGGGGATTCGAACCGCCGACCTTCTGATCGGCAAGTCCTAGACTCTGCCACCTGCGCCCCACCTCAGAATGTAATCCCCATGTAAATTGGGAGGTGTCTTTAATGCACACTGCTCCTGTAGGGCCATTATGTTGTACTGAAGAAACCACTTGGAGGCTATATGGTGACCAGTTAGAATGGGATTGCAAGGAAACGGCAGCCCAGGGAGGAGGGGACTTCTCCTTCAAACACTTACACCACTGAAATTTTGTCAGCACAAGCCACCCAACACACTGTTTGTTGAGGAATCTAGGCACAGAAGCACAATAAAAATTACTCTTCATTAACCCGCAAATGATTTCTTACATTAGCAACTTGAATAGATGGTCTAAATGATGCTAATCTATTCAAATATCTCACAGATTTCCATTTCCATCTAATTCTGTATGAACGCTCACAAACAGTTCCATAAAGCAACTTTATTAGAAAGCAAAACCAGACAACAAAAACCTGCAACAGCACCAAGGAAACTGTAATTGGAAATATAGTAAGCAGTGGCTCCACTAACTGAGTGCTAGGAAGTTATCCAAACAAACAAATGAGCCCAATACATTTCCAAACATCGGATTTATGGCACAGAAAATATAAGCAGACATAAATTGCAGAAAGGTTTTAAGGGAAAGGTATGAGACGGAGGCTTGGAATATATCTCAGCTATTTTGGCCGCTTCTAGGAAGTCTAATGTTGTGCTATGCTGAGCGAATATTACCTCTGCCAACACTAGCTTTTTCAGCAATTCTAAGGAGGATGGGAGTGAATCAAACTGGTCTGCGAAGAAGCGGAGAACTTTGTAAAAAATATTGGGGGAGGGGGTATTGTGCTTGCAGTGGTACCTTGGGTTAAGAACTTAATTCATTCTGGAGGTCCGTTCTTAACCTGAAACTGTTCTTACCCTGAGCTAATGGGGCCTCCCACTGCCACCGTGCTTCCACCACGCAATTTCTGTTCTCATCCTGAAGCAAAGTTCTTCACCCGAGGTGCTATTTCTGGGTTAGCGGAGTCTGTAACCTGAAGCATCTGTAACTCAAGGTACCACTGTATATATGGCCGAGTGGAACTTCAAAGTTAGAAAGCAACATGAAAGCACAGGGCTCTTCTTGCAAAGGCTTACATCTGGGCAATGCTTCTTAGGAGGACTTTGTGACTAAGCTTCAAAAGAAACATGAAAATGAAACAACATCCACTTGCGCACTTCATACATTTAATAAGGTGCACGTACCTCCCAGAAAACGTCTTTGAAGTTCTTCCACTTTCTGGGAAAGAAGCAGGAAGTAACAAGTACCTCTTTTACAGAAAGCGAAGACTTTCATGAAAGGGGGGAGGGCGCTTCACACAGCACTAATCTTAGGAAGAAAGTGCACCAGGTGTATATCTTTAAACGTGTCTCTGTGTGTAACAGTGATGCAATTATACGGAGTCAAACCATTGGTCCCTATAGTTCCGTACTGGCCACACTGCCCAGCAGTAGCTGTTTTGGGTTAAAGACAGGGGTCTCTCCCAGTCTCACCTGGAGATGCCAGAGAATGCCCCTGGACCCTATCATATGCAAAGCAGTGTGGAGCCTGCGGTGGCACAGTGGTTAGTGATGGACCTGGGAGACTAGGGTTCGATTCCCCACTCAGCTGTGAAGCTCACAGGGTGGTCTTGGGCCTGTCACTGCCTCTCAGCCTAACCTACCTCATAGGGTTGTTGTGGGGGGTTAAATGAGGAGTGGAAGAACTATGTCACCTTCAGCTCCATGGATAAATAAATAAATAAAGCCGCTATGGCTCTTCCCCAAAAACACCTTACTGGTTTGACAGGAGCTGGAAACCAGTATTTTCTGCATGTAACTCGGACATAATAACTACTATAACTATGGAATTCCAGTGCATGCTTAAAATGCATTTTGGTTTCCCATGGATTTTTCTGGTTGCAAATGCCAGCTCTCATATTTCTACCGTCTTGTCTATTCATTTTAGTATTTTTTAAAATGTTTTATTCTTTGATATCGTTGTACATTGTCTTGAACAGGCATCCCCAAACTCAGCCCTCCAGATGTTTTGGGACTACAGCTCCCATCATCCCTGACCACTGGTCCTGTTAGCTAGGGATAATGGGAGTTGTAGTCCCAAAACATCTGGAGGGCTGGGTTTGCCTATGCCTGGTCTTGAGGTACCCACATAACAGGTGATATATTAAGCAAATGGAGGTGCAAAACGGCCCCACATTTGCATTGATCATCTCAAAAGGGCAGAGAGATCACAGAAAGGAAAGCAACCCAGGAATGTCAATCCGCCTTTTTTTTCCTGCTCAGCTGTTCAACTTGCTCATCGTATGCAAAATAATTGATGCTTTGGGTTTTCTTTCAAGCAAGTAACTGAACTACAAGTAAGATTTCCTAACCTCCACTGCAAATATTTTTATCGATCTAATAATTTATAGCTGCATCTTCTCCACATGTTCTCTGGAGCACTGGGGAATCATCAAATTTATCCCAGCTCCACTGTAATAACAGTGGGAAACAACTAAGTACACAGATGAATAAAGTATCCCTCATGAAGTTCAGATTTTATGGGATATGTTTTGATGGCCTGCTTTACTGCCCTTCCATATAAATTATATGAACAGAGTATTCCACCATAATAATGCACGCCTTGCTTTAACTCTTTGTGTAGTATTCATTGAATCACCAAATGGTAGAGTTGGAAGGGACCCCAAGGGTCATCTAATCTAACCCCCTGCAAAGCTGATTCAACCAAGTCTTACTCAGAGTAGACCCACTGTAATTAATGAATATGATGAAGCTAGGTCCATTCATTTCAGAGAGTCTATTATTATCACAATTTATTACCAGCCCTTCACGCTAAGGTCCCAGGGCAGCTTACCAACAATTAAAACACAATATTAAAAACAGTTTACAGCTACTTACAATCATGGAAATAAGGTGGATCGTAAAAAGTTTATTTAAATACCGCCCTGAGAGATCAACAACAATTTCTAAAAGAAAATAATCCCAAGGGATGGTTATAAAAGAGCTGTTGGGATTTTTGTCATTTATTTCATGGAAAGTTAAGGACAGCGCTCAGAGGCATCTGAAAAACTTGTAGGCGTGTCTAGAAAACCCGTTTGCCTACTTTCTATAGCCAGTGTTTAGGAGTCAAATATTTACTGCATGCAAAGATTAGCCAAAATCCTCAACAACTTCCGCAAGATTTATTAGTCTATTTAGCTGTGCTCCTTCAGGCCTGCTCATGACCAAAGGGCCACAACAGAATAGCAAGGCAGCACAATCAAGGCGGCAAGACTCATTCTGTCACAGTCCCTCTAAAACCCTGGACAGCCACTGCCAGTCAGTGCATACTGAGTTAAATAGACTAACAGTCGGACTCAATATAAGGCAGTTTCCCATGCTCCTAAAATTGGTGACATACCAAGGATCTGAGGATCATACCCTGAGCAACCTTGAACAACCACAATAATCCACATTTGTCATGTACCACAATGGTTGTGTGACCTAAACCAAAGTCTCTGCTGAAATCAGGCAAGAAGTTCAGCTGCTGTCATCCACAGAGCTGATACAAATGGGCCAAATATTTTTGTCACCGCCCACTGATCATCTTAGAAACTCATTTAGAGTCAACATCTAAGGCCTCGTCAATAGTTTACTAAATAATGGTTTTTCTTTTTCTTTATTATTCTTTAACCAAGGTGAAAGGTAAAGGTAAAGGAGCCCTGGACGTTTAAGTTCAGTTGAATTTAACTATGGGGTGTGGAGCTCATCTCCGCTTTCAGGCCGTGGGAGCCGGTGTTTGTCCATAGACAGCTTTTCCGGGTCATGTGGCCATGACTAACTTAGAAGACCTTATCAACATTATTTTTTTTTGCAGCACATTTTTCTCATACTAAATTATTTTTACATAGCAAATAATTACAGATAAAAAGTTAATACCTGGTTTATTCAAATTATGTGATCGTAATTAGCTGTCGCCATTTCAAAAAACTCCTAGTCCTATTCAAAATCTATATGCTCCATTGTACATCTTCCCATTAGTACAGAAGTGAAGTAAATATCAGCATGGACATGATTGTACCTGTCCTTGGAGACTGGTTATGGTAGGTCCAAAAATATTTATTTTTATTTAATGTATTTATTATGTTTTTGTACAGCACATCCAAGCAAATTCTTTGGGTAGTTTACACAGACATTAAAAGAAAAATACAATTTACAATTAATAACCCTAATGATGATGATGATGCAGAAACCCAATTAAAATTGGCATAAAGCATCCCACCTAAAATAGGTGAGTTTCTGGGAACAGAGATGCCACCACCGAAAAGGTCCTTAGTAGCCACTCACCATACTTCACTAGGTGGGGGGGACCTGGAGAAGAGCCTCCAAGAAAGATCTCAGGGTCTGGGTCATTATATATGGGAAAAGCAATCCTTCAGGTAACCTGGCCCCATGCTGTTTAGGTCTCCAAAAGGTCAAAACCAACATATTGAACTGGGCCCAGAAATGGACAGGAAACTAATGCAAATTATGAGCCCCTGCTGTAATGTGATGATTATTTACCAGTCCTCACCAATAAGCTGGCTACCCTGTTTGGGATTAACTGTTTTCAAAGCAGTCTTACATCTAATACATTGTAGTAATCCAACTGGGAGATTAACAGAGTACAGGTAACTGCCACGAGACTATCTGTACAGGTAGGGTCATAGCTGATGGATCAGGTGAAGCTGCTAAAAGGCACTCCTTGCTACTGCCGCCACCTGAGCCTCAAGTGACAGTGCTGGATCTAAAAGCACCTGCAAATAACAAGCCTTCCCTTTAGGGGGAGTACAACTCTATCCAATGCAGACTGAACAAACCCCCAAATGAACAGAAGCACCATCCAATGATAGCAACTTTGTTTTGCCTGGAATGGGTCTCTTTATTCGCTTCAATAAGCTCCTTAGCAAACCCAAGCACTGGTTCAGAATGCCCACTGCCTCATCTGGGTTAGATGAAAACAAAATATAAACCTGGATGCCATCTGTATGTTTAGGCCCCTACATTTTCTTATATAGTCAGTTTTTAGTCCTCATGTATGAAGTGTGAATTATACAAACATGACAAGAGTGTGCACCCTAACCCTGCTTATTTTGTAGCCCACAGCTGAATCGTCAGAAAATGCTATTTGCCATAATCTAGCCAGCAGAAGGAAAGAGGGCATGAACAGAAATGTGAGCTATACTTTCTTTTTAAAATCCATGAAACTTTTAGCCAAATTCACTAGGCCAATAGAATAACAGAATTGTAAAGTTGGAAGGGACCATGAGGCTAAGCTAACCCAATCCCTGCCATGAAGGACTTGGGCTCGAACCCACAACCCTGAAATTAAGAGTTTCATGCTCTATTGACTGAATGCAATATAAAATAACAGACATATCTTCATTTAACATTTTAATACATTTCAAAATTCAATTTAAACTTACAGGAAATCTTTAAGAAAATCTAACATGCTTTAGATGGCAACGATCAATGTATGATAACTGAGACTCAGTCATCTAGCAGCATCAACTCTCATAAAATTTTCCAAAGCATTTAGCTATGCATTAAAAAAATACAGGAACAAAGTTACTTTTCCCAGTTTTCTCTTCACATGTTACACTGGCCTGAACATTAGGAAACTAATGGTTTTCTAATGCAGTTGGTAAAATATCATCTTAAAGTATAGAATTTTATTTGGAGGGGAAATCGCTTTAAAAACATACAGCACTTGAATAACAGGGCACTTTCCCATAGTGACATAGGATATTAAAACAGACAGCTTCTTATTCCCTTTCTTCCTCTAAGAATAATAATATCAGGCATGTCATCAAGCTAGCCCGTGTCTGGACATATCTCCACTCACCTCAAAAGGGCTCTCAAAAGCAGCAGTGCAAAAAGCAATCCTTTGCTGCTGCACTAGTGACACTGCTACTCTACTGCAGCAGACATGCTGAAAAGGGTTCTACCTAAAATAAATGTATCTGGAAGTTACCAGTCTCCGAACCTCTCTGGGGCCCAAAGAGAAACGTATCTCTGTCCCCGTGTCCCTAGTAGCTGTTTGAATATTCCACAAATTAGAGCATCCCCAAACAGATGAGATCACATGGCACAAACTAGTCTCTGCTGGGAGACCAAAACAAGGAATTAGGATTAAATCCATGTTCACAACCAACTCCCTAACATGTGTATGCCACAGATATAGAAACTAAGATATGGGCTTGTGTCTAACTATTACTCCCCAATCTGTTATGTTAAATGTATGATGAACCCAATTATTTTTCATTAATGTAGTCAGATTTTATGTATCTGTAGCATCACAAGCTTCTGCTCTATTATTTATTAGACTGGTACTGTGCAGCAAATAATTTCTACATTACTTCTGTCGAAGGACAATCATCGTGTACAATGGTGGAGACCAAGATTTTATTTCTATATAGAAATAAATCAGCATCACTTAAGAAATTAGACAGGGTTATAATGCATCAGAGGCATCTGTCAATCCAATAACAATATGAAGGAAACAGATCTAAAACAAATCTGTACTGATCATATTTATGTATATTGGACAGTTTCATTTTTTAATTTGATAAGCAACGCTATTAAGGGATTCTGAAATTTCAAATGGTTTAGAAATGTATTCAAAATATTCCCATACCTTCCAGTCATCAAAAATTAGCACAAAGCTAACATTTACCTGAAAACATGAGACAGAGTGAGACAGTCCTTTATGCAATTTTAAAAGAGCTATAACGCTTAAATGGAATTGATTTTTTTCTCTGGGTCAGCAGAAGCATTGTCTGGAACACAAGGGGATCTTCACAAGATATATGGAAAGCAGCTGTGTGATGTTAGTCTTCTCTGACGGTTTTAAAATGTAATAGGTTTCTCCCTGCTTGGAATGACCTTTTCAATTATGCCTTTTCTTCCACTTCTTTTTTTTTTATATTGGAAAGAAAGAAAGAAAGATGAAAAAGAATTACTACTATGCAACAACCTTTTCTACATGTGCAATTAATATCTCTATAAGCAAGCCCATAAATAAACAACTGAACCATCTGACCTGGAAGCAAATGGGAAGAAAATGTTGTCACCTCTAAAGCTGGTATTTGGTTTTCTTTTTTTTTGGGGGGGGGGGGGAATCTCCAACTATGGATCTAGTTTACCTGTTTCTTCCATGCTCTTCCTCTTGGGAATAATGTTCAGCCTCTTTCTGATTCGGGATATTCTTTTTCTGGAAAACTGTCGTCACTAAGGTCGCCATAGCTGTCACTGAACAGAAATGAATGAATGAATCTCAGAATCATAGTATTGTACACTAGGAAGGGACCCCGACGGTCATCTAGTCCAACCCCCTGCAATGCAGGAATTCCGCCCATGGCTGTCCTGAGAATGAATAAGAATCGTATTTCTTCCCCTTCAACTCTTAATCTCTATTATAGTACAATAGCAATCAATATAAAGCATTTTCAAATCCCATTAGTTTCGGTGGAAGAATTAAACACATATTAAATGCTCTTCCTTATGGAAATCAGTAAACCTTAAAAACTGTTTAACTTTGGCTGCTCATTCCCTCAGGATGATTAACAAAGTAGTAATCTCAACATATGAGAGCTTTCTTCCTGCTGATAGCGTCTTAGCTGTGCTAAGCAGATGAGAAATCTATTTTGTGATGAGTCACCGGGTGATAAATACTTGACATGGTTCAGCAATTGTGTATCAGTCACAATCAACATGCAACACCCATAAACAGTGTGGTCATCTGAATCCACCCTTATTTTAGCCAAGAGTTCCAAATTAGGAAAATAATTACATATTTAATATTTTTTTGAAGGGCAGTAGTCTCTTTCAGGTTTCATATGCTACATAGTTTGTAAAACGTCCTTGAATGTCACTAGATGCAAACATTTGTTTAAGGAAAACCTGTTATTATTCAAGCCATATTTCTAACTTTCAAAACTGAGTCAATCGTCTTATATCAGTAGAATGGTAGAGTAAAATATTGTGGTCCCTCTTATAAACTATTGTATTTCATGGGTGCTACTTGCAGCCCTTGTTTAGTTTAAGCAGCTGTTCTGGTAAGCATTAACAGCCTAAGTACAGCATTCGGTATTGAGTTCCATCTGATGGCAGAGTTGCAATTGCCCATAACTGCTAATGATGCTTTGGGGGTGCATTCAGAAACCATTACTCAACTGTCTTCTGGTTGTGTACTGGTGACTGAATGAATCCATTGACTCTCCATTTCTGAAGAAGAACTTCTATTGCTTTGATACATAGGGATCACCAAGATTTCTGTAACCGTGAGGAAGTGGATTGTTCAACAAGCTCTTATTCGGGCTGGGTTCTCCAGCCCTGTGTTGTTGGGCACCCAGGCACCCCATGGTTATCAGCTCCCTCCACACCTGATTACAAAAAACCTTCTCTGTGCTCTGACTGCTTTCTCGGTGAAGAAAAGTGATTGAGGAGACCATGTCTCCCCTATCATTCCACCCAGTGTCAGTAACATCTCTATCATCCCAACCCATCCTCAGCAATGTCAGGGATAGGAGAAGGTTTAAGGCTCAGTTGAAAGGTGTCCTTGAAAGCAGCAGTTTGCTTTTTTGATATTCAAGACAAGAATAGCAGCCATGCAGTTCTTTGGGGAGGCTGGGGAACACAGCACTGTTCTCCGGGATTCAGTTGACATTCAGCTTCTCCCTGACCCTGGGAAGCAGAATGCCTGATGATGGGGACTCCATTAGAGAGGAGTACATTGTAACGAGGGGTGTTTTGCTAGTCACTGATTTTAAAGCACAAGTAACAACATGGTCAGAGACACAGATCTTGTACTTACTGCTGCAGTACTTACTTTCTTCTGAATGTACCCAACGAAGCATGGAATAGAACATGGTATTATGAAACAGTTTTGCATATTGCACGAAAAATTAAAGAGATATTAAAATATGATGATCTGGTTCACACATGATGCCAAGTTAAGCTACAGTTGCACACCCTTTCCAAACCTGGGAGAAAACAAACCATGAGAAGAACAAAACATTTGGTCTTGGCTTCTTCTTGCAGTGTGCCCAGAGAGAAAGAAGCCACAAGAACTGTTCTGTGCATAACACTGAGCCAATAGTTTGGTTTGTCTCTTCCTGCTTTGGAAAGGGAGGAGAAGGGGGTGGGGCACGTAATTTTAGCATGTGAAAAAGCATGTCGAGGTATTTTAGGCTGCAATCCTAAACACACTTACTTAGAAGTTAATAGCACGGTTAATATGTAATTTCAAGAATTAATTCAAGAACATATATTTTATCTCTTATTATACAAAAGCCATTTCTCTTCTTTTATATCTCAGTACAGATATAACATTATCAGCTGAAAGCAACCAATTTCTGTATGGAAATAAAAAGCACGGCATTATGGAAGTCTGTTACAATTTACAATCGCTGTTACAAATTAATAATACAAAACACAGTATTGTTTAGAGATGGCTCTAGACTGAACATGATTATAAAAAGGGACCCCTGACCATTAGGTCCAGTCGTGACCGACTCTGGGGTTTCGCTTTATTGGCCGAGGGAGCCGGCGTACAGCTTCCAGGTTATATGGCCAGCATGACTAGGCCACTTCTGGAGAACCAGAGCAGCGCACGGAAATGCCGTTTACCTTCCCGCCAGAGCAGTACCTATTTATCTACTTGAACTTTGAAGTGCTTTCGAACTGCTAGGTTGGCAGGAGCAGGGACTGAGAAATGGGAGCTCACCCCGTCGCGGGGATTCGAACCACCGACCTTCTGATCGGCAAGTCCTAGGCTCCGTGGTTTAACCCACGGCGCCACCCGCGTCCCGAACGTGATTATAAGTTGTTACAAATTGTTATTATTTCAGTTAAGGGCGTAAATTATAAAAAATCCTAATATCTAAGGATTTTGTACGAAAAAAAGGTACTGGCTCTCATATGGGGTGGCGGTGTTGCCCATCTTCTCCTCCCACTGTCTGCAGCCCCAAACCCTCACTCCAGGGCAGAGCTATCCAAACTGTGTGTCGCAATACATTAGTGTGTCGGCTGCAGTCTATAGGTGTGTTGTGTGAACACACATGCACTCCTCCCGCGGCTGGAAAGGGGTTAATTTAAACTCTGGTTTGCTAGTAAAACTGAATTACTATGTCGCAAAATGATGCATGTTTAAAAAGTGTGTGACCAACAGGAAAAGTTTGGAAAGGTCTGCTCTAGAGGGTCCCTCTTCCTCTGTGTTTGGTCAGTGACACCCCCTCTTCCAGTCTCCAGGGAAGTATATTTTACTTATTCAGTGAGATCTTTGAATCCAAGTAATTGTTTCCTGTGAAACATCCATAAATAAAAAAGGGAAGTTAGAAATCCAGAAATCTTTTATGATAATCAGCTTTTGTTCCCTGCAGAAAATCATGACTTAATTAATTGCCTGGGATTAAGCGGTGGGTTTCTCAACCTCTACGTTTATTTGGCTCTCATAGAAAAAGCAATATATCAACTCAACAAATGACCTTTTAAAACTAATCATTATTCAGAACTTTTCTAGTACACATAAAGGTAAAGTAAAGGTAAAGGTACCCCTGCCCGTACGGGCCAATCTTGACAGACTCTAGGGTTGCGCGCTCATCTCACTTAAGAGGCCGGGAGCCAGCGCTGTCCGAAGACACTTCCGGGTCACGTGGCCAGCGTGACGAAGCTGCTCTGGTGAGCCAGCACCAGCGCTGCACACGGAAACGCCGTTTACCTTCCCGCTAGAAAGTGGTCCCTATTTATCTACTTGCACTATGATGTGCTTTCGAACTGCTAGGTGGGCAGGAGCTGGGACCAAACGATGGGAGCTCACCCCGCCGCGGGGATTCGAACCGCCGACCTTTCCATCAGCAAGTCCTAGGCTCTGTGGTTTAACCTACAGCGCCACCCGCGTCCCATAATAACTACACATAATAACTAATAATAAACACTTCAAAAGTAACTTTGCTTTTCTGGAATTGCACATCAATCATGAAGGCTTTTTATGAAGCATCCATCACACACACACAAAACACAAAGTTACCTAGGAGACAATTTACATCCACGTTGCAAGTAGGCACTGAGAGACCCTGTTGCAGCAAGCAAAAGGCCAAGGTAGGCAGGCGATGGCTTCATAGGCCTTGAGGAAAACTCCGGGTGGAACTGGACACCAATGAAATACGGGTGATCTACAGATAAATCACAGAGAAAAGTAAAAAAAAAAAAAAAGTTAAAAGGCAAACATATAATACTAATAATATTACAAACTATTTAAATTACAATGACTTTAATCCTGATTTCAGACATGAAAATACATATTAGTTAGCATTTAAAATATAAATGCTAATGTCTGTAAATTTTAGATAGCTTTACGGTTCAAAGAACATGACAGAAATTATCTTGTTGCAAATCTTACTGCAACATAGGCTAGTATAAGTGAGATCTGCAACAAAATGTTGCAGTGCGGTCTGTGTTTCTGTTCAGCCAGCCACACCCTCCCACCACCATATTCCATTTAGTTCTTCCTTCCACCCAATTATCTTGCTCCTTTGAAATGCTTTCCACTTAGTTTATCAGTGCTGTGAGGCTGGAGAGGTAACAATAGTGGAAGTGAACCTTCAGCCCCTTTTTTTGCAATTAGCTACTTTTTGCTTTCAACACAGGCCTCTCAGTTGAAAAACACTTGCCATAGGGGAAAGATGCTTCAGTCGGTAAAATAAACACTCCACCCCACCCCACAAGCATATCAAAACTTGCATACTTCACCTATTAGTGGCAAGGCAACTGTATTTCTTTGCTTAGCTGATTTGTTTTCTGCTACGAATGAAAAGTCTTGCCTTGCCACCCAAAACAGATTCTGGAAAACCATTAAGGATTGCATTGCTTGCTTTAAGGAAAATTTAATGAAGATGATGTATAGATGGTATTTGATGCCAACTAAACTTGCCAACTAAACTTGACGCGGGTGGCGCTGTGGGTTAAACCACAGAGCCTAGGACTTGCTGATCGCAAGGTCGGTAGTTCGAATCCCCGCGACGGGGTGAGCTCCCGTCGTTCGGTCCCAGCTCCTGCCCACCTAACAGTTTGAAAGCACCCTTAAGTGCAAGTAGATAAATAGGGACCGCTTACTAGCGGGAAGGTAAACGGCGTTCCGTGTGCTGCGCTGGCTCGCCAGAGCAGCTTGGTCACGCTGGCCACGTGACCCGGAAGTGTCTCCGGACAGCGCTGGCCCCCGGCCTCTTAAGTGAGATGGGCGCACAACCCCAGAGTCGGACACGATTGGCCCGTATGGGCAGGGGTACCTTTACCTTTACCTTTAAACTTGCTAAAATGTATAGAACTCAAGATAAAGCATGTTGGAAATGCAAGTAGAAGGAAAGGAATTTCTTCCATATGTGGTGGATGTGTAGTAAAGCCTACTGGGATATGATATACAATAAATTGAAAAAGATCTTTAAATACTTTTAAATACTTTAAATACTTTTATTAAAAAACCGGAGGCTTTTCTATTGTGGGAGAAGAAATTCAAAAAGTAGACTTAAATATGTTTATGTATGCTACCATGGCTGCAAGGACACTTTTAGCCCAGAAATGGAAGCAGAAGGAACTTCCAACTTTGGAAGAATGGCAGATAAAAATGATTGAACATGCAGAACTGGCAAAACTGACAGGGAAAATCCGAAACCAGCGTGACGAAATGTTTGAAAAGGACTGGAGTAAATTTATACAATGTATGAAAGAATATTGTAAACATTTGAGAACATTTGCAGGTTTGATTTAAAATATTTTGTAATGATAATTTTTGAAACTGATTTACAAATACTAAAGTAATTTTTTAAAAGTATAGTAAGAAGGTAAATAGGGTGATATAGAAATGCAAAGAGGATTGTGATTGCTTAAGGAAGTCAGGGAGTGGGAGGGGGGAAGTCGATGCTCAGTATGAGCAAAGTTGTATGTGATGATATGATTTGATATGAATGTGACAAAGGAAAAATATGAAAACTATATATATATATATATATATATATAGATATATATATATATATATATATAGTTTTCATATTTTTCATATTATATATATATATATAATTGCTTATGTTATTTCTTTCATAGCAGCAGTGTTTAACAACACTCATATTTTATCAAGATCTGTGCAGAACTGTTTTCAGTATGTATATCAGAAGCAATATAGCAGAAATAAAACAAATGCACTTAGACAGTTTTTTCTTCTAGGTTTTGAAATACCTCCAAAAGGACAACCTACGTTTTGTGCCATATCAGCATGAGACTATAGAAATAATTATTTCTGTCACATCCTGGAGCCAAATTTAATCATTATAGGCTTCAGGCTTTCATAATCAGGTAAATTTACATTTTTTGTTTTTACAGACAGCTAGTATCTCTGCAATAATTCAGTTTTTAATATCAGTATCATACAATTGTGACAAAGGATATGTATATTCCTAAATGTGAAGTATTGACAAATGTCAGTGCCTGGAATTCAAGACTTTTACACTGTCTGCTTTAAAACAGTGATTTCAAACTTTGTGGTTAGCAGTAAATAAAAATATGTTGTAAACATACCTTATTGGGCAGCAACACCTTTAAAGTGTAAATAGCCATGACTAAATGGCTGTAAGTCAATCTATATGCATACTGGTGATTAACCACTTTGGAGTTTTGTTTGAAAAAATGAATATATAGACATTTCAAATAAATAAGCAGGACATTTTGTGAGTGGTCTATCTTTAAGAACATTTTCCTTAAGAACAATTGAAACATCTGCAGGAACATTTAAAGCTGAGTAGTTGCTAAAACAATGATTGTGTCTCCACAAAATGTGCCACAAGAAAGCAATCAGCCATTTTTTGGGTGTCTGCTGATGTCTCTGGGCTATATAAAACCACCAAGGCAAGGCATCTTCTGTACCTCTTTCCAGCCCATTTTCCCTTAGAGCAAAACAGACTGTGGAACATATCCTCCGAAATTAGGCTGCCTGGCTGTTTTTTGTTGTTGTTTTTTTAACTAAGAAGCATACTTTGTTTCTACAGGTTCATGTATCCTACCATTTGACCAGCTGCTACTTGAAAATAGAGTAGTTATAGACCAAAACAGTGTAATTCCCTCTTCACAAATGTGGCTTCCTGGAATAACCGAAATCTGCTTTCCTTCTTTTTAACAGAAGACCGAATGAGAACTGCAGATAAAAGTCCTCTCCAGTGTGTATCTGTCAGGTGTGGTTCTGTACAGTGAACCCTCCATTTCCTATATATGAGAATGCTGCAGCTAAAAACCAAAGCCCTTACCATTCAACTCAATGACCTCCATCCTTTTCCCTTCAGTATCATGGCCAACAAATCTCAAACCTTTATCTTCAAAGAAGTGAGTCAACTCAGGGTTCACCTTTGAAAGAGCAAAGCAAAAGAGAGAAGATAAACTTATTTTTAAGATGAAAACTGCAATACCTGTGGAGATGTGCATCCACATATGAATCAGTATTGGCAATGCATATAGATTTTGTGCTACAATAATCTCTCTCTCTTGCTGAAACATACCTTTTTAGATGGTTCTAATGAAAGAAAGCTTTCAGGACTAACAATAACATGATAAGACTGTTTCAGACATAATGTCCAAACCATAGTTTGGTATTTGTGAGTGCCACACACACTTGCACTCCCGCTTCTTCCCCTTGTGTATAGATACCCCTTTGCTCAAACATGGTTTGGCCTGACTTCCACATCAGGAAAGCTATGGCCAAAAGCTGTCTCCAAACCACCATTTGAAACCAGGTTTGAAATGGTGAAACTTCATACAGGGTTTCCTGAATAGCATTTGCTCAATTTGGATATCCAGCTGAACAGGAATGGAAGGAATCCTGAAAGGCATTAATGATGACCAAATCCTGGTTCAATCACAGCACCTTGAACTGAGAGAATGGATTTCAAAATAGCAATCAGCATATGTTGCAATTTGCAGGTATTACAAAATATGGGAATAAGTTTTAAAGGAAATACTCATTTATCCTTTCTGGAAGAGAGAAAAAACACTCAATGTCAAGAAGTACAACGGATAGAAAGAAAGAAAGCTGTCTTTGCCTGTATACTATTGTGTAGCCTAGTAACAAAACAAACAGAATCAGAAAAAACTGTAATTAAGTCCTTTGTTGCCAGAGAGCAGTATTCTGCTATTGTTCTATGTGTCCTCTCAGAAGCAGCTTGCCTCAAAGGCTTACTTTTGTCTGCAAATGTTAGCTAGTCTGGAAAATATCTAGCAAGCTGAGTCAAAGTACACTTGAAAATGTCCCACCTAACCCTATTAAAAAAGACAAGGCAGTGTCCACCCCCTCTGTCATCCTTCTCCAAACTGGTGCCCTCCAGTTCTTTTGGACTACAACTTCCATCAGATTCAGACAGCATGGCTAACAGTCTGGCATGATGGTGGTTACAGTTCAGTACCTCTGGTGGGCACCAGATCAGTGGCAGCTACTCTCCATATAATAGCACGGGACCTCCTTAATCTTCCTCAGTTCCTCATCTTTTTCGAAGCAATGCTGTTGATTGGTTATGGAGAGTCCTGAGTTTTCATGTGTCCTTTTGAAGAGGCACTTTATAAAATGAATCTCTGAACTGGGTGTCCGGAATCTCCTGATTCCCACTTGAGTCTCCCCTCCGTCCTCCATGATTCCCTTTCTCCGAGTTTCCTTTGTGCATTTTCATTAGTTTTGCTGGTAGACATTCTACTTAAGTTTTTAGAGTGCCTATCTGGGTGCCTGTTCTCAAACCTTCAAACCCCTAATTTCAGGTGGCTCTGAGTATCAATACTGATGTGATAAACTCAGGGCCTGAATGATCCTGGACTCTTTTCTGCAACTCTGTTTTCAGTGGACTCTGCTTCATAAAGCCTCACTTAAGCTGACAAGTGTTTCTTTAGCTTCTTTTGGGATTGTACCCCTATGTGAAGGATTTTATCCCCTCCTCCATATTTAAGGAACAGCACATAGAAGGAAACACCACCTTGCACTGAGTTTATTTGCAGTAAGGTTTGGGACTTTCCTTGTTGAATGGGTATGTGGTGCCACACCTCAAGCAGTAGTCCATAAGACTTTATTTAGACTTCTTATGCAGATTCTATGAAGTCTTTCCATTCCAGAGAAGGGAAATGCTGATAAAATACACTTCCACCACACCCCCTTAAAGCCTACATTTGTAGTTTTATACAGGCTTAGGTAATAGTTCTCATGGCCTTACTGTGAAAACCTGATGGAATGGACAGGGGCGTTGCCTTGACTCCAAATTGAGCATGGCTGATAAACAGCAAAAATTACCGTATTTTTCGCCCTATAGGACGCACTTTTTCCCTTCCAAAAATAAAGGAGAAGTGTGTGTGCGTCCTATGGGGTGAATGCAAGCTTCCGCTGAAGCTTGGAGAGCGAGAGGGGTCGGTGCGCACCGACCCCTCTCGCTCTCCAGGCTTCAGGAACACATCCGCAGCCTAGGCAGCCCTGCAGGAGTTCCCGCAGGGCTGTCTAGGCTGCGGATAGCAGCCTGCTTCCCGGCGCGCTGAAAGCAGAGCGCCCGGCGCTTCGGGAACACATCCGCAACTTAGGCAGCCCTGCAGGAGGTCCCGCAGGGCTGTCAAGGCTGTGGATAGCAGCCTGCTTCCCGGAGCGTTGGGCGCCCTGAAAGCAGACATCCATAGCGTGTTGGAGCCCTGTGGGAGTTCCCCACAGGGCTCCCCACGCTGCGGACAGCAGCCTGCCGCCCGGCGCACCCCGTGTGCCGGACAGACATCGGCCAGCCCCACAAGCTCGGGGGACAGCAAGGAGGCGCAGCGCCGCCATCCCGCTGTTCCTCGACCTGGTTCGGTTTCCCTGACCTGGTTTGGGGGGGGGGGAAATAAAGGAAAATTTTTTTTCCTTTATTTCCCCCAAAAAAACTAGGTGCGTCCTATGGGACGGAGCATCCTATGGGATGAAAAATACGGTACGTTAGCAGTTACTTGCCTCATAGCGATGCCTGTGTCGTTCTTCCACAAAAACTTCGTCACCATAAAGTTTCCCTACAAATACATTTGAAGGGTTACTTCTGCAGTACTGTTACAAGTAAAAATAACGTTTTTGTGTATAATCTAATATTTTTCCAATCAATTATGTATAAAAGAACACAGATATTCAAATAGATGCAGTCTAGCCATGTAATGTGGCAGGACAATATTGAACGTATCTAAAGGATAAGCAAGGAAGATCATTAGAATTTTAAAACAAACTTTAGGGCTCCCTATCTTCCCGGACTACATGCGGACCTTGCCAGAGGCAACTAGACACTTCCTGCATCTTATAACATACACAACAAACAAGGACAAAAAGCAGATTGGGGTTATATGTAGAGTTTAGGAAATTGGGGAAGGAGGACTGGAATAAAAGAGAAATACTTCAAAAATACATCTTTTTGAAGATAGTGAAGCATGTATCTAAAAGACATGTCAGACGGGGATTAGAAGGGCAGCTTCAAGAGACCTCATGTCAAATTCTATGTCATGACCCTTGTTCTGCAGCTCATATTATTTTCTGTACTTCCCATTTTGTGGCAAAGCCTAAACTGGAATATAGTTTCTTTGCAGCTATCTTGGATGCTTGTGAAATTCTGCAGAAAGAATGGCCAGGAACATAGGAAGCTGCCTTATACAGAGTCAGACCATTGGCCCACCTAGCTCAGTGCCATCAACAGTGACTAGCTGTGGCTCCCCAGAACCTGGGACCTTCAGCGAATAAGGCAGATGTTCTGACACTAAGCTTGCATATCCATCTTAAAGTATTACACACTACAACTACTACTATTTAAAAAAGTGAAATGGCATGAGAGCTCAGAGGTCAGCCTCACTTTCCAGAAGTTCACAGATCCAGGGTCCCTGGGACAGAGGGAGATAGGATGACATGAGGGGCCACGAGAAAGGAAAGTCATAAGGAAGTCACAAACCCTCCCATGGAGATGGCCAGCCAGTCTCAGAGAAGGTGAATGAGGCACTCTTACTGCACTGATCCAAAACTATTCCTTTGCCTTGAAGCAAAGCTCCCTTACAATACAGTGGTACCTCAGGTTACATACGCTTCAGGTTACAGACTCCACTAACCCAGAAATAATACCTCGGGTTAAGAACTTTGCTTCAGGATGAGAACAGAAATCGTGCTCCGGCGGCGCGGCAGCAGCGGGAGGCCCCATTAGCTAAAGTGGTGCTTCAGGTTAAGAACAGTTTCAGGTTAAGTACGGACCTCCAGAATGAATTAAGTACTTAACCCGAGGTACCACTGTAATAAGATCATGAATAAAGGAGCTAGAAAACTGATATATCTAAAACAAGCATATGCACCAGGTCAACAAAAGCAGGGGGGTATTTCACTGAGACCACAACCACCAATCTGTTACTAAACAAATGAGCACACAGCCATGCAATTTCTGTCTCTTTTTCCAAGTTAGTTTTCCCTCCAATCCAGTTATTTACAACAGGAAAGGAATCTGGAGCTTCTCTTCCGGGAGGGCTGAGAGATTACACTCCTCACGTTATGAGTTAAATGGCTCCTTAACAATGTCTTCCTAATTAATACCAGTGTTTTAATTATAAATCCAAAGTATTATGATTATGCTTATCGCACTACTTGTCAAAAACAATACTGCCTAAAGGCGAAATTATACAGCTTACATGAAAATGAATAGCTTAATAGGTTTGTTATTTGAAGTTCTTATGTTCAATGGCATGTGTGTTACAGTGTGTTATTTTAGCAGGCGAAACTTAATTTTTGCTAATTTCTTCAATGAGGGGTCCTAAAATATGTTTTTGGGTGTGAGAAATTCAAATCTGCTATTAATTTTGTGATTGGATAACGTTTAGCTTGGTAAATCTATGGTTGATGAAGGAGTACATAAACTGCTTCCATAAAAGCAAAGAATTTTAATTTTACCACCTGAAAGTGTCAGGTAATGCATAATAATAATAATAATATAACTTCAAGTGCTTGGCAATAATTTTAAATGATTTGTATGCAATTTTACACACATTAAACTTACCTAAATATATAAATGTAACCAAAATACTCTCTGAATGCCTAAGTCATGTTACAACTTTTTAGCACCCCTCGTTTTTTGGAATTTGAATGTTGAAGAATGCAACACAGCCTGTGTTTGATATTTACTGAACCACAATTCTGACAGAATTTTTTAAAATCCAGTTTTCATGTGAATGTTCTCTTTTTCAACCTGGGGTGGAAAGGTTAGAACAAATATGCAACAATAATAAAGGATAGATTGTAGGCAGGCTGTGCTTAGCTAGCGCACAACTTAGAATGTGAAGTACAGGTTTCCAGCCATGCCCACAATTCAATGGCGGTTGTTCTCCGTAGCCCTTCCAGGGGCTTCAAAGAAGTTCAGGCAGGGGAAAGGGAGGCCATGAGGCATAAATCCTCCTGGTGCTTTCTACTGGGGTCTAGGAAGTCCACTGCATCCCACAGTGTTGTGCAACCCTGTGTCTGCCAACTTGGAAGGCAGAACGGAAGTGATCTGGGAGTGTGCCCCCATCGTGGACTAGCCTCTATTACTTTGCGGAAGGTTCCTCTTTAATCTGGATAATTGGCGTTAATCAAGAGGCACTCCTGAAGCTTCATATGCAAATGGGCTGCAATCAATCAACTACCGAAAGAACCGGGACTGGTTTTCTGAAGGTATTTGAATTGTTTTCTGAAATTTGAGGATCCCTACTACAGCCGGGAAAGGAAAGGGGGAAGACGAGGTGCTTTGTGCTTTCTTATGGTTTTCTAATGGTCTTTTTTCGCCTGTCCTCCTCTACATAAGGAAGAGACATGTGTAGCTGCTACTCAGCTTGATACTTTGAAAAAGAAGGGGGCTTTTGATTTATGCTTTACAAGGGAAGCACACTTTTCATAAATCTGAACAGGTCAACAAATTTTAGCTGGTCTTATTAAACCATAAAGACTGTGCCGTATATTAAAAAGCAAGTCTTCTGAAGAAAGCGGAATATGACTACTTATTACTTTTTTGGACGATACACATTAGGCCCCTTATTTTTCCATGATCATAACTAAATATTAAGAAAAGGTACTGAATCAAAGCATTATTACACTTAAGGCCCACAAACATTATATCAATATGTATTATTTTCACATACAGATATGGGTTTTTTAATATATATATATATTTGCCAAATATACATTTGCCAAATAACTTAAGACTTACTTAAGATAGAGTCCTTTGTATTAAAGATAGTTTTCCTTTCCCCTAGTCTCATTGTTCCTCCCATGTCTCCAGGATTGTGTTCAGGCATGTCAATGACCTTAACGAAGAAAAATATTTACTTTGGTTTACATTATTTCTATGCTATACAAAGCACTCGGGTCACCACCTTGAATGCCCATAAATCTTCCCATGTTTCTAGTACAGCAACATTGTATACAATAAAAATAGGTTCAACCCACAAATGATACTACCACTGAAACTGAGATGTTGAGGGCCAGGGAAGAGTTTCAACATTAGTTCTGTTCTTTATATTAAGCTACTGACAGTATACTGGGTGTGCTTTACTCTAATGAAGGTGTAGCGCCCAGTGTATTTACTATGTGGATCTTCTGCGTTTTAGAAATCCTTTCCCAGAAAAAAATGGGCCTGACCCAGTTAAACTTAAGCAGAAAAGGGAGAATCAAACTTACAAAAAGAAAAACAAAGGCCTCAACACTGTGTTAGGTGAGTTGACCAAGTGATTTCAAATAATATTTACATTGACTTAACTTTAAATTAACATTTAAGCATTTTGCTAAGACTGAAGCTTAGAATGCAAGAGGCTAAAAGATTTTTGCTCAATTGAGATTTTAGTTCATTATCGTATGGCAATTTTACTCTTCCACTTCCCATGTACACACAAGGGGTATATATGAACTAATGAAATTTCTGTCAAATATGGTTGAGGATCAATGCTACACAAAGAACGCACCATTCACTCTTATGAAAACAATATTAGATGTTTCATAACAGCAAGCAGCTGATACAACACTGAAGACATACAGGTGAAACTCAAAAAATTATAATATCGTGGAAAAGTTCATTTATTTCAGTAATTCAACTTAAAAGGTGAAACTAATATATGAGATAGACTCATGACATGCAAAGCGAGATATGTCAAGCCTTTATTTGTTATAATTGTGATGATCATGGCGTACAGCTGATGAAAATCCTAAATTAACAAGCTCAGAAAATGAGAATATTGTGAAAAGGTGCAGTAGCTATTCAATCCATAACACATGCAATGGGTTCCTGAGCCTTTAAATGGTCTCTCAGTCTGGTTCAGTAGGAAGCACAATCATGGGGAAGACTGCTGACCTGACAGTTGTGCAGAAAGCCATCATTGAGACCCTCCGTAAGGAGGGAAAGCCTCAAAAGGTAATTGCAGAAGAAGCTGGATGTTCTCAAAGTGCTATATTGAAGCACATTAATGGAAAGTTATACAGAAGGGGAAAGTGTGGAAGAAAAAAGTGCACAAGCAGCAGGGATGACCGCAGCCTGGAGAGGATTGTCAGGAACTAAGACCATTCAAATGTGTTGGGGACTTTCACAAGGAGTGGACTGAGGCTGGAGTTAGTGCATCAAGAGCCACTACACATCTCATATATTAGTTTCACCTTTTAAGTTGAATTACTGAACTAAATGAACTTTTCCACGATATTCTAATTTTTCAAGTTTCACCTGTAATCTGATGATAAGAAGAAAAATCTACTTTTTTTTCTTCGCTTCGAAGCTCAAAGCATCTGTAGCAAATATCCTCCCCCCCACCAAATGTATTGCTGTCCTTCAGTGGCCCATCAGCATTACAAGGATAGCTTAAAAACTTTAAAAATATAGACAACTCTAAAACAACGCTAGAAGAAGATAAAACTCACATGAATAAAAACTCGCAACAGCTTAAAAGAGTGAAAAGTTAGCCTAGTGGAAAAAACCCACTTAGCACCAAAATGGTAACAAACCCTTCACTAATGCTAACCTATACAGAAATGATTGGACCACAATATTCTAGATGGGGCTGCCCTGGAAGACGACCCAGAAACTTCAATTTGCCAGATGACTTGAGATTCCATTTAGAACTCCTATCACTATTTTTAAATGAATTGCACTGGATCCCAGTTTATTTCCAGGCCCAATTCACTGTGCTCACACTAAAGCCCTAAACAACTCTGGTCACAAATATCTGAAATATCTACAGGTGTACAAAGGGACTCTCTTGCTAGATCCACTGTCCTCAGAGGTTTGGGAGGTGGACGTGCGGGAAAGGGCATTTTCTGTGTCAAATTCCAGCGCCATCCTGTTAGGCTGCAGTAGATTGAAATGGATTGCTCTGAAGCATGATGGGGGGGGGGGAATCAGCCCCCCCAACCGTCCCGCCCCTCCCGGTCCTGTATTTTGCCAGAACAAAGGTGGCAACCCTAGTCAAAGGGAGTTCTTTCTTGCAGAAATATAATTAGGAATTTTGAAACAAAGACATGGGAAAGAAGTACAAACAAACTTAAACTATTAATTATTATTGTTAATAGCAACAAACAACACAAACATTTCACAATCAGGTTGACACTCCTGCCTCAGATGACTATAAGAATGCCAGTCTCAAACTGCGTCTTTTAAAGCTGCCTTGACAATTTCAGGGGGTTTTAGGTTTGCAGAGCAAGGTAAGTAAGATCTGAATTTCATGTGATAATCTATGCTTGTTTTAAATAATTGCCCTGGAAGCTGTAGTTTACTCAGTCTTGGGCTACTACCCTGCATGACACCGAGTTGTAACTTCTTATCCATTTTAAAACTCATCTGGTCAGTCTGAAAAACAAGCCCCATTTTCAGCCTGCAGCACAAATTAATTTAGAACTGGCACTTGCAACTAGTTCTGAAATCATCTGATATCCATATTTAAATTGCTTTACTATTGGCAGTATAGTATCACTTATTATTTAGAGATGTCATTGCTAACAAAACAGCAAGTGTTGTCATGCTATTCTACTATATAGTATTGCATTGTGGGGAATGCCATATGAAAAGCTGTGTACTTTTTTTCAACCTGTAGCAACCCCCCTATAAAGGGGGGGGTACGTGCGCAATATTCACCCCCCCAAAGGCCCCTTCTGAGGGGCGTGAATTAAAAAACCAAGAAGTATGCCCTAGCACTAATCCTCCACAGAGTTCAGTTGCTTAAATGCAACGGCTCAAATCCTATTATAATCATGCTACAAGAATGTTATTGTTAGAATTAACAATGTGAGACAGTGGCTATGGAAGCACCTTTCTTAAACCGTTCAATAGAATTAGGATTCCACATCCTCACCAACAATGAATAGCCCATCTGTAGCTGATCATTACAATTCCCTTGCTGGATCAGGGAACTGAACTTTGCAAAAGATGAAGTTCCAAGTTAGTATGCCTAAAACACACTTAATTGGAAGTAATTTGAAATGGGCAGGGTGTGCTTCCAAGGAAATGAACCTAGAAATTGTGGAGTGAGTGAGTATCACCAGGTGGGGTTTTTTTGCCTCCACAAAGTGGTAGACAGAAAGCCGGGATATCAAGAAATTCAGTTTTTTCAACTTTTATTTCTTCATGCCATGTACCATTTTATCTGCTGCTCGCCTGTCTTCTGTGTTGATCACCTGCTTCCCAATCTTTCTAATACTGTTCTAGATAAAAACTATGTTCAAAATGTTGCTTGACATCCTACATTCATCCTGAGTATGTAACATGTAAATTCAAATACATTACTCTATTGCTTTTGCTTCATACTGGTGCATCATAAACACTGAAGAACCAGGTATTTTAATGCCAACAGCATTGCAGACGTGTCTGTGGACGGGATATATTGATTGAAAATGTCTAGTAAACCAGATTGGTAGTTGGGTTCCTACTGAGGGTATTTGGTGAGCCAACATGACAGACATGTGGGATTGAAGAATGGAGTGATCATTCTGTGATATTATGTCAGTGGACAAAGCTGTATTGTAACTTTTGAATAAATGTGTAAAAAACCACATATATTTTCTGCTGCAATAAATCTGTTCAGGCAGTCAGTAGGCTGCATACAAATTGCAAACAGAAATGTGGGGGGCCATCAATGGACATGCAATTTGATCAGGATAAGGTAACGGGTTTAAATGAATTTGCCCTGTAGCTGCAATTGTGGAAGACTGAAAAACAGAAGCTGCAACATGTACAGAAAACTGTTGCAGATAACAGTTTTAAACAAAGTTATTTACACTGTTTTTTAAAAAATCCTGATTGACTGTTATGACTGCTTTTGTTATCTTTTGATTTGTAAGTCACTTTGTTTAGTTTTTCATAGAAGAGTGAAATATAAATAATAATCAAGTGATTTGCATATTTCTATCCTCTTTTGTGGTGATTTTTTGTTAGCTTATTCTACTTGTGTGTTCTTTTCTTTATTTCTAATTTGAGCACATTGGAACATTACCTTTTCAGGAGTTCTATAAAATGGCCAAGACATCTACTGAAGAACTGAGAAAGGTTTTTGACAAGTATGCTTCAAAAGGGGGGGATCCTAATCAACTATCCCAATGTGAACTGAAAGAATTAATTGAGAAGGAATTTCCAAATGTACCAAAGGCAAGTTCATAATTGTTTCATTGAGACAGCATAAGAAAGTGTGTGGAAATGTCCAAAAGCAATTACAGAAGTAATATTTGCCAAATATTTAACTGGGGGTGAAGAGAGCAAGACTGCAGAAAGCACAGAATTTAAAAGAATGAAGCCCCAAGCATTTCCATTTTTCCTAATGAGGCATGTGCTCATAGTCCCATAATGTACTGTACATTGTTTTATTTAATGTATATATATTTACTCCACAATGCCTGAGATAGATTGCTGGAGGTTCATTGGCACATAAGTTATACTCAGACTAGACCCACTGAAATTGATAACGTTAGTCATGCTCACTGCTATCAATGGGTCTATTCTGAACAGGACTAACACTGTAAGCAACCCGTCACAGAAACAGAGACACAATAAATGCTGGGCTGAAGTTTAGATGAGCAGCATGTCAGTAGGTGTCCTCCACAGCAGGAGCAAAACTGACCATTACGTTTAAGAAATTTGCTTGTAATTGTAGCACCAGTGCTATAATTATCAGTTTTAGTATCTTATTTATAGTAAAATATTTAACGACTGGCATTCCAGTCCTTAAAGCACTTAGTTCTTACATTGCAAATTATGGGCTGTATCTTAAAAGTTATATTCAGAATAGAGCCACTTGGCTGCTAACTTATGTCCATCGATTTTAGCAGATCTACTCTGAGTATGACTTAGTCTAAGTGTGTGTGTGTAGGATTACAATCTATATAAACCCTCATTGTTAAACAACTGGGGAAGCCAAATATCAAATGGTAACCTAAGAAACTTTAAAAATGAACCACACAGTGACTTGAGTAAGTATAAGCCAGGGACTGCTTCACAGAGACAGCAAATCTCAAAGTAGAGAGAAAATAGCGAAATTATTGTCACTAAGGTGACATCAATTGATTTGACCTTCTTGTTTTGTATTAAAATCACAGGCTTCTACTATTGATGCCGTATTCAAAGAGATGGACAAAAATAATGATGGAGAAGTCAGTTTTGAAGAATTTGAGGCTGTGATGGCCAAACTAATGGGGTGAAGCCAATAGTACGCCCTACAAGAATATGCAAGAGCACTGCAATTTCTAGAAAGAAAGCAAAACAAAATCATAAAGGACGAAACCCTAAAGTAACAGACTGGTTTCTTTCTGAGGCATGAGAACAAGATTATGACAATAAAAACATTTCAATAAATGTGAACTGCTTTATTCTCTAAGCTATCATTACATTATGGGTACAGTCGTCACAGGATATTTCTTTCAGTAAGGTTGTTAAACTGAGTGGTAGCTGTGCAAGAGCAGAACAACTTGAGCTAAAAAGAACAATTTGCTCCACAGGGTGTGGTGGGGGTGATGACAGGAGGAGAAGTGATACAAAAGCCGACACCTCACACATCTCACGTGGGTTGATTACAATCACTTCCTCTACTGTAGTAGAGTGTAATGTGAGAGTAAGTAATACATAAAGTTGAGTTAAAAAGAAGTCTTGTGAAAAGGGCATTCCATTATCTAAGGAAAAGAATAACTTGAAAGATGAGCTTTTGAAGTTTCTGAAACCTGACACATTCCATCCATACATACCCATTCATTTATTAGAATCAATGAAATATTTGGTTCATTGGATAAGGACGACATTGGTTCACTTGAATTCTATCTCATGCTAATTTATAACACGCTACTTATATCTATTTGTCCTGGGGAATGAAAAATTCCCTATTGATATATTCTCCAGCAAATTTAACTCATATCAGTTTTCCCCAATAATTTCCCAGTTAACCATCTGTATACCAATCTAGAAACCTTACTAGGTGCACCCATTGCCTTCTCCCACATTCCTGCTCACTTCCTACAATCCTCTTGCGCAACACCAGCCCCTCCAATGTGCCACTTCTTCCTTTGTGTTCCTGTGCTCATCTTCTTTCTGTACGAATAGATCTCCAGCCAGAGGTAACTGGGCCTGGAGCAGCTCCAACCCACTTTTCTGTTTCAACAATCCCAATTAGGATGTGAGCCGTACTTTGTGATACCCTAAATCTTGGCTCTTTCCAGGCCTATTACGAACAATGCACACACACACACACACACATAATCTGATGTTTTCCACTTCAACACACTCTGGTGACCTACATTTGCTGTTTATGAAACACTAGTTACACGTAACAACTAGTTAATTAATCAAAAGATGCAGCCAGCCACTTCAACAGGACATGAATGAGCATCCTTATGCACTTCCTCACTAGCAGTATTTTTAATCTGCTCTTTAGCCAAAAAGACTATGAGAACAGCTTATATCAGATCAATAAACACAGGTACTCTCGTCCCCTAATCTTATATTCTAAAAGGCACAATTCAAAAGGAAAAAGGGATGAAGAGGAAGCAAATTTCTGATATCTCCCTCTGCTGGAGACTGACAGAAAATCTTCTTTTACAAATGGATCCGAATTAAAGTGACTGCCATTATTGTTATATACTATCACAAAGTTATCTTCAGGGGAGATAACTTTCTACAAGCATTATATTCAAAACTGTTTATACATTTCCCTATTATTTCTGATGTGTTTATGCTTTTATACGTTTCTGCATCATTACCCCAGGGTTTATATAATGCACTTTACCTCAGAGCAAGTATCCATAGGATCTCACATTATGCTTGAGATAGTCCTTAGGTACGATCAACTGGGTATTTGCATATCTGTAACTGAATTATTTTAATGATTGTGTAGATGCAGCAGCAAAACCTCTTAGCATAGCAAAATGATAAAATGTCGTGCATGTGCCAGCCCAAAGATTCATACTGAACTCAAAACTATATACACTATTTTAATTATATATCTTCTTAGAGTTATCTGCAGCACACACCCTTTTTGCCCCTAAGGGTTATTTGGACCTTTTCCATTCTCGGCAGTTAAAGGATGGCAACTTTATCCATCCTTATCAGACTTCAGAGAGCAAGCTTTTGGAAACCACACCCTAAGATGTATTTAATTTTAGGGTGTATTCAACTGACTTCTTTCTTGCCACAAAAACATTTTTTAAACTTTCCTTCCAGTTGCATGTGGATAAGACACATGAACAGCGTAAAGAAATCCCCCCTTTTCTAGCCCATTTGAAAGTGGCTTTTATTCTGACTGTACTGGATACAGTTTTCAGTGAGGAAAAAATTCAATTAAACAGTGCTTCATGCCGCCTGTGAGCGTCTGACACAAGATGGTGTGAATGTCACCGTGACTGTGGAGAAATCATCTGAGCGGCTGTGTGGCGAACAAGCACGTGCACCTTCTTGTACTGGAAATATGCCTCATAGCAGCATAGAAGACAGAATGGAACCTTACAGCACCCTTACAGCTCAAAAGCCATGGAGCTGAGCAACAGTCTCTTAGTACAAATAGCACTGCAGGTAGGAGCAGAACCGCCACAGTACAGTGCCTCTGAGTACCATCTTCCAGAGTAATTCCAGAAGGACTTCATGGTCAACCGTGTCAAAAACCACTGAGAGGTCAAGGAAAAGCTACAGGGAACCAACTCCCACTCCATCTGTCTTCCAATAAAGGCCATCAACCAGGGGGGCCAAGGCTGCTTTAGTGCTAAATCTGGACCTGAAACCATATTGAGCCAGGTCTAGGTAAACTGCTTCCTCAAGGCATACCTGTATCTCTAGAGCATCTTGCCCAAGAAGAAAATATCAGGGACTAGGTGGTAGTTTTCTTAGACCTCTGGGTCCTGGGAGGACTTTTTCAAGCAGGGCTGCACCACTGCCTCTTTCAATGACTCCCTTTCACAATGAGACATTAACCATTCCCTGCACCCATCGAGTCAGTCACTTACTTCTAGACTTTATCAGCCGTGATGAGCAGAGATTGAGAGGGCATGTAGCTCCTCTCACTGCTACAAGTCTCCTGTCCACATCTTCCATCTGCAACAACTGATGTAGAAACCACAAGCTGCAACTTAACAATTTTATCTTCAAAGCACTTGGTAAATCTCTTGCAGCAGGCTACTGAGTGGTCTTTTATTAATGATACAGCACTGGTCTGGACCTGCTGGTTTACCACTCACTCTGCAAGGCATAGAGCACACATTGGTTCTGGCAGCAACTGCTCCATCACACAACAATGAAGAAAATAAAAAAGAAAGCAGACCTTTTTTTAAAAAAACCTGTCACACAAAGATCCTTTTTCAGAAGCTGAAGAGAACAGCGTGGGGCAGACTTGCCAAAAATTTCCCACCCCTTAAGCTAGCATCACCAGTAATGACTTGGGGGAAATGGCCTTGTGGGCATAACTGGACCTTCTTGTGGGCCCAGATTAGGTCCTTCTTGTGAGCCCACAGGCTGGAAGTTTCCCATCCCATGTTGTATAAAGAATGGATGAGGAACCCCTACCCCGGATTTCCCTCACTGGGATATTCGTTTAAAGATTCCCTCACTCCCAGCAAGGGGTCCCACAACCCACTAGAGCCCTCCTTATGGTCCTTGTCACCCTGACTTGGCCGGCCCATTGCATTCTTGTCCTTTGACCTGCTAGAAGCTTATACAATTACATATTCCAAAGGATATATGAATTACCCTATGATGTTTAAAATAAATTGCTACAGACCACAAATTAAGTGTGGACATTCCAGCCAACAGATAATTAGTTGATTAACCACAAACAATTAAGGAAGGGATAGGTGGTTTCCTTCTAAGATCCAAGCATCTGCTGACTCACAGGACACATGTGACAATTACAACACAATCCCAAGTAAGTCTAGTCAAAAGCACACCCCAGTAAGTTCCCTGGGGCTTACCCCAGTTTAGGACTGCCGCCATAGATTAATTGTTCCAGGATTAAAAGAGCACCAATAGAAGCTGCAATATGATGTTAGTCACTGGTGTCTGGAGCCTTTGTTGAATGCAAGGATGCTGTGCACCTCAAAATTTGAACTTTGCTGATTCTTTCCTAATAGGCCATCTGAATCTAGAGATGCAGGCACACCTTCATTGTACATCATGACACATACACGGAATGGAAAGAGTTGGGAGTGGTGCTTAAGAACAGAAACACATAGGCAGGACATGGAGTTATGTTCTACTATATCTGCCAGCGCTCTGGATATCTAAACCAGGTATCTCCTATCATGAGTACAAATCTGATTATCTTAGACTGTTTACTATGGGTGATATCCAATGTGAGTTATATTCAGAATAAATGACTGAAATCAATAATAATAATAATAATAATAATAATTTATTATTTGTACCCCGCCCATCTGGCTGGGTTTCCCCAGCCACTCTGGGCGGCTTCCATAGAAACAAAAAATACAATAAAATATCACAGATTAAAAACTTCCCTGAACAGGGCTGCCTTAAGATGTCTTCTGAATGTCAGGTAGTTATTTATCGCTTTGACATCTGCTGGGAGGGCGTTCCACAGGGAGGGCGCCACTACCGAGAAGGCCCTCTGCCTGGTTCCCTGTAGCTTTACTTCTCGCAATGAGGGAACCGCCAGGAGGCCCTCGGAGCTGGACCTCAGTGTCCGGGCAGAACGATGGGGGTGGAGACGCTCCTTCAGGTATACTGGGCCGAGGCCGTTTAGGGCTTTAAAGGTCAAGACCAACACTTTGAATTGTGCTCGGAAACGTACTGGGAGCCAATGTAGGTCTTTCAAGACCGGTGTTATGTGGTCTCGGCGGCCGCCCCCAGTCACCAGTCTAGCTGCCGCATTCTGGATTAGTTGTAGTTTCCGAGTCACCTTCAAAGGTAGCCCCACGTAGAGCGCATTGCAGTAGTCCAAGCGGGAGATAACCAGAGCATGCACCACTCTGGCGAGACAGTCCGCGGGCAGGTAGGGTCTCAGCCTGCGTATCAGGTGGAGTTGGTAGACAGCTGCCCTGGATACAGAATTGACCTGTGCCTCCATGGACAGCTGTGAGTCCAAAATGACTCCCAGGCTGCGCACCTGGTCCTTCAGGGGCACAGTTACCCTATTCAGGACCAGGGAGTCCTCCACACCAGCCCGCCTCCTGTCCCCCAAAAACAGTACTTCTGTCTTGTCAGGATTCAACTTCAATCCATTAGCCGCCATCCATCCTCCAACCGCCTCCAGGCACTCACACAGGACCTTCACCGCCTTCACTGGTTCTGATTTGAAAGAGAGGTAGAGCTGGGTATCATCTGCATATTGATGGACACCCAGTCCAAACCCCCTGATGATCTCTCCCAGCGGCTTCATATAGATGTTAAAAAGCATGGGGGAGAGGACGGAACCCTGAGGCACCCCACAAGTGAGGGCCCAGGGGTCTGAACACTCATCCCCCACCACCACTTTCTGAACACGGCCCAGGAGGAAGGAGCGGAACCACTGTATAACAGTGCCCCCAGCTCCCAGCCCCTCTAGACGGTCCAGAAGGATGTTATGGTCGATTGTATCAAAGGCCGCTGAGAGATCCAGCAGAACCAGGAAACAACTCTCACCTTTGTCCCTAGCTCGCCGGAGATCATCAACCAGCGCGACCAAGGCAGTTTCAGTCCCATGGTGAGGCCTGAATCCCGATTGGAAGGGATCCAAATGGTCCGCATCCTCCAGGCGTGCCTGGAGTTGTTCAGCAACCACGCGCTCAATCACCTTGCCCAAGAATGGAAGATTTGAGACTGGGCGATAGTTGGCCATACTGGCCGGGTCTAAAGATGGTTTTTTAAGAAGCGGTTTAATGACCGCCTCTTTCAGCGGATCTGGGAATGTTCCCTCACAGAGGGAAGCATTCACCACCCCGCAGAGCCCATCGCCCAGCCCTTCCCGGCTTGCTTTTATTAGCCAGGATGGGCAAGGATCAAGGAGACAGGTGGTTGGTTTCACGCGTCCAAGCAGCCTGTCCACATCCTCGGGGGTAACGGATTGAAATTGATTCCATGCAACTTGACCAGACAGAGCTCTAGCACTCTCCCGCCCCGGCCCTGCTCCCACGGTGGTGTCTAGCTCCTTCCGAATATGAGTGATTTTATCTGCAAAAAACTTTGCAAAATCGTTGCAGGAGATCTTGGGGTCTTTACAAGGCCCCGGTGGTAAAGGTGGTTCCGTTAAATTGCGAACCACCTGAAAGAGTCTCCTGCTACTATTTTCTGCAGATGCAATAGAGGCGGTGAAGAAAGTCTTCTTCGCAGTCGCTATCGCCACTTGGTAGGCTCGACGTTGAGCTCTAACCTGTGTCCGGTCAGATTCGGAGTGAGTTTTCTGCCACCGACGCTCTAACCGTCTCAACGATTGTTTCATCGCCCTCAGCTCCGAAGAAAACCACGGGGCTGGTCGGGCTCCATGCAATCGGAGAGGGCGCTTCGGAGCCAGACAGTTGATAGCCCTGGTTAACTCCGCATTCCAGCGGGCCACCAGGGAATCAGCTGAAAGGCCATCAACATGGGCTAAAGCATCCCCTACCACTCTCTGGAAACCATTTGGATCCATTAAGTGGCGGGGGCGGACCATCCGAATTGGTCCCACCTCCCTGCAGAGGGGAAGGGTCGCGGAGAAGTCCAGTTGCACCAGGAAGTGATCTGACCATGGCACTTCTTTTGTTTCACTTTTACTTAGTGTCAGATCACCCACGTCACTAGAGGTGAACACCAGGTCTAAGGCATGTCCATGACTATGAGTTGGGCCAAACTTATTCAGGGACAGCCCCATGGAGGCCATGCTTTCCACGAAGTCCCGAGCAGCCCCTTGTAAGGTCGTGTCGGCATGGATGTTAAAATCCCCTAGGACAACCAAACTAGGTGTCTCCAGGAGAAAATCCGCCACGACCTGAAGCAGCTCGGACAGGGAATCCTTGGTGCAGCGGGGAGGTCGGTACACCAAAAGGAATCCTGTACTGCCCCTATTGCCCAACTTCCAGAACATGCACTCAGAGAGCTGGATCTTCCCAGTAGGACGCCTGGTGCAAGCTAGTGACTTCCTAAAAATCACTGCAACCCCCCCTCCCCGCCCACATGACCTGGGTTGCTGTGCGTAAGAGAAACCTGGTGGGCAAGCAGCGGCAAGGACAGGCCCATCTGCTTCCTCCAGCCAGGTCTCCGTCACACATGCCAGGTCAAATCCTCCATCCACAATCAAGTCGTGGATGGCAGTGGTTTTATTCATCATTGACCTGGCATTGCACAGCAACACTTTCAGGTCATGTGGGTTTCCCCTGTTGATTCCAGTATCCATCCAGTCAAGGCCAGACCCGGAGGCAGGGATAGTCCTCAGACAACGACTAAACCTGCCTCCTCGGTAATGACATGGTCTGGTCTTAGCGTAACTCCGCCTCCTGCCCATGATCACCGAGATCGGATGTCCCAGTGCTTTCCCCCCTGTGAAACTTGTCCCAACCATTATGTGAGACAATAACCCAAGGACAGATTTCCAGGGGTCTACTCTTAGTGAGACTTAGTATTATACATCTAATATTACTGTGTGCCATATTTAATCTTAAATATTATGTTCATTCCAGAAACCATGGTGTCGTGGTAACCAACTACAGAACTGCAATCATTACAAGATATGGTGCCAATCACATCCACCATTTTCATGCTCATTTATAGAATTCCTATAAGAAATGTTCACTGAAGGCACAGAACTGGAGGGCTCTGAGGTCAGATATTTCATGAAAAGTAGGTGAAAGCTTCCGTGCTATATTCTGGCACTGGCTCAATTAAACTCTGTCCTATAGAATAAACCAGTAAATTTTATTCTTTAAAAAAAAATTAAAAGAAAAAAACTAGAACTAAATGCCACCTTTATTCACTGCCATTCCCAATTACCTGAACAAAACAAACCCAGATTTTACAAGGCCAAATACCACAACACACTCAGATATGTTGTCTAAGAATGGTGTATTGGAGACTGATTGTTAATTTTAAAAATCTGTTCCTTTTTCTAATGGGATACTTACTAAATGGGATATTTATCACCAAGCAATTCAGTCCTAAAGTGCTGTCGTAAGCCAGGATAGGCAAGAATGTAGTTGACCACACTTTCCCAAGAATTATGTCCACATCCTCAACTTGCACAAACCAAAAGGTATCCACCAAATTTGGAGAAGAAAGAGCTGCAGCTACATCTGAGACAGGATCTCCAATCTGGATCCCTAAAACAATCCACAGCATCCCTTCCATACATTATTGAATCACCTTTACGATTAGGAAACGGACACCATTACGAATCATGTACATGTGATTTCATCCCCACCCCCCACCAATACATAAACTGCCAAAAATGCAAAATAAAGTCCTGTTTTTCCCAGTTTAATGTATACTGTAGGTAGATTTTATAGTTGATAACAGCAAGAAATGACATTTTGTAGTGAAACAGTATGAATGTTGGACCCGTCTGAGTTTGGCAGAGCAGGATGGAACTTAGGAACTAGCTTTTATATAGCGATTGCTTCTCTTGGCATGCCTTCATCCAAACATGCAATACTTCTGCCTGTTTGCTTTAGAAGCCCCACTTCCTGAGTCTCCTGCAGCGGTTGCCTTTCCTTTAACCCTGTCAAACAACATCATGTCTCTCAGCATCATACTACCTTTGAATAAATTCGTTAGCAAAGATTTGTTCTGTTGTAAATACATTTATCAATACAACAGATGGGGGTACAGAAATGCACAAGATGAATAACAGTTTATAACTGAAGATTAATAAGTTTTCTTAGATCTTATTATCAGAAATGAAATGATGGAAAGGACCATATTCCTTCTAGGCCAGCAATAACTTCAGAATTAAATATCCTAGCGCCCTAGGCCAATCATTAAGCTGCCTAGATTCAATGTACACACCCAGTTTATATAGCATACGCCCTATGAGAAATGTGGGGGTGTTTAGATGGAGAGGAGATAAGCAGGGAGTAAATGGCAGCAGGCATCATCATGGTAACAAATCAGTGCTATGCAGCCAACAATACAACAGTAGCAGTGTTCTTCATTGTCACAACAAACAGGTGTGTCGTTCTGAAGATTTAAAACATCATCACTAATAAGGTGCAGTTAATGCAGTAACCTGAAGCAGACCAGCAGTGGCACCCACCCCACTCCCTCACAAATACTTACTTGACTCTCTTAACAGATCTCTGTGACCGTTCCTTCCCTCATCCCCATGCCTGATCTTCCTTTTCAGACATCATGATATATCGGAATGTTGTGATGTTTAGCTGCTGATATATCACAATGTTGAAAACCAGGTATTGCTCAGCCCTAGTCTGTTTTTTAATATACCTAAAATCCTTTGCTTCTTAGGGGCTACCCCATATTTTGTTCAAAAAATTGCTCTGCAGAGGTAACTACCATGGAGCTATAAAATTTTTCAAAAGTAGGGGGTCTGTGGCTTGGCCTTTGAAATATAGGGGGTCCTCAGTAAATAGCTAATTGGGAACCAGTGATATAGAGAATTCATTAAAAGTATCAGCTTAGTTTGTCCTGAATTCAGATTTGAAATTTGATATACTACTACCGGCCAATGAAGTCAGTATACTTTGCTTAAAATATTATTTTACAAACTACAGGTAGCTGCCACCTACCTGTATTACCTATCTCTTCTGAAAACCATTTGTCTATATTAGTTTCTAACATCCTGCTAAAATGCCAAAACTACATGGAATTGTGGTAAAATCAGGACGACTTAATAGTCATTTTATAACTCATTCTCTTTCTTTCTTTCTTTCTCTCTCTCTCTCTCTCTCTCTCTATCTCTCTCTCTCTCTGCTTGAAACTCTTGTTCCCTCAGTAAATCTGTTTGAAAACTAAATATAGGCAGAGCAGCGGAAGAAAAAAACCCTTCTTCTAGGTTACTTAATTTCTTTGGAAGGATAGATGTTTTCAAGGGCTACAGGTGTGCTATCTAGTATGAAGCTATGCTAAGTGCATTGCTATGTCAGGGACTGACGGGGCTCTGAAGAGTGTGTGGCGGAGGCAGGGGACCGAGGGAGTGACCCCGGAGAGGGGACCAGTAACTTATGGGGTTTGACGCCACCCGCAAGTAGGAGCCAGGGCATGGGGAGGAGGGAGAGTCGGAGGTGAAGGAAGGTGTGCAGGATGTGGCAGAAGAAGAGGCTGTTCAAGTGACAGATGGGTCGGGAGACTGCCCACCTTCCCCCAACCCACTGTCTCTGAGAACCAGGAGGTGCTTGAAGCAAGAAGAGAGGCAATGAGTTCCATGCAGAAGACGTCTCAGGTTGTCGGTGTACAACCCACCAGGTGAGGGAATATAAGCCAGCAGAGGGGCAGGGTCTCACTGTTGCTGCAACTGCACTGCAAGGAGCATATCTGTGGGGGGAGAGTTGCTTGGTGGCTAGAGGCATGTTTGTGCATATGCGCTGCGGGAGTTGCTGTAAGTGCTTCTTTTATCGATATAGACTTAACTATCAGACATGGGCCTTCCAGTGCTGGCATGGGCCAGGGCATGCTGTGGCATTTCCTACTTACACCACACAGATGTATCACAAGTATGAATGAGGGGAATCAGGAAAAACTTGTAATACTGCAATGTGCTTGGTTACAAAGATCCTATATAGACCTGACAAAAGCGTGGGCTGCTGTTAAAAATATAACAAAGTTCTAGCAATATCCAGCTATTTCCTTATCCCAAAAACACATCTGAAAAGGAAAAAAGCAAAGCTTTTAAGATACACCGGCAGGGTGCATCCAATTACCATATTTTGTTCTTTAAAAAAATAAACTTGAATGCTAAAAGTATGTTACACTGCTAACATCTGTCAGCAAAGACAAATTTCATAATCAGGGCGGAGTGAGAGGCATAACAGGGTGGAGCGGGAGAGACATAAAAGGATGCCTCAGCCCTGAGCTTCTCACATTGCGTTTGCAGAGCCTCTGCTTTTGGAGTATTGGGTAATTATGATTTATTTATTTTATGTCTTTTTGGATGTCTTCTATGAATGTCCTCAATTCTACTACTTTCAGAATGCAGTGCACCACAGTGTATAAAGAAAAATGTGTTTTTTATCTTTCCAGGAAAAATATATTTCAGGAAAACATGATAAAGTTTTTCCACAGGAGAAAATACCGCAGCTTCTTACATGTCAGAAGTTTCACATATGATGTCAGTTAGCTTGCAATTAATGTTGTATGAGCAGAATTAGCAACTTAAGAGAAAATGGCTTCATTGTAATTGCTATATAAAACTACATTTTCCACATACCTATGTAGATGTCGTATTAAATCAATGTATTTCCCCTCTATAAACTTCAAAATAGGTTAACTTTGTTTGCTCTTTTACAGCTTTCGAATATACACAAATATGGCAGAATTTAATAGTGACCAACTCTTAAGTCTCTTCACTCAGTATGCTATGAAAGAAGGTAGCAAGCATCTGCTTTCCATGGACGGACTTAAAAGTTTGATTCAGAGCCACTTCTCAAATGTTTTGGTAAGTCTTCCAAATTGCACTGCCAATTACACTAGATAACATTAATATTTACTGAAGCCTGCATCTAATTTGTGGTATTTTCCAAACAAATCCAATTCACTAAAGGACAAACAAGGGACATAGTCCAACGAAGCTCTGAAGAGTTTAAAACATGACTGGACAGCAAGGGAGGGATGGGGAGGCACAGCAATGTGGGAATAATTTAGTAAGATAGACAACAGCTTCCATTCATTGTAATAATTTATGTAGCTTCATATCCAAGTCTGAATGAAATTAATATAGGCTTTACTTTGGTGAACTGCTTCTATAATGATTATTTGTAGCTGTTAGGCAACCTAAGAAAAGCAGGATAATCTGATCCTAAGAAAAGCATGTTTTACAAAAGGTAACAAGGCAAAAAGAAATCTAGTACACTGATGCTTGAATGTTTGTCTTTACATGCTGAAAATATTGTTCAGAAAAACATTTGCAATGTTTAGATTGTTTTTGTTGATCGCACTTGAAAAGTTTTAATTTAGATGAAATCATGTTTTCAAACATTGAAATCTCTCCATCAAAATGTTTTTCAAACATTTTAATTAACATTTTAAGGGTTTCTTTAGACAAATATATGGGTTTGATTATACAAAACACTGGGCAATCTATGAACGTGTTATGGTGAAATTTTAGTTACTGCTAGAATCTTAAGTAGCTAGAGACAAGGAAGTTGATTATAATATCAAATTTTGAAAACAAAATTATTATTTTAGCTGAAGTTAGTTGTTGGTTTTTGAGGCGAGAGTCCTCTCTAAATTACTTACATAAAGAGCGTCACTGGGTTACAGAATAGGTGGGGAAATTATAAATTGAGAACCACAGTGGAAAGATATCAAAGTCAGGACTTCGAACAACAGAAGGGTGCTCTAAGAATTACCTAGTGAACTTGCTGAATATGCCAACAATATAAAGCCCTCAAAATTTTCTTTCTCTTTTAATATGGTAGCATCCAGTTTTTAATATGGTAGCCTCCAGCAGGAAGATTTAAAAAACAACAACAACCAGACCCCAAAGTGTTCAATGGATATAAACAAGACTCTGTCAGAACAGGCCCAAACAAGAATGGGTTAATACCTGTGTACAGAGTAAATGTTAGCAAATTTGCTTAAGTTCTGTTTAAAATCATAATAAGTATTCCAGTGCTTTCTGAAACAAAGAGTCTAGTCCAGGCTTCCTCAAGCTCAGCCCTCCAGATGTTTCTGGCCTACAAGTCCCATGATCCCTAGCTAACAGGACCAGTGGTCAGGGATGATGGGAATTGTAGTCTCAAAACATCTGGAGGGCCGAGTTTGAGGAAGCCTGGTCTAGTCTATCCATTTCTGTGCAAAATGAAATCTAGAGAAAACTATGCACAATTAATAGGTACTTTAAAAAATATATGCTCCTTGCTAAAATGTAAGTGTTTCATTTAGGTATTTAGTGAAAGCTAATATTGGAGATAAATTTTACATAAAAGTAATTTTTATAATAGTTTTGGAACAAAATTATTGTTTTGTGGTCATAAGTGAGATGAGTTTAGCAAGGACAGTGGGAATATACATTAAGGGAAAATTGCAGCTGAAAAATGTAACTCACCAGAGCTGTTAGGATCAGTACAATCTAGTGGCTAGAGTGTTTGTTTTGAACAATGAAGAAATACATGTTCAGATACCCATTTAGGTGGGCAATCACTGTCTTTCAGCTTAATGTGAGTCATAGAAGTATTAAAAGAAATAATAATACCCAGTAGATAAGAATGCCACAAAAAGAATATGCACCACAGGTCACATTCACAAACAGCATTTGCTAGCACAAAAGCTAAAATACTAAGAGATAAATGCACTCTCTCAAACAAGCACATAGCGTGCTAATAAAACAAAGTATGAGGAAAAGGGTGCAGCTGCACTTTTTAAAAAGCAGTGTGAAAGTAAATGCTTAAAATGCTCTGCAAAAGTAGACTGAACTATCTGCAAATGTATCTTATTTTTGTTAGCGTGCCTGGTACAGCTACTGAGAGTAGTGCAATCTTTGTGCCCCATGTAGAGTGTTGAGCAGAAGTCCTAACCCTCTTTCACAAGGTGCACAGCAGCATGGTCATGCCATTCATTCAATGCAAAGTTCCTTCACACCTCCCAGCAACAGCCAAGAGATTGTTCTTCGTCCACAGATCTAATCTTGCTTTTCCCACAAGCAGCAGCCTGGGATTAAAAATAGTTGCCGAATGTTCTTGGGAAGCACTTGTTCAGTGAATGGCAGTGCTGTGATCCTGGTTGTGGCCTGGAACAAAAGCGGCCGGGCACAGAGACACCATGTCTGGTTTCTATAATAATAACAAAATCCCAGCCACAGGCTAATGGAGGCCTACTAATATGGGTCTCATGTCAATCTTATGTCATCAGATTTTAACATTTGCCTTGCCATCTCCCTAAATTAAAGGCAGGTTTGGGCAGGACCAAAGCATACTTTGGCTGTGACGCTAAAGGCACAGCGAGTTAGGTTTGCTTTCCTGGCCTATTATACCTTTCTGTAGACTGTCTGTTCAGTACAAGAGGACTGCTAGAGGGAGAGTATGCAATGGCCACGGAGGCTGAGCCACTAAGTGTCAAGAGCAGAGCAGATTTTGCACCGTAACAAAAGCTCAGTGGTTTAGCTTTCTAGCTTAACTGGTCCAAGTACAGTGCTTTGGTTTTTTTCCACAGATGTGAATGGTACTCAGTTAATTCACTGAGAGCCCTTGTGAACTAAGCCAGATTCTATCTGCCCCACTTCTTAACGTCCCTTTACTCAAGCTACATATCTTGGTGTGATGCTAGAGTCAATTATTATTGTTTTCGTTGGTATTTTAAGTTGTTACCCACCCTTCAACGCTAAGGTCACGGGGCGAGTCACAACTATTTGAAAAACAACTTTGGAAAGTTAAAAAACTTATAATTATAATTAATGGCTTTTGCATATATTGGTTAGCGGAGTATTTCAATGTTTGTTTTATAAACTTCTGTTTCAGTATTTAAATTATGATTTAGGTATCTGTTTTGATATATTTTCATTTTATATTTCTATTATGCTTTGGGAAAATATTTATAAATATAAAAAATTGTATTTATATATTTTTATTTTGAAAGGCAGTGTTTGAAACCAATAAAAGCCTGTTATGTTGGATGTGAAGGGGAATTACAGTTCTTTTCTAATCCACTCTCCCAGTTCTCCATCACCCATCAATGAGGCCATTCACTCAGGCCAAGTAAGGGACAGGGCAGGTCTACTTTTTTATACCTGCTCCCACATCCTGTTTTCCCAAACCAAATGTAGCCTCTAACTCCTGAGAGAAAGGCAAGGAATATTGTCTCCGTTTCTAACTTGGAAGAGGAACACAGAACAGGGCTGATGGGGGAAAAAACAGTGTTCCAGAATTGTTCATAGGTGTACCCAACATATACCCTGATAAAATTGTACACCGCCTATAAGGAAATGAAAAGGCTGGCTCAAAATTATTGTGTATAGATAACCATGTTTCAAGGAAAGAATTTAGCTTAAATATGTTCTGTAACTCACTATTCTGAAAGTTATCGTATATAAAACTATTTTGCTTTCTTTTCCACTCCCTTACCACCACCCAAATAAAACTTACAGGGTTCAATGTCTCTCAACGATATATCCAAATACGCGGACTTGGATAAAGATGGAAAAATCAACTTTAATGACTTCAAGGCACTGATGAGCAAGTTAGGCAGTTTGGCAGGATTGTCTAATTTGGCTGGAATAACCGGTTTGCTCTCCTAAGGCATCCAATGAAGAGACAACAGACAGAAAGTACTTCCAAGATCCCCAAACCAACCTATTATGGACATTTACAATTATATTTGTACAAAGAATCTCTCTAAAACTAAATTTAATCATTGTGGAACGATGGATGTCATTGAATAAAAATCTACTTTATTTACTTTATTTGCTTTGAAACCATGCATGTATGATGACTGGTAAAACCATGCACCATCTTGACCAGTAGATTTAAAGGGTTTACACAAAGCATATGCAACTGGACGAAGTCTATGGTTAATACTTCTTTTTATATATATCTAGTCCTGTTCCTAAAAACTTGGCCCTTTTCACTGTTGCATTACACTGAGTTGACATTTTATATGAGCTTTCTCTGCTATGGCTCTTAGGATCACTGCCCCACCAGCTCAGTCTGCCCTCAGCCACCCACCTGTCATTTTGCTTACAACCAGTCTAGGACTGGGTCTGTTGGTCGCTCGTTCTGGCTCCACCAGCTGTTGGTCTCTCTGCCTTGCATCCTATGGAATGCACCAATGGGCACCAACCACCACCAAATAATCCTAATCTTACTAGCCAGCTGTTTACAACTCTCCACTGTAAAATTCTCTGTTATTCATAACTTCTGGTTCTTGTTTTTTAGCTGGCTTTTGAACCCTAAAAATAGGAGTACATCTCCGAATGCAAAGGCTTTTTAGAGCTGGGGAGCTTGGCAAAAGCTATCTGAAAAGTCCAACCAGAGACATATTCTTTAATATGGGCTCTATTATCCTATACAGAACACTAGTCAGCTCTTGATCAATGCATGATAATGGTTAGGGTGTTTTTGACATTAAAGTAATTCCAGAATTATTCTGACCACCTGCAACTGCTAAAATTAGTACTGTTATTACTTCTTCATTTACTAATCCTCAAGATAATGATCTTTTTAAACAGATTTATCCAAAACCCATCAGCAATTTGCAAATGATTCACTTATTTGCTCTATGACCTCTCTTATGCAACCTCTTTACAGTTTGATCAATTGCAATGGTGATATCCCATTAAATTTGTCTAATGGAAAGTCTCATTAACTGAGACCAGAGATCATCAGGGCAAAATGCCAAAAATGTTTTCTCTGTTGGAGCTGAGCACCAGAACATACAAAATGGAATATTAACAAATGTGCAATTATTTCTTTGGATATGAAAAAGGTATGGGGAACATGTGACCCACTGAAATACAACTTCCAAAATCCCTCATCATTTGGGCAGGTTGGTGCTGCTTGGAAGAGATGGAAGTCTAGTAATGTTTAGCAATATTTAGAGCGCCACAGATTTCCCACCCCCTGCTATAGAGGAACAAACTCTCAGCCTCTCTTAATGTCACTATGACTGACACAATTGTTAAGTAGCCAGCACAAAAGATCTATCATAAGGGGAAATTCAATACTTACAACAGGATTCTTTGTGTTTGGGTTAAATTCTGTAGAATTTGCATCTGCAGAAAAAGAGCAACTACATTTTAAAATGTTAAAGATGGTGAAACTAAATACAGCACCTTTGTCATTTTGAAGGAGAGGTTTTTGGCACACATATCAGCAAAACGTTTGGGGGGATCATATGAATTTTAACATCCACAGAGAGACATATGTTCAAAATTACAGCACTTCACTTGTCCTTGTTTCAGGAAATAAAGATAAGCTAAAGGCCAATATAAGGAGTACATCCACAGCAGAAGAATGAAGATGAGGGTCAGGAAATAACAATTTTTTGTCCACCAGTCAAATTGGCATGGCAGAGAGATCTAGCCCACTGGCTAGCAAATGTCACCCATCCCTGCTTTACATGAACAATTTTCATAGAAGGTAACACACCTTGCCAGTTTAGACAGTTTCTTGCAAACTCCACTACTGCCAGCTGCATCCCCAAGCAAACCCCTAGAAGAAACAGGAAAGAATGAATGAGCACAAAAACTCACACTTTTTATATTCTAGGCCATGACCCAGTTCATATTTATCAGCTTTTGAGAACTCAATTATGGGAAAGTGGGATTTAATATAAAAATGAAATCAAATGTGTTTGCCAAAAGATTTTTCCATTAACTGCTGCAACAAATCACTTCTCACTAACCACTATTTAAATTCAGAGTAGTTTGGGGTGGAGGGAACAATTCTTCCTGGCAATGCCAGAACCCTGTAAGTTTGGTTTTCTAGTACAGCCTTGGCAGCTCACCCTCAACTTGCCAGCACAAAACAATCACAGGATTGGCAAAATAGGCAAATGCAGTCTGCCCAGATTAATCAATGAAAACCTTACCGGAAGTGCCTGCTATAGGTAAGTACCTATATGTTCATTAGTGGTGCAAATATTGCCTCAAGCTACAACCCCAGACTTTGACATAAGATTCCGTTTTTCTCTCCTATCTCTCGGACCATATTCTCATTTTCCCTTTGGCTCCTGCTTGATCCAGAACCACCAACATCCTCTACCTCTTCCCCCTTCTCCCTACTTCTTCCCCTATTAAGTAATACATTGCTCTCTTCATTCTTCTCTTCCCCCGCTTCCTCAAATATTATGATAATGCTCTCTGCCTTTCCCTCATATGCCCCATTTGCTTCTAACACTTCACCCATTATTCCATCTCCTTTCAAGTACAAACCAGATGTGATGTTAATAATGTGATTGGCCATTGCATGCTTGCTTTTTCTTAGCTAAATGGCAGCTATGGGGCATGCAGATTGGGACCATGGCCTGGAGGAAGGGACTGTTAACCCTTTGTACCCCTCTCCCTTCCCATAGTCCCAATCTGGACCTCCTCACTTCACAACTGCTATTTAGGAAAAGAAAAAAAACATGCACAGGCCAAACACTGATGTTCCATACATTTCTTCCCTCTATTTACTTGGCCTGCTGACATCCTATATTCCTTTCTCTCATTTCCCCTATACCAGGCTTCCTCAACCTTGGCCCTCCAGATGTTTTTGGCCTACAACTCCCATGATCCCTAGCTAGCAGGACCAGTGGTCAGGGATAATGGGAAACATCTCAAAACATCTGGAGGGCCAAGGTTGAGGAAGACTGCCCTATACCTTGCTGATTATTTGTCTCTATTCACTGCCTGGAGCTCAGATTCAGGAATATTAAAATCCAGGGTCCATATCTGACCAACTACCATGGATATTCAGAAAATGCAACCACATGAGCAGTTTCTACAATATATGTATTTGTATATCATTTAAATCAAACCTTAGAAACTCTCAGGTACTGATTCCATAGAAGTTCTTACATGTTATAAAACAGCAACAAATTGTTTCCAAACACAATCCAAACCAATTTCTTTCCCACTCACTCAACATTGTAGCAACATATTATAATAAAAACAAACCTCAGTTTCAAATGTGAAAACTGAAATGCTTTCCAGTATGCAAAACTAATGATGCATTTTTTCACAAGAGACCAATTAAATTTTTATATTCCTGAAATGTTTAGCCCAATTTACAGACTTCCTAAACTGTGTGAGCATCTTTTTCAGGCACTAATGACCACAGTGGACATTTTTGACCTTATAAAAATTCAGAATTATCTTTGCAACTATTGGGCTAAGCATTTGATTTGGATTTAATTTGAAAGATTAGGTTTTTCACTGTTTAATACAATCCCAACAGGATTCATTATGCCTACTAGATCAAAACCGACCAGTCCTAATTTACTTCTGCTAAAGCGATTTAAATGGGACCAAACTTATAACTGTATACTCCAATGAAATGAATATATGGACCTATCTAAGAACTAGAAAACTTTTTTAGTTTCTCTTTTTTGCTTTTTTCAGCAAAGTTTAGTTTTACTTTAAACACTGAGGCCAAATCAGAACAAACAATAGGTCATACACAATCACATAGCCTCAATGTTATAAAAGGTTGAATAAATGAAACCATGACAGACTTGGATTGGGGCCATGAAAATGGAAAGGGAAATTTAACCCTCCTCCCATGCACTGTTTGTTTTCCTGATCTAAACTGTCCTCCAGTATGGTTTCATCTTCTCTAGTTTAACCTTACAGCTAGAACTCTATGCACACTTATGAGGGTGTAAGTCTTCTTGAACTCAGTACAATATACTTCTGAGTAAACATGCTGCATGTCAAAAACATTCAGTAAGAAATGGAAGTGTACTGCAGGAATAGTCAGAAGTAGTGTTAGAAACTGAGATATGAAAGCTAGGAGCTAAATGGCACCTTAATCCTAGGTTATGAGCGCAACAATGGAATGTCTAGACATGCTTTTTTATAAGAAGAATACAAAGCTGAAAATGAATGAACTGCAGTTAAGATATTATGTTCATTTTTCACATGGCCTGGTCCTTCCCCTGCCCACCCCCCTAATATTCTTAAGAGGGTCTCTTCTCCAGTTTTCATAGAGTAGCTGGAAGTGGGGAGGCAGAAAAGGGCCCTCCTTTCCTTCCACTCTGCAGTTTTAATCTGAAATCTTAGGTGCAGTACTGCACCCAGAGATCAGAAACTGCTGCCGCTAATGAAATTCCCTGTCACAAAATGTGCCTAGAACACTGGGCAGAAGGTAGGGCGAGTTGATTTCCAGTAGGTCCCTAGTGCTGCTGTGACTTTTGCAAAAAATTAAAATGCTGAACTAGGTGAGCCTTGATCTCAATTAGTAGGGCACTTCGCTAAGAAGTGCATATTCAGGCCAACTGATCACAGATTAGTCATGCCTTAATTAATAATAGTCTCTGAGTGGACACTTATGTTTTGTAAATCAAAAACACATCGGTTAAGCAGATGGATTCTAGTTTATAAATATGAGACTGCGCAGGTTGGCCCACTCCTGATGTTGAAGTCTTACCAAGAAAAGGCTTTTTCTTTTTTCTTGCCCATGAAATGGCTTGAAGTTTTCCCTCTGTTCCCCTATGTCCAAAACCTCCAGGAACTAATATACAACTGGAATAAAATACAAAATGCAAACACAGCAGCAGATGAGAAGATAGAATGGCGAGTTAGTTTAACATGTTTCTTTGGGGGGGGGGGGTGACATGTATGTACAGGAACAGCAGCAAGACCTCACTGTGCACAAAAGCTTTCAGCTTGTTCAGATTTCTGATCCAAGAATAATACGGCTATGATACAACTAAATTCACATCATGAAAACTGGACAGTACAAATACATCATAATCACCATAAAGCATCAGTTCTGCTTCAAATACTATAAATCTCTATTAACATTCACCAAATTATTCACCAATTCTGGAGTAATTTCAAGTCACAAATTACAGACCAAAATGCCGAAGTGTACAGTGTGCACACATTATGAATCCTAGCCGGTGCTTTGAATTGTAAACCTGAAATAGTGGAAGCATTCAGAAAGGCTCCCACTATATTTCAATGAAAATATACACTTTAAAATACATTTGTTTTATTTTAATTTATGACATTTGACAAATTTGTGCAAAACAAACTAGACTAGGCATATATTAAAACACAAGGCCTTTGCAATCAGTTTAAGCCATCCTTCTTGTTATCTCTTAACAGCCCATCAACATTACATTTGTCAAGTGTTCAGTTTTAAAATTCCATGTCTACATGGCATTTTATGTGCCTATTAAGAGTCTCAGAACAAATTGTAAGTTTTGCAGAAAGTTTGCTTTAAATTAACATGTTCAGAATCATAGTATCAATTCAGCATGGATAAGCTCTAAATACAGGCATCCCAATGCTTAAGGCAGAGCTTTTCAAACTGTGTGTCGCGGCATGCTACTGTGTCAGCTGCAGTGTGTAGGTATGTTGCCTGAACATTCCCTGTGCTCCTCCCAGGGCTGGAAAGGGGTTAGTTTAATCTTCAGTTTGCTGGTAAAACTGAATAACTGTGTTGTGAAATGACGTGTGTCTAAAAAGTGTGTCACCAACATGAAAAGTTTGGAAAGCCCTGGCTTAAGGGCTAATGTGAGTTTTTAACAAATCTATGTGTCTTTGTACAATATATTTGCAAAGGAATAAACTAACAAAATCAAGCACTTGAAATTATAAGGCAACAAGGTATTGAAACTGGAAACTTTTAAAATTATTTGAGGTTAAGAACTAGACCATCACTTACTCTGCTTTGCATAGTTTTTGCCAGGCTTGGTGGAATTTGACTGGATTCTCAACCTCTGTATTATTTTCAAGGTCTGTTGAATCTATATACTAATTAAGAAAGCACATACACATTCACATTCATGTGTAAGACAATACAATCATTTTCATATAATGATCTTCATACTCTATAACTAATGAAAAAACTATAGGCATTTCCAATGGGGGCAAAATTGAATACATGAAAAATACCATCGCCTCAGAATGGTACCTACTTTTCTCCATAGATGACTAGGATTGCTGTAACTTAAACAACATGAAAGCTTTGCTATGCTACGAAACTATCTTGTATCACTATATTCCCTTTTAACTTTCTGATAGAAAATGCCTTAAGCAGTTATTTTACATTTTTTGTTTTTCCAAATGATGAAAAGGCAGGTGTGGAGGAACTTTCAGCCTGGAGGACAAGCTTGAACCATTAGGGGGTCCAGTTTGGCCTGTGAAGCCATTTCCCCCCAAACCAAACCCACCTGTCAATCAGCTGATATCACCCATGACATCAGCTGGGGGAGGGAGGGCAGGGTTCAATTTTGCATTGGCTGCAGGGGCCTGTTCCCAATAGCAATTAGCTGATGAGTGGGGGTGAGATCCTGCTTAGGTTATGTGCCAGGCACATGCAGCCAAAGAAAGCCTGTAAAATGCAGGAGCTTGCTGCTATCAATACTTCACATAAATGCTCCAAGGCTGGCATAGTTTGATCTCCTTGTTTGGGGCTGCGGTGGGGGATTGAGAAGTCGCTGGATCTTTTGGCTACAAATCGTCCTCTGGTCCTCACAGGGCATACATCCCATTGACACTACTGACACTGCAGCTACAGGCCATGGACGTTTCTATGGGGAGGAGTAATCCAATACTGAATACTCCCCTCTTTCCTCTGAACTCTCTTTACTGCTTTGGAAAGTGAGATCTGATGTTTCCTATAAATACTGAAATGCTCTCCTGGGGAACACAGGAGTGTAGAGTTAAAACAACAGTCCACAGAACACTTACACCTAAAGTAGATTAGCCAGTTGAAAAATTGTAAGTGGAAATGGATATTCCTAGTCATATGTTAAATCAATGCCTTAGTACTTAATGCTGCAAATAGGATTAATGAAGTCAACAAATATCCACCTTAGTATTTGTTAAATGTGTGCAATTCCCTTCATAATGCACAAATCCAGTTAAGGGAATTACTGTATCGTTTTTCAAAATAAACATCATGTTCAAGTCACTCATAGTTCTATGCCCATTAAGTTATAATCAACTTATCCTTTATTTCTAAGCAATATTCATGAAGTGAAAGCCTAGCTATTAGGTAAGGAATGAGAATGCAAAGAACGGAAGCAAGGTACCATATTTTTCCATGTATAAGGTGATTTATTTTTTTGCTAAATTATGTTAGATTGTCTTATACACGGAAAAATACAGCCCCTCTCTTTCAGCAACACAGAGACCAAGATTTCCTTGATCTTCCCATCTGCAGTGAAAGCTTCCGCCACCAAAGACAGGTTTCCACATGGGAGGCAGGCACAGCTCCCCGCAAGTGTTGCCTCCTCCTCCCCCCCCCCCGATGCACGTGCCACTCTCTCTCGCACACACATGGGTGCTGGGTAGCGCAATGCTGCAAACCATGCAAGGTTAAGGGCAGCAACTGGAGCACTGTAAGGAAAGTGAATCCTGGGCTTGCCCCACCCCTTTGCTTGGCGGGCGGCATTGGAGAAACATAGGAAGCATGCACAGTTGCCTAGGGAGACTTAAGACTTCTTAAATCTTGGGTTTTAAAAAGGGGGGGGGTCGTCTTATACATGGAAAAATACAGTAAGTCCTCACCATTAAATTGAGTCTGTGGTTAATTGCTAGGGCTGAATGTTCTAGGGCCTTGAAAACAGAGGTATAGCAATCACTCAGCTTCGTATACTTGCCAACCAGAGCTACAGAACATGTCTTCAACATCCTTTCATACCTGACAATACAAAAGATCAATCAATTTGCAAATTTCCACAAGGAAGGGGGGAGACATTTTTTCTTATATTTAGTAAGTCACTAAACCACTTATAAACTTGAATTACCTTTGGTCTAAATAGCTATTTCTTACATATGGTTTGTTTTTAAAAAAAAACACATGGAAAAACATAATCTGAAACGCTGTAAATTCAGATTGCTAAGACCTCTATTACAACTAGGCTCCAGCCAATAAGCAGGGCAAAGTGCTCTGTCTCAAATGGGAGATTTTGGACTATCATTAAAATTATGTTTGCATATTGTGTTATTCGCTACCCTGTGGCAAATAGATTTGCAGGTGCAAAGTAAAAAGAAGAAGAAGAAGAAGAAACAGAAGAACAGTACCTATCTGCCATTTTCTTCCATTTGAAAAGAAGATCACTTGGCTGGTCATCAATTGGCAAATTCAACCTCTCTTTAAAATATTTAATTATCCCTTGCTCTTCCAGCAGAAGAGGCACTCGGTAAGTGGAAGAAACATCATGGATGAATATTACCTATGAAATACAAAATTTAAATTACTGATACGTGAAACTTAGAATTGAAAGATACAGTACATCTATACAAATCATATACAATCATATAGCTATTTAAAAATCTTGCTAAAAAGGAAGAAAATACTTTAAAGCTAGCTGGTAATCATTTTAATTAATTAATCAGTTCAATTAATTCATTAAAAAGTGCCCCAAATGAATCTGATACATGGCTCTTCTGCTATGGTGCCTAGTGCAACATACACACAGATAATCTAAACACAAAGGCCTGATTCACACATCACACCAAGCAAAGCCAATGCGAAGAGACGAGCTCACAGGTGCTTCGTGTTGCATTAAACCAATGCAAGCTGGAACTAATATTTGTTCTTTGGTTAAAGCTTGTGATTGTTCTGGACCCCGGGTTTCTGAGTACTCATGTATAACACTGCACTGCAAATAAGCTTGTAATATACTGGCCGTCCAATATGCATTATTATTTTTAACGCTAAACAATTGCACTTCCTGCAAACCCACATTGGGGGGGGAAATCTGATGGGTCCCGTATTTTAACTTGCATTGAGAAGGCATAATTTTCTATCAAACATCTAAAGGGCCTGCTGCATCAGGCCAAATGGCCTGTCTAGTCCAGCATCCTGTTCTCACAGTGGCCAACCAGATGCCTGTGGGAAACCAGGGAGCAGAACATGAGCACAAGAGAACTCTTCTCTCCTGCAATTTCCAGCAAGTGGTACTGAGACACATTGCTGCCTCCATCTGAGGAGGTAGAGCGTGGTCATATGGCTAGTAGCCATTGAGAACCCTCTCCTCTATGGATTTGTCTAATCCTCTTTTAAAGCCATCTTTGCCTCTTAGGAGAGTAAGTGCTGGTCTTAAAAGAGAGGGGGGGAAACTTTTCTCTTTCCACTTTCTCCGTGCTACGCATAATTTCATAAACTTCTATTATGTCACCTCTTCCTTTGAGTTATCAGCCTCTAAACAAACAATTGCACTGGCGGGGCGGGAGGGAGCTCATGAATCTGTTTTCATTTCATGGTTAGACAACTTTGAATAGTAAATTTGTAATCTGCAGGCTTGTCTAAGAATGCAACACTGACCTCTGCTGGGATGTAATGGGAGTCTGATTTCTGAATAAGTTGATTGTCCTAGTGATGAACAGCACAATCACCTGATTAAAAAGGTAAAGGTAAAGGGACCCCTGACCATTAGGTCCAGTCGTGACTGACTCTGGGGTTGCAGCGCTCATCTCGCTTTATTGGCCGAGGGAGCCGGCGTACAGCTTCCATAAATCATGCTGAATTCAAGGAGGATTAATCCCAGACAAATAGAGCTAGGTTTGTAGCCTATATTACTGTATGTAGCATAATGCATAAACTATTATAAATTACAGAATAAAGGAATCCTGAAAATAACTATTTGCTTTTTGATTATCTCAATGAGCTGCTGTTTGTCCCCCGCAACCTGCCTCCAATGTCCCACATACTCGGTCACATGAACTAAAAATAAAACACTTAGAAAATGATTGCAGACATTAGAACAACTGTGACTGTTAAAGACCTTACCAACCTGTTCAGGTTCCACATGGCAAAACATGGAAATCTTTTCTTTCACAGCCATTTCTATAGGTTTAGTACTTCTGCAGACTATCTGTCAAAAATACAAATCTACAGATAAGCAGCACAAATTGTGAAAAGACCAACATCTTCCTCCTTTTTATTTATTTAAATAATTAACAAACAAACAAACAAACTAATAAATAATATTTAAATGTCCTGATTTCTATGGAAGAAAAAACACACTCCCATTGAACAACTTACAGTCAAACAACAGCATCTTATCATCTAAACGATTATAAGTTTCTTTTTCTGCCCTACAATGAGCTGCTCTGCATGAGCAGGGGATACACAAATTGCCTCCATGTTAAGAGCTTTTCTGATTGAAATAAATGGACATGTTAAACGTCTATATACTGGGGCCTCGCTTGCATGTCTTGTACTTTTGCCAGAGAACATTCAATAATATGTGTTCCCTTTTTTTGGAGGGGAGGGGTTCACTGTCTAATAAATAAGCAAAGCAGATTGGATCCAGAATTTGCCTTCCACATGTGGAAAAGCTCTTTCTATGGAAATATTTCTATGGAAATATTTTGTGGATGGAGAAATGCTGTGAGGTGTCGCTGGGGCTGCAGAGCGATGAGTAAATTGGCAAATGTTGCCTGCTCACACCTCACCATTCCAGGACAAGAATTAGCCCCTAGTGGAACTCTACTCACAAAACACGCCTAAGGGAGTGAAGTCCAGATCTGAACCAATATGCACAGCGAAAGATTTAAGGCAAGCCCTTCAAATAGAAAACTTATATGCATGTCTGTTTAAGGTACTTAACTTTCCCAGGATTAAGCATGAAGGTGGAAAACCAAACAGGCACAGAAAGAAACAAAGTTGTGTGATCAAATGGACACCTAGCTTAACATCCCATTAGCATATTACCTGTTCCATCAAAGAATACATTGCTATGTTAATAATAATAATAATAATAATAATAATAATAATAATTTATTTATACCACGCCCATCTGGCTGGGCTTCCCCAGGCACTCTGGGCGGCTTCCAAAAAAAATATTAAAATACTGTAATACATCAAACATTAAAAGCTTCCCTAAACATTTAACAAAGTATTTGGATTCTGAACACATTTTCATGATTTTATTGAACACATTCCTACTCAAACCTGACAGGAGCAGCTGATGGATTGGATCCACCACTGTGCCAACTTCCTTGCCATCTCTCACAAACAACCTCTTAATAAGTGCAGTGACAATGCTGAAGAGAGACTAGGTATGTCGTAATGCCCACCACCCCAACTAGTCACTCCTGCTGCCTGAGTTATATTGCTACCTTTATACTGGCCTTCCTTTCTAACATGGTATTGTAAAATTTTATCAAACTCACCAAGTCAGGAGAAAGGCCAAGCCCTCTTAAAGCCCGAACACTATTCTGAGTAGGCTTTGTTTTCTGTTCTCCGGTAGCATTAGGCTGAAAAATAAATGTTTTGTACCATTGACTGCCATTGCAAAATTAAAATCTGATCAGCAACTATATTAATATGCACCGAAGCCACTAAAGTAGCTATTTCTCTGCTTTAATGACTTGTTCTATGGTTGCCCGAGCACAAACATCCACAGTAAGAGTTGTACACTACTTTGTCTCATTAGTATGAAGCCACAGACCCATGTTGGACTTCTCTAAAAAGGAGTCATACAGTCTCCCAGATTTCCTAAAGCATATCTTCAAACAGAGTAACGTGTCTATAGCTAATGGATTATTTTATATTAAATGATTGCTTAAAATCTGTTATAAGGCTCAGTGCTGTCCATCTAAAATGTTTAGGCTTTATTCTATTTCATCAGCTGTAATAAATGTTTAGCTTCTCAAACCTTCCCCAAAAGATACTATATTTTTCGCAACCAAACCTAGGGTGAGAATAAAATGAACAGGTATCAGCCCATCTATCACCAAGTTAATGTAATTTGCTCATTGTTCACGGTCCTTAAAAATACCCTATATGAATATTTCCCCCCAAAATTTAGATGTGTAAAACAATAATGCACAATAGAGTATGAAAATGACTTACTTGTGGTACAAGGCTGACATGGATATTGCAGAAGTTCTCTCTTTTGGCCTTAAATTGAAATTGTCGGAAAGCTTCAACAAAAGGCATTCCTTCAATATCTCCAATAGTTCCACCCAGCTGAAAAGGAATATCTATAGTCAACTAGTTGGAGCAACACAAAAGGAAATTGACTTATATCACCTCTATATACTTCAATTTTAGTTTAGTGTTGCTTTTTTTAAAAAAGGAAAGAACTACCATCCTATGCAGATTGCCAAAAATAACATAGGTCAATGAGAAGTAGCTATTGACGGATATGACAACTGCTTTTGTAATGCAACCCACATACGTAATAGCAATAAATAATGATTGTTTAATAATTATTTCCTTGCAGTTATTAAAAGTAGCTTTAGAATGACAGAATAAAACCAATGAGGAAAAATACTCTGCATTCACATTATAAAACAAACCCTGTCTTTATCCACTATTTCACACAATTTCTTACTTACCTCAATTACACATATCTGTGGTTCTTTCTTATCAGCATCCACAGGAACCTTTGCCTGATTCATTACCCATTCTTGAACAGCATCAGTAATATGTGGGACAACTGCAAGGCAAACCACATGGTAATGCTAGAAAAGGTGAAAAATGCATGACAAGATACAACTCTGTTCCAAGTAAAAATCAGAGGCAATCCAGTTAAATTAGAATAAAAAGATAGCATTTAAAGCTATAGCAAATTCCTTTCATATACGAATCTGAAAAGGTCCCTCAAAAACTCCAAAGTAAAAAAGAATAAATGAAGTGAAAATAAAGTACAAATGCAATGGATGATATCTAGGAGTAGCATCCCACTTGTGCGACAGACTACTTCTTGCACAAACATGATTTTGTCTTTAGGAGGGAGGAAACAATATGCTTAGAGGGTTGGGGGACTGTCTGAAGCAACCTGGGGGAAAGCTAACAGGGTGATTCAGCAGGGAGAAAAGGAATGAGAAGTCCCACAGTATCAGCTAGTGAAATGTTGGAACTCACCCAATTTCGGCTGGTTCTATACTATTAGAAACACTGGTGAAGTGGGTTTGAACACTTCTGCATAAGATTTTTAAAACATGCCTCTGTAAATACTGTACATATGTCGTCGCCATTTGCTTTCAACATTTTGAACAGTTTTATTGCTACTTGCCATCCAGGAAAGGTTATGCATTTAAATAAGAAAACAGTATCGCAGAGATAAATATGGCAACAGTGGAATGCCAGCCCTGCAAAGATTATTTCATCAGTCAAATACATTAGGTGTGTGTTTCGAACACTAAGCTAATAAATAAAGATTTTTTAAAAAACTTTTGGCAATTATACCACACTTTGGTTATGAGACACTAAACTAATCCATATGAAGATGACTGAAGACTTTGGATTTGGAAGTCCTATGATTAAGCCTCTGCTCAAAGATCACTGGGTGGCCTTGGCCAAATCACAATCTCTCAGTCTAATCTAACACCTGGGGGTTGTTGTCAACAAGATAAATTGGGATGACGACAGACGGAGGAAGGGAGGGCAGAATATGAATATGATAAAGCACCTTGAACTGTTTTTCCCATGTAATCTCCATGTCTTTCTTTATTGATGACATGCTGATAGATCTTTCCAGTGGTGATGTTGTTATCCTTGTAAAGGTTAATATCCAAGAATCGTTCATAGTTTCCCAAGTCGAGGTCAACTTCTCCACCATCGTTTAGCACAAAAACTTCACCTAAAGAAACAAATAATGCTTTTACATATTTTGGTGAAACATACATATTTATTCTTCAATCTCACAATGTTATGCACAAACATATATTTCAAGTACATCCGTTCTATATGTCCAAATTAAAGAATATGCCTTTTATATTTGACTGTGAACCAGGAGCTTTTACTAGTTTCAGTGCGCAGAGAAGTAAAAGTCTGCTCTAAGTACGTTTAAAAAAAAGTTTTTTAAAAAATCAAAGTCAATACAAAAGTAACAAGAAGCACAAAAACATAAAATAAGACAGAAGGCCAAGTTACTTTTAAGAGAGACAGTGCGTATTTATCTTGAACGGAGGTAATTTCTTAGTAGCAGAAAGACAATGTATAATGGTTAAAAATAAACTAAAAACAAAACTAATTTCCACTAGCAGATGCATTGTAAACAACTTGGAGAAATCTTAATACCATTTCGAGGTGGAGAGGGGACAGACTCCACCAATTTAAGTAAAATCATGAAAAAAAATCATTTGGTAAAAATATCCAAATCCATGAAATTACATGAACATTCATTATATATTAGAATGAGGCTGAAAGGGGATTTCCATTTCCCCACACTGTTTTTCTGTTCTGGGCCTATCATATATCCTTAATGCCCTGACACATTTTCTTCTTGTATGCTTGGGTCAAGGAGAAATTAACTAACACAAAAAGAATGATTAGCTCAGCAGAAAGGCCACCTTGCATCATCTCTTACAAAATAAAAATAATTAGTTAAGTCATAAAATATATTCCATGATCTGCATTACCATGGTCAGCTACCTCTACCAGAAATCATATGTCACAGATGTCTGTGCCAAGGGCTACTGTTAAAAATTCACCTACTACATTAGGTCTAATATAAAATGCATCACATTTTACAGCCAGCTCTTTTGAGTGATTCTATGCTGTTGAGATTCTTAACAATAAATCTCAAATTAATTACCCTGTAATGTATGAGAATACAAATCCTACAAATTAGTCGTTCCGTCTTAGTAGCTATGTCCTTGTAACCTCTGTCTGCAAGTTACCGTAATGCCTTTTCTTTTATCAGCAAGATTATATTAGTTCACAAGTCCCAGTTATTCTAGTAAACCTGGTTAGAACCACATAGAAAACAGAGGCCCAAATTAGACATGATTGTGATAGATCTGTCTTCAAAAATGGACTGGCCTCAATAGTGGAAAACACTTGATTTATAATGCAAAAGGAACACATGGGGGGGGGGGATATTGAACTTTCCCCATCAGCTACTCCCAAAGTTCATCAAATCCTGGGAGACCTTTCCTCCAAACAGGCTCAAATAGTAAAAGTGATCCTGGCTGAAAGAAAAAGTCATTGGGGGCGAGGGAGGCCAAGGTTCAGAAGCACCCAACCGCATACCTTTCTGGTGCTTTAAATCTAATTCCTGTTTATATTGTTACATAGGTGGCACACCAACCCCAAACTCTGCTGAGTGGTAGCAAGATTACAGGTGGTTCCAGGTGCTCACCACGGGTTTGTGTTTCTGTTGAAAATCAAGATGTGACAGCAAAATATGATTTATTCACATATTTATACCTGAATTTGGATGGAAGGAATTCAGATCTTACAGCATGGTCATCTCAAGAGGGGTTTGTTCCCCACAGCACTGCAACACTGGACTCCAAGGCATCTCTCCCAGCCTGCGTTCAGCCACTCTACCAAGATGGACCTGCCTTTGCTCTCCTTCTTCCCAGCACACCTCTTGCCCAAATAACTCCTCCTCATTCATCTGCTATTCCAAACCAGGTTTTTTACAGGAACATTTTTCCTCTGAGTACAACCTGCCCCCTCCCTGTCATATAAGCAACTCCTGTCTGCCCAGGCCCAAGGATTCCTCTTGGATGTGGGTCATCAACACCTTTTGTCATGTTAACCTCTCTAGCCCAGGCGAGGCCCTTGCTTGGAAAGGAAGCTTAGCCTGTATTTTTTCACTGGCCTGGAATCTTCCGTTCAGTAGTACAAATATTAACTAGATTTTGACATTCATTAATTTCTTGGGTTTGGGGGGGGTCTCTCCTCTCCCCCCAAATTTATGACAATATATAACTGGTTTGCATCAACATCAAAAGTTATGCAGGCTTAGGTTGGATCAGAGGTTACTAGTGATAATCAAAGCAAGAGCAACGCCTCCCCCTGCCCCTAATTCTCATATGTCATGAATCAAGAAACTCTGCAGAGACCAAATCCAATTCAGAAATCTCTATAGACAGTTCAGATGTTTCAGAAAAAACCCAGTGCATGAGGACAGAAGATGGGTAATGATGTAGGAGGACTGGCAGGAGAAGAACTAGATCCTAACAAATGTGAACCAATCCTACACAAGATTAACACATGTTAAAGTAGATATTACACTGGGCAGTTAACTGAGAGAAATGCAAGATAAGTGTGTTTACTGAGATGTAAGTCCTACTGAGTTGAATGAGACTTACTCCTAGTTAAATGTACATTGGATTGTTTTTAGGAACCTCATTGAACTCAGTGTGACTTCTGTTTCTGCAGTCATGCATAAATACAATACTGAAGTCTCTATTATATCAGACATTTCACAGCTTCATATTCCAAAAAAGAGAGATCAATTTCTCAATAAAAAGGAATGCAACCAAATTTGCAGGGAAAAGACGTTTGTGTCACTCGTACCATGTTCATATGGCGAGAAGGTTCCAGCATCTATGTTAATGTAAGGATCTATTTTGATTGCAGTAACTCGTAGACCGCATGATTTCAAGATGGTGCCTATGCTGCTTGCAATAATTCCTTTACCAATGCCTGAGATGACACCACCAGTTACCAGGATGTACTTCATGGGATAATTATGGATACACTGTGGTACTTGAGCTTGAAATCTAAAAATGAAGAGTTAAAAGTGAACTTATGAAATACTATGTATTTCCCCATAAAAAGAAGAAAAGCTGGAGCTATTTTCAATATGGAAAAGTATTTTTCACGCTTTTCATGGAACTCCCTGTGAAATTTATGTTGTTCTAAAATTCTTCATTGACACCAGAAGACAGCAATATAAACAGGTTCAAGGAAGGACAGAGAAATGCCTAAAGACAGGACCTTCGACATCACCAGCAACAAGGCAGAGTATCCAAGAAGGCACTGTGATGTTCAGAGTATTCCTAATGACAGGAATCATATCGACAATCAACAAATTTAGGTGCTAAGTTAATGACAGCTATGTAGCCAAAACTGGGCTAATGAAAAACAAGAGAGAGGGTGCCTCAAAGCTTACAATAGTAGAAAAAAATCTTCTTAACAATAAATGTTAAAGTGGTGGGGGAAAACATAACAATTCAATGAGGACTGCGTATGGTGAGGGGCCACAGATTGCTAAACTTGATTGGGAGCAACAGAATGGAGAATTCTGAAAGAAGGTATGGCTGGCTCCCTAAAACCCTGAACAAGGGAACTCCAAAGGGTCCACTCACAGTACAGTACTCTGGTTCTTGTACATCATGCACTGCGGAAGGCAAAATACTGAGCTAAATGGACAGTGGTGGAGCATATGCTTTGCTGGCAGAAGGTCTCAGGTCTAATCCTTGGCATCTCTGGGAAAAACACTTATCTGGCATCCTAGGGAACAGCTGCCAATGCCAGGGATGAGGCCCCCAGATGGGTCCTTCCACAGTTTTCATTAGCCACCCTTGCAACGAATTATTTATTAACAAATAAATACTTGTTTTGTGGCGCAGCACTGCACTTTTTTTAAAAAGCGCCAAAGCTAAACAACCATGTACAGTATAATAGTGCAGCGGTTGTACTGTTGGGACATAGCAACGGCTGGGCCAGTCGCAATCTCCCAGCTCAACCTACCTCGCAGGGTTGTTTGGAGGGCAAACCGGGGAACAATGAACGCAATCAATAAAGAAACCCGCTCTGGAAGGGACTCTATAAAATGTGGCGTATTAAAAGATCCTCCTTCCCGGGAATTCAGTGCGGGCGGTAGGTAGCTGAGGAACGGAACCCGAATCCTGCACCTGTTATCGCCGTCGCGGAGAGGAGGGATCCGAGCAAGGAGGAGGCCCGAAGCTTTGCTGTGCCTGCTCTAGGAATCAACCCCCCAGGAGCCAGCCGCCATGGCCGCGGGACGGGGCGCCCACTGCGACCCAGGGGACTTGGCCGGCGCTTCTCCTCCTGCCGCCGCCGCGGGGCCCCTCGGGTGACGCGGGGGTCTCCCGTGGTCGCTCAGGAGAGCCAGCGCGCTCGCCCTGGCGGGGAGGCCCGAGAGGCCGCTTACCTGCTCCCGGCACAGCCCTAGAAGCGGCGTCGCAGCCAAGTTCCCCGGCCGTCGGCGTCCCCTTCCCGCCGGCTGGTTGCAAGGAGACGGTCGCTTTCGCAGGAGCCCTATCCCAAGCGGCCGCTAGAGGGGGGGGGGGAGCTCAAAACTCTCAAGCCCAGCGGCTGTTGTTTTTTTCCTTCAGGAAAGGAAAACGGGTCCCTGAGGCGCAGAAGTCCTGCCTTCTTAACCCCAGAAGGAATGAGGCGGAATGCGCTCTGCACGCGCACAGAGGCAGCGCCGTTTGCCTCTACCCATTCCCACCACCCTTCTGAGTAATACCCCTCCCCACCCTCTCACTATATATAAAGGTCTGGTGGCTTCTGTTTCAATGTATCTGAAGAAGTGTGCATGCACACGAATAACTAACTTAGTTGGTCTCTAAGATGCTACTGGAAGGAATTTATTTATTTTATTTTGTTTCGACTATGGCAGACCAACACAGCTACCTACCTGTAACCTGCTAATAATGGCACTCGCTTTCTATCATGCATGGGAGCCACCAGATTTGCCCACAGGGCAGATTTGTGCACCATTCGCATGCAGAGTGATGCGAGAATCACTTCTGTGGGTGACTGAGGTGACAGGTAGGCAGCAAGGAAGGAGGGCTGGCTTTGCACCATAACCAGGTCCCCAAGACCTTCTGCAGCTGCTCCTGCAACTTATGGAGTACCAGTGCCACAGGCTGCCTGCCATCTGTGTCAGAGTTTTTTGGCCCACAAAAACAATACGTAGGGCCAGCTCAATACATTTTGGCACATGAAGCGAATGACAAAATGGTGCCCCCTCCTCGCCAGGGAAGAAGCAGGAGTGGAATAGAAGTATATTAAGGCCCATTTTTACAAAAGAGGCTGAATGATTTGCAAAGACCTAGGAATCCATAGCAGATGTCTGCTTTATAATATTGTCCCTTGGTCTACACTAAAGGCAAATATATGATTTTTGAATATTCAGCTACTCAGTTATTACCTTGTGGGAACCTGTGGCCCTTCAGATACTGTTGGACTCCATCAGCATCAGTCAAAATATGGAAAATATGGGAGTTGGAGTCCAACAACAGGGACAGCTAAAGTTCCCCTCAGCCACCCATCCAATAGCCCTGGGGGCAGTTAATATGCTTGGTACCAAGCTATAGGGTCGCAACACAATCCTGCATGTTTTATATGGCCAAGAACAAGTTTACTAGGCGCTACTCCCTAGAAAATGCACATAGAGATTGCAGTTTTACTAGCATGCATTTGATTCTCCTTTTAAATCTATGGGACTGAAGAGATGGCTGTATCATGTGCTAGTTTATCCTGAAATCTCTTTGGACAAGCTCTGGGACCTAATTATTCATTTGTGCATTTCATTATTTGCTCTATTATAATTACTCCTTTTTTGGCGCAAAACTCTAGTGTGACAGCCTTGACTAGTCCCTTTAGCAATAGTGCTCCTTAACAGTGTTCAGGATGGGAACTGAAGTTCAATTAGCTGTATTTATTAAGCCACGATTAATGTAGGATTACTAGTAATCACTGCTGAAAACCTACAGGAGGGAATCTGCTACAGTAAAAAAAGCAAAAGAGAGTTCTAATAGCTGATAAGGCAGCAGACCAATGCACACCTGTGAAGAAGTCCCATTGAACTAAGTGGGGCATCCTGAGCAGACAAGCGTAGTGTTGCACCATTACGTATTTAGGATGCACACACTTTTGTGGGCTTCAGTTCCCTTCATGAAAGCTTATGCCATCATAATGTTACAGCGTAATCCTCTGCATGTTTGTTTGAAAGTAAATTCCCCTGTGCTGTGCCCATGTTAAGCGCGGGCTAGCCTCATTCTTTCAGGTGCTGCAGCCTGGTTCTTCGTAGGCTCGCCTAAAGATATTGCATTTAAGGCTGGGGGGTGGGGAACTTCCACTACAACATTGCTAAATGCAAGGAATAAAAATATCACGCTACGCGTCTCAAAAATTTCTTTTTGAAGAAACAATCTTAACATTGTCGAAGGAAGGAGCTCTTTCGAACAAACGCATACGAGCGGGATCGACATTATAACTATACCCAGCCAAAGCCATTTGGAGGAGTGGAGAGGAAGCGTAGAGCGTCGGTGCCCGCGGTGACGCGTCGGGGTGACGTAACTCGGAAGTAGCCGAGCACCCTTTTCCGGAAACAAACAACGTTGCCTTGCTCTCAGGAAGGGGCGCCGTTCCTGTGAAGTCGTTGGAAACGGTTGAAGGGGTGCGGGGCTTTGGCGCTGCATTAGTAGGCGACCTGCTCGCAGGGGGCGGCGTTTCGCCACTTAGCTAGGATGCTGCGCGGCCTGAGTGGCTGGTTCGGCATGAGCCGGGAAGGCGAGGAAGAGAAGCCGCCTCTCCTCGAAGGGGAAGCCGGAGCTGCTGCTGCTGCTGCCGAGGAGGGAGAAGAGGGGACTGGAGGGGACGCGGCAGTGCGGAGCCCCGAGCAGGTGGAGCTGCAGAGGGACTCGGACCCGCTTCTGAACCAGGCGAAGGGGCTGGGCAGTGAGTGTCTCCCTTGCTCCCCTTTAACGCGCTTTCCCCAAAGGCCTTCCTCGCGTCCCTTCAAGCCAGCTCAGCTCATATAACTAACCCTCACCCCCGCCCCATTAACGTAGCAAGCCACCTGCTCAGGTACCCTCTTCGCAGTTGCTTGGAGCTAAGCCCCCCTGGACGTGCACTTGCGCAGCGTGGAGCTTCGCAGGAGTGTGCTCACTAGGGATTACTGCCAACCTAAGTGCGGCTTTCAAAGCAGCAGCCTGTAGCCTGTTTTACTCCATGGAAGTTGCTTCCGTTAGTATGGATTGTGGGTTGCAGCTAAGTAGTCCTATGTGCAAGTACTCAGGCAGTAAGCTTCACCCACTTCTGGGGGCCTTATTTCTGAGCAAACCTCCTTTTGAAATTATTGCTTCACCTTCAGTGAGCACCCCAACATCTCTTAAAGAGTTGCATCTTTTAAGCATGAGAAAAACGCAAATTGCTCACCTCTTTCAGGGACACTAGAAAAGGTTCAAGAAATGCAATGCTGTGGATATTTCTTTAAAACAGATATGTTCTGTTACAGTTCCATACATCTTAAAACATAAGTGACATTAACAAAAACAGTGGGGTGTCAGCTTTGTGCCTAGTGTTTTCTGTGGTTTGGTGGGGTATGACTCTTTTTAAAAATAGGAACACTTCAAAATTATGGTCTCTGGATGTGTTATTAAAGGGAAATAACAGTACTGTATCTTTATGCAAGCCCTGTTGGTCCTTTCCAATTTGCAATAATGATACCGCTTGAGTTATTAAAAGTAGTATGTGACTTCTCTGAACATAACTAGATTTCTCTATCAACATTTTGAGCTTTACTAAATTGTCATTATTTGCTTTGAATTTAATAGAAACTACCACAACTGACTTTAAATTACAACTGAGGAATGGATAGTAAGCAGTAAAGCACTAATTCCAGAGTAGTTAGATTTTTCTTAATGTAACAACAAATCCAGCTAAAATAAGGCATTAGGTTATCAGTGATACAAATAAATGTTAGCTTTTTATGTCTGCAAAACAGATTGTCTTCATAATGGATTCCTTTTCTATTGCTGTGTACTTTAGAACAGCTTCAAATGCAGCATCTTGAAAAAGGTACTGCTACCTTAAATTTTTACATAATACACATTGCTCTTTCCCACTGTACAAGATGCGCAGTCCAGAATTCCTCACATCTGCCACACACACAAATAGGTAGATGGAAATTAATGTGGCCTGTGCATCAATATCATGTGTTTTTGTAGGACAGGGTGGTCCAACTTTTCATATCAAGTGGGCCGCAAGAGTGCTTTGGCACAGAACCCACAGGCCGCACACTGCCTTATCACGTGGAAGGAGAGGCAAAAATTTGACACCCCCCAAGTCCTTGTGCTGCATTCCCAAAGCTGGGTGAGGCCAGAGGTGGATTTAGGGGAGCATGGCCAGCTCAGCCGCCGTTGGCACTGAGCCTAGGGGCACTGCAGGGTATTGCAACTATGATGTAGTGAACTGAGCAAAATTAAAATCAAGAAGACTGGGGGTGCCAAATTTTGGCTCGCATAGGGCACTGCTGAAATTTGAAAGACCAAAGTTTGCCCCTGGCAAGGTACCAGGCTTTGGGAAGGAGAGGGGAGGGCTCTAGGACCCTGTCAGAGCCCTCACACTACCTTACCAAAGCCCATCCCTCACCTGGCTTTGGTAATGCAGCACTAGGCAAAGAGGGTATGGGGGTGTGAATTGTTGCTGAGGGCTACCAAAAATGCCTCAAGGCCTGCACATTAGACCACACTGTTCTAGGAATTGGAAGAACTGAATGAGTGACTCTGTAAGGCTCTAGTAGGTGATCATGCAGCATATCTTAAGGACTTTGTAATAAAGAAAAATTTAATTGTTTTATTTCCAAAAGGTTATCTCTTCAGTTTTGCCACTACTGCCACAAAAAAGATATCTGAGTCAGTTGCTGAAACGGCCCAAACTATAAAGAAGTCTGTAGAAGAAGGAAAAATAGAAAATATAATTGACAAGGTAACTTTTCTGTTGTAAATAATTTGTTAATAAATTTAGTATCTGCTCTTGCATGTTCTACTTATATTTAAGGCTATTGACATTACGGGTTTGGTGCCAATAAAGTGTTTTGATCAAGCACTGTACTCAAGGAAGAAAAACTGAAATGTAGGCCAGATCAGCAGCTAATAAAAACTTCATTGAGCTACTTTAGGAATATTTTAAACACAATAATTAATCAGTACCACTCGTTTAAATTTTTATACTTAATAATGCAGTAATATAATTCAGACAAACCAAGCACACACAGGAAATATCCTGGAACAATTGTAAGCAGTTTACAAGAAATATATCAATTTGTGCTGCAAAAAATATTATGTGTTAGGCCACTATTTGATATTTATACTGCCTTTTCACAGTTGTTTGTGTTTATCAAAGGTAGTATGTGGGACTGAAAGCAATTAGAAACTTGTTGACACTATAATGTACAGTCTGCAGGCACCATGAGCCTGCATACTGACCGCTGTAGGTGTCCCTATGCTAGCTCAGAAGATTGGAAGAAGAACTGCATTGGGTCTTCTAGCAGTTTTTGTCAGAGACAACAGAAAATTCCCAGTTGGTTCAATCACAGCTTGCGAACACACACTGCACATTTTTAAAAGGTTTTTTTTAAAAAAAAGTTTATGGGATACTATTGGTTATTCCTCTCCTCTCATACCTATATCATAACAAATAATTATGCTGGTAGAAGAAAAGGGGCAGTGTCTGACAGGTTAAGAGAGGAAGGTATGTGGAGGTATCCCAGTACTCAGCCTGAAGTTCTTTAGGTTGGCTCCAGACCCACCTTTCATGAATGGAAGAGCTCCTTTCATGAAAGCAAGAGATCAAGATCCAGTGGAGGTTCCTGCTAAAGAAAGATGGGTAGACTCTTTTGCCAGTTCCCCCTACAGCTCTCTGTGCCATCTCCCATGCTGTACCAGGACATACTCCTGTCCTATGGAATAGATTTTCAGGTGGCAGCAGGGCAAATATATGAAAATAGCCTCCCCAACCTTCCTCCAGAAGAGGGCTGCATGGATGGAGCTGCATCTGTGCGTAGTCTGGATCTAAACCTTTGTATTGAAGGCAGTTACATTCAAGTCACTATACAATGTGCAAGTATTTGGGTGTACTATTGGGCTCTGATATATACCTGTTACAGATATGAATTTGGTTGACTTTGGGCAATACAAATAGATTCCAGTTTTACATGTAAATAAGTTGTTGGCAACAGTGAGAACCCAAGTAGTCTGGCAAATTTATTACTGTTCTATATATAACTTTGTTTTTTCTTATAGACAATTATAGGAGATTTTCAGAAGGAGCAGAAAAAATTTGTTCAACAGCAGCAAACAAAGAAATCAGGTAATGCATAACAGCGTAATCTTAACCAGGGCTGGGAGGACACAGGGCAATGGAATCCCTGCTGCATCTGCAGCCCTGCTAACCAGGGTATAAAGGTTTTGGGTTTTGTTGCAGGACAGCACAGCAGAGCACAGGTATTTAGATTGGGTCCCTCTTTTGGAAATGAACCAGCTTTGGATCTAGTGGGTCCATCACAGGTCCTGTCCTACCACTGCAGCGTCCTGTTTTGGAGCCTTAACAGTGATTTCTTTCTGCCACTGGGAACACTGGCAGTAGTAGCATGCATTCCCCTATGCTTTCAGATAGCACAGCAGAGATCTCTGTGGCAGCATACCCATGCACACACACTGCCAGAGGGACACCTGGAGCATCCTAATTCCCTCAGCTAAAAATGAAATTTAGTTGGGAACATTTTTCACGCAGATCTTGGCAAGAGGCCTTTTTCAATCAAAAATGCCTGTAGTTCATATGTCTTCTAATACTGAATGCAATATACATATGCTCCCCTTTTCCTTACAGAAGCAGCTGTGCCTCCTTGGGTAGACAGCAATGAAGAAGAAACAATTCAGCAACAAATACTGGCATTATCAGCAGTAAGTAGTGTTATGTTGTTTCTATTTAAGGTTCTTCCTCCTCCTTTTTGCCTACCTAAAACAGGACTTTACATTTTGAGGCATCAGTGTGTTGAATAATAAAACTGTTGATGGGATTTAGTGAGATCATGTTAATTGATGATACAAAGACTTCTTTTATTGAAAAATGTTTCCCCATGTATCTGGCAGAGCTGCTTGTGCTATAAGTTACTTTTCAAAGTAATTGATTGACAAGTGCTCTTTGGAAACAGAAACATAATGTTTTCACCATTGACAGATAGATTATTATTTTTTTGCAAAGGACCGAAGAAACTTCCTGCGTGACCCACCAGCTGGGGTTCAATTTAATTTTGACTTTGATCAGATGTATCCAGTGGCATTGGTAATGCTCCAAGAAGATGAACTTCTGAACAGAATGAGATTTGATCTTGTTCCAAAGCAGTGAGTGATCTCCCTATATTTTCATAAGCTGTTGAACAATTTTTTAAGTCTGAGTAAAAATAATAGCTTTGTGTAACTTGCAATATTTACTAATATTTTGTTTCCATTTGTACATTAAAATGTGACAATAAATAGTTCATGGTATTCTGTTCTGAAATTTAAGTCACAGTCTAAACCTGAACATTAAATTATTTCTCAGTGGGGTTTTTGTTTGTTTTTTCTTTTTTCGGAAACCTAACTTGCCAAATACTGTTATGCCTACCTCTGAGGAATTTTATTTTATCTTTGTCAGAGCTAGTAATAGTTTAGTGTAAGCTCATAGCACAACCTTATGAATAAGTACTCAAAAGCCAGTTCCATTTAGTCCAGTGGGAATTATTCCTGGCCAAATACATGTAGCTTGGTAGCCATCAGGTTGGATCCAGATATGCCCACCTGCAAACTCCAATCCAGCAGAGGCTTCCAGTGGAAAAGTAGGAAGAGTGACTTTTGTCAATTCCCCCTTTTTCCATGCCATCTCTCATACTGTTCTGGAAGGTCCTACGGCTCTTCCGAGCTGCTTTGCGGGGAAGAAACCGAAGCAGATCTCCTGCTCCACACATCCCTCCACTACGCATACAGTAAACTCCCACCTTGCATGCATGTTTCATGTTATATTTATATAGCGTAGTTATCAAAACCATATATTTTGTTGTCTCCAGTGTAAAAGAAGATGTGTTTTGGAGGAATTACTTTTACCGTGTCTCCCTGATTAAGCAGTCTGCACAGCTCACAGCCCTGGCTGCACAACAGCAAGCCGTGAGGAAAGAGCAGAATGGCAGCCAAGAGGACAGACAGCTAGCAGGTAGAGATTTGTTTCACTATGTTGGGTGGCGACTCCTTTCTCACCTGGCTGACAAATACACATTCCAGACTTTCTCCCTCCGTCAATTTTTAAACATTTCTTATGGTGGAAGTTTCATAAATTATTAGCCTTCAACCATTTGAGAACAAGCAAACTAGTTCCGTTATAGTTCCACAGATATTCTTGTCGAGGAAGAGAAATCTAAGATACATATTTCCACAATATAGCACAAGTTCAGAACTATAGTTCAATTTCTTCACAATATTCAGTTATATTACTTTCTCTGTTAAGAATTAAAAATAGTTTCATGTAGAGAGTTTTGCTCTTCATGAAAGCTTGTGCTGCTGCCTTTTGGTGGGGATGAAGCCCTAGCTTTTTACCTCAGGAGCTGAACATGGGGGTGTGGATTATCATTGTTCCTTCCTTAGCTCTAAGGCTAGGAGGAAGATAGAGTGGTTTGGCCATTGCACTGAAACACAAGGAGTGCCTTGAAAGCACAAGGACAAACTACCAAGGCTCCAAATTTGGAGCCTGAGGTGGAAGCAGAGTATTATCTCTAACCTCACATTATAGCACAGTATAAGGCCAGGGACAAGGAGATGGGTAGCTCCTGGCAACGACAAAATCCATTTCAGCTATCAAGGCCAGTCAAGAATTGTGGGATCAGACGTGTGAATAAGTCATGCATATGCATATGAGCTGCAGCAAGCACAGAATTTGCACACACAAACACACTCTTTCTCTTCCACAAAAAAGAAAGCAAAGACATTGCAAACTGACCAAAAAGCTTCAAACTACATTTTGTTCAACCATGGTTAACAAACCAGAAAATCAAACTGGATAACATGGCTTGTACAAACCACAATTTTACCTATTCATAAAGGGAAGCTGCAGCTTGTTATAAATCAGAACCAGAAGCTTTAAATATCCTTAGTGTGAAGAGAGAGAGAGAGGAAGGGGAGGAAGTGTGTGAGTGTATTGTACTTGGCTTGTTATGTTTGAGTCACTGTTCACTCAGCCACAACTTAAGCTTTAAATGCTCTTCTAAATTCTATCCTTTCTGTCTTTTTCCTAGAAACTGTACGACCAAAGACACCACCCGTAGCGATCAAATCTCAGCTAAAGCCTCAAGAGGTAACATTATTCTCCAGTTAAGATTAATATGTGTATTTACAGCATAACCATTTTTTATACTTTAAGTTTTTTAGATGCATGTTAGTTTGGCCAACTCCAAAATTGCTTCACAAATGTACTGGAGGAATCAAGAATTTGGCTGAAACAAGGTTTAAAATGGTGGCTGTGTGAGGACCTTCAGAATCCTGAGCAAAGGAGGTCACCCTTTTAATCAAGTGATTGCCTATGATTGGCAAGTTCTAGCTGAGCAGCTAAAGTGCAATTTTCCCTTCCCCAACCCTGTATCACATCACTTCCTCTCTTTGGGAAACTTTGCACTTTGCTATGGTTGATTCAAGTATTTTATTTATACCATTAATGCCAGATGTGGGATGGGATCGTGAAAAGGAATAGTGGAAGGGCATAGCTCAGTGCTGAATTTTCCAGCTGGAAAACAAAGGTAGCTGTTTTTGTAATGTTGGCCAGCACCAGGTATGAGGAACCTTTGACCCTCCAGATGTTGCAGGACCTTCGAGCACATTGCCCAGGCTTGCACCCTGGGGAGGTCACTTCAGTGCTGCTAGCGGTTTGACTTCATCCCCACAGTCACACTCCATTGTCTCTTGAGACAGATGGATGTCAACAACCGCTCCCACTATCCCTGACAATGTCTGCTGGGACTGATGGGAGTTGTAGCTTATCAACATGTGGAGGGCCAGTGATTCTCCACATCTGACTTATGCTTTCTGCTGCATTGCATATCTCCTAAGAAAGTAATACAGAAGGAAAATGAGGGCAAAATGACTTTGTCTATCCCTTCTACCTGCCATGATGATTCTCATGAAGATAAGCTATTTTACAAATTCCTATTAGGCCTTTGTTCTGTGTAGAGATTCTGTGCATGTGACCTTATTGTTTTCCCTTTCGCTATAGGGAAACGGTGCATAACATTAAGGAGAAATGCCCATGATATTAGTATATATATATATACACTTTTAAATTCCTTCACCATCTCCTGTAAATAAGGATTTCCTTCCTTTCTCATCTCCAATTTAAGGAGGAAGAAGAAATTTCAACTAGCCCAGGTGTATCAGAATTTGTGAGTGACGCTTTTGATGCATGCAGCTTGAATCGGGAAGATTTGAGGAAAGAGATTGAACAACTTGTACTTGACAAGAGCAAGGAAACAACTTTAGTAGAAGGTAAAAAAAAAAAATCTTTTTGCAAATTCTGCTCCCTCTCTTTATGGGTATATTTGTAAATATATTCCATATTTGAATCAAAAATAGTTTTAGAAATATCCCCTTACCCAATGAGGATAGGCTATCTGAAATAGTAAGATTTATGCCTTTATTTGCTTATTTGATTTATTTATTTATTTAGTAAGTTTCTATACCACGCTTTATCCAAAGCTCGCAGGGTGGTTTATAATAAGCAAAGCTAGACATGCGTCCTGTTCTTAACACTGCTCATCTTCCCTGCATTCTGAAGTCTTGAAGGATCTTACCATAATTGTTAACAGCAGTATCCTTTATTTCCTGGATTGTGGCTGAAGCAGTATGTGCAGGAAACTGGTTTTGCAGATTTAGAGTACTTGGATGTCTAGGTTTATAGGAAGTGCATATCCCAAGGAAGAGAACAGTGTTGAAAAGGGAACCTAGATGTCACTAATTTGGGAACAGCTTTTTCATACAACTTACATCCAAGTAAGGGTTTTATTTCTGTATGTGCTCAGCTCTGGCCCTTCCAGAGTATTCTTTCAATCGGCATGCCTTGCATGTGATTAGATAATCTGGGACACCAGCAATTCCCAAATGCATAGCATTTGGAAGATATTTTAGTCAAAAATATAGCAGTAATTTCTTGATGTACAGGTTTGTTTTCTACACGTTCATGCTTAAGAAAGCTTGGAAATGTGAATGCCAAAGAGAACAGAGTGTAAACTGACAAAGTAGAGAAGTATTTAAACAATTGTGATTTCCCCTTACTTGCAGTTTGAACTGGTACACAACACTTTGTTATGTGGGTAGACTAGTCCTTACTAGCAAAATTAGTACTAAATTAGTGCAACATTTATTCAGTCCTGTGACCTGTATATGTTTTGTTTTTAGAAGAAACTGCAGACTGGGAAAAGGAACTACAACAAGAACTTCAAGAATATGAAGTAGTTGCAGAGTCAGAAAAACGAGATGATAACTGGGACAAAGAAATAGAGGAAATGCTACAAGGAGAAAATTAACCACTTTGCATAAATGTTTTTTGGAAACTGATGTGAACCCATTTTTATACTTGCTTCAGAGACTTTTCTAAGGCATAAAATGGCTCTTTGTGAAAGAAAGAAAGAAAGAAAGAAAGAAAGAAAGAAAGAACGGACTCCAGGTGATATGTAATCGGGTGTAAAAACAGTTCTTTGAAAATACTGTTAATAATCCAGTGGCATGCGAGGCAAGTTTTAAAAGTTAATGAAACAACAAAAGTTGCTGGGAAATGTTAACTGGATAATCGGAATTTTAAAAATAATTTGTGAGCTGCTTTCTGTACTGGGGTGAAAATTGAAAACTTCTAACCGTACTCCTACAAGTAATAGGAAGTCATGTTAATATTTTGATCCCTTTGGCTCATTTATAAATATAAGTTCATAATACATCTAGGTATTAGTCCCTTAATACCATATGTTCTCTTAGAAAGTGTTATCAGGCTTTGTCTATAGCTTTTTTTATCTTAGCAGAACGTCGGCACCTGGACATCAAAAGCAGTGAAGGTTTAGAGTGATGATATGGTGTGGCTAATCAAAAATTCAGTGATTCAGTTATCCTCACTTTAGTCACTGGACAGATAAAGCAATGACCGCTCAAGATATACATAAATGGCACATCAACTGGCTCAGGGTTCACTTACTTTATTGGGATTTTTTCACTCCAAGAATAATAGAGTGTTTTAGAAGAAAAACGGTTCAGTTCTTCTGTTTAAGATAAAAGTATCTCTTCATTTAATTGCTAAAATGTATAATATACTTTAGAGTGAAGCATAGGTTAAAAAGTAGAACCAAAGTATAGCAAGAAATTCAGGCTTGGCCTGTGGGTGTGGTTGAGTAGTGCTATACTCATAAGTGTTAAATGTTTATTAAGGTGTGGGAGGAACATTGTAGTGTGAATAATCAGAAGTCAAAATATGACTGCCATCCTAGACTGAAAAGGCAACACCTACAGCTGGATAAATGGATCAGAACTGAATGGAAGGTGGTAATATGTTATATTTCGCAGTGTTGCAGGAGACTACGCATCTAACTTTGGGTCAGTAATTGACTTCTATTGCCTTTGCTTAAAATGTAAAGTACTAGGAACTTGATTTTTTGAGCAAACTGCTGGAGAATAAACTAGTTACTAGTAACTGAAATGATGGGTTGCTAAAGCATAATGTTAACTCAGCTTGATGTCCAGATGTAAAGAATTCACGAGACATCTTTTCTTACTAATTCCCAAATAAAGATTTCACAGAATCATAAATAAGCTGTTGTTTTCCTACAGGAAATAGCTTGGTTCTCTGTAATACATGAGCAAGTTATTTGGCTTTGTGTGAAGTCTGCACTTCTGAGGATCATTATGCTAATGTATATAATTTAATACACTACTACTATACTAGAAGGCTAATACAAAATGGAAACATTATATAAAATGAAGTAGATACTGTGCATTAGAAGAGAATTTATCTGAAGTGGTAATCGGTGTTGTCAATTTTAAAAATAGACACCCTTTTTTTTTTTTGAAAATGTAACAAATGTTAAAAGTCCAAAAATATTTATTAAGAGATGTTTCTATGCAGATTGAGTTTTCTGTTACACACTGCCAGATTGGATTAATTACGTTTTTCCTTTAAAGGGCACGCTGGTTGCAAAACTAGGCTTGGGATGGGGGGGGGGGGCTTTTCCTTTAGCAGGTATAGCCAAGCTGAGTCTTAACTTGTCTTGTAGGATGTCTTATAAGCTGTATTATTCTTTTCCCTTACCGAAACAACTAATAGGGATGTGATTTACACACAGGAATACATACAAGGATTTGACGTCCCTGTATGCCTGCTTTCAATAAACCTTGTTTATTTTAGATGTATAAACAGTATCCTGGACTGAAGTTAGTGTTCACTTACTACACTGTGCTTAAATTAGATGGGCACTGGGGTGTATCCAAAGTTACTCTTACCTGGAGTAGATGCACTGAAAATAATGGACACGACTCCCTTGGGTCCATTAATTTCCGGGATCTATTCTAACTTAGTTGCATACTGTTCTAAAAGTGTGGAAGTGAAACTGTGATCCTAAAAATAAGTCTCCAGGCCTCCTCTTTGCTGATGCTACTCCTTTAATGCGAAGTACATTTCTTCCTGGATAAAGCAGGGCTAATGAGGCTGTTTCGCGGTACTGTGTTCACACTAAATTGCCCCACCCCTTGAGAGACCAGGGTTTCGCCCGCCAGCATTCTACGTTTAGCAGCTTCAGGAAACGTCGGAATGCCTGTCCGGGATTACAAAAACAACTCCTGAAAATGAAGTGGACTCACCCCAGCCTGGAGTGGGGCGCTTTGCTGAGAAAGCGCCTCAGGAGTGGAAGGCATCCCGCAGCGGACATGTGCGCACCCCGCCGCTACCAAGGAAGCGCGCTTTGGACTACAACTCCCGCGAAGCAATGCGGGCGGGAGGGAAAGCGAGAGGGCATGCTGGGAATTGTAGTCCGAAGCTGCTCTCCCGGCCGCCTCTCCAGCGAGTCCTTGGCTCGCTCCCTCACTCGCCTCTTCACCCGGGCCCAAGCGGTGGGCGTTTCTTCTGCGTCACATGACAGGGGAAAGGGTGGCCGGTGATTGGCTGAGGGGAGGCGCTTCCGGCGTAGGCCGGCTTGTTTGGGTATTACCGTCACACTATGGCGGCGCGCAGAGCTGAGGTAGCGTGTGTCGACGGCAGCCGCGCTGTGGGGACCGGACCGAGTCCTGCACAGGAGCAGCGAGAGGGGCAGGAGGCGGCGGCGGCGCGGGCGTCAGGAGGCGGCTCTGAGGTAAGAGCCCGTCCGTTCTCCGTTGACCGGGCGAGGGGCGCCTGCTCTCCACGCGGCCGCTGCTGCTGCCCCGTGGCGCAGTGGAAACGGCAAGGGGCTTCTCGAAGGGCTCCCTGAGGAAACGGGGGCACGGTGCCCCCAGGAGCGCCGCGCGCGCCTGATCTTCTTGGGTGTGGGGCGACTCGGGGCAGAGGCCCTTGGGGAGGTGAGGGCTTCAAGTACGTTTCGGGGCACAGGAACCGAAGCTGGGCTGCCCGTGGCGGCCGCTTGGTAAACGGCAGCTCAGCTAATCCGGTTCTTGCGTTTCTCTTTCTCCCGGGGCGATATGGCTTCCCTGCCAAAGGGCCGGCAGGCCGTTCTCGCGTAGCCGCACAAAGTCGTAACGACTGCAGCAGCAGGAAGAGATGTCTCTTAATAGGATTTTGTGAGCAAGGTGATATTAATGTTTTCCAGCCCTCCTTCCTGGCGAGGGATGAGAGTCAGATACAACAAAACCATATTGATATGGGTTTGCCATACGGATCTACCAGGCGTTGCTAACAAACACCTGTCCAGAAGGAAGGCTTGCGAGTTTATGTGTGGGCATGCTCTGGTTGCCTGTCTGTCTCTTTTAGCCAAACCAAAAATGCGGATCGTTGTTTTTGCTTTTCTCTCACGCGCTGGTGCCCAGCAGCAACTGCGAAGGCCCTGAGTCAGTATAGAAAGGTAATAAGGATGAATCATAGAATCATAGAGTTGGAAGGGACCACAAGGGCCATCGAGTCCAACCCCCTGCCAAGCAGGAAACACCATCAGAGCACTCCTGACATAATGGACAAAGGCATTGAAACAGCTTTGTCCAAAAGCAACACTAAAAGCCCCTGTGGATTTTTTCCCCGTTGGAAAAACAGGCTAGGATGTGTGTTTGGTTTGAGCAGTGGGCAAGAAAGCCATCCATACAACATGTCCTTCATGAAAGGCAAGTGGAAATATGCTTGCATGGACACTGTCACTCAGGAGTCCTCTGTGCAGCAGCCAAGGAAGCCTTTCCTCTGGCCTTTCCTGATCCAGAGCCTAAAAGAGCAGATGACTTGATGACATGACCCTGCTTGCCAAAGCAAATCTTAGAGTTAGAAGACTGGTTGCTAATCAAGTTTGTCCAAGGACAGCGGGACACTTGTTACAGTGAACAAAAAAGACTTGAGTACTTGCTTGGATATCTATTATGTACTATTGGAAGGAAATTTTGCTTATGTGGGGTGGTAAATACCAGTAAAATGTATCATGTGAAAAAGGGTGTTTGGCTATAGTTTGCTACATATCTGAGATGTGAAGTGTGCAAAATGTGGGAAACGGGAAGACACCTGTTACTTCTCCCAGTATTCTGCTTATGTAAAATGAATTAATCTGCATACTGAACAGGGAGCTTACAACATATAATAAAAGCAACAACCGGATAATAAAGCAAGACTGCAGTCCTCACCCTAGTTAGAGGGAAGTTAACCACATTGAATTCAGTAGGACTTTTAAGTAGATAGTGCTGCAGAAGAATAATTTATTAATATTAAATCTGACTAGACAGTGAGCTTTAGTAACAACAGCCATTTCAAATCTCACCAAATGGTTAAAAGCAAAATTTTAACTGGTTCTTAAAACTCAAGGAAGGTTGGAAAAGTTCAAAATAAAAGCTCTGTCTCTGTAGCCACCCACCTTAGTTCAGAAGGTAGCGGCACATAGAGAGAGATATCCAAGGTCTCAAAAGGTCAGGAAGGACATGAATATCTTGGTAACATCTAACATAGATTACTTCAGACCATAAATAATTTGAGAGACCATGCTTTTGCGTGAAGAGCTGTAGTTTAATATAATTGCTTTAAAAGTATGTGTAAATGTCACTGCAGTTTAGAAGTACAGGGGATGACAATTTTGTGTGCGCTCAAAGCAAGTGTGCTGTTTTCAAACCCAGAAGATAGCAGGTCAGGCTTCTGCGCGATCTACCGACATGCATGATGATGCAGAACACAAGCCCTGCGCAAATCAGGCATTGTTTGTACAGTATACTGTTTGCTCAGTTGCTGGGTAGGGGAGTATTTAAAACATGCTTTGAAAAGCAACTGTTACTCTTTCCACAGGCCCCTAGCCTGTAGAGCCAGTATTATTTAGCATAGTCAAAGTCTGTATCTTAGCACAGCCATGAACTCCAGTATGGTATAAATTTTTGCTTTTGCTTCTAATCTAAAATAGACATAACTACCAACTAGCTCTGAGTTCTCGGTTGCAAATATATTTAATAATATATTATAGTTTTTAAAAACTTTTGCTTATTAAATACAAGTAAAATTAACAAGGCAAATTAGATTGCTCTCTAGGACATCAGAATTTTTTCTGATGCAAACTGAATTGTTAGGTAAAACAAGATAAATCTAACATTGAAACAATAATTGTGCATTTACTGTAGATTGATTTTACTGTACAAAAATTAAAGAATGACCACATTTTAGCAAGCTTACTCCGTTTGTTTCTTTGACCCTTAATTAGGTCATTGAACTATAGATGAAAATTCCCACATGACCTTTTCTGTTTAAGATGATATGCTCAGAAGCCTCCAATATTTTGCATATAGAAATCTTGCTGCTGTCACAAAATGTTGATTCCTTGTCCTTTTTTTTCCTCTGCAGCAACAGTTTGTCAGGAAAAGAGAGGTTCTAAATAACATAATATCCCATTCCCCCCCATGCTATTTTCATTCTTCCTTTTTTTTTTGCCAGTCTTTACCAAAAATTCTAATAGGCTAAATTAATAGCTTTATCTTTTCTAATAAATAGAGTATCGTATATTTTCATTACCTTAATTTCAATTCATATTCCTATTTCAATAAAAATTGTGGCCAATATATTTCATAAGTTTTCCCAACCTAATCCGTAGCTTGTTTCCTCAAGCTGGAGTTAACCATGCATCTCTCCCCTTACCCGCAAATCAATTCATACCATCGAGTGTGCTGATGGAATCTTTCAAATGCTGAAACTGCATATTGCTGATTTGTTATAGGGTTTTTAAACTGCAGAGTAATTGAGCCGTCGGGTTTGAACAGTTGTTACATTCATTTCCCCTGCGGGACATTCCGATAGCTATTAAGAAAGCCTCTTTCAAAAAAATAAACCCGGCATCAGGCTTCCTCTTAAATAGACTTCAAATAAACGTGCAACTAATTTTTGCTTGGAAATTCCAAGCGAGTGTGTGCACATTCAAAAAACAACCCTGGGCTGCCCTCCCATTTGGGGATGGAACTCCATTGTCCCCAAAGCAGCCCCCGATTGGCCTGCGCTTTCCTCGCCGGCAGCCGGCGCCGCAGATACCGCTTTGACGTCCTTTCTCCCGCGTGCGCGCCCAAGCCCCGCCCACGGGAGCGCACGCGACGGAGCTCCGGCAATAGCCGGGTATTTAAGCAGCAGGGAGCGGAAATCCCTCCTCCTCCCCTTGGCGCCCTTCTAGCTCCTGCGCCAGCCAGCTTCCGGCTTCGCAGGTTCCTCGGGTCCTCGGTGGTGGTGGACGACGCGGGTGGCGGAGCAGGTAAACCGCTTCCCGCCGCGCGCTCCTCACGCGCTCAGCTGAGCAACAGCCGCGCATCGGGACAAAAGGCGCCGGTCGTCGTCTCTCGGCGCCGTCCCTTCCCGGTCCTCGCTTGTCAGGGACCCCGGGTGGCGGGTAGCATCTCCCGCCGCGCTCTTTCTGCCCCGCACAATCCTCAGCTCTTTTCAGGAGAAGTGGACTGTACCGTGAGGGATTGTACCGAGGCGCGGTTAACTAGAAGGGTTTGCTCTGGCATCCCTAGCCTGCTGCTATGTCATTTGTAAAAAACAAATAACACGTAATACAGTACAGTGGTACCTCGGGTTACATACGCTTCAGGTTACACACGCTTCAGGGAACAGACTCCGCTAACCCAGAAATATTACCTCAGGTTAAGAACTTTGCTTCAGGATGAGAACAGAAATCGTGTTCAAGCCGCGCAGCAGGAGGCCCCATTAGTTAAAGTGGTGCTTCAGGTTAAGAACAATTTCAGGTTAAGAACAGACCTCCAGAACGGATTAAGTACTTAACCCGAGGTACCGCTGTATATGGGGTTTTGTCAATGCGTGTGTTAATCTCGGGACGAAATACAAATGGGTCTTTTCCGCCTGGGTAACCTGAGCTCTTTTCTCTCCCTTCAAAGCATATGCTGCTTACTGAGGAAGAACCGCAAAACTGTAAATTTGGAAGGAGCAGCCCGAACCGGCAGCTGAGGAACAGCAAGTGCGCTGCGCTGAATACAATGTTGCAACATTCAGATACAAATTGCGATGGTGCGGAAAATGCAGGTGCGTTGGAGGAGGCAGAGGATTTTATTCCCAGAAACAGAAATGTGTTGGGAGCAGCATTCTGCCCTCAGGAATTGCGAGAGGAGACCCCTGGAAGAGAAGAGACTCGTACTGACCCACCTGATGGCCAGCAAGACCCAGAAAGTGAGAAGGGCAAAGAGAAAACCTTAGGTATACGACAGTGCTGAACCAGGTTAAATAATTGCACCTTGACTTTTGAAGTTAGGTTGTCCAGCATTGAAAAAATAGAACACTTGTTTACATTTCTTGATAACATACTTAGCAAAGCAATCAAAAGGGGGGCTAAGGTGTTGTGAAGCAGTGGATCCTCTGCCATAGCCCTGCCAGTTAGGACCGAAGAAGATGTTTATGCGGGGAGAGGGAGTCTTTGTTGTGGCAGCTCTAGTCTGGTGCAGGGGACATGCTCAGATCAGGCCCTTCTCTAATAAAATGACTGGCTCCCTGATCTATCCCCTGTTTTGGAACCCTATGGTAGTTTGTGTCAGCAATAGCTTTTCAACATCCTGTGCTTTTGGTAGTCACAGTGGAGGACTCTGTGCTAGTGGAGTATCTCCCTCCCTGAGCAGAACCTGGCAGAGAGACACTTCCACTCAAGCCCAACTCCCTCTCACAGTGCTGATCAGGGGATTAGGACACCCAACAGAAGGTTCTTCTGCTGCCTTGTTCTTTGCTCCCCCCCCCCCCTTTGCTTTATCAAATCTAATTTTAAAAAACGGTGAGACATTCTGATTACTGGAGAATAAAGCTATGTTCTACCTTCAGTGTTGGAGGTAGTATGCTGGGAATCGGAAGTGGGGAAATCGCCATTGTAGTCAAGTCCTGCTTGCGGGCTTCCCATAGGCCTTTGGTTCGCAATGTGAGAATAGGATCCTGGTCCAGATATGCCTTTTGCCTGATCCAGCAAGACTCTTGTTATGGTTTTTTTTATTTATGGTACTTTGAAGAATGCTTTGCTCTGTTTCATCACTTTGTCTTTGAAGTAGAGATCTTATGAAATGTCCAGTATTCCTACTGTATCAAACTTCTTAGGTCCTTTTTCAGTAATCTGGCCTTGTATTGTACCTAAGTTCCTGTTGCTTTTTTTGTTGATAATTGCCTAATACTTTGCATTTTCTAGGCAGAATTATAAATGTTCCATTTTCTACTGTCAACAGATGTTACTCCGCACAAAATGTTCTGGTAATACTGCTAAAATACTTTTCTTCTTGGTCTGTAGGGAAAGAAGTACTCTTATTGATGCAAGCTTTAAATACTCTTGCTACTCCAGAAGAAAAGTTGGCTGCACTCTGCAAGAAATATGCTGATCTGGTAATTATGTACTACAATTAAAGTCACGTGCTTTCTCTGTAGTGGCAAATTAACTTTGTAAACATGCATTGGTATCCTAGCATTGGAGTTTCATTCCTTTGAATGTTCCTACAACCAATAGAAACAGATTGAAATGTCAAGAACAATTAAACACCTTAATGTTGTTATTTGCACCGTTTCTATACTGCTTAATATCACCCTGGTTAAAGCTTATTATAACGGGAACATGGGGAATTTTTTTTTTTATGTTTGTTATTTGGCACTGTCCTCTCTAAAGTGCGGGAACTTTTTAAGCTCCTGGTTGCATGTTAAGACATTATTTGGTTTTGATAAAGGTGAGGAAGCAGAACTATACTTTCTGTTTCCCCTATTGCTTCTTCATTCAAAGACTCGAATTCAGGGGTGGGAAACCTGTGACTCAGAAGCAATATAGTGCAGCAGCAACTAGACAGTCATCGGTTCCACATCCAAACTGTAATTGGAATATGTATAAATACAGAGGAAATGGTATTTACATGTGTTTTGGCTAGGTGTTTTTAGTCAAGACACCAGCTATCATTCAGCTGTATTGTTGACTGCCTGTTCCCTCTCGCATGCACAATGGATAATTATTCGAGAAAAGAGTGTATGCAATTTCTGTTTATGTGGGATCATGCCCCTAGTTCCTGGGTTGTATCCAACATGTCTGCGTGACAGCAGACTGGACTTCTACTTATGCAACAGGTCTTCCCCTTCTTCTCCTTCCCCCTGCACACACCCCAGATCTGTGTATTCAATTCAGAAAATATTTAGAATGTAACAAATCTTGAGTAGAGAATTCTATAGATGAAGGTCAGCATATGAGAGGTTGTCTATGTGCACTTATTGTCTTGTCCGACAAAAGGGTTACTTCCAGGTTTCGCCACTCACGCATGCGCACAAGACCAAATCGCGTTGCACACCTGCGCAGATACGACACTTCGGGTTGCTCTCTTTTCATGTTGCGAATGGGCCTCCAGAACAGGTCCCGTTCGCAACCAGAGGTACCACTGTAGATCTCTCCACTCTGGATAAGAGGCCCTAGCAGTCCTCAATCTTACCTGGATTTGATTATGCTCATTTATAATGAAATGAAACATAGATAATCCAAGTGGATAGCTCAGTTGGTTAGTGTTTGGGGCTGATAACTCTAAGGTTGCAGGTTTGATCCCCATTTGGGACAGCTGCATATTCCTGCCTTGCAGGGAGTTGGACTAGATGATCCTCAGGCTCCCTTCAGTTTCTACAGTTTTATGATTCTGTAACAAGTTGTGATTGTGAGGTTCTGGTTCTGTTGGCTTATGGCCTATTCTGTATCTGATTGATTAAAAACAAATGCAATCCGTTGGAGGCTGTAACTACAGAAAACCACTTCAGTTCTAAAGGGTAATGGCAAAGAATAGGTTGGGTTTTTTTTTAACCTCTTCTTCTTTTTCTCATTTAGTTGGAGGAGAGCCGAAATGTTCAAAGGCAAATGAAGATGTTGCAGAAGAAACAAGCACAGGTTGTGAAAGAGAAGGTCCACTTGCAGAGTGAGCACAGCAAGGCCATTCTAGCACGCAGCAAACTGGAATCTCTCTGTCGTGAGCTTCAACGCCATAATAAAACTTTAAAGGTCAGTTTGATAAAATAGTACATGAAGCAGATTCTGAGAGCAATATGATTTTCTAAAAATAGGGTGGCTGCTGGAATATATAAACAATAGTATAGCAAAATGGAAAACAATTGGGAGTGGATGGAAACATGGTCTATTGGGCACCAGTTTAGTTTATTCCTTGGTGCTACGTTATAGCAAAGATGCTTGATCCTCTAAAGTTGACTGCTGGTTATCCCCTGGAAATGTGTCTCTGAACATTTTACACTGGGGCCCAGGGATAAGAGGCTAGAAAGCAGGTGGGCTTCTCTCAGTTTGTGTCCAGCTCTAAACCCATATTGGATGCAATTAATTATTGCAAGTACAGTGTGACAAGGATGTAGTAGTAAGAGCTCTTGAGATGATTAAGCAGCATACAGAAGGGTGGTGTGGGGTATTGTCATGCCAAAGGCAAGGTGGTTCTTTTATAATCAGATTCAGAAGCACTACAAAATACACGAGTGAGAATATTTAAAGATTTTATTCCAAAACAGCAAGCAATATATGCATACCAAGCAAGCACTTCAATCTGCCACTTGGAAGCCTTCAAGAAGCGGCAAAGCGACTCCCCCAGGTAGCCTCAGTCTGCACGGCCCGCAGCTGATCAATCCGTGCACGAGCTTCAAAAAAACCTGCCGAAAATGTCCAAAATTTTATAGATAGCCTGTGTGGCTTCCAAGACTGGTTACGTGCAGATCATCCATTAGCCACCCCCTCCCAATGCTTCACTTTCTCAAAACAATGTCAAACATCAAGGAAGGTACCCAGCACTATCCTCCACAATTGAGGAAGGCAGCTGTGTGTGGGAGTTCACCTCCTCCCAACATTCTCAGGACATTAAAGACTGTTCTCACACCATCAAAAAACTTAACAAGAGCGAAGGGAGGGAGGAATGCCCACCCCTCCCTCCCTGTTCCCAGCTCTGGAAATCAGTTTTTGACTCTCCCTGACACTCTCTAGCATCCTTTGGGGAGATTAGATCTCTAAGTAACTAAGCATCACCCCCATTTAAGGAGATCTGCTGGTGCCTCCTGCTGCATTACAAAGTCTAGTCTATGTGATGCAGTATCCCATAGAGTCCTAGCAAATTGCACATTGGGGAAAGGCCATTACTAGTTGTAAAGCACATCGTTGCATGCAGAAGGTCCCAGGTTCAACCCCCCTCTGCCAGAGGACTCACTGCTACTGGTTTAGATGGGCCAGTGGACTCAGTATAAGGAAGTTTCTTAAGTTCTTGTGCTCTGATCAAGTGGGGGAGGAGATGGGGGGGGCAAGGCAATACTGTTCTTTTCCTAGCTCCTGTGGAGATAGCTTCACTCCAAGTGTGAATTGTATCCTCCTTCCCTGCCAGCCAATGTTGGTGTAGTGGTTAAGAGCGGTAGTCTCATAATCTGGTGAACTGGGTTTGCGGCTCCGCACCTCCACATGCAGCTGCTGGGTGACCTTGGGCCAGTCACACTTCTTTGAAGTCTCTCAGCCCCACTCACCTCACAGAGTGTTTGTTGTGGGGGAGGAAGGGAAAGGAGAATGTTAGCCGCTTTGAGACTCCTGAAGGGGAGTGAAAGGCGGGATATCAAATCCAAACTCTTCTTCTTCTTCTTCATTCCATCCTGAAGTTAAAGCTATGATATTGTTAGCACTTTGGGAAGTAGCTGTAGTGACGTGCAACTGTTCTGGAAAAAAACAACCTGATTCTTTAGTTAGATCAGCTCTTAATTCATGGAAATGTGCTACTACTCACTTTTGTTGATAGTTGTAGTTAAGTAGAAGTTAAAATTAGCGTGTCCGACTAGACCCGTCAGTCACAAAGTTTGACCAGCCTGGTTCTAGATAAAAGAGTTATTTTGCATACCGTGCGCTTGTACTTCAATGGAGGCAGGAGCTGGTCTGCATATTTAAGGCAGGAGCAAGAACAGCAACTTAGACCTCATGCTGGGTGTTGGTGTAGATCTTGTGGTGACTATTGATTCTCATGAGGCAGAGGGGTGGAAGCACAACAGCAAAGGCCCTGCTGTGAAAAACAATTGATAGCTCCTTGTTCCCCCAAAATATAGACTTGCTTGCTTCAGTAGAAACCAGCCTATTTTGCAAATGAAGTGCCAATAACTGTCTGGTGCCTAGTAGCTGGTACGTGGAAAAGAATTTATTTATAAGCTGCTTTCTTTTGCTGATTCAAGCTCATAGCCACCACTTCTTCTGTTCAAGAGGTATAACTTAATAATTGTGCCTCAGCAACAAAACCTACTGAGAAGCTTCTGTATACTGGCTGGAGAGCAAAACAGTGCATGTTCATGTGTCTTACAGGCAAATTGTTCCAGAGAAATGGAAGCTAGCATCCATTCCAAGGGACTAAACCATTAAGATGACATTGGCCTGATTTTTATTTTATTTTTAATTGTTGTCCAAAATAAAAACACGTTGCTTTAATCTCTTAGGAAGAGAACATGCAACAAGCCCGTGAAGAGGAAGAGAGACGTAAAGAAGCAACTGCCCACTTCCAGATCACACTAAATGAAATTCAGGCACAGCTGGAACAGCATGGCATACACAATGCAAAGCTTCGCCAGGAAAATATTGAATTAGGAGAGAAGTTGAAGAAACTTGTAGAACAATATACACTGCGAGAAGAAGTAAGTGGATTTATTAGTCCTTCACTGTTTTAGACATTGCTTTGTTATTCAATAGCATTTCATTTTGGATTATTACAGCTTGATGATATTATCTCACATGAACATATTTACTCTTAGGTTTGAATGTGATGCAGTGGCTTCTGACTGCAGGAAATGCATTTGACAAAGTAATTAATAATCAAAGGCTACACGTAGAAGGAAGGAGACGTCATTTAAAGCTTGACATTATAAGATGCAGTACTTGCACACTATAAAGAAATACAGAAAGGAATACAAATTCTACTTACCTCAACTTAGGAGCAAATGTTTGATCTATACAATGTTTCTGTATAGCCATGTGGGGAACCTGTGGTCCTCCACCTGTGCTCTTGACTCTATAATCCCTGTCCATTGGTCATTTGACTGGGGCTGATGAGAGTTGCAGTCCAGCAATATCTGGAAAGCCACAGGTTCTGGCTCTTTCAGACACTCTGGGTTGTATCCAGCATTGCCTTTCAGTGAATGGAATAGTTCCTTCAATTTACAGAGAGGGCAGAGCTCCAGTGGAGGCTCTGCTGAAGGAACAAGGAGGGCCATTATTTTCACTGACTCCACCCGCAGCACCCCATGTCATCTCTTACTCTGTGATGGAGGGTCCATTACCCTGCCCTTCAATCAGATTTTCAGCAGGTATCAGGGGAAGGAAGAATTCACAAATGTTGCTTTCTTCCATGGTATTGTCCCATGTTTTGCTCAGTGCAGCTCTAAATCAAACCCTCTCTTGTTGTCCTGCCCTTCCTCCTGGAAGCAAGGGGGTGGTACACATGGTAAACTGGGTTGAGAGAAAGTACCAGTCCAAGAGAGAAGACATACAGATGTTTTCCTTTTACATTTTTAAAATGCTGTTGCATTCCTTCAGGGATCCATAAGACTCTCTTATTGAAATTTCACAGGGTTTAAATTGCACCAGTTAACTAAATAGAAACTCTGAATGGCATTATTATTATTCTTCTTATTATTATTATTATTATTATTTTCTTTACCACCCTCTCCAAACTTCAGTTACTGCCTGTTCTATTTAGTATTGAATAATCCACTGTATAGTGTGTCTTACAGAGTTAATGTGGCTAAACAATATTGTTTGAAATCAGCTTCTCGTTTTCTCCGTTTCATCTCAATGGCTGCACTTCTCAGTCTTTGATCCTGCTCCTTAATAAAAAAGCCTCTACTATAAGTCAAGCTTTTAAACATTTCCTCAAGCCCACTTCTGCTTACTTGTTTTTGAAGTGCCGCAGATTACTATATTCTGTGTTAGAATCAGAATTTATGTTTCTGGGGTGTATGTGCAGCACCTGTTGCTTAATGGTGTAATCCTGTGCATGTTTACTCAGAAGTAAGCCTACTCTGTTAAGCGGGGTTACTAAGTGTGCATAGGATTGCAGCCTGCATGTGTTTCGTCAGTCATACGTTGGTGGTGGTCACTTCGATTTCAAGGGGTTTTTGATGGTGTCGAAACTGCTAGCACGTGTTTTCCAGGTTAAGCGTGGCGGTGGCCAGTTAGTTAAACCAGGTAGGAGCCATGATGAACATGAGGGTAACTTTAAAGTTTTTTTTTAAAAAAAGTCTGAAATGCAAATTCAGTTTTGAATCTTTTGAAAAGGTTTACTAGGTATTGATGGTACCAACATCCATGCTTTCTTCTAGCACATGGACAAAGTCTTCAAGCATAAAGAACTACAACAGCAGCTGGTGGATGCCAAGCTTCAACAGACAACTCAACTTATAAAAGAAGCAGAAGAGAAGCATCAGAGAGAGAGGGAGTTTGTAAGTATTTCTGATTGCATGAAAAGTATTTGGATATGCCTAAATTTTCCCTCTGGTAGTAACTTGGTACAGTAGTGCATTTTAGGCCTGAAACTATAACTAGAACAAATGGTAAAGTGCTCCATTTGAATGTTCTGTCTCGTGCTTACTGTATGTTAGCAAACTTATCAGTAATCCGTATAGGTCATAAGTCCTCTAGAATGGGCAGTTTGGCAACTTCTACACAGTTCACTGGCATGGAGTAAATTTGTAGCACTAAAATGTATAATATATAAATAATAAAAATCATTTATGTATGTATTTGTACCCCACCCATCTGACTGGGTTGCCCCAGCCACTCTGGGCAGCCTCCAGCACATATAAAAACATAATAAGACCTTAAACCTTAAAAAGCTTCCCTATGCAGGGCTGCCTTCAGATGTTTCCTAAATGTTATATAATTACTCATCTCCTTAACATCTGATGGGAGGGCATTCCACAGGGTGGGCCCTCTCCCTAGTTCCCTGTAGCTTCACTTCTTGTAGTGTGGGAACTGCCAGAAGGCCCTCGGTGCTGGATCTCTCCGGGCTGAACGATGGGGGTGGAGATGCTCTTTCAGGTATACATATATATATATGCAGTTTTGTTTCTTGCTGGTCTCATTACCTCTTAGCAGCTTAGTACAGTGGTACCTCGGGTTAAGTACTTAATTCATTCCGGAGGTCTGTTTTTAACCTGAAACTGTTCTTAACCTGAAGCACCGCTTTAGCTAATGGGGCCCCCCGCTGCCACCGAACCGTCGGAGCACGATTTCTGTTCTCATCCTGAAGCAAAGTTCTTAACCCGAGGTACTATTTCTGGGTTAGCGGAGTCTGTAACCTGAAGCATATGTAACCCGAGGTCCCACTGTAATGCATTTCTACATTCCATTATTTTTTCTTCTGCTTGGAAGAAATACAGGTGTGTTAACTCTTGATGGCTGGGATGCCTAGCAGTTTTATGAGAGCATTTAAAAAAACCTGCTACAAGAAAATCTTTAGATTAACATATTTATAATTCTATAAATTCAAAATATTTTGAACAGATATTCTGTAGTTACTCAACAAAAGCTGTGTATTTTTAGTGAACAATTAAAGTATGTTGCGGAACACCAGATCATCACATTGTGTGATCCATGGCGCATTAAATTCTTCAGTGCACTTAAACTCAGAACATCTTTCCAGTGATGTTCATCCAAAACAAAACCTTTGCCTTTGCAGAGAAAAATCTGCAGTAGCGTTGTAGAATCTCCAGTAGTTAGGATATAGTAACCAGTGATACTATATCCTATATAGGAGTGGAAATCTCCACTAGTGTTAATAGGAACTGCTAAACAAAACCAAATACAGTAAGACTGGCTAAATATGTTCATATTTTTGAATTTATTTGTAAATTTGTCTCTCTTTAGTTTTTCATGTATCACCACTTTAATTAACCTTAAGAAAACAAATACATTTGTTCTAATTGACTTTGAAAAAATGGCTCTAAATTTGAATGCAGGCAGGTAAGTTTCTTCATCTTCTGCCAATAAATAACTTTGTTTAAAATCTCTTACATAAAATAGGAAGAATAAAGGCTTAGCAAAATGTAGATGATGTGCTTTCTTTGGTACAAAGGTAATGTAGAGACAATACAATTTTTCTTCCTCTTCAGCTGCTAAAAGAGGCTACTGAGTCTAGACACAAGTGTGAACAGATGAAACAGCAAGAAGCTCAATTAAAACAGCAGGTAAACTAATTTAAACATTTGCTGCATTAAGGATGTTAATCACTTAGTTACAAACTTGGTTGAGAAAATAATTCTCTTAGAATTTCTAAAACATTTTCAGAAAGTAGCAAATCAGTGAAACAAGTTGGAAACCCACAAGAAGCCCCTGGGACAGGGAAGATAAAACAGTTGGGAAATTCCACCCCCCCCCCCCCTTGGAAAATTGGTGAACTCTTGAGATAATGAGTAGCTTCCTGTTTCCTAGCCCCCTAAGTCTGTGCTGGTGTTCCCCTCAACTTTTCCGGCTAGATTTGGGGAGGGGCACATGAGAGGAGAGGGAGTAGTTCTGTTGCACAAGGGGAAATCCTTGCGCTAGCTTGAGCCCATTATTGTTATTGTTGTTAGAAAACAGTATATTAACTCATTTCTTGTTCTGATGGTGCTGGGTACGTTTTGGCTGGTCTCTGGCAAATTCACAGGACTATTATTTTCCCCCAAGGTGGCTGTTTTTGGGCCATAATGCAGGTACTTGTGAAACCATTCTTGTGAGTGGGCTTATCACTTTAAAGTGGCTGCTCTTATGTCATGCTAGGTAAGTCTCAAAAACCAGACTTTCCTAGCGTATGATGATCCCACTAACAAGAATAGATTTTAATATGAACCTCCACTGCATGATGCCACGTGGAAAAGTTCTACCTTGTGGCAAAAAGTTCTAATGCCTTGGTTCTTGGTTTGGTAGTGCCCTGCCTAAATCTAAATGCTGCTGGATTGACTTCATTTTTCCAATGCTTACTAATAGTGCATGGGAAAGTACCCCTGAGAAACTCAGTGCTGAAACAAATTGCATACTAACCTATAATATTGGCAACGACTTAACAATATTAAAACCATTTTTGTGCACCCAGTGGCTTGGCTTTTTTGTTCTATGCCTTATTCTGCAGCTTAAAGTGAAAGAGATCTTGGTCAATAGTGGCACAAATAAGCAGTTCAATTGGGCATTTAGTTTCTAGAATGATTTTGGCAAAAACATGTCTTGTGTGGTGTCCTGAAAGGTTTGTGATAGATTTACATGTCACGTTTTGTAGAGGACTGATGAGATATGTTCACCCTTGACAGCCCAACCACTCACGAACTTGTTATTCCTGTAGTACCTTCCCTTCCACCTCAGGTTTTGCGTCATTATTGCATACTATGCAAATAAAAGAATTTGTATTACTTTAATATGGGTTAGGTAGCCTACAGTGCAGTCCTACACACGTCTACTCAGGAGAAAGCACCATTAAGTTCAGTGCAACTTTCTCCCAGGTACCTGTGTGTAGCATTGCATCCTTAATCTGTTGGTTCTAAGAGAGGAGTGGGAGAACGAATGGTTAGTTTGCAAGATTTTTCCTAGGGCATGTGCATAGGTGGTGGTTGAGTTTAAAACTCGAGTGAATAGAGCTTAGATAAAAGTTCTTCAGAGGGGGAAATGGGCTCAAAGCAGTTCACTTCAGTGAGACTACTCATGAGTAGGACTTAATTGACCACAACCCAGCAAAACAAAGAATTCTTTATTCTCATTATTTTTAACTCCTTTAGCATGCTGTTATGCTTTGAAAGCCACCTCATCCTTAGGTCATTGTCACATAAGTGAAGTTCAATCTTTTGAAATCACGTATTTCACTGTTTACCAAATAGTGGAATTTCCATTGTGTAGCTACTACATTTTATGTGTAACTCTAAATATTGCATATGTATAGAGGACTTAAGCATTGTCTCCTTCAGCTTTCTCTCTACATGGATAAATTTGAAGAATTCCAGACAACAATGGCAAAGAGCAACGAACTTTTCACAACATTCAGGCAAGAGATGGAAAAGGTACTTTGTTTACATGTATTATGTTCTGATCTGCCTCATTCATTCATTTACAGTGGGGAGATCGTAGCAAGACTGCAGCCTTTGCAGTGGAGGCTGCTCCATGAGGGTGAATGGGACAGTGCCCCACCAACCTTACTCTCCCCTTATCCAGCTCCCAGCTACCTGCCTGTCTCCAGGGTTGGCATTTCCTGTCAGAATCCTCCACCTTAGCCTCGGTTTTGCCCTCGTGGAATGCAGCAGGGAGGTGGACAGACACAAAACTAGAATGAGTTGGTTCCACCTGCCATAGACTCTTGCTACGGTCCGCCCTCCCAGTCGCCGAATCCTATATACGTGAAACTTGACTTCTGAGAAAAGAGGTAGAGATTGCACTGAGAAGGACCTAGCCAGCCTGTGCAGATCTTAATTATTGAAATCATCACCATTAGAGTTATTAATGATTTTAATTACTAAAATGCCAATAACTGAGTGATGCTTTTCTTGTGGGAGATAGTATAGTGCACTTAAAACAAAAACGAAAATCTTTAAATGAAACATTTAGGGAGCACTGGGGGAGGAGAGGGGAGAAAGCTCCATTGCACAAGGGAAAATCCTCCTACTGATGGAACATTCACCTTAGCACTGTGTCAAATTCCTCCCGTAATGTCTTTTTTTCAGTTTAACATCTCATTTTAAACAGTGAGCTTGAGTGACTTAAGAATAAAGAGGCATTGAGAGTTAAAAGGTAGGATTGGCTAATCTTAGGCCTCAGGCACCAGCTGGCTGAGGCTCATGGGAGTTAGTGATCCTGGGGGTTAGTGATCACCAAAAGGTTAGTCATCCTGGATTTAAGTAGTGAAATGTTTTTGCTTAAAAGAAATCAATAACTTGAACGTTTCAGATGACCAAGAAGATAAAAAAACTGGAAAAAGAAATAATAGTTTGGCGCACAAAATGGGAAAACAACAACAAAGCTCTCTTGCAAATGGCTGAAGAAGTGAGTATTAGGTTTCATGATTAAAAATCCAATGTGCCTTATATATTATGGAGGTAGCCTGTTTTGTATAGTTTTGTAGAATGTGAAGTTGAATCAAAACCACCAGGTCTCCAACCCGTCATTGGAAAGCAGACTGTACAAAAGTGGTTAAGAAAGGCTTTAGATTTTTTAATGTTTGTGGATAAGCTTGTTGATGTCATGATCCATACAAATAATTTGGCTGACTTGGTGAACAAATTTATTTTGAATAGATGTCTTCATTCATATTCTAAATACGTTGGGCAGTGTATGCTACTAGGTGATTTCACTAGTGCAGTTTAACTTGCCTTCCCTATGTACCCCCTGCACCCTTCCCAAATCTGCTCCAAAGGGTTGGTGGGACCCCAGAACAGAGGGAGGCGAAGTTCTGATTCACAGCCAAAAGTCCTTGCCCTAGCAGAAGCTCTTTGTTCTGTACTGCCTGTTGTCTTTCTTTTTCTCTTGTGAAATAGTTACCGGTTATTTTTATACAAATCTCTTTTCTTAATATCTTCTGGTAGACAAGGGAGGGCCCTGCTTAATACTTCTAAACATATAATTTATTATCTTGTTTCTGAACATTTCAAGTATTTCTAGCATGCTCTTCATTGTAATGCAGGGTACAAAATATATAAATGAAAACCAACCAAACATGCAATCCTAAAATAAAAAGAGCAGATAATATTACAGCATCCGCAGCAACAAGAGGAATAATCAGAAACAGGTCACACAAATGTCATCATGTGCAATCTCTTGCTTGTTTTCTGCAGAAAACAGTGAAGGACAAAGAATACAAAGGCTTCCAAATAAAACTGGAGCGTTTGGAAAAGCTGTGCAGGGCTCTTCAAACAGAAAGGAATGAGCTGAATGAGAAGGTGGAAGTTCTTAAGGAACAGGTTTCTTTAAGAGAAACAGATGTTGATCTAGCTGTGCATGTGTTGCAGTCATGCACACTCAATTCGCATGAGGAACTGGGGAGTTCTACCAATGGAGCGCAAGAAGGAATTCAGCCAGATCCTGAATCATCAGTGGCAAATGAAGGCTCTGAAAAAACTGTTTGCCTGGGTTCCATTCCTACTGCAGATTTTGTTGACTAAAAGTGTAAACACTGTATTGAGAGATATATTTTGTGTATAACTTTAACTGGTGGTGGTAACTCTTAGTTTTGTGGTGAAAATTTTCTTACTTTTTCTACCATATCTGTATTTTCTTAGAACAGAACTTGCCTGGTACAGGAAGCTGCATAGCGGCTATTGAATAGCTTATCTATAAATTTTCCACAACTGTGTTGCACATCTGCCTCGTTTTTTAAAACAGAACTCATAAAGGATGCATGCAGATTCCTTCCTTCTGACCCCATAGCACACATCACCATGTCATCTAAGACTCGTGTACAGATTTAACATCATGTCAGGGGAACAACTGTGGCCAGAGTGTCGCAGACTCGGGTTTGAGGGGGGGGGGAGGGAATTGTTGCTTCTGTTAAGTGAATTAAGGCTTAGTATTGAATTGTAATGACCAAATACTACAGTGAACTATAATTGGAGATGTGATGGCCAGTGGGAGCTCATTACTGGATTCATATATGAACAAAACTAAAAACTCTTACAGGGTTTAGTGTAGCTGCAGTCTTGCCTACAGCTTTGAAATCTATATAATTTTGCAACTGGAAAACAGGGTGTACAACTCACATATTTCTCAGGATTGTCCTGCACAGTCAATTCATAGATGGAGTGACTGTTGCCTGACCTGTTAAAGTGAAGAAACAAGGGAAGAAAACGGGTGCTCAAAAGTTTGTCCAACTAACCACTGACCAAAGCTCAGATGCATTTTGAGCACAGTTTTGCATCATTCTGGAGATAAAACCTTAATAGTTAAAACCTACTGCCTACAAATGCATGTGTGTAGTTGTGGCTTGTCTGATAAAACAAAATGCAATGGGTTTTTGGTTTGTGGGTGCTAGGCAAAAGTACTTTTTTCTCCCATTATTTCTTCACTAGGTTTGGTGCCTAATTAGCATGAGATAATGAACAGCTACAAAGGTGTTCATCACTGAAAATGGGTGTAATGACCAATAACGCTCCATCTGTTGGTCCCTTTAATAGACAGTACAGCAGACCATAATGCACATATTTTACTGGAAACATGTTCCCATGAAAACTTACTTGCCTATTTAACAAGGATAGGTCAGAGTATAGATAATACAGTTTGTCGTCTAGGGATGGAGGGGGGGAATACTCTGATCTGTTTTCTCAACTATTGCTTTTGTAAAATAAAAACGTATGACTAGATAAAACACACCTGTAAGCAAAAGTGCCTTCTGGTATCTATAGGTTACCTGGTAGATTTGGCACATCAGTTAACTAATATACAGCAAGCGAGGCTCCACTTTATTTCTGTTGCGTTTGTGGTTAGTGTTGTGAATGTAGATTGACCTGGAAAAGCCCAGATACCCCCATAATTTGGACTTGTGTTTCTTTTATTTATTTAAAAGACAGGGACCAATAGTGTTTTCTTTGTTAATGTTAGGCAGAGTGCTACTAGGTCAGAAGCTGCTGTTTAACTCTGCCTTGCAGTTAGTAGCTTTCTAGTTGCTGGTTGTTTTGAAAAATACAAATACTCCTATTTCTGGTCTTTAATTTGGTTTTCATTTTTAAGGGATTTCTGACTCAAGCACATAATTGTTGGCAGGTTCTCTCCTTGCCTACCCATTCTCTCTGAATTGCAGATTACTTGAATGTTCAGGCTATGTTGCTATGTGCTACCCTTTTCCTGATGAAATGTACAGAATGGAAATAGATGTCTTGAAAGGAAATAAAGGTTGGATCACACCTACTGAATGTTACCTAATACCATTGAGCAAAATCAAATTGGCATCTGCAGTGACCTAATTTGGAAACTGGCCAGTGAATATTCCTTATAAGGTGCATTTGCAGTTTTTCCTTTTCTTTTTTGGTATGCATTTCAAGTACAGTAAAAGAAAGCAAAGCTGGTGGGAGGTTTTATAGTGAGGAAGGGTAGAATGAGCTTTGTCAGTCATAACCATTTGATTGTAATTGATTCTGGAGAGAAATTTCCTGATGTTTCCTTTAAAAAGAACAACCTTGTCCAATACTTTAAAGAATATATGTGTAAGCAAAGACGTCATAGTAAGTAATTTGAAACTGAATGCAATTTTGAAGGACCAAACTGCAGTGTATCTGAACCATCCCACCCCACCAACCCAATGTATGTGGTTGCCTTGCCTGTAGCCAGGATTGGTGTAACGTTTGCTCTCTTTAGAGAAGAGTAGACTTTGAGTCACAGTGCATTAAAACACCCTAAGGATTGTGGCCACTAATACTTAAACGTAATTGAATTGCATTGACTATTCTTTCTGGTTCCTGTCTTTTCTAAGTGTAGAACTAAATTTTGTTTCCTGAAATCTTAAGACATTCCATACATTGACCAGTGAGAGGGCCAGCATGGGATAAGCTCAGTCCTTGTCTGATCTGGAATTGCGCTGCTATTCTCCAGCTCTTTTTTCCAATGTACTTCCACCTGTACAACCCATGCTTACCACTGGCAGCTGCTTTAATGTGCGAATTCCAGTAATCATGTGCTAAATTTAAGGCTGTTGCTTGTACCGTCCATCTCTCTATACCTTTTGCAATGATGCGTACAGTGGGGGGGGGTGAGCGCACTGTTTTTCCTATTGCATAACCGGTGGTTCAAATGCACAGTTAATCTGCCGATTAAGCCCTAGAATCCTAAACTATTCTCACACAGGACCCTCAAAGCCAACACTCTTTTTCATTTGTAATTCTTAAGTGTATTTGCATACATGCTTGGGGGCTGTATCTTCCCAATCCGTTCTCCTCTCTCTATTACACCTGGTTACGTTACCGTTCAGTTCTCAGGTGTTGCAGAAAATCTACCTCTTCAGACTGTAGATGGAAATAACTGTGAAAAGTGATGCAGATATTTAGTTTGTGCTGAACACTCTGCTTTATTTTTACAACCCATACCTGCTTTCATGAAAAAGAAATGCTGAATAAAATAGCCAGTCTTGTTTTTGCTTTTCAAGAACATTTTGTAGAGATTTTTCACTAATGTGAATCTGAAATTTTATCTACTCAGTTCTGTATAAATTAAGTAAATATGTGTGCTTAATATACTAGGCTATGTGTCTTATTTTTTTTTTTAGAGTTCTCAACTAAATTTCACTTTTCTGGCTGTAGGTCTTGTCCATAGATGTGTGGTGTTCACTGTACGTATTATTAAGTGAACTGTAAACATGCAGTTTTGCACTTCCATAGCTATCCTAAGGATTCAGAATTGAAAACAAAGCCCTTCCATCAGTGTATCTAAATGTTAAAACACCATAGCTGTCTTAAACATTCCTTTAATAATGGGATGGAAAACTCCATTCGATTTCCGTCAGTAGTGCATCAAAAGAGTTTACCAGCACCATCTAGTGGCAAAAGACAGAGTCTTAACGAGCATCTATTATGGGTGTATGTCTTACACAAACCTGAGGACAACAATCCCTTTAAATTATCTATTGAACTTGTGGTCTGTACTATTTCTTCCATCTCAACTAATAAATTGAAGCAAAATTCTCTTTTTATAAATCGAAAAGGAAGAAGTTAAGGATAGAAAGTGTCAGGATGTCATTCTAACATTCATTTTTGTTTTACCACTCACTGTCACTGGCTACAGTGTGAACAAGCAGCATTTTGCCCAATAGTTTTCCCTCTGTCCTTTACAGGGAGCAATGTGATTTAATAAACCAAACAGTGCTTTGTATTAAGGTGCCTAATGTGTATTTTTGCAGCCAGCCCCCCCCCCCCCAAGTTGTGCTTTTTTCACGATTACGAAAAATAAAATATTTCTCTCTCTCTACATTAATGTGCAGCTGGTGGTTTGGAAATACCTGTTTTGCTAAGTGACCTTATGAGAAAGTATCCCAATCACACTACTGTTAGGCATGCCTGAGAGAAGATACGATAGCCATCTTCAAATATCCCAAGAGCTTTCACATGGAAGAGAGAACATGTTTGTTTTCTCCTGCTCTGGAGGGTAGGACTCGAAACAATGGCTTTAAGTTTCTGAATAAATGTTCAAAAAAACTTCCTGACAGTAAGAGCTGTTCAGCAGTGGAACAGACTCCCACAAGAGGTGACGGACTCTCCTTCCTTTGAGGTTTTTAAGCAGAGGTTGGATGGCCATCTGTCATGGATGTTTTAGCTAAGATTCCTGCAGTGCTGGGGGTTGGGCTAGATGACCCTTGTGTCCCTTCCAACTCTTAAGATTCTGTGTCATGAAAGAGCTACAAAGTCTTGACAGTTAGGGACAGCTCTTCACAAAAAGGATGACCTTGCTTCACATTGTTCTAGTTCAAGAAAAAAAAAGGTAAATTCTATGGTAAGGTAAAGATAAATGACCCCTGGACAGTTAAATCCAGTCAAAGGTGACTATGGAAACATTAGCAAATAGTGTCTTCAGTCAATTGAATACCCAGAAAGTGTCAAGTGTGTTGTTTTCTGTTTTCCTTTCATGATGAAAGGTGCGAGGTAATCTGGGCTTGTGGGGTCTACGCAACTGGGATTTCATAGTTAAAAACATAAGAAGAGCCTGCTGGTTCAGGACAATGACCCATCTAGCCAAGCATCCTGTTCTCACAGTGGCCAACCAGAGGCCTGTCGGAAGTTCGCAAGCAGAATTTGAGCACAAGAGCACTCCAGCTTCCTGTGGTAGCAACTGATATTACTGCCTCCAACTGCAGAGTAGCCATCAATAGCCCTCACCTCCAGGAATTTGTCTAATCCTCTCTTAAAGCCATATGTAGGGTAGTTGAAGTCACCCATTACTCTAATGCCTCTTTTGGGTGCTTCCTTGATTTCATTCTTCATCTCAAGATCTCCCTGAGCATTTTGATCAAGGGGATGATAGCATGCTGCTAGTACAAAATGGTTAAATTACCCACAATAATTATGTGGGGAAGGTTGCCCCTTTGGGGATTTCTAGCTTGCTAGACTCCGAGCTTTCTTTGACATACAAAGTTCAAAGCTGACACCTTGAAATAGATGATCCGGCTGACCAGAGAATTATGCTACTTAGGGGGGAATGGGCTTGATCCTATGTCTTTTCCCCAGGCACAGGAGTTGAGCATGAGAGAACAGTTAACTCAGTAGCTTGCTAGTGCTTTGGAATCTGAAATATTCCTACTCGAAGGCATTTCAGCTAGCTCTAAGTGTTTTGCTAAGTGAAGACGAATTGGGCAGTTCAAGTACCCTTGAACCAGGATTATGATAAATCTTGTTAATCGCTATTGTTAATCCATCAGTTTCCCCTAGTTCTCTCAAATGAACAAATCTATTGCACAAAAACAAGTTTCTTTTTGTACTGGATTAATTCATTATCTTTTGTTTCTTCAATTATTTTCTCAAAATGCCATTCTAATAGAATTGAATGCACTACAAAAAATTGCCACGTTTAAAAAAAGACATTACATTTGTTAACTAATACCAACCTATATTTCAGAGAGACATTTTTAATAATTGGGTGGTTGTTTTAAAAAATGCCTTCTCTACTTGAAAAGTCTCCTTTTGTGGATTTATATTCAGTGGTTCTCAAGGGCCAGAAAACCTCAATATTAAAGTCTAAGGCGAGAAGAATGCTATCAGGTTTACATTACTGTCTGAAGAACTAAATATGCAAAGTTTCTTCTGCTTTGTCTGCATGTTGATCAGTATTTAGGCATAGTATGCACAAATATGAGGGCATTGAGTTGTTATATTTCAGCTGGTGAGTAGGCGTTAAATCCTGCTGCTTTGACTGCACATGCCAGTTCCTTTTGCAGAACCAGCAGGAGCAGCCAACACAGAATTGAACTCCACCCATCACCCCAAATTGCCCGGTGATGTCAGCCAATGGACAAGGTTTGGGGGAAATGGCCTCACTTGGCTGCATTGGATCCACTGGTAGGCCTGCATTGGCCCATGGGCTGTAGGTTCCCCACCCCTGATTTACACATATGATAAAATAAATTCACACTCTTTTCTTTCCATGTTAGAGCAGAGCATGAAGGTTGTGAAACAAGCTCCACAAGGCTCACTAACTGCTTTATGCCTAACATAAGAAGAAGAAGAGGAGTTTGGATTTGATATCCCGCCTTTCACTCCCTTTAAGGAGTCTCAAAGCGGCTAACATTCTCCTTTCCCTTCCTCCCCCACAACAAACACTCTGTGAGGTGAGTGGGGCTGAGAGACTTCAAAGAAGTGTGACTGGCCCAAGGTCACCCAGCAGCTGCATGTGGAGGAGCAGAGACGCGAACCCGGTTCCCCAGATTACGAGTTTCTATTGCTCTTAACCACTACACCACACATAAATATATATCACTGACCATTCAGAAAGGGATTTGAAGAATGGAGCAAATATGAAGGAATGTCTCTTGTTCTCAGGCACTGTTTACTTATTAAATTCTTATATATGAGAAGTACAGTAAATTCCAAGCATACTTTGAACCATAATGAGGCATAATGTACCTTAGCCTGCCTCCTTGTTTTCATTGTTTTTCATATCTTCTTAATAGGTCATCCTTGGAAACAAGGGTCAGGTTTCCTCCCAGAGATGCAGTAACATTCTTTGCATTATTCACTTATACTTCAGGAAATTCACCAAGAATTAACAAAGGCAGTTGATGCTATAATCACTTTCACTCAGGAAGCTGTCCATGCAGAACCAACTACTGTATAGACTTTTAAGTTATATGAACTGCTGCTCCCAACCTCCCTTTCAAACTTGACTAGGGTAATATGGAAAGAAAGCCAAGTGGTTTAAATAATTTAAGAATTTGTGTACTGCTGCTTTATTGGCTGGTGCTGTTCCAAAGTCAAATATTCTGCAAGATCTGGTTCCCTGGAAATTATTTCTGCCATGACATATTTATTGCTTGCAAAGTAAGGTTAGATAGAGCTTCAATAGTTTGTTTGCTTTTTGTGTTCACAAATCCTTACAGGAGGTAATACATTTTTAAATCAAAGTCTTTGCTCCCTCTTTCACATCCTGGGTTTTACATCTACTTCTAGCTGTTTTTGTTTAGCTTTAGAAGACATTTAACTATTCATCTTGAATGTAAGAGTTGGGAGAGGCAATTGCAGAACACCCACTAAAATAAAACACAGCTTGGGTGGCCTTCTGGCGGTATCCTTTTCAATGAAAGGGAAAAAACAGGTGTTAAGTAACACTCTAAATAATCTTGACATGCACACTCAAGATTACGGGAAGATCAAAAGCCATTCCTTGTAAGGGAGTTGCTACAGCCCCTTGATCATTTTGGTTGACCTTAATGCACGGTTTCCAGCTCTACAATATCCTTCTTGAGATGTGGAGACCAGAACTGAACAAAATATTCTAAGTGTAGTCTGTTTCCAGATTTTCTGTAATAGCACATTAGCAGTTGTATGTTTGTTTGTTTGATTCCTTCCCTAACGATATAAAAATGGAATTCATATTATTCACAGCTGCCATATACTGGTGTGCTATCCTCCTAGTAATTGTATAAAGCAGCCATAAAGACATTCTGTTAACATCAGCAGGACCAATATGGCTCTAATCCAGTATAAAACTCACATGCTCCTTGGATGAATATTTGCATAGGAACTGCTTGCATATTTTCTATTTGTATTGAGCTTTACTTGCAAACCTAGATTTTGTTGTGCCTGGATTACCAAGTGTCTTTGCTGTACCTGCCCCTGCTTAAGTATTTACCTTTTTATAGACCTATAAAAGAAACTTAGGATAGTACCCCTTTTCTAATATGTGTTGGACAATGTGAATGTATGGGATTGAGATCATGCCATTTCCACTGTGTGAAACTGCAGGAATTATTGCAGAAAACAACAAAGCGATTGAATACACTTGGCATAGCATATTACCTTGCCATTTCATTATTCAGTGTAAGTCATCTAAAACTTGAAATAAACTCATTTTTATTATAAATGTGAAATAGATGGTCATAGTTGTAATAATTTGGAAAGGCAACTAACTGCTGGTGACGAAGTGTGACAATTTCAAAACTGGTGACTAATATGCTGCAGTGGATGACAACCTGTTGACTAAATCGAGGCTTGTATCTTCATAGAACATATGTGGTGGCCTTGAGAAAGGTTGTGGTTAGAATAAATGTAAAACACTGAAAAGTACAGTAGAAAATGTTTTTAAAATTGACTTTACATTAGCTGACAATTTAACAAGGAACAAAATCGCTAATATGAGTGCTAAGTTTATCAACTTCCTGTCAATCATTATTGACATATTTACCAGTCTTACATTTTGTGAAGTTGGACTGAATAGTTTCTGGATTGTTTAGGATCTAATTTGGTGATGAACGGCTAGTTAAAAATTAACTTGTTCAAATTCATGTGTGGTGGCAATATTGGTTCACACATTTGCTCAACTATGATCTTAAAGAAAGGTCTGATAGAACTGTTTAATTTATGCATGATAGTATTCCACCAAATGTGATTCATTGCCAAATAAGACTGATTATTTTGTTTTTATGCACATTTATTAGCTGAGGCTCGAGCCATAAGCATATATTTAACTTTCTACAGCTGTGGCCATACTTAAATATGCAGTTGGCTGTGTCTCTGTTTTCATTTGGCCTAAGGCACAAATGCCTGCAACAGAAGGTTAATAAAAGGATGCAATATCAACTTAAACATTTCCTCAGTTTTCTATACCATTGAAACTAACCCAAACACTGTTTCTCCTTACATCTTCTTTTTTCTTCTCATCTCCATTCTGATTGTCAGGTATGTGGAGAATCGAAGCATAAACAAGTATTAAAATATGTTTCATTTTATGTCTGTCTGTTAATAACTCTTCTGTAGTTCAAGAAACAATTCCTATTAAAATATAATCCTGCATCTGTTAAACTTGAATGGTTTCTTATGTCAGTAGGGTGGGTTATTTGAGGTCTACGTGTAGTAAAGGCAAAATAACATAACATACTGGGAAAATGGTCTATCCCTGCAAATCTGCCATCTTTGCAGTGGAATGCACTGCACACCCAGCAGGTTGTTTTTAAAAGGCAAACAGGAGCATAGTAGGTTTTAACCGGGAAGACAGCAGGTGTTTGTCTGAAAACTTCACTGCAGGCCATTCTCTCTTCCCTGTTATTTATTTAATAATCACTTTTCTAAAGATAGGGTTCTCTAAAGCAGTTTTCAAAGCAAGCCAAAAACTCAAAGCAACCCAATGTCATCAAACCAGTTTTAAACTGCATGTCTATTTATATCCCACTCCAAGTACCTGAGGTAGTTATGTTAACTGCAAAATCTTCTTGCCCTGTTGGTCACCTTTCCCTGGCCCACCAAAATAAAAGCTTGAGCACAAGGGTTTTTGCACTACTTCCGGAAAACCATGTTGGTCTCCAAGACGCAACTCCTGGGGGCTGATATCCCTTTGGCCTCCCCAATAAAATATGTGAGGGGGTGGCCACCCCAAATTGATAGGCATAGCCATTCAAATGGTGTGCGTGCACCGCATCTTGTGATCGATTATGCGACGTGGGGTCTCTTTGGACCCCCCCCCCCAATATTTCATTGAAGTGGGCACCCTGGCCAAGACCAGGGCTTTTTTCGGGGGTACTCGCCGGAACTCAGTTCCATAACCTCTCAGGTGGGTGCCATTGCTATTCTAAGAGAGAGGTGTCCCTGGTGAGTTCCGGCACCCCCTTTCTCCCCCTAGAAAAACAGCACTGGCCAAGAAGTATCTATTTTGCTAAGGCTTTTACCCCACGGTCACCTGCACCCACCCTCTGAACTGGGCTTCGAGTTAAGTCTTCAGGTGAGAGGAAATTCCACAGCTAACCCCAGGTGGCCTCTGCTGGGCACACCTTGGTGCCCAGATGCCAGAGAGATTTAAACGCCGTGGGGCTGCTTTTTTCATGGGGGGGGGGGGCTCTCTGCACATGCTCAGATGCGCAGCCCTACTGCGCCATTCTTCGAAGAGCAGGGCGTCAGGGTCAAGCAAGCCCGTCCCTGAGGTGGCCATGTGGGCGTCTAGCGTGTCTCCTCAGAGTGTGGCTCTCACCCCGCGGCGGCGGCGGCGGTTGCCTCCTGCTCCAGCCGGGCGTGTGGAGGTGGAGGCTGCGGAGCGGGAACGCCGTTTTGGGCACGTGCCCTGAGGAAGCTTTTTTTTCTTCCCCTTCCCTCCCCTTCCCTTTCCCGAGCAGCTGCCGCCGCCGCCGCCGCTTCCCGCTCTCGGCTTTCTGAGGAAAACCTCTGAGGGAAGCAGAAGAAGAAGGCGCGAAGAAGAAGAAAGCTTCTCTCCGTCTCCCGCCTCCTCCTCCTCCGCCTCCCCCCTCGGGCAGCACTGCAGAGGCAGCTCCGCTCCGCACTGGGGAGGAGGAGGAGGAGGCGGGGGAGGCCGCCGCCGGACGGAGGACGAGGTTCAGCCGGGGCTGCTGCAGAGGCTCCTCGCTCGCCCCTCTCGCCCGCCGCCAGGAGTTTCTCTCCCGGCCTCGGGAGTCGCGCCGCCCCCTGCCTGATTCCCCGCTGCCATGGAGCCTGGAGCAGCAGCAGCAGCCGCTGCTGGGCCGGCAGCCGCCGCCGGAGCCGCGGCGCTCTTCCTGGCTGCGAGCGAGCAGCAGGGCTACTCCGAGCTGTTCTCGCTTTGCGGCGGCGGCCAAGCTGCGCCCGAGGCGGGGGGACCGGCAGGAGCGACCCCAGCCGCCGCCGCTGAAGGGAGCAAAGTGGCGGAGTTGTTCCGGGCGTCGCAGCTGCCTGCCGAGACGCTTCATCAGGTAAAGTAGTAGGAGGGGCGCGCAAACACACACACACACGTGCAGAGTGTCTTCTGGGCATGTGCAGAGTGCCTTCATCCTAACTATTAGCGGGTGAGGTTTTTTCCCCAGGTCGGAGAGTTGCACTCTGGTTGTGCCTAAAAATAGAGAGATGCTGTGACTTTCTCCCACGAGGTTGTGTGATTCGCCTGTCTGATGTGCCCCCAGCCTCATGATTAGTCCAGTTGTGCGGTTTTGGAAAAGAAGGCGATCTCCTTTCCTGCGCCCCCTTTGCAAACCTTGATATGTGGTGCAAGAACAAAAACATCTGTTTCTGTTGTCTTTCTCTGTGTCAACGTTTTTTGGTTTTGGTTTTTTGTACGCTCTTGTTCTGTTTCTTCTGTCTCCTTTCGTTAGTAAGGTACACACATGCCTTTGAGTACCGGGAGTGGTGTTTAAACTGTGGCTCCTGTCAGATTGCAGAGTATAGGTAGACAAACCTTTTCAGTACAGAGTTGTAGAAAATATGGGTGCTGTTAGCTTGTAAAAGTGAACTGCTGTTTATTTTATACTCAAGAACATCTTGAGGATAGAATAAGCAAATTCACCCTTTAGTTCCCATTGCCCTGTATACAGATTCTTGGTTTGATCTTTGCAAGAAGTAATCCTAATAAAACCCACACAAGAGTAGATCTCATTACAGCTCCTATCTCACTTCCGAATTGTTTTTGAATTTTGTTACCTATTGCACCTATTGGTACTTGGTGTTTGATTCCAGAATGCTGTTCATTCGGTCATGTAGTTCACATGTATTGTAACTGCTAATTTTTCACACTGGGAGTCAGATTGTAGATTGCAATGGAAGGGAGCCTTAGTTTTATGCTGTCTCATCATCCCACTTCCTTTATTTCCTGAGAAGTCTACAAAGGGAGGTAAAAACAAATGAAAACTGTAGTAACTTGCAGCTGTAAAGACACACATTGTTTGTTATTGTTTGATATATACCTCCTCCTCTACCAGCTGCAAAAATGTTGCAGCTGTCTTTATATAATAGACATTTCCTGTTGCTTTTTTTAAAAAAATATTTTTTGGCAAGCAGTAGCCTCTGAAAATTTTGCTCCTAAGTTTAACATCGGTACTTTAAATATTAATTTAAAAATATTGCACTAACAATAGATACTATTTCACCTTCAAGGGGCTAATATTTTTGCTAGTAGTGGAAGATAGACACTTGTGGTATCCATTTGTGTTATTTTGGGATGAATTAAAGGTTGAGATCCTTTGGGATACAAATGAAACGTTACTCATGCATACCACTCCAGTTACAAGATAGAGTAGAAGAAGTTGAGTTTTTAGTTGCCTTTGAGAATCAAGTTGTTTGCTTGATCCAAAGAACACCGAATACAGTAGAGAACTGTACACCCACTGCTGTTTCCACATTTCGAGACCTCCAGCCCACTGTAACCTAACTTGGAAATAATTAGAACTGTCAAAGGAAGAAAAGGAATGTGCCCAAACAGCATTTAATTTCCCCATTCCCAATCCACTGAACCAAGAGGATAAGTAGACATCAAAAAAATAAAATAAAAAAGTGGATGCAACAGACAGTGTTCTTCTGGCATCAGTCATACACAGACAACTTCTATTGATTGAAGTTGGTTTTATTTCTGATCAAGTAAGTTCAGGATTGTAGCCAAAGAGTAAAGTTTACACAAAAGCCAGTTAATGGATTCTATAGTCCTCTACCCCACCCCCACCCCACATCAGCTGCCTTCTGCGCCCATACTGTGCAGATCCGGACATAGTCATATGTTCCTGTTCTCATTTTTGTTAGTGGATTAGAACAGAATGTTCTTGGGGATAGGGGTGGGGGTTGGAAAGGCTGATATACCCCCAGATTTATTAATGATATTTCTCAATTGGATCTACATTTCTACCCATTTCAATAGACACAACTGTCTTTTAAACTGATTGCTTATCTGCAACAATTTGGCACCAACCTCCCTGGGGCTTTATTGTTTTCTGCCTGTGGAACCATGCAGTATTGATTCATTATCACAAAGCTTCTAATAGTATGTGAAAAGGTAGAGGAACACACAGACTGTAGTTCATATATAAGAATATAACTTCAAAACACTTGTTGTAAATCATATAGCAAGAAGTATTTTAAAATCTAGGTTGGGATGCAGGTAAAGCTAGCCAGGCCTTAAAGGCACTAATAATTGTCTCCTGTTTCCCTAGAAACTGTCTGTTGTTTGTTGCTTGCTGCTGTACCAATATGGGCACTTGTTACTCTTTCAAGTGGTTCTGTGTTAAGTTTTTGAGATGTCATTCTGAGATGTCATTTGCATAAAATGTTATCTATAAATTATTCCACCAAACATTGTTCCTCTGCATTGTGCTAATCACCTTTCAGGAGAGCGAATAGTGGCCCTGATCCAGTGCACAGAAATACATTTTTCCTTTGCAAACCTCTTCCTGTGGTTTATGATGTAAAGAAAAGCTTATCTTTGAACATGCCAGTTTTGGTTCTTGCATTGTTGCTTGATGTTATCTATACAGAAGTGGTAGATTTTAAAACATCTTTCTCAGACCTAGGTAAAGAATATGGTTTGAAGTAGCCGTACATAAAATCTTCATTCGTTTTTGACACTTGCAAAAATGCACAGTGCTTGTCCTAAGTCCTTTTTAAAAAATGAGAGATAAGAAGGAATGTCATTATGGGGAAAAGTTGTCACCCTTACATTGTAATGATCCTTCTAGTAGTGCAGATGGAAGCAGGTCAGATTTGAGGTATGCAGACTTGTAAAAGTTAGATGAACACTGAATACTATTGTAATTCAAGCCTCAAATGTTCTCCAGGTTAGATGAGTCCTAAAGGTTGTAGCAGTTCAGGCAGCTAGAGCACAAAGCTAGACCTGGCACCAGTAGTCAGCAAGGTCAGGTACTGGCCAAGGGCTCTAGGTGCTCAGAAGACTTCCTTACCAGCCTGTGCAAGCCATGTCATCACTCCTTTTGCCACTGGGCCCCTGCAATGCCCTGCATTTGAGGTACATTATAATCTTTAAAACCCTATCTATAGACCTATAGAGGGGACGGACAGCAGGCACCAGCAGGACATGCAGATGGCCCCCTGAATCCTTGTGCTAGCCCTGATGAAAGCAGTGCTTATGGAACTGAATGGCAAGGCTGGTCTCTGTTGGTTGGATGATTTTGTAGAGTATTTGAGGGTAGCATTCTACAGTCAGTAGGTAACGTTACCCAGTTTGGGTAATAATGACTCCTATTACTTAGTACTCAACATAAAGTTAAGCTCCAGCTTTGGTAGTATAGAAACTGCCATTTTTTGTTCTTTGTTTTGCTTGAGTTCTCAACCTAACAAGGAACCTGTCTGTTTCACTTAAAGCTGAAGGCAGAGCTGCTGGATGTTATATTATTAAAAATGGGGGATCAGCTACCGTCTGTTTCATAGGTGTAATTTGAAGCCTGCAGAGCACCTGGTAGAGACTAATCCCTTTAAGCCTGCTATCTCCTCTTACACTCCATCATATGACTTTGACTAAAAATGCAGACTTTGTAGCTTCAGCTTCAAACTGGTTTCTTTTCTCTGTCACGCACACAGCCATACCACTTTGCTTAACATCCAAACATCCAGCCTGATGAATAGCTCTGAAAAACTTGCCCACTATTTTGTTAATAGCGTAGATTGCCTGACAGTTGATGTTAGATTTTTTCCTTATAGACCAACATGGAGTATTTTGTTGTGTTGTGTTGTGTTGTATTTGGCTTTTTGTGAATTAGTAGTAGTTCATTGCTTAGTGTAATACCATCTTGGGCTTTCTCAGCAACATATTAGGTTCTTTTTATGCATCTTTTAAAAACATATTTGTGATAAGAAAGCTTTTCAGGTTTTTATTTTTCTGTGTAGAACTTTACAGTCTTCTGTTTTTTGTTCTTACTTTTCTAAGTTATGCTTAAAATGCTCAGCTATAGCATTAAGTAATTCATTGATACCACAGAATTCGGGTGTGTGTGTGTTAATTTATGTGGTAATCATATGAACTGCTATATATGATTTCATTATTCAACATTTCTTTTTATCAGTTTGCTCTAAGACAAACAAAACTTTCTTTTTTAACCATTAGGAAATAAATGCTTTAAAAATGTGCTAGGAATATGAGGTCACAATTTTGTATGTTAACTTTGCTGCTGATGGCAGGAAGAAGCACCCATTTCAGGAAAAGACTTTCAAATTCATTTAATAGATAGCTTATGTATTTTGAAATAAATCTGTCAGTTGAAGTTACTGAGTGTTAAAATGTTTCCTCATTAGTACCTAGCATCTGAAGAAATCTTAGAGCTGTTTGAAATTTGCATGCAGGATACCTATGTTTAGATGCCCTGGCTTAATTTTGGAGTACAGGTGATCTTTGAGAGACAATAGTAATACGTAATCTAGTTTGAAATCTCTGCTGTTGTCTTGCCGGGTGGTCTTTCAGTGTTTTGTCATCAGAACACTGTAAGATTTTGGTAAGTTTACAGTGTAGGATTACTGTCATTATGTGGCTGTAACCATGCTATTTTTCTGGAAAAAGAGGTCCTGGAGCTCACCGCGAACTTCTCTCTTGTTCTCTTAGAATGGAAATGGTGTCTACCTGAGAGGTACTGGAGCTGAGCTCTGGTGACCTCTGCCTGAAAAAAAAACCTTGGCTGTAACTCTGATAATGTGCATCTTTCTGCATTAGATTTTTCTTTCATTTCCTTCACCATTGCCACTCCAATCTTCAGTGAGGCTAACAAGTTTAGGGGGAAGGTTTTGTCAATTTTATGGAAACATGGCCGGCTTTTTCTTTTTCTTTAAAAAAAAGTGCAATGGTGCTGTGATAAGAAATAAAAATCAAGGTTTTTCTCTTGACCTTGCCAATTTCACTGGAAAACAGAAGGGCAAGGAGATGGGGGAAGGAAATGGAAGTTTTGGAGATATCCACATTCACAGAAAAAGAGATGAACCAAGAAAGGAAACATCTGCTAATAATGTACAAAGACATACTTTTCTGACGTTCAATGCCGGACATTCAGTGCGCTTAAAAAAAATTGGGTTGTGTGTGATTGGGTTGTTCTTGCTTTTTTTTGATTATGTATTCTGTGTTGTGCTTTTATCCTGTGAACTTCCCTGAGACCTGCGGATATAGGGCGGTATACTAAATAAATAAATAATTAAAGTTAAGGAAGGTGAGGTTAGCTGTGAAAAAAGGCCATTCCCAAATGTGTACAAGTCTATGAAAAAATTGATGGGTGAAGGAATTGTGCTTCACATAAAATCCATCTGTTTGTGGGTGATGAACAGTTCAGGAAAGGTGAAATTAGATTATGTATCTACTTCCTGTATGTCTGTTTACAAATCTGATACAAGCATATTTTAAAACTGAATTCCTGTTTTTCACATAGGCATAACACCCACAGGAAATAGGCTTTATATTGCTTTGAATACCACTAGGAAAGTGGTTTTAATTTTATCAAGTTGCTATCTCAAAGCACTATGGAAGAAGCAATATTGAACTAAAAGTCCAAATGTCTACCATGAGGTTACATCACACTTACAAGTTTAGGACGTGATTAATCTCATGCAGCAATGAGTTAATAGCTAGTAGCTATAATTTGAAATGCAAAATTACTACAGACCATTTTTAGCCAGACAGTATTCAGATCTGAATGCTGGAGAAAATGCACATCGCAAATACATTATTTTATTATCGCCCACAGTACATGTCTCAGAATTTCATCTGAAGCATCTGAAGGTAGTGTTTAGATGGAATGCTAACCTAATTTGATCTGATGGAACCTCACCAGGAAACCTGAACTATGAATTTTTGTAAAGCTGTATACCTGTGGAACAAGTCTGTCACCTGCATCAACTTGATACTATCAGGTTTATGCTTGTTGGAACTTAATGAGATGCTGATACGAAATTGCTGCTCAATAGGTGGCTACTGTTGTAGCAACATCACTTTCTTTTATGGCCAATCATGTGTGACCTGACTTTAAAGGGACTGCAAGTAAGTAGTGTATCTGCTGTTGTCATACTATAATCCAGGAATATAGCCTTGGAAGGACATGTGCATAATTCCTACTCAAATTTTGTGTTTGCAGTGTTATGAAACATCTGCTGAAACTATTCTAGCAAAGACATTAATAATTTTTTAAATCTTCATATGGGGAACAAGAAGTAAAAATAATGGATCATATCCAACCAGGTTTTCTTTGGAGGAGCAATTGGAATTGCTATGTTCATCAGTTTCAAAGGCTTTATTATGAGGAGGACTAACATTGGCTATAACCCTATGTTTGAAATACTGGGTTGCTAATTGATGCTAGATTCTCAGAATAGTTATTGCTGTGATGGGATGTTTGCTGGTATTTTCCTTATTCCAAACTGTACAGAGTTGTCATGGAAAAATGCTCCTATACCATTATTTTCTGTGGGGCTACAGCATGTTGTATAGTGAATAACTATTCACTTAATACTGTGGATAGAGATGCCTTTTCCAACATTTTATATTGTTTTATAGTCCAACACCTAGTCCAACATCTTGATAATATTGTGAGATATGGATGCAGGGGCTGATTTTGCTTTGTGATCTTGCTGAACAAAGGGAAGGACCATTCCCAAATAGTAGACCTCAAATCCTTGATGCCCCAGATTATCAGTTTCCCAGTAGCATGACAGATAAAGATCCTTGTCTAAGACCTTGGAGTTTAGACTTTCTTTCAGAATTAAACAATGCTGTACTAGATGGCCTAGGCTGATTCTGGGTAAGGCAGCTTTCTGTATTCATATTCCATGACCCAGATTACCTGTCACACTAAGCCAAATAGGCAGTCGTATGAAGATCACAGCCACTGCACTTCTCCTTTGTCCTTCTGTGCTGTGCTACCCAAGGGCTAAATGATAGTTTGGCTTAGCATTGCATTTGAACCTGAACTTGTTGTTTGTCAAGGCAAACCACAAGGTGTAATCAAAGTTTGCTTTTGGTTTGGGGAAGATAATCCATGAGTCCAGGCTCAGACATAACTCTAAGCTAAACCTCAAGTAGCGCACCAGGCCTTTGGCTGATTAATATTCTACAGCCTTTTAAATGTGTTTGTGGGAGAGCGGGTTATTGTTATGTTTTGCTTTAGTTTTAGCTATCTATCTTGTGAACCACACTGAGAGCTTCGAATGAGGGGCGGTATATAAATTTAATTTTTTAAAAAAATACTTGTTGTTTTTATAAACATAAACTCCCCCATGTTTAGAGTAAAGAGCTTTTATTCATGCATAGGAAAGTGTTTTATTAAGGACAATGTTTTTTAAATTTTAATTTTTTAATTTTCAAATATCCCAGGGTTCAATTATGTAACTTGTTTTTATCATGAACTACACAGACTTATATGCGAGGGCATAAATTAAACTGTATGATATAATGTCTTCACAATGTCAATAGGCACACAGTGTTGCAGTTGTAAGGACCTGTTTTTGAGCTGTTGTAATTGTGCAAATTGCAAGGGGGCATGCTTTCCCTGCCCCACGTGGTGGTGCTGGAACATAGAATTTGTGCCTTTGTCCAATCACAGTCATTAATCACGTGAGCATTGAAAGCATTTGCAGTGGGCCACAATGTTTGTTCATATCTGTGAAAAATGCTGACGTGGCCCCCAGAAAATGGCACCTGCTTATATTTACAGATGGCAGCAGAAAGGTGGAAGGAATAGCAACAGCAACTAGGCTCTGTTCCAAAAACTATGAATGTAATTCTGCTTGCCCACCTGTGAGTGTGTGTGTGTTCTGGTTTTGTTTAATGACAGTATGCTGCAATAAGGTTTTACCCTATTCAATGGAACCGCTGGCAAATATTGTACAGCTGGAGTTTGATAAGGATGGTAAGTGCAGAACAAAATATCTGGGGCAAAACTCCACAAAGATCAAAATGAAAATCAGGGCAAAGTATTTTCTGGAATGTAGGAGAGGGGCTTAAAGCACATTCTGTCCTGGAATGGTAACTGGCTGTTCAAAAGGAAAAAAAATGGTGATGGGTTCACGAAAACCCTTGTTCTTCCTAACTAGCTCCAGATTTTCTATGCAGTGCCTCACTTAGAGCTGGCCCACTCCATATTGAGAGCAATATCTTTTAGCAGCAGTAATCTGTTGTACCAAGTGGCTGGATTTTCCCTTCAATTCATAGTTTTTCAGCTCAAGTGCACATATGACAGAGCATTGAAGATTCAATTTATATTGAGAAATAAGCCATATAAGAACATAAAGGGCAGAATATGCTTTGAGGTTTTGCAATTCTGGCTCTCATTTAAAATATTTTTAAACCAGTCTCTCAAATTTTTCAGTTTTCCCCTCACAATCTTTTGATCTTTCGCTCGCACTTTTCTTAAGTCAGTCTTGAATGTGAGCTGCTATAGCATTTTGAAAGCTTGAGTTTCTTGTCCAGTTAATTATTTCCAATCTAGTTGTTCACAAACAGATGGAAGCAGGTGTGTCATGACAGAGGTGGTCGGCAGCTTAAGTGTTGAAAACTACAGTACATTGGAAATATTCATGATATCCAAGTCTATATTTGCTACATTGCAGATTAGAAAGATTTTTTTTTAAAAAAACACAACTTTAAGTAGTAGAGCACCTCCTTTCCATGCAGAAGGCTCCAGATTCAGTCTCTGGCATTTGCAGATTAGACTGGGCATGGCCCTTATCTGAACCATGACTCTTGTCTCTGCACTATAATGGCACTGTTTTTAACGTCTACTACCTCTTTTGATGACATAATGTTATATAGGATTGCCATATGTCTGAAATTTCTCGGACATACCTGAAATATTGTATCCGAAAATAGTGTCTGGGTGGAAATCAGCTAAATGCGCAGGAAAATCTGTATGGCAACCAATGTCGGCAGTGTTGATTTTGCCGTTTTTCCTAAGGAAAAGCTCAACAACTTTGCCTAAAAAGCTTTTTTAAATATGGCAACCCTGTGTTATAGTCACCAGTGGTCAAACCCATCTGTAGATGAGCATAGGATTGCGACTAAATTCAATTCCTTCTCTACTGTGGCTCTGTTGCTGCCTGTTTTTAGGGTTTGTGTAAGCATTGCACTTGTGCCATTATAAGTGTGGTGCTATGTCGTCTCCCTGATGCTGGCATATCTTTGGGCTCCACTGGGATTTGGCCAGCCAGCATGAGTTGAGGATAGGGTTGTGCTGCCAGTTAATTAAGCACAAGTATGAAACTTTTTTCAATGTGGGGGGAAAATCTGAGGAAAGAGCTTTATTTCGTGAAGAGTAGTCATCTTGCATGTTCTTAGGAAAAGAGAAGTACTTTCATAGGGTATACTGAGTAATATGCAAACTCAGAGTCTCCTTTTCAGGTTTCGTTCATTTAGGCATTTTGGTTGTGTAAAGTGAAATAACATTGTTATTTTTAACTCAAATAGCTTCTGGGAGCGAGATTAAATTATCATTCCCTCCGTGCCCCATTTTCATAAAATCATAGTGCTAATAGTAGCTGGGAAGGGGAGTTTGTTGGAACCATGGTGGGAAGAAGTATTAACTCATTTCCCACACACTGCGGTCCTGCTTCCGCACAGGTGTTCCCGTTTACTTTGTTAAAAGCATGGTAGTTGCTTTCATGCAACAAATGAAACCTCTGGTTTGACCCTAAGAGATTTTCTGCATACTGTATATGCAGAAGCACATTTTCACCTGAACCATAGGCAAGCTTGCACACAAAACACAGTTTCTGGTAATTCTGACAAACTAAGACCTAGAGATGTCATATTTACAGCACACTTGAAGAATTATAGAATCCTAGAATTGGAAGAGATCATGAGAGTCTTCTAGTCCAACCCCCCGCAATACAGGAATCTTTTACCCAAGGTGAGGCTTGAACCCACAACCCTGAGATTAAGAGTCTAATGCTCTACCAACTAAGATCCTAAAGTTGGAATGGTCAGCATGAGTAATATAGTTCAATCCCTTTGCAGTTACACAGAAGTTGCTATTTACTTGGTTAGTGAGATTATCCGTCTCTGAAAGAGTGACCAGCAGTATTTATTTTCAAGACTGGCATTTTGCCATTAAGGGTGGTTCTTCCCTTGATGACTACAGCATCAAGCAGTAACTTATATGATTCGATGAGCATCACAGGTCACATAGCACAGACAGAACTTTTTAATAGTCAGTTCACACATCCCCTGCAGAGAAACATTAAAATATATTCTTTTCCATTGGATTTTCAAATTCCTGTACTTGACAGTTCTTCTTTAACTCTTCTTGCTTTGTAGTCACCAAACCAAATGGATATTCCTCTTTTTCTCACAGCCATGACCTGATATCCTTTCAGCTAAGCTAATCATTACATTTCCCCCTTTTCTCTGGGAGTCAGGGCCTCCCATGACATGGCCCACCCCACCCATAAGGCATGGTGAGACAACTGCCTCAGGCAGCATGATCCACAGAGGCAGCAGATCCTGATTATTCCCGCCTTGTTCCTACTGTAGAGCTTCACTCAGCTCTTTTTCCCTGGCAGCTAGGCGGGGGTACATGGTTCGTCTCAGGTGCCAATATGTCTTGGGCTGGCCATGCCTGATGTGCAGCTGTTTCTCATCCTTACCCTTGCTGTGCTCAGCCCCTCTAGTCTTATTTTGTGCTGTAGAGATCCATTTCCCTTTGATTTGGCTCTTTGCTAGCAGCCTTTATCATAAAGTCATCTATCCTAATTGACTAAAAATATGCATCAGGTTGGTAAGGGAAGTTCTTCTTTATCTGCGGCTGTACCCTGCAAAATGCTTGCAACTGAATTGATGACTTCTACCATTTTATAGGGGACGCGGGTGGCACTGTGGGTAAAAGCCTCAGTGCCTAGGACTTGCCGATCGAAAGGTCGGCGGTTCGAATCCCCGCGGCGGGGTGCGCTCCCATTGCTCAGTCCCAGCGCCTGCCAACCTAGCAGTTCGAAAGCACCCCCGGGTGCAAGTAGATAAATAGGGACCGCTTACTGGCGGGAAGGTAAACGGCGTTTCCGTGTGCTGCGCTGGCTCGCCAGATGCAGCTTTGTCACGCTGGCCACGTGACACGGAAGTGTCTCCGGACAGCGCTGGCCCTCGGCCTCTTAAGTGAGATGGGCGCACAACCCTAGAGTCGGACACGACTGGCCCGTACGGGCAGGGGTACCTTTACCTTTACCATTTTATTGGTTCATGATGACAGTTTTAGAGCACTACGATAATATATAGACTAAACATATAGGCTAAACAGATTACAGCATTTTAGACAAACTATATATGTATAACAGACTTCTATATTCTAAAGGGTCTTTTCATTCTTTAGAAAGCAGCCTGGGGGCTTGGCCACACAAGCTGACTCCCTGATAAAGTTGTTGCCATCTCACAGTAAGTACTCTATAGTTGCGGAGCACACGTTTTCAGGACTAGTGTCTTACAATTTGCAGTAAAGAATAAAAATAAACAAAATCTCTTGTTTTTCACAGCGTGAAAACAACCCGCTCCCCAACAACTGAAACTGTGGCCAAACTTTTGACCATATCTTAATTAAAATCAAAACTATGATTTGGAGACAGACTTAACTATAGTTTGCAGCTATGTTTGAAGTAAGCAAACGATGGTTAGGCAAGCCAGGAAAGAGAAGGGAACCAGAATTGAGAAGGGAGGAAATCTGTGGCCCCATGGCACATTCCTATTAACTCGTGTGACATCTGAAAGGAACCAGTATGTTTTCCTCTTCACTGGGTTAAATAAACAACAAGGAAAGGTTGCTTGGAGTCCTGCCAGAATCACAGCGCTCTTAACTGATCTGATGTAATGCAAGGCAAGCTCATTTAGCCTTTATGGGCCTGATAAGTGACCCAGCATTAAACCTAGCAAGTGACTTTTGCTTCTACAAATGTTTGTTGCATACACAGATGTAGAGGGCGTAAGTATTATTTACTTTTTTTTCATTGGGTTTATATGTCTAAAAGGTTAAGGAGTAACTATGATTCACGTACTGCCACAAAAGAAATTAGATATTTCTACAATCCAATTTTCTCATGTATCCTAGTAAACCGAGGATGTAAGACCATTTAAATAATGAATACGTATATATGTGTATATACTTGAGAAGACTTTACACACATACCGTATTTTTCGCCCTATAGGACGCACATTTTCCCCTACAAAAATGAAGGGGAAATGTGTGTGTATCCTATGGGGCAAATGCAGGCTTTCGCTGAAGCCTGGAGAGTGAGAGGGGTCGGTGTGCACCGACCCCTCTCGCTCCCCAGGCTTCAGGAAGCTATCCGCAAGCCTTGCAAGCCCGGCGGGAGGTCCCGCGGGCTCACAAGGCTTGCGGGCAGCAGCCTGCAGCCCACAAGCTCGGGGGACAGCGGGGAGGCGCAGCGCCGCCACCCCGCTATTCCCCGACCTGGTCTGGAGGCTGGCAAGGGGGAGAAGCAAGGGGTATGTACACACACACACACACACACACACACACACATGTACAACCTCCCCGCCTCTTTATCTGTTTGAGGAGCACAAATTTTTATTTTTGAGATTAAAATTGTATATCAAAGGTAGACAAATCAGTTGCATTAAAATTGTTGGAAGTAGTACAGGTATTACTTGGGATTTAAAAACACCACCACCACTATACTCTTATTTCTCTGTATCTTGTATACTTATACAAGTTACAACGTTTTGTAGGATTATTGCAGGACAGATAACTTTCCAAAATAACATCATTACATTTACCTTCTGGAGCAACTGTTCTCTGTCTGTAACTTTGGAGTGAATACAGAAGACCTACTGACAGGGCGGAGAAAATGTGATTCTTTCTGGGCTGTGAAGACATTAGTTCTACTTATCCTTCCGAGTTGCTGCAATGTTTTGTGTCATTTCCTGGTGACAACCCACAACAGATGAAGTCTCTTGTCTATCTGATTGTCTGGCCATCCTTCCATAAAGAGGTAATCCTGTGGCTGCATCTGCAGTCCTAGGCTCTTGAATTATGTTGCCCTTCCTTTCTGACATTTGCCAGAGTCTCCACTGGATCAAATCCCTTTCCACTACTGGAAAGTCATTTTTGGATCCAATCCATTGTTTCATAACAACAGTTAATTTGTTTTGTTTTGTAGTTGGCATATTTATGAAACTTGTGTTTGATTATCTTATTAGTTTTTATAGTATGAATATTTAGAAAATAACTGACTATTATTTTTATTGGTCGAGTGATCAAAATATTTTTTTGGGACCAATCACATGCCTAAGCTTACATACATTTTTTAAAAGAAATCAATGCATTGGCTTAGCCTGTTAGTCTTGCATCTCCCTGTTTCATGTGGGTGATGGTCCTGTTAAGAAGCCATGTTAAAGTAGCATGTAAGTTCATTCTTCATATTACTAAACTGAAATAAAACTCTTTTAAAATCAGTTATTAAAGCTGGTCAGGAATTGTAGGGCAGTGTGCTGATACTGTTGCTAGCCAATATTCAGTTGACTTTTCTACAACCCTTTGGAAATGTGCCGAAACATTTATCTACAGAGCTCACTCCAAGATAAAATAATGAATGTGTTTCCAGGGCAATCTCTACCATGACTTAAAATATTATGTCTGTCTTCATTGTTACAGTATATAAAAGATGTTGCTGCATAACTTTAGAAATATGTGCTCAATATCCAGGTACTGTATAGCGCCTCACATTTTAAAATAAATAATGCTATCCTTTGGCTTCAACCTATTCACATTTTAACTTGTAATATGTCACATATTTCCAACAAAACAATGGAACATCTGGTAAGTGTTTCCAGGTTTGTTTTTCTTCCCAATTGAGGAAAGGATCGTGGCTGTTTCCAGCCGTTCTCTCCTGTAGTCACATGCTGCTTGCCCCTAAAGCCAACCTTGGCTGCCATCCAGAAGCAATACTCCTGACTTTATTATCATAGGCCAAGTTTAAAAGAACTATAGTAAAAGAAAAAGTTGGAGATATTTTGCACTGAAATGGAATCATCCATGATGGAATGGAGTACCAGTCCATTTTCTTTATTTTTGAAGGGTGGAAGTTTCTCAGTCACTTTGAAAAACTAATTGGATGATATAACTCGCCTGTGAAAAGGTTGCTTTCTGTAGCTGCAGATTGGACTGTGGTTGTGAAAATTACATTTTCATGTTATGTTTAAAGGAATAACTGTAAAGGAAAGCCCCAATAATATTGTTGTGCTTTATATTACCAATTTTATTTTATAAATCTCTGCTCTCAAGAGTTTAATTTCTTATATGCTGAAAGCTATTGAAAATATTCTTCCATGCTGCCCTCATTTCTGCATCATGTTATATATCTGGGCCCAAATGGAATATAAATCTCTTACTGGCCTAAATCTGAGACTAATCCTTTTCATAGCTTTTGTAGAAAATCAATTTCCTCTGCATGGTGTCAAAGTTTTTGAGGTCAGTTTGGTTTGGAAATGTTCCCAATGCACTTTCGCGGTGGTATAAGGTCTTCTGGGGTGCAAATTCATTCTTGCTCTTGAATTTCTGACCAAAATGAAGCCAACTGGGTTTCACTGTGTGTCTGTGTGTTTTCTCTGAAAATGTGAGGGAGATATGCATTGTGTTGGATAGGATGTTTTCCTTCTCCCTCATCCCCTGCATTGTAGTGTCCTTTTGGAGCCAAAGGTTTTGAGCTCTCTAAAATGCAGCATTTCACAAACAGACCCAACAGGCTTTTAAAATTAAGATGAGCTGAAGCATAACACACCTTGATATTGAATAAATTATAAACAATGTGAAAAAGGCTAACATCTGCTAGCTTTGGTCTTAACATCATACAATGTGATTTTAAACATAAGGGATTTTTTGTTTTTCAGTGTTTTTCAGTGCTGCAGAACCAGTAGTAGGCAACTTGACTCACCTTAAAGAGTTGTATTTAAGTTATGTGGTTTGGCCCAAATAAATAACTAAATTATTTTTTAAAGTACATTTATATGCTGCCCATTAGCACAAGTTCTCTGTGCAGCTTACAATAGAAGTTAAAACAATTAGATATAAAAATGCTTACAGCATGAAGCCAGCAGAAGATAAAAAGGAAAACAGGAAAGCTCACAGCATCACCAGAGATTCACAAATCTTGACACATTTTGATGAGGCTGCACACAAATGGTTTAATCTTTAAGGAGACCTTGGAATCATCCTGTAATAAGTTCTATTAAATCCAGTCCTGTTAAATTCTATTAAATCTAGAGGGGCATACTGTATGTGTTAGGAACTCTTATCTTTGCTAGAGAAGATCAGACTCTCTTGTCCCTGCTTTTCTGCCATCTTGTCTATTCCATTTACTAATTAGAGATTTTAAAATTATGGAGAGCCAGTGTGGTGTAGTGGTTAAGAGCGGTAGTCTCATAATCTGGGGAACCGGGTTCGCGTCTTCGCTCCTCCACATGCAGCTGCTGGGTGACCTTGGGCCAGTCACACTTTGAAGTCTCTCAGCCCCACTCACCTCACAGAGTGTTTGTTGTGGGGGAGGAAGGGAAAGGAGAATGTGAGCCGCTTTGAAGACTCCTTAAAGGGAGTGAAAGGCAGGATATCAAATCCAAACTCTTCTTCTCTTCTTCTTCTAATTATATGCACTCAAGACAAGAAAGATAAGAAATGTTGGCATTCCACTTTTGCAAGCTCTGCTTTTAGAAGGAGATTGGGACTTAAATAATTCACTTCATTTTCTATCCATTCTATTCCAAAATTTCAAAATTTAGTTAGAACACTTATTTTTGAGAATAATTTATAAAAAGTCTGTCCCAAATCCTATACCCACTTAAAAAACCCACAGTTTTCCTGGCACATTCACCATGTACCTCATCCTACATGGGGACCACCAGGAGGGCCTCATCTGCTGATTTTAAAGCATGGGCAGGTTGATATTGGAGATAGCTTGTGAGGGAGTATTCTTGCAAATAGCTTTTCAAAGTGCAGCAGTGTGTTCAATATCAATTACTTCACTTCTATAATTTGCACCATTATTACAGTGGGGAATAAACTACTGCATTACTAAGATCTGATCTTTACTTAATCTACATATGTCTTGGGATGTGGGCAGATAGTTCCTCCCATTTTATTTCCTGACTTTGAGTGAGGAGCATGGGATACTTTTGAAAAGGTATTCTGCTGAGGTATTTCTGCCCAGCAGTATGGGAATAGTTGTACCCAGAACTGTTTGGGGTCTTTCAGCAGCCAAGGGGACACAACAGCCAAATTAATAACTTTGATGATTCATATATCTCAGTTTGTAGTGTTGCTGACTTTAAAAAAAAATGCATATGAGACCTGGGTACTTCATAAATGACAAAGTTACTCATTAAGCAAAAACATTTAAAAAAACAATTTCTCATCTGAGAATTGGTTTTGTGTATGCATGCAAAAATTGAAGAGCTTTAAAAAATGTATTCAAGATTTGTCTCACAGGATCATAAATGTGGAGTAACAGGTGGAACAAGTCTCATAGTTAAAATATTTCTATGTATCGTGTCCCGACCTGTTTGTCAGGCTATTCTCTGTTAAAGTTACTCATGGATGGAGCCTTTGGACTTGCCCTTCCTGTGAAAGAGGGATTTTTAACAAATGCAGTGTACAGTGGTACCTTGGTTTACAAACTTAATCCGTTCAGGAAGTCTGTTCTTAAACCAAAGTGTTCTTAAACCAAGGCGTTCTTAAACCAAGGTGTGCTTTCCCATAGAAAGTAATGGAAAATGGATTAATCTGTTCCAGATGATGAAAAATAACCCCTAAAACATTTAAACATGAATTTTACTATTTAACAAGGCCATTGATCCATAAAACAAAAGCATTAGACCAGGCTGCAATCTACTATCCAGTACAGTGGTACCTCGGGTTACATACGCTTCAGGTTACATACACTTCAGGATACAGACTCCGCTAACCCAGAAATAGTACCTCGGGTTAAGAACTTTGCTTCAGGATGAGAATAGAAATCGTGCTCCGGCGGCGCAGCGACAGCAGGAGGCCCCATTAGCTAAAGTGGTGCTTCAAGTTAAGAACAGTTTCAGGTTAAGAACAGACCTCCGGAACAAATTAAGTATGTAACCAGAGGTACCACTGTCTAAAAATCCTTACTGCACCAGCATCCTGCTCACGCCGTCCTGCGCATCCCATGGTCACCTTTCCACCTGTCTCCAGGGTCAGTCAGGCTTGCCCTCCCCGATCTCTCTCTCCGTCAGGCTGCGATGGAGGCAGGAGAGAACCCTGCTTCACCCGCCTCCCTCCTTCCCAGAGCGGGCCTGGTGCGGCAACGCAGACAGGCAGCTGGAGCCAGGGAGCCCAAAGAGCCACACGCCTGCCATTCCGTTTGCCTGCAATCAGCGCTTCCACGGCAGAGAGACCCAGAAGCAGAGAGCGAGGCAGCCGCTTGGAGGGCCATCCTTGCTGGCGCTAACCGCTGCTTGCCTCTCCTCTCCTCGCCTCTGTTCTGCTGAGAATCGGGGATTGCTCTGCCAGTGGGAAGATAGCTATGGAAAGAGTGAGCGGGAGCCCGGTTCTGGAAACCGGGGCAATCTGGAGGAAGCAGTAGGTGAAGTGTGGGGCTTGCGGTGCACTGCTCTGGGCTGGAGGCGGCTCCCTCATTCACCGCTGCTGCCGGGCTGAGCTCCATGCTCGCTCCTAAGCTGGTGCTTTGTGCCTGGCGGGGGAAGGTGCACCTCTCGAGGCTGGGAGAGCGGAGCATGCTGAGGGAGCGGAGCAAGCAGAAGTGCAGCCCCAAACGGAGTACGTTTGCAATCCAAAAAATAAATAAATACGCAAACCGGAACACTCATTTCCGATTCTGAAGTGTTCGTAATCCAAAAAGTTCGTTGGCTAGGTTGTTCGTAGCCTGAGGTACCACTGTAGTGTGTGCTAATGACATATCTTTTCATCCTCAACTTAAAACGTGCTCTTACTAAGCCACATGGCTCATAAATGTGCTCTGAAAAACCTATATCTTATTTCTGCTGCATTTCTAGATTCCCACCCTCCATTTTAAAGAACACTTAGCCCCCAGACAGCCTATCAAGATCCTGTGGAGTAAGGGGAAATTAGTGGGGGTGGAAATAAACAATATTGAATGCAGATTGAAATATATACATTTATCGGACACAATACCTAAGCACTGGACCCCTATGATCATAAATATTATCACCCATTCCGTTTACTTGATAGGTATTGATGAGTATTTCCTTGAGTGGATGGCTTGAAAATACGAAAGAGTAAGAATATTGTTGTCTTTTCCTCCCACATAAACTTCAGTCAGCAGGAGTGGGGAGATTTGATTGCATACTGTGCCATGATGAGAAATGGGATGAGGATGTCTGCTTCACAAAGACATTTGAGCTAATATGTTCTGTGACTCGTGAGTCAGTCCTGTTCAGTCAGCACTTAGGCTGCAGTCCTATACCTATTTATATGGCTAATACTGTGCACACAGTCCTGTTTACTCTGCATCCAGTGCACTCCCACCACAGGTTCATGAAGTTGTGTACACACAACGTTAACCACAATCTACATCTATCCTGTTTCCTTTTTTAAAAAAATGAAATGCTTTACTTTGATGTGTTTTTCCAAACCAGCATGGATCCAAATTGAAAAAAGAGCAACCTAGCTGTGTTTTAATCTAGTAATGCTTATGCAGTCTAAGCCTCAATGAAATCAACGAAAGTTGTTGTGAGTTGACATGTTGACATTGTGCTGTTACATAGTTAAATGTTTGTGTCTATAAAAATGCAATTAGCCTTAGGTTAAGGCTGAGTGTTTTTTTCTTTTAAAAGCAAACCCAGCCAAATCACCAGCTAGTCGAGGTAACTAACAACAACAACAGAGAAGCTATTTCTTATCCAAAAGCTGCTTCTCATGTGTACATTGGTTTCCATTTCCTACAATCCTACACCAAAATGTATCTGAAGAACATATATGTAATATCTACTTTATATTTGGTGTGTTCTTAGAAGTTAGACAGGAAGGAGCTACTTGGCCAAATACAAAAATGAAACAGGAAAATTGAGGAGGATGCCTTAACAATGTTTTTCCCAAAACAAGAGTTTCTTTCTCTTCCTTTCACTCCCTTGGGCTTGGGCTAGTAACAGAGGAAGCTCAGCTGAATCTCTCCTAATTACAGTTTCTGGTTGCATGTTAGCCTCTTGTTTATCTCAGGAAGATAAATTCACAAGCCTGCATTCTAAGATCATGTTAAATTCTAGACATTTACAGTGTGCATTTTCCTAGGATGTTGTTCAGTGTAGTCAGATACCAGTATGAACATTTATTGGGGGTTGGGAGACTATAGGATAGGGGTGGATGGCCTGCGGCCCTCTAGAAATTATTGGATTCCCAGTAGCAAATGGATAGGGATAATGGGAGTTGGGATCTTAACAACCTCTGGAGGGCCACAGAATACTCGCCACTCTTGTTGTGGATGCAGTGTAATTTCAGGCTGTGGTGGTGAAAGTTGCCTAGTGAGCTGATGCTTCAAATGCTTTTCTTTTTTTAAAGCTGCTCTCACTTTCTCTTATCAGTGATATTTCATTTGTTTACATTTATTAATTATCTAGTCCTCTAGGTGGTGCACAACACTAATCAAACAATGAAATGCAGTATCACATCAGAAAGAATAACATTGGCACAAAAATATAAATACATTAAAAAAGGACTACAGTAATCCCTTAGGTGTCAAAATAAAATACTCAAATGCTGTCAGAGTGGAAATATTTTACCACTTGAAAATGATGTGTCTGAAATATTTTCTAGTAAAAAATACCATGTGATGTGTATCATGGTATTATCACACCACATTAATCTCCAGCAGCAATCTGAAATGTATGCTGTTCTCAGCAGAGGATTCGACTAATGCTCTTATATTGTTTTTAGAAGGTCCTGAGGGTTGATAGAAAGATTTTTTCAGAGCATATCTGTGATTTAGTTATTTCTCATGCCAGCCCAGCACTTCCATTCTGATGTTGTACATTCCTGAACAATCTCCCCGTCCCCCCCACCCCAAGTGTCTCTAGCTCTCGAGCAGGGGCTGTCAACCTGGTCCCTACCACCCACTACTGGGCGTTTCAGGATTCTAGGTGGGCGGTAGGAGGTTCTACGGCACAAGCTGAATCCTCCTTCCATTGAGCACTGGTGGGCGGTAAGGAAATGTTACCATCCAGAAAGATGCATTAGTGGGCGGTAGATATAAAAAGGTTGACTACCCCTACTCTAGAGGGAAAAGGAAGGGTTCTGGATTGGACTCACCAGAGTGGCCTAGCAGAGAAAGAGAATCCTCCAAGGCTAGTGTTTATAGGCAGTAATAGCCCATCAGTTTCTGTTGACCTGCCACTCAAGTAGTTCTGTAGATGTAAAGGTGACAATATTTTCAGAGTTTATTTTAGACAAGGTTGTAGCTGAAGCAGGGTTAGTGAGATGAAAAAGAATGGCTCACAAGAGCCCAGCAACACATCCTGTTTTCTGTTTGGGACCTTAAAGCAGTCAACCCACTTGGAATTGTCAAGTTAATAATTTGATTGATGCACAAGAATTGGAACCTTGTGTTTTGGGACAAAGCACTTTGGACCATTTATCACAGGAGTGTTTACACTGGCAATGTAAAACTTAAAGTAGTTGTTTTTAAGAATGCTTTAACTTGCTTACCAAATCCCAAGTACATTTGTTAATGAAGTACTCTGCTACTTATGACAGGATTAGTACATGCTTAAAAAATAAATACTGCAGAAGCCAAAAACATTTTGGATGTGAACAAATTCACTCTGTCATTTGTTTCCTAGCAAGCGAAAAACAGGACAACAGCAACAGGCGTCGAAGCTTGTACAAGATTGTTCTCCATAGTAGTCCACAAATTCCACGATGAAACTAGTTATGACACACCTGAAAATGTTTTAGTTCTGTTTCTGTGCTCAGGAAGGGTAACAGTTAAAAATAAAGCACAATACCCTATTAGAGTAAAATTGGATATGTGTTTTTGCATTTGTGTTGATTGCCAGTTCAAACAGGAAAAGTTTTACTGCATTTCTAAAAGTATTTATCAGATGTTGGCCTTGTAGAGTAGAGATCATACACCCTTTTTATTTTATAAAAATATAAGCATTTATGCTGTTCTGTGATTATATCTTTTCACCACAGCTGTTGTTGCTCTATTGCACTCAGCAAGGTTAGAAGTCTTTATGGCAAAGTGATGATATAGCAAAAATTCTGTTGGAGGTGTTAACTTTTTAAGTCATGAGACTGTATAATAAAAATTAGAGCGAGTTTTTAAGTTGTCTTGTAATTGATGAAAAACTATTATTAAAAGAAACTGAGAACGATAATGTCAGGAAACGGTTGCTTTTGCTCCTCTCACCTACATGATTAGCCAGTCTGATCTGGCTAGGATTGGCAGGATTCATCAGCTTTTACTCTGATGAATTTTGAATGGTGGAATCTTGAAGAATCCAAGGAGGAGCTGTTTCCCTTTATGGTGCTGCTAGTTGTGCACTTGACAGAACAGAGGTTGCCCTGCCCCCATCAAGACAAACAAAAATAAAGTGCATGCACAAACACACTTTGCTTTCCCAAGGGATCAGGGTAAAAGTGATGTCCAGTAGAATTAATCTGAGCTTTGAAAAGTGCATAGATCTGGAAAAGGAAGTGGGAAAGGGTGTCAACTCTTCTAACAGTAGAAAAAAGTAACCACCCCATAACACCTCATGACCAACGGGATAGTGAGTGGGGCGAGTCGCATAGAGGTCATCATTGCACCCACATGCACCATGTTGGCAATCCCTGCTTTAGAAGATAATGGGTTGTTTCCAAAGGTTCCCTTCCTTCAAGAGGAGTCCCTTTGACAGCATCCCATGTTAATTTTTGCTGTGTTTGCAGCGCCAAAGTGATCTCTCCATGGTGGAAGCCTGGACAGTGTATATGGAGGTTTGTCCTGGGCTGCTCAGGTGACAATACCCCCCTTGAGCCTCACTGATGCTGCCCAAAGGAAATCAGAGAAATACATTTAGCACCAGCTTGGCCGCAGGAGTTGCTGGAAGGAAGCGTACAAGGCACCATCCAACTGTCTTAGGGACTCCACTCTGGATTTGTGCAGGGTTTGCTCCTTAGCATTTTATTTTCCTAAAAATGCTGCACAAGGCAACAGGTATGGGTTGTACCTCAAGGTTTACTCCTGAAGCTTTTCTCACTAATGAGTGTAGCCAAAAGGCAGTGGCATCAGAGTTTTACTTTTCCTAGATGAGCCACCTTCCCAGGTTGATGAGCCCCATCTGCCCCTCATTTCCCTCAACAGCGCATGCAGAAACCTCTTTCTTGACGATTGGACCCACTATTTTGACAGCCAAAGGACTCCTAATACTGGGGGACAGTAATTTTTTTGAAATCATCTAATGAAACATTTTTTTCCTGTTCTTGAGGAAACATTTTCTTCCTGACTAAATTGAGTGAGAGGGAAATTTCTGTAGCTCAACATCTGTTTTTCTTCCTTAAAAAAGAAGAAACTTTTCTACATGCTCCCCACTGGTTATATACAATATTCAGGTATTCCACACAAGGATTACTGTTCCCCCTAACGATGGGCAAAAGAGCTGAGTTGTGTGAAGATAGATTATGTGTAGCACAGTCTCTAGTCAGGGAAGGTATATTTGTAATGGGTGAATGGGGGGATATGGGGAAACTGCCTCTGCAATGGAATGTGAGCCTTTTGGGGTGTCAAATGTAGGTCAGATGCCTGCACCAGAAGTTTGTCTCTTTGCACACACAATTCCAGCTTTTCTTCAGTAGTTTGCATCTTTACAGTTTCATCTCCAACTATTTTTTACATTGAAAGCATTAAGTGTTTTAATTATTTGAACTCTGTCTCCCATCACCCTTCACCCCTTTCTCTCCTTTCAGATTACAGAATTGTGTGGTGCTAAACGTGTTGGCTATTTTGGGCGTGCTCAGTTTTATGCTGCTCTGAAGCTAATCGCTGCTGTGCAGTCTGGCCTCCCAGTACGGATCGAAAGCATTCAGAATGGTAACTGTTTTCAAATAATAATAATAATAATAAATTTATTATTTGTACCCCACCCATCTGGCTGGGTTTCCCCAGCCACTCTGGGCGGCTTTCACAAAGACCAAAAATACACTAAGATGTCACACATTAAAACTTCCCTGAACGTCAAACCCTAGTTGTCTTCCTTGGTGTTTATTCCAAGTCTCTTCGTCTAGCGGTTTTTTCGTCTTGCGAAGCAACCCTATGAGCGGATTAGTGTTATTAGCGCTATTAGCGGTTTAGCGGCTATTAGCGGCTATTAAAGGCTTAAGGGATTAGTGGATTAGCTGCTAAAAGGCTATTAGCAGCTTAGCGCCTTAGAAAAAGGGGGTGGGGAGCGAAAAAACCCCTCAAGAATCGCAAGACATTTTCGTCTTGCGAAGCAAGCCCATAGAGAAATTCGTCCTGCGAAGCACCTCTGAAAACGGAAAACCCTTTCGTCTAGCGGGTTTTCCGTCTTGTGAGGCATTCATCTTGCGGGGCACCACTGTACTCCACAAACCAGTCTCTAGGCAAACGTGAAATCCTCCGTTCAGTTGCTAGATGCAAAAATGTCCACTCTTTTGCACTTTTCTACTCACTGAATTGCCATGTATACCAAATTTCATTTTTATATATCATGTACAAGTACCCCATTAGAAATTCTTATATTGTGAGATACGTTTCTTGGTCAGTCAATGAGGCTATAGATTGTGTTTTGAGTATGAGTATACTTTTGGATAGGAATTCTGTTCTCTTTTAACACTGCTTAGTGTTAAATTGACTTTTGTGGTGGGGAGCTTTGTTTCAATATGCATAGTTCCATGAAATTTTATTTTGTCTTTATTTCTGATATTTATTTAAGAATTGCCCTTGCCTCGATTTATGGCACTGAAAACTGATAGTGATGTAAGGTACAGTCATCCAGCAGAAGCTCATGGAGCTAAATTTCAGATTCCACATGCAACACTTGAAAAAAATTGCTTCAGAAGATTGGATGGAGGAGAAAAGCAGGTAAAGGCCCTTTGCAAGGTAGAAATTTTGGTGCACAACTAACTATAAGGCACTAGATTATTTTTATTTTCTATACACACTGACTGTTGAGATTTCTCATTAAAGTACACTATTATTTATCAGCATGATTATTTGGCTTTTACAATTGATTGCTGCCTCTTTGAACTGCAGATAGTCTTTAATGGTCCAGATGTGTTAACTGAGACGAAAAAGTGAAATTGCTCAGCCATTAGAATGGAATACAATTTATTCTATGAAATGTCAATGCTACAGACTTTTCTTCCAGGTCCAATGTATGTGTTTTGCCAATTGCTTATAAGGCCAGTGGAATACAGTGACACAAAAGCTGTAGCCACCTAGCAAATTTGCCATTGAAAGTTACTACTTGCCCTGTATTCCGCCCCCCCCCCCCTTTTATATCTTACTCATATGAGGGCTAAGGGAAGTCAGAAGAGAGCACTTGATCCCATTTTTGCCAGCTCCTTTAATGGATAAAAAGCAGGCCGTTGTCTTTTTAATAAAAAATAAAAAGTAGGCTAGCTGTATCAACACCTTTCCATGCTGAGGTCTTTCAACACATTAATTTTGCTAATGGTCATCCCTGTGCTTTCTTGAACTATGAACTGGGCAAGAGTGAATATGTGATGTGCCAATTTCAGACAGACAAGAAAGAAGACTTTGAAATCATCAAAATTTAGATTTTGAGTTTTAAACAAGTACTTTAGAAAGTCTCCTATGTGGTATTTGTTAATTTATTTCATATGATAACAAAAACCAAACAGGAGACTGTCCAATGCACTCAAATTTCAAATTAAAAAACTAATGATTTCAAAGTTTTATCTCTGCTTGAAACTGACATTCTTTGATAGTCAGTAGTTTTTCACTTGATAGATAGGCCCTATTGGCTATCAAGTCATATCAGGTAATAAATACTGTTCCATGTCAAGTGTCAAGTACAGTCAGATATTATCATACTGTTGTAAGTCATCTGTCAAATATCAGATCATGAAATCATGTAACAATGAATCTCAGATATTGACATGAATTTTTGAGTGTTCAGCAATATCAAAAATTGCAGAGGGCATATTTATTTATTTTTACAATTTAATATTCTACTGTGGTTAGATGAAATCACTTTGACTATGGAACAGCCAGCATTCAAAGTCCTTATTCTTTTCTAAAAAATTATTTTGAAGCAAGAAGCAAAGTCTCCCCCTATGTCTCCCATTGATTCACCTCCTGCTTCTCCATCAACCTACCAGAGGATTCCCTTGAGTTATGGGTATGGTGTCCTGAGAAGTGGGCTTGAGCAGCAGCATGGAGGTAAGATGAGGTCTGCTTTGGAGTAATCAAATCATAAAAGCATGGAAGCAGCCCAGCAATTTCATAAATTAATTACATCTCTTTTAAAAGAAACTGACTTGATTTGTGTGCTTTCTCATTATTCGGTCTTGTCTTCCTCTTCCTGAGAATCAGTTTAAATTAGAACAAGCATCTGTTTACAGATATATATTCTCAACCCTTTTCAATGTAGGGTGTGGTGGGGGTTATTGTAGCCATAGATTTTGTTGAACAAAAGCAGTATTTTATTGAATTTATTCAAAAGTTAAATAATGCATGTCCTGCTGGCAACACATGGACAGCTTTGGGTAAATCTGTTAAGATAAATATAGGATACGGTACACTATGTGAACATCCAAATGAATAAGGGATTTATACTTACCTAAGTACTGGTAATGAGAAATCTCAGGGAGGAGGAGGGATTGGGAGGAAGGATGTGCCAGTTTCTTTATATACTTTAGTAAATCAACCCATTTTAAAGTTATGGTGGATAGAATTGAGAACAACTTCACCACTGAGTGCAGTCTTCCGGGTGTAGTAATGGCCTTCCAGTGGAATGAGGATTTTTTTTAAAAAAAAGAAGAAGAAAAAATAGAAGTGCGGAGGCACATCACACACACCTCGTAACTTGGCCTCAGCCGGCTGGCACAGCATTAGATGTGACACTTGCTCTGTCATGGATTCTGCATACATGCACACCAGTTGTTCTGCCTATTTTTGTTGGTGTCTTGATAAAGCTTGGTAGAATTCAAGCTAGGATCCAGATAAGTGGCTGGAAGGTGGATCCAGATCCTGAAGAATGGGCAGCAGGTAACACCCCTACATCCCCTCCCCAGCAGCATCTCAGCCACTGCAAAACTCTTCCTGGGCTGTGGGGTGGAGAGGAAAGCAGAAATGGCTAAAAATCAGGCAGAGTCCCCTTCCATGAGCAGAGCTTCTATTCTTTTCAATGCCCTGTTCCTCTTGAAGGGCCCATTCCATTCAAGAGGGTTCCAGTTTTAAGTGATTTAATGAACTACAGTTCCGTTTAAATTCTAGGTCTCATTCTTTACTTGCATAAGACATAACAGGCTGTTGAATGTTCAGAATCAATATTTGGATGCAAGCTTTAGTGGTTTCAGTGAAAGATGCCTCCAAAATGGTGCGTAGTTCTCCCTAGTTGGCAAATACCAGTGTTTACTCTTGGCTAACACTGAATTTAGTTGTTTTGAATCAAACTCTTATGCTGCCATCAATGAATCCTTGTTCATTTATGTTTTCCTTGATGTTAGCATGTCTCATGAAAGAGCACTTGCTTCCTTCTTTGCAATAGGATACTTAGGCAAAAAGTCAGATGTTATGCTTTTAGTGTGAATTAAAAAAATCACCTTTCAACACGTTAAGTGAGTATTTGGTCAATAGTCAACAGCATGAGCAGTAGCATTTTGAGAATGAGGCTTTAACATAAGTGAAGGATTTGGGTGATAAAGTGACCTTTCATAGGAGGTGTGATTGTGTTTTTATTTTATTTTTTTGATACTGAAGGATGATATATGTTTTGTCATCTTTGATTTTGCACAACATTAGCAAGTATTCAGTTTTTATTTTCCCCTTAATCTTCCATAGGTTCATACGAAGTTAGACATACTGCTGTCCAACAAGATGGACCAACTGCAGGGAATTATGGGTCTAAATCAGTTCCACCACATTCATCTCTCATTCGGGTAATGAACTACTTAGGATGTAAGATGTTTAAAATGAAAACAGCAATGTTGCTTGAAATAATTATTGAGAATCAACATGATTTTATGATCAATAATGTTTGAAATAATCTTGAATGTAGCCACAAACAGATCTACCCTATAGCTCAAACTGTGGTATTCACTAGAAAACTACCACAGGCTAATATGGATGTAAAACTAAACTTTCAGTAGTTTGTTTCGCAATCTTGTTAGCTGCCTTTCTCAAGGCACATGCAGCATATGATAAAATCAGTCAAATGGATACACAATATTATAATATAATGGGCAGCGCCATTTTTTCCCTGTGGGAAAAGAATAATTTGACTCCTAGAAAGCATTTAAGGTAGAAAAGGGGCTCAGTTGAAACAAACTCACAATGAAATGTGTGAACGCTAGATTCTGTTTTTTATGTGTGACTTCAATGTATCAAAGGTAAAGTGAGGACTTCTTACTAATGAAATACAGCATGAGCAGTTATATGGATTGAGTTTCATATTGTATTGATGGGACTAGAATTTAATGAGTTTGAAGAAGTCTGATTTCAACAACCATACTTACGATTAATCACAGTTTCTTGGGTTCAAGGCAAGCTGTTCCTAATCAAAAATGGAAGCAAAAGCATCCAATCTCCTTATGATTGTGCTGAATGAAGAGGGCAGAACCGCATGAATCCAAGGCACAACTAGGCTAATTCTCATAATACTGAACCATTGTTTGGTGTTTCATTCAAGTCAGTCCAATGTTTATATTCATACAGATTTAGTTTGATGTATGTAAGATTTCCTATAGTCCTATGAATAAAGGCATTTATTGTAAACCCAACAGGACTATTATTGAAATCTGGCCTTCCCCATCCATTTCTTTTAAAAAGAACTACACAGTAAGAACAAAGCAACCTCAATACTTTGAAACTTCAGACATCTCAGCATCTTCTCTACCTTTCAAAATGATGCTTTGCCCTTTCTCCCCCTGAAGTCTCTTTCAGTAGAGAGAGAACCACAGGACGGCAGTAGTAATTACTCAGATGACCCCTGGAGAATAACTGAGGAGCAACGAGAATATTACACCAATCAGTTCAAGTCCCTACAACCTGACCTGACCTCTTTCATTTCAGGTAATGTTCATTGTATGCACAGCAAGGAAGGCTAGAGTAAAAGGGCAAGGAACTGACACAGGCTAAGTGCAAGCCTCTTGGGTTTTTTTATAAGTGTTTTGGGTGTGTTGTATGTATGGTAATGCGCACAGACCCTTATTTCCGTTTTTTAATGCAACAAGTGAGTTACTGTGTTCTTGTTTGTTTGTTTTTTTAAAAAATATTTTAACAATATACTGTGCATGTTCCAGACAAAGTTAAATGCTTTAAAATTCCACTGCGTTCAGTAGAAGAGATTCAATCATAGGTGAAGAATGTTTTCACAAGAGATATGTTATGGTACAATTGCCGTTTGGTTTTTTACTCCTTGTATGTTTTTATTTAATAAGAGTGTAAAATTATTCACTATTGTAGCCTTATTAGACTAACTTGCATTTTAATTATGTCTTATAAATGTAGTTGTGATTAAAAAAATACTCAGTTGGGACTTTACACATCACATTAAACTTGTAATTTCTTCAGGGAGTTTATCTCCTTGCATGAAAACAGTAATATAGTGACCATGCATCTCTAGGCCATTTCTGAAGCTGTCTCTGAAGTAGACAATTATGTCTTGTCTTCTTTTTTTCTGGCAAGAAAAACAAGCTGCAACTTGAGGGATGAGCAAGCAGTAACAGCAGTCTCTCTCTCTCTCTCTCTCTCTCTCTCTCTCTCTCTCTCTCTCTTTCTCTCTCTCTCTGTGTGTGTGTTTGTGTGTGTATGCGTATGTCTCCGTCCTGTCCTCCCCTCCTTGCATGTGTTTCAGACATTGCATTTTCATTCCAACAACCCACCCTTGAGGGGTTTCCCTTTCCATCCCTACTTCACACACCTGATTTTATTGCATGTTTCCTGTTTTTTAAAAAATCAGTTCGTTGTGATGCTGGAACTAGGAAATTGGGGTTTGAGCACTCCCGATTCTGAGCAATTTAGTTCAATTTAGAGCAAAAAATATCAGCTGAATAAGAAGCTGAGCTTTTGTGCTGTGCTATTAATTTTAAAGATTAGTCCCATTCCAAGAGATTTTCTTTAGGCATGTTGTTGCATTTCTGGAATATTCCAGAAGATTTGAAACTGTATTATGCCTCTCACCCTTGGCCAGAATTTAAACTTAACAAGATTTTACAAACCTAAAAAAGCACCCCCAGTCACACATGCAGATGAGATTTCTCCTGTTGGCTTTATCTCATACATGGAGTGATCTGTGCCTATAAAAGAAATTAACCCCTTCCTCCATGTCCAGTTCCTCCAACAACATGTTCATGTCTTCTGATTAGAATAGTGATATTGGAGCAAAATATTTCAAACAAACATGTATAGTGTTGAATAGCATTGCATAGTAAACAGTACTCTTGAGTAATTTCTTTATATTGAAATGCTTTGGAAAATGTGTTGTTCAGTACCTTATTATTTCACTGTTTGACAAGCCATTTCTGTTGACAGGCTCTGTGGCTAAGAACTTCTTCACAAAATCTAAGCTGCCAATCCCTGAGCTTTCGCACATATGGTAAGTACTGTTTTGTAATTCAGATTAATTTTATTGTGTGTGAGAGAAACTACTGTGGCTGAAAGTTCTTCATACTTCTTACAATTTATCTCTAAAGAAATCACAGTAATTGCTCCCATCAAAATCACTTTGAGGTCCAGGCACAGCAGGGTGTATGTTGATCTTTATTTTATGCTTGTTATCTTTGTAGAGATACTGTCCCTTCTCAGCAGGACTAGAGAGATTTGAACAGCAATGCACACTAGAAGAATATCTTAAAGAACATAATTAGCACAATAATTCAACAGATATTTTTGTGAAATGGATTCAGATAAACATACATTCAGAATAGTTAAGATAACATCATAAGCTTCAGTTCTAGCTGTGCTTATCAGTTGAAACCTAATTAATACCTAAGTTATCTAAAAAGTACTGCTGCATAATTCATCAACACTTTACTAATGAGGCCTTACCCTGTTGTTTTTTTTAAAGAAATCTATCTAGCTGACATTGCATATGGCCCATTGCAACTTCAGTTTTATATGAATCCTATTAAATTTCTAAACTTGTAAGGAGGAGCATTGGCGTATATATATATATAGAGAGAGAGAGAGACATCAAAATATTCAGAAAAGGAATGTATTAAAGAAAAATTACAATGCTTTAATGAAATAAATTTTAAAGAAAAACATCTTAAATGTCAAAATAAAACAAATCTATAACTCAAAAGCAGCGTTCCCCACAGTTATATATATTGTGCATGCAAACAAAGATTTTTATTTCAATAATGCACTCAGCTATCTTATTCACAGGGAGCTAAGTGATGTAGACTGTGATGGAGCACTGACATTACCAGAGTTTTGTGCCGCCTTTCACCTTGTTGTTGCTCGGAAAAATGGTTATCTTTTGCCGGACACCTTGCCAGAGACTCTGCTGCCTGACTGTTTTCAAGCAGGTGAAGCTTTAGTATTTGTGGGTTTTTTTTAAAAAAATAAAAATCTGTGGATTAAAATGGCATTTTAACCAATGTCTATTTTGAGGTACAATTCTGGGAAAAGATGGGCTCTAAATTGCATCTAAATGACAGAGCTGAAGGAACCAGCTTAGCAGAATTAACACCAGCATAAAAGATGTGCTTGGCTTGACTAACACATTGATGATATGCATCGATGATTGTGCACTAAACCATGGTTTAGTGCTATGTGTATGAACATAGCACTCATCTCACTCCTCCTCTTACACTACAAGGAGGATATCTTCACCAGAATTAATTTCTTTCTTTCTTTTTTAAAATAAAATTTTATTAAAACTTTTTCATAATGTAATAAGAGAAAAGAAACTATTCTAAACACAAACAAAACCAGAGACAGAGAAGATAAAACGCAGAGTCCTCTCTTGAAGGTAGCTCTTAGCCCTTGTCTCACACAGAAAGTGGTGGACCCGCCCAGCTCTCACCCTGGGAAGTCTTCCCTTCCCTGCCTCTCACTCAGAGTCCTTAACACAAACTATCCACCACCTTCACATGTGTGTAACCCTTGGACTCCAGTTACGGCCCAGAGCAGCAGATACTAAAGGAAAACTAAAGGGGGGGGAGATAGAGAGAAGAAAGTTATTTTCAGTTTCCAATATTTCTGGCATTACATAGAAACCAGATTTCCCAGTCAATTTCAAAACTAATCAGTGAGTTATGAAATGGCACTGTTTAAACATCCAGAGTTTGTTCTGAGAACACAGTCCTTTATTTGCACATAACAACAAACCAGGAACCCTAGAATATGAAACTAACTTTAGTGGAGTTGTCCCCCCAGCAGCACATAGTGGGGTGAAGAAATCTGTGGCCCTCCAAAAGTTGTTGGACTCCAACTCCCAGCAGCCCCAGCAAGCATGACCAGTGGGTATTAGGAGTTGGAGCTCAGAAACATCCAGAGGGCCACAGGTCCCCCAGTGGCCCCAAATAAAAATCAATGGTTTTTCCTCCATAAAAATGGCATGTCCATAGCCCTGGAATAGAATAAAAGAGCATTTTAAAATTAAAAAGTACTTGTCAGATAATAGTACACAATATATTAAGGAAGAATGTTAATACAGTGGTGCAGTTCACAGAAAATGTTCACAGTTCACATAAAGGTTAATGCAAGGACTTATTTGTTTTTCTATCTTTCTCTTCGATTTAGCTCCTCTTCAGCCTAAAAGTGATCGTGTCTTGAATTCTTATTCAGAATCATTGGCAGCAAGTCAACAAACAAGGGACTTCAGTAGGACTGAAGTAAGAAAAACTCACCTGCTGGTGTGTTTTTTAAAAACGCACCTCTGTTTTGCTTGTCACTCCTTTTAAATATAATTTAACTTTAATTTTAAATTTTTAAAACAAACGGTTGAGAGAGAGAGAGAGACTTTGTATCCTGTATGAGACTGATTTAACCGTTGGATAATCAACACTCCATGCTTAGTTTACCTTTAGCAGGTTACTCTCTGTGCTCCTGGCTAGACCTTCTATGCATAATGGACTATAAGTGGTTATAGAGAAACGTGTAGTGTGGGCAACCTTTGGTGCACCGGATGTTGCTGAACTACAACTACCATCAGCCAAAGCAAGCATATTTGATGACCAGAGATGAGGGCCAAAGGTTCCCCACATCTGGGATGAGCTGTAGAATGTGTTGAGTGATAGTACAGATAACAAGGAGAAACCCAGAAAGACAAGGTCAACGCCAGACTTTGGACAGCCAGTAGTATAGAGCTGCCAATGAGCCCCTAATATTCGCACAGGCAATGCCCAACCTGGTTGAGCTTCAGTATGAGGGTGGAGCTTCAATTCTAGTATGAGGCCATGTTTCAATTCTTTATGCCACCTATATATGGCCTGCCCATACATAATTTTATTCTTACTCTAGAAACAATTTCTCACTATAAGCTACAATAAATACGAGACTGGGAAACTTTGGTTCCCTGGCTTCAGCAATAGATTTGTTGTTAAAAGTTTCTTTCATAACTGAACAAGAATTATTCAATTGTCACTGCTATATAACTGTTTGTGAAAGCTTCTAGTCTTAGAATTTATATTGATGTGCTTTTTCACACTACAGAGGATGATCTGTGCTTCTCTCTCTCATTTATTTTATCCCTCAATTTTAAAAATAACCAGCTTGAAACTGTTCGCGAAGATCCAAGCAACTCGGAACCATTGATTCTCTTTGAGGCAACTTCCACTGACCCAGTTGGTGACCATTTCTTTATATTTGTTGCATTAGTCGCTGTGTAGAATTGCATTTATTTATTAATTAAATTTATAAACAGCCCTTCGTCCAAAGATCCACAGGGTAATTTACAGCATAAAAGTACAAAATGAAAACACAAAAGATATAGCACACCAAAAACAAACGAACAAACAGAAAAAAACAGTAACCTCCCTCAGTTTTAATTTTACTTATATACCCTTTTGTATCCTTGCTGGAAAAGTATTACTGCATGTGCATTTTAAAAAGATGACTGTGGAATAGTAGGAGAAAGACAGCTTACTTCATTAGATAATTTCCTGGCAAATACAATGCTGGAACTATAACCTGTTAACAAATTGCATTTGGACAATTCTCATACAATAGGACCTGTTCACATGACCCTGAAAAATGATTGAAATATGAGATGAACCAACAGGCTGATTGTGATTACAAGGCAGTCATCATGTGATTGTTGGGTTGCAAGCATAAGTTTCAGGTTTTCACTGTGGACTCTTGCTGCAATGTACCGTGTTAGATGTAGTAAAAGAAGAAAATAAGACTTTGACTGCAATATGGAACACAGTTTCTTGTAAATAAGTCACTGAACACAATGGAACTTACTACTGAATAACTGTATGTAGAATTGCAGTTTATATCACATTTGTGAAGCAATTCCTTTGCTGTTTCACTTCCTTTCAAATTCAACCCACCAGCTTGCTTTGTGACACATAGTTTAGCTTCAAAACTAGATTATATAATATAGGAAATTAAATTTGTCCTGATTGTACTCTTCTTCCAAGGTCTTCTCCTGAGGTCTCTCCAGACCTACAGGTTTCTGTCAGCCTGTAACCTCTAAAATGATTTGCAGGTTGCCCTTCTCGGTTTCTTTTTCTTTTTTAAATTACAAGCTTACTTTTCCTCTCTTTTATAAGGAGACTTCACTTGAAGAGATGTCTGATAAAGTTGCCCTGACACAGGACACAGTTAATGATGACAAACAAGGTACAATAGCAAACTGCTGTCTTTTAATTAATTAGGTTTCAGCTGGAAATGGATAATTTATACAGTTCCTCTTGGTTAGGAAAACGAAACGAAACTGGGCATCTTTGGCAAGGCATGTGGCTCCTGTCAATGAGGGCTTCCCCCCCCCCGCCTCCGTCCTCTTACCCACTGAAAAAGCTCAGTGCTTGTATTTAGTAATCAAGATTGATGCTTCTGCATAACTGCCTCAGACAGTATTGATTTCTCACACAACCATCTGTGGAACAACATTATAGTAATGTTATAAGAACTAAGGCTAAGCTCTGGTAAAGTTATGCATGATATATGTACTATTCTTATCCATTTAGCTACTAAATGTTTTTCCTAAGCTTCTGCATACTTTATCCTGGGCTTCCAATGGTTTACATCTCAACTAAAAACTCATAAGGGTCGTTTACTGTTGGGAAGTCTATGCAGGAAACAACAAACATTATTGAAGTTAAATGTATCTTGAAGCTTATCTATATTATGTAACTTCAGCGTTGGTCTTAGATAGTCCTGATAACTCTCTGTGTGAGCTGAATTCTTCTTAGCGTGTGACAAGGACATTTATAGGGACAAATAAGAGTTAGAAGTGGTAACTGGAATAACCTTTTTTCCTATGTGGAATAATTAATAACAAGTAACATTCCGGTTTTTGTTTTTACTAAGGTCTGAAAGTTAGTGCTTCTTCCCAGACAATACAGAAGGAAGTCAAAGCATCTCAGCACTTGGCTGTCAAAACAGGTATGGAAAAATTCCTATATAACACAGAAGCAGGTTTGTTTTAATGTGGAATCTCTAAGTTTACTTACATTGGTGCATTTATGCTTGCTTCAGCATAAAATATATTTATTATTGGGTTATTAGCTATCGGCAGTATAAAGAAAATGGCTTCAAGGGTTTCCAGTATATATAAAGTATTGACCAGAATCTTGTGCATACATAGCTGTCTGCCTGTTATAACTAATTGGCTCTACCTTGGAATATTTTTCCTCTTCACTGTGTGAAGTATTAGAGAAGCTTTTGTAAGACTTGTGTATTTGTTGGTCTAGTGAATGAAGGAAGAAAAATGAAAAGAAGCTTATTCCTTGTTACATTTAAACTTCAATCTTATGCATAATCATTAGAATTTAATAGCACTTGTTTTTTCTCACATTGTTAGAAAAAGATATACTTTATTTTGATCTCTCTATAAAACCTCTCTTATTACATTTTAAAAACTGTTTCAAAAAAGAAATAATCCAAAACACACCTAGCAAAATTGGGTCGCTGAGCACCTTAATAACTATCCCATCTTCCTTAAGCAAAAAGTCCTGAACTTACACATGATCTAAAGTGATGAGCCACTTAGTAAAATCTACTTCTCTTCCTGAAGTTTATTAACTGTCACTTTCGTTTAGTATAATACTGCCTTCTTATAGTTCATATAAACATACAGAAAAATGTACCACTTGAAAGCAGATGTATATGTCTGAATGGTCCTGCATGTTAAAACCAAACCACTCTGTATATAAAAAGTTAGTATCTCAGGAAGAAATAGTATATCTTAGGTATCTTCCTGTTCTGTAAGTTTTCTATGTTCTTTGTTTTTCGAACAATCAGTAGATCATTGCTTGTCATGGCCAATTGAACCATCTTCGAGTTCTCCTCCCATGGCTGCAATTTTATGTGGTTATACAATGAAAACTTGTAACAGGTGCAGCAGTGTAATAAGGTATAGAATATAGCTGCACAGGCCAATTTGTATATTATTGCTGTAACATGAGAGGTTCATGTGTCATACTGCTAATGGCCCAGTGCAGACATAAAAATCTTAGTTCAATAAATGATGGTTTTATTGGGCCAGGAACAAACTGTCCATTCAGAGTGGCTGGGAAAACCCAGTCAGATGGGTGTCAAACAAACAAACAAACAAACAAACAAACAAACAAACAGGTTTTCTGTCCAGTAAGTGGTATATACATTTTGCTAAATAAATAGAGTATAGTTTCTCATTATGTCTGAACCAGGGAACCTAAGGTTACTGACTTCCAAACAAGTCAGGTTATCAAGCCAACTTTTTACCATGGCTTAGTAACTTGGCTTGTTTGGAAGTCAGTAAGCAGAGGTTTCCAGTTTGGATTAACCAAAATCTTCCCTTCTTGTTTCTTAGCTCACATGCGGGAGCACAAAGCTTGTTCATATCTCATCTTAATACACTGAGAGGTGATTGTTCAAATGCAGTCTGTTTGTTCAGACCTCAGAATACAGTCAAGGATTTTTTAAAAATGTGAAATGCCTTATATTCAAGTGCTCAGTAGCGCTGTTCATAGGCAGCACATGTTTACAGTGATTCATCTTGAAGCATCACTGATAATTAGGTGATCTGACTTCCTGAAAATATTCCTAACAAGTGATCCTTTGTTACAGTTGCTCAGGAATCTAACACACTTAAAGCAAGACCAAGATCCAGGTAAGCAAAGGCAAGAACAAATAATAATTCATTTCTTTCTGTGTGCACCTGTTCTTGCCTGCTGCCTTCTACAGGTTCGCAGTCTATGCATCCAGGTGTGAAAATAACTTGATGATTTCCCCTCCCCCCTTGCAAAGAAAAAAAACCATCATTATATAAAAAATGGAGGCTTGCTTGCTATGAATCATTAACCAGTTAGCAATTCTTGGCAGGGTAAAAGTAAGAACTACAAGTGATAGCTAGTGCATTTGTATGCTTAATCACATAATATATATAAACTATTCGCATATGATGGGAGAGTGAACTAAAATTGAAGAGATGGATTTTTTAATCGTGCAGAGCAAAATAATGGAAATTCCTGTTAGAAAACGTTCAGGGAATCCATCTGAATCCCTTGGCAGTGAAAAAGACAGATACAGGTAGGGGAATTTATCTAGATGAAGTGAAATGGTTTGAATTGAGCAAAGTAGATGTAAATCTAATTGGTTGGGTAAAGGCTCACAATGATGCTTAAATCTAACTCAGATTTAAAGGTAAAGGGACCCCTGACCATTAGGTGCAGTTGTGACCGACTCTGGGGTTGCGGCTCTCATCTCGCTTTATTGGCCGAGGGAGCCGGCGTACAGCTTCCAGGTCATGTGGCCAAAACTCAGATTTAGGCATGCCTAAAGCAGAAGTTTAAGCATGTGTAACTCTGCAGTGTTTAAGAACCCTCATGAAAATTCATAATGATCTTAGTGTTTTGTTTCCATTTTTAATGAAACGGTAACAAACATCAACTATATTCTAGTCAGCACTGAAAACAGTTATTGGCTTAGATCCAAAGACCTATGTGTAGAGTTCTGCAAATCCCCAAGACTTCCCTGTGCCTCATTTGCAACCATATATTGTGGTTCGAGGGCCCGACCCCCGCGCGGTGGAAATGAACACACAGGGACACGTGATTATGGTTTATGGGCATGGAAAAGGCCACAACTTTATTGGTTACAGCAGTGAAAAGGTATTGGCTTAGGCATTGGATGTCCACCACAGGGGTTGAATCACCAGTGGGCGGAGCCTGTTGATGATAATACAACTATAGGCTCTCCACTGACGTCACCGGGGGTCGTGCCATGGCCTCCCGCCAAGCAGGCATCGGACGGAATACACGACCGCCGGATTCCTTTAACGGAATACCCAAAATTGAAGGCTTAGGCGATGGCCACACCTAGCCTTCCAACACACCATACCGCAATAATCCAATGCCTAACCTACCCACCAATACCATGAAAGTTGTGACGATTGCTACGAGGTAGGTGAAAAAAACCCCATGGCCTAATGCCATGTGGAAAAACTCCTACCAGGCCCCCCGCCTAACCAGGGCGACCAACCTAAGGTCCATAGCAAGGCCAAGAACCTAAGCTAAAGGGAGTGGCGGGTGGGTGATCCGCGGCGAGACGAGGAGGCAAGACGAAGCAGGAAAGAGGCCGGGGAGAGGGCTGGCGCCTGTATTTAAAGTCCGCTGGTTACGCCCCCCAGCGGCACCTGATTGGGTGCCAGCTGGTGGGCGGGCGCCAGCCAGGTGGGCCAGGTGAGCAGGGGGCGGAGGCCCCCTGCTAGGGGCGGAGCCCGGGCTCCCGACCACAACCACTCCCCTCTCTTTCAGGGAGGAGAGTCTTTGTGATTTTATCTTGTGAACCTCCCTGAGACCTGTGTGTAGGGCGGTATACAAATTTAATAAATAATAAACTCAAACAAAACCCCCAGCTTGTCCCTAACTTTTTTGCTTTGGCCTCCGAGGCCCCGGGCAAGGGTACCCAGTTGCTCCCCCACCCCCTTGCATGGGCCTGTTGTACAAAGGTAAGAGTCACAACAGTTGCTCCTCACTTTTTGCGTCTGGCCCAGCCTAGGATTAAGGCCCCAGAAGTTTGTTCATGAGGGAATGTGGCCCTTAGGTTAAAAACAAAAAAGTCTAGCTCTGCAGCATTCCATGCCTTGGTCTCGCAATGTAATATATACAACTAAGGAGTTTTCCAAAACTACCCATCTCTAAACAGTATTTAGAATGTCAGTTATATGTAAGACTCACTACTATAAAGAATTGCATACACTATATGTGTTGTGTACACCTGCCTGTACCATATTCAAAAGCCTTCAGTATGTAATCCCTGGAATGACCTGTTTCCGATGTTTTATGTACACATTTCCATCCATATATAGGTTTACCATATATTATCCTTAAATAAAGTGCATTTAAGTGTGATTTCTGCTGATGATAGCTAAAGGCGAGGAGCCAAGTCACCAGATAACTATGAGGTGCTTATCCTAGTTCTACCCAAAGAACATCCTGGCACAGTACTATGATTTATGTGTGTTTGTAGGAGGTGTTACAATCCTCATATGGTAGAGAAGTTTCACATGGTAGGTAATTACATCCTTTCCAGTAACACCACAATAATGCTTAATACGAATCAGAATTCTGTCTGTATGACACACACAGTTCACATTAAATATTATTGTGGAGTGGACTCAAGCTGGCTCCACCATGTGGCTGTAAAGCACCGTCTCTAAACATAAAGTCAGGGGGTATGTCATATTTAATGAATACATTCTTCCAGTGTTTGCTTTTTACAACCTTTGCAGTAGGCATAAAAACCCCAGTAGCTTTCCCCTTTTAATCTTGTCTTTTTTACCCAAGATCTTATTCAAGCACATCTATAGAAGATGCGATGAAAAAGGGGGGAGAACCACCAACTCCCCCACCAAGGCCACAGAAATCACATTCCAGAGCATCCTCCTTAGATCTCAATAGGATGTTCCAGCAAAACACACAAGGTAAAGTTTCGCAACCCTTTATTTATGGGCTCTTCTGGTTAATGGTTGTTAATACTGTAATAGGCTTTAAAGGCAACTGTAGTAGTTACATGCCAAACAATTTCCCAGTTATTTGCACAGGCACTTACAGCTGCTTCCCATATGCATCTTCATTTCTTGATGTTGCAACATCAGATGACAATTTGAATATTCAATGGGTCGGCACATATAGAACTTCCTTTTCACTCACTGTCAGTGCGAGTTGAAAGTGCCACTCAGTTGAGTTGCTGGACTTACTCTTCTTCCGGGAGTCATGAGGAAATGTGTCCTGCCCAGCCGTGTCCCAGGGGATCTTCCAAACAACCAAGGCTGTTGTGGGCATAGACAGCAGCAACAGGCAGCCCAAAGTCCAATTCCAGGCAATCAGAGGTTCCAGCAAGGGCTCAGGCAAGAGGCAAGTCGAGGGGCATTCCAAGGTGCAGGTAAGCCAAGGCCAAGATCAGATACAAGACCCAGGGCTGGTAGCAAGATGTTGTTCCAGCAGCAGATCTGCAGCCCCCTAGAAGTTTCTACAGAGAATCCTTCTCATAAGGAAGAGTCCTAAGTCACAGCTTATGAGGAGTCCTCTTCTGCACTCAAGCATTCTACTTGACTGTGCGGGTCTTGGTCTGCCTCTTGAGGTGCCATCATTCCCAGGATTTCAGGGGTGGTTCTGTCTCTGCTTCAGAAGCTGAGCTTCCTTTCTGGGGGGTGGTATGCCTGCCAGTCTCACCCAAAGGCTCTCCTGGTTCTTCCTTGACTGTTGTTGTGAGCCATTCCTGAGCTTCTGTGGGCTCTAAATCACCCTAAGACAGATTCTTCTCAGGTGAGGAGTCATCTGTCGGGGATGGATGTATAAAAGTTTATAAAAGTTATAAACTGCTTGATTGTAAAAACCCTCAAAGCAGTTTACAAAAAATGGGAAATGAAGTCATGTCTTGCATTGGTGAACCAGTGCTTAGCCCTTCATGTATACTGGTTGAACAGTGCATTCCTTTATATAACCTTGCTCTGAAATGTCCAGTGCTTCCAGAGAACTTCTAGTAAACAGACAAGTTTGTCAAATATTCTCCTCCTGGATTATATGCAGCATGCTAGCCAAATATTATGGCCTGACTGGTGTTTGATACACCCCAGGTTTTTGCATATATTTATCAGATAATTGATAGGCTGCAATACTATATATGACAGTTGTGCAATGCCAGATATGGCTTAAGAAAACGCAACTGCATGTTAGCACAGTTTAAAGCTCATGAGTAAGAGGGACTCTTCCTTTGGTTCAAAACTAATAGAATAGTTTTATGTTAAAAATAAAGCAAATTCTGTAGCTTATGGACCAAGTTTAATATATTACTACTTAGCTATTTGCATATTCCTCTTGGAAAACAGCACATGGTAGCTGCTTGGGTTTTTTAAATTAAACATTTTTTTAGATGACTGTCAAACTTCAAGTGAAGCCAAAGCTGCCACTTTAGATGCCTGGCAAAACTGTCATCATTTATGTCTTTAAGCTTGCTCTCACCTCAGCAGTGCCATCATTTTGCAAAGTTGCTGGTGACTTTGTGGTGACTTTGGCTAGGAAAAAAATCTGTGCCTCCATCGTATGGAGATTTTGTCCATTTGTAATCATCTGAGAAACCAATCATACAATTTTTGTTTCGGAGGGGTTCTTTTTCATTGTTTGCTTACTATCCATTGATGGAGATTTATTTATTAAATGTATGTCTCTTCTTATACATACATACGAATATTGCCTAAGGGATAACTCAGCCAGTAGAGCGTGAGACTCTCAATCTCAGGGTTGTGGGTTTGAGCCCCATGTTGAGTGAAAGATTCCTTCATTGCAGGGGGTTGGACTAAATGATCCAAAAGGTTTGATGTGTGTATTTATATGTTTGCATATATAATTTTATAGATGCACACACATCCAACTATCTTTGGTAATAGTGGAGACCGCAGCACTGTGATATGTTTTCATTATGATGCAGTGACCCAAAAAAGCATCTCTCAACAATTCATCATGCTGCCTTCTGTGTCTCTGCTTTGCATACTGAACATTTCGGGTTCCAGGACTTCTTCCACCTGGCCAGCTTTGTACTGCTCCTTCTGCTGCAGACTGTGCAAATGGCTGCTTAATTCCTTAACAGAAGAGCTGGTGTGTGCCAGCAATTTGCCTCATGCTGCATTTCCTATGCTGTGTTCCTTTTAATCATGCTGTGTTTAATAGTCTGATCAGTACATTAAATTAAGAAAGGTGGCAACTCAGACTAGTCTTTCAAGTTTTATATGGCTGGATAAAAACCAACAAAGCCCACCCACAGAACACTTAAGGTATTGCTTAAATTTAAGATACTGGTACAATCTTCTGCCGGCTATGCATGCTTAGTATAATTTAAGTCTTCATCAAACTGTGATGAAGCCACATAAATTAAATGGGTTATGCAAAATATAAGCAGAATCAGAGCATTTAGATCCTATACACATTGCTATGTAGTCTTCTGTCATATAGCTCTGCATTTAGGGTTGTATTATTCAGAAAGCCCACAAATGCATGTGAAATAGGAACTGAGTAGGCATCTGGGGTTTTTCCTTAGCCTTCTATAATTACAGGGAAAAGTCATACAAAGGTTCCACCTGTAAATCATGAATTCCTATTCATGTTAAATGTACTATTCTATTCAAGTTGCTTTATGACAGCAGGCTGTGGATGAAAGGGCACCTTTCCCCCCTGAAAAACTTGTACAAGTCCTGAATAAATGAGTAGAGCCGTATACTCCTGCTTCAGAATCTGGAGCTAGGTAATTAATTTTTAACACAGTCACAAACTATGTATTTGGAGCTGGATGCTTGAAGAAAATAGTAAAGCAGAGCTTTAAACAGTAGAATACAGGAACTTACTTATAGACTGGCATTGATGAAAGAGAAGCAAAATATTTTGCCTTACCAGTTTTTATCCAATCAGAAGGGGTAATTCAAAATTGAAAGGGTACCTCAGTGATAATCTTGGCATACTGGAATTTTAACAAAGATCGTGTCCTTTCAAATTGACCTGATTTAAACAAGTATTAAGGAGTTTGTAATTTCACGTACTAGAAGTGTAGATTAAATAATAAACACGAGAATCCAAGGTTGTTGCAGGAAGTTTCCATGCAGATATTGGGGTTTAATATTCATCTAATAGCCCCTTTCCTAGCAGAGCCCCTGAAGGAGTGACACATTGAATGCTTCTTGGTCCATGGAGGAATATGCTTAAATGTGAGCCACCATTGAAAACAAGACAGGGAAATGCAAGCTTTTTTTAAAAAAAAATACTAATAATTACCATATTTTTCCGTGTATAAGACTAGGTCTTTCCCCTTTAAAAAAGTCAAAAATTAGGGAGCGTCTTATACATCTCCTCCCATTTTCTTAATCTGAGTCCCCCAAAATAGGGGCGTCTTATACATGGGGGCATCTTATAAACAGAAAAATACGGTATGTATTTTACATATCTTAGTACATCAATTATACAATTGCTATCGTTAATCTTACACTCCACACACTTGACTTCCACACACATCCCTCTGTGGGGTCTTATTTAGTCCTTCTTAAGCTGCATCTCCTTAATTGCCACCCATCTTCTGCTTATTTTTAATTGCTGCTCATATATCTAATCCCACTTGGAAGTTTATCTGATTGTTATATTTCTTTAAATATTCCCAAAAGTATTCCCACGCTGCTTTTATATTGGACTCATCCTGATTTGTTATCTTTTCAGTCAACATTGCTAGCTCTGTGTATCCTATTAGCTTATTCTGCCAATCTATTTTTGTCCTTCCACTTTGGGGCATAAATTATTCTCACTGCTGTTATTACATAAAGGAAAAGACTAAGTACTTTCTTGGGTATTTCCCCCTCTACTATACCCAATAAGAACATCTCTGGTTTCTTGGGAAACGAGCCCCTTAACATCTTTTTTAATTCTGAGTATATCATCTCCCAATACTCTTTGGCTTTCTTACAATGTCTCCCTCTACATTTCTGAGCACAATTCAAAGTGTTGGTGCTGACCTTAAAGCCCTAAACAGTCGCGGCCCCCATCGTTCAGCCCGGACATTGAGGTCCAGCGCCGAGGGCCTTCTGGCGGTTCCCTCACTACGAGAAACGAAGTTACAGGGAACCAGGCAGAGGGCCTTCTCAGTAGTGGCACTCGCCCTGTGGAACGCCCTCCCAGCAGATGTTGAGAAATAAACAACTATCTGACGTTTAGAAGAACATCTGAAGGCAGCCCTGTTTAGGGAAGTTTTAAATGACTGATGTTTTAATGTATTTTTAATCTTTTGTTGGGTATAAATAATAAATTATTATTATTATTATTATTATTATTATTATTATTATTATTATTATTATATTTGAACAATGGTAGCTCCAGCAGTTATGCTGGCATTTTCTTAGGGCATTCTAAGGTCACACAGTATCCCAGTCTCACAGTAGCCTCTCCCCAGCTTGGAGTGGTAAGGGAAGCCTCTTATCAGTGCCCCCTGTACCTCCCTGCTGCCAGGGGAGGAAGCCAAGAGATGGAGATTCCTTGGGTCTCTGGCTCTCTCTTTCCTTCTCCAGCAAGCCAGCCTTTATCCTCTCAGGGTTATTGAAGCCCATGAGCTCCAAGAGCTCTTCATTAGGCCTTGGTGATAACAGCAGCTCCCTGTCATGGGCTGTACTGGCTGAGTTGCCCTGTAGAGTTGCATTGGGAACTTCTTAAAGGGGCAGTCATGTCCCTTTAAGGGAATCCCCTGGAGATCTTCACAGCCCCAAATGCAAAAAATAATAATTTTAAAAAACAGACTCAGTTTCTGGGTTGTTGTTGAATATCTATTTTCCACAATCTTGATATGAAGGCCATGGGGTTTAGATTATATTGGCAGGATGTGCTGTGATGTGCTCCCTTCTCTCTGTGTGTAGTGCTGAACTGAATTGTTTCTAAGTGTGTGCATTTATGTAAGATCAAAGGAAGATCTTAACTTGTTTATAGAAATTATGAATCAGTACTTTCTAGCACCAGCTGCAGGTGTGTTGCGCGATTGCTCTTTCCATTTTTGACCCTTCTCCCCCTCCTGTTCTTTATATAAAGCACTTTGGACTTAAGATTATTATATACTGCACTGTGGAATTTTTATTGCTAACTACACTTAGACTACAGAGCCCTGAAGTTACATAAAAATGTAGCAAGCATTTCCAGAAATTTAGCATGCTTCAAGATGTCCACCTACTTCCATGGCACTTCTCATAGAAACAGAAATGTCTGTTATGCTTATTACATCTTTTTTGTGGAACTTAAGCCGCTGGATTACATACCCGTCTTTGATATCCACATGGAAGTGGCCCCAAGCAAGTATAAACAAGCAAGAGTTCTAATACAGTAAAGGTAAAGGTACCCCTGCCCGTACGGGCCAGTCTTGACAGACTCTAGGGTTGTGCGCCCATCTCGCTTAAGAGGCCGGGGGCCAGCGCTGTCCACAGACACTTCCGGGTCACGTGGCCAGCGTGACATCGCTGCATCTGGCGAGTCAGCGCAGCACACGGAACGCCGTTTACCTTCCACTAGTAAGCAGTCCCTATTTATCTACTTGCACCCGAGGGTGCTTTCGAACTGCTAGGTTGGCAGGCGCTGGGACCGAGCAACGGGAGCGCACCCCGCCGTGGGGATTCGAACCGCCGACCTTTCGATTGGCAAGTCCTAGGCGCTGAGGCTTTTACCCACAGCGCCACCCACGTCCCTTCCTCTAATACAGTAGTTTCTCCATAAAACAAAATGTACAATCTGCATTGTTTGGGATGTATTTTCATTTGCATAAAAATTGAAAGCCATAGCCTCTGTTCTGAATATTTTTAGAGTTTGACTTTCAGATTTTATTCAGTTGAGAATGAGTTCAGTTCCTAAATGCATGCACACATGCCATTACTGTCTCTAACAAGCAGAACCCAACAGTGACAAATCTAGCATGCCACTATACTTGCTTGTCTACTGCACATATATTATAATATATAGAAATACATTCACATGCATGTGCATATTTGCTTTCTTTCTCTCTGACTCATACACACACACACACACACACACACTGCTGTCCTGCTTCGGAAGAGATTTTTGCTGATGCTCTGTTCTAAGAACTCTGGATTGTGCCTGGGAATAGTGCTCACATAAGCATACTACTTTCAAACAGGTCAGAGATATTCTGAAACAGCAGGATTTTATGAATATTTCATGAATAGCTTAAGTTAGAATTTTAGGATTAAAAAAAAGCAGGAAACTGGGTCAAACATGCCTGGTCTGAGCATTTTGCTTGCCTAGAATGCTGAATGCCCAGATACAGCATATTTTCCTAAGCTGAACAAGATGTAGCGCATATATATATATATATATATATATATCCTGTTGTGAGAGAAACAGCTTAATGTTCTGAAATGAACTGCATTCTGTACCTTTGGCGGTGCTGAAAAGATACTGCACGTGAAACCCTTGCTTGGAAGAAGCCCCAGTTTATTATTTCCTATTTGCTATTTCTCCTTGGGGATTTACCTGACCCCACAGATGGCAGTGTTAAGGGTCAGGGCATGAACACACAATAAATATTTGCAGTGGCTTTACAGCAAGTTTAATAAAAGGACAGCAAATGAAGACTTTTTGTAATCCTGTTGTGGTCAAAAATGGAGTTTTCAGAAGAAATTGAATTCAAGATATAAAGAAAAACTATGGATTATTGGCAACACATAGTTCAAAGTAACTAGTTTCTCATTTAGGTGCTGCTAAATGCATTTCAGAGCACCTTCACTGAAAGAATGCAGGACTGATTATGAAACCTGTTTTTAGATTGCAACATGATGGATTCATTTGTGATGTTGCTTCACTTTCAGTCTATATATGCACACTGGGAAGATCTGGGGAACTTCCTGACCTATATACCTATATACATTTTATGAACACAGACTTAACACACACTCGTGATTACTCCCATCAGTCCCAGCAACTGTGGGATAATGGCCAGGGATGATGGGAGTTGTAGTTCAGCAACATCTGGAGGACCAAATGTTCCTCTACACATGGGCTTTGTGAATTCCAGCACAGGAATGTCTGTTTTGCAACAAATAATCTTGTGTCACCTAAAGACTAACCCATATCATTATTACTTACATTTCCATGGACTCAAGTCTACTCTGGAAACTCTGTGTAAGAGATATCTGATGTGTGATACATCCTTTGACTTTTTGTCTAGCTGTAAGGATAACATGACATGACTGCAATATATACCCAGGTTGCATATGCTGTAGCCTCCAACTTTTCCAGGACTAGAACCCAGTTTTATTATTTTAATCAAATATTCTGCCACTCCACTCTTTATGCAACCTAGAAGAATTTGGGGATTGGCTATGTCAAGATTGGCAGGGTTTCTATGTTGCTGTTTAAAGAGTTACCTTTCACCTCCAGCTATGTGCACAATATACGCTGGATTTTTTTTCTTAGCACACCCATTTCTTCCCAATCACCAGCCAAATACAGGTATAACCCACAACTATATGTATACCCAGTGTATACCCAATACAATTTTGTTTCTGTGATAAAGTAAGAGGAGACCATAGTGATGCTGCTTCCCCTACTGAGCTCTTCTGACATTCTCCACAGCTCTGATCATTGCGCCCTGTTATGTGATTGGTGGCCACACGTTTTTAAGTGCTTTATGTATGTCCTTAAATTGTTCTTTATTTTTGTTTTTTGTTTTATCACTTTTGTGTTTGCCACCCTGGGCTCCTTTGGGAGAAAGGGTGGGATACAAATTTAATAAACAAATAATTTTCCCAGTTGACAAATTAAATACAAGGGTGCTACAAAGAGAAGGCTGATCACGCCTGTTTTCCCATGGTGTCTGTAATGAATATCTGATGCATATAAGACCCTTTCATACAATACATACATGAAGAAGGTTCACATGATGATTAGGGCCACACACTTCTGTCCTGGCAACATGCACCTGGGCTAGGCCTGTGCAGATATCTGGCAGATATGCTCTGGAGAGGAGTCCCTGTGTGGGGACTGCTGTCCTGTACCCTGCATTATTATTTATTGTATTTATCCTCCACTTTCTGCAGAAAATATCTCAAAGCAACTGACAATTGTAAAATATACACAATACAAAATAAAAGGCAACATCAAAAGATAAAACAAGTATTAATAAAAGTACTAATCTGTGGAATCCTCAGTATGCATGAGGAGGAACATACACACAACCTTTTGAAAGAAATAAACATCACCACCGACATCAGGCTGGCAGTGAAATTTAAATGGCTTTCCTTAGTGGCTGTCAGTTCCACCTGCGTGTAGAGAAGGGTGGGAATAAGGTTTTCCAGCAGAGAAGGGTGGTGATGTGTAAGAAAATGGTTTTATCGGTGGGGAATTGGTATCAGGAGTAATTGGATAATAGTGTGAAGAATTATCGGGAAGGCTTTCCTATAGAGGAAAGATTAAAATGTGAAAACAGTCATTCCCAAATATGTACAACCCTTGCAACTCTGGGGGGGGAGGAACTATTTAGTAGGGGGTCTAAGCATGCACTTTAAGGGATACAAGAAACACAGAAGTGAAATTCAGGGGCAAATCTACTTTCTTGCATAGCCATCAGTTTAATTTAAAAATCTTATACAAGAAACCCTGAATTAGGGCAGTCACATTTGATACTTTCACTGGGATAAGTAAGCAAGTTATTTACTATTAAGAAGCTATCCACCCAATTGCTAATTGCATGGTTATGTCGGTCTCTCAAGCTGGAAATGCTACAAAAATGCCTCTTTTCATATGAAAAGCAATCCAAACTTTGTAGCACAAAGTTCCAAATGTTGAAATCTAAACCCCACTGACCATTCCCTAAGAATCAGCGACTGAGTTTATTTTAACTGGAGACGTCTAAGGTTGCCTCGTAGTGCACTTGGAAAATTCTAAGTTGTATCTAGGTTGATGTTCTGCAGAAACAAGTTAAATGTTTTATGTACAGTGGTACCTCTAGTTACAAATTGAATTCGTTCTGGAGGTCTGTTCTTAACCTGAAACTGTTCTTAACTAGAGGTGTGCTTTCGCTAATGGGGCCTCTTGCTGCTGCTGCGCTGCCAGCACACGATTTCCGTTCTCATCCTGGGGCAAAGTTCTTAACTCAAGGTAACTCTTACAAGTTAGGGGAGTTTGTAACCTGAAGCGTTTGTAACCTGAGACATTTGTAACTGGAGGTGCCACTGTACTTAAAACTGGCCGATGGGATACCCTTGAGCTTGAACAAGTATTGAGTTTGCCTGGCAGTTCATCTGCACCTTCATGATACACCTTTAGGTGCCACGTGAAAATCTTCCTCTTCAACCAGGCCTTTTTGGTTGACTAACATCTTACATACTTTTAATTGTGTTTGTGGGAGGAGGGGGGGGTTATTGGCTTGTTTTGTTTTTATTATGCATTTTGTGTTTTTATCTTGTATTTTTATGCTGTGAACTGCCTTGAGATCTACAAACAAAGGGTGGTATATGAAATGAATGAATGAATGAATGATGCCATTCTGAAGTCTCTTTCAGAACTGAGTAACCTTTTGTGTTTGTTATTTCAACATTTAAAATTCTAGCATTTGCTGTTGCAATATTTAAATTCTAGTGTTTGTTGTTTCAACATTTAAAATTCTAGTATTAAGGTAATGTCATGGGAATGCTAAACAGAAAAATGATTCCTATATATACATTAATTGAAGCCTGTGTGCAGGCTATTCATAGGTATCAAGCTGTGAGAAAAGGATGTTGGACTGGATGGGCATTTGGCCTGATCCAGCTGGACTGTTCTTTTCCGTAACCTTAAGCAGAGAACACATTTCTCGCCATAACCTTTGGTTTGAACATTCATATGATTTTTCACTCCAAAAACATGAGCGGCCTTAAACACACATGTGGAAAAGTGAGATATAAATATTTTAGATAAATTAAAATAAAAACTGGCTAAATGGGGAGGGGGAAATATCATTAACATAATACATGTTTTTTCTTACATTTGATGACTGCAGTTTGACTTTTTTTCATCCTACAGATGTGTTTGTGGGTTTTATGGTTAACGTTACCTGAATTCTAATAGCTCACTACCTTGGTGTTTGGGTTTCAGCATGTCACCAGACATTAACAGACTTCAATATTCTCATTTATTCCTTTTCTTTGTTTGTTACACATACCCTTGGCCAGCATTCACTATTTTCCTATAAATCTTAAAATGCATAAGTCTCTATTATTCCCATATGCTTTATAAATATTCCTGCCCAAATAAGTTTAAAAATGAGAACATGGTTAAGATTTGGTATACTTAAAAAAATGCATGTGCAATAAGATACATAGCTTAGGATACATTTATCTATGTAGCATTCTCGTGGTGTGACTTTAGTGCTAGAATTTTAAATGTCCAAATAACAAACACAAAAGAGGTTGCTAAGTATCTTTTCAAATTGTGTTTGCTAAAAAGGATCAGCAGTTATAAGGGGTTGCTAGAAGGTTAACTATCAAGAGATTCTTCAGTCGTGCTTCATGTGTACGTATAATCTATGTGTCATTATAATTGCTTCACAAAGCCTCGTCTTCTCTGCAGTTCTGGCCTCTAAAGGTTTATGGATTTAACTGAAGCCAGATTGGGAAGTATAATAGATGGTCCCATCATGGGTGTTAGCATCTCAGATTTCTGGCTCAGAGTAGAAGACTGAATTATATTATGTTACCATAAAGCCCTAAACTGACTTGTTTGGTCTCTTCCCTCTTCAGCTCCTGCCAAAAATATTTAAAAGCTACAACTAGCTCATCCAAGTGCCAGAACATCTAATTCCATGCACAGATGTTTTCTGTACAACTCCACTTTTTCACATCATCGCATTTTATTTTGAATGCTCTCTAATGTCCATGTTAGAATATTGCTTCACTTTTTAAAGGCAAGAGTGTTTGTGACAAAGAACAGAAAACTCAAGGGGAGTTTAACTCTCATGTACCGAGCTCTGTATCTTTCACTGAAATTTGTTAATTGCATCGGCATTGACGGTATTTGTCATGTTTATTCTGAATAGAGATGTCTCTGTGAGGTCATAGAAGATAGTGGTGATAGGTTCACTTGAAGTGTGTTTTCTTAAATTGACCTGAGTTTTTAGAAAATCAAATAGTGCTAATAGATTTGTTTAGTTCTAGCTTGCGTTCATTCATTTGTTTATCTCCTTCTGTTTTGTGTTTTCGTTTCTGCAGTTCGGGCGGGTTGGCTACCACCGCCACCACCTGCTCTACCTCCTCGGCCTTTTGTAACACAGGTACGTATAAAACTTCAGCATGAGAATATTGGGTTTAGTGTTGTCTTTAAAAGGAGCAGTGGCCATTGGCAGAGTCTCCAGAAAGGCAAAGAGCAATGTTTCCTGGCACAGGTCTCAATTTGGGCCTTGGGACCATTTCCCCCAAACCATCCCGCCTGCTGCACACTGACATCATACATGACGCCAGGTGTGAGGCAGGTAGAGACACAGCTGCCAGTGAATAACCAGGAGCCTTAAAGTACATCCCCAACTATGCATTGGCATGAGAGGCTTACAGTCAGTGTTGGAGCTAGCTTGTTGGGAAGCAGGGCATAGGAAACGACAGTGGCCTTTGAGTCGCCACCCAAGTAGGTGGCAACTCGGAACCTGCTTTCTTCAGGAATTAGCTGTGCAGCCAGAGAATTCAGTCATACAGCCTATTCCTCCAGAAAGCAGGCTTGGAGTTATCCCCTGTCAAATGATAGATGATAATATCAGGCCTGTTGGATCACCTGCACAACCAAGTAGTAGTTCAGCTGATCCCTGCAGAAAGCAGGCATGGCATCACAGCAGGCTTCAGAGTAGCTTCTTGGCTTACTTGACCCGGATTTTGTTTTGTAGTGTGGATGGAGTTTGGGATTTAGATCAACTCAGTGATAAACTTGTGCAGGTTCTTTTGAATGTGATATAATGTAGTACAAGTTGTTCACTTTGCGGAGTAGATTTTTGATCTGCAAGTTCTAGTTCTCTAGTTTTATCATTTTAGCTCCGTTTTCTGCCTTAAAACTGCATTCAGAATTCCATCACTCACAAGTGAGGTGACCATGATGCTTAAGGATATGTTGTATTTTTGCCTGTTTTTATAAGTTGTGGCAAATTGGATTCATTCTAGTGTTTTACTTTTTTTATTGTGTCATAAACCACCCTGGGATCATATGATGTAGAGTTGGCTAGATTTTCTCTAATTAATTAATATTATTCTGGACATTCTTGCCACCTAATATATGCCACCAAACTAAAAGTTTGTCCTGTGCTGCAGGTTTCTCATCCTGGCACAAATGCTGAAACAAATGCTCAACTCAAATCAAGCTACATAGACTTCAGGCTTCAAGAACAGGTACACCTTTAAATTGTAAGCGTAGAATTGATTTGGGTACGGATTGGGCTAACAACGGTAAGATTCCTCCTTTAAAAAAATATAAGCACTGCTGCCTGTTAAACACTTATTCCCTATACACTTGCAGTTTGGGAGAGATTAACATTCTGTATCAAATAATTCAATCTTTTTTTACAAAAAAAATTACATACACAATCTTGGTATTTTGGCTGTGGTTAAGCACCATTCCTTTCTCTCACCTTATATGTCTTGCAATAAAAACCTGCCTTAAAGTGGTCAAAATATTATAAATACTAGTTGGAGATTGTAATTCAACTTTGCTGTTGCTCAAGTAGATCAACTGGAGTTGTTAGAAGCATATGGGTTACATTACTTAATGGGGCCCTTGGCTGAAAAGAACATACATAACTAGAAGTGAAAGAGATTTGTTTTCAGAGGCGTGGGGTGATGGAAAAGATTCAAAGAGAAGCAGAATCTTGGCATTATGTAATTTTATGTGGTTGGGGTATGTGTATGTGTGTAACTAGTTTTCTAGACCAGTGCAAAATAAATAAATATTTTCCTTCCAATCACTTGGTTACAGAGAATTACCACACTCTTTTTATATGAATGCAGTAGTTGAGCAGCATTTTCTTTCAAAGACTCCAAATTTAGATTAGGTGGCTGAGAGAAATGTGGGTTATGCTAGAGATTTGGGCCACCATCCTGTGTGGCAGCTTTCCTGCTATCAAAGGGTTCTGTTGGCATCCTCCATGCCCACATGCTTCTTGGGCAGCCGATTGCTCACACAAATAGAACAGTTGAATGAGCAATTATTTGCACATATCAGGGCCAATCTGTAATGGATGAATCAGCTGCTACCAATTTTACAAGCGTCCTTATTTGCATTTTATTAATGCGTTAACTCATGCAACCATATAGGCATGATATTTGAGATCTTTAATCTGATGCTTGTTGCACAGCATGGGGGCCATTGCGCTGTACCTCTCTTCAGTTCGATTACTTGTGGGGAAATACCAAGAACCACTGAGTCCCAGTTTGGGTTCAGATAAGTTGGTTTGTTTATGTATATAGACATAATGTTCATAATGGTGGTCAATATGTAAAATGGTTTTGTAGCTTGAAGTGCTAAGTATAAATGTTACAGAATGGCGGGATGGTTAATTATTGCAAGATTATGCACAGGCTACCCAAATTCACCTTCATGCACCAACAGCTTATATAACAAGCACTTTTAGGAGTTGTTTGTTTTTGTTTTCCAATGTATTTCTTATCAATAAAAGATTGGTCTGGCACGAGCATATTTTTATTCTGAAAGTGTGGCCCAGAGAAAAAAGTTTGAGAACCACTGCTCTGTAGAGAAACTTGGAGAACATTACACTGGTTTCGCTCTTTGAGGTTCCTTCCTAACGTGAAGAAAACAACCAACATGGAAAAGAGGCAGGGGAATGGGGAAGAGGAGACAAAGGAAGAGATCTAGCTAGGGCAATCCACTCCTGTTAAGGCACCACAAAGTCAAACAAACCTGAGCAAAAGTATGGAGCGGCCCCAAACCCCAGTGGCTTCTTGGGGCAACATAGCCAAAGACTTGACTGCCTGAGGCAAAGGGGCACCTGAGACAGAAGGCAATTAGGTTGAGGCTGAGGCCGGACAGAAGGAATACTCCAATGTAAGAGAGAGATTTGCTGACTCACCACCGTTTCAACAACCACAAGTTTCCCACCTCAGACTGATTGGGCAATCCTAGGTAACAAAGAAGAAGACAGGCAAGAGTAAACTGATAAGGATAGTGACATCTCTGCGCAACATGAACCATTTATCTATGGAAAGGCAAGATTCGGATGTCCCTAAGGTCCCTCTCCCTGAAGTGTATGGGTCTAGCCCATAGTTTTATTGGAGCTGCTTATGTCCAGGGTTTAAATTTGTATCCCAGTGAGTAGTGTGGAGTCTGAGCAGAGTTGATGGAGTATGGGCTTCAGTTGCATCTCTGGTACATTCAGGTGGAATAAATCTAACGTATGCTAGAGATCTTGAAACTTCAGAGTACTGCAAAAGAAGGGGGGGAATATACACATATATTATAGCCTTGTAATATTTGCCATTTAATTAAGGAAGTGGTTTATTTTTGCTACCCAAAGTACTCACATCGCTCTGCTTTATTCATCATCTGCCCACAACAGTTCTGACATTATGTCATGTAGAATAGGAAATCATTCTTCTTTTAAAACCCACAGGGGGTATAGATTCTGGTGCTATGAAAAGGGTTTATATGGCCTTCAAAGGAAAAGGAAAGTGTTCATATATTGGCAAGGCATTACTGCAAAGGTCAAATTGTAGCCTCACATTTATTTTTTCTTACAAAAGGGCTACATGAGGGCTTTTGTGCTGCAGAGGATATATATGCACAGCATTCTCACTCTCTTGCGTGCACACACGAGAAAACCTTTTGAAAAAGTACTATATCTGCACAAATATGAATTGTGTATTGGGTGTCAGTAATGATGTCAGAGATGGCGTTTGTGGTGTGTCAAGGAGGATTGCTTTGCAAAGTTATTCATGTCTTAAGCATTTGTTGTGCTAGCAGGAGTCAGGTGTCATCTCTTGGACTGGGGACATTGGTGTGTGTGTGTGAAGCACCACTTATCTAGTGCAGCTGCATTCTGTATTTGTCTGCTATATATACATGCATGTGTGTGTATGAGTATATCTGTAGATAGAGAGAAAGAGAAGGAAGGGAAAGGAAGGCAGGAAAGAGAAAGAAAGAAAGAAAGAAAGAAAGAAAGAAAGAAAGAAAGAAAGAAAGAAAGAGAAAATGAAAATAGTCTATGTATCAAGCTGGAATGGTTGTGTATTGTTTATCGAGAGGGGAAACAGTTGTTTCCTTAACAACTGTTAAACAGTCCAAAGCAGCTAACAACACAAGATAATAAGAAAAAACAGTAATGTTATGTACACCCCAACTTCCCAGAGTGGTGAAAAGTTTGAGGGGCACAGTGCTTAACTGATTTTAGCTACCTTTTTAGGGAGTTCACTTGAAGCTTCTGGTATTTGCAGTAAGTAAGTTTATTTACAAATAAACTGGTTGAGCATAGGTGCAGGGACTGTTTAAATGCTTCAACAGACAGCCCAATCCATTACCCCTTATCTGTGTCCAACAATATATGGATATATAATTAATAACAAAAAAAATATAGTATTATTTTGTATATATCGCCGTCAGTATGCATGGCACCTCACAGAGTGTAAGAGAAGCTTACTTTCCATAACATTTGTGGGCTTGCTCTAGTCAACAGCACATTTGACATTAATTGCAATCATTGCCTTAATGAAATGATAGAAATTGCTATATAGCATTACTTATGCTATCCTCCATCACCTGAGTACAATTCAGTTGGATTTAAAGTGCAAGTCTTGATACCATTTCATTTTATTTATTCTATAAAATAACATAAATACTCAGTGGCATGATAAAATAGGTTTAAAGGCAGAGGAAGCTCTGTGTACTACAGAGCTTGTTGGCTGAATACATGAAATATTTCCTAAGGAATTCTGCTACTGCAAAAAATAATAATAATACTTTTGTTCTGTATTATATGTATTTTTAAAAAACCACCAAAAAAACCACACCAAGGAACCTATTAATACAGCCATAGAAGAGTACACATACCGCCTTCTATCTTACTTTAATCTGGTTTTGTGAAGCTGGAGTATGAAAAATTGGTAATATTTCCATCAAGGTCCTATTCATTGCTTCTAAAAGCGCTGAGCACTCTTGTGATTTATATATGTTACTTCCTTTGCCCTAAACCTTATCACTGACTCTCAGACAGCTTCTTCTTTTTTCTTTTTTTAAAGAGCAGCTTATCAAAATTTGAGGATTGCAGAGTGCTGCAAAAACAGTTGGCTCAGCAAGATTTTGGCAGCTTGTTGCATTTGCATCCCTATAGGTTTTCTTTCTATGCTATCACTTTCAGCTTCTACAACAAGCTGCAAAAAAGAATCTGATGTTTCACTGTGCTAAATAGTAGGTTCACAAATTGAACCGAAAAAGTCTAGCTGCTTCTGAGGAAGAGATGGAAAAACAGATTTAAGGACCTAAAATTAGCAACACTTTAAAGGGAAAATAAACTATTCTTAATGCAATGGTGTGTCCAATTGATACATGAACGCTGACATGTGTGTCATTTTCTGTTTTGGAAGGGGACAGGATGGGCTTACGCATGACAGCTGATGCACGCAATGACCCAGATTGCAACCCCACGTAAATGGGGAGTTGCCTGTATATGCAGAGAAATAGATGATTGCTCAGTTTTCGTGCATGGTGGGTATGGTATACATGGGCTGGTTTTTTTCCCCTTCTTTTATGTTTGTTTAGGAAAAACATGCCTATGTGTGTAGCCATTCTGAAAAATAAAGTCATAGGAAGAAAGTGTACATAAAGAGATGGTCATATGAATCGCTCTTTAGGGTTGTACACAACTAATTCAGTTGTGGGCAGAATTCATTTTGATTCTCTTACGGATTTGCATTACACATGCAAGCTGATTTATGCTGCATACAGACTGGGAAGCCATGCCCAATCATGGTGACCACATAGGTGAATTTAGTTCATTCATAAAGCCGCTCTCAGTGGCAGCAGAACAAGTAAAGCACATTAGAAGTTGAATCTCATGTTCATCTTCATGTGAACATAAATCTATTGTGCTGTGAGCCTGTGTGTTTTTTTTTACCTAGCACAACACAGGTGCATCTACATATTTTCATTTCAGCTGCCAGATAGTGGTGGATAAGAAAGGTGCCAGAGTAACTAGAAAGTTCAGTTAAGTTCATGCTCTCATACATGTGCTCCAGAGTTAACTAAGTTCACGTGTTTCACCTGTAGATGTTTGAAACTGCCAGCTTTTGCCAAGCAAGTGACCTTGTGAGTGTGTGTTTCACTCTTATTGAACTATTGTGACAGTTTCCACTAGGTGGCACTTTAAGGATATGACAACCAGTTAGACTGTCAACCTCATGTTCATACCTGGTTATTTTCTTACTTGAAATAATATTTATATATTTATGTTGCACCAGACCTCTCCATGCAGCTTGAGTGTAGTATAGATTTTGAGTTGAGCATCCCACAATGGAATAGGGTCCTCACAGCCTGGTGCTCCTTGCTACCCCCCCTAAACAGCAACTTGGTTTTTCCTAGGTTGTTCCATGAACTTGATTGCGCATCTCTGGAAAAGGCCCCCACCCCCTTGTAATCAAGGTTGGGAAATGTAAGTCTGTGAAAGGTTTGGCGGGGGTATAAAAAAAAATATATCACTGTGGATATGATTTTAATGCCTGGAGGCTGATACCTTCAATATTAGCCTAGTGATTATGCTGGTCCCTATCAGTCCTTGGATTCTGTGGTAGCACACAGTACTGTACTAGCCCAAAAGGAAAAACCCAAGGTTAATTGTTGTTCCTGTCGTATCTCAATGGCACAGAAAAAGCCAGAAAACAGTAAGAAATGCTGCCTCATCAATTATTTTGATGTCAAAACTGCAAGGAGTCCATAAAAGCTATCATTTAATGTTGGCGCTTGTTTTTCTACTGGCAAGCCCTCCACTCCCTTGCCTGGTGATATATTTATGTTGCTTTTTGTACAGCTTCCTCAGTGTCAGCCAGGATTAAGGTAACGGGGGGGGGGGGGTGACACATCCTCAAGTCTCGTAGCATAACTCTAGTCTCATTTAGAATATGAGATTGAGAAGGAGGGACCTTTAAATGGAGACACTTGAATTTGATGGAGATAGAAAAAATTGAACAATTCACTATGAAATCTCAGGAAATGAGTTGGATGACAGTACTGCTGCCTTATGGGTGGAATATATTTATGGAATAATTGATATTTTACAACTATTCAAATCGTATTTTAATTAGGAGAGCAGTTATAATTTTTCATTCAGCAGCTTATTCAGTTTTATGTAATGAGTGCAGTGACACTTTCAGATGCCCTTTAAATTGCATGTCACACTGTGTTCTTTTCAGGAAACAGTGTTACGTAAGTTCTGAGCGCTTTTTAGAAGTCCCACTGAGGCGAACAACTAGCTGAAAGCAAATAAGATGGACAGATAGGAATGGGGGGAGGAGTGCTAGGTGTGCAGCTGCAAAGTGTTAGCTTGTTAAACTTGGCCAGAATCTGGAGGCAGAAACTAATGCAACTCTGGGGAATATAACTTTTTAGAACCATTTATCCCATTTTCCTTTCTTCTTCTTTTTTAAACCTTTGAGTGAGATAACTTGCCTCCATTGCATTCTCTAACACTATTATTGGTGGTTCTCAGTTAATCAGCCAAACTCAATTCTGTGCTATATGAAAGTTCCAGTGGCACAAAGATTTCTCGCAAAGCGAAATCTGTTTGAGGGATGCAGGGCACACACGGGGGGTGGGTCCCATTGCAGAAGTGGAAATCCTTATGCTGACAGGATGTCGTAATTGAATGCCATCCTTTCATATTTTACGTGTACCATGATTTATCTTTGGGCAGATTCACACTAGGCCAGGGTTAGGCAACCTAAGGCCCAGGAGCCGGACGCGGCCCAATCGCCTTCTCAATCCGGCCTGTGGACGGTCCGGGAATCAGCGTGTTTTTACATGAGTAGAATGTGTCCTTTTATTTAAAATGCATCTCTGGGTTGTTTGTGGGGAATAGGAATTTGTTCATCCCCCCCCCCCAAAAAAAAAATATAGTCCGGCCCCCCACAAGGTCTGAGGGACAGTGGACTGGCCCACAGCTGAAAAAGGTTGCCGACCCCTGCACTAGACATTTAAGGTATGTTAATGGATTTAAAGCACACAACTTCCCCCAAAGAATCCTGGGGCCTGTAGTTTCCCCTTCGCAGAGATATAATTTCTAGCACCCTTAACAGACTACACTTCCCAGATTTATTTGTGCTTTAACTGTGCATTGAATATGCTTTAAATGTACAGTGTTGAGCTGCCCTAAGGATGTATCTGCACTACTACATAACCACAACATGCCGATTATGCATTCAGTTTACACTGCACAATGGATTCATCACTGAATGAACAGCTGACTCACATGTTCTGCATCATGAAGGAATACAGCTGTGATGCCTGTACAATGTTGGTGCAGAGCTGTTACATACTGCTTTGTTTCTCTGTAATCAGATGCATACGGGGCATGTCGGCATGATGCTTTTTTTAATGGAGTTGGTGCACTCATTCTCTGCATCTGATCTTGGTAGTCCACATGTAACAGGACTTTAGCACCCATTACAGTTTGGGAATTTACACACAACACACACAGCAGAATGCATAGCTGGCTTCCTGCTCTTGTTGTTGAAGCTTCCCAGAGAAAATATATTTTATACTTGTTTGGCAAATAATGCAGTTGGGAGTACAGGAAGCTCACAGTAGTAGTAGCATATCTGTATATGTAGCAGCAGCCAAAAAGAAAAAGTAGAAGGGAAACTTAGACACTATGTTCCTTTAACAGATTGTGAAATGGGAGGACGTATCTTAATCCTGTTCTTAAATCATCACAACCTCTGTCAGAACCATCTTATTGTCCAACTTTAATGTGGAACAAACAATGGTTTTATATAATTCTGTGATCCAGAGCTACAGATATATTTAGCATCCGCACTGTTGACTTTTCTCTTTTCCTACCATATTACAAAATTAGGACCATGTCACACAATACTTTTTCTGATGTGAAGACAGTCTCTATGAGGTACTTACTCACACAGCACATAGTTAAATTATGGGATTTGCTGCCAATAAGATATGGTGAGCAGCCACCAGTTTATATGTGTTTGGAAGGAAATTAGACAAGCCAGCAGAGGATGAGGCTATTGATGTCTACCAGTCATGAAGGTTATATATGCATCTTCTAGTAACTAAGGCAGTATGCTTCTGAATGCCAGTTCTGGGGAGAAAACATCAGGAAATTGCTAATTGCTTTCATGTTATCTTGTGGACTTTCCAGAAACACCTGGTTGGCCACTGGGGAACAGGCTGTAGGACTTGATCAGCCTTTGGTCCGATACAGTAGGGTTCTTCTTATGTGGGGAAGACGTTTATCATGGTTCTAATGAATACAGCACTTGGAGTTGGAGTTATATCGGTGCCACCCCCATCACTTCTCCTGTGTTTGATCTTGCTGCAATAGCAGCGGTGCGTTGGTGGTACAAGGGACTCTAGGTATCCCTCTGGAGATTTAGATATACTGATCATGTTCGCACATAGACAGTTGATGCCCTGCAAATGAGTCATGCAGGCTGGTAATATCAACCCCGCCATGTGGGAATCCCTTGCAGAAGACTGCAGTACCTGGAGACGTTCAGGTTGTGTATCCACAGCAGTGACCAGAGGAGGAATGACCACTGGGATGAGCGCAGAGGGGGGGAAAGCAATGGTGCATCTGAAACTGCACATCCAGGCACCTTCATCTGCCCCAGCTGCAACAAAACATGTCTTTCCTGTATCACTCTCTACAGCCACAGCAAGTGCTGTAACTCTCCAACCCCAAAGGTGCACTCCTTCATTGTCTCCTGAAACAGACAGATGCCAACAAGAGGCACACTGTGCTGAGGCTGATGTGAACACCAGAGAGGGCAAGACAATTAAAGGCTGCCAGAAAAGAAGAGCAGGCTTATTGTGTTTCAAATGACATTTTCTTATCTCAGGGTTGTACTGAGAAGACCGAAGAAATAGTGCCACGTAGGTAAACTCTCAACGGGTGCAGTTAACAGTGGATTCTGCCACTTTAGCACAACCAATCCACTTTAAAAAGAAAGAAAGAAAGAAAGAAAGAAAGAAAGAAAGAAAGAAAGAAAGAATATGGACTTTTTGCAGTTTGGAAAGTGTCAGGGAAATGCATTGACAAGTGTGGGATGAAAGAATGAGTAACGAGAAGCCATCTAAACACCCTATAAGGAAATCAGGAAGAATGCAGAGAAATCATCAGCTCACAGTCATCTAACAGCTCAATAATGGCCGGATGTAATCTAACGTGTGGGGACGTGGGTGGCGCTGTGGGTAAAACCTCAGCGCCTAGGACTTGCCGATTGCATGGTCAGCGGTTCGAATCCCCGTGGCGGGGTGCGCTCCCGTCGTTCAGTCCCAGCGCCTGCCAACTAGCAGTTCGAAAGCACCCCCGGGTGCAAGTAGATAAATAGGGACCGCTTACCAGCGGGAAGGTAAACAGCATTCCGTGTGCTGCGCTGGCTCGCCAGATGCAGCTTGTCATGCTGGCCACTTGACCTGGAAGTGTCTGCGGACAGCGCTGGCTCCTGGCCTATAGAGTGAGATGAGCGCACAACCCTAGAGTCTGGCAAGACTGGCCCGTACGGGCAGGGGTACCTTTACCTTTACCTTTAATCTAATGTGTGAGCTTTGTGCAAACAAATCAGAATGAATGTTCAATAAACTGGTCATCTGTAGGGGCAAAATAACTGAGAGTTTGAGGCTGCTCCCTGAATTGTACAGGGAGGGAGCCCAAGCCTTACAATGCTCCGGGAGGCCTTGCTTGGGAGTGCTCAGCTGACAACTCTCTTTGACCTGCCTGCTGATCACAGGCTGTGGCTTCTTTCGATGGAGGGGCAATACAGATTTGCAGCTCCGCCAGCCACAGTAGCTGCTGCTGCTGCTTCCCCTTCCCCAAGGGCTGAATGTCACCCTCCACCCACTCCCCAAATTTGGGGCTACAGATTTGGTGGTGCTGCTGCTGCTTTCTTCATCTCCTCCCCCCCTTAATTTGGTACTGAGCCATCTCATCTGCCAGAGCCCACATACCCAAGGAAGGAGCAAAAGGCTGCATTGATTCCTACTCCTCTTTAGACGGTCTCTCTTTTCATTGATGTTAGAATGGTTAAACACTGCTTTTCTGTAGAAGAAATAAAACAAATCAAATAAAAGAGTACAAAACCTTGTAAACATGGGGAAATTATTACCTAGTTTATTACCTAATGAGCCCCTCATCTCTGGGGTAATTTTTGTGCATGCAGCCTGCATCCCTGACAAGGGTCAGTTTCACCAATCCCTAGGTATGCCTATGTATTTCATGCATCTACAATGTTCTGAATTCTGGATCCTTTGATTTGACTCAAAGATTATGACTCTCTGCATATGCATACACAGGCACACAAACTAAATGTCAGAAGCAAAGTGACTTTTCATCCCAGGTGCTTGGAAAATGTCAGGTTCTTCAGAAAAGTTGGACCAAGCTGGTTTAATTTTGCCTCTGTTTTCAGTTCCATGGCTCAGCCCTGGATGTATATTTTAATTACATTTGTATACCTTGCTAAAGGAGAGTAAGCTTCCATTTTCTGCCAGCAATCTTTTCCCAGCTACTACTGTGTTATAATGAGAGATACAATATAGTCAATGTCACTGGTTTTATTTAATTTTTAACTTTAATACTTATATTCCACATTTCTTCCATCATGGCACCCAAGGTGGTGTACATTGGGGGGGGGGGTTTCCAATAAGGCCTCCCATCTAGGCACTGACCAGAGCCAGATACAGTTGCCTTCAGCAAGTTGGCACCTTCACATGGCAACTTGAATATACAGTGGAACATCGGCTGTCAAATGCTTGGGAAGCCGAACAATTTGGAACCCAAACGCCAACAACCTGGAAGTGAATGCTTCCATTTTTGAACGTGCCTTGGAAGTCAAACGGCTTCTGAGAAGCGTTTCTCCCTTTGTTCAAAGGAATTTGCTGACTGGCAATTGCGCCTCGTTTGTTGAACGTTTCAGAAGTTGAACGGTCTTCTGGAATGGATTACATTCAACAGCTGAGGTTCCACTGTATGCAGTTGGGTCATTTATTGTTGCAGAAGTTAGAAATGCCAAATTTTAGTGTGTGTAAAATAAGTGCAGGCAGATATTACACTACTTATGTACACCAATAAGCCTTTCCAGGAAGCTGTCAGGCTTCATAAACTGTCACTTCATTGATTCGCTAAAACGATGTCTTTGCATAAAGAGGACTATCAAATTGGTTAGCTGGTTTCAGTTTAACTTTGTTTTCATTTGCTACATGATGAATGTTTGTCAGGGGCAGGATCTTAAAAACTAGCTATTTGTTTTAATATAAATAAGACACCATTGTTTCCCCCCTTAGAATGTTCCTCATTACATAATTTGATTATATAATTGTTGTTGTGTGTTAGTGTTGCAATCCTAAAACTCTCTTGGATTAGTTGGAAATAAGTCCCATTGCACAGTTCCATAACGTTGCTTTCCATGTAGCCAATGGGGACCACATGTCAGAAATTAAACTGTTGCTGGAAGTAAAGAAAGTTTTTTTATTGTATTAAGCGGAGGAAACCACATATGTGATCCTTCGCCATGCTCTCGCATATTTAAAATTGCAGTACTAATTTCCTAATCTGGGTTTGTTTTCACCAAGCACTGCTGCTCCTCAGACTCTGTGATCTCTGAAAACTGTTTTATGGTGCATGTTTACTCAGATGTAACTCTCATTATGTTCAGTGGAGCTTGCTACCAGGTAAGGACTGCAGCATTAAAAGGACTGGAGGTTGTGTAGCTGCAGTGCTAGGTGAATCACATCTCTTTTCATTATATGTTAGCAGTATGACTGTGTATACTGCAGTTGGGAGTAGGACTTGTATATTTTGTGGATCCTTGGCTGGGGGCAAGGCGCCTCTGAATCTCTTGTTGGTGGAAAGCAGGCCACCTAGTGTCAGGGATAGGGAGCAGATTTTATTTCACTTGTACTGTAATAATGCTCACAAATGTAGCACACTTTTGTTTTTCTCATTAGAGTGAATGGCAGCCATTAACTTCTGGGGTTCATTCACAGACATCACTGCAGCAGCAGCAGCTGCTAAACCAGCTCCCCAGCCTCTGAAAATCAAAGCCTGCTCCTATTTCTTTTGTTGGTCACACTGGAGTGTGACTAAGTGTTGAAAACTAGTTTTGATTGGTGGGTGGCTGCTAGCAATTTTGCTGTTATGGTGTCTTGTCTATTGTTACAGATGGAACAAGAATCTCAGATTGAAATGCATTTGCCAATGAACAGGTCCTCATCACAAGTTGAAGAAGGCAGCCCAGCAAAAAAGGTAAGGTCAAGGCATATAGTTTTCTCTTTTCGTTTCAAACCCATAAAGGTGATAAATAGTTCCACATACTGACTTCTCCTGAAGATCAGGACACTAAGAAATAGCACTAGCATCACTGTTCCAAAAGGAGCAATCTATTGTGGCACCCCATGAGTGCAACTTGTATATTTTTCCTACCACAGACAAACTGATAGAGTCCTTTTTATATGTAAAGTTCATGCTTTGCACACAGAAGGTTACTGGATACCATGGTTCTTTGGGAGAAAACATGGTTGTGGTGGTCCGCAGTGCCTCCATGAAAACAAGCTATGGATTGTTTTCATTTCCCAGGAGGCAAAAGGTGTAAGCTGAATGGAGACAAGCCTTTTTTTGGTTCCCTTGAGCCCCACACTCTGCATTTCTTAAGCGAGGCATCTTGGGTTCTTCTCAAAGTAATGGAAAAACATGAGCAACTTAAAAGAGGGAACATGCAGCTGTGTGGTCCTTCACATTCCTAGCTAAATCTGAAACACAGATAAGAGAAATGGAATGTGACAAAGGTAGTCAGGATAAGGACATAGGGGAGTGAGGCTGTAAGGCTGGAGCAATGTAGCCCAGGAAGAATCCCATGAAAACTGAAGCAAGTTGGAACAGTACTGGTGAGAGAGGGACTGATGAGAGCTGAACACTGAGGTTCCTATGGTTCTGTTTCTTAAAGGGAGGGGTTTACTAGAACCAAGGGAAGGGGGCTCTAAGGAAAGGGGGGTTAACTGGAGTACTAAGTTATTCAGACTTTCCCACCACGTATTTTGGAAACTGGCCGAACACTAGCTTCCTGACTGTTGGTGCTGAGTGAAGGTGGAGGCAGGGACCGGAAGAGGAGAAGGAAGAAAGGAAGATTCAGACTGGGATCATAGTTCTTGCTTTATTGATTGCTTCAGAAAAGTGGGTGACAGGTAGCAATAAATTCACACAACAGCATAAATACATGCATAGAGGAAAAGGAAGTGATGTGTAGCCTGAGACCATTCATATTTCAAGTAGTATCCTTATAGGTGCTATAACAATATCAAGGCACCTTCCTTGTAGCAACGGCAATAGGTAAGAGTTATCTGAAGAAATAACAATGTTCTCTCAGGTATATAAGTGCATCCAGTGCTTGAAAAATGAGGTATCCTTGCGACAAAAGCGGCAGAGAATTGCACTTGGAGTACATACAGAAAATTGGCAACCAATGCAGACTGACCATATAAAAACCTGATCAGCTGAAAATATGCAGTGTTATACTGTAAGCTGTATTCCCCCCCCCCTCCAGCTCTAAGTCTGTTTTAGTTGTCAATGCATGGGCTACTGTATATACTGTCAATGCATATACTGTATACTGTATCGGTTTACACTATATACCGATATAGAAAATACAGTAGTTAAAATTCAACCTACAAAGTTAGGTTTTTATGTCATCAACTATGTTTCCATTGAATGTGTTCATTTATGGGTTCATAATGCAAATTTTCCTTTCCATGCATTCTACCACCACTCTTTTAAATCTCTTAGTGACTACTTCTGATGTAATTTTCCAGTTTGCATTTGGAATATTGTCTCAGTCCAAAATAAACTGATTTAGAAGAATCTTCATTGTGGTGGTCCTACTGAAATAAACAAAAATTAAGAGCATAATTATGATGTTAGGCAACCCTTATTCTTAGCAATGGATTTGCCCAGGAAACTTCTATGTATTATGGAAAGTTGTTTATCTGTTTGCTATAGCTTGGACAACTCTTTAAGATATTGTAGCCAGATTTTACATGCTGGTTTCTGAGATCAAGAAGCAGGATGGGTTGTTGTTGTTGTTGTTTGTGTGTGTGTATTATGGCTACAATTAGGTGCCATTTTGAATCTAGCTGGCAGACTGAAATTTTTAGAACTGCACCAATTGCAGCTAAATTTTGCACAATGGTTCCGGAAACCAAGGAGCAAACTTTCATCTATGTTTAGATAAAGTTTGGATGCCATTTTGAATCAACATAGCGAATGGAACCTCTCAAGCTGCACTGATTTTTTGGTTTCTTTTAATTCCTGAGGAACTCCAGGTATGAAGATACTAGTTCCTAAGAGATGATGCCTTAACAGAGATAAATTAAAGTGGTCTAGGGAATGAGGATAGACAGAGCCAAAGTAAACAATATCTTTTGGGTCTGAAAAAAATTGTTAATGAGATTCTGATGGCTGTGTTGTTTTCCTAATGAATCATCAATAGTTATTTTAATCCTTGCTCTCTTTTTCCCCCCACAGGAGGTGTTGCTTACTCAACCACCATCAAAACCGATTCGCAGGAAATTCCGGCCTGAAAGCCAGACGCTAGAGAACCAGGAACTTTCTCCCACGAAAAGTGTAGCCCCTTCCTTGCCTGCCATCAAATCCCACCATACAATCCCAAAGTAAAAAGGCTGACTTTTATGAGAAATTGGGGAGAGGGCTTTGTGGCAACATGGAGGGATATAAAGCATTCTAAAAAAAAAAGGAATGTGGAAAAAGTGCAAGTGAGCTGCACTTCCTTCTACTATCTTCCAGATGTGAAGTTTGAAAATAATTTTGTTTGGGCAATTCACAACCACCAGATGCTGACACAGCTTATGCAACTCACTTGTTTTTTCTTAGTACTTAGAGCATGCAGACTCGCTGAAAAAGACATCTAGCCTTCTGAAATACTCTTCTGTGGATTAGGGGTGGGCAGGGGCTGGAATCTGGAAAAGGACAGTTAATCTATGGAGAGATGTAGGCGGAAAATCCTGGTGTACGGCAAGAGACTGAATAGATGAACTTTGATACCTGTTCTAGTGTTCTGGCTCCATGATTTTGAGCGCTGTTGAAGCGTGTTTTGGAATCAGTACAATGAAGGAATAACTACCTGGCCATTGAATCCATGCATCCAATTTTTATTTTTTTTGAAAAAGTTTTCTAATCCCATATAGTACCTGAAAAATGGTGGTATAAAGTCACACCCTTCTGAAGTATGCATTTCTGGCAAGTAATGTGGAAGGCTGGGACTCTTCCTAAGAGTTTTTAAGTGATCTGAAAGTATTAGTGTTGTTTGTAGAGCCTAATTGACTCTTTCAAAACAGATGCATTTGCTGCTGGCATAACAAATTAGTCCTATTTTGAGAACAGTAAATGACTGAAGTTTACTTATCAGTCAAATAAGCATATTTTTGTTTTCCTCAGCTAGAGTGTTGAAGGATGTGGCGGAGGGCAGTGAAGAAACAGGGGAAAGACTTTCTGGAAAAATCATTGGGATTCTCTTCCAAAGATCAAATTGTCACCTCTCTTTTTAGAGAGTGGGAAAGCTAACTCCACTTTTTTCACATGGACTTTGTGCTGTTTTTAAAACAATGTATCTGCCTTTGATCACGTTGTCATTTAAGAGCTGCTAACACCTTGCAGAAAATCATAAAAGGCTTCTCTCAGGAACAATTCTGCTTATCTAGCCTATATTTCCCCCATTTTTCCAGTTTCTTGGTTTTCTCTCAAGATGAAAATTGCTAACATATTCACTTAAAAAAAAGTAGAACAGAAGGATGTACAAAATCTAAAGACTCATACTGGAAATTCTGTTTTACCTTGTAACATCATAACTTTGGTCTCTTGCATGCTACAAAGAAGCAGGGGAGTACAAATGAGTTTTATTTATGCTTTTACTACTGCTTTGTAACATGCAAACTACCTCTATCGCTCAGGTGGGAAAAAACCCATGAAAGTATTAACTAATAAAGGGGGGCAGCAAATATATTGGTATGCAAATGTTCTTAATAAGGTTTCCATAGGGGAAATACTAGTAGGTGCAGATATGCTAGTAAAACAGAAACAAAAAACTTGCTTTTTAAAAATCAAAGATAATATCAGTAGTCATGATGGCTATTTATTTCTGGTGAACACGAGTAGCAGAGGACTTCAAATAGATTATTGTACTTTGAAAAGTTGGGTCCTACAAACGTCTAATAAGATGCTTCTAGTAAGAGTTGTTCAATGGTGGAACGGACTCCCTCGGGAGGTTGTGGACTCTCCTTCCTTGGAGGTTTTTAAGCAGAGGTTGGATGACCACCTGTCATGGATGCTTTAGTTGAGATTCCTGCATTGCAGGAGGTTGAACTAGATTCTTTGATCTAACTGGCAGCTGTGGGGATAGAGTGCTGGACCAGATGGACCTTTGATCTGATCCAACAGGGCTCTTCTTACATTTTAAAATACATTTCTCATTCTTTATACTAAACAGAAAAACGCATTTATGACTGTTTGTACTGAAAGTTAAACACAGGTGCTGTCTTTAAACCTATTAAGGTGAGTTTCCCCCTTAATATATAGGGGACAGCTGTGTTGATCCATAAAAGCATGCCATTGTCCATGTCAGGTCATGTAGTAGGAGGGCAACTGTCCATGAAGTTGGCAATGTTAGACTGGAGATCCCTCCATTTGAGTTGATCTCAGTTCAGTGGTATATAGGGAAATAGGCTTTAATGAGGAAATTGAGCCAGGTTAACATAGTAAATGAATTCTGGCCTACAGATAGAGATAGGGCTATTAAAATGCCTGGATAGCCAGTTGGTTACAGCATGGTGCTGATAACGTCAAGGTTGCGGGTTCGATCCCCGTATGTTACTGCTGCATATCCTTGCATTGCAGTGGGTTTTACTAGATGATCCTCAGGGTCCCTTCCAACTCTACAATTCTCTACAATTTCTTCCTTCCATTTCTGATTTCCACAAGATCAGGATCTCTTATTGAATGTCCTGATTTCATAAATATTTATTTCTGCATAGCAACTCTCTTTTGTAAATGCATTTCCTCCCCCCCACCCCATTTTGATTTTAATTAGTCTCAAGTGTAAGTATCATAATGCATCCCTTTTTACCAAACAGCAGGAAGGCCCTGCGATACATTTTCTGAACGTGGTTTGTCTTTACTCTCTGGCAGGCAGTCTTCAAAACAGAAGAAAGCTATTCAGACAGCTATCCGTAAAAATAAAGAAGCGAACGTGGTCCTAGCTCGGTTGAACAGTGAACTCCAGCAACAGCTGAAGGTAAGGAGCACACTTCAAGTAGGGATCTATGTTTAGACGTGGCATGAAGCTCTCTGAAGCCTATGTCATATGCCTCTGTCTACACTGTTAAATACAGGAAGCAAACCAAAGTGTGTGCACCTTGCGGAGGCAAATGCCCTCTCTCCCATCTTGAAATATGAGAGCAGCAGGATCACTTTCACTCTAAGCAGTGGGGGCTGCGAGTTAGACCCAAAAGCGCCCTTTCACAAATGGAAGGAGCTTGGATTCAGCAGAAGCTAAAGTACAGATTTTAGCCAATCCCTCCACCATTCCCCTGCAGCCCCATGCTGCTCCAGGGTTCTCCCTCAACCATCTTGATCATGTTTTTAGGGGACTGCAGAGGGAAAGGGAAGCCAGTATCACAGACCGCCCCATTTGTGAGTAGAAATCTGCTGTAGAACTCTGGAGCCAGCTTTCTCCTCCCCACCCATCCCACCTTCTTTGTAATCTTGGAACAGAAAAGATAATTCTGGCTTTTCTGCCAAGTGGTGACAAAATGTTCTCAGTTAGGTGCTTGGCCTAATATATTCCAGCCAGTGAATTTTATATTTGTATGAGTTGAAAGAAAAAAGATTCAAATTAATAGTGGTTAGTAAAATAAGGCAAGTGATTGACTAATTGGATGTCTCTCATAGCCATTGCTCCAAGATTGCTTGTGTAGAGGTGGCCCCTTGAACTTGTTACAGCTGACTGCAGTCACTAGTATTATAACAGAGTTCGGAATAATGTTGGGCAAATCAGCTGATGAGAGCTAGCCTAATGTTTGTGGCATCTCAAATAAGCCATCTTCTGGAAGCTTTGTGTACTTTAATACACTGTTGTGTTTAATTCCTTAAGCGCCTAGATTTAAACTGACTGAGGATTCCAGGCCCTGCAGTCAGGGCATAGAGGAATGTCAGTGGGACATCTAGGCAATACTGCTGCACCCAAGCCACTAATTGAGTGTAAAGTCTGTAGTGTTGTAACATCAGTTTACTTGGGCGTGAGTGCTATAAGTATATTAATTATGGAGTGATTGCAAAAGTGCATCATAAGACGAGATTGTTTTTATGCATTTATGCCTTTAAGGGCTATATTCTGATTGTTGTTTGTTTGTTTGTTTGTTTGTTTGTTTGCATGATCTAGGAAGTTCACAAAGAACGAACTGCACTGGAAACTCAGCTGGAGCAGCTCCGACCTGTCAGTGTCTTATGAAATTCTGTAACAGAATTTTTGCTTCAAGTACCTTTAACCGCACAATATTTTGGCAGAAGCTTTTTTCACTAAGGCAACATCATTTGGAAAAAGTGCCTGCCATATTTCTTTTGCATTTCTTGCACCAGTTTACCTTGCAGATGAAGAAGGTACACAATCTGAATGTCAAACCTTATGCCTATGAAATTGAACTTGTTTTCCCACCGACCCTTCAAGAATGCCTCAGTCAAATTCCATCTCTCTCTTACTGTTAACACTTATTTATTCCAATAATTCTTGATTTATATGCATTGGGGTGGGAGATTTAAATAGTATATATGTCTGGAAAATTTGCTTATATTTACCTTCATCCTGGATTATCACTTTTTACATATCTGTGATCTTTAAAGTCTTTCTAGTTTTAGAATAAATGAAAGCAGCATCTACGAAGCTCTGTATTCCTTATGTACACTATCTGTTTATTTTTTAAAAATCAACTTTGTGATTACTGACCATTTCTGGATGCAACACTAGTGTGCTTTTGCAACCCACTGTGGTTTTGCAACTCACACACATCTTCTACAAACTACCATTGGGTGTTGACTCCCTGCCTGTTTCCTGAAGCCTGCATCTCAGCCGCTCTGCAGTAGTTGCTTGGAGTTTGTGCACCGGTCCCAAGATATCTGTTATCTGTGTTGCTGTTTTCAAAATTCTGAACCATGGCTGAATCACACTGTGTACTTCTCCACTACAATCTGCAGTTTGGCTCCTGAGTCAGTCTAAAATGAAAGTCTGTGTTCCCCATTCACTATAATGGGGAATCTAAAAACAGGTAAAATGTTTCCCTTTTGGACAGAGTGGATTAAGTTTATAGGCACAGAAGTGCTTCCAGAGTGAATTAGGCCTGCCAAATTGCAGACAAATTCCAGGTGCTTTTTGTGGGGAAGTAAAAAGAATGTACTTTTCTCCATAACCCCAGGGGATCTTGTCTTTTTCTTACCTTAAAATAATTAAGAGGTTGCCAAATGGTGCATATACTAGCATGTACGTTTAAAAAAACCTTCGCAGCTTCACATCAGCCTTTATCCTGACGACTGTTTGTGACCTCCAATAGGCTTTATAGGCCTCCCAGTAGACCTGCACAGGTCTCTAATATACTTTACAATGTTGAGCCTAGAATGCTGCTTGCAGAGTTCTAAAGAGCTCTGGGTTGTTGATTTTGTTCTTATTAAAGCAGAGCAAAGTACACTTAAAAAAAACCCTAAGATGAAATGTTTTACTTTTTTTTTTAAATAAAAAAATAATACCCAATGCTGTGCTTTGCAGACAACATTTTCCTTGACGCAGGGGCCATTTTCAACCCCTTCACTTCTTGCAAAGCCCTTGGACTGAGAGAAGCATAGAGATATACAGGAAAAGATAGAGTTGTACTGGCACAGAAACAAAGAGGCTCTGTGGCTTTGTTGGTGCCCTGATCAAACTGACGGGGTGGGAATTACACCATGCTTTGACTTAGGGAGTAGAGGAGTCCCCCACATCATCCCAATTTGCCTTTTTATTTGGCCCCCAAAAAGAGCAGTGCATACCCCAGTAGTTGCCATTGGTCCAAACCTGGTGTTGAAGGAATGGAGGTATGTTCCCCGACTGGGAATCTTTGCAGCTACTCCAATCATTTCAACAGCATTGGTGGGTACTGTATTGCCCTCAGACTATGTGGCACTGTGGGTTATATAACTCCCTGTAGTGTTAGTTCATGGGGTTTGGTGTGTGTGGTCTGCCTGAACTGACTTGTGGGTGCCTTGGCACTAGTATCTATGTGAGTTTTTCTTACTGCTGCAGCATGAAACCCACATGTCTTGGAATGGCTAAGTACAAGGAATGTACCATAGTTCATACAGGGCAGACTTACTCACAGTTGTATGCTATGCAAGGCCGAGACATGCTGGAGCAATGGTATGTCAGCACAATAGGATTTGTGAACTGTGCCTCATGTCTGTTCATATTACACTTTTTGTATTTAACTTATTATCAAGTGATGAAAAAAATTAAATGCAAAATTTAGAGATTCGTTGCTTTTGGCAATTAGATGTTTTTGCTTATTTCTTAACTTGTTCTGCTTATTATATCTTAGCAGTGGGCAATATCCATTGGCTAACTGTATGTGTCTTGGTAAAATTCCACTTATTTGCTTTTTTTGGTAGAATTATATTTGTTTTGTATTCTGGTGAGTTGATGTTATCAATGAATTTCACATATCTGTTTCTCCTCCATTTCGGATAAATGGATCTTGTTTCCTTATGGCAATTATTGTTTTGGTCGTCTATCCTACTCAGTTAATACACTTCACTCCAAGGAAGTCCTGTTAACCTAGTAAGACTCTTTGGCAGTATACATTCATAAGCATATATAATCTTGTCCAGACTGAATTCTAATAGAAAGTATTCCTTGAATTGCATTCTAGAATTGCACTGGCAACGGGGAGAGTGATCTTTTGGGGGAAGCTGCAGGTAGGGAAATATTTTTACCCCTGTACATTTATGTAACTTCATTTTCCTCCCTTAAGTTTCATGTTTCTGAAAGTCATCCCTTAACATAACACACTCACTGTATCATCTACAAGATGTGATTATGTCCTCTAGCTTGGATCTCTTTAAAAGAGGATTTGATAAATTCCTGGAGCAGAGGACTATCAACAGCTATTAGGCCATTGCACCAATGTGGAGCCTCTCCTGACAGTGTGGCAGAGAGCACCAGTTATTTGGGTGCAAAATAAAAGGAGAGGACCACTGCGTTGAGGCCTTTTTGTGGGCTTCGCACAGACCTACCTGGTTACTATTAAAAATAGGATATGGAATTATATGGCCTGTTGCTGTGATCTGGTAGGGCTCTTCCTGCATTATATGACCCACACCATTCACAATATTCCATAGCCTTGCAAAGTAAGCATAATGTCAGGCGACAGAAAACCCTGCCCACCAGGGTGGCCCTCCCAGATGATGTTGTACTGCATCATCACTAAACCATTGGCCATGCTAGCTGAAAGGGGCAAGGGCAGCCAGCGCAGATTCTCTATCCCAGAACTAGACAGACAAGAATATGCTCCAATACATCGTGCTCTGGTTTTCATAAAACAAAATTCTTCATGTATACCACTTAGAAACTTTGGTGATTAAGTAGTATATAAATAACTTAAATGAATAGTAAAAATATTAGTCATTTCTACAGATTCTCAGCTGTAGCTCAGTGACAGAGCACATGCAGTTTATGCAAAATGCCCCGTGCTCAATTCCTGGCATCTCCGTGTGCAACTAAAACTTTGGAGATCTGCTGCCAGTTTAGAGAGAAACGAGCTTGATGGTCTGACTTAGTATTAAGAAGCTGCCTATAAACGTTTTAGCGTATGCTGACAGATTTCAGGCTAGTTTGCTAGCTTCTCCACCCTTCTATTTTGATATTGAAGTATGCTATGCAGCATGACAATAGAACTTTAAAGACTGGGTTATAATGGCTTCTCAGCTGTACAGTGTGTACACATTAAAGGAAAATAATTTACTTGCAGTTTACTTTAAAATTTAAAATAGCTGCACAATATGAATGCCATCAATGCAAACATACTTAAAGTTAACAAGAAATAAAACATCTTTGCTAGTATTTATAAAACATTGGTTGAAACAGGGATCCTTACGTATAAAAGAATCAAACCGTTAGTTTCTTAACTAAATGGTAATCCTCTGCAAAATGATAGTACCAGTGAGAAAATTAGGTTGGAAGCCACCCCTTCCATTTTTGGTGGTAATCAGCTACTGTCATCTCATTAGGTACTCTTATTGGGAGATTATTTCAGGTATTCTACTCAATTGCTAGAGTGAACAGCTGGATAAAAAAATGGAAGTTGTTGCCTGGTTTTAATATTAAATTAGATTCTAATGGCAAGTATTTTACAGTGTAACTTTTATGACGCCTTAAACATTCCCATGATTGCATAACCTATCTGTATAAGATCCAGAATATACATCCTTCAGATGTTAATGGTAGAACCTTAATAATCACATTACTCCAAAACGGACTCTCATCAGTCTGTTTACCTTCAGTAGGAAGATTATTCTATAAAAGTATAAACAGTGTTTGAGGAAGAATTGCGCCAGATTAGTTCAGTGTGAACTCTCCTTGCTCTTATAGCTTTGTTGCCACTGTAAACAAATTAAATCTGGGAAATGCACAATACAGCAATTAATCTCTATATTGGACTGTTCTGGAGTCAGTGTTGATCCACATTAGCATGAAGAAAGTATGAAATATTTTTTTCTGGCTATTGAGTTTGTTCTTGAGGAGTGAGTATTTTGTAGACCATGGAAGAAGTTTTGTTTTAAAAAAACCTGCTACTCCATTCTTGAATAGCCTCAGGAAGGGAGTAATACTGCCAAATCTTTATAGTTTTTTGCACACACGTGCACACATTCAGAAATAAATATTTTGTGTGATAAACATCTGATGAGGAAAGACTGATAATGAGCCTGTGTATTCTATGAAATAAGAGATAATTTATTTTGTTAGAACATTGTTACCCAAGTGACTAAGATGGGAAGAAATTATATATTTGAAGTTTTCCTTGTTCTATTATTTTGTTGATACTGTGTTAATAAAATTATGTGATATGTTTTGCTCCTCTACTGACTTTTTGACTTTCAAAGTATTACTGGGAACATAAGATGTTTTCTTCATGTTGCTGTATGTTAGCATATACGCAATCGAAAATATATGGTCTTCACAACTGCAGAAGTATAAGGCAGTAAACCTGTAGTTTATATACTATGCATGTGAAATATTTTGGAGGCCAGAACATACAAACTTGGTGTAACGTTTAAAATTAAAATGTTTATTATTAAGTACCATAGCACATAAGCAGGGCAAATGCAATTTCCTTGACCTAGTGAATTCAATCAACTTATGAAAAGTAGCGTAATATTTCCTTTCCTGCCTTCTGCACTCAGACCACACACAAGGATACATATAGTACTGCTTGTTTATTTAAACATTTAAAACATACTTTCATATAAAATATTGCAATGCAGTATACAGGCTAAAAGCACAGGATTACAATAAACACAACAAAACACATCAGTAAAAGCTGGTTGGCAAAGAATCTCAGGTTCAAAAGGCCTGTCTGAATAATACAGAAGATGTCTGCAAGTGAATATGGATGAGTCCTACTGAGCCTCTATTGGCAAGGAGTTCCGAAGGGCAAGGCCTTCTACACTAGACCCTGGTAAATGATTATAGTGTGACTCTCTGAGATAAGCACCTAATCTGCCAAGTAATTAACATAATCTCAACGAAAACGGTCTGATTAATAAAGCATTACTTGGATAATGTTCAGGGGCAAAGCACTCAGCTGTGAAGAGGCAGTCTCCTGGGAAGGGTTAGGCTACGTCAGCCAATGGCAAATTATCCTGTGAGACACCTTGCCAGGTTTGCCTAAATGCACCATGTCCTAAGTGTTTTGCATGCTCCTGGTTCACTTATTTAAACTCCAGAAATTGAGGATCAGTTCCTAGGTTGCTTTTTCCTGACCTTTGCCTTAGGTTTCAAAGCTGAAAGTCTCCCAAAGATCCTGAAAGGTTAACCTGAGTTGTGAATGAGTTTCTGAGCTACAAACATCTAGTTAAAATGTGCTTAGAGGCTGACAAAAACCAGCCTTTTCGTAGATTATCAAGCCTACTAAATTACTTCTTCATCCAAAGAAGTGGCGGGGGGGGGGAGGAACAGTGGTCAGAAAAAACTTGCAAAATAGCAGCATGTAGTGTATAATGCATATAAGTGCATCCTATATGTTGAGGGCTTACAGGTGAAAATGCAGCTTTTTCTCTGTCATCTATACTTATGAGAAAATTGGAGAGCACAAAAATGATAAGATACAGTCTTCATGTTTCCTAGGTAGACAGGCAAACAATGCTTCCCTTGATTCCCCCACTTCTTGCACACATAACTAGCACCCCCCCCCCCAATTAAATTGCACCTCCAACTCCGAGATGTAGAAAGAGGCCAGCAACTTAATATTCTAATTATTTCGTACCAGATTTGTTTTAAACAATCAGGCATTTCATTGTGTTTGCCATAGGTTTAAGGTGTGGTTACTTGGCAGTACCTGCCTTGCCTGGTACAGAGCCTTCATTGTTTACCGTAAATTCCTTTCTCCTTTTTTGTTACTCTTATGATAACAACACGCACAGGACCTCTGCTGTGTCTGATATCCATAATCTCTGATTTGCCTTGGAGGAGCCTAGTCACTTACATTAAAACAGTGGCTTCCAGTTTCATCGGCTGCCTGGTAATTTATATCCTCTCTATGGGGCATCTTGGGTTGTTTTTGTCTTTTGGTGGAGGCATTCTTGTTTTACATTATAGTAGCAATTCTCATGGTCCATTCTGGGAACTTTCCACAACCTCCCCAAACTGGATTTAGACACCAGAACCAAACTACACCAGCAGCACAATCCCTTAAGGCTTGTCATTTTCAGTGGGATTTACCCCCAGATTGCATATAGGATTGCGGTCCCAAGTCCCTGTTAGGTCTTTGAAAAGGCAGAATCACTGCCTGAGTTGTAACTCCCTGCTAGTGATTTGAAGTACATGCATGCTTGCACATGTGGGGCCTACTGTTGGTCCCCCCCCCCCCCTTTTTGGCTGTGTCTTGTCTACAAACATGCCCAAATATTTTCCCACTAAGCAAAATGTTGGAGGGGTTGGCAGGGCTGTTCTGCTCCCGGCCAACCCGCTATGGCTCTGTCTGGTGTGGATTTCGGAGCCCAAGGGGGTCCAAAAGATGCCAAAGAGTGAACAGCAGATAAATGCAGAGGGGTGAAGAGAGAGAGAGAGAAAACCAGCAGGAACAGCAGACCTCTAAAGCAGCCTTTCTCAAATTGGGTCCCCAAACTACAGCTCCCATCGTCCCTAGCTATCAAGACCAGTGGTCAGGGATGATGGGAGTTGTAGTCCAACAACATCTGGGGACCCAAATTTGAGAAAGGCTGCTCTAAAGTGCTGCAACCTGCTGCCCTCATTTCCCCAGAAATGCCTCTGACTTGACAGACTCATTGAATGTTACATGTGCATAACTGTACCGAATGTACAGTATTTGTGTACACAGGTAGAAAGGACTATACACTGGTTGAATGTAATGTATGAACACCCCTAATATTAACCATTTCATGGTTGTCTTGAACAGCTCCTTCTGCACTGAACAGAAACCTATGCAGTGATAAAAAATATCCCTGGCATTAAGCTGCTCAGTTTGATCTGTTTTCCAACAGATGTTCACACAGAGCTGCCATGTTTAGAGGGCTTTAGCCAGGTAAGATCCAGTGCTCTCTCCCTGGATGCTTTCCTTCTGTGCTTTATTAGTTTTTATTGCCAAATATAATTTGGTAGATTTATTTCCATCTTTCTTGCGTCATGAAGTATATGTGGGGCTGCCAAGTGATTTCTTGTCCAGACCCTAACCAGGCACAGACCTGTTTTGCTTCAGCAAAATGGATGAATTGTTCCTCTCCATTTCAGTTTTGTCCTAGTCTGCAGTTTGTGTTTCATACCGGTACTTGCTTCTCTGATGCATTGGCAGGTTTCGCTGAAGAAATGCCCTTCCTTCCCTTCTATTCCCCAGGATCATCAAGATGAAAAGCACGAGGTGCAGTATAAAACTCAACAGGCCAAATCCTCAGCAGGGATTATGGGATTTAACAACTGTTAAAGAGTGCCGTTCCTACAGTGACACTGGAAGCAAATTTTGTAAAACTAATTACTCGTATTCTGATCCCATTCTGTCACCTCTCACCAAGCTGGTTTTATTAGTTAGCTTCACGGAAATGCGTAGAAGTTACTCACCCTCAGTATTTCACAGTAGGACTCAAAGGCTTGTGGGGTGTAAGAGGAGTGTGGAGGTGAACCAGGATTTTGGGCAAGGGCTGTGTGTGGAATGGGACCTAATGAAGAAAGTGCTTAGTAAGTGATAATACCTTCTTGGGTGACAAGGCTTGTCTGAGCTTTTCTGTGCAAACTATCTTCCCACGCTAATCCAGAGTAATGTTGTTCATACAGGGCCACCCCTACCAATGAAGTAACCACCGCAGGTGACACATGCTGGGAGGTGGGGTGGAAGCAACAATCACACACACCCCTGGCTATCCTTCCTAAGGACCTCCTCTAGTCATGCTATGAGATCTGTCTTAGCCCCCCTGAACTAGTCTGCTGTTTTGGGTGCTGTAGAAGGCACTATCCCATCACCAGTGTTGAAGTGAGATACAATTACCAGTTGGCAGCGGTGCAGGGAGATCTTGTCCTTCCCATCAGGCAGCAAAATGTTGGGCCAGACTTGAGTTGGTGCTACATTCCTTCTATGGACAAGAGGAAGCAAAAGAAGAGGCAAAGCTTTGAAATGGCACGGGTGAAAAAAGGAGTGGGATCTAATTGGTGCCCTCGTAGAAGGTGTTTTGATCCACCTGACACTTCCACTCATGGAAGGCTGATGATTTCTCCCTGCAGACACCTACACTGTTCAGGAAGAATCTTCAACTCTCTGGAGCCCCCCTCTTTTTTTTGCAAGAGTTTAAGGGAGAATCTGTTGAAATAGCAACTGTTAGATGCCACCCACTGTCTTACTAAATAATAATCCTAACGAAACCATAAGTGCCCAGAGCAACCTTCCTCTCATCCTATGAACTATGCCTTCCATGCCAACCCCAGAATTCCTCCCCTTTAGAAGTCTCCTAACCCAGAACTCCCATGTTTTTAGCTGTTATGCAACAAACGTAATTCAGAATGAGAACCTTTTCCCATTGCTATGTTGCTCTGCTGAGAAAAGCTCTACCCATCGAATTGCAAGCTGTCCTGCAGGATCCTTGCTGGAATCTTCGTGAGCTAACAGGAAAGATTGTCCTAACCATTTTGGGAAAAGGATTCACAGAGTGGCTTAGCCAAAGGCACCGAGTCAAGATCAACAACCTGACTGCAATGAACTCGCAGCACTGCGGTGGCAATTGTGATGCAATGGTGAGGCATGTGGCAGCATAATAAAACCCAAGTGGGCAAGGGAGCCCTATGATATATCAGCCAGCTGATGGCTTGTGAATGCGACTTTCCACTTCATTTGCTAGTTCTGTGCTGCTTGTTTCCTTTGTGGCTAGAAGGGGAGGCAAAGAACTACAAATACAGCCTTGGGGGAATGGCTTTCAGACTAGCTCATAATCAAGTCCAGGTTGATTGCACAACAAAATAAATTTCCTTGGCAGTTCGCGGGCCATTCCCTGGGTTTTTCTCATGCAGGCTGCACTATCCGATATTTCCTCTCTTGTCTCAGGTTTAACAAACGTTTCTCCACGTTCCCCCCATGTTTTTGAACTTTTATATAACTTTGGTAAGTAGATTCTGCAATTCCTATCTGCACCTGTTTCTTGGACGAGGCCATGACTCCGTTAGAAAAACAGTTACATCCCAGCACAGATCAAACAAACTTCGAGCGCGCTGGCCGAGACGCAGCATTTTTCCTATGCTTGACTGTGGAAAAGAAGTCATGCGAATATACCCAGGAGGTACAACCTGTACAACAGCCAAAGAGGGAAAGTATTATATGAAAGGGAGTTCAAAACATTGTTCATAGCATCACCCCTGCCTTCTGCTATGCCTATGCAGAGCCAGAGGGCCATATAACTCTTGACTATCTTCAAAGACAGAAGCAAGGGACTCAGAAAGCCCTCCTAGCTCAGCTGCTGTTGTTTGCAGGAGCCTTTCTGAATTGGAAGGTGCTATTTCACACCCTGCAATGGAGGGAGATTAGCGAAAGTGCTAATCTGACAAGAGTTTCATCTAGTTAATGGTGATAATGATAACATACCTAATATGTGTAACATACAATCAGAGTATTCAAAGCCCTTCAGATCAATTATTATTTTCCACTGTGATGTTATCTTATTATTCCTATTTTACAAATTGGGAAGCTGAAACTGACAGAAAGAGTGGCTTGCCTTAAAACCACCTAGTGAGTTCATTGCAGAGGTGAGATTCAAACTGGGGACTTTTGCATTGATAGTTTAAAGCGGACACACACACACCACGCAGTCTGACAATCCTAGGAACTGTAATGGGGGAAAACAGCACCAGTTGAATTTCGGCCTGTCAAGCAGCAGTTGTAGGCACAAGCTCTTTGAAATACAAAAAAACAGTGGTAGCTCTATTTCTTATCCTATTTAATCCTCACAGCCAGCCAATTAAGGAGGGTTAACCAAATAAATGGTTTGTGGATCCTTTTCTTGGAAGGCTTGGTCTGTCTCTCACAGTTCAAGAGCCGAGAGTTTCAGGGCTGGGCTTCATTTGAACTTTATTGTGCAGTGCCAAATCCAACACCCTGTCCATTCTACCATTCTGACCTTGCCCAAACAACAAAGCTCAAGGAATACTTGATGCTTTGCTTTCTGACGGGGTTAAAAATGACCACTCCCCTGCAAACTGATCTTCAGCATGTTAGCTTCTGATTTTGCAAAGCCATTTGCAAGTGCATTGGCACTGCTGCTGAGGAATGTGGCTCTGCCCAGCTCAGCATTCACCAACCTAGTGCCCTCCAGATATTTTGGACTACAAATCTCATCAAGCTCTGCTAGCTGGCCTTTCCACTCAGAGCCTGAATCCAGAGATTGAAAATGTCAGTCAGGCTATAAAGTAAACATGCAAACTAGAAGAGTAGAGTAGCTGCTGTTTTCAAACGCTGGTCTAGGTTTTGACATGGATAGCAATGACTGGTGCATAATATCAGCTTGATATGAAAGGCCGCAGCCCAGAGGAATCTGGATGTTCATGAATCACAAAAGCTTTACAGAGTTTTAACTTGGGAATAGCTAACTTAAAAGGCCAGGCAAGAAACACGTTACATTTTGTTCCGTAAAGATGAAAGCTTGAGCCTGAAGTTGCCAGGTTTGGCTTGGTTTTTTCTTTGGCAGACTCCTGCAACTTTAATAAAGGCACAAGCATAAATTCAGTGCTCATGCTGATAATCTCACCAATATAGTTACTGCTGCTTCTCTCCTCTCTTTGATTTTCTTTGGCCTACAGCCTTGGCGTGACTCCTCCACTCACTCATTTGATCTTGTTTTCTCTTGCCCTGTGTTAGCTCTATTAATGGAATTTTTCCTCTCCGGTCATTACCTTGTGACTCCAGCTTCTTGCGCCTGTTGTGACCTGCGGTCCACCAACTTTCTCAGAAACATTATCCCTCTTATCTCTTCTGCAACTTCTGCTGACTCCCTCCTCGCTGTGGTCTCCACCTATGGCTTCTCCCACTCCTAAACTCTTGGCTTATTTCTTACACTGTTCCATGAAAAGTTCTCTGTTGCACAACTTTCCAGACTAGCTATAATGCCCATTCATTGACTCTGGTTATTCTCTTGATCAACAGAGTGACTTTGGAGAAAAGAAAAAGGCCCTGGACTCATTGGATTGGAATAACTATTGGCCAGTTGCAAATACTCAGTTGTGGGGAAGGTGGAAGAGAGAATTCTGGTGAGACTGCTGCACATTTTGTGGATGACACACATTACCTAGATCTGCTCCAATCTAGGTTCAGGCCTGGCCATGGGACTAAGTCAGCCTCAGTCCTCCTGACAGATGACCTTTCCAGAGAGCAGGACGGGGGGACTGCAAACTTTCTCTTGCTTCTTGACCCCCCCACCATGGCAGTCCATTCCATTGGCCACAGTATTCTCCTGGACAGGCTCTATGGAATGGGAACACTGAATTACAGCGGTCTTCATCCTACCTATGGGTTTATGGCCAGAGAAAAACATTGGGAGATTTACGCTATGGGGCACCACAGGGCATCACCATGTTTGTGTGCTCTTAATTGTGTGCTACACCATGCCCTCCCCTATGTAGCCATATTGTATTACACCACACTCCTATGGCAGCCATTTTGTGAATGGCACCCACAGCACTCTCTCAAATTTCAAAAGGTGCCAACTGGTCCAAAATGACTGGTGAACCCTGCCTTAGCTGGTTCTCTCACTGTTTCAGGGGTGGTTAATCCATAGCATTTGCCCCCAAGATCTCCCATTTGTCATTTAAATAAAAAAATTTTTTTTAAGGGATTGTCTATATGGGTCCCCCACTATGATGAAAGGTTACTGTAATCCATGCCCTCTGCTTTTTTAAAAAAATTAACTGACTGTGCCGATAGATCCATCACTGTGATGCCAAATACTGTACACAAAGAGAGAATCTGTAAGTGGTTCTGTGATGCCAAAAGGTTTTCATGACACAGAAAGTCTAGGCACATTCAGCCAAACATTCATAGATTCCCCCCCCCCCCTTCAGATCTTCCTGCTCAATGTGGAGTAGAATCAGCAGATACAGGGATGTAGGGGCAGACCATGGCCTAGCATCAGGCATGATGGGGTTGTGCCTGACCTCCATCTGGCTGACATTGTGGCAACAGGGAGAGGTACAGTGGCAAGGTCCGTGTGGTGGCCAACATGCTAGCAGGAGCACCTGATTGACTCTGCCAACATGTTTGCCTCTTGTCACAACCCACATCTCCTCCATCCTGATATGCTGCAGTGACTCAGCTGGATGGAGGGCAAGTGGGTGGTGTAACTCCACCACAACATCCACTGCTGCCTCTCCCCATCCTCCACCCATTCTGAGAATGCTTGCAGGTGAATGCTGCAGCTGGACTGATGTCTAATCACCAACTCAAAGTCAACATGGACAAGATGGAACTGCTTATATTTACTCTCAAGGCTTGCTCTCCTTGACCCCTTAACAACAGCAGCAAGCACTCACCCCCAGTGATCCCGCACACAGCTTCATCTTTGATTCTTTTATCTTCTTTGCTCCCCACATTCAACCTTTTACACACCAGCAGCTTAAAACACAGCAAGGTCGTTTCCTCCTGCTGTGTTTCAAGTCCCATTCTTACATAGCTGGACACACCAGAGGGAGGGTGAGGATGTTATCACCCCATGTTACCTGATTGGTTTCCTCCAGCCTACAACTTCCCGATGAAACTGTCATCTGCGCCTGTGCAGCAGTTGTCTCAGATCTACAAACTTCAGCTTGCATTTTCAATTCATATGCAAGCTGGTTTGAGGGGAAATGCATCAAACAGCAGTATTTCTCAAGGAACTGCAGGGTCCAGATGGATTATGCCTATTGCCATGTTTCCTTGGCTTCAAACACCAGCCCTGGGAGATCACTGGAGCCGGAGTAAATGGTAATGTGCACACAGCCTAGGTTGTGCTCTTCCTGCACAACTTGGCAAAAATCCACCCATGATCCATCTTTGTCTCCTTAGCTGATGAAACTCTGGCTGTGTCTTGGCCGTTCTCTGCTTTGACTACTGCTCGCAAGTCAATTAAGATTTCCTTTCCCTTAAAGTGATTCTGCACATTCTCTCTGGTTGCCCTCCCTGCTCCAACCCATGGGTGGGACTCCCTGCCTTACCTGGAATACTGGACCACCCAGAGGTGGATTTAGAACAGCAGGATTGGTCCCACTGCACTGGGTGCTGAGCCTAGGGGGTGTTGCAGGGCGTCACAACAATGACATAGTGGATCAAGCAGAACGGAAGGTGAGAGGTGGTGGGTTGCCAAATTTTGACCTCTCACAGAGCACCTCTGACCACCCCTGGGGCCACCTCTTTCCTTTCCTTCACAGCTATCCTCCAAACTTCTGCTTTCCGTATGGTAGAGTGGGAACCTTTGGTGCTCCAAATGTTGGTGGATGGGATGTTGGCTGTGCTGGCTGGGGCTGAGAGAGTTGGAGTCCAGCAACCAGTGGTGGCTGGTGCCCATTGGGACTGGTAGGGCAGAAGGCAAGGAGACCTATCCTTTCCTCCCTTTAATCCTCCTGTTACTTCCCCAGTATGTAAACTCCTTGAGAATGGAGGCTTGACTACATTGTCCAAACAAGGAACCTGATAATTCAGGTGGGGGTGGGATCAACCTGCTCGCCACACAGCTGTTAAAAGTTTAGAAAACAGCTGGCAACTACTTTTATCCTGTATGCATCAAATACACTGGGGGTTCTTAAGCATTAAACATAATGAAAATTCCACACACACCCCATGCGCATCTGAATAAAATACTTTTGTGTTACTTGACTTAATTGTTCAGTGGGTTTGGGGTTTTTGTTTTGGTGGGGGGTTATCTCTTTTGCTTCCCTGATTTCATCACTTCTGTGTTCTTGGGATTTGCAGTGTTGTTGATCTCTCTCAAAATGGTAAATAAGAAATACCATTTAGCTAATCTGTGGGCTTTATCTGTGCCCAAGGGCATTCTGCAGCACTCCAAGCACTGGTTCACAGGTAGCCTGCCTTTCCCACAATGAGAGTTCTCAGCTAAACTAATCTTCCCTCACCCCACCAGATGAAATTAAGGGATCAAGCACGGGGGGGGGGGGGGAATAGGTCACTGTTCCTTGCTCCATCTCCATCCAAAAGCCAACATCATTTCTGTCAGTGCAAATAATTTTAAAAAGGTATAAAAAGGAGAATTCCTGATATGCCATCCAAGTTTGGGGCAAGCATTCTTTGCTGAGAGAACCCAAGCAGAGATTTAGCTTCACAAAATATGCAGCAAAGGAAAGCGAGGAAAATAGAGGCTGTTAGACCTTTAAAATATGCCCTTGTGTGTTCCAAAACTTCCCTCTTTCCTCAGCACAGGAAGAGAGCACACATTTGGTAAATTAAAAATTGGCTTCCTTACAAACTCTTCAAAGGCCAGGTTCATGTGCTTTTCTAAAAAATTGCACAGGCAGTAAAATGTAACTTAGATCCAAAGTGGTGAAAGTTCCTAAATTGTTAGTATAGGAACATTCAAATGACTTGTGAGAGCCATGCAGCTAAACTAGACCAACCCTGCACACATTGAGTAGACTGGAGGGGACAAAGTCTTGATTACCCAATCCTTCTCAAGGTGAGCTAAGCCTGGCAGGACAGCTTACTCTATGGTCTTAACCCCTTCATGCATTAATTAGACTTAAGCAATTTCAAAAATGCCCCTTTGGGCTCTCATGACCACCACCAACAACATAATAAAAATCAGCTTTTGCATTCATGCTTGTTGCTATGATGCCTTAATAGCAGATTTGTTTTATGTATCATCTCAGGAGTTCAATATACTTTACAAGGGGGAATACAGGTGGTCTCCTATCCGAGCACAAGCCAGACTCAGACTTGCTTTATTTCAGCAAGGTAGCTGCACCATGTTTCTTTGATCATTCCCTGAGATTTACTTTGTAGTTTGTTCCCCAACAGTGACTTTGCTTTACCTTTTGGATTTATTGCCAGATCTGGCCAGATTCCCCAGAAAGTTCATCTCAATGCCAAGCTTGATTTACATTTGCTCTTTGGCACAAACTTCAGGCTTCATGCCACCACCTCCACCGGTTCACCCAAGGCTACACGACCCGAGGCTGCAAGTTCCTAATTGTACGTACTTCCAGTTCTGCAGAGGACTTCATGAAATTAAGGTGCGATGTAACATAACCCAAGAAAGTAAGACCTATTCATGTTGTTGCCTTTGAATCGAACAAGGTTGCAGGTTATAACTCCACTTGACATATATTTAAATTGGATTACATGGATTTTCTGAAACGCCAGAGACCAATGTCAGAGAGGGATTGGGTCGTAGTTGTATGAGTGAATGTGGCACAAACGTTTGAGTAATAAGCTTTGGTGCATACAGGGCTAGTAAATGGATGGTGAAAGAGAACATGAAAAGTGGCAGATCATGAAATGTTGCCTATATTGAATGATATTCAATATTCAAGATAAACAGCTATGTGGTTTTTAAAAGACATCTGAAGGCAGTCCTGTTTAGGGAAGTTTTTTGTGTGTGGTGTTGTATTGTGTTTTTACTATTTTTTGTTGGGAAACACCTAGAGTGGCTGGGGCAACCCAGTCAGATGGGTGACATATAAATACATACATAACTATAACAGATTGCACAAAAAAACTAGATGTACTAGTGAGCCTACCCCACATGGAATCTACCTAATCCTAATTTTCTTTGCTCTCTGTTTAATTTGGCTAATTGGAAATGGCAACCATTTATAAAAACCGAGGTTCACATTTAAGGTAAATTTAAATGATATTTGGGATAAACAAATCTACATTTTTAATCGAGACCTAGCTAGGTCAGAAATACTGTAACTATGATTCTCTTCTGTCTTTGCTTTTCCCATGGAATGAAGTGAACGGGGCTCTAATTGCTCAGTATGACAGCGGCAGGTGAACAGGGAAAGATTTCACAGTGAGCAAAACTTTGTCCTTAAATTAAACCTGCAGTTACAAAGCATCAGAAAACTGTCCTCGCTGCCACATCAGATAAGCATCTTGGTTGTTTCTTGGGGCCAATCTCCTTCCTAAGAATGCAAAGCCATGCAGTTAATGTTGGAGATTGAGGTAGAAACCAGCAGGTTGCAAAGACTCCCCTCCCCTTCCCCCTATTGTTCCATTTTTTCAACAGAACGATACATGGAAATAATTCAAAAGCTAATATCCACCTGAACAAGCATTATTGGCTATATGGGAAGACTTGAACATGAAGGAAATATAGTTTCGTGTACTACTACATGGGCCTAGATTAGGAAGGGTTGATTGTATCAATCTGGAGAAAATTTAGCATGAATTCAAAAGGAAGTTGCACTCTAGTTGTAGTCCAAAACATCTAGGCAGTGGTGTCCAATCTTTTTTCAAAGAGGGCCAGAATTAATGAAGTGAAGGGCCGTAAGGGCTGACCAAAGTTGTTGTTTTTTATGATTGTTATTGAGCTTTTTTTTAGGATTAAAGTTGTTGAGGGTTTTTTAGGATTTTACCCCAGGAAGTAAACTGCCACGGGGGCTGACTTAAACCAACCAGTGGGCCAGATTAGGCCCCCGAAACAGACTTTGGACATGCCTGATCTAGAGGGTCCCAGGTGACTGAAGGCAACCATAATAGATTCATTTACGGTTCCTAGAGGGACACGAAATGCTCTGCTATATGCTATGCCCTGCAACACAAGCCTGACGTGGACTTGCTAAGGCTGCACAGCCCTCAAACTTTAATCTCACAATTTCTGAGTAACCAAGGCAGGACAGTAGCAAGCTTGTTCCACTGCTATAGAAAGGTGAAGAAAGCCAGTTTCAGCATGCTGTTTCCTTCTTTCTTAAACAAGCAGGAATAGCTCAACCATCTGGTTTACGAGCTGTAATAATAATTTTTACCAGCCTTTCTCTACCTTGGCTCCCCAGATGTTATAGAATACAGACCCCATCATTGCTGATCACTGATGGTGCTAGCTAGGAATGATGGAAGTCATAGTCGCACAATATTTGGGGACCCATTGAGAGAGTCTGCTCTATATAGTGTGAAATCTCTTTTGTAAGCTCAGCCCTGTTGGAGGGGAAGTAGTCCACTGCTCCCAAGCCCTCTCCACATCCAGCTAAGTTGGGAATGGACCAAGGAAAGGAACACCATACCCAGAACTTCCTGGTCATCAACTTCTGGGGTGGAAGTGTGTATACTTTTCTGAAGATTGTGTGCGTGCATGAGAGAGAGAGAGAGAGAGAGAGAGAGAGAGAGAGAGAGGCAGCTTGGACAGAAACTTCTAGGACATTTAGAGGCAGAAATAATCACATGGAAGTGAAGGCTGGGGCCCTATTGCAGAGAGGCCCAGGGATGGCCCTGCCATTAGGCAGAGTGAGAAGCTGCCTCAGCCTGCAGATTTTGGGACTTTCCAAAGGACAGCAAATTGTTATTTGTTATTACTGTTAGAGGGAGTGAGAGGTAATTGTGGGATTTTCTTGCCTCAGGTGCCAAAATAACTTGGCTGACCTGGGCACTACGCACCTTCGCTTATCTTTTTTTGAAGGGGGTGCCATTTGCTGTTCTGCCTCAGGCACCAAATGTGAGCTGGAAGGAAGGACGTTGAAGACAAACCTCTTCAAGGACATTGAGATTCCAGGGACCATGGGGGCTGGTGCTGCTGACAGGATTTACAGGCTGCAGCCCCCCAAAATTGGGAGCAACTGAGTTAGGACTCCCAAGTTCATAGGAGAACTACCAGTAGATCCCAGTAATAGAGAGCAGCAACTAACAGACATTTGTCACTCGTGTATAATTAAAGAACACAGATGCCATAGATACAAATGTTGAAACAAAGGAATCTAAAGACGTGAACATTGTGACTCACACAATGCTTTCATTTTTCAAAACAAAGGATCGAAGCAGAGTTATAATTTTGTATTGTGCTGTAGCTTTAGGGATATGAAGCCTGGGCACTGGCTGCTCTTCTTCACCTCAAGACAATTCAAGGCAAGAGGGAAAGGAACAGAGTAAATCGATTCTGCAGTCTTAGCAGGGATTTTGGGGTGTGGTTGGGTGGAAGGTAGGGTTCATAGTGTTTGGTGTTCTAGTTATTAAAGCAAATGACCACCTGATCCTCAAGGAGACCAGACAACCTGAGATGGGGGTTCCTTTAGAGCCATTGACCCAAAATCAAACCTGGTAGGACTCCTAATATTCTCCATCTATGGAAACAGAGACAACCAGACATTTAATAAAATGTAGATAAAATTTGTTTGTAAAAAAAACCCCAAACCACCAAACTTCTAAGCAGTTTGCAACAATATAAATTAAATCTTAAAAATTTCTGATAGAAAACACAAAAGGTTCAAAAGTTCATTAAAATCAACAGTTGAGGCTGCACAGAGTTTCTATTCAAGCCATTTACAATTAACTCAAAGGGTTCGGAATTACAGAGAATTGTGATGATCACAATCATTTTGGATTTTTAATAAAACATATACAAAGTCTGCGAATGACCAAGGTCATTGTATGACCAAGAACATACAAGGTCAAGAATGTCCAAGAATGAAACTGCCAAGTTGGGACACAGCGTGTTAGATCTAAGTTTGTTGAACTTCGTCCCATTTAAACCAATATGAATAGTTAATCCAAACCTTCTTATGTGTGTTATGGAACTAATTAATCTTTATCTTTCCTTCCCTAGTGGAACAGATACATTTTTTGGCCAAGTGATGAATGCATGCATGTATTCACATGGTGAAGAAATCTTGTGTCATCGTGCTATGGATGTTTTGAGATCCTTTTAAAGGACATTGCATAGGTGGGTGGTCAATGAATATTGATCAATGATTTGATTCAGCAGATCTCTTCTTATGTTCTTAATTGCTGTTCAGCACAGGAAAGAATGAAGGAGAAGGGTGGTGGTGATGATTAATCTGAGACACCTATCAAAGATGTGTTTTATTTAAATTGTGGGTAAAGAAGAAAAAACGAGACCACCCACTTTATGAGGCTTAGAATAAACATAGCTCAAAGAGTTTAACTTGTATTATTTGGAGGCATATGAATTGGAAGGGGTTTGACTCAAGTCTGTGGCTCCTCTGGGAGAGCTATAGTCAAAATTCCAAACTTTGTAGCTAGTCTCAATTCGTAAGAGCAGCCAGACCAAAACCCCAGAATTGAATGCTATCCAGATGCTAAGAAAATCTCAGCTCAGCTCCAACTGTTGTGGTCTGGGTCCTTTTCTAATGGGAACTTCACCCTCCCTTGCTTCACATCCCCAAATCATGTTAAAATATTTCTGTCAATGACTTCAAGTTTATAACACTTAAGGAAACAGTCATTTTTGCTTAGTTCAAATATGTGTCGCTTTCGAACATTTTGGCTGCTATAGCAAATTCACAGCTGAGGAACTTACAGGATATAATCTAAGATGGCGGCTTGCACCGCTAGAAGCACCTCACTGTTATATCAGACTGTTTTGGGAAATGAAACTGCATTGTTTCCCATTTTGGGAGAGGGAAGCACATTGGTTCATTTATGTGTCAATCTGAGGAGGGGGGGATGGCTTTCACACATCTGTGCAAACATGGACAGAATCCACATGGCTTTTTCTAACCTCTCAGGTGGGTGCCATTGCCATTATAAGAGAACAAGGGAGGCGTTCATGGTGAGTTCTGGCATGAGTTCTTGTAGGGTTGGTGTGTTTAATCAGTAACATCAGTACATCTGGGTCTGGACACTTTTCAGGTGTGTGTTGTAATCATTGAGTGCAGTGCTTTGTGGGTTTTCTTAAAAAGAGACATAACATATAAGGGAGGTAAACTTCTATTGTGGTTTCCACAGCCTTTTCCATTGTAGGAACTAAGGGCGTTGTTAGGGGGTAAGCTCTAGGTCTTTTTACCAGAGTCCCAGTCTTCCTGCCTCTTTCCCTCACTCCTTTTTTGACAACAATAACAACAATCCCTATCACTTACATGGTTGCTAGAATGCACAGCACAAAAGCTCAGTGCTGTGTCTCACATCAACATCAGAGACCTAAAGTTTTAGCTATGCATATAAATTAGCATATGCAGATTTTTATGCACATTTGTGCAACGGCCTGTGCCCTGACTCTTTCAATGTTTACAATGTTGTAGATGTGTGAGGGGAATAACTTTCTTGTTTCCTTTTTGTCTGTGCGCGTGGAGTGGATTTTTGCTCATGCAATAGAACTTCCTCTTAAGAGAACTAAAACAGATTTGTTTGGGGAGAAGCGGGAGAAGAGGAAGGTGAAGTCCTGTTACACAAAAGAACATTCAGTTACTGTTATTATTTATTACATAGAGTGGCTGGGGAAACCCAGCCAGTTGGGCAGGACATAAATAATAATTTGTTAGTCACTATACAAACAAAAAACAAAAAACTGGGACGCAGGTGGCACTATGGGTTAAACCACAGAGCCTAGGGCTTGCCAATCAGAAGGTTGGTGGTTCGAATCCCCACGACGGGGTGAGCTCCCATTACTCCTGCCAACCTAGCAGTTCGAAAGCACAAAAGTGCAAGTAGATAAATAGGTACCGCTGCGGTGGGAAGGTAAATGGCATTTCCGTGCGCTGCTCTGGTTCGCCAGAAGCAACTTAGTCATGCTGGCTGCATGACCCGGAAGCTGTACGCCGGCTCCCTCTGCCAGTAAAGCGAAATGAGCGCCGCAACCCCAGAGTCGTCTACGACTGGACCTAATGGTCAGGGGTCCCTTTACCTTTTATACAAAAAAAAAGGAAAAAAGAAATTTCCTAAAGCGAATTAACAACAAAATAAAATACAATCAGATAAAACTCTTGCTCATCATTGGATTCTAGCAGAGCTATATTTTCTAGAGAAAGAGGTGACGTCCAAAGCCAATACAAGTGTTATTGTGACAGTGTTAGGGTTTTGTTTGTTTTTTAAATCACCATTTAGACTTTTGCCATGTGTTGGATTAGCAGTGTATTGCCACTTATGCTACCCTTCGCAGTGAACTGAGGTTTCTAGGTCCCAATCTTGAAAACCACCCTATCTTGTAACAACTTCACAGCTGCAAAGGCGGATTCAGCTGTGGCTTCTCTGGCACTGCTGCTGCTGTGTTCTGTTCCCATCACCCTCCCTCTGCCTCTATCTCCTGACAGTAATCTGACTTTTGAATTGTTTCATAGCAGGCAGAAATGGAGGATGGGCAATTCACATTTGATTGGTTTCTGACTTTCATTTATGTAAATGGCTTTTCCTATAACAATGAACGACTGAAACAACATAAAAATGAACAATAAACAATAAGCAATCTGAGGAACGGCCTCGATCTCATTTCATACAAAAATGTCAGATTAATTTGAGTGCCTTAATGACACTGAAAGTATCTCTGCAAAGCAGCCCATGATAATCTGGGGGTTGTCAACTATCTATAATATTTATATATTGGGGGGGGGGGTCAAGCCAAATTTCATGGTAATTTTTCCTTGTCTGCATTTTCTCCAGTAGCTCTGAGTTGTTTGGTTAACTTTTCCAAAAGGGTAGTTTCTCAGAAATCCAAGTTAAGATTCTCCATTGACTTCACAGATAGGGCAGCAACCTCCATGTAGCCACGATAGGAAAAGCCACCAGTTTCTGACTTTCATCTGAACAGTTCAACAGTCTCTATTTTATTAGCATTTTTTAATGGAGACTTAAATAACACTTTTGGAAGCTTTAAAACTGAACTCCTTAAGAAACAAAATCATATTCTGCAATGGAGAATTATTCCTGGAAGCTTTTTTCTGTCTGAGAATTAGAAAATCTGGAACAGTGTTTTAGATTTATATTACGTATATATGAGAGTTTCGTTTGTTTTTTTGTTTGCTTTAAAGAAAATTGGATCAGAAACTTATGAGCTCTTCTCAGATTTGAAAATAAATTCAACATGGCTGATTTTTTTGTAAAGCACACACCTCCAGGATGTCTCTGATTTCTTAGTTTCTTCCTGATATATAGATGCCAAATACTAATCAGCTAGACTTGGTTTCTGCTATCTGAAATGGAGCAATTTTGCTTTCACTGTAAAATTTCATTCTGGAAGGAGTTACATAAACAAAGCAACATCTGAATCTTTCTAAAATCAGGTTCACTCTCTCCTTTTGTGGTTCCCCTATAGCTGAAACTGAGTGAATATGAAAAATCCTAAAGCTGTTCTTGCTCTCATGAATCCAAGCTTTACTTAGCCACGCCCCAGAGTCAACAGGTTTAATTATCATAACTGTGGCTGAGGAACCACATGGCGAAGACTATCATTTCCATGACATCACAGTTTCTGAAGCACATGCATGGTCCTAATTACAGATCCTTTAGCCAACACAGCAACGCCTCTGCTTCCACTCCAGCATTCCACTGCAACCAAATCTCTACAATTTCTGCTAATAAGAGCCATTCCAGATAGTACTGTTTTCCAGGGATTTCAGAGAAATGGTTTTGCTGACATGAGCTGTGATCCAAAGAGCTATTTAGGTTTGTGCTAGCCCAGTTTTGGCTTTCTTCATTGAACAGCTGGCCTCTCCCTCCATGTCCTATCAGACGCCGCTCTTTGGAAGGCTTCTTGATTTCGAAAGCATTTCCCACAAGGCATGGGATGCTACTGCTTGAGAAAAGCCACTCGACGCCCACACTCCTTGCCAGACTAGCTTCTTGCTTTGGTCAAAGCATGGGAGGACCAATCATCACTGATGTTAAACATTAATGCAGGAATGTTCAAAAAACGGAGACGATACGAAGTGATACATCAACAGTGACAAAGCCTGACATTCTGCATGGGTTGCTCAGACAAATATGAATGATGGAGTGCAATAAATTGGGGGGGGGGGAACAGTTTGCAAATTTAAGGGGCGGGAAGTGGAATCTAGAATGAATGATAGGCAACCTAGTTCTGCTGTCCAATATATAGCATTTTCCAGATGGTCGCCAGCAATGGATGGAGCAACTAGCCTCTTCTATATTTTCATACAACCTTTGAATTTGCCATTGTATTATGTATGTATGCTGGACCATAAAGAAGGTTGATCGCTGAAGAATTGATGCTTTTGAATTATGGTGCTGGAGGAGACTCTTGGACTGCAAGAAGATCAAACCTATCCATTCTTAAGGAAATCAGCCCTGAGTGCTCACTGGAAGGACAGATTCTGAAGCTGAGGCTCCAATACTTTGGCCACCTCATGAGAAGACTCCCTGGAAAAGACCCTGATGTTGGGAAAGATGGAGGGCACAAGGAGAAGGGGACGACAGAGGACGAGATGGTTGGACAGTGTTCTTGAAGCTACTAACATGAGTTTGACCAAACTGCAGGAGGCAGTGGAAGACAGGAGTGCCTGGTGTGCTTTGATCCATGGGGTCACAAAGAGTCGCACACGACTAAACGACTAAACAACAACAACGTTATGTATGTGTGACATCAAATTACAGTTACCCCATTCTTGTACTGCCCTGCAGGAAGCTCTTTTATACCGGAAGGGCCAATGTTCTCCACCAGTGTAAATTACAAATCCCATCTATAAATGGCAGTGATTGTGTGATAACATTCTGCCAGTGCAAGGAAGTACTGAGAAGTATTGGAAACCAGTCCGGTTCTGCTGAACGGCATGTCAAATCCTAGAGCCAACTTCATGGGTATGGAAGCACATTTACATATCATCAGCCATTGGGAATCCAGACTGCAGCATAACTCATTGGTGGACAACACACGTTTTAGATGTACGTGTGTTTATCAGAAACAGAAGTAACTTAAATATCTGTTAGGCTGGACTATAATGTGCTCTAGTAGTTGGAATGATATATATGTGGTGTTTCGGGATGGTGCTAATCATTTATATGAATGACCCTAAAGCAAGAGTGGTTAACCTTTTTATGGCCTATGGGCCACATTCACCCTTGACCAACCCTCTGAGGTACACATGCTGGCAGTGGGTGTGGCCAATCCATACGCTCTCACTCACATTCTGGCAAAACAGTTCCCCTTCTCAGCTGATCCATGCAAATCAGGTGAGTTCCCCCTTCTCCCTGCCCCACCCCAGCACTGCCTTTACTTATTTTATTTTTTTATCACTGTAGACAAATTGGTAAGAGACTAGTGATGGCTATTAGCCATGAGGGCTATGCTTTGCCTCCACAGCTGGAGGCAGCAATGCTACTGAATACCCAAAATTGCTGAAAACCCCGGGAAGGGATAAGTGCTCTTGTGTCCGAATCTTGCTTTCAGGTTTCACACAAGTATCTGATTGGTCGCTATGAGACCAGGCTGCTGGACTTGATTGGATCTTGGCTCGATCCAGTAGGCACTTCTCATGTTCTTATAAATGTTTATGTTTTTTTGAAGGCCTTTGGTTTGAAATAAATTATTTAGGGGACTGTTACTCCCTAGTATTGTATTAAATCTGGACTAATAATTTCTGACTGTTTATGTAGGATCTGCTTCTCATTATTTTTGTGTTTGCAGACCTCGCCAATCTGTTGCCTTTCTTTCCCCCTTCCCCTCCTGGATGTTTTCACACAATGTAGATCTGAGAGTCAGATTTGATGTAAAAACAAGCAACGCCCCCCCCCAACCCCAAACCTGTTGTGCCAGGAACACAGAGAGGTCCATTAACAAAACATAGTAAATGTTCACCATCTAAAGAATTTGTTTTTTTCAAGCCTGCCCTTACCCATTAAATAGGACATGTGACATACTTGTAACTGTCCACAAAAGTTCGTTTCTGTCATCTAGAAATGTGTGTGTGTGTTTGAGGGAATTTGGTCGGTTGTTTTATGTTTCCTTTTCCTTTCACATTGTTAAGGCTCCCTGTAGAATTAGCATAAGACATAATTTGCCTGCTTCTCTTACTATTTTATTGTTGCTATGGTTATATTTTGAATTTTCACCCTCCATCTTACCTTGTTCTAACTTGCTTGGCTGTCTAGACAGCCTGCTCTTGAGAAGAGTAATTAGGCATACGCCATTATTCCGCACATCGTCTTCGCTCCCGACTTCTCTTTTTTCGATTTAGGCGAACATTAAGGCAACATTATTCCAGTTTATAATCAAGAGCACATAATACTGTTTAGCCCATTACAAATCAAACCATGTGCTATGAAGCCTCGAGAGGTAGTCAACTGTTTCACCGATAGCTGTAATTGCTTGTTCCTACATGAAGTGCTTCAGTGACAAAGAGCGGAACTGAGATGGGGCAGGGAGGCAGGGATTGTTTGACTTCTGACAGAACTTGCTGAGTACTAGCAGAGTTTTTGTTGTGCTCAGCAGGTCTCCACACCTCAAAATCTCTTTTGCATATATTCTGGCAAAAGCTTGCCACTGAGGCATGAGGTTAGCGTATTTGCATAGCTAAATTCTGCTTCACTCTATTGCCCACAACTTACCGATGATAATCCTGATTTGTGAGTTTCCTTACCTCCTGTCGCCTTAATCGGTAGTCCTCTTGTATTGCTGATTTGTTTGTGTGTGCGCACACCCATTTTGCTGCTGCATTTGTTTCAAAATATAATGTTACGTTTTCCAAAATGTGGATATGAGCGCCTCATATCTTTTCCCGTCTTGTGAAGATATGTGTATGCTCCATTAGTTGTGAAGGGCATTTGTGTGTCAATTTCCCCCTTCAAAGTGCATGGCGTGAGAGCCCCAACTTTCCCAGTTGCTGTTTCTATGACTTTTGAAGGGAAAAGAGCGGCACCAACTCATGCTCATGGCACGACTAACGCAACCAGCATCTATTTGCTACACAGGAGAAACTGCCATATACCAAGTCAGTGCTGTCTACAATGACTGGCAGAATTTTGCTAGGATTTCTAGCAGGAGTTGTTCCCTGGGACCTTCTGCATGCCAGGCAGATGAGCTGCAGTGCTTTCTGGAACTGCTTCCCCATCTCTTTCCAGGCTGCCTTTGACTCCTTTTCCAGATTTTTTCATAAGAGGAAGATCTCCCTCACCTTCCTCTCCTCTGCAGCCATTGTCACCCCCACATCCCCTTCGTTTGTCAGTCTCTGAACATTCTTCCATGTTCATTCTTGATCTTTTATGCCTGTTGTGCCTGTTTTGGTATTGTTACTCCAGCTCACCCCTACACAACGTGAGATCGGGGCAGGATAGTGCCACAGAATGATCTGGGCATCTTTAGTAAAGTTATCTGGATGCCAAAGAACAACTGTGTCTTTCTTGTGAGAAATAAAACTAACAATATGTCCAAAGAACTGAGCTAACAACTCCAGTTAAAAACCCCTGTTGAGATATCTCAAAATCTTGTGCTTTGTGTGATGCTTCTGTTAGCAAAATGTTAAACGTGCATCTTCAATGCACAGTATAATACAGGTTTTCCTTTTTAGAAAATGAACAGCATAATATCATCCGACTGTTACTTTGGATTTAGCCGAATGTTTTTTTGGTCGGCTAAAAATCCTTAAATATTGCGGTAAACGGAGATGACCATTAAGGGATTGTCATTCCTGTGACACAAATCTCTCCAAGGAAAGATCTTACAGGGCTTTTAGAAGCAAATGTTGTTGATTCTGTCTGTATTTGGACTACATCCAAAACTGTGTCATTAAGGAGAAAACAGCTAAAATAAAGACAGTTTTAGTATGTTCTGAGCATACAATCTAATCTGATTTTCTGACATAACATGAATAAATATAGCTAGAAAGGAGGGTTCAAAGCAGGACGTTTGAACCCGTTCAAGCAAACAGCCTCTTGTATTCGCGATAGGTTAGAAGTAGTACTCAGGCGGCAACCAAAGTGATGAGTTTTATATTCACAAGTTATTGAAAGTAAATGTTGAATGCAGCAAAGGCATTGATGTGTGGCAGGGAATGTTTGGGTTCTCAAAACAACGTCGAGAAGATAGATTCTCCCATTAACCTGTAGAAACTGTTGGGCTCATTTAAGTGTTTCTTCTTTCCAGCCATCTCTGGTCCCCTCCCAATTGTCACTATATAGCAGTAGAGATGCAATAGCTTTGTACAATTGAAGTGGATTAAAGTGCTCCGGCACTCTTCCAAGACAAGTCTTTTTATTTTTTTAAAAATGGACTTTTTGCAATAAGGAGAATGGTGGGGAAACCCGCTAGAAAGTGTGGGGTAGCAATCAATTGAAGGGAAGTCACTGTTATCATTATTATTAAGTTGCTTTTTTTCAGAAAAGTTAATCAAAGCAACTTACAAAAAACACTTAAAAACAAGCATAAAACCAACTTTAATCACACCAGTAATAAATATAAAAGAGCAGATCAAACTCAATGCCACCCCTCTAAAAGATAAGGAAATTAAGATTGAAAAGCATGGGAGGACAATAATGGTTTTGCCCAGAGCCCGAAACAGATAAATGGGGAGCCACCACTGAGAAGGCCTGTCGTGTGGCCACCTTCCAAACCTCCTTCAGTGTGGAACACATGGAGAAGGGTCTCAGATGCCAAGTTCAGGGTCCAAGTTATTTCATGTGAGGAGACACAGTCATTGAAGTATTGAGGTTCTGAGTTGCATATAATCATCATGCAAACAAATCAGGTTGACTGGTCAATGAACAGGTCAAATGGAAGCATCCTTAATGATAAATGGTACACTACTGTGCCGTGCGATCCTATACTTGTCTACTCAATAGGACTTATTCCCAGGTTAAGTGTCTGTGTATAGGATTCCAGTCTAGTATGCTTTTCTTACAGAGGTGCTGAATGTATAAACCAGGACAGAACTACTGCTCAGAACAGAAAATTCTTATCTAGTGAGCTTCCCTGCCTGGCATGTCATAGCAAAGGCTAATGAGTCCTAGTGCAGGAAAAAAGTTGGCACGTGCCATTCTTTGCAAATGATAATTGACAAGCTGCTTAGTTTTTATAAACCACAACGAACTTTGGTTTATAAGACTGACTAGCCAACATTTCTTCTTTACAGTTCCGTATGAATCATATACACGCGCACGCATACACTCAGCCTGCCAAGTAGCTCTAAATGAACACAAATGGTAAGATAGTTTAGCTAGAGGGCAAATCAACAGAACAAAAAGCCCCCTAAGATTTCATTTTCTTCCACCTCTGGGAACATACTTTCAACTTTCCCTTGAAAATACTATTTTGTAAATGAGTTTTGTGGTGGATCAGGAATGTAATCAAGCCTGAGCAGTTAGTTTGGGCTATGGCTTAGCTTGCCTTCCTTTTGGCAACATGACCACAACACAAGTCATACTGCCAGGGGGAAGGGAAATTGCAGATACGGGTTCGACGAGCCAGCTTGCCATGGTGACGAAGGCGGGTGGTCCCTGTTGGCAAGGGCTTCACTTCCTCCATCCCTCCATCCCTCACAAAGCCCAGACTCCTAGGTAGGCTGGATCCTCATATGCTTCTTGGCTAGATACTCGATCCTAGCCCACAGAGACTGGGAAGGTTTGTGGAACATAAAGCTATCCTGTGTGTTGTCTTTGGCAGGCAGATAATATTCCCTACAAAGGTTGGTGGTGCTTCCCCTTGAAACTTTACCATATTTTCTGGCACCAATATATTCATCGTCTCGGAGTAAATGGGCTCTAGCTCAGCAGTAAATGTGAAAAATAGCATGTAGTAAGTCTAACCTCCTTTTTAGAATTACTGTTTTTTTAAAAGTATTTACCTGGAAGGGATTAGCACATATTAAACATCTGGTGTGCAGCCAGTTTCTACTCCTTATTTATTTCTTACCCAGTTCTCCAGCTGGGTTGACGTAAGAGCAAAGATGAAATGAAGTTTTCAAAGGTTATGCAGAGGATGTTCGGCTCAGCCAAGAACGATCTGTCCAAATATCACTGTAATATCTAAATGATATTGCAAGTGAACTCTTTGCTTTTTCTTTCCTGTATATGCAAGTAGACAGTCATTCTTGACAACGGTCTGATTCCCACGTTACTCTTGGCTAAGCTAAAGTCATCACAAAGTGACTTTTCGCTATTGTTTTTCTTCATGACAAACCTTTACTCTGAATGCTCAAATGTTTTATGATTTGATATTAATTATATCTTGAAGAATCTGATGCCAGGACCATATGGCATATAAAGGTAAAAAGGTAAAGGACCCCTAGACGGTTATGTCCAGTCAAAGGCGACTATGGGGTTGTGGTGCTCATCTTGCTTTCAGGCCGAGGGAGCCGGCATTTGTCCACAGACATCTTTCCGGGTCATGTGGCTAGCATGACTAAACTGCTTCTGGCGCAACAGAACACCATGACAGAAACCAGAGCCCATGGAAACACCATTTTGTGTAAATTGTGCTATTTTTACTGTTGTTAGCCGCTCTGAGCCCAGCTTTGGCCGGGGAGGGCGGGATATAAATAAAATAAATAAATAATATAAATTATTATTATTATTATTATTATTATTATTATTATTATTATTTGACCTATTTATCTACTTGCACTGCACTGGTGTGCTTGAGAACTGCTAGGTTGGCAGGAGCTGGGACAGTGCAATGGGAGCTCACTCCGTTGTGGGGATTCAAACCGCCGACCTTCTGATCGGGAAGCCCAAGAGGCTCAGTGGTTTAGACCACAGCACCACCCATGTTCCTACAGAAGGTTGAGGGAAACCCCAGAACAGATTTAGGGGCAAAGGACAGCAAGGGGAAGTTCCATTGTGCAGCCATATTGTAAACTGCCCTGTGATCTTCAGATGAGGGATGTTATAGAATAATAATAATAATAATAATAATAATAATAATAATAATAGACCATGTGCTAGTGAAAGCACTTTGTTGGATATTGCCCAAAGATCCAGGGTGTTAGATTCCTCTTTCTGTGGCCACTTCTGTATGTTTTTCCTCAAATAAGTGATGTAAATATATTTATTGGTGTTATTCTGAAATGACAGGAAGCAGTTTATTTTGTATGTGGAGTCTTTACAGTCTTAAATGAACGTGAAGATTCCCCAGTTCATTAATTTCATCCACAGTACTGTTCTCTGCCCTTTCATTCCTACTCAGCCATTAATCTCTCTGCATGACCTTTGGCTACTCATTGTCAGCCTCGCAGGGTCGTTGTGAGGAGCAAATGGACAGGAGAACCGTGAAAAGCACTCTAAGGCTCCTTGGAAGAATGGCAGGTTGTACAGTGGTACCTCAGGTTAAGAGCGTAATTCGTTCCGGAGGTCCGTTCTTAACCTGAAACTGTTCTTAACCTGAGGTACTACTTTAGCTAATGGGGTCTCCCGCTGCCGCTGCGCCACCGGAGCACGATTTCTGTTCTCATCCTGAGGTAAAGTTCTTAACCCGAGGTACTATTTCTGGGTTAGTGGAGTCTGTAACCTGAAGCGTCTGTAACCTGAAGCGTCTGTAACCCGAGGTCCCACTGTACATGTAACAAATGAAACAAGACCTATGATATGGCTTGCGACAGAGTTCTCCTCACTACAGCCGGGACAGGGAGGTAGATGACTCAGTGCAGAGTGAACTGAATAGGTAGGAGAAGTCTTGCCTCCTGCTGCATTGTGGGACTTAAATGAACAGCATGCGTCCAGTGTACAGGCTCCAAGGTCATTGGGTATTCAAACCTGAGTATAAAAGATAGACTGAAAACCATCTTTAGACCTCACGAGGCAAAATCCACGTGGTATCTTTGCTGCACCCAAAATGGACGTGAGAAATAATATTGCTTAGCTTCATGAGGTAAACAGGAAAATCTCAAACTTTTTTTGACATGCAGGCTTATGTTGGATTATGCAGTTGGATTTCATAGAATCAGTTCAGGCTCTCCTGGGAATTTTGGGGAATTTTATTTCAACATAGGATGTTGACTTAAAGCTTACTTAAACTTAAGCTTAAATATTCCTGTCCCATTATTATTATTTTAATTAGGCATAACCCCAAAATGAGAAAAGTCATTGCCTGGGGATTTGAACTTTCTTATATCATTTTGATCATTCATATTTAATTTGAACTGGAGCAAGTAGTTCACAAAACAAGACCTGGCTGCAGCCATTAGATAATATTTCTCCTTTTTCTCTGAGCGTGCGCCTTTCCCTCGATCTCTTTTTCTTTTCTCAGATTTCAAAAGTGCCCAGCTGCATGATAATCCCATGTTTTTATTATTAAAACCAGTGGATAGTTCTATCGCACAAAGAAAAGGACAGGGGTTTTTCTTGTAGGACATAACCATTTCATGTTAGATAATGGGAAGCAGTAACACAGGGAATGAAGAGATAGATATTGGCCAGCCGCGTGATGGTGAGGCAGGGAGGGAACACCTGTCGCCCTCCAGATACTGCCAGACTACAGCTCTCACGATATCTGAGGCAACGCACACATTGAAGTTGTCTTCCCCAGCCCCACTCACTCACTGCATTTCAAGTCTTATTCCTACACTGACATACAGATCAGGTGGGTGGGCGTCCTCACTCAATGCCTGTTACCCAATTTGTTTCCCTGCAACAAACTACAATTCACTGAAGCTGTGGTCTGCACATGCACTATTAACCAGGCATGTGCAACACCCGCCTGAAATGTACACACCTCAGCTTAACCATGGCTTCCATTTTCAAATAGGGTAGAAGCTGGTTTGAGGGGAAACACATCAGGCAGGAGTATTTCTTAAGAAGCTATAGAATACCTATGGATTGTGGCTAATATCATGTGCACTTGGGCTTTAATTGCCAGTGGTGGGAGTGCGTTGGATATGGAGTAAATGGTAGTATGTACACAGCCTGTCTGTTGGTGGAAGTGAATGGTGAAATACGTTGAAGGTTCAGGTTCTTCTTCTTCTTCTCAGTGTGGTGTAGTGGTTAAGAGCGGTAGTCTTGTAATCTGGGAAACCGGGTTCGCGTCTCCGCTCCTCCACATGCAGCTGCTGGGTGACCTTGGGCTAGTCACACTTCGCTGAGGTCTCTCAGCCCCACTCACCTCACAGAGTGTTTGTTGTGGGGGAGGAAGGGAAAGGAGAATGTTAGCCGCTTTGAGACTCCTTAAAGGGAGTGAAAGGCGGGATATCAAATCCAAAATTCTTCTTCTTCTTCTCTCTTATTTATACCTCACCATTTCTCTGACAGGGACTCAAGGTGGTTTGCCACTAAGAGAACAGGAAACTGGACTAGATAGGCCTTTGGTCCATCTTATGTTCTATGTTTGTAGGTCCTTAGCTTCCTCATGGTACAAGATTCTTTGAGAGTAGAACAGTATCTGACTGCCTCAGGAGATGGCGGACTTTCCTTCATTAGAAGTTTTTAAGATGAGGGTGGATTGGCAGAAAGTTGGACGAGAATTTACCTCAGACATATGATTCTGTGGGATATGACTCTATGATCCACATCTGAAGCACTGCAGAAACCTGTTTGACAAGACCAAAGGGGGGGACATAGACTGCCATAGGCCACATGAAAATATTATACCATCTTAAGCCCCTGAAAAGCTATAATCCATACCCAGTGATCTCTTGAGTTCATATTTCATGAATAGGGTTGAAAAGAAAATAGCATTTTTTAAAGCATCTTGCTTCAGAAGGAAGCTTTGAATAGGAATGCAAATGGCGAGAGCAAAATGGTCACTTCTATATGTGCTCAGAGAGCAAGTTTCTGGCACAAGAGGATTAAAGTGAAAGCAGGTCAAGTCCATTTGCAAAAATAGGTGGCCCTCCTAGTTGAAATGGGATTTATATTCATGGCAACATCAGACACCGGCTGTCTTCCATTAACTGACAGTGTGATATAATTATACATTTGAAATGGATAAGGTGGAATAAATGTTTATAATATTAGGTATTTTTTTTAATGAACAAGTCATTTATGATAATCCAGTTTGTTCTGCAGGCATCCTGCGATATATACTAAAAACGTCCCGTCTACATTATAATCACTTTGTTTGACCTTAGCTGCTCCTCCCAAATCTTTAAATTGTCTGTTACCTTATCAATATTATGTAATAGAGCATTGCATAATATCTTTCCACAACAGCATTAAAGTTCTCCTTCCTACAATGTGAAATGCCATATATATATATATAGGCATTTCACAAAGAAATACCATTAAGTATGCATTTTGTTCATGGGTATTATTTTTTTAAATGTTGCTGTTCAAAACAGCATGCTGCCCCTCAGGTTACCTTTGAAAGTCACAGGTCCTGTCTCAGGAGACACAGCCATGTCTTACATTGTGTTGAAATGATACACTGGAATAAAAGACATATGGTCTCACATAGGTATCAGTAGGAAAGGGATCCAGAGTTTGTGATTCACCATGTCTAGAATCCATAAGACAATATAGTGCCAACAGTGTTTTTACAGATTTCAAAACATGGGTGTTCCCTCAGTTCCCTCAGTTCCCTCAGTTCCGAGGCTAAACATAAGCATCTCTCACAGAATGTTTCACTAGAGGTTTGAAAGCAATTTAAGTTTAGCTCTTGCTGTCATGAACTGGCAGGACCACAGAGAGGAGGAAGAGAATCCCAGCAAGGAGTGTAGCCAGGATTGGAGCAACAGGGGATGGTGAAGAAAGTACTCGGGAGTGACAGAGGATAGCGAGAGGATGGGGTGAACAGTGGCGTAGCGTGGTGGGGCTGGGGGAGCTGTGGCCCCAGGGGCATTTTTTGAGGGAGCACGACCAGCCACCCCCACCGATAGGCTGTGTCATCAGAGCCTGGTTTGCGCCCGGCCGTGGCAGCTCCAGAGAGAGGCTGTGGTGTGCGAGGAAACTGTAGCTTCCTTGTGCTTGGCTGCGACAGCAGTGCCACTCTCGAGTGCTGTGGGGTGTGAGGAAGCTGTGCAACTTCCTTGCATCTGGCCGCTGTTCCCCTCCCAGGTGCGCCCTGGATGCACTTTGTGAGGGGAGCCACAGTGGGGTCCCTCTGCGCCTCATGCCCCGCTTCCCTTGGGGGCCACCCTGCGCGTGAGCCCTGGGTGGGGTTTGCGCATCCTCTGCCACTGGGGGTGAATGCAAGGGAACCAGAGCAGTAAGACACATCACCAGAGCCAGAGGGGTACCTGTCTCCACAAACATGGCGGGCTCTGAGGCAGAGGGAGCAGCAGGAGAGGCGCTCTAGGAGGCAAGGACTCACAGCCCAGCTCCCTAGCTGACCAGGTGGGGCTTGCTAGCTAGCTCTGGGAGGAAGTGTGTGATTCCTCAGCTGGAGTAGATTTGGAACAGGTGTGGGTCACATGCCTCATCAAGCTCAGGTGCTGCAATCAGCATACAAAGTACAAAAGGGAAGCAAAGCTGAGGGGCTGTGTCTGCTCAGCTGCTCATGTGGGTGGGCCTTGGTTTGGATGCTCCTGGACCTCTAGAAGGCTTGAGAGCCAGTGTGGTGTAGTGGTTAAGAGCGGTAGTCACGTAATCTGGGGAACCGGGTTCACGTCTCCGCTCCTCCACATGCAGCTGCTGGGTGACCTTGGGCCAGTCACACTTCTCTGAAGTCTCTCAGCCCCACTCACCTCACAGAGTGTTTGTTATGGGGGAGGAAGGGAAAGGAGATTGTTAGCCGCTTTGAGACTCATGAAGGGGAGTGAAAGGCGGGATATCAAATCCAAACTCTTCTTCTTCTTCTTGACTCTGTACTGGACCTGCTTCAGGCTTGACTCTGTACTGTCTCCTGACTGCCGGACTTCAGACCTGGCTACTTGGGTTGACCCTGGACTGTGTTTCCTGACCTTTGGACTTTGCTTGTGTGGATTAATCCCCGGACATTGAACTTTGGACTTGACATACTGACTTGCTGCCAGGTAGGCCAGGGGTTTGGGAGACTTGCGTAGTTTACAGTCACTTCAACTAGAAATGCTGTGAGGCATTATGGTCTGTGGGGCCCTGTGCACAGCCCTTTTAAAGGGTTCTATTTGTCACCTGAACAGTGCTGCTTCCATGCTTCCCTTTGCTCTACTGCTTTCTCCTAAGAAAACCCGCCGCTTAGTGCTGAATTGTATGAAGCAGCAATTGGGTTTTCCATGGATTTCTGTTTGTTCCAATTCAGAGCTAAAGTACCTGTTTTCTTGGGGAAAGCTGTGGGGCAAACAAAAAACTGCTCAGACCTGTGCCTAGAAAGCAGAAAACCACTTGGACCCAGCCTTTCTAGGCACAGAACAAGCAAAGTGTGGACGAACACTAATGTGTCTCTGTATGAAAATATGGCAGAACTAAATGCATAAGAATAGCTTAGTTAATAACATGGGTTATCATTTTTGCTGCTATATTATTGAACAGTATTTCATATCTAATTAATGAGATGATGTGCACCTATAGTGAGAGGTTTTTAAAAAAGGAAAACACTTTTCTTCACCCAAAAATGAACTTTATTTAAAGGAACAGAATGAATGAAAACTATTGCAAACTATTCATAGATACAGTGGTACCTCTGGTTACGAACTTAATTTGTTCCGGAGGTCCGTTCTTAACCTGAGTTACCACTTTAGCTAGTGGGGTCTCCCACTGTCACTGCGCCGCTGCCGCCACACGATTTCTGTTCTCATCCTGAGGTAAAATTCTTAAACCAAGGTACTACTTCTGGGTTAGTGGAGTCTGTAACCCAAAGTGTTTGTAAACAAAGTACCACTGTATTCATACATGCTTTCTTCAGCAGTTTCATTGCACAAAATGGGTCTGGTAGGAATAGCATTGGATGCAACCTTTCATGATACATGCAATTGCTACTTTTCTTTTACCAAAATGCCAAGGGACAGGATAGGCACCCAGAAGCAAGTAGCCTTAGAACCAACAGACATTGATCGCTGCAATGTTAAGGGAATCCAGACAGTGTTTTAAGTGTTTCACTTCACCAGAGTCTCAAGCAGTTCCACTCCAGGTTTTACAAAATGTTCAGAAGCACTAAGGATTAAGAGCGGAAAATATTTATTGCAACATAATACCTAAAATGTGATAACTAGAGCATTCTTAATGATTGAACTCTCTATTCATACATGCAAAGTACTAATTGTGAGCAACATAAGAGCAAATGCTTCTGCAGAGGGGCAGAGGGAGAAGATAGCCACAAATTCAGTGTAGCAAGGGTATGTATATTAAAACCCAATGCCTAATCAGTGTATGGTTTTGGTTAACTGCTTTTATGGTGCCCCAGTAATGCTTGGAAGCTTTCAACTAACATGTCAAATAACTAAGCCTTCTATACATCCAGTTCTAAATCTTTCTGTTTGCAGTTAGGAAAGTGTCAGATATGGAACCTAGATTCTTTAAGTTTGTTTTATAGGTGAAGGTTTTTCATTTTTTGTTTTACACTGGGTATTTTGTGTACAAGTCTAAGGGCCCATCCACACTTCTGCTTGCCCTGTGCCTAGAAAGCGTGGGTCCAAGTGGTTTTCCTTGTGCCCCACTCCTTCCCAGGGAAAACCTGCTCGTTAGTGCTAAATCGGAGCAAACTTCGATCTGGAGAAAACCCAAATTGCTGTTTGCTCTGATTGAATGCTAAAGAGTGGTTTTCCCCGGGGAAAAGCAGCAGAACAACGGGAAGTGTGGGAAGCCCTAAAGCTTGGCAAGCACTGGACCATAGTGGGTGGGTGTGTCATGCTAGCATAGCAAATGTGAATGAAGTTGCAAGCTGCCCTTCTGTTGGAAGAGTCTCCTACTCATTTTACGATGAGCACAGCCAACTACAGTTTGATCTTGTGAATTTCAGCTGGCCTGGATTCAACCCACATCTCAATATGCAAAGAAGGGTCATGAGAACTGGCTCTTGTTTAAAATCCAATTCCAGACAGAGTCTGTAATCTATGAAGCGCTTACTTGTAAGTAGCCTCATGAAAAATCCCTTTGAAGTCTTGGGACTACTCCACGATTTCTCCAGAATGCGCGGTTTGTGCATTTCATTTGAAACCAGATTTATTGCCTCCCAGCTGGGCCTTTTCTGAGACAGGAAAATTGCAATATCCACTGTACTTAATTGCTTCCCAATCCTTTTACAATTGCTTAGTTTTCATTTGGGGTAATAGTACCCTTACAGCACTAGAGGAGGGACTTTATCCCCCACTGCCCCCACATCTGAAGCTTATACCTAAATACTTCCTTTCTAATGAGCAAAATGGTATCTTTGTGGCTTGCTCTTGCAGAACAGTCATGCATCTTGTCGCTAAAAGCTTCTGTATAGCTAATAAACAGAAAATATGCCTGCCAGCTGAAAAGAACCCACCCTTTTCCAAACTAATCTGGTGGTGCCTGCTTTTCAGAAGGGCCCAAAAAGTGTGATGGACTCCCACTAAAAAGTAGTCCATTTGTAGTTTGGCCATGGCAAGTGTTTTCCTTGATGTTTTGCACAAAGGAAAGAAAGCTACAACCTCTGTCTCGCTTTTGAACAACCAGCGAAACAATAAGCAAAAATAAGCAGTGGTGTGCGGTCGGTGGACTGGGGAACTAGGCTAGTCACCTAAATGTTCCCGGTAAATTAGAGCATTAAAGCATGGCGCCTCCTTTCCAAAGCCCAGGAAGCTTCTGTCCAGCTTAGGGAGGGAGTTCTGATGCTCCGATGTGGGGTACAAGAACCCTTCTGCCACTTTCTTAAAGGCTTTCAAACTCTTGAAAATGATGAAATAAAATCAGTACAGTGGTACCTCTAGTTGCGAACGGGATCTGTTCTGGAGGCCCATTTGCAACATGAACAGAATGCAACCTGCATCTGCGTGTGCGTGGGTCACGATTCGCCGCTTCTGCGCATGCATGTGACGTCATTTTGCGCATCTGTGCAAGAGGCGAAGAGCGGCGAAACCCGGAAGTAACCCTTTCCGGTACTTCCAGGTCGCTGTGGGACGCAACCTGCAAATGTTCAACCTGAAGCAAACGTAACATGAGGTATGAGTGTATTGAACACCAATTGTTAAACACTATGTACCTTAATAACGACATTTCCGTGTGCTGCTCTGGTTCACCAGAAGCTGCTTAGTCCTGCTGGCCACATGACCCGAAAGCTGCACGCCAGCTCCCTCGGCCAGTAAAGCGAGATGAGCGCCGCAACCCCAGAGTCGTTCGCGACAGGACCTAACGGTCAGGGGTCCCTTTACTTTTATGTTCCTTAATAAAACAAAGCAATTTCTTGTTGACATCCATCTGCCTCCAGACAATGGAGTGTGCCTCCAGGGGTTATATCAAACAGCTGAAAAACAGAAATGTTACATGTCCTTCATTCCAAAACCTTTACACTTACTGGCTGGAACACTGGAAAGTGTAGGCAGGGCTTCCTTTTTTACTATGCAACTAGATGGAATACTGAGTATTTGTTGCCTTATATCTCCCATAAACAAAAGCAGGAGAGCCTTACTTTTTATGTTTTTTAAATGACATATGAATTTTCAGAGTGCTTGCTTTTGTTTTTGTACATGTAAGAAAGTTATGTTATCTCATTTATATTAAATAAAAGGGCTGGGGAGGCTGAAAATACATGAAAGGGACATATTATATACCTTTGCAAGCCAGGCCTGTGTTGACCGCCTTTGGCTTCATCAAAACATAGAACCCCCTTTCTCCAACGGTTTTTTGTTGCTAAAGAATAAAATTAGAATAATACACAGGAGATACCGTTCATTTGATCAAACTCTTCCTTATTTATTATGAAGTGCTGATTCCAAATGGAATTGTGCACACACACACACACACACACCAACCCCAGTTAAATTAAAAACAGCTGTGCTATAAACCACAACGAAGGGAGAACTCTTTGGAAACCTTATCCTTAAAAACATTTAGAGATCATTGGGGTCTGACATAAATAATAGGTTTTATAGTAACTCTCAGAAGTGCAAGCCCAGTAAAATCAGGACATTAGGTGATAAGAAGTCCAAGATACCCATAATCCACACACAGTTGTGTGGAAAGGAAAAATGCATCCTGGGTACTGACCACCTCAGTTGCAAGTAAAACACCCAATGAGGTTCAGTGGATAAAATATTGTATTGGAACTTAGAGTCTGGGGTTTAAATCCCACCACCCGCCACTCACTGGGTGGTCTTGGAGTAAGGACTATTTCATAAGATACATTTTTAACATGTGCCCACATTGCTTGTGGCATGCTGAATATTACTTTCAAGAATGGTTAGGTTTGTAGTGTAGGTCTGAACCTTGTTGGAACAGCTGAGTGATTCCAAATCTGTCCTCTATTTGGAGTAACACACCCTTCTTCTTCTTTAGTGCACTTATGTGCAAATCTGGTTTATCGGAAAACTTGTGTTTCCAAAAATTAAGCAGCGCATATACAGGTAAACAAATACTTGCATGCAGTCCTATAAGGGATCTGAAATTTCATCACATGGCAGAGATGAACACTTTGAAGAATTGCTTGTTGACTGCGCTTTTGTGGCTATCTGCTATATAAGAAAACTTGTGTTTATTTTTTTCTTTAAATGAAAATTAAAAGGTACAAGCGGGTAAACAAATACTAGCCTGCATGCGCCAAAGGAACCTTGGGTTTCTGGGACTTATGGTGGGAGGGCAAGTAACAATTTAGGGGAGGGGACAACACACAGCAGGAATTCATCCTGTCAAACCCCACCTACTAATGAGGACAGGGGAAAATGAGGTGGATTTTGAGACATAAAACTGAAAGCATTCATGTGTGGGAAAAGGTGCACAGATTTGCACATGGAAAAATTGACCCACATTTGCATTAATGCCTTAGTGTGGACACACCCTGAGTCACCTATATGCTTGTGCCAAAGGCATGGAAGTTCTCAAGCCCATTCATGGTAGACCTTTCGTATCACAAATGATGGGATATTGCACTATGTTACCCAAAGGAATATATTGGTGGACAATTTTTCTTAAGTCTGGTACTGTTTTATTACACTTATGAACCATAACTCCTCAAATTTGTAGAGTATTTGAATCTCTGTGTAAATTACATTTCTTGTTTTGGTCAGGCAAGATCCTATGGATATCAGGGTGGTTGTGTTCTTGATGGAAAACCACCAGTTCCTGAGGTCTGCTAGCTTCTGCCAACTGGGGAGGGAACAGGTTGTTCCTCCTCTCCCTGCCAAATACAGTTGTTTCCTAATTTTCATCCCATTGACTGGAAGGGTTGGGATTTTAGTAACTCTGCCAGCTAAAGGCTGATCTGACCCGGACATTCCCCTTTCCAGTCCCTACCACCACCAACAGGGCAACAGTGACAGAGGAGGAATGATGCCAGACCTTTTCACTTCTGCAACAGGAGACTTTGGGCTTCTTTCTCTATCCACAAAGAAAAAGAGAGCTCCATAACATCCTACAATCTCTCAGTCACCTTTCCAGGGAATTTAGGATTGCCTCCTAAATAAATAAATAAAACTTCCAGAACAGCTTATAAAGAAGTTAAACGAACCCAAAACACACACAACTTAATGCAATCAAAACACCAGAGCCCTGAATCGATACGAAAACAAGCAGATGGCTTCGTCATCTCATGCTACTCTTTTATTAAAAAAACAAAAAAGAATTGTTTTTATTGCAACTAAAACAGATAGAAAAAAGAAATGTCAGCTCCCATAAACAATAATAACCCATCTGTCTTAATTTAAACCTATGTACATTATTAGTACAAGCAGTCCCTGTGTCCAAATAGAAAGCCAAATGAGATTGACAATGATAAATTACATGTTCAAATATAGAAAGTGCATCAAGATCTCAAGTCTCGCTGCAGCCACAAGGACTTGCAGGATCCACTTTTGTCGTCCATTGAATAGCATCGCAGGAATATAATTTAAAAGTGTGTGAACATCGGAAGGATTTCCCAAAACAAACTTAACATGAACAACATTTTCTGAGTAAAAGGAAGACACTACAGAAGACGGGTCCATTATATGCCTCCAAGAGGCCTTGTCAGCAGTAAATCACAAGCATTACATCACAACTAGCCAACTCCATCTCATAAAGATACTGTGGGGTCCAGTACACCCAAAACATCAATTCTGAACCAACCTTAATGTTCATTCTTCAGAAACATTACATATAGATATAGAAACACTACTCAAAGTGCTCCATGTTGAGCAGAAGTCTCAATTTTTTTTGTCCGTTCTTGATGCTGTGTTGCATCCATCTTCCTCTCCCAGGTGTTGAAAAGTCTACAGGTTCATGTTGCAGCAAGAGTAGAAAGAATCAAATACTTTTTACTTATCTATAAAAATATTTTTATACCGACATTTCATAAAATACATACTATGCCTTGGAATTTATTCATATCTTTCCATTACTCTGGGAGAAAGTCGCTTTCAAGGACTGGCAATGAGAAAGTAGTTCTCTTATGACCCCTAATATGAACAATAGCTATACATTCTTTCTGGTCAAACTCTTAAGCTTATGCAGCTTACTTCTGTGTCATGTACCAATCACCATTTCAGGATTAGCTGGATTTAAAATAAAGCTCCTTTATTGCTATCTAAGTTTAAATTTCACTTTGGCAAGCAACCAAAAGTACTGCAATCCCAAACCCATCTTTTGTTTGACCTTATAAAGAAGAGGCCTTCTATGTAAGTGGCAGGGGTCTTTTAGGTTTCTCTTGAGAACGCGGCTCGGTGGCAAGTCCCACAGCTGACGTGTTTGTGTGCAAAATAATGAAACTGCGCCACCTAAATTATAGACCTTTATTGTATGACTGTGGACACAATCTAGCTAAAAGTAAACGCTTATAAACCAAATTGATTTCAGTGCAAGAGAGTTAAGGGTGTGCCCATTAAAAACAGTGGTACTTCAGTGCTTAATTTGGTTGGATAGTGTCCTATGCTTCTAATTTTGTGTTGATAAAGCTACCAGCATGAGTTTGACCAAACTGCGGGAGGCAGTGGAAGACAGGAGTGTCTGGCGTGCTTTGGTCCATGGGGTCACGAAGAGTCGGACACGACTAAACGACTAAATAGCAACAACATGACTGCATTTGGTGCAATGTAGCCTAACCAGCCCCTCCTATCTGAACTGATTTTATAACCCAGAAATATTCCCCAGAACCTTCCGCATCACACAGGGGTTATTGTGGAGTCATTGCTGAAAGCAAACAGTTTTAAAAGCAATTCTTCAGTGTAGATGGATGCCTTTTGCTGAAAGAGGGGGCAGATCTGATGTGCTGAGAGATGTGCTGAGCATAGTCTCCATGTCTTTTACTCCTGTATCAGTTTAACTAGATTTTCTATTCTCTCTTAAATGAATATAAATGTTGTCCTCCAGATCTGACTGGGGTATGAAAAGCAACAGCAGTTTATATCAGGCAAGCATCAGATTGCTGAATCTATTTATCAAGATATTGGAGTGCTTATTTAATTTTTTGGTATTTATTTGTAGGTTGCCAGATACTGATCTTGGACAGATTATATAACACCTCCTGGGGGTTTCACAGATTAATCGTTGTATCATGATGAGCATTAATAGTTCATTTTATATACCTGACTGTTGAAGTACATCATGTAATATACGGTAATGTTCCTGAGGATAGGGATATTTATTTTTTGAGTATACACACTGTGCACAACCTTAAATTTGGAATGGGAACCTCAATGACTTTTGAGAATATTAGTCTAATGTGATAATATATAATGCTCAGCAAGCAAATATGATGAGACTTCTCTGTCTTCTCTCCCTTTTGCATCTCCAAATCTTCTCCGGAGTGTCTGGAATCTGTTTCTGAAGCCTGATGACCTCTGCCCTGCAGTTCTAGTTACATCTTGATCACTCTCTTTTCCATGCTGATATGGTTCTTTGCTTCTTGAAGGGGGTGAAGAGTCCTACCAGGGCGTAATTTGGTGAGGGGTCTTGCCAGGGTTGTTTTTAGTTCCAAAAGTCCTGTTTGTGGGATTCAGGTTGAGAGTTCAACTTTTTCTCTTTGCAGTTGTCTGGTCCATGTTTGAGGAACTAGGTCATCCATCTGTTTCCTTCCCCTTCCCTACTTGCCTTGCTTCTGACAGCTCTCATGTCAATGGTCACACACAGAACTCCAAACCTGTCTTCAGCCATTTTAAGAAGCAGAAACCAAAAGCACTGTCTCTTTTCTCTCTCACACCCTCTCCTCTGTATCTTTATCCATGCATATATTTTCTTGCATCGCCATTTTCCTGACTTACTCCCTCCTGTTTGTAAAATATGAGTGAACTGTACCATACAGTTGTTGTTGTTGTTTGTTATTTGTTCAAGGGAATGTTTAATTTATGGCTGGAAACATCTGCAGGTGCACCTGGACTTCCTTTGACTTTTATACCTGCCCTCCTGTTTCCATCTTGCTGTTTTTACAAAGAGCAAGCATTAGCGGCACGAAGACTCCTTTCTTTGACTCGTCCTGCAGTCTTTGGCAGCTTTCATAAATGATCCTAATTGCTCCTTAATGTATTGGCACCCACCTTTATGAAATTTATTTTCTGTGCTATGAGAGAAGGTTGAACACTTTGTTAAAGAAAAATTAGAGGCTGTTACTCCATAATAGCCCTCTCTCCGGAGAGTTAACCGAGTTAACCTTGCCATCTTCAAAATATATTAATTATGCAATGTAAGATATTAAAGATAAGTGGTTTCAGTAGCAATAGCCATGTAGCAGATGATTTCATCTCACCCCAAAAACCTTGCATGTGACCATAGCTGTATAAATTAAGTTTTGGTGTGCTTCACTTGTGGCTTTTGAATGGGGTGTGGAATGACAATGCAGTTTGTTTTAATGTTGTTATTTATAATCTCCAGGATTTGAGTGCTATATATGTGCCATATCACACACTTATTATAGGGACGCGGGTGGCGCTGAGGGTTAAACCACAGAGCCTAGGACTTCCTGATCAGAAGGTCAGCAGTTCAAATCCCCACAACGGGGTGAGTTCCTGTTGCTCGGTCCCTGCTCCTGCCAACCTAGCAGTTCGAAAGCATGTCAAAGTACAAGTAGATAAATAGGTTCCATGCGCTGCTCTGGTTCGCCAGAAGCAGCTTAGTCATGCTGGCCACATGACCCAGTAGCGGTACGCCAGCTCCCTCGGCCAATAAAGCGAGATGTGTGCTGCAACCCCAGAGTCGGCCACGACTGGACCTAATGGTCAGGGGTCCCTTTACCTTTACCTTTACACACTTATTAGCTAGGCTGAATTTTTTTCAACAAACAAACAAACATCAAGTGTTTTGGTAACCAGATTCACATGGTATGCACGTAAGAGGGTAAGGAGATGGTTTTTCATCCTCTCTCATACTGTGAGAACCTGGGGTCATCTAGTGAAGCTGAACAGAGAGAAATTCTGGGCTGACAAAAGGAGGAACTTCTTCATGCAGTTCATAGTTAAATGATGGGATTCTCTACTACAAGGTAATAGTGATGGCCACCATCCCTAGATGGCTTAGGGCAGGCGTTCCCAAACTGTGGTTCTGCAACCTTAATCAGGTGGTCTATAGCATGTTGGCATTAAACATTCTTTTGTGGTTTTTAAAATTGTATTTTTTTGCTTCTTTTATTTCTTATGTTGTACTCTGACTTGAATTCATGTCAACCACCCATCTCTGTTTGCATGTCAGGTTGGGAATCCCATGTTTGCTGTTCCACCTTCTGTAGGAATTAGGTGTTGTACGAATCGGGCATTATTGGCTGGTGTAGCAGCTCATAAGATCAGGCTGCAAATCTGTTTAAATGTGTGGAATTATTCTAGGTTTATACTAGTAGAACTGTATAATGCTGAGAAGCTGATCTAAAGTGTATCGTAAAGCATCCCAGATAGTGAAGCAGCTTTTGCTAGATGGTTTTGCAGGCTGTTAATTCCTCTCAGAATTTGTCTCTTCCATTAGGCTTCAGAGGACTATGCTATGGTGAGATAAGGCTAAATTGTATCTAAACCTAATGGACTGGCTTCTCTTTGGTTTCAGAGTCAATTTTCAATTTTCAAAACTGAAAATATAGAATTCAAAGGGCCTTTTCAAAGATTTCTGTCCTCAGTATGCTGTATCTGTTCCCATTTAACTGCAATTATTCATACAAGTGTTGAGGGTGTCCAGTTATTCAAAAAGTGAGTCCTGTAATATTCACTAAGCTCTACGTTCATTTAAGTGTCTGTCCACAGACTTGTAGCATAATATGTATACATTCATATGACTTTCTATGCATGGTTTTCATGCTTGTTCCTATTGGGAAGTGCTTTCATGAGCAGGAAAGGCATAAAATTTTAAGTGGCTCATAGTCCATAACATTTCACTATTACTACCAATGAATCTAGGCAAATATTAACCATAAAGTATTCAAGCTACTGAATATGTTTAATTACAGGCAGACTTGCTAAGTGCACAATGTCAAGTTCTCTCCTGTTTTTACTTAAAGCTTTAATGTATTCCATATTGCTCTTGCAGCTTTTAGTATATTTACCACGCAAAACGAAATTTATTTTCAATTTTGCTATGCTACCTGTAAAATTGGAAAATTAATATAAAAACTTATGTTTTGACAAATATAAATTACTTAAAGGGAATTAGAGACACTCAGGCATTTGGGAGAATGAGGGACTTCTATAAAGAAATATACTGATCATGACTCACTGGTCCCAACTTATCTGCATACTGAAATACTTATTAGTGACACATATAGAAAATCTCAATTTTGATAAATATACTGTGCTATCATACAGAATACAAACAGGACAATTTGACCATGTTGCATGCTCTCCCCGCCCCTGCCCCCCCCACCTCCCCGCTGCTAATCTGTCTAGAAAAAGGAACTGTTGTTGATATTTGCATTTTTAAAATATAGACTGTAATGAACTATTAAAAGTTTACTACCGGTATTTTGAATGTCATTTATATTAAAAATTTAGGGATGGCTCCTATGTAGAGTGGTACCTTGGTTTATGAACCTAATCTGTTCCTTAAGTCTGTTCTTAAACCAAAGCGTTCTTAAACCAAGACGTGCTTTCCCATAGAAGTGGAGGACTCAATTTACAAATGGAACACACTCAACAGGAAGTGGGACATGTTCTGCTTTCAAGGCAAAGTTCACAAACCGAAACACCTTCTGGGTTTGCAGCGTTCTTAAGTTCCAAGTTGGTCATAAACTAAGGTGTTCTTAAACCAAGGTACCACCGTATCCTTGAAATTCCCAGGGATGCACTCCATATGGAGAACCAAACCTGTGAATGAACCATCTGTGGATACAGCTACATCTTTTCCACCAGCAGCAATTTCCATGATCAGACTGTCTAACATTTTCTCCAAGGGAACATGTGTCCCTGAAAATAAATGGAGGGTCAAACACAGCAGAAGAGGCTCATTTTTTGAGGGTTAAAGTGTATTTTGGTGGTGGGAAGCTTTGCCCCATGTTAGATTTCTGAAATAGAAATAAAAGTATATTTCACATCAACGCTTCATCCTCAGGCTATTTTCTCTGAAGTAAAGTCCTTTTGATTTGATGGAGTTAACTTTCCAGCAAGCATACGTAGGCTTGCAGCCTTATTTTAATTTCCAGTTGATAATGCACCCAGGTGTTCAATGTCACATCAGTTTTAGTTTCCTCTGAATATGTACCACTTCAGGTGAGGGATACCATTTTTGGATGTCCCCCATGTGGAAAACAAAGACATCCTACCTGTAATTAAAAACAACAGTAATCCTATAAAGGGGTTCTAAGTCAATTTGCTCTTTATGCCAGTTTCATACTGGCAGGTATTAAAAAAAAAATCTATCTACCACTTCATTTTTTGCCTTCGTTTGGGTCAGTTTTAAAGCTGGCAATTTCTGCAAAGGAATAGTCCTCCGTCCTAAAATCATTTCCAGGAAAAAATGTGGCAACAGTGTAGGGGATCTTAAAATGGTTAGCTTTCTATGACAAGGAAACAATTTTAGCTAGCACTAAACTTGCATGTGCTGAAGGAGAGCATATTGCATGTGTCAGCCTGAAATATAAACACTGGTGCGATGCCATTAAAATCTTTTTTTTTAATTTTTTTTATTCTCAACAATTCCTGAACTGTGCTGCATAAGCTGCTGTTCTGGCAATCATTCAAAAATCACCTGTAGATATTCAGTCACGAATAATGAAAACATACCGAACAGCATTAATCCTGTATTAATAAATGGCTACTGTTTATATTTATTTGAAGGTGAAAAGTTGTATGCATTAGAGTGAAATACAGCTGAAAGAAATATTGCAGTCCATATAATATAAGCAGTAGCAAAAGGTCTCTCCATGTCCCACCTGTCATATGCCCTCCCTTCCATTTCTTCCCCTTTCCTCTGATTCTCCAAAGCACCTCAAAGCCAGGAGGACAGAGTCCTGCACTGGGCATGTTCTCTTCACATGTCATCTCTATCCCCACCACAATCCCACATTCATGGTGAGAAAAAACATATATGGGTAGCCATTTGTTGCTATTTTACGAAACACCATTGCATTTCTCATTGCATGCACCTGTAGCTAGTGTGATGTAATGATTAGAGGGTTGTCCGTTGAGTGTGGGGCCTAGACTCAAATCCCCACTGAGGCTTATGAGAATAAAATGGGGCAGGGTTGTTGTTGTTTAGTCGTTCAGTTGTGTCTGACTCTTCGTGACCCCATGGACCAGAGCACACCAGGCACTCCTGTCTTCCACTGCCTCCCGCAGTTTGGTCAAACTCATGCTGGTAGCTTCGAGAACACTATCCAACCATCTCGTCCTCTGTCGTCCCCTTCTCCTTGTGCCCTCAATCTTTCCCAGCATCAGGGTCTTTTCCAGGGAGTCTTCTCTTCTCATGAGATGGCCAAAGTATTGGAGCCTCAGCTTCAGGATCTGTCCTTCCAGTGAGCACTCAGGGCTGATTTCCTTCAGAATGGATAGGTTTGATCTTCTTGCAGTCCATGGGACTCTCAAGAGTCTCCTCCAGCACCATAATTCAAAAGCATCAATTCTTCGGCGATCAGCCTTCTTTATGGTCCAGCTCTCACTTCCATACATCACTACTGTACTGGGAAAGCCATAGCTTTAAGACTGCCATCCTGAACTCCTTTGAGTTATGAATTATTCAAGCAGCTCTTCTCTCCTATGTTTCCTTACTGTTCTTCTGTGTTCCATCAGATTCCATTTCATGCATGTATGTATGGACTAAATCATTTTTTTTAAAGCACACTCAAACATTTGAGAAATTTCTATAAGAGCCACCATTTGCAGTGAATACTGAATGTAGACTCGAACATATGTAGAAGCCAGCCATGGCTTCCTTTTCAGAACCTCGATTTTATTTCTTTATCCTGTCCCTCCCTTTTCAGCGTTGCAAACCTTTGGAAGCATCTCGTTCCACTTATCTGACTTCCAGCAGCTGGTTTCCAAGGAAACAGCAGGATACAATTTTGGGCATCTCAAATTTTAAAAGGAAGTCTTGGTGGGAAACTGTCATTGTGAGACAATTGGGATTTAAGACGCAGGCAATGTAGGCAATATTTGAGTTCATCTGAACAGAACAGGATGGGACATGGCTGGTGCTGACTTGTTCAGTAGTCTTGTAATTGGAATAAGTAGCCTACAGGTGAAAGAATGGCAGTTTATCAGGCTTAGGGGGGAAATAACTTCAGGGGGTGGGGAGAGATGATAGCTTGCTGAAAGAAATAGATATCCTCAGGCCTAGTGTGAAAAGGAAAATTATTCTCTCTCGTAGCTATTATTTAAACATAGATGAGGCAGTATATTTATAATACCATACTTCACTTTATTGCCATAACCTAAAACATAGCTCATCATGTTTAGCATAGGCATATACTAGTATCACTTGAATGTAACAAAACTGAATTTTCTTTTTGTTTGTATATAAATAGTCCTCCCTGGCTTTGCCATGGCCAAGGCAGACGGATGAGCACTGGAGCATAGCTCACAAGGCACCAGATAACATGTCTTGCCTAAAATCTGGTCATGGCATGGTTTCTTCAAAGACAAAGTCTAACCAGAAAAAAAGTGCTGTCTGGGATGTTTGGGTTGGATACTAGGAGCTGCAAATGGCATATTAGATAATTTAGTTGTATATCAATCTCTATCTGCATCCATTACACTGAGCACAGGGAAGCATGGGCAGATTGATTTGGGTGACAGTGTGTGGAAAGAAGTCCTTCAGCCCATTGCAGGCTGAAAAATTAGTACAGCTGTGCAGCCTGATATAATGCCCATTTATTCATTATATCTCATCTCTCCCCCCAGAACTAGCTCACAAATACAAATAAAACACACACAACTAAAAAGAAAAAAAATGTATGACTAAAAAGTGATTAAGCTAATGATGGAATTAAAACAATGCAAAAGAGTATCTATTAAAGTGCAGCTAGAAAGGCAAAACACACACACAAAAAACAGTACAGCACACTACACTATTAAGGGTCCTTTCCTTAAAAGCAGTCAGTTCCAAAATAAAATGGCCTTCACCTCCTGGTGGAACAAACCCATAACCCTGAGATTAAGGAGAGAGCGAGCTGGTGGTATTAGAATACTGGTGGTATTGAACCACAAAAAAACTCCAAACAACCTTTCTCAGTGGTAAGTGTTGACTAGCATGGGGGCAGAACAGAACCCTGAGGGACTCCACAGCCTCTTAGAGGCCAAGCTAGGAGTGCCCCAGCACCACCACCACCTTGGTTTTTCCCCTCCAGGAAGAAACAGAGCCAATATTAACTTCCTGTATGGACCAGGCTGCAGACTGTAACCAGGTGACCAGTGTGCCTGCTCAGGCTGCTTACTGTTGATGGGCAACTTCATGGCTCCTCTTGCTTTCCCTTCTTAGGATCCTTTATCTTTAAGCTAAGGTTACCAGACATCCCGTTTCCCGGGGACAGTCCCCAGATTTACAAATAAGTCCCCTGACAAAATCCTATCATTCCGACTCATTTCAATGAAGTGTCCCTGGATTCACTGGAAAAAAATGTGGTAACCTTACTTTAAGCTGGATTTGGACCAGATAGCCTTTCAAACAGAGAACTCCTTTAAATAGGACACATAGCCACACCAACAAAAAATGTAAAGGACGTCTACCTACCAGGAACTGTTTGTTTAAGCATGAAGAATTCCCCTTTGGAATTCTTTGGAAAGAGCTGTGGTGCTCCATGAAACCCAATATGGTGGCCACATAAGAAGAAGACAGGAAACCAGGCACAGGCCTCTCTTGACATATATTTGGCAACTGTGTACAAGACATAAAAACACACTTGGGTGAGAAAAAAGGAAGGAAATACCCTTTTTGGTCACACTGTAAATCCCTAAGTCCTCCTTAATTTCGCCTGTCTGAGTATTTGCCCAACAAGGATGCTCTAGCCACTTGGAATGGAGTGAACGGTATACTCTAGCCTTCCTGCTGTTTTGACTGGTGAGCCAAGTCTCTTTCAAACGCCATGTGACCACAACCACAAGCTTGCTGTCGACGCCTCCAGACAACAGAAAACAGGCTCCAGCCTGCACAGCTTCTTCATTACTGCAGCCCTAAGCCATAATTACATAACATGAGAGGGCTCTTCTCTTGCCAGCAGACAGAGTTACCGCGCGCAAGATCTCAAATCATTATGCTGAATTGAATATTGCCTCAACAGTAAACAGGATAAGGTTGGTCTGCTTGGTCTGAAATACAAGCAAAGGATCTCATTAGGCAAAACAGAGTAAAACATGGCCACAGGGAAAAGGTAACAAGCCTAGTAGCATTCCATTGCTCAAAATATTTCCACATCTATTTATTTTTCTTTTACAGAAATCTCTATGTAATTCCAGTGTACATGCTCATCCACTTTCTTTATGAGCCAATGACTAATTGTGCCCCTATAAAGCATGTTTGCCTTTGGAATGGTAATCACATTATCATACTGTCTTTATGTGCAGCATTTTAAGAACACAAGCATAATTAGTGGCTCTTTCCCCAAGAGTGAGTTGATTTTGCTGGTCATGGTGATACAAGTCAATAGGGGTTGTAGCTAATTGATATCTAGATTCAGATTCCATGCAATACTATTAATTTGTCTATTTGAAAATATTAGTTGATTTTCTTGCAAAAGCAACCCAAAGGTGACATGGAATAATAAATAAGCAGACACCTACATTAAAACTAGCAGAAAACAAAACAAAGCAAAAATCTAAACAACCGTCGTATTTTTAAAAGGCAGAATTAAAACATTCCCACCCACTTAGAGGCCGCAGATAATCAAAAACTAAAGGCCTGGTGGAAAATAAAGACCGGTTGCCCCTAAAGGTGTGCAGTGATGGTGCAAGGCAAGTTTCCCTGAGGAGAGCATTCTGCAAGTGGGGAACCACCATTAAAGAGCCCCATTCTCATGTTGCCACCCTCCAAACCTCCCTTCCATGGAGGAAGTAATGTGAAACCAGGCACCTGAAATTTTTGGGGTTACACATGAAGCTCATCATGCAGGCCTTTCCACTGCCCAAGAAATCAAACAAGGCGTGCATGATCCGCATTTCATTCTATGTGATTCTCTTGCAAACCCTGGTCTAACATCAGCACCAATGCTTCTTACAGATAAGTAGGTAGGTAGATGCCAATTAGCCACCTCATTAGTCACAGTTGTATAAGTGCACAGTCACAAATGTATTTCAGTGGTTAAGAACTTAATTCATTCTGGAGGTCCGTTCTTAACCTGAAACTGTTCTTAACCTGAGGTACCACTTTAGCTAATGGGGCCTCCCGCCCCCGCCGCCGCACAATTTCTGTTCTCATCCTGAAGCAAAGTTCTTAACCCAAGATACTACTTCCGGGTTAGCGGAATCTGTAACCTGAAGCGTCTGTAACCCGGTGTACCACTGTATTGTTCTATTTTAAGCTTTGGTGTGGATGGTATTTATGGATGGGGTGGCAGAAAATAAGGCATGTGTTGTTTAAGATGCACTGCAACCAATGTGGTGTAGAAGACTGTATTTAAAAAAAACAACTGCAGCTACCTGATTTTGAGTTATGCAATAATACCCGGTGTGCCAATGGAGAGAGCTGCAGGCGGTGGACTGGTAATCTCGTACCACTTCCTGCCTTTCTCATGGTTATGGGAATGCAAATAAAAGGAACAGCTAGATTGGCAGAAAAGCAGGAAACCTGCAAGTACTAGCATATGCTAAATGACAGGAAATCAGTGTGAAAGTGCATTCCTGAGCACACACATTGTAAACCAGTGATCACCTGTGAAATAGCACTGGCTCAACACTTCCAATAAAGTCTGCCCTATGGGGGGGGGGGGAGAACTATCCTGCAATTATTGTGCAAGTGAAGATTCTGCTGAGGACCACAATGTATAAAAAGAAGATGGGAAGATTTGCCTTGAGCACAGCATTCTTTCAATATATAGATTACTTATGCATTTTCTAGAATGTTACCTTCAGTCTGTTGAGAATGATACTGGAAAAGAATGGATGTGTCATCTCATAATTTGAGAGCCATGGCAGCTTTGAGAGTTGGCCTTGGCCTGGAGAGAGGTTCTGTTTCAAATTGCTGCTCAGTCTGAACTGGGATGGCCTTGCGGAAGTCACTGTCTCTCAGCTTCAATTCCCCACCTGCAAAATGGAAATAATAATGTCCTACTTTCAAAGGGTTATTATGAAGGTACCATTTATAAAGCCTTGCATACCTTGAAAGTGCTCTGGAAATTTGAAATCGTTCTTTAGTCTGCACTTCTATAGCTACTTGCAGCAAGCACCACTGGAAATATGAAATAGTTAAATAGTTGCAATTCTAAACCCACTTACCTGGGACTAAGTCCTATTGAACTCAAGAGGACTTGCCTATAAGTTACTTTTGCATTTTGGTAAACATTGTTTGGAAACTTCTAGCAAATACAATGCTCTAGGTAAACATCAAATGCTGACAAGTGTGTTTTGTTTTTCTTATATTGTGTATTTCTGGATATATTTTTACTGTATAATCCTTTGACTATGCAGTTACAGTGGTACCTCGGGTTAAGTACTTAATTAGCTAACTTAATTCGTTCCGGAGGTCCGTTCTTAACCTGAAACTGTTCTTAACCTGAAGCGCCACTTTAGCTAATGGGGCCTCCTGCTGCTGCCGCGCCACCGGAGCATGATTTCTGTTCCTATCCCAAAGAAAAGTTCATAACCAGAAGCACTATTTCTGGGTTAGCGGAGTCTGTAACCTGAAGCGAATGTAAACTGAAGCGTACGTAACCTGAGGTACCACTGTAATTAAAAGAGGGGGAAATATCATTTGCAGGACTTGTCAGGTTTCACTTGGGTAAGAATCCCTGTGACTTTACTTCTCCCTGGTAAATGCTTAAAAGGGAAAAGTTTGGTTAGTGCAGCCTCTCCTTATGATAGGAGAGAAGCTGCACTGTTAAAATTCTCCCTCCCACATAATTCTTAAAATTTCCTCATGAAATCTGACAAACACATTTTGTGTGTGTGGTAGAGAGCATTCAGCTGCTCACACAAAAATATGGAGTTTTTTAAAACTGAGGAAGTAACAGGCAAGTTTATACCAAAAATAATGTTGTTGAACTACAACTCCCATCATTCCTGACCATTGATCATGCTGGCTGGGGCTGATGGGAGCTGGAGTCTGGTTTAGGACACAGTGTGGGGGAGGGGAGGACAGATTCCCTATTCCTGCTGTAGGCAGGTAGTAAGGTCCATTCAACTCTCCTTCAAGAGGCCAAACCAAAGTGATCATGGCAGTTTGCTTTTAAAAGTGCACTTCCATTTTTAAACACCAAACTTCAGCAGTAACAGGCAACACATGGCTAATAATGTTCTAACAACATTACCGGGGTGTGTGTGTGTGTGTGTGTGTGTGTTCCTATATTCCTGCATTATTTCACAATTTTAAAAGCTAAGGTGCTGTTCTGTCCATCAGGATCAGTTCTAATGTCAAAGTTAGGTAGGAAGAAGGTGACTAAAGTAAGGGGAGGCGGAATGAAAAAGAACAGTTCTGCTCTCCTGACCTGAGCACCCTTATTGCTTTTTAAACCCTTCCCCGAGGATAACTTGGAGACCGTGGGAGATGAGTGGTGGTTTAAACATCTTAGAGGCCAGAATCTTTTTCTGTAGCAGAAATGGGGGGAATGTGGGATATATACATTATCAAGCTGTATTATTTAAGCTGTAAAATAGGAACAGATTAAAAAACACCATTTGATCCCAAGTATCAATAGACTTAACATCTGCTGGTGTCTATTTATGGCCCATCTGCTAGGAGTGCTTCTGCATCTCCTAAACCAGGCTTCCTCAACCTCTGCCCTCCAGATGTTTTTGGCCTACAACTCCCATGATCCCTAGCTAGAAGGACAAGTGGTCAGGGATGATGGGAATTGTAGTCTCAAAACATCTGGAGGGCAGAGGTTGAGGAAGCCTGTCCTAAACTGTTGTACGGAAAGTTGGGATCCTTACAGAAAACTAAACCTACAGCAGCTGTCAATGGATTTTGGTAAGGTAGAGATTCAGGAACATATGGAGGTCTGGGGCAGGGAAGTAGAAGGTCTTATATAGCCTAAACAATAACAGTGATTGACAGAGTGCTTCGTACAGGCAAAGGCAGGAAATGATAACCAAATCCCAGATGTTTGAAAGGATAAATGGAGAGGAAGGGTCACTAATATTTTAGAGTTCTCTGAAAGTATAAACAAGTTTATAGAGCTGATCCAATTGACAATGTGTAGTACTTAGACTTTCAAAAAGTTTTGACAGAGTACCTTGCTAAAGATTCTTGATTAAGCTTAAGAGTCATGGAATAAGAGGAAAGATCCAGTACAGATCAGAAACTATTTAGAAACAGGAAGTCAAGAGTAGGACCCTCTGCAGATTGGTGATGTTTTTTTTTTTGGGGGGGGGGCAGATATATTCAGCAGCATGTTTTAAACACAGTAACAGTGCATTAATGGTAGATGCATACTGGATTGTCCAAACATTGATTACTTGTTCTGCAATGCTTCACCAGTGCTACCGCAGTAGGGCTACAGTGTAACAAAAGCAGGACTGGAAAAAACCAACAACCTAGTACACTTGTGCTCTGAAAAGTTACAAGATTTCAGCAGTTTCCAGGATGTAATTTGCTTGGAAATGAAGCAGAAACAATTTGCAGGCACCAGGAGTATGGAAATCAAGAGTTTTGTATGGACTTCCCAATAACGTGATGAGCACCGATAATCACAAATGCACAATATCTTGGATATTAGGACCGGTCCCAGGATTAAATGGACAGTTCTCCCAATAGAAGTGGAATGTAGGAAGTAGAATACCCAAGGGGACCAGTGCCTTTTACCTTGTTCATAATGATCTGAAGTGAGGAGTCAGCAGTGAGATAGTCAAGTTCTCTGATTTTACAACATTCTCCAGACTGGGTGGATGGACAGTAAAATGCCAAATGCAATTCAATGTAAGCCGGTGTAAAGTGATATATATTGGGGCAAAAAAATAAATCCTAATTTCATATATGTGCTCATGGAATCTGAACTAGCAGTGACTGATCAGGAAAAAGACCTTGGGACCATAGTGGATGGCTTGAGGCATATGTTAACCTGGAGAACAATTATTGTTCCTCTCTCATAATATTAGAATACTTAGAAAAGGCAGAACAGATGGGGGGAAAGTACATAATTACACAGTGCATATGTTTACACCGCCTTGAGCTTCTAGGAGAAAAGGTAAGTTACACATGTAATAAATAACTTATAGTGGAATTTGTTCCCTCAAATGTAGTGATGGCTGCCAACTTGGACAGCTTTAAAAGAGGATAGGGCTTTCATTGGCTACCATCCATGATGGCAATGTTCTACATGGGACCTGCTTCTGGGCTTCCCATGGGCACCTGGTTGGCCAACGTGAGAAAGGATGCTGGACTAGATGGGCTTACAGTCAGCAGGACTTACATTCTTATCACAATTGGCACAAGCACCCTGACCTTGATTACCCTCTTGTGATGGAAAAGAATGGTGACTTCCTATCCAAAGACCCATCAAGACTTTAACATCTTTGGCTTTATATCCATCAACAGGTATGCCCACGTCGAAAAAAATTAGGAAAGTCTGGAGGTGTTTTTCTGATTAATTCTCATTGAACTACTTTCAAGGAATGAATTGAGAATAATAATAATAATAATTTATTAATACCCCACCCATCTGGGCCCACCCTGGGCGGCTTCCAACAAAATATTAAAAATACAATAAAACATCAGACATAACTTCCCTAAACAGAGCTGCCTTCAGATGTCCTTCTAAAAGTCAGATAGTTGTTTATTTCCTTGACATCTGATGGGAGGGCGTTCCACAGGGCAGGTGCCACAACCGAGAAGGCCCTCTGTCTGGTTCCCTGTAACTTCACTTCTTGCAGGGAGGAAACCGCCAGAAGGCCCTCAAAGCTGGACCTCAGTGTGAATTAATGAATGCTCTAACTTGAAATAGCCAAGAATCTACTGTTAGTAGTCACTGACTGCTCCTTTACTAACTTTACCAAGGTGATGTAGGACCAGGCCATAAGGAAGTGACTATTGGATGTGATACATGTGCCTTTACCTTTAAGAAAGACCAAAGCACTCCATTCTCTCTGCCTCACCTGAATCTTTCTTGGATTCTCTACCCAGGCAGCCATATTGTAGTAAATATCTTCCAAATAGTAAAGTTAATGGTCTTCTATCTAGGGCTGTTCCTTTTCTAGAGCAAAGTAGGTGAGAAATGTATAACAAAATAGCACCAAATTATCAAATGTGTTAATATATTACTACATTTTGCTTTACAGAGTGTCCTGTTTCAATTTGTTGTCTCGTAAACAGAAATACTTTGAACTGGAGAAGCTTCTGTGAGTACAAATCTGTTTCTTGGCCATAACAAACACATTTGAGATACTCAGATCATGAATACATGTGAATCCTTAAGTAAGAACCAAAACACGGCAGAGATGGGGAAGCTGTAGCCTTCAAGTAAGTTGCTTCCATCACCCCTGATCATTGGACCCACTGGCTGGAGCTAATGGGATTTGGAGTTCAACACTATCTGGCTAGAGCACTGGTTTCCTATTCCTGCATTAATAAATGAGTCAGGCCTTGGTGATGAGTTGGAGAGCTCAGAGAGCAATGAGGAACATTACCAAATTAAACAGCTGGTGCTCAGTTCATTAAAGAAACTAAATCAAAACCATGCCTAAAGAAAGTATAGAAAAACACAGCCTTTCAGAATGCATTCATTTTAAATAATGATTCCAATTTACTGTAGTCCTAAGAGGCCAAAATGGTCCAAATCGGACTTGTTTAACTGCTGGTTTTCTAAAAAAGATATTGAACATTTTGGGGAGGGTGAGGGAGGGGCAATTACCACCTTGACTTATATGCACAGGAGGATGAAATGTCAATTCCAGGGTGGGTAATGCCCCACCTAAGAAAATATGAATATTACATAAGGAAATATGTGCACATGAAACTGAAAAAGCAAAGGCTTCTGGGGTAAATGCTACAGTTTTTAAGCCAAAAGGCATTAGATGATTTTTCCAGGTGCTTGCCTGAGCAATTATGTTTGGATTTGGGAGATATACAGCTTCCCTAAGGAGGCTACTGTTTTGGTTTGCAAGTAATAGTAATAGAAGCAATAACAGAAGTTACCTCTTTCCTCCCTGCCCTTTTTAGTATAGTCATATAGTTAAAGGAAGCATCTCTGTTCAGTGGCAGGATGCTGGGGGCAATGGTAGGAGTGTGAGTGAAACTTCACGCCCTGTGTGTGGACTTTCTGGAAACAGTGGGTTAGGCATTGTGGGAATCAGAATATTGTGCATAAAATGGTCCATTTAGGGCAGGGGTAGATGCCTTCAGCCTATGGGCCAGTTTCGGCCTGGAGGGGGATCCAATTTGGCCTGTGGCTCCATTTTTCTTAAACCACGCCCACTCACCCACCAGCTGACATCATAAGTGATATAGGCTGATGGGTGGGAGGGCAGAATTTAACCCTCCATTGGCTGTGCCGCTCAGCTTTGTCTGTATTGACTAGTAGATTTCAGGTAGGAGTCTCTCCGTACCTGGAAATGCCGGGGATTGAACCTGGGATCTTCTAACCTCAGAGCAGCTAGCCGCTCTACCACTGAGTTATGGTCCTTTGCCAAGAGGTGCAAAGATAACCTCTGTAACATGCAGGGTTGACTGCCTACCTTTTGCTGCATCAAATTGACAAGATGGTGAGCCTGTCTCCTTTGAGCCCAACCAATGGGGAGTTGAATCTTACTTGGTCAGGCTTGTCCAAAGGGCAGAATGTATAGCACATGCACAGCTGACAGCTCTGTCCTTCAACACCTTCCCAGCATTTCCTGCTCCCAGAATCTGCTACCTGAAGTACTTGCCACGCTCTGCCAGTCATAGGGCTGGGCCTGCAGGATCTGTGAAAAGAATACAGACCGCCTAGAGAAAGAGACTATTATGAGTGCATACCTTGTGTTGCATTTATTTACCACATTTATATTATAACCTGCCTTTTCCCAGTCATTAAATCCACTGTATGTGTACAGGGGCTCCCAAGACAATCTCCCATCTAAGTTAGGTACTGACCAGACCAAGACCTGCGCAGCTTCAGCAAGAAAGCAATGCCAAATGCCCACAGGTGCATCTATGTGTGTGTGCATAAAGAGGGGCTGTGCAGAAACTAGTGATCATTTGCCCATTTTGTCTCTGCAGATCTATGGTCCACCTGCCAGAAAGAGACTATTTCAAACTGCTGCCATGTTTTGACCGTAACCTGGAGGCTGGTCCCTAGTGTAATTACTGCAGGGCTTGCATTCAGGATTAGAACCTTCAATCCAGTTATTTCATTGGCTTTAACTGATTTATGAACTGCATCAAACAAGGCAACAGCCAAGTGAGGACCAGGGCATCCCTGAGCACCAAAGGCCTCTTCCTGCAAAATAGGCCAGAGAAGGGTGGTAGCCAGAATGCATTCAGGGGAAGCTGAAATAGCTTTGCATTTTATCTCCCATGTGCTTGTCCAATGTCAAAGGACATCGCTTGTAATTCCTACACTGTGTTAAACTTACTAAATTATTCATTCTGAATTATGCTCTCAGATGCTCTTGTCCTTCTGGAGAAGCCCTTCTGGAGAGTCCCAGGGCTGAGCGCTTTCCAAGCAATCCCTGGCTACTGATTATTGGCATTGAGCTGTTACTTTGCCAAGTGTTTTAAGGTGCTCACCCTGTTCTTGTGAAACTAGCCCGTTTGCCAAACGCCACTCACTGACTCCATGGAAGAGAGGTGGGACTTGACTGGTCTCTCCGGCTTGTGACCCTTTGGAAGTCAGGAACATGGGAACTCCATAACATTAGGAGGGCACCGAGTTGTCAAATGCTGGAGCAGGGCATGAACTCGGCCTGCACTTTCTCCCTGGAAAAAAAAGACTGCAGCCTTAATTAACACAGTGGCATTCCTAAGGAAGGGCCTCCTTTCTGCTTTTCGAAACCCCCCTAGCCCAGCGCACACCTCTCCTCTCCTCTGTCTGGGCGCATCTCGAAAGCGATGATCTTTCCCTTGGGCTGCCAAACTTCCCAAATCCTCCCTCCAGCTCCCAAGTTCTCATCCATTGATGGTGGTAGTCCGCTAGCCAGCCAGCCAGCCAGCCAACCAGGCGCTGCGCGGAGCCTGCAGTGTCCCCTCGCGGTCGCGAGGGGGAATGCCTCTCGGTGCCCGCCGCCGCCTCCTTCCCTGCGCCGAGTGGGTGTCTCTCCCTGCCTGCCTGCTCTGCTCCTCCTCACAAAAGAGCGGCGCGCGTTCCTTTCTCCGGGTTTTCAAGGCGCCCTGTTAAAATCCACCTCTCGCGCCGAAGGCTCGGGCTGCGTAGCGAAGCAAGGGGCGCGCGGCAGAGGAGGGAGCTTGCCGGGAGCAGCAGCTGGAGAAGGAGAAGGAGGAGGAGAGCGAGGCGGCGGCGGCGGCAGAGGAGGCGGCGGGTGGGAAGGAAAGAAGGAAGGAAGGAACTGAGCAGCAGCAGCAGCAGCGAAGGTGGCCGCGGCCGCTTCCCCGGAGCCCGCGCGGAGAGAGATCATGGGGGACCCGGCGCCTTCCCATGCCGGCTGCTAGCAAGTGACGGGCGCTCGGGCGGAGGAGGAAGCCAGGCGAGTTTGGAAAGAGCCCGGAGAGAGACACTCGGCGCGGGGACGCGAGGGCGGCAGCGGCTTCTTCGGAGGGCGAAGCGCGGCGCTCGCCCAGGCTCTCTCCCCAGCCATGCCTTTCGCCAAGCGGATCGTGGAGCCGCAGTGGTTGTGCCGCCGGCAGCCCATCGCCTCGGTGCTGGACGAGGGCGCGGGAGGCGAGCCGCCGCCGCCGCCTCCTGCTCCTCCTCAGCCGGGGAGCAGCCCGAGAGAGGAGCCGGGCGAAGCGGCAGCGGCGTCGGCTGCGACAGACGAGCCGGAGGAAGAAGCCGCGGGGCTGGCGGTGGTGCTGCCGGCCGATGGGCAGGAGAAGGAGGCGGCGGCGCTGATGGTGCTGGACCTGTGCTCGCTCAGCAACGTGGCTCTGTCGCGGATCCTCCGGCAGCTCTCCGATGTGGCCCGGCATGCGTGCGCCCTCTTTCAGGAGATCGAGGGCGAGATCCAGATCACCCAGCGCAGGGTCCGGGCGCTGCACGGCAGGATCGGCGGCGTCCAAGGGGTTATACACAGCCTGGATCCCAAGCAGGAGGCAGTGCGTAAGTGGAACCTTTTTCTCTCCCTATCTCTCTCCGTCTATAGAGCTCTAGATGCGCCTTTTCTCCTTCCTTCGTTCCCCTTGGTGCGACCTTAGCGGTGGTTCACCTTGACCTCTGGCCAGTTTCACATCAAGGCGGGCCTGATGGGAGGGATGGGGGGTGTTAAAAAGGAGAATGGATCACTGGGTGGCCTTTTTGGGGAGGAGGGCGGAGTGGCGATTTGCTTGAGGTGGCGAGATTGCTTGCAAGGAAGAGGGGTGATCCCCCAAAATTGTGGCGCGCGGACCCTTTGGAGGTGTGGCCCTGACAGAAATGGAGGTTGTCGAGTGTATATACAAAACACACACACCCCTCCCAGTGTTTATAGCTGTCCGTGAAGCTGCAGTGTGTACCGAACTTTTTACCCCTCTCCGGGGGAATGTAAAGCAAAGGGAAGGATATTCCTTGGAGGGGTGTTTTTTGGAGGGGTAGGTGGGAGTAAGTAGGGCGGAAGGTTGCGGATTGAACTGTGCGTAAAGTTTAGGGGTGTGCGCGTTTGGAGAGGCTTTCTCCAGGACGCGCTACTGGTGTGGAAGGCGCCTTCGCGGTTGTTTTGGTTGGAGAAGCGATTTCCTTGTTAAAACGCCGTGGGTGGTACGGAGAGGAGCCGCGACGGATCGCCTCTTCCAAGCCTGCTTTCGCCTCTCTCCTCCCTCCCCACCTGCCTCGGGATCCACATTCCCGCGAGCCCGGGGCCCAGGATGTGACTTTACCGAGCAGAATCGCGCCAAACCGAGTGGTTTTCTGCAGGTGGAATGGCTGAGCGGTGGATAAGGCGAAGGCGCCTGGTCCGATAGAGGGGTCGGGCAGGGAAGGCGGGAATCGATACCTAATCGCATTGGGAAGGTGAAAGAGGAGCGGAGGAGGGGATCCAGCGCTGGAGGATAAGCAAAGGGGTCCGGGCGGGGGGAGCAGGCATTTTCCAGCTCGCGACTACTCCCTGTGCAACGAGCGATCTGCCTGACCCACTTTTCTTGCTGATGCTGGAGACTTAAGGGAGGGGGCTCCTTCGCAGCAGGCTAGCTCCTTCTGCCTGTGCGTGAAGGCGTGAGTCTCCGAAAGCGTTTTTTTCTCCTGTGTAGAGAATGGACACGCAAGGTGACCATTACCAAAGCTGATCTCCGTCCCTCGTTACCTGGCTTCCCGCTTCGCCTTCTGAGGCAGCTCTTCGTGGTTTTTCTGGGAGGTTGCCTGCCTGATCGGTGTCTTGAAGTGCTTTCAAGGAGGCGATGATGGAGGGGGTGGGGCAGCTTTGAGGGATTCCTCAGGCACGTCTCTGCATCTCTCTCTCTGATTCCCCTCGCGCTCAGATTCCCCCACGAAATACCCTTCTCCACCACCCTCTTTAAGCTCTCCCCATCAACCATCCTTTGAAGACTTGAAGTGGTGCAGGGTTCATTGTTAAGGCCAAGGTGGGTGCCTTGATTTTGGGCGAGCGACTGGCTGGCAGCTGCCTTAAGGAGGGATCTCTGATGTTGTTTTCAAGTGAGCTGGAGGCTCCCAACATATGGGCTCATCGTTCACAGCGACAAGAGCAAAAGGCAGGCACAAGACCTCCAGCCGTTGCCAACATCTGGATGTGGCTTGCAGAACAATTGATGCCTGCAGGTTGGGTCCTCATTGTGGATCCTCCTTTGCAGCAATTTCATGCTAGTGGTTCTATCTTTATAGAGCAAGCTTTGGGTCGATGTTACATACAAAAAACAATGATTTCCTACCCACCCACTTTTGTAAAGGAGCATAGCTGCAGAATAATGATCTGGGCTAGATGATTGTCGCTCTTGCTCTTGTAAATGTCTACAGCCATTGTGATGCAACACAGGAGGTGAGTCTCCACTGAGAGGTACCAGGGCTGTCTTAAGCATATCCAACGCTGTGGTGCAAAGATTCCTCCAGTGCCCGCCCCCCGCCCCACATCACATGTCCCAGAGCTGTCAACCTTTTTTTAGGGAGGGAACACCAGCAGCGGCGGAGGAAGCCTCTTGGGACGGGATGGCACTGCTGGTGACATGCCCAGCTTTGCGGGGGCTGGAGGAGGCGGGCTCAGCCGGCTACTTCATGCCGCGGTGGCCATGGCAGGCAGAGGCTCCGGGCGCGGCGCTGCTTTGGCGTGGCATGATGGAGGCAGGTGAGGGTGGCGAGCGGGCCGGGGGAGCCGGCCCTGTGGAGATCCATGGTGCTTGATGCCTTGCTCGAAGATGAATACGGCTAGCATGAGGGGCGCCGTGTGTGCTTGTGCCTCAACCCCTTGGGCGGGCGAGCACACTGAGCGAGCAGGGGTGCGTGCGCCACTCCTACTGAGCGCCGAATTCTGTGGGGCGCCAAAAGGCTAAAAGGGGAAAAAACCGAGCTGACAGGAGCGGTGTATGCACCCTCGCTCACTCTGCACGCTCATTTGGTGTTCCCCGGACTCTCGCCTGGTGCCCTCCAGAACATGGTGCCCCGACACCCCGCACCACTAGTGTCTATGGGTAAGACGGCCCTGAGAGGTACAGAAATCTGTACTTGAGTTCCAGGGCTGCTTTCCTGGCCAGCAGCCCCACACCTTCCACTCTGTGGCCACAGGCAGTTTGTGGCCATTCAGTGAAAGCGAAAGCTTACAGAGAGAGAGAAGAGAGAGAAAGAAACCCTCTCACTAACATCAACTCTTCACGGGGCTTTTCCTGACCTGAAACATCAACCAGCATGATCTGAGGAAGTGCAGGTTCTTTGTGTGCTAATCAGCAGAATATAATTGAGCATTAATGTAAGGCAGATAAGCTGTGCAAGTTGATTAGAGCTTCAGGCTCTGCTTTGTAGTCTTGCAATGTGGTACCATAACAAATGACAACTAGCCTTATTTTTTTTTTAGCTCTTTGTAGTGCCACCTAAAGTCTTTGCAGGAAATATATATGTGCACAACAAACTTAGGTTGGTTTCCTACCAGTTCGAATGGTGTCGCTTCCCCCAAAGATCTGAACCTTCTCTGCTGAAGATGTCTGTTCCAGAACTATGGTTCCAAGGGCCCCCTGGGCAGAGTGACTGATTTTCATGTCCAGTTTAGCCTGCAACTCAGTGGTAGAGCATTGCATGCGGAAGGTCCCAGGTTCAATCCCTGAATTCTCCAGGTGGGGTTGGGAGAGAGCATTGTCTGTAACCCTGGAGAGCCTCTATCAGTCAGTGTAGACAACACTGAACTAGAATGGCCCATGGTCTCCTGGGCCATAATCCAACACCCAAATCAGTGGTTCTCAAAGGGTGTGGCAGGAGAGGATGGCAAGTGTGGTGGGGAATATTCAAGGACAATCAAAGAAACAATTAAACATTTCAGATTAATATATTATAGTATCAAAAATTATTATTTTGTAATTTGTAGAATAAATGGAACAACTGCCGGAAGTTTTTTTAATGTGTGTTTTCCCAATGTATTTCTTATCAATTAAAAATTTGGCAAGAGCAAATATTTATTCTGAAAGTGTGGCCCAGAGAAAACAGTTTGAGAACCTCTGCTCCAACTATTGAACTACACTGGTGTTTAACTGCATGCACACACCATTTTTGGGATGGAGTGAGCTGCCTCCTTTGTGTCATAATGGAGTTACACCAAAAATGGGAGGGTTCCCAACTCCTCAACCTGGAGAAGAACTCTTTTTTTTAAATGGACTGTGGTAGAAACATAGATGGCAACACAGCATCCATTTTTAAGTATCACAAGTGGGAGGGAGCCAGAACATGCTATGAAGTGACTGTACTCAAACCTGATTCTTCTGGCACATGTAACATGGGTCATGATAGGCCAAGGAAAATGGAAATGAATCATGTCACACCATCTGGGAAGGATGCACTGCTGTATCTTCTTTTTAAGGACACCCTAGGCCAGCCTTTGCCACCCTGGTGCCCTCCAGATGTTGTGGCTTATAATGTCATTGGTCCCAACCAGTGGCACACTCCAGATGTTTGGAATGACTACTCCTATCAGCTGCAGCCAGCACATTTGTACTGGGTGAAACTGATAGGAATTTCAGTCCAAAACATCTGAAGGGCATCCAGCTGGTGAGCCTGCCCTAGACTCACACACCACATTTTTCCTTGTACAAGATGTTGATTTCCCCCCAATTTTTTTTGTCAAAAATTGGGGGTCGTCTTATACATGGATTTATACAGTAAGCCTTGGGTGGACTCAGGAGCCACCAGTGCTGTGGAGCTGGTTGGAGAGGCAAGATGGTGCCGAGGCGAGGAGGGAACTTGGCCACGATTCTGTCAGCTCTCACCTGCTGTGCCAAAGCATGGGGGAATCACACGAAAGGTGACCCCCCCAAAAAAAGCTCAACTCTGGGTGATTTCCCTAAAAAACTGAACTTTAAAATACTGATTTCTTAATTTTGGGCTCCCCAAAGTATGGTTTGTCTTATACATGGGGTTATGTTATACATGGGAAAATGTGGTATATTTCCAAATCGCCACTAAACTCATGTTTCCTGCTGAACGTCCTGTACTATAAAGTTGTTTGGTTATATTTCCCAAGGCACTGAGGAATAATGTTTTTAATTGAAACTGCAAACACACACACACACACACACCCTCTCCCCCCCCCCCATATTTTAAAAAATGTGTTATTAAGTCATTAGATTGTCACTGTTGCTGTAAAGACAATTGGTGCCATTTCACTCCAAACTGCAGCACAGGGAGCTGAGGATATTTTTTAAAAAAACCAGCAGTGCTGCTGAGGATACTTAGAAATCTAGTAATGCTATATCTGAGCCCCCTCCCTCTCATACTGAGTACATCGTTAGAAAGATTTAATTAGGAAAAATTAATTCTTATTACTGTGTGTCCTTGTCTACGCATGTTGAGGAATGCACATGTACGAGACGAACACTTGTTCAGATCTTTAGTTTGAGTGACAGTGTGAGATGGGACGAATTATACACTTAAAGAAGGGGCAGATGAGCAACACAACAACAGATTGGAGTTCAGAAGCGGTATGCTGTTTCTCACAAAATACAAAGATCAATTAATTACAAAGGCCTGCTCAGTACTGGGGCAGCAATTATTTGGCTAAATACAGGCAGTGAGAATTACATGATGGTCGTGATACTAAATATAGGAAGGAGAGGATGATGGGTGCTCGATAGGTTAGGTGTGGAACTGAACCAGGCTAGGTAAGGAAATTTGGGGTGTAAGTACACATTGCTGCATAGCAGCACAGGTACCTGCATGAGATGTTAAAGAGAGGAACCAGGTGCAGATATTGCCTATTTCAAGGCAAGAAGAGTGGGGAAAGGCTTGTCTTCAGGTGGCTGCAGTGAATCAGCAGTTGCCCTCAACACTCTGACACTAGTGGTTGCTTGGAGCTGCTCCTTGTGACTTCCCAAGCCTGGTTCTTGGAGAACAAGGTGCCTTGTTGGTGAACAATTGGGGAAAAGGCTGTGATGGAAGGCTGAGGATACCTTGGGCCCTCATAGGCTTCCTGGAGCTCAGTATGGTACAAAACTGCTTCGAATGCTTTGTGTCCTAACTTTAAACGTGTAAGAAAATAGCAAAGATGTAGAAGATGGAAGGGATCACTAGGGGAAGAAAGTAGGAACAGCAGCTGAGCTAACTAGGAGGGAGGAAACAGACCAGCCTCTTGTTCACCACGGCTGAATGAACTGGGCTTGGCTATGGTAGGACTGAACGCTGAAGAGAAAACTCTTGGAGGCTTTGTATTCAAGGGAGGGTTTTCTTCCAGAGCGAACAAAAAAGAGAAGGTGGATAAGGTGTCTGGAATATTAGTGGACCTAAGCTTTCTTCCCATGCTTTCTGAGTGCAGAAGTGTGGAGTTCAAAAGCCTCAGTGTGCATCATATGGATGTAATGAATGTTCACACGTATTTCTATGATGTTTCTACTGCTGGCTTGCAGTATATTAAGCGTAGAGTCTCCTCTGGTAGGGCTCTGAATAATGTTCCTTGAAGGGTTTAATTAGGTTAGGAAGCAGGTAAAGAGGAAGACATTTGCTTGTCTTGGGAGTCTTGGGTTGCTGTGCCTAACTGGCCAGAGTCCCTCCTTTTGACTGATGTAGGTCAGCCTTTGCCAGTCTGGTGCTTGTTGGTTCTGATGACAGTTGTAGTCCAAAATGGTGGTCCTGGTGTGGAGAGCACCAGGTTGGCAAAGGCTGCTGTAGGTAGAGGTTGGCATGGGCACTTTGAGCCTAAGTTTTTCCTTAGACATCCACCCCCATGCAAACCTGTGTCTCTCTGTGTGGATTTCAGGGTGGGGGTGGGGGTAGATTTCAGAATTGAGATTTTCACAGCAAGCTCAACATGATGATTCCTTGGTAACACCCCATCCAGGCAAAAGGCAAGCGACCTTGAAATGGAACCTGTCCGTGATTATATTGACACAGTAATAATAGCTTTGACCTAACTCTTCCTTTCCCTACCTGCACCAGTTGTTTTATTGAAGGACAGTACAACATAGCTTAATGCGACTTCTAACTGCTGCTCCCTTCCGTGCTGAACTAATTCTATAGAAATTAGAAATAACTAGCTCTGTTTGGTCAAAAGGAGAGCATGCATCTAGCTGTCATTATATTGTCATAGCAAGCCCGTCAAGAATTGGCTTGACCTAATTTATTTACTGCTCAGAGTATTAGGGCTGCCTTTCCTTTAATCCTCCCAGTGGCTGCCCATCCAAATGGTTGACACGGAAAGAAAGCAAAGGGACACGGTGCCATGCTCTCTTTTTCAATTCACAGCTGGGTCTTGTCTCCAGCCACATGCAGATTCACCATTGTGCTAAGTAAGCAACGGAGTGTGGCCCCAGTCGGAGGAGAGGTCCTGCTCTTGCAGTGCATCCGTCCTAGATGTGCCTTTTTCCCTACAATGGGAAATCTAGGCTGGGTACACACTCCCATTTACTCCTCATCCATTGTTCTCCCACTGCTGGTTTGGCAAGCAGCATAACCATGAAATTAGTCACATTCCATATCTAGCCTGTTGTTTCTTAGGAGATAGTGTGTTTGGATGCATTTTCCTCCAAACCAGCTTTGATCCAAACTGAGAAAAAAGAATGATAGATAGCTGTGTTTTAAAGCTTTTAGCATGTACACAGCTTCTGTCTCTGAGCATCCTTACACTGAACTTCTAAATAGGAACAGGGTTGGGTTTTTTTTGGGGGGGGGATGGGAGGTTAACTTGTCATGTGAAAAATGAGTTGGGTTGATCCATGGATAGGTGGTTCAGCCAGTAGTGAAGCACTAGCAAGATGGTTTCAGAATTAATACAACTCAACACTCATTTTAGTACTGATCTATACATGCAGAACAATTCCATAGTACAGTGATTCCCCACCCCCACCCCGGACCGTAATATATCAGACTGACAGCAGGAGACAACTAAAAACAAATCTGAGATCACAGAAAACTAGGATGTCTGAAAGAAAGAGGCTAGGCTCAAACCATATTTTCCATGACATGTGCAAATTTTGTTCACAGGAAGTATTTTAATTTTAATTACTTTGGTAGGTGGCCACTCAAACCATGTTTTCTAGCCAAACTTACTCGAAGGTTGAATGGCCCTGTTGAGAAACATCAAGTGATTCTGCTCCCTGTGTAGACCAGCCGCTATTTACATATTTGGCATCCGTGAAGGAGCCCCTGGGAATGTAGCCCTATTCCCTCAACATTACCCCAAGCACCGGCAAGTGCACTCCAATTGATGTGTTATTGGTGTCATTCAGAAAGAGTCTACATCTACATGCATAAGCTTTCCAATGTGGGGGTGATAAACCTGATCCATTAGACTTTCTCTCTCTTTGGAGAAAACCTTATACACGTAGAAGATACCCCCTTAAGACTGATTCTGATACAGTTCCCTTCCCTGGTCCATTCTCATGCTTGGTAGTAAAAGGTTCCAGACCTCCTTCAGCACTTTGTGGCAATGCAGTAAATGTGGCTTGCAGTGACAGCAATTTGGATGGGAGAGTAGATACTTATGACCCTGTCACACGGTGAAGATTAAGGAGCACAACAACAAAGATTAGAGCAAAGACATTATTCTGAGAGTCTTAGCCAGTTCAGCTGACAGTATAACTCTTGGAGCATTGGGTAATAAACATCCATGGCCCCTCTGCAGTTCATAACCTCCATTCATGAAATGGTATCCACCTGACCTAGGTCATTCCTGGGTCAAATGGAGGAGATGCTGTCAGTCATTGAGGATGCCTGATTTATATGCATGCCTCTCTGTCTTGTATTTAGTGTCTTGATCCAAGTTGGCTGTGGCTCAAGCTGGAGAGGGATCATGCCCTGAAACATTGTGAAAGTGTTCATGCAAATAGGATGACACTAGTGTAGCCAGTTAATGATTGAAGAGCATCTCTATTTCTTTTCCTGAGTTGCATTCTGTAACGCAGCCTGGACAGAATTTGTCTCTTTTGTATGCAGTAAATAAACAATGATATTGTCAGTTAAAGAGTTACAAAGTGAGAAATTTGCTGGAGAATGTTTTTGTACAAAACTTATTCCTGTCATTTTGCTAGGTAGTTTCAAAATCCTCCTGATTCCACATTTACTTTGGCTGGGTTAGGCTGGCCTGGGGCAGGTTTCAGGCCTGTGAAAGTGACTTGAGGATTACTTACAAAACATCCAAATGAAGAACATAGCTGTAAAACCAAACTACCAGAGTTGGATTTAATTAATTTCAAAAACTGACAAGATAAAGCCTCCTAGCGTAACAATGTAAACTTAATGCTACGATTTTCTTTCCAGCCTTGTCTTTCCTGTAACAGACAAAACCTCATAAAGATCTCATGGCAGGTTTAGCTTGTTTGTTTATTTTTCCATTTAAACTTGAACTTTCCTTTTGTACTGAAGCAGCTTCCCTTCTTTTATATTAAGAATTTGGAAAATCCGCTGGACTCTTCTGAGCCAGAAGATTAAACCTGAAAGACATGGGGAAAGGTTATTGATCCGGAGCAGGAGAAAAACGTATTTCCATCTGACCTCATGCAGACTAGGGGGTGGGGTGGGGGAAGCAGGGTTTTGTGTCTGTGAGGCTTTCTGCCTAAGCACATGTTGTTGCTATAATTCTTTTTAAATGAAGGTTTGCATTTTTGCACATATTGAAGTCTTGCTTGCCAACTTTCCTGCTGAATGCTGGCAGTATTAAGATTTTCTGAAGTGGGCACTAAGGTTTATTGATACTCTCTCACCAACCCAGACCAAAGCATCTAGAACTGAAGATCTGGGGTCAGCTGGAGGCCATGTGGGAAAGTGGCTGCTGCTGCTGCTGCTGCTGCTGCTGCTGCGCTACCACATGCATTAGCTGTTAGACGAGGAGGCTGAGCAGCCTAAACTAAACCCTGCTGCGCCTCTGGTCTCTTCAGGGCCTTTTCCGCCTTCACAAGTCCCCTTGAGGCTCCAGGAGGGTCTCCATGTGAGCCATGAGGTCTCTCCCGCCATTTCCTGGTTTGATTTAATTTCCTGGCACTGCATGTATACGTGGTCGAGGGTTGGGGAGGATACCTGTACACAATCAAAAGAAGAAGAGGGTGCAGACTGTAGCTGCTTGAAATGTTTTAGTTGACATATGTGTCTGTCATGTGTGTCCCCCTACAAAGTGATTTGTGAAACAGCCTGAAGGAGCTAGGTAAAAACCTTCATTGTTTTCATAGGAGCAGAACTGTGTACAACCAGAAAATGGTACAACCTGCAATACTTTGCTGAGCAAGTTTCTCTCCATTTCTGCTGTTGTTGCTGGATTAAGAAATAAATACTCATGGGATTTCTCTTGCTCTGCTAACTTTCCCATGGCCTAAGCCTCCACAATGTGTTCTTCAACTCCTGCAGGGACACAAACCCTGAGGATGAAATATGTCACCCAGTGTGTCCCTAGTTACAGCCCATGGTGATTTTCAGAATTATGACCACAGCGTTGCTGTTTATTTGGGAATGCTGTGGATCTTGGGTTATACTGAGTGACATTTTCCTGTCTTCTACATTGCCAGGAGCATTAAAATGACAATAGTCAGGTTGGGACATAATTTGTGAAGATGCTTTGGGCTTTATGCTTCAGCCCATAGTGGTATAAGAACCTGTCACTGCTTCATACCAACGTAAGTGAGAAAAGGGATTCGCTGTGGTACGGCACGTGATAATCCCATGACAGATGCATATGGAAAAATGATGTTGGAACTGCCTTTACCGAGATGATTCCTTCAGCGGGATACTGAATTTGGACCGGATATTCTTAATGAAATTTTTCCATAAAGTTGCATGTATAATCATTTATAATGTATGTACAGGGAACAATTCAGCAGAATTAGACCAGAATTTAAATTCCTTTTGACTGTTGGAAATATGATTTCTATATGATTTATGGCTGCTGTAAAAAGCAGTTAAGACTAATATGCATGAACATGCATGTTATAAATTGTTTTCATAATATCTCTTCTTATTTCTGTCTCTCCCAGTATGATTCATTTACAAGACAGTTTAGAGATAAATAATCTCAGTGTGAGAAAATGTAGTGTGCAATTTATCATGTGACTGCTATGTTGTTGCTAATAGAGCAAAATGGGCTTTGGGATTATTTTCACACATAGTTTGCATGAACCGAGACTCTCCCTCCCTTTCTACAATGAGATTATTTTTATACAGGAAAAATGTGACGTAACGCACTACGTTGGTGGGATGCCTTTTTCTAAATAATAAATGCTTTAGCTTGACTTTTTGGGAGAAATTGGAAAGGAGAAATGTCTGGAATATTTCCAAAAACTATTGTTTAGTATGAGCTGGGGCTGAAGGAATGGACTATTTGGGGGGGAATTGTGAATATAAAACGTGATTATGCCTTTCAAACTCTGCTCTTGTTCAAGTGAATCGGATTTTGTTGACATTTCTTGCATAGTCTGTCTTGTGATTTATACTCCAAGGATTAGATTCTGTCTGGCCTTTAAGATAGGTATGCAAAGGTGTGGGTGAGAAAGGAACGGGCGTAACAAATCACTTCAGCTCTGTGAAAGAATGGGATGATGTAAGGTGATGGTGGTGGGGAGTTGTGTTCAGAAAAATGGAAGAGTTTCCCAAATGAGAAGCTGTGATTTTGGATCTAAAGAACTGTGTTGACTCATGAAAGGGACTTGTGCTAGCCCTGCGGAGTTTCTGCTACCCCTCTTTTCAAACTGCAGCCTCCGTTGCAGATCACCAGTGAGTTTCTAAGGCATCTTGCCATGCCGTGAGTGGAGCAGAAACAATTCCCATTTTTGGGGAACACGTTGCACTGTCTCTTAGAGCCTGTTTGTGCTATTCCAAACACATTCCTTACTGCTCTGGAGACTGTAATGAGCCTGGCTGCCCAGATCTCCTTGCTCCACCCGTTTTTATGGCCTGTCCAATGATGACATCTGACAACTGTCGGGATTACCACTCCCATGGCAATATTTGATGGCCATGTTATGATGTCTAAAGAAGAGCAAATGCAATTGATTCTATCAACTTTTTTTTTTTTAAAGGCAGGCTTCTTTCCCAAAAGCTGTGCTTTTATATCCTCTAACCAAATGTCAATATAAAAACTTTCCGCTGGAACTGCATCAGCTATTAAACCCAAGCTATTAAATAGAGAAGATGAACTCTCTCGGCGTATCTGAGTGGTAGATAGGCTGCGCATGATGCGGTCTTTGATCCCTTTGATGTAATTAGCATGAAGCAAGATTAGCAGTGTTTCTAATTGCCTCAAGATTTGGAATTTTATACACAAATTCCTATGTGTTCAAGGGGAGACGAGTGAAAATGTAAGGGAATTATAAGCGTATAATGTGCAGAGAAAGGGCAAGTCACAGCGTTTCTGTATGTCGAAAATAGTGTTTTGCTGATAGTTCATTTGGTTCGCAGCAAATGTGTATATATACTTGTAATATTTCATAGCAACAAAGTAGGTGCATGCGGACCATGTTTTAACTTGGAACTTCACATGGTCATATAGGACAGTTATATTGAGACTGCAGTGCTATGCCCACTTATCTATCAGTAAGTCCCACGGAACTCAATGGAATTGAACGTATTGCTGAGTAGACACATATAGAAGGGGTAGACAAGAGTTAAGTGTTGCTGGATCTACTTTGTTTTGACTAGAAACCCAAGATCTACCAACCAGGACTGACCAACTGCATGCCCACAGTTAAGAGTTGAAAACAACAGGATGCCTCTGAGCCTGGGAGTTTATATTCTGTCGCAGAACTGAACTGAGGTCACATCCCTTTCCCACGAAAGTTAGCTTGCTTCATTTCAGCAGCCTGATTAAGGAAGAAAAAGTTGTTTTGCTGTTGTTAAAAAATTAGGAGTCGGAGACCCTTGCCAATCTACTGCAAATCAAAGAAGATCTACCAACAGATTCCAATCTACCCTGTGCCCATCCCAGTATATGGGACTGCAGTCTCACCTGTTAAGTAGGAAGCCACCTTACCTTGGACTGTTTGACTTTTGTGGTCTAGCATTGCCAACTCTGACTGGTAGCAGCTCCCTAGGATTTCAGACTTTCACCACCAGCTTACCTGCTCCTTTTAACTAGATATGCCAGAAATTGAACTTAGAACTTTGCATGCAGAGTGCCCCATCTCTGAGCTAATAGTTAGCTTCCCCGATAGTTACTCTTCTGTTCGTCTTAGGGGCCCCAGCTACACATTATGTTAATTGATGTGGTTAGCATTCACGTGAGTTGTTTGATATTAAACACCAGGGATGTGTTTGGTGGGTGTCATCGTCTATGCCACAGGGCATGGGGGGGGGTTTAAGTCCTCTATAGTCATGATTTCATTAAATATCTCTGCCCCCCTCCCCATCCAGCAATTAGCATTAGGCAAAAACCACATTAGTGCCAATGAGAGTCTTTCCTCCTCCACAACAAAGCTAGTTGTGTAGTGGGGGAGATATTGCAAGATCGCAGCTTGGTGTGGACAACCCACCCCCCACTTGCCTGATACAGAATTTAAGAAAAATCTCACCACATGTTTGCAGATCATGCTACCAGTGTAATTCTAGTTAGGCACTCAGTTTGTCACGTTGTTAAACTTTGTTTTATCAAAGTTATTGGAGAAAAAGCAGCTGTGAATGGAAATCAAGTGGTAATCAGGTGTCTTTTAAGGGGAAAATATGTTTCGTGTAAGCTTAGATTTGTATTTCACTTCTAAACACCTTCTTTACCGGAAAGTAGACCCTGGTGAATTCAATAGAATTTTCTCCCTAGCAATGATTGCCTACTATTGTGAGTTTAAGCGTGCTTAGTTGGGAGAATCATTCATCAACTTCATTCAGTTGCGTGGAAATGTGCTTAGAATCTGATTATAATTAATGAGTGTGGTAGACTGTAAGGGAATATTTACTTACGAGTGCTGTACTGGGCATCCTGTACAATGTACATCTGCACTGGTCATGGTGGTGCAAGCAGCGACGACCTCTGCTGAAGCAACCTCCATGGTCTAGCAAGCTCCCTGCCACTCTCCCCAAGCACTTTCCTGTAGTATGTGTTTTCATTTACCTGTTTGTGTCATCTGTAGCAGTTCACTCTGCAAGCCCCTGACGCTAGTGGATCTTGAAGTCAGGACTGTGTGTGTTGGGGGACGATGGGAATGTCTGGCTGGTGCAGTGCCCCCTCTTGGTCTCCTACCACCATTGGGCTGAAGGAAGATGTGTAGCATTATAAAGGTGTGGAATATTTTGAAGGCACAGTTTCTGTCCTGGAAACCCACTTGACGCAATGAGGAGAATATGTAAGCCAACCACTTCCACCCCACTTAAAATCTGTCATGTTTGCTTTTCACCCAGGAATCTCTGAAAACCTGGGGCATAGTTCTCTGCTGGTGTGGACAACATGGAGCTGAAAGGCCCCTTGGATCTGCACAGCAGGAGTATTGGCAGATGTTCATTTTCATAACCCATGGTTTTGCAACTCTCCATTGTTTGATTAAAAACAGAATTTCTGCTTGGCCTATTAGTGCTAAGCTGAGATTCTTTGAAAGTAGACTTAGCAGGCTGTCCTCCCAACTGCACAGGAAGAGGAGAGATTGGGAGGGGAGGAAGCTCGCTCAGTACTTGGCACACGCCAGTGTGGTGTAGTGGTTAAGAGCGGTAGTCACATAATCTGGTGAACCGGGTTCGCGTCTCCGCTCCTCCACATGCAGCTGCTGGGTGACCTTGGGCTAGTCACACTTCTCTGAAGTCTCTCAGCCCCACTCACCTCATAGAGTGTTTGTTGTGGGGGAGGAAGGGAAAGGAGAATGTTAGCCGCTTTGAGACTCCTTTGGGTAGTGATAAAGCGGGATATCAAATCCAAACTCCTCCTCTTCTCTTCTGGTTGATGAAGGCTCATTCACATGGCACTAAACAATGGTTTAATGCTGCATGCAAACATGGCAGTGCTTGGAAGGCCTTGGCCAATCTAGAAAAAGTCCAAATTGCTGACATGATGAAATATAAACTCTCTGAAATAGTTTTGTTGTTGTTATAGTCAGATCTTTACATTTGTAATAGGTGGAACGGTAACATTTTCCTTCTAGTCAGGGCTTATTGAAAGGCTTTTTAAAAATGAATGATACATCTAACCACCATTATTTTCATTACAACCCTTGGCTTATGATACTGTTGGCTCTTATGCCGTGAAGTCGTTCTGCCTCACTTGGCCCAGTGTACTTCTCTTTCGCACATACTTGGCATCAAAAAGTCAATAGAAATCTCTTGCTCAGATTTGTGTCGGTTTTGTATGTGCAACCTTCTGCTTGTATCAGGGCTACAGCGTATCCTTGTGACATATGGATATGCTGCCCCTGGTTTCCTCTAAGTCTTCTCTGTCCCCTCTTCCCTTCTGAAGACCTTTTCATGACACAGTTGCTCTGCTTCTGAACATGAGTATACAAGTTCCGTTGGCTATTGTACCGTAAGTCAGGGATTTAGGCTATATCATTGCACTGTCACAAGGTGATAAGGTGAACACAGAATGGGGTTATTGGGCTCAATCCATTAAAAAGGTTGCAAATTAACAATGTGGTCTGAATTGAATTTATTATTATTAAAAAGCTGATTATTGTCTGTCTTCTAACGCTGTCACAATCCATTTGTTAGAATCAACAGCATAGGACTGCAGCAGGCTGGGCCTTCTGGTAATAGAAATGTGGAAGTCAGCAATAAAACACAGTTGTCATATTAAAAATTAGGCTGGGGCCGTGCAGTGAAATTTTGCAACATAATATTACAGTTTAGCAGTTCCCTGTATTCCATGCCATCTGATAATTGGGAACTTGATTATTATTATTTTTAAATAGTTGCTTTGGTGTCATTTGTACCCTTTGCAGGTGGTATGGAATAAAAGAAATGAGGTTATATGGCTACAATTTGGCAGACAGATTTTCTAGTGCTTCTCACAAGAAGAGGAAAAAGAGCGGGGGGGGGGGCTCAATACTCTTCCATGCTTTGGAGTGATCTCTTTGGAGAGGTGTGCTAATTTCAGATAGAACAGAAAGATCTAAATTGATTTTCATTTAGGGGTGGATTGATCAGTCTATATCTGGTCCATGCCAACTTCACAGATAATTCATTCATGTTAATTCTGTTCTGTCTCAATTCCACATTAATTTGCATTGTTTTAAAAAACCTGAAAATTCATATTCAAATACTGATATTTTCTGGTACAATATATATTTAAACATGTATAAAATATCTTTTCAAATATGTACATTTATAAACATTTTATCCTAAAATGTGAATTTCAACATACTGTGGTTCCTTTCCTTTTACATCTGTATCATAACATGTTGGAGAAGTGCAGAATAGAACAGATAATTATGTTCTGATCAGCACATTAGTTCTGGAGATGCAGGGCAGGCCAGTTCACACTGTAATACACAAAAATCAGTTTTCCCAAACATATTTACTGCTTCATATGAGTTGAGGTATGAAATGCCAGAGAGGAAATGGGTGCAAGAACCTCTCTTGCACTGGAATCTGTTTTGCCAAGTGTCTTCCATTGCAACAATTTCCAGAAAGGTAGCTTTGTTAGTCTGTTGCAGCAAAAGCGACAAAGAGTCTCATGACTACCACATTTGTTAGTTTGGGGGCTGTAGTCCCCAAGAGCATGTGCCATAACCAATTTGTTAGTCTTTGAGGTTCTACAGAACTGTTTGTCACATTACTGTGGATATTCTCAGCATTTTGATTATTCAACAATGCCTTTGCCTTCTGCTAGTCTAAATGCAAACTGGGCACAATCCCACAGAGCAGTCTGCTGCACCATAGAAACAAATGGAAAAACTTATGCAAATACACGTGTCCTGTTCATCTCAGTGCAGTCTGACTAGCGGAAGTTTCCATGGTTTAGTTTTGCCAGCTCCTCGTGATTTTTAACATCAAGTAATCTCAAATCCTTTATATTATATTTGTGTGTGAGTGAATAGACATTCAGTTTTCATTTTTAGGGCTTGCTAGTTTGGTTCATTATTTGGCTGTTATCAGCCCCACCTTCTTTCAGTTATCCTCTGTTTTCTGTATGCCTCCTTCTGTTCCCCACCTGTACCTATTCCATCTGTTGCAATTTTTTGATCTCAGGATGGAGGAGCATCAATTACTCTGATTTCTAAGTGCCTCCAGTTCTTGACATGGAGGTGGTTAAGGTTTGTGTGGTATGACTGACATGTGCTAAATAAAACTATTTGTGAGGCCAAACACCTGAAGTTTGAACTCTGGAGGCCTGTTTATGGAGCCATGAATCTGTAAAGAGTAACTAAACTCAAGAATTAGCTCCTTTTTCTCCCTAGTGTTTATTACAGCATATAATCAAGGCTGGCCTAGATATGCAGAATCATTACTGGTGTTCAGCAAAGTCTCCTCCTGGATGTAGTGTGATCTAAGTACAGTTATATTTATTGATTAAAGTTTTTACACCCTGTGGGCTGTACTAGTTTACATTGAGTTAGAGTGCCAATTTAGACTAAGCACCATTATATTTAACCCTTCCAAGTATATATGAGCAAATAAAATGCTAAAGGATTGTTCCTGATACTGCTGGAGTGGAAGATGAGCCTGAGCTTATGGATATTCCTTTATCCGCCTTCCTGTGCCTTGTACCCATTGAAAAGCCTCTCCAGAGGGGAGGGAACCTACTGGACTTCAGACTGTGTCTCACAGGGCTGCCTTGGGAGGAGAGTTCCCTCAAACCTGGGAATTGTTTCAGGCCATTTCATTCAGGATACTCTTGCCTGCTAAAATGCAATTCTGGCATTGCTACTTCTGGAGTTGGCCAACAGTTTGTTTTGGTGTGGCTTATGGGGCATTTGCATGCATTTGATAAATGCACATTCTGCTTTTTAGAGGATTTCTCTAACCTTGGTTCTGAAAACTGTATGGGATTCTGACAGTCCTGAATTCCTTACCTTCTACTTATGCATGTGTTACTTTTGCAATTATAATTTGCACAGCCAGCCTAGGGATTAGGAAGAATTATAACTCTCTCTACAGCTCCTGATTCCCATCTATGCTAATTCTTGTGCCTCTATGCTAATTCTTGTGTATTGCCCTCTTGAAAACAGGGAGAGGTGGAGCCTGTGAAACTGCTTGGGCTAAGTAAAATGCTCAGCGGTGGATGAGAGAGACTCCCTGGCCATAGCAATACTTTTGGATTGGGATTGCCTGAGTAGTGCAGTGAACTGATTGGCCCCAGAATGGGATAGACCAGGAGTAGGCAACCTAAGGCCCGGGGGCCGGATGTGGCCCTATCGCCTTCTCAATCCGGCCTGCGGACGGTCTGGGAATCAGCATGTTTTTACATGAGTAGAATGTGTCCTTTTATTTAAAATGCATCTCTGGGTTGTTTGTGGGGCCTGCCTGGTGTTTTTACATGAGTAGAATGTGTGCTTTTATTTAAAATGCATCTCTGGGTTATTTGTGGGGCATAGGAATTCGTTCATTTCCCCACCCCACCCCAAATGTAGTCTGGCCCACCACATGGTCTGAGGGACGGTGGAATGGTCCCCTGCTGAAAAAGATTGCTGACCCCTGGGATAAACCCATGGGTGACATTTCTGTTAAAGTTGAAATAGACGGATATGATTCGGACTGTGGGGCAGTGGGACAGAAATAATGTGGCTTTGAGATTTTGGAGGAAACGGTGTGAAGCTTTCTATGTAATGAACCTTAGCAGAGCAATATGCAAGCACCAATCAGAGTGCATTTAGATGCATTAGTCCGCTGGCCTGCATGGTACCAATCACTTCTTAAGAGGCTCTCTCTATGGAACTGAATATACTCAGTGGGTTACCACCTCTCAAGTGGCAATGGTGAAATATTTATTTTTAAAATAGACGTGTGTTTCTAGTTACTGCATAGCCCTAGCGGGTTTGAGCATATGACTGGGACACAGGGATGTGATGATTTTCATTCCTTTCACAAGCAAGCAAGCTCATTATTGACAACAACTGGATCCCATCCCTCAAGGGCAAAAAAAAAATTGTCGTTGCTTTCACAGTGATGGCACCCAAGTCTTCCAAACTCTCCATCAGGAAGACTGGAAAGAAAACTGCAATACTCATCTCCAGTGTTATGGACCACATGTGCCGTTTTAATTACAGTCACGTTGAGATGAGATGGTGCCATGGGAGTTAATTTAATTTTTTTAAAAAGCAGTGACAAAAAGTATATTAAAGATCTGATGTGGGCTATATGACGGCTGAGTGCCAGAGGTGCTGTTTTTAGGAGACTTTGATCTCATGTCAGTAAAAAGCAAACAAACTTCACATTCAAAGGACCGGACAGGAATACTAATTGTAGACTGGCTGGTCCAGTTGTGTTTTGTTTTGTTGATTCAGATTTTCATGCTACCCCATCACATCTGTCTCACATTGGGTGTTATTGAAAGAAGCACATGTTGGCTTGGCTCCAAATGACTAGCCAAAGAGCAGGTTTTGCATTGCCTATATTTTTGGATCAGCTGTCACAAATACCTTTTTGCTAGGACAGAACCACCTCAAGATATTTTGCTGCCATTGATCCACCACAGGCCTGCATCTTCTGGTAGGATTCCAATGTTGGGTTCTTGAGTTGCTCTTGAGTTGACAAAGATTCCCCTATCTGGACCACATAGAATGGATGGAATACCTCTTTTGAATTTGGTCAGCCACAACACCATTGGAAGCGTAGGAGGTGCCATGTTTCTTTCCCCTGAACACTTTTGGAGGACAATTTAGGTTCACTCTGAATGCGGTAGACCATGAAGAAAAAGTCCATAGAAAGACAAGGTGATTCACTGTAAAAGTTTTCTTTTTTACAACAAAATTTGATCAGGGTATGAATTACCACCCACAGGTGGCTTGTAAATTGTCATGAGATCACTGTTATGCATTCATTTCCAGCTTTGATCCCTTCAAAATATTATAGTTGTAGGGCAAAAATTGCCTGGGAGTCACTGCTTAAGATTATATCATGTTTCCATCTGAAAATTTAATCAGGACTGAGACGACAATTCAGATATTAACTCTGTTTACCTGGTGAAGTGTTTGATTTCTCCCCTCTTCCTCCCCTCCTCTGAAAAACCCAGGGCACAGGGAAATTTGCTTTTGAAAATTAGCACAATTTTAAAAGACCATCTCACCCCTTATATGCCCAACTAATCACTGAGCTCTGCAGGAGAGGGCCTCTTGCAGATACCATCCCATCAGGTAGTTATAAGGACCAGAGCTTTTAAGACACCTACTTTTCCAAACTCTCTCTTGTTACATGTCAGACAGGCACTGTCTCTGTTGCTTTCCTTTTTCCCAGCAAGTCTTCTAAGTGGATTTTTTTTATCTCAATCTGTATCTCTATTAGATTTGAAAATGTTTTTACAGGTAGAGTTGTTGTAATTGTTTGTATATATGGAACTGCTTTTATTGTTGATGTTTTTGCTGTGAAAACGCTTTGGGGTGTGTTTTATAGGAAGCGATTCATAGACAGAATCCAATAAAAAAAATGAAAACCACGTGTAATGTGATACTTGGTTTGAGGGCTTCAGTTTAAAGACACCCGGAGTCTGCTTGGTCCATGCAAACCGTTGGGTATGCAAAGTTTTATAGGTTTGGGATGCACAATAGACTCAATTGCCCTTTTCCTCCCAATATAAGAGAAACGTACATAGCTAAAGGACTGCTTATTCTATGGTATTAACTCCTTCATGCATTAATTCAACTTAAGCTTGTTGGTTATATGAGGCTGGTTATCCCGCATGAATTGCAGTGAACTGGGAAGTCCATTTCCATGCAAGGGCTCTGTGCATTAGAAGCACACTTGAGATTCTGGAGTATAATAAATACAGTATATGGCCCTGGAACCCTAACCTGTGACAGGACCCTGAATCTGTTTCATTTGCTCTGTTGCTAGTCTTGGCCCTAATTTACAGCACAATCCCATAGATGTCTTCTCAGAAATAAGTCTGCATTTAATGAGATTCACTCCCAGATAAAGTGTTTGTTGATTGCAGCTTTAATTTTATGAGTTGCTTTTATTGGATTCGACCAAAGCCTACCCTTGAAACCTCTCCGGGCACAATTTGTTGGCTCAGAAATTTTTCAGTTCTCTTTGTGTGTTGCAGGCTTCTTGAAGAACCTGTGTTGTGTGTTGCTTTTAGAAAGTAACCTACCAAGCAAACTAAGTACTGTAGTTAATGACGGGACCGTTGTCAGATTACCACAGCACTGAAAGAATGCTTAATAAAACAAACCAGAATCTGATCTTTAAAAAGCATTTAACAAGAAAGGGAAATACTGTTTATTTTGGAAAGATTTATGGGGATGACATAATGTAGGTTTTTTTCTTCTTCTTATCTCCTCACCTGTTTTTCCTCAGGGAGACTATCAATTTTTATTAGCTTTCTAGAGCCAGAAAGATGAAAAATGATGGACAAATTTTAAAAATCCTGAAAAGATATGAAAGATATCTTGGGGAAAATCCTTTTCATGTAATACCTGTTGAAGTTGAATTGAAAGAGGGAACAACTTCATGAGAGACAGACAATCTGATAATAATAATTTTTTGTGCAATCGGAATCCTTTGTAACAGAAGAATGTGCAAGGTTAGACAGATATTGTCCTACACTGGTCCCATCTAGAAGGACATCCTTTGAACTCCCAAGGTGTGCTTTACTTTAATTCCTTAAGTAATTCAAAAAGGGGTGTCATTAAAAAAACCACAACCCAATAAAACTGTTTTTGCAGACATAAATATGAAAGCATAGCTCTGAACTTTTCATCATCATAGTCTTAATTTTACACTCAAGATCACTTACCTGGGATTAGTTACTATTTAACCTTTAACCTCCCCTTAGGGGCACGCGGGTGTCGCTGTGGTCTAAACCACTGAGCCTCTTGGGCTTGCTGATCAGAAGGTTGGACTGTAAAACGAGATGAGCGCTGCAACCCCAGAGTCGGCTGCAACTGGTTTAGCTGTCAGAGGTCCTTTACCTTTACCTCTTTTTTTTACCTCCCCATACGTACTCAAAATCTGGGTGGGCACGGCTGAAGAGTAGGTTTTCTATTCATTCAGTGTTTCTGAGTGAAGTTGGCCTTCTAGTCTGTGCTTGTGATTTGGGTGTGGTAACCTGGCAAGAGGATTTAATAAAACCCTTGTCATTTATATAGTAAGTGAGAATGCTTGAAATGCTTAATGTATATTATATCGGAATCCTTGCAGCAGCCTTGTAAGGAACAGGCATGTGGCAGTATTGCTGCAGATAGCAGGATCGGCCCATGACATCTTGCTGTCTGAGGTGGAACAGAAAATGCCCCCTTTCCAGATCGAGGTGCATAGCATGAAAGGCCACCCGGGCTATTTTGGCACCCTCAGCACAAAATTCCACAAATGTTTCTTGTGGGATTAAAAATACAGTAAGAATAAATAAAAAAGTAACAATTTGGTAGCCTTCCACAATACCCAAAGTCAGCTGCCTTAAGGTAGTTGCCTCACATTACCTCAGCCTTCAACCTGCGCATGTTGTTAAACTGCATCTCCCATCAGCCCCAGCCAGCCAGCAGTCACAACATCTGGAGAGCGTCAGGTTGAGGAAAGCTGCCTGTTGGTAGGCCTGCATGGTTGAGGAGTATGATTTCATGGCAGATGTTCACGGCAGAAGTCTGAATTGGAGGCTGCTCTGATTTATTGATTTATTTCTAAAATTACAATTTGCATGCAACCTTTTAAGAGCAACAACTCTGTCCAGTTTATAGATCAGCCTCATGTAGCCTAATCCTATGCATGTCTACTCAGAAGTAAGTCCCAGTGAGTTCAGTGGAACTTACAGGTTAATACGGCTAGGATCTCAGATTTAGCTATTACATTACAGCACTTCATCCTGTGTCCTGCAAGGCAGGACACTAATGTCTCAACAAATGAAACTGACCTGTAGAAAATGTAACTTGAAAAAAAGAGACATTGCACATACTTTTGTAAACCAAGGAATCTTTAATAAAAATACATTTAAAATAACAGAGATAAAGAAAGCTCACCTGAACACTCACAAAGTCATGGAGATAAATGTTCAAAATTAATGGCATCTTTGAACTAAAGGCTCACTTTGTTATTTCTATGAATAAGAGAAAAATACATTTTTGTTTAACAGTTAGGTACATACTGCTGATGTTTCTCATAATTGTTTTTGCTTGCCCTAACCATATTGATGCTGCCTGCTTTGCTTTCTGAGTCAAAGCTGAAACAACAAACGTATATCTAGTACTGACATAGGAACATTTGTCTGCGGTATTAGCTCCGCTCTAGAAAATTGCAGACCATAACTGAAGAGGCAAGAATACAAATTTTGCAGCGTGAGCCAGTTATACAAATAAGCACACTGTATTTTCCGCTGATAGAAACACAGACATCAGAGAGTCCCAATTGTATGTTGATGTGATGCGAGGGAGGTCTGTTTGTTTGGATATCGGACTGAATTCCCTTTAAAATAAAAGAGAAATATTTTTTGAATGAAAACAGTTGGATATTTAGGGAGAGGCAAAAAAAAGTTCACGAGTGCCAATGAATTTGATGCTGGACATGAAAGTCCATGCCAGCAGTTATCTGTGTGTGTTTTTTCACTGTGGAAAAACCACCTACTCAGATGTGCACTTCTACTCAGATGTAAATTCCACCAAGTTCAATGGGACTTATGGTCAGCAGGTTTGCACAGAGTTGTTGCCTTAATCATTCGAAGTCAATTTCTTATTTTATATGGACGTCTGTCATATAGTTTCTCCTCAAATTTCAGGTTTTCAAAGTATTTGGGTTTTTTTAATTAAAAAAAATGAGTTGAAAAGGTAGGGAATATTATTAGGAATATTGCATGATGAATAATGAAATGAAATCCTTTAAGTATGTTCAGAATGCCTTTCTTTTGCAACAGAGTAGTCATGAGCTACTCTGGAGCTTACATTTGGAGACCTGGGTCTGGAGAAGAGCCTTATTGTTGGAAGGCGGGATCCTAATACCCAGCATGCCTTGCTTTAGAAATGAAACATTGGCCAAAGAGCCCGTCTGTTTCTTCCAGCCTTTCCTGGACACTACTAGTGTTGTTGCTGCCTTTCAGGTCACTTGTCAGAAAATCAAAGGGAAAATGTTGAGCCTTGCCTCCCACCCTCACTTAAGCCTACTAGATAGGGATCAGGTTTTCCAGTAGTGATGTTCCTTCTAACACAGGCAGTACAGCTGCTGCTTTGCTAAGTGGGGTGGGTGGGGGCAGCAGTGAGGTTGGGGCCACGCAGCAACATTGGAAGGGACTGTGCCTAGTACACTCTTGGATCTCAATACGTGTCTAGTAGCTTAATGGGAGACATGCCCAGCAGTACATGCAATGGGGTGTGGGACAACTGGCTGCTTTTTCTTCCTGTCACATCCCTGGCTACTCATCATGGTGACACCAGCCATTCTAGAAGGGAAAATGGTGGAAAGGACTGGGACAGGGCAGTTGCGGTGCCAATAGGACAGTTTGTGGCTTCCTCACATCTTTCCCCCTCTCCTAGCCAGAGTCCCTTAGCTGTCGTCTTTGGAATGGAGGTCTTTGCTCCATGATGATGTGGAGAGGCTGGGTCGTAGGCTGCGTGGGCCCAAAAGGTGAGACCCAAGCAACAACAGTGAGCAGATCTAAAAAGGTGATCTTGCAATGCATTGCAGAACTGGGAAGTTTGGGCCTATTGCGTTCTGAAGGCGCAAGGAAGCGAGTAAAATGTTATCAAATCTTTTTCAATAAAAGCACCAGTATAATTGAAACATTTGTTTGGGTTGTGGAGTGTTCCTTGGTTGGGGTTTATATATCTAGATAAATGTGGAGAGGCTTTGAAACTCCCACCATTTACAAGGGTATGCCCCATTTCCAGTTGACCCTAGCTACTTGGAGACTAGAACAGATTGGAAAAGGGGTTCATCATTCATCACTGCCATCACCAGCCTTCAGTTTCCCCCCTCATTGCCAGTAAAAATGCCTTACCTTTGCAAAGGGGGAGCTCATATGCAGGTGCTTCTATTAAAATGGCACTCCTGAGCATTCTCAGGAATATCAGTTCCTCCTGCAATCATGGAGCTTGTCGCTCTGAAGGAAGTGATATCAATGCTTGGGCGTATCGTTTTCAACTGAGAATCAGACAGGTGCCTCTCTGTGAGCCCCTCCTGGCACCAGTTACCCCCCTCCCCATTTGAAAAGGCATTTTGTTGTTGAAGGGGGAAACAACCAGGGGAGGTGGGGCTGTACTGAAGCCGTTCGGAGTTTTCAAATCTTTCTTTTCTGAATGTTCAAAAGGTGGAGGGCTTTTATGGCAAAATAGTCTTTGACATTAAGGCTTATCTCTCTCCCTCCCAACCCCCACCAATTCCCACACACCACTAGATATACAGTGGTACCTTGGTTGTCAAACATAATCCATTCCCAGAGTCCGTTTGACTCCCAGAACCGTTCGAAAACCAAGGCGCGGCTTCCAATTGGCTGCAGGAGCTTCCTGCACTCAATCGGAAGCCGTGTTGGATGTTCAGCTTCCAAAAAACATTTGCAAACCGGAACACTTATTTACGGGTTTGCGGCATTTGGGAGCCGACCTGTTTGAGAGCCAAGCCATTCGAGAACCAAGGTACTACTGTAATTTTATTTATTTCAATTATTTTTATCATTCCTCATTAAAATCTCAAAGTGGTGTAAAATGTCAGAAATGAAATTCCAGTGGAACCAGCACATATGCAAAAGTAATCATGAAAAGGAAGAACAAACTGGTATTAACTGGCAGCATAGGCAGTTGGGAAAATAAAAATGGCCGAAATGTTGGTGCCTGCCACAACTCTGAGGGGAGCTTGTTCCCTAGAAAAGGCACTCAAACAGATAACGCTCCCCCCTTGCTGATGTCTACAAGATGGTAGCAGGACAAGGAGGGAGTCTCTCACTGATCTTCAGTGACTAACAAGGTGATAGGGGGGAAAGTGCTCCCTAAGATTGTTTAAGGCTGTGGAACAATGCCCTCCCAAAAAAATCCTCCAACCTTTCAAAGTGAACCAGGGGGTGTGGTTTGTGGATACAACTGGTGCAGTGAGCTGAATATCTCCTGTGTAAATGCGGTACATTGTATAGGGTGCTTTTGATTCCAGGCTTGTGTATGTGAGAGGGACTGAGGAAAAGACACGACACATTCAGGGAATTGGCGGAACTGGCAGCCTTCTCTGTGGCACAGGGTTTTTAATGAACGTTCAAGAGGTGCGTACAGTGCCACTGAGATTTCAGTCTCAAAAGGGAGGGCCATCCCATCATTAAGACAGTTGCAATATAACGAAAGTAATAATCCAAAGGCAATCTTTCAGTGGTCCTTCCTCTTAATGCCTGTCCTGCCAATATTAAGAATTTCCCCGTAGTGCAGCTTGATAGCTTAGCTACACTGTTGTCTTAGCAAAACAAGACTTTCAAAGTGTACAGTTAGAAACCGGTGAAGTGTGCAGAAGAACACGGGAGTGAAAACAGGGACTTGGTTCCCCCAAGACCCCAACAGCTGGGGCAATTTGCTTCTCTTGATTGTGTGACCTGATTTTTCTTCTGCAAACTACACACAGCCCAGACTTTTAACAAGGACTGGGGGGGGGGGGGCTTGTCTTAAATCTACACATAATTGCATGGCAGGAGTCTCTCTCGAATGTAAATGTCTGTGAAATTATTAAGCAGCAGAAATCTGTTACAAACCCTTGAACTCTCTTTGTTGTTTAAATGACCACCTACAGAACCACTCGGAGAGGCACAGCAGCAGTACAGTGGCCTCCTTTATGTGAAAAGCTGTGTGCGCTGAGAAATTTCTTTCAAGAATTCTGAAACCAGAGCTGATTCCGTCCGTACAATAGAGGACACTAATTATAGACCTTGAAGATGTCTAGGCTGCAGAGGAGGAAAGATAGGCTGGTGGATGGCGATAATCAGGGCTACTGTTGCAGAACCTAAGAACAGTATTTCCTTTCTTCTGTTAACAATACTGGATTGTTAGTTGTTTCCTGTCTGCATGACAGTGTCATTTTATTTTTTTAAAAAGCTAATTTAGGACACCTATGTAATGCGGTTATTGGTGTAAAGAGTCGAAACATCCCTTTCCCGTGTATAAAATGGCAGTCTGGTGACGGCACCATTGCACTCCATGTGGGCTCCAGGATTGTTTGCTGGAGCAAAGGCTCGTTTAAAAGGGGGATTTCATGTGCCAGCTGTCAGACAAAACACTGTGCAAGGAGAGGGTTAAAAGCAACTAATTATTCCAGCTCTGGAGGGTTAACTGTATTGTCCCCTTATTTTCCTATGTCGTCCCATGGGAATTGTTTTGGTATCTCAGATGTGGATCATGGATAGTTTTCAAATTGTGTTTTAGGGGTAAATTCGGGCTAGGGATGGGGGAAGAATTTAATCCAGTTTGCATTTAAATATGAACTTATTGAATTTGTACTTTCCGAAACAAAATGAGAAGCAAAATTCAGTCAACTTTTGAAATTTGCACTTAATCTGAATCTTGTGATGTATTGTAGTTGCACAATGTTCACACACACAAAATCATTAAAATGCATAAAAGAGATGAAGGGCACATTGTATCCAGGCAGTTCTCTGGAGAAGGAGGCAAAGCAGGGTTGGTGCAGGGTGTGGCCTAGGGGTCAGTCCTGAAAGCCAGATAGAGGGGACTAGAAGGATCATACCTTTGGGTGTGAGGTTCCCCATTCCTGGTCCATTTGTTCAGGAAATGCAAAGGTGCTAGGTTTGGTTGCAAACTAGATAGATTTCTCTCCAGTACATTTGAGGAAGACTAAAGAGGATTGCAACCTAAATATGATACAAAATGGAAAGGTTGATTGTATTAAAATTGTTACCTTTATATATAGAATCAGTTGCTTTAATACCCATGGCATGACTGTAAAAATACAGAAAGTTATATGTTTATCTGGTTCAGTACCACGCAAAAATCTTGATCCCTTGATGTTTTTTATTTTTGAAAATCCAAGCAAACAACTTGATGCCAGCTGCTAACAGTAACAACACAGAATCTATTTTTGCATTTGATGGGAACGTATTTTAGCTGGCATTGGCAAGATTGCTTTTGCTCTCTCTTCCTAACCCATAATTATTCCCTGCTCACTCCTTTCTTAAGCTTTATTATGAATGTCAAAACATAGCCAAACATTAATGTACTGATTAATATACCCTGTAGTCATTGGGTATAATATTAAGACTTCTGGGGTTTTAATCATAATTATAGCCCATAGTTCAATTCACAAAAATGCCTGGAAGGTTGTCTAGGTACCTCTGCCCACACTTTTTGCAGTCATCTTAGGATCATGTTAATTTGTGTTTTTTAAAAAGTTTTAACAGGGTTGTTTTTTTAAAAAAAATTGCAAGTGGGTGGGAGGTAGATTAGAAGCCATTAGGATTATTTATAATTAAACTCCCATGGTGATATCCACAAAGCCCTGTTGCTATGCATCTTCTGCTCATGCCATTGGGGGCTGTATAACAACAGTAAATCAGCCCCCCTGGAATAGATGGCCAGAGGGCCGCAATCAGGCGTGATGCTCACAAGGCAGAGCAAGTAATGTGTCCAACCCACAGATCAGTGATGCTTGGGGTGGGGGGCTTAATCATGATTTTCATGACTTGTAGAAGTTCAGCACAACCCTGAACTTCTATGAAGGAAAACCTGAAAAACATGAAGGATGCTTTTAAGGAGCAAGCAAAATGGAACAAAAATGGTTTGTGCATTTTCTCAAAGGTGTTTGTCAAGCTTAAAATGTGCCATATACAACAAGGGAGCGTATGAACTTTCTGTTGCCAGTGACTCATCTTTCTGTTGAAAAGGGAGTTAGCTTTCTCATAAGGCTGGCCCACAAACTTCCAGATTTGCCACTCAGTAAGAAGCAAGTAAATATGTAGCCACATTTTTCACATGGCAGTTAACGAGTTCTTAATTTAGTGGCTAAATTTTAGCCCCTTGCATGTGTCTGCCTACAGGACGAAGCTGGCAAACAGCCCTTCATAGCTGACATTCTCTAGTTGCCAGGGGCTCAGCGCTGGTATTTCAGCGTTAGATGAAGAGACATTTTTAGAATGATGTTGTGATTAGGAACATTTCCACATAATCTCCCTTGATAGCTGCTTCACTCACTTTCCAGCAGCTGTGCTATATTACAATAGGGGCTATGGACTCAAAAACTAAAGTTCTGGACTCACTTATCTCCTGTTAACTTTAAATTGGATGACACCATATTGAGCAGATGCAAGATTGCAGTTCTAATGTCCTATATACCTAACTGCCCCCCTTCAAAATACTATCTCCCGTGTGTGTGTGTGTGAAAATTTTGTGTTGATCTCTCTGGGATGATTTCACTAGCAGTTGTGTGTGGGTCTCTGAACTAATTAAAGGCAGCCTGAATCTCTTAAAATGAGTGTAATTCCTCCCAGATTGTGTCAAATGATACAAGCAATGATTATTTTTTTTAATGATGTGTTGTGGGTGCCAACACAAAATGGCTACCATGGGCGAAAAAAGGAGAGAGGTGGTGGTACTCTATGTTGGTGAGTCCTGTCACAAAAGAAGCCCTGTGCCATTATCAAACAGTTGCAGACTTTACCTTTGTTGACCACTTGAATGGAGAAAAGAAGGGTTTCTGTACCTTTCAGGAGCTATGCAGAAGAGGCTGTGCTACACAGGCGAAAGACTGCACGTTCTGATATTTTGTTAAGGGTATAGGAATACAGTTCTCTCCCACCATCCCACCCTATCTCTGTGCATCTGGCTGCTCTGTTTACAGTTTGAACCTGGGCGCGTAATGAAACTATGATTTACAGAAATTGTCAAATCCAGAGCACAGTATTGCTCACATACATAATCCTTAAGCACCACATTTGACTTTGTAAGTGTTAGGCTGATGTATAGTCTGTAAATATTTAACCCAATGTGGAAGCCTTCATGCTGACTGTGTCTTGAGGGATGTCTTTTGCTTCATTGTTTATCATTTTCTAATGTTCCTGTTCCTCTGGTCACAAATGCCAGCAGGTAGCTTTCCGTTCACAACTGAATATGCCTGAAACGTACCAAACTAATGGTCAAAATTTGGCCATCTCTTCACTCCATGTGTGCATTTTGATTTAGTATGGCCCAGAATTTATGACCTCATTCTGAGCTGAGGGCTGTTATACACATTATGCAGAATAAGGTAGTAGAATTCTGGGTTGTACAACAGATAGAATATTGTAAGTTTTTTATGTTTCTTGTACAGAGAAGACTTCCTAGGAGTCGTGAATTAGCAAGTCGAAGACAGGACTACCTTGCACTTTCTCTCCGATGGAGTATTCATGCCACAGCCTACCACTGTATTCTGCACAGTGCCTTCAACCCAAGGCTTGCCTTCAGGCATGCCTTGGGTTGAAGACGCATTATGCAGTAACCATGCTAGAGCTAAGTGCATCTGGGTCTCATCAGTGCCTGAATGGGATTTGGGAGTCCCATGTAGGCAGGCAGCCTTGAGGTCCATGATGGAAGACAAGTGGGATAGAAATAGATTGAAACAGGCAAATTTGATCAGCGCCTCTTATGGGAAGGCTATAATTTTTCAGATTCCAGAACCATAGCCAAGTTCTGCCAAATGCACAGTGGCAGAATAAGCATGTCGCAGAATGAGGTGGTAGAATCAAAATGTAGACAGGGGTGATACAGATCTGTTAGGAATGTCCCTCAATGGAAAACTAGCACACCAGTGCTTCAGGTCTATTTTTTCTGCTTGCGGGGGTATATTTCTGAAGGGGCAGCATGCAGAAAGGTGATCTCTCACCTGCAGTCTTAAGGGGTTCTGCCTATCCTTCTACCACATTTCCACTTTATTCTGGTGCATGAGTCCATCCTTCCTAATCTACTTCTATATTCTCTGGAACAAATCACACACCCACACAAATATGTAAACTTAAGTTATTTATGTAGCTTAGGGATTTCCTGTGTTGGCTTTGCAAGGGGGGGGTCCTCCAGCCAATGTAGACGAGGTATGGGTGCCCTTGTGGGCATGACCTGCTCCCCCTGAAAGTCCACTGGGAACTACGCCTCCTTGTTTCTTGGCACGGCCGCCTGCTGCTATTGCAGGCTCCAGCGTGGCACTTAGGAGTCTTATCTGTACTTGGACAAAAGTCACATTCCCATGGGTTTGACAGCCACAGTATTGCCGGATACACAATCACCCGCCAGAAGATCCCAGTCCCATCCTAAAATGCAGATGCTTAAAATAATGTGGTCAATCAAGAAAAAAGCAAATTTGTTTGTGGTTAGGATTAAACTAGGATGCCCCGATTGGAAACAAAGCTCTATTATATGATCAATGTAACAGACCGTCCTCAAGGGAAATCCATAAAATCCCATATATCCCACCAGCTGGAAGCAGTTGGATGTACTAACCAAAAACTGTGTTAGTCTGGGCTACAAAACGCTCTCTACAAAGTCTGCATTTCTGAGCTAACATTTGGACCTTTTGATCTAACCAATTTCAGTTTCCTTTTTAAAGTTTCTCTCTGCAAGAAACAGCTTGGTTTACCTTGGCTTCATTCTAAATTTATATTTGAGGCTGCCCAGAGCCCCCGGCTCTTAACGAGTACAACATTCCATTACAGACCATTTGCATAGACTTAAGTGCAGAGTCTACCCAAGTTCTGCATGTATGCATATTTCATTTTTCTTCTTCAAAAATTGCTCATAGCTTGCACTCCATTCAGTTGGAATAAGGACTCATTAATGAGAAATTTTAATGGGAAAGTAAAAGTTTGGCCTAGAAATACACCATATTCACTTCAGACTTTAATTATTAAGTATATGTATTTATTCTAGTGTAATATGCAGTGCAATCTTAAAACATGTTTACCCTGAATTAAGCCTGACTGAGTTGAATATGGCCATGCTCCCTGGTGAGTGTGCTTAGGACTGCAGCATGGGGTGCATTAAAAGCAGCGACTGAGATGGAAGAATACTGCCAATGGCACAGGGATATCCACAACCACTTCATCCAATGTGCAGAAGAACACTTTGCATGTATACTTTATCGCACTTTATAGCGATCAAAACACTTCGCCTCTATTGTCTCAGAATTCTTGCAGCCACCTTGCTATAGTGTGTGTGTCTGTTTCTGAGATTGAGAGATAGCAGTAGGGCTAAAGTAATCTAGGAAGGCAAGTTCTGAACTTGGAACTTGCATCGGCCCATTCTTATCACTCTTGCACCAGTTGCATGTTGAAGTCTAAGTTGTTTGCAATTTTAAAATGCTATGGATCTGTATTCCTGGTTGCATTATTTGTCAGGGAGAGCTTGCATTTCCTCATCTGAGGCATCTCCTGATGTGGTACTCACACACATCTCGCCACAGTGGAGGGCAAAAAGAGATTGTGCAGCTTTTCCTTTAGCTATTACACCAGAAAGCAGAAACAGGAAAAGTGAAATCATGAATTGCTTGTTCACCCACTTTGCCTGTTTCAGGGTAATGTCTGAATTTGCTGTTAGAAATCTAAATGCAGAATCGGGACCTGAAGCACAGTAGTCGTATTCAGGGATTCTTCACTACCATGCCCAGCAACACAACAGCAAGACATGTTGGGTGGGGGGTGTCAGTCATGCCAAGTTTCCCTATTCCAATTTGGTGCACTTCTCCCCAGTGTACACTTGTACAGTGCAAAGGTCTGTGGGGAGAGATCATTTCACACCTAGAGTGCTATGTGCAAATGCTTCCATGGAATTTGGAACGCTGGTTGTTCAGGCTTCCAGATTCCGGGGAGTTTATGTGCCCAGAAGTACACACACACACACACACACACACACCTCTCCAGAGCAATTTCCACTGTATGTACAGATGTTGAGGAGGAGGACCTAGATAGAGTGTATGACATTGGAGACAGGACTACTAAGTATATCCCTACTTTTTCTTCCTTTTGGGTGAAGGGCAAAAAATAAATAAGAAACTTACTGAAAACAAGAGTGAAAAAGTCATGCATAGGGCTAAGTAGAACAGCAAGTTAAACAACCCTCTGCATTCTACCTGCTTCCCATCTTCTGCGGACCTCTTTTTAGGTCCTCCCCCTCCCCTACAAAGATGTTTTGTGCCTTTTGCAAAATGGGGAGCTCCTCTGAGCAGGCGGGCACCTCTGTGTTGTTTCTCCGTGGCCCTGTTGTGTCTGCAGTCCTGTTGGCACTCGCCAGCTGAGTGTGCTTTTAGGTGGAGGGTTGATTGTTCAGGACAGCTGTGTGTCTGCATTCTGGAGCCAGTGCAGCTCCCCTTATGCATCAGGCTTTGAGTAACAGCACTGTCTGCCATAGCATTACTTGTTTATAAGAAGAGGTTGTCTGATTATTCCCCCAGATAGTGCTGCTGTTGCCTCCCTTTACAGGAGTATGAAAGGATTTGTTCCCACTTCTACTATCTGACTGGGCTTTAATGTTCTTGATTACCAGTGACCCAAAAAGTCTGCTGAGCATCCCTTTTATGGAGTGTGTGCCGGCAAAGCTTGAAGTCTTTCCTTCCCCCTAGGCTTCACTCTGTTATTGTGTCTAGTCTGTCAGCTGAAATGCCGTATTTCGTTCATTGTGCTTTGCAGGGAAATGCTTGATCTAATAATGTTTTGAATATTTTAGAAAGGTTTCGATATCAGAAAAGCCAGGAATATTTGAAAAGGTTGGAAGCTTTGCAGTGCATGTTTTTCATCATTCAGAGCTTCTAGTTCTGATTTTCCTCTTAAACTAGTTTCTTGCTCCCCCCCCAATACAATCCATGAACTGTACACACACACACACACACACACTGTATTGTATGAAGGTGCTTGAAAGATACACCATTGGAAAGAGAAAATAGTTAACTGAATGAATCCATTTTTCCACTCGGTGCTTTGCACATGGTTGCTCTGGAGCAGTTTCCCCCATCCCTGGTCCCCAGTTGCTAGCATCATAGAATTGCAGAGTTGGAAGGGACCCAAGGGTCATCTAGTCCACCCCCTGCAATGTTGTTGGCCTACAATCCCCTCCTCCCATTATCTCCAAATACCGTGATGAGAAGTCCAGGAGTTAGAGTGCAATGACATCTGTGGACCAAGGGTTGGGGAAGGCTGCTCTAGAATCATCTGTTTCAGGCTGAATGGCTTCCATATGCCTGTCTCTTCCTCAGGAATCCCATGGGCCTGCCATTCTGAAGAAGCTGAGCCTTCAAAGCATGAATTTGGAAGTTTGGATTCACAGTGTGTGGGGGGGGGTGGACATCCTTCAGCTCCTTCTCTTCCCTCAGATGTGCTCACAAACCTGCCATGAGTTCCCCCCGGTTGCAAATATTGATGTAAGGCAGAGGAGACGGCCAGATGAAGCCCAAGGGCCCAGCCTCATCTGGCCTTCAGCAAAGCCCCCAGAACTTCTGCTTTCTCAGATACCTCAGTAGCTTTCTCACAAGCCAAGCCATAGACAAAGGCTTATTATTATTATTATTCCTATCTGGCTTCCAGCATCTTCTGCAATAAGGTAATCATGCTTAGCATATTTTCAGATTAAAGTAATGGGCACTTTTCACTCTACATGTCTTCCCTACATTCCCCATAGCGTGGCTTTCTGAGATGGCTACGGTAATATTGTCAATATCTAAATCAGGTGTGGAGGACATTTTGCCTTCCAGATGTTTCTGAACTACAACTCCCATCAGTCTCTTGGCCAATGGCCAAGGATGATAGGAGTTGCGATTCAGCAACATCTGGAGGGCCAAAGGTACCCCCACATCTGATCTAAACTATACAAAAATCAACAGGCCTTTTTATATGTAGTTCAATTCAGGCAACCCTTTGAATGGGGTTAAAAGCAGTGGGCAATTTCTTTCTAAACCATACAAACTTTTTAAAATAGAAAAGCTATTCGTTTCATTAGAGGTGAAATGAGGAACCATTTCAGTGAACTTCTTTAGGATTTTAGAATTTATGATAGAAAGCTGGACATCAGCTGTACTGCTCTTTGTCAGTTGAAATCAGTAAGCAATCTTGTTTTTGTTCTGCTGAATAACTTAATATCAATTCAAGCAACTGTGGTTCTTCCCAATAACTTTCCTGTTGTTTTTAACTGAAGGGAACATTGTGCTGCTTCAGGAAGATAAGGCTGACAAGAAGAATGAGAAACTATTGACTGAGAATGATCACCTATTATTTTTTTCTAGTTATAAAACTGCAGAGAATAGTTTCATTGACTTCTTATGTTTGGGAACTGCTCAGTAGTTAACAAGGTGTTAATAATGTGTTTGTTCAGTCCCTTCTGGACAACCTGGACCATAGAAATAAAAGTTCTCTTATTTTATTTGTTTGTCTTAAATGTCATGGTTTGGAGAAGGCCAAAATTCTATCCTATCTGTCAATCAACCACAATATTTATCTGGATTAGTCAACATTCACCAGCTTTCAAAAAGAAGACATTAAATTTAGCACCTGATAAATACCTTAATCCTAAATGCATTTGTTTGGAAGCAGGTCCCATTGACTTCAGTGGATATTTGTTTTCAGTAAGAACAGTTCCACTGTGGGAAACGTTGATGTTTCTGGTAGAAAATGCATAAAATGTGGGCATCATACAGGAATCTGGATTACACTGGATATCCGTGTACCCTATTAACTCTTTACATGCTTCCTGCCTTCAGTGGTGAAAAGTAGAAATTCTGCTGAAACTGCCCAGATAAAAGTTCCAAAGAAGAGATGAGCATTACAGGCCCTCTGAATTCTTCCTCTCAGATTAAAATCTGAGCCAGATAAGAATTCCTGGTTGACTGACTGTCCCTACAACTAATTCCTCCTCCCACATTTCCCTTCAGGCTGCATGTACTTATGTACTGAAGTTCTCACCCTGGGCCAGTAGAGCAATACTGTAGATAGTTTTCACTCAGGTCCACATATGCAAATAAGGAATTGAAAGTGACGTTCAGTGATTGGATAGTTACAGAAAGTTGTTACTGTTGCATTGTAGTGGAGCTCTATATAAGCAGGCTGGCTGAACCCTTCAGTTCAGTTCTGTTCTGACCTGTGAATAAACAAGAGCTGTCTGAAGAATTGTTGTGTTGTCTGATATGTTCACCCACAACTTAACATACTTGACTGAGTTAGTGGCAGGAGCAGTGACTCTCTGACCTTTCTAGCCAGCTGCTGCATTGACCCCAGTGGCTCTGGGGGAAACCCAGTTTTTGAAAGACATTCCCTGAAGGCCTGTCCTGGATGCCAGTTCTGCTACTGGCCCAGCCAACAAATGTGATTTGCAGGAAATACGGAAGGGGTGTTCGGGTACCGGGGTTAGGCGCGACGGAAGGAAGTTTTGGGAATGGCTCGGCTTATTTCCAGTCTAAACTTGTTTCATCCACATACGCCGTTCGTTGTCCACACAAAGAGCATGTTCAAATGTTTATCTTTAAGGTGACTTAAATCTCTTCCAGGTGTAATATAAAGAAGCAAATCAGAATGTGGCAGGAGAACTAGAAGAAGGATTGGGGTGGGGGAAGAGAGAGACATGATTTTGGCTCCTCCTGCTCAGGGCCCTAAATTACATTTTGGTGCATTTCTCATATTCTTTAATTTGTTCTCCTTCCGGTGCCCTCGGTTGGGAATTTTAAGTGTTCGTCATTTTGTTTCAAAGCCAGGCTTCTTTTCCCTTTGAACTTACATAACCACTGCCTGCTCAGGTGGACTTGGCTTCACTCCCATCTGATAATCTTCCAGGTCTGGCCAAAGGAAAGGAGAAATGTGTGAGTGTGTTCACAGAGAGGAAAGAGCTGAGGCAGAGAAAAGAAAATGGGCTACATAAAAAGCCTTTCTCTCTCTCTCTCTCTATATATATATTTTCTACTACCTTGACAAAGTAAGATAAAAATAAATTGAAGCTATGTGCTGTGCTCCAGGGTCTTTCCTGGGCATGAGATGTACCAGTAACTTAATGGTGTTTTTTATATACGTATATACAGAGAGTGCCCTGAAAGGAAAACGGGAGCAGTGTTTCACAGCAGGGTCTTATTTATTTCCTTAACCACAAAATTTATGTACTGCTTGATTGTAAATGGGAATTGTTGTTGTTGTTGTTTAGTCGTTTATTCGTGTCCAACTCTTCGTGACCCCATGGACCAGAGCACGCCAGGCACTTCTGTCTTCCACTGCCTCCTGCAGTTTAGTCAAACTCATGCTGGTAGCTTCAAGAACACTGTCCAACCATCTCATTCTCTGTCGTCCCCTTCTCCTTGTGCCCTCCATCTTTCCCAACATCAGGGTCTTTTCCAGGGAGTCTTCTCTTCTCATGAGGTGGCCAAAGTATTGGAGTCTCAGCTTCAGGATCTGTCCTTCCAGTGAGCACTCAGGGCTGATTTCCTTAAGAATGGAGAGGTTTGATCTTCTTGCAGTCCATGGGACTCTCAGGAGTCTCCTCCAGCACTATAATTCAAAAGCATCAATTCTTCGGCGATCAGCCTTCTTTATGGTCCAGCTCTCACTTCCATACATCACAACTGGGAAAACCATAGCTTTAACTATACAGACCTTTGTTGGCAAGGTGATGTCTCTGCTTCTTAGGATGGTATCTAGGTTTGTCATTGCTTTTCTTCCAAGCAGCAGGCGTCTTTTAATTTCGTGGCTGCTGTCACCATCTGCAGTGATCATGGAGCCCAAGAAAGTAAAATCTCTCACTGCCTCCATTTCTTCTCCTTCTATTTGCCAGGAGGTGATGGGACCAGTGGCCATGATCTTCGTTTTTTTGACGTTGAGCTTCAAACCATATTTTGCGCTCTCCTCTTTCACCCTCATTAAAAGGTTCTTTAATTCCTCCTCACTTTCTGCCATCAAGGTTGTGTCATCTGCATATCTGAGATTGTTGATATTTCTTCTGGCAATCTTAATTCCAGCTAGGGATTCATCCAGCATGGGAATTACTTGTAAGTAAACATGTATAGATTTGCAGTGTTAGGTCAAAATTCTTGGCACACTTACTAGTGAGTAAGCCTATATTAAGTACTATGGGAATTACTGCCAAGTAAGCCTGAAGATAGATAGATAGACAAACAGACAGACATTAGGCCATTATAAATTTCAATGCAATCCTGTGTGGATCTAGTCAGACCTAAGTCCCACAGAGTTCAAAGGAACTTATTCCCAGATTAGTGTGTATGGGATGGAAGCCTTAAAATGTTGAAGTGAGAAATCCTTTTCTTGACAGCAAATTAGAATTAAGGAGCAGCTGCCAAAACGAAATGATGGAGGGGAAGTCCAGTTTACTCCATTATGAATTTTGCTCTCACCCTATCATTGTTTTTATACATCAAGCTACTTCAGACCTGCAATATTATCACGGTGCTTTAATGTTTAATTCACTTTGATTTGGTCCACAGAAACAGCAAGTGTTTCTTCAGGCAAATCCAAGGCATCTAAGAAGCCCTGCTGAGAATATAACTCTCTAGAAAGAACCGCAGAGAAAACAGGAGGAGGAGAATTTATTGGGGTTTTTTATTTCAGTCGTGAAATTGAAAACTTCTAAAAAATTATTTTTGGGGAAAGAAGGTAGAGTCTCCCCACCTACCATAAAAGAACTCCTTCATCTGCTGCACATGCGACCTCTCTTGGGAGAACTGGTAAAATAGGCAGGTGTGTAATTTTGGGAGAGGAGAAAGAAACCCTTCAGTGTCTAGAAAGTGCAGTTGAAAATGAAGACTTAGGTGTGAAAGTGTCCGTGCTGGTAGCAGCTCATTAGCAAACTTAACATGGGGATTATTCTCACAAAGAGCTGCAATTCTAGGCGGCAAGTCCCTGTGAAATCAGTGGGACTGGCTTTTGGGTAAACATCACCTGTTTACACCAGGTGATGGGGAACCTGTGGCCCTCCAGGTGGTGTTGGACTTTTAACTCCCATTGTCCTCAGCCAACATGGCCGATAAGGATGAAGGGAGTTGTAGTCTAGCAACATGTGGGAAGGCTACATGTTCTCCACCTCCACTTTGACATTATGGCCGAAATGGAGAGGGTGTGTCCAGGAGTTATTTAAAATAGGAAAGTTCACATGCTACATACTATGAACTCCTTCTTTACGGAAGTGAATACTATCAGAGGCAGGGCTTTTTTCAGGGGGAACTCACAGGAACTCAGTCCCGGCACCTCTCAGGTGGGTGCCATTGCCATTCTAAGAGAACAAGGAAGGTGTTCATCACCTTCTTTTCATCATCATTCTTCTTCTAGAAAAATAGCACTGATCAGAGGCTTCTAGTCATGATGGCTGTATAGTTCCCTCTAGGATCTGATGTGGCCTGGTTCTGAATATCAGTTGCTGAGCAACAGATCCGCTCATATCATGCTATCTATCTTCATCTGGGCATCTGCTTGGCCACTGTGATAACAGGATGCTGGACTTGATAGGCACCATTCTTTTTATGAACCTACCTGAGCCTTATGATTGGCATCAATGACACTGGTTATTTGATAGGCACCAAGAATGCAACCTTTTCGAGGGTGGTACCCTGAAGTGGTCCAATAAGCTCTTCCTCATTTTCGGTTTAGACCGTTGTTGTTTTTATTTCAGAAGGCATTTTATCATTGATTTCTGCTGGATGTTTTTTTTAAAAAATGTTGATTCTTGTTTTATTGTATGTTTTTATATTTTTAGGATGTGGTTTATTTGAAGCGTGTATTTTTATTTTTCTATTGTGGTTTCATTTTGTAAACCACTTTGAAAAATCTGGCACTGTTTAGGACAGAAAAAGGGAGCAGGTTCATTTAATTTTCTCCATGCCATTATAGGATACTCCCAGTCTGGTGTGGGTGTGAGTGGGTGTTCTGTGAAACATCATTGATGCAAGAATAGAGCATTCGTGGTGGATTTATACTGGGCTGTCCATGCATCATTTCCTTTTATTAGTTGTTCTGTGATGAGTCTCCATTGTTCAGCCAGCCGCTTGAAGCCGTTTCCTGGGGCCACTGTTGTATGCTGACAGCTTCTAGGTGCCACACATGAGAGCTGAGTGCAGGGTGGGATCCAACAGTGGACAAGCTATTATTTATTTATTTATTTAAATTTGTATACCACCCTATACCCACAGGTTTCAGGGCGGTTCACAGGATAAAATTACAATATAAAAACACAGAATACATAATCAAAATAAAAGAACCAAATAACCCTCCCACCAAAGAAACTCCACACACTTTTAAAAAGGAGACTGAACATACAAACCAGTTAAAAACAATTGATTTTTTAAAAGAAAATTAAAAAAAAAAACGGTTTAAAAGAATGTAAACTACCCCAGAAGGGAGCATGTTTGTTCTCTACCAAAAGTACTACCCCTTCCCTAAACCCCCCACCCCTTTCAGATAGTAAGCAATTGTAAAAACAGGAGTCAGAAGGTAAAAATAAGTGGGCAGTTTTTCCTAATAGGAGAAGTTGGGGGGGGGGGAGTGAAGATTTATCTGTATTTTTCATAATTCTGTTGACTTAATGATTGGACTAGGCAGCGCACCACAAAACAGCCAAGTCTACAAATGGCATGAAATCATTTAGGATGGTGAAATCCCAGGCACTTTGTGAAGAGTTCAAATGGATCTCTCCAGACTGGGAGACAAGGAGGATTCTGTGTCAGCAGTGTGATTCATTTTGAGTCCTAACAACAACAACAACAACAACAACAACAACAACAACAACAACAACAACAACAACTTTATTTTCTATATGCACTTGAAGTAGTTTAAATTGACTGTGGGACATATTATGTGTTATGATGATCATACATTTCAAAAAGTATGCTTAAGCTAGCCACTTTTACTTAGAAAGGAAAGTGATTCAAATTGGGAGCCCATGCCAATTGCCTGCTGGCTGCTCATTGTTTCTGAAGGTACCATTAGCATTAACCAGCTCTGCTGGGGGCTGTTTGGGCAAAAAAGTGTTGTGGGTCCTGATTCAGATTGACAGCACATTCTGGATTGGGGTCCCACATAGTTGCTTCTCTTTCAAAATGTAAGTAGATAGCTCAAGCACAATTCCCCCCCCCCCAAGAATAATGTTATGTGTAGTTTGTAACATCTGACCACTCTGGAAAGAGACCTAGTAGTTTGTGGTTGAAAGGCTATTGGAGGTGTCCTCCTTCGCAATGGGAGCAATGGGGTATAACGCAATGTGACTGCTCGGAATGCTTTTGACAAAATTCTAGTCTCATTGGAGCCATGGCTACCTTTGTTGCCCTACTTGCAACCAATATTTCACCCCTTTTGGGGCAGCATTCCATTATTAAGGATACATGGAAGGACATTTAGAACATAGCGAAATTGACTGCTAAAGTAGTTGATTTATGAAGGGGAATTACTGAGTGCTTATTAGCTAGGTGCTTTATTATCAACAATAAGGCTCTGCAATTACTGCTGTTTCTTTTATTAAAAATCATGATGGGCCTGTTTTATTTATGGAACATCAAGAATGTGTTAGATTCCTGTGAAATAAAGCTTCGCAGCAGGCCGACAAGGGAGGCAATTATTTTTGCATGTCTCTTGCAGATGAGTAAACAGCGCAAGTGACTTCTCCGTGGTGACACAATAAGTTGTAGGCAGAATGGCGATTTGTATGTAGGACTATTAACTCCTTGACCTGTGCTCTAAATTGTATGACAACAATACCATTTGCCTGAACAAAGCTCTGTTGAAATCCATGAACATTTCTCTCCGATTGAGGACGTCAATACTTGTCAACCGGGTCACCAGTAACAAGTCGGTCATTTATTTAGCCCATACAAGATGTGCATTGTCAACTCCAGATGAAATCAAGAAAATGCAGAAAGCTCTTTTCCTCTTGAGATCTCTTGGTATTGTTTCCTTTCTGTGCTGTGGCTATCCCATCCACACTATATTATTTGGCATTGTATTGTCCAGGTCTATTAATAATGGACTGCTGTTCTATAGGTGGAACAGTTTTCTCATTGAATTCCAAGAGGGGAGGGGGGATAGCTGTATTTTGGAGCAGGAGCAAAATGATGGAATGTTGTGGCACCTCAAAGACTACCTCTGGAATGTGCTTTCGCAAGCAGTGGCATCTGCTTGCAAGTGAACAGTGGGAAAATGAGAAGGAATGATGAATTTACTTTGCTGAAATGCTTTCAGAAGTCTGGGCACTGCTCTGAACCTGCTCAAAGAGGAAATGTTTTAGCTCGGGATGACTCACTGCCAACTCCATAGAGATGCAAATGCCAGTATTCTTCCATCTTTTTGAGGATGTGATCAAACACAGTGGTTTCGCAACCAATGTCCAGGCAATCCTGTGACTGTCAGTTGAGAGGATCAAAGTATGATCTATGACCAGGCATGATGGAATTTGTAGTCCAACCAGGACCTAAACCTAAATTTCCAAAACTGTTATTCTGACATGTGAGAGGTGCTGAGATTGCAGTCATGGAAAGGAAGTAAGAGGCAACAGAGTACAGCTAATTCCATTCAAATATTGCAGTGGTTCAGTCACATAATTCTATGTGTATCTTTGTGGCTTATTTTTAAAATTAATTTGCTTATGGGGCTTGAAATTAGAAGTGTGGTAAGGATATAGTAAACTACCAGAAGACCTTAATTTCACATCTGGCGGAAAGTTAGTTAAGACCCACAGATCTCACAGAGTTGCATGGTATAGAAGATGATTACTTTGACTCTGGGCCACCAAATTCAACACACAGCTAGCTGCTCTCAAGAATATACCAGGTAGCAGTCACACCCTGCCTGTGCTCAAATTTTACTTTTCCCACCCATGATGACTTTTTTAAAAAATACATTTTTATAAAAAATGCCATCCTTCCTCTAAAGAAGGAACAACCATGCATGGGAGGTTAAGATGAGAGAGGTTGTCCCAAGACCACCTAATGAGCTTTATAGCTGAATAGGGACTTTACCAGGGGCAAGAGCCACTGTGGTGTAGTGGTTAGAGTGTTGGGCTTGGACCTGGGAGTCCAGGATTCAAATCCCCACTTGGCCATGAAGCTCACTGGGTGACCTTGGACCAGTCGCTGCCTCTTAGCCTAACCTACCTCATAGGGTTGCTGTGGCAATTAAAGGAGTGGGGAGACCCATGTATGCCACATTGAGCCCGTTAGAGAAAAAATATGGGATATAAATGAATGAATGAATGAATGCACCCTTGCCTCCCTGGTCCTCATCTGGCACTCTTGGTTTGGGATTGTGGCAGAGTTGCTAGACATTTCAGGAGAATATCAGTACCACTTCTCCTGATTTTTAAAATTCAACGTAATCTCTGGCTCCGTGGGGTAGTAAAATGCATCACATTTGCTTTCACAGTAGCTACTGGAGTCATGGAGGGTGAATATGACCTCTTAATAAATTTTTGAAGTCTGATCCTCCAAGTTCTTTGTTGAAGCGAGCTTTGTAGACATGAATGGAACGTGTGCCAGAAAAGCCATGTGAGGTTACGCATCCTGGCTCCCCCTCCCCCCGCTCCCACACATTTCATGTTTTCAAAGAATCCAAGGGAGGGGGGGAGGGCAGCCAACACTCAACACTTCCTGCTACATGTGGCACCAGCTCAGAAAATTATAGCAGTACGGATGGAATGTGCAAGATAAGGATTCACGGAATTACTATAATTCACTTATCAACCTGATTTTTCAACAAGCTGTGCGTGCAATTAGCATGATTATACATATAGATGGAATAACTGTATGTGCAAATAGGAAACTCTGCTAATTCGCAAGCACAATTAGCCAGTTTGGGTGTGCAATCACAGTAATTGTGGGGGCCTAAATAGTTTTGTTTGTGTTTTTTTTTTAAACAAAAAGCCCCCCAAATTTGTCTTAAGTTTATAATGGTTCGTGCCCTCAGAGAGACATCACTAATTAAATATGAAAAGCAGCACCAAGCAAGCAAGGAAGAGACGTTCACTGGCAAAACATATCCTTGCACGCAGAAAGCCCCAACTTCAAGCCTCAACAGCCTCAGTTAAAATGCACGCAGCAGCTGCGAAGGACAAATGCCTCTGACTGTGAGAAGCTACTACTAGTTGGAGTGGCAGGGTTGGTCAACTCCAGCCAGCATGGCCAATGGTCAGAAATGACAGCAGCTGTGGTCCAACATGGAGGACACCATGTTGTGTACTGTGCACTAGGGGCCCACATGTGCCACCAGTCTGGCTTGGTGTACCTGCCCTAACATTGGTTTATCTCTCACTCACATGTCATGCGAGTCCTCTCATTTTTCCATTGAGCGTACTATAGTTTAACATCACCCTTCCCTGTCCTTTGGTCTAAATCGCCTCTGCAAAAAAGAGATCCCAGTATTGCTTCCCAATGTCTCTGCTCTCCCCAAAGCTGCATCCGTTTCCAGTGGCTTCCAGCACTTTTGATGAATGGTGTGCTGGCCAGACTTGTTTTCTTCAAGTGGGTGTATTGAAACTTGACTCTCTAATAGTGTTGGTGGTCTGTCAGTTCTTTATCTGAGTGGAACACAAACCAGCTGTTTGTTGCAATTAGTGGCCATCTATTCTAAAACATCCAGCTTTGGTTTCTGTCTAAGAAGCCTCTCCTTTTCACAGCGTCGTTTTCCTTTTCCTCTTTAATTAGCTATCCTTTCGTTCTGCAGCTTGTCATTTAGCCAGTTTTTGGTGGGAGACAGGGAGGAAAGATTTATAATCGACCAGGCAGGTTTGTCAGGTATTTGGTATGTTTTATATAATGAATGTGGGTTATGGAATTTACCCTTTTATTGTGCTTTTAATACTTTGTTGGAAGCCGCCCAGTCAGATGGGTGGCATATAAATAACAATAAATTATTCTTATTCTTATTACCTAATTTAAAAAACATGGTTTTTTATTTACTCATATTTATATCTTTCTCTTGCATGACATTTACCATGCACAAATATTTATCGGGGTACACCATGACAGGATGCAATAACCTGCTTGTCTTTGGCCTAGGATCTGATATGCAGAGACGTTTCAAGGAACTGGTATGTGTCTGTCTATATCATGTTAAATTGGAAGGGGGACTCTTATTCAGCCCAAGGGTATAATGTCACATTTCAAGGACAGTTTTCAGCTTAGCAAAAGCACTGGAGATGAGCTTGAAGTAAGGCTGGTGAGGAATGTGTCTGGGTAGAACCTGAAAGTCTGGATAAAGAGGCAGTATCCCCCCACCCTGATACTTGAGGTTGCCCATCCCTACATTTAATATTTAGTAGGACATGAGGATGGGAAGCCTGTAACCCTCCAGATGTTGGTGGACTACATCTTCCATCATCCCCTTGACCATTGGCCATGCGGGATGGAGCAGATGGGGAACTGGAGTCTATCTTCATGTCAGCTGCATTTCTGTGGTTTGATCCTGTGACAACCACATATGAATGATGTTGCTGTGTGGACAGGGCAGATTGTATGGTGTTTTTCCTGCATAATTGGCAACCTCCCTCTTGTATCATAAACACAGTCAGTAGCAAGACAAACAAGATTGCATCTCTCCAAAGCATTGGCAACTTGGCTGCAAGTAAAGGGACCTGATCCTGTTCGTTTCAAGAGAGCTAATTGAGCAGCTGTAACATAGTGGCTAAAGAGCTTGAGCTGCAAGCTGGAATTTCCAAATTTCAAACCTCCCTTCAGGCATGCAAGCTGCTGTATTTTAGCCTTGATCTCCCACCCCATATGAAACATGGAGATAATACTACGAACTACCTCAAAAGAATTGCTGCAATAATGTATATGAAGCACTTACAGATCTGTATAGTTGTTAATTAGTATTCATTCATTTAAACCATACACACTTTTTTTTTGTAAATAAATATCTTTATAGTGGATTGCAATTTATGCTCCATAGGTTATTGTGCTGTAGCATAGCAATATATTAGCAAGACTATGAGGCAACAGTGATATAAATCCAATAGTTTTGTCTTTGTGCTGTTGTTTTTATTAAAACACCCATATTCTTGCTTTGTGCCATGACAAATGCTTCTGTGTATGTATAATCACAAGGTGTTTTCACAACCTCATTTGAAGGGCTACAAAGAGAGAGCCATTTCCTGATGTTGAATAGGTCACATTTTCTCAGAGGAAAAAAAGGGGCCTCATGGCTGCCTCGTTGGCAAAGCCTTCTGAGACATCCTTCTCTTGGACAGCTGGTTCTTTTCACCTTGCAATTATAAACATTTTGATAATAGGTTTCCAGTTCCCATTTTAAATAATTATCCATGCTTGTTGAAGCAGAGGCCTCAAATAGGAAGATGGTAACTTTTGATCCACAGCCTACTGAAAGAGCCACACTGGGGTAGGTGGGTGGGATGAAGTAGCAATGCTACTCTAGAGCAAGACAAATAAAATATTTATTTGATCTCTCAACAAACCATTGTGTTAACAGCACACACACACACACACACACACACACACACAAAAAACCTGACCATCAAAAAACAGAGCTCCTAATTTCACGTTTTGCTAGGTTAAAACCTTTGCCTATTAAGGAAGAAGATAAAACAATTTTTTTTGTTGGGCATTTTATTTGATAATATGGAATTTATATGTTGACATGGGTCTCAAAATGTTGCAGGGAAATGTAACCTGCTTAATTTTTGCCAGTCCTACGAAATAGAACAGGAGCCCTGCAAGGAACAGATAGGCAGCCAGAGCTGCCATAGGATTGCAAGATTAAATCTTACTTACATGGGCAGAGCTTCACTTGTATTCTTCAGTCAAGCTAACAAAGATGAGCTGTAGAATGGGTGCTCTTGTTTACTGTCTCTTGAATAAGATTTTAGGATGGATGGAGGAAGAACACATGTAAAGTACTGCAGTTTAGTTAGTGAGGTCTGTCATATGATCTCAGAAAGGCTGAAGAACCATTATTTGTGCTGCAGAGGATTCATTTGTAGAACTCTTAAATAGTAGGGCTGGAAGATACCCAAGAGCTAGTGAGTGTACAAGTGAATGTAATGAGGGAGACATGCTGGGATCATCCCAGTTACAGTGTGCAGCACGCTCATGCCACACATGGTGGAAGGAAGGAAGGCGGACCAATGTCAAAGATGTCTCTAGGTTATGGACTCAGTTTAGTACAAAACATGCCTCCACCTTAAGCTAGGAAGCTATGTCATGGGATACAGTGGCATTTATCTAAGTATGCAGTCATTCAGTAGCAATATGGGGATTAATATTTTGACCCTAACTATCTCCGTGGTGGCCAGCATTCCACTGCAATAACAATGATAAACTTTCAGAGCAACCCAGCTGTGTGTGTGTGTAGAAGCCATGGTGAAGCAACAGCCACTGTCTCTAGAGTCTTGCTGGCCATCTGTGGCCGGGGTGGGGCATGGGATGGTAGCTCCAGACTGCTGTAGTTTCCAGGCCTCTTGGGTGGGGGAGGGGGACATGGCAGGAGAATGTGGGGACTTGGGATCCATTGGATTCACAGCTGTCCCAGACATGCCCCAACATCCCATTTTGATCTGCTTCTGTCAGGATATCTACACACTTGGACCATTCCAGCGTGCATCCAGTGGTGTAAGTGCTGCTTAATATGGTTTAGTTGGCTGAATGCCAACTGCAGGGTTACAGCTTTAATGCAACTTGAAGAAATGGTGCCTGAACTTTCTTGTTTTCCTTTTCACACCCCATCCTTTTTTCTCTCCAGACATGCCTACTGTATTGTTAAGCCTGGAGGCAGGGCCTGTGTTTTTATTTAATCTTTGGTGGACAGATGTACTTATTCCCTTTCATCTTGAGTGACTGACAATGAGTTCTGTAGGGAATTGAGGCACGGCAAAACCTTTCAAAATATGCTCTGAACAAAGGTAAAGGTGCGATGGAAAAAAACGGCACACCCATCACTGGGCATGGTGATGCAATTGCATCACCTTCACCTCTGTCTGTCACCCCCTTCCCCAAATGTTTCCAGTCCGAGTCTGAAGTGGAAGTTAACATATGAACCTTATCAGAGTGGGATAAATAGTACATTGATCCGAGTAGTGTCTGCTACTGCCTGGCTATGGTTTTGCAAACCTTTAGACAGGGTTTTTTAAGCCTTCCTGCCTGTGTGAGGAACAGATGTGGTTGTATTTCACCTCCCACCAACCCCTGACAATTGCCCTTGCTGGCAGAGCTTGATGGGAATCCCGTGGGCATTTGGACCACAGATGCTCTTCTGCTTTACATAGATGCCAGTGATTGAACCAGGACTCTTCTACATGCAAAGGATATGTTTTGTCACTGGGATGCGGCTTCTTCACTCATGGCCATGGGGGAATAGCATAGGCACGAGATGATATTGGGAGTAGCTTTCTTATTGCTTCACGACAAAGGTGATTCCTTCTTCTAAGGATCAGAATTTGTCAGATTCCCATGGCCCATGGCAGCTATGCTTTTATGTTCAGAAGCACACCCTTCATCCACAAATTACTCCTTTCTGCCAGAATCCTCCCACTGTATCCCAGGCACTTTCTTCTGAGACCTTTTCTTGACCCCCTTTCTAGCTTTTGAAGCGTCTTTCACTAGCACCATTCTTTCTTTCTGCCTTTGAGAATGCTGCTGTTCCTAGCTCAAAAACTTGAGATGCAGGAGGTTCTGAAATATTGAATAGAGGACACCAAGGTCATATGGCCAAATGTGGCAGAACCAGCATGGGTTTCCCAAAAGGTGGTTCTTCATCCTTTCCATTACCCATTTTTGACTTCTCTTGGCTTGCTGGACGACAGCAGCAGTTGCTCTTTGGAAATTGGTATGGTTACCCACTTCACTGTTAGCGTTCACTGGCATTATTGAGCTGCATCCTCCATTCCCCTCCCCCATCAGCTTTTGCTATGCATTCAAGCATTCAGCCAACCCTTTAGTTGACTTTAAATTTTACAGTAAGGAAGAGCCAAGAGCACACAGTTCGTAGTTCAAGACAGACCATTCTCTTGTTCAAATCTAATTTTGGTTAGTTGGTGGGTGGACAAAACCTTTTCTTTACTATTGCTACATTTGAGTTCTAGGGACCCTTCCTGGTTTGCAATGCACTTTTCATCCTAAACAAAGTTACAAGAAATTTGAGCAGTTGTTGGTCAAATCAGTTAGTAGAGTATATGCTCCTTGCCAGCATAAGCAAAAAAACATTTTTATAGTATATTTCCTGAATGACTAAAAGTTCTTCACCTTCAACCACTGCATATTTTAGCAATCGTTTGTAGCATGCTCGTAAGACAGGCTGGTAATACCTTCCCCATATTACACATGGGAGAGTGAAAGACATGTTTTATGTCTGTTTATTTGCATTCATATCCTGCCTTTCTTCCATCATGCATCCCCGGGTGGTGGACATGTGGTTCCCAGGTGGACAGCTTTTCCAAGCAATGGCTGTACTCAGACCTGCTTTGCTTCAGCAAGGTTCTGGCCTCATTACCTGCGGAGTTCACAGACAAAGTGAAAATCGTAGCTAATATTCTTAATCACTTGATAGGAGCTGAACATTTGCTCATGTTTTTGCAGAGAGAGGCCACACAAAAAACCCCACCTCTGCTCCCGCTAAGGGCTTTATTTAATGTTTTGCTCACGCAAGGGTATTCCCTACTCACTCTTCCCTAGGGCAGCTCTTTTCACTCCTGAAAGCCTCCCCTGAGTTCTGGAGACAGAAATATTTTGTTCTGCTTGCAGGATTTGTGACTTGTAGGGTTTGGGACTGTTGAGGGAGGGTGGAAGGTACAGGGGCATAAAGGCTATGAAGGGATACTATTAAATTTTTTTATTTTATTTTTTTGCACAGCAGCTTTTGCCACGTAAAGCCTGAATTACTTCATTGGGTTAGTTTGGTTATGCACCACTAAATTACATGCTCAAGAGGAAAAGAAACTAGCCTGGCATGCTGTCCTCTACTATAAAACTAAATGTGAAATAATGTCTGGTTGGAGTCTCCATTGTTGAAAAGTCTGTACTTGTTCTGTTATGAGATACTAAGGAAGAGGGATGAGGATCGCTAAGCACTGGCTGTGCTAGAGAACGCTTTCTTCATTTTGTTGCACTTCAGCATTTTCAATCAATGACTTAACTTGGGGCAAGGTTCCAGGGAGAACAGAAACTCCTTGTTGCAATAGCTCCACTAGCTACCGGTTCATTTCCAAGCACAATTCATTGTGCTGGTTATGTCTCACAAAGCCCTGTACAACTTGGGTCCAGGCTTCCTGAAGGACCATATCTTGCTATAGGAGCCTGTCCAGGCTTTGAGAACTTCCACTGAAGGTCTTTTTCTTGGTGCCACCAGCTTCACAGGAACATTTACTGAGGACAGGCCTTTCAACACTAATGGGTTGTTGTTGCAAGGTCTTCTTAGGGTGGGTGATGGGCTCCACCCCCTCCTGTGTTCATGAATGGTTTTTGCTAGGATTATGTATTTATTTGTGTGTTGTTGTTGTTTTAAAAAATCGTGTTGATTGTGTGTTTTAAGCTGTATTTGTTCTAATTCATGTTGTGAGCCGCCTAAGATCCTATATGGGGAAAAAGGTGGGATATGAATAAAATAGATAAGGTTGAGCGCAAACTCCTGCTACATTATAGCGTTCTTTGCTGGAGAGAAACTGCACGGTAAACCTCCCCAATTCCATATGAACTGATGTTGATCTTTGGAGGCCTGGTTTCTTATTCCTAGCCTTTTGATGTCCCAACAGTGCCTACAAAAGTCAGGGCCTTCTCAGTGGTGGGGCTTGGTTTATGGAGCCAGGAGGCCTTTCTTGGGAGGGAATCCTCTCATAATGCAGTTCAGATGGCTATTTAGTTAATACCCTGCTGTTTGAAAGGCCATTCGGGACAGAGGGCAACTAGTTGTCTTCATGCTCTTACGGAGGTCTGTTGCTTTATGTGATTGCATTGCTTTCTTGGGCTTGTATATATTATGCTTTTGCATTGATGTTAAGTTGCCTAGCAGATCCTTTGGGATGGAAAGGTGAGAGGTGAAAAATGTTAAGTAAAATGGATAAACTATTCATACACAACTCTCGCTGTATCTCCTTGCATTGCTCATAAGCAACCCCTTGCTGACTTGGGTTTGTCAGCCAGAAGGCAACAGCACGGGGGACAGGGATCTTACTCTGAATTTCTCCCAAACTGCATGCAGGGGTGTCTGAGACCCACTTCACCTTGGCTTTAACCTCTGTCAATGTTTCCTGTGATCTCCCAATGCCATAAGGCATTAAAACAAGTCCCAGCATGTTGAAGAAATGTAACAGCACACTTCTTACGAGTGTTTTGGTACATGTTAATTATAAAATCCTGCAGCAGATTTTATTTTCTGCCAACAGCTCTGCTTTTTCATTTTAAAACGTCATTCTTGTCTGCAGCGATCAGTGTCTGCCTTCCTTTTTTCTTTCAGGCCTCGGAATTGACTGTCAAAGAGAGATATAATACATGCTATGCTCTGATCAGAGACACCTTCTTTGTGTGTTTCTTTAAAATAACTTTATTTCCTTTATATTACAAGGAAAGCAACTCTGAGTAAATATTTGAATAATCTTAGGGAAGGAGTAGCCTTGCTGTCTTCATCCTGCATCAAAATAGTAGATTATGTGACTTAAAGTCCCCTGACCAACATGGAGGAAAAGGAACTGCAGTTTATGCTGGGCAGACAAGGAGTGTGCAGTCTAGTGGAGACCAAAGCAACTTACCAAGCCAGTTTCAAGGAGGCAAGTCGTATGCTTCACTGAAGAGTGTGTGAAATATCCACCAGAAATCATACATTTATTTGCAGCCACGAAGCATGCCTTCATATCTTGAAAAGTCGTACATTTATGGTCACACAAAAAAGCATCGTTCTTAAAATGCTAACATGAAGTTTGGAGGACCAATGCTCTAGCAGTATGAATGTCATGGACTAGGGATGGGGAATGTGTGGCTGCAACTCCCGTATGCCCCAGCCAGCATGGTCAATAGTTAAGGATGACAGGAGGGCCCAGGTTCCCCATGCCTGGTGTGGACTATGCTAAGCTAGATGGACCAATGGGTAAGGAAGCTTTATGTGTAATGCTGGTTGGAAGTCTCTAATATTGGCACATGTTCAGCTGATACCAACAAACTGCATACACTGTGAGCAAACTGGTAAAACTAAACAGAGGAAATTTGGTGAGCACCAAGTTAAGTCATGGCCAAAATCCACTTCTACATGGGCCATGTTCATCTGTGAAGAGCTGGAGAATAAAGTGATGAGTTGTCTGTGTGAAATAGACATTAATTGCCAGAAAGAGCAAGAGAACAAGAGAGTGCTTTCATATTGTCACCCACAATCAGTGGACCATGTTTGTACATACAGTTCGTTCAAGTCATTGGCTACTGGCTAATTAAGTAATCTGAGCTCAAACATGCATGCATGGACTTCTGTGCAAAATCAGCAGGTTTTAAGGTTTTACCTAATGTACTTGGGTTTTGTTGATTTTAATAGGGCTTAAAACTCAGCCCTATGCATGTTTACTCAGAAATAAGAACCAGCGAGTTCAGGAGGACTTAGCCTTTGAGTATTTAGGGTTGCCACCTTCGTTCTGCTTTGTTTGTTTTGCCGGATTGCATGTAATATGTAAAGCTGGAGCTCAGATTTCAAGTTGCTTTTATTTCCTTGACGCGAGAAGGGGGGAGGGAATTGAATCCTCCTGTTTTATAAACACAACAGCAAGTTCTCAATGTTGGCCAGAAGGGAGCAATTTTTATCCTTGTTCTCTTAGATGTAACTTTGGATGGAGAATTTACTGTAAGTGAACCCAAGCTCTGGGAGATGATAGGAAGCTGGTCAGGAAAGTTTCACTGTTTTTCCTTCCTGACTTGGCATATTTTAATACTGGTCCAAAAAGAGTAATCTCTTGATCTCACTGGTGATTAATAGAAAGACTCTGAATGAACCTGATCAACCACCTTCCTCTGTCAAAGCCCAACTGTGGCATTCTTGTTGTTTAGATCCCTACTGATGTAGGCTTATTGAAAATCTCATTACTTTTTACACTCCCCACACACTTAATGGTGGTGTAGTTTCCTGTGATTGAAGCCACATTTTTATATGTGTCAAAATCAGTTCAGCAGTTAGAAAGAAAATCATAATATAGATTGGATCATATTTCCTAAGTGGATGTCACCAGCTAATTCCTTTGTTATACCATTTAGCTACACAGGATTAAGAGTGTGTTTACCATTAAGCGGTTACATATGGGTCTTATTAGTTCGCACACTCTGGCATGACTTTTGACAAATATCTTGTCAAACAGGTTAACGTTTCAAAATGACTCTCAACCACTGAACTTCAAGGACCCTTAAAAAAACCAAAAACCTAACACTTTGTCATTGAGGAGTGCTGAGGAATACTGTACTATTTTAGATTTGAAAGGCTTTATCTTTTTTTTAAAAAAATTCTCTAAATGTTTCTATGCTTTCTTTAATGGTGGTGAGGACGGGGGTGCAAGACAGAGAAAGATAATGACTTAATTGATGAAAAGAATCCAGCATTATCTTGTTCTATCTTCCTTCTCTAGAAAGCCTAGTTCAGTCTCTCTCTCTCTCTTTCCCTCCATCCTTCTTCGCCTCCTTCATCTGGAGTGGACTCTTTTTTTTCCTTTTTAGCATTTTAATTAGAGAAAAGCTTTCAAGAGCCTCTGTGCGTAGTTCTTTGATCTTGGCTCTGTATGCTGCCTTGTGGTGTTTCTTTTGCCTGCTTGGGTGCCTGTTTTTGGACGCATTATGCAAGTGCCTTGGTCCAAATTACATGTCGGGAACGGCGCAGCATGTTTCTTTATCCATCTCCCCTCCACTTCCTACTGCTTTTTTTTATTTAGTGTCAGGATGGGACAGCTGTATACAGAATCAAAGCCCTGTGGTCTTGGGTGGAGGAGGCATGGCGGTGGCTGCCAAACGTGTGGTGAGAATGGGACAGGAGAGCTAGATGGCAGCAGAGATGTAAGAAATGTGGGTCAGGAATGACTATATAAGAAAGTTTCAATACTCTGCTGGGAAACTGAGGATGAACAGGAGTCATATTATGTAATTCCTACCCCCTACCCCAGTATTCTGGAACTCCTTCCTGGAAAACTTATGTATATTGAATTACTGTATTGCAAAGTGAGCCTGCGTACTAGTTTTTGTACCAAAAGCACAAATCTTTTTGCTATAAGCTACCTAGCTTTTGACACCTGAAATGTATGAGACATGGCTATGCTAAGCAAGTGGTGTCTTCTTCATACAACAGGACTTCCCCTTCCTTTCCTCTTCACAGCCCACACCACGTCAGCTCCAGAGGGTCCTCCAGACCTTTGAGGGAGATCTTGGACAGTGAGCAGTGAGGTGGTGTTGGATGTAGCCCACCCTATTCTTCTCTCCGTTGTTTTAACTGATCTTACTATTGTGTTTTTATTTTGTTTTAGCCCATCCTGGGACCTCGTGGTGAAGGGTAGGTATGAAAACCAATAAATAATAATAGTAATAGTAATTATCTGCCCGACTTGTGTTGACAACAGCATTGCTGTATTTAATTTAAAGGAATAAGATGATGATTGGTATGCATGGCCAAGGATTCTGTTCCTCTCCAATCCCCGCCCCCCGTGATTCTAGTTGTAAGATTGGCATTTGATCAGGAGTGCATTACCAGTTTGGATACTGGAGATAATTTTAATGGCTCTGGCAGGTGGCAAAGTACCCACTCTTCATTAAGCAGATGCCTCTCAATATATAGTCTCTCCAAGAAGGAGAAAACCGTTTGGTGATCTGGGCTGAGATTCTCCCCATCCTTCCTCTCTACTGTAGAATGTGGTAGGAGCAATAGTACTATTGTCCTTTTATGTTGGATGGAGCTACTTTGCATCAGTTTCAGGGGCAAACATTGGGTAGAGGCAATACAGGATAGCTTGGAGAGAGCACAGTCAGAATTGGAAGCCAAAACACTGGTGACATCAAGAAGACAAACAAGAGTTTTGTTGAAACAGGCTGGGACGGAGGCGACAGGACAAAGTGAGTTAGAACAAAGGGAGAGACAGAACAAGAAGAAAGAATAAATCCAAGGAGAACTGGAACTCCTGTGCAGAGAAGCAGGAGTCCAAGGTGGGAAGGTTCAACATAGCAACCAAGCTGGAGAGTGCTGCTCTGTTGACCAGGCAAGGGTCAAAGGGCCTATGTTATAAGACACATCTTTATACTTGGATTAGCAATCCACAGAAGCCTCCTTTACACCAATCTGTGATGCCAGGAGTGAGAGTCTGTGGTGGACCCAGAGAGATACCTGGCTCCTAAATGTGCAGTCTGAGAGGGCTCCTCGTGCCAGCTATGCCATTCATTGGTTGGTTCTTATAAGAAGTAATATTCCATCCCCTGCACTGCTCCCAATGGAGCAATCTTTGCTTTGCAGGGGTTTTGTTTTCCCCTGGGTATGAGAAATGGTAATCAAATGTTGATCAAATGAAAAAAAAAGGAAAGGAAGGAAAGTAGAGAATGGAGGATGAATATTGAGTTGGATTGCCGAATCTGAGCAATGAATCTCTGGAGCCCTTATTAAGCGTGCCATTTAATAAAGGAGAAAGGCAATAAAAATAAAAACTTCCTCTTTTCCAGTCTGTAAACATTTCCTGGAAAAACTACTCTGTGGTTTTGAGAAGGATTCCAGAATCTTGCAATCCCCGTTCTCTTCATTTCACCCATGACTCACTGGATCGTAGGAAAGTCCCCTCTTGTTTCCAAGAAGAATTGTCACTAAATCAAGCAGGGATTTAATGGAAGCCATACCTTTTCCTTGGTTAGATGATCCTCTTGGAATCATAGCTGGATTTGGGCTGCTGAAGATTTTATAGGAAAAAATAAATTGTTTCTTGGCTGAAGTGAGGGACAAAGTTCAGCGGCATTAATGCAGAAATTGAAACCGTTTATATTACTTACTCCACCAAAAACATGTAAACCTGTCTCCCCACCCCCACCCCAAATGATCATTAATATATTACTTATTAGGTTTTAACTTCATGACATAGCAAACTTAGAAAACTTATCCAAATAGCATGCAGGAAATCATTTACAAGATGAACCTGACACTATTTTAAACAGTTTGTTCCAGTAGCGTATTATGAAACCACATCCTATCCCATTTATTGCTATTACAGCTACATAATAAAGTATTGTGGTTATGCAATTAGCAGGGATTGCACACAGATGAAACATTTCTCAGCCAGCCACATCCCCAGCACATTGTGCTGTTATTGACTTGGGAACCGTACACTATGCAAATCCCTGTGCTGTTTATGCATGTGGGCTCTGCTTCTCATCACTCTCTGCAAAGATAGCTATAACAAGCCTGCACTATTCCCTCATGAGGAAAGGCAGTAGCACCATTTGCTCATGTTGCCAACTCATCCAGCCATGTAGAAAAAGCTTCAAAGAACCATAGAACCATAGAATTTCAGAGTTGGAAAGAACCCTGAGGATTTTCTAGGATGAGATAATCCTCAGGGTCTCTTCCAACTTTGAAAGCAGCTGTCCCATACAGGGACTGAACCTGCAACCTTGGCATTATCAGCACCATGCTTACCCAATTGAGCTATCCAGGCAGGTCTGGGTCTGGTCAGTGCTTGGATGGGAAGGTACTTGGGGATGTTACCTATAGTTCTTTGGGCTCAATGGAAGCATAGCTGGAGATAGATAAATAAAAAGCAAGGACAAAAATCTTTGACTGCCCATGTAGTACAGTGGTACCTCGGGTTGAGAACTTAATTAGTTCTGGAGGTCTGTTCTTAACCTGAAACTGTTCTTAACCTGAAGCACCACTTTAGCTAATGGGGCCTCCAGCCGCCGCTGCACCGCTGCTGCACAATTTCTGTTCTCATCCTGAAGCAAAGTTCTTAACCTGAGGTAATATTTCTGGGTTAGCGGAGTCTGTAACCTGAAGCGTATGTAACCTGAAGCATACCACTGTATTTGTGTTTGATAGGATGGTTTCAACAACTGGTATGTACAGAATCTGGAATGAATTGCAGCAGCGTGTGTCAATTATCTACTGAATATAGTTCCCAACTGGCAATGAGTTAACATAGCAGGCCTCTCAACATAAAGTCTTCAAGAGACACCCAAAGGTTAATAGCAATAATATATTCTGAATCTCTGCTGGAAGAGTAATCCATAGCACAGAACCAGCTGCATTAAATGCCTGAATTCTGTCCAGTTAAAGGATTCTGTAACAAGGAGAATAACTACCGGTAACTGTACTCTTCTGGATGCTCTCAGTGGTCAAGCTGGTATATAATGGCTCAGGCAATTCTTTTCTAGACCCAAGTTGCTCAGGGCTTTGTATATTGATGCAAGAACCTTGAATTTAACCTGGTAATGTATGGGCAGTTGGTGCAGATGTTTTCGCAAATTTGTCACATGCTGTCAGCTGCCTGTCACCATCAGCTGTATTCTGCACCTTACAAACTAGTTTCTTATCACTAGAATGGTTGTATATCTTTTTAGGTTTCCCAGAAAGACCACATTGACCTCACAAGTGGGGCGAGCATCACAGCTGAGGGTCTAGACAGCAGCCTGGTATCGTTTCTGAGTAGAGGTTTGCCTTCAAATGCTGCCTTGCAATAGCCCTGCATTGTGATATTTCTTTTCAACCTGTGCAAGAGGCTTGGGAGGTGCAGAAAAGTCCTTAGAGCCATAAAAGAGTTCCTTATCACAAATCTTATCAGGATGCTTCCTGTTCATGTTAGGATTAGCTGTTTCTCAGTTTTGACAGTGTATTTGACCTTGGGCTCTGAGCCAGTTTAGCTCAGATTACGGTGGTGTTTGCTCAGTTCCTTTTCTTTGAGGATATGATTCAACTTTCATTGCATTGAATAGGAAAACCTCCATTGGCTTAGGCAGGGACAGCAATCCCACATCCCACTCCAACCTGTGATTTGCTCATATGCATGACAGGTGCACTGAAGACCAAAGAAAGGCAACATCCCCATGTAAAACCAGGGGGAGGCTGAACCCCTATTAATCTCACTTCCAAACAATAGTAAAGAGGAAATAATTCAACATGGACAGCAAGGGACTGAAGGCAGATGAGGAATTCTGAGTCTTTGTTATCTCATCATCGTTCTCCCTCTGGGAACTACTGAATCATTGACTTATGTAACCAATTATTGGCTACTTAACGTTTACAGTTGGAGTTGCCACTGTTATCAGTGCTGTTGGATTATTCCAGGGGCTACCTTTGGGTGGGAGCAGGCAAAGAAGGATCTCTCATGAATCAATTTGCCCAGGGTTGTATTCTAAACATGCACACAGCGATTGAGCTGTGCCTTGCTGACCCAGGCAGCTATGAATAGAAGTGGTGTGTGTGTGGGTGGGTGTGTAGGTAGGTAGGTAGGTAAGTAGGTAGGTAGGATGGGACTCGTCTTCAACAAGAAGTTGGAGTCCCATCCCATGCAACTGCCTATTGCCTATCCCTTGTCACCAGTCCTGAAGAACAAGGTATTCATATTAATTAGAAGAGGTTCATTGCCTCAGAATGAATACTGTGGGCAGAGGTGGGACTAAACAAATACAAATGTATTGTACTGTCTTCTCATCTGCTCCCAAAATTTTGTTACAGATTTTTGGGGAAGTGGGAAATATGACAAGAGAGCCATATCCAGTGTTGTCATACTTTCTCTCCTTCCCCCTCCCATTTTATTCTGACACACAGTTCGAATAGCAGCTTGCGTCATGCACAAGTGCTTTGCATAAGCAGAAACACCATGTACTGTATCTATAACATCTGGATTTTGCTCTTTAAAACAGTTTCTGAAGTTTGTTCCAAGTACCAGAACTGCACTACTAGAGAAAGTTAAGATGCAAAAGCAAACACTGAAAATTGGTGAGGCATTCTAAAAGAGGCCAAATACAGCATTGTTACTGGTTGGCTGGTAAAGTATTCTGAGTCAATCAGTCTTAATTTCATAACTGCTACCATGGCTCCCCCACCCCACCCTCAACATTCATACCTCCCTCCCTTTTGTTGGTTGTGGCTTTTCATTTTTAAGAAGGATGATATATTACAAACTGATTTGTCTGATCAAATATATAGCTTTGACAATCAGCACTGTTTGAAGTCAGTAGTCTAATCTTATCTGGCGACATCTGCTCAGCCTTCCCTATTTTAGATTAAATGGTTCAGTTGATCTAATATAATAATATATAATCTGTCATTCCAAAAATATTTAAATTCTTCTTCCTCTCGAGTGGATTTATTTATTTATTTATTTATTTGAAATACATACTAGAAGCGTTCTGTTGGGAAGAATCTGAAGTACAATTGTTGGGAGCAAAACCATCTATATGAATATGGATCTGCTAAATTCTTTATTTTTGCACTGTTCGGAATATTCCTGCTTAAGTTTCTGCCAGAATGTAGACTGGAAAGAGCTTGTTTAATAATGCTAATAAAAAAATTCCAATACGCTATTGTCTGAAGTATCTAGAGTGAGCAGTTCCACTTAGGTTAATCCATGAGATGCGCTTCTCTCTCATGAGACTGTCTTCTCTCTTGGAAGACTTAAGGACACATCACTCACCAGCTGCAGCAGCTGGAAGAGACTAAATACTAATGTGGATTCTAGCAAGTCATCACCTTTCTAGCTGCCAGCGATAAGGCCCTATAAGCGTTGTATTTCAGAACAAAATTATTCAGACATATGAGAAGGTTTGTCTGGATAATTGTTGCTGTACTGGTGCCAAAGAACAGAAAACGAAATAGACATATTCATAACAGGGCTTGTATGTGTGCATGCATGTGTATGTGTGCTACACAGAAGTTAATGTTTTAGGACCCCTTCACACTGGTTGTGTTCACACCAGCAGTGTCTGCTTTTCCCATTAAGGAAGCCTAGACACTCCTATAACAAATATTCCTGTAGCTGAGCGATTTCCTCATGTAAGCATGACTGGTGTTAGTGCCCTCTCCACATCTGCTTCAGGCAGAAAGAATAGTTGCATCCTCTCAAGGAAGTCCAAGTAACTTTGCCCAGTATGATATTCTTACCTGGGAGAAAGTGGGGAATGCCTTCTTTTACATAAAGCATAATAAGGCAACCCTCAAGAAGTGCCTGTTACAGCCCAGCAAGATGAGAAGCAGATGATATGGTCTGAGATGGCCCTGGTGGTCATGTTCTGGAGCAGGGAGATGAAGTGATTTGTTTAGGAGCTTCTCCCAAGGGCAGCATCTTGGCTGCCACTTGTGGACTCATTACTCAGACTTGGTAATCATATAAGGCTTTATTCCAGATTTCACTACAGTGTCCAAATATATATCAGGTTACACAGTTCAGAAGTCATAGCAGAGCTCTAAGGTACATGGCTAGGCTAAGACATGGTACAACACCTGGCATGCCCCCCAGGTTGACCTTTGGAAGAGTGGGACAGGCACGTCCATTCATGTAGTCATTTCCCTAAGCCTTGGGATCAGGCAAGCAAGTGGGCACTCCTACAGGTAGGCGGTCTGCTGGGTCTGCTAGCTGTGGCTGCTTCTTGGGTGATGTGGGTGGGCTTACACACCAGCTTACTGTCATTCTACACTCAGGGCCTTTCCCAGGAGCAGGAAACACTTCACTGACAGGTGGCAGTGGCCGAGGCAAGTCAGGTTGCTCCTCTACTGTGGCAGCCAGGGGATCAAAGAGGTAGGCCTCTCCCCTGACAACCTACTTGCCCCTTCCTCAGCATCTAGATCACTAGGCCACAAGGCCCCTCCCCTTTCTTCCTCCTCCCGCTTGGACCAGCCCTGCCAATATGTCTCCATGGGGCTCATGACAGACAAATTGATCAGACTAAAGAACCAAGCACAGAGCTGCAGTAAAAAAAAAACCCCTCAGCCAGACCCTATTGGTTCTCAACTCACCTGATCTAGTTAAGCTGATGAGCTGCCTTCTGTGGGCATTACATGGATGGGTCTGCAGCACCGCAGATGTCAGGGCAGTCGTTCTCTCAGCCTGAGAATTGTCCCAGTGGCACAGGGGGTAAAAGTGTCCTGGGCTTTGCTGCCAGAATCCCTGGCTCAAGTGTACTGGTGCGTTAAAGCATCTCGCCCTTTGTTTGCTTTTGTTCATGTGAATTCAGCTGGAGGCAGAACATTTTTCATCCATTGTTAATAAATACCTAGTGCCCAGGGATGGGTGTATTACACATGAATTCCCCATCTGATAATGCAGAGGTCCCCCAGCACTATAAATGTTTTCCCTCCCCACATTATATTTCTGGTTCTTACTGCACCTTTTGATTGAAAATATACATAATATTTTATCCTCTTTTTTTTTCTTAGTTTCTGCCAAACCTTTCCATTTTGTGGTATCTGAGTTGAAGATTTTTGTGAATCAAATCTACCAAATGAAACACACTGATTAGCGAGCTGGTGGGTTTAAATTTGACTTGGTTTGTTCCTGTTTATTTTAGCTATCTTTTTATTATTGTTTTAGCTATTATCTTGCTGCTGAAAACTTTTTAAATGGCACAAAAGTGATTATTGGCTTTGGTGGCTGACATTAGCTGCATAATTCATTGTCATAATAATCAAAGGTTTTTTAAAAGAATGTTTCAAGGTCTTACTACTGTGATAATATTATATAAAACATTTAAGAAATGGCGATCAATATTTCCAAAGAGAGGGATCTCAGTAGGATTTCCATGAGTGACAGTAACTCAAAGAATATGAATCCATTGCTTGACTCTTCTTGAATAGACTCATCAGCACCAGAGCTCTCACCTGGAGCTCAGGAGGTATCTCTGCCTTTCGACTAAAGAACTTGGCCTTGATCTCCTCTGAGAATCAGGCCTCAGTATTTAGACTCAAGACCAGAGTTTCCCAAACTTGAGTCTCCAGCTGTTTTTGAACTACAATTCCCATCATCACTGACCACTGGTCCTGCTAGCTAGGCATGATGGAAGTTGTAGTCCAACAACAGGTAGAGGCCCAAGTTTGAGAAACCCTGTTCTAGACTAAACTATAAAGCCTTGGCAGTTACTGCAGGCTAGTGCTGCAGCAACTTTTTCTTTCTGCCTCAACTGCAGGATTTCTGGTCATGTTCTTACACTTTAGCCACTGAACTCCGAACCAGCAGCTCTAACACTGTCTGGGGTCTGGAATTTGCAGCACCATCAAACTGGCTGTGGAACCATAGTTCTGCATCTCTATCTCCCTGTCTCTTGGGCCACCGCCTCCTCCCAGAGGTTTATGATGGATCAAGAAATAAGGCTTTGGTTGCCATGACTAGAAGAAGCAAAATAAGTTATAAGTAAGCCCAGATATGGATGGACCTGAAGAACTGCACAATTTATTCTAGCTGTAGAATCCAATTTTATTTGGGTTTTGAGTTTGGAACAGATTTGTTTAGTTTTTAAAAACTCAAAGTTTTGTGGGAAACACTTCATTTAAACACTTTATACTGGGGAGGGTGGATGATGGAAACATTTTAATTCATGCTACAATGGATACCTGCCCTTTGGAAGGTCTGTAAATTTTAATGTGGTTCTACTTTGTGTCAGTGTATCTGGTTCAAATTTAACAATGGTGGATCAAATTACAGATATTTCAATTCCCCCCTTTATGGAGGACAGCACCCACTTAAAAAGAAAAATACGCCTTCACTATTTATTGTGGGTGCTTTTTATTTGATGGATCTGCAGGTCTAAGGGAGCTGCGTCCTAAGGATCAAAGAATGGGACTGGCAAGAGGAAACCGAACCATCTGCTGCCATCAACATGTGTCTATTCTGGTTGGCAAACTTTTTAGTATGTTTTTTCACGGGAACTGAATGTATGGTATCCTATTAAGGACAAAATGATAACCAGTATGAGAATAGGAACTGCAGTTATTTAAGACTTGTATATTTGAAATGTTGCACCTGTATTGATAGCAGTTCTCAAAAAATAAGGAACTGTAACTTTTTAAAGAAAGTGAATGAAGATCAGGAGGGAAAATGTATGCGTCATCCCAGTTGTGTAAATGGTTGCACTGCAGGGCACTGAAGGGTTAATGCAGGAGAGGGCTGGAGTACACCCTGACCAGAATCCTGCCACACTTTAAATGATTTACATTTCGGTAAGAAGAGAAAGTTGTAACTCTTTGGGCTGGACAATAGCAGGTCTAGTAATGATTAGCTGCCAAGTATTCATAAGGATGTGGATAGGATTTTTAATATATTCATGCATTTGATCATTTAAAATGTGCATATGCCCTTGTACGGATTCTATTTTTTGATGTTGATTGGTTCTGGCAAAAAAATAATGGTTGACAAGGCTCAGATTGATAAATTTGTCACCTCCCAATATTCCCTTATCTGTGGCAGCTATTGAAACTATAGATCCATTGTGTGCCTGCACAAATTCTGGCTCTCGCTTACTTTTAGCTTGCTACTGGCAGGTTAATACAAACACTTTGGTGAGTGGAATTGATTAGATTGGCAAATGCAAAGGCACGTCCAAATACCATGTTGCACACACTGCAAAATTCAATTTGCTTTATATTCTGTCCAAAGTTCAGCCAAAGTTTTATATCACAAAAGGCAGAGATCTCTGTTTGGGCTGTATGGAGGGACATGAGGAGGAGACAAGTATATAGTTATACTGCTTAGGTGGCCTCTTCGGATGTGATTAGCAGCCTTGTCACTATGTAGAGGAGTGGGGATGTGCTGTGTATACATTTATCCTCATGAAGACTTCCAAAGAATCTGGAATGCTAAACAGTCAGGAGCTCCAGATTCTATGGAAGTATTTATGTATTCCACTGTACGATTGGATACAGGAACTCAGGATAGCTCAGCGACAGAGCATGAGAATCTTAATCTCAAGGTCTGTGGGTTCAAGCCCCATTGCAGGAGGTTGCAGACACCTGAGGTATACATGTGGGTATTGGAGGAAGGGTTGAGTGGCTCAATCATCCAACCAGTTGGGGATGGATGATTGCATGTTGCTCCCATGAATAGGTAATCATGCTTGATGGGAACTTTGGGCATCTAGAAGTCTTGTGCCAAGTATAAAGGAAAACACAAAATAAGTTATCAAGGTTTGGAATAATATGAGAATCATAAGCCGTTCCTTCAGAATGCCAAAAAAAACCCACCCCAACCTGCATTCAAAAGGCAGAGATTAATTTATCTTGCTGGTTTTTTAAAAAGCCGTCAAATATTAAGTGAAAGTTTAGAGATATATATGTGTGTGTATATAGTGCTGGATTGAGTGAAAACTGATCACTGCTCTCATTGCTTGTTTTCACTGGTGCTACTTGGAACCCTCCAGGCAGCGGTAAAACTGGCAGAAATTAGGTCAGTTTTAAGTATGCTGTTGCTTGGGAAAGCAGCTGCACAGAAAGAGCACTGGAGTTCTTCATTGTGCAGAGGCACCCACAGGGAAAAGCAGGGGGATGGGGACACTAGGATCCCCAATATCGCAGCAGCCACAAGGGTGGGGTAGGCAGACGGAACAAAGGAAGCAAGTACCCTTCAGAGCTTGCCGTGAGCTAGAAGGCTGGGCCTTGTAGCTGAAGGGAGGTCTCCCGACTTGATAACCCCATACAAACATATGAGTGTTCTTTCTTTCTGCAGGGGGAGGGGGGAAAGGGAGGCTGTGGCTGGCTTATCAGTGGACATTCTTCTCACAGGCCTCATAGATGGGGAAGGAGTGGAGAGAAAGAAACCCTTTCTGTTAGACTGGGGGAATACAAAAAAACACCTTGCAGAAGAGAATCAGTAGCTATTCAAAAGCATCAGAGGCTTGGGGTGTCAGGCACAGCGGCGTGCAGATGGATAGAAGCAGATGGAAGCGCCGTCAATGTGTTGGTTGCAGTAGTCATCGTGAGGGAAGCAAATGGATTTGCTTTGTTCAGTGCAGTTAGTGTGAGAACAGGCACTATATACCTCTTCAAGAGGTGCGATTGGAGAGGATGGGAGGTGAAGGTCAGGAAATGGCCAGCACACTCGTAATTTGGTGTTCTCTGGCATCACTAATTAGCAAGTGGCTGAGGAGACTGTGCCAATGTGTGCACCCAGAAAGAAGCCAAACAAGCCATCTTCAACAGGCAGCATCCAGTTCATTATGTGGCGGTTTTGTTTGGGTTTATTTATTAACAGCTTCTTGTCTTTGGCCTATGTCTGGGTTTACGATGTGGTGGCTCTAAGTGAGTTTTTCTGCCCAGCCCGTCCCACCAGCTGCCAGCCTGAAATGAGGTTACATCCGAGTCGCTGCCCCCCAAAAGGATGACAAGTCGAGTGGTGTGTGTAACAGAATGGTACAATGCTAGCCCTCCATTGATCCTGCCAGCGTGGGTCTGGATTTGGGCCAGAGCTGCATGCGAAGAAACAAGCACTGCCATTGTCTGTTTACTAGCTGAGAGAAAAGAAGAAGAGAAAGCAACCTGTAAAAAAAATGGGTCCTGCTGCCAGCGGGAGTCCTACCAGCTCACATTTGCCTGTTGGTATTTGCTGTGGGCTTTTAGGAAGACACATTTGGTGGGAAGTCATGGAGAAAGCCAACTTCAAGAAGCTAGTGCAGGAAGAATAGCCCTCTGGGAGGCTTGGTTTTAATTCATGCTGTGAGCCGCCTTGGCCCCTTGTACTGGGAGAAAGGAGGGATATAGATAAAACGAACAAATCAATAACAGGTTAATGAATATCAGGGAGAAGGTTGAACTTATACGTTTTCCAGCATGCCAACTTTTCCATGTGCAGGCCATTCCTCCTCTGAGTTCTGAGTTGATAAAATAGGCTATTACCTCAGGTGAATTATGAGGTGATAAAGCAGGCCATTCCCTCAGGTAAGTTCTGAAGTGAAGTAACTACTGAAGAGTGGACTTTTGGGGGGGAAATAAGTTGGCTGATAAATTAGGGAAACCATTTTAATATATAAAAAATTAATTCATTCGATAGTTCGATTAAACATTGGAATACTAATAAGGGAATGGTGTCTGCGAAGAATGGGAAACAACCTCTTAGCTTGATGGATCTCTTTACCATGCACAAAACAGGTTTGTTTTTTCCACTGAGCCACTAATGTTCCAAGATACCTTTGGAGTCCAAGGTCAGCATTGCCTCATGATGACTCAGTTGAAAAAGGCTAAGGTACGGTAATGGAAATCAGTTCTTTCAAGTTTGTTCATAGCACTTTTAATTTGGCAAACATATTTGGGTTTCGCATACACAATCTTAAGCCATAGCTGGTTACGTATAATTATTGGCACAGGCTGTGGGAGCTATTTCATTTCTTGAGTGTTATAAAGAAGGTAAAAGATAAAGGTCACTCCATCTGGGAAATTACTAGGGTGAATTAAAGGACATAAAGTTTGCTGGGAATGAGAAGAACATTCAAGAGTGTTTTAAAAAGGTGTTACATGTTCCTATGTTCTATATTCTGCCCAGAAGGACTAATAGAGTGTGTACATACTTCATACTGGCATGTCAACATAATAAAATTAAAAGGAAATGGTTTGTTTGTTTTTTAAGCCAAGATGTTTAGTGAGGTTTCTTTTCCTTTTTTACAGACAGGTTTCAGAAACAGGAGTATTTTTATCTGGGCCAGTAGTTTTTATGGCTCGATGATCAAGATGACGAGTGTTAGGCGTGGCTGAGAAATTAGACTGAAAATTATCTGTAACATACTTCATGCATGTATACTGTATATCAAAACTTTCAAATCTCTGGGAAACACTGAAAAGAAAATTATCTCTATGTTCCTGGCCATATGTCTCTCTCTAATATGCATATTTAAATGCAACAAGGTTTTGTCTCCTGATCTGGTTGGCTTGAGATTCACCTAATTTACTACACAGTTCAGAAAACAGTTTGAAAAACACTTGTCCCAAGAGATGTTATTAGCCTCTGCAGATAAATAAGTCTCTGCAGGTTGAGAAATGGGCCTCCCAAATGGTTGTTCAAATCAGCCCTCTATTCACATCCATTCAAATGAACTCTTGACATTTTATAATTTGTAAATAATTCAAAATCATTCATAGTTCAATGCTTTTTAACATAAACCAAAATCAAATGAAAGTAATTTTCTTAAGATTGCCAAAATATCCCATAATTGCAAGTCGGTCTGTAGCTAAATGGCTACTAATGAGCTGTAGCTGTGGCAGTAACAAATATAGACAGAAAATCCATACAGATAATTAAGAAATTATCCATGTGGGAAAAAGCTCGACTATCTGCCATCTCTGCTGTGAAAGCCAAAACATGTTACTGCTGCTTCCTCCTCATAGCTCCCTTGCCCCGGTGCCAACTACTTAACGGCAACATGGAACTTGGACTTGCTTTGAAAACGGTGCTCTATTATGGTACAGAGTGCAGTATTTGAAAAACTAGTGTGAAATGCTGTTCCAGGGACAAGGTGTGGTGGCTATCAACTAATTTTGTCAAGTATTTTTAGCACCTCTGCCAGTTTTATCCAATGTGGTGTTAGATTAGAACTCCCATCAACCTTGGTTATTGGTCACGCTTGCTGGGGCTCATAAGTGTTGTGGTCCAAAACATTTGGAATACACCAGATTGGTGTTACCTTGGTGTTTCCCCTATAACTACCACTTTTGCTTGATTATTTACAACCCAGCAGTCTTAATACACAAAGCTGCATAGATAACGTACAAGGAATGGGAGACATGGGGAAATTGGAGGGATTACACAGGGCTGGTTGCGCTGCCTCTGAATGATCAGGTGCCCATAGTCATTCCATTACCTCCTGGAAGTTGTCACTGAACTGCAGAGCTCAGATTGTGAAATTAAAATATGCTGGCTTCCAAACTTTGTGCCAGTACAGTGGTACTTCGGGTTAAGAACTTAATTCGTTCTGGAGGTCTGTTCTTAACCTGAAGCACCACTTTAGCTAATGGGGCCTCCCACTGCTGCCGCACCACCGCTGCACAATTTCTGTTCTCATCCTGAGGTAAAGTTCTTAACCCGAGGTACTATTTCTGGGTTAGCGGAGTCTGTAACCTGAAGTGTCTGTAACCCGAGGTACCACTGTAACTGACTCAGTTGCTTCAACTGCTAATCCTGCATAGTTTGGGTCACTGTAGATATTCAGCAAGAACTGGGAATGGCTAATCTTTTAGCTTAAAGTCTAAGAAAAAAACCCACATTATGACTACACTAATCTATTGCTCTTTTAGGTACCTCAAGACCCTTGTTGTTTTTGCTACAATGTGTTAACATGGCTAACACTGTGGAATCACAGCTAAAATGTGTGGTCTGAAAGAATCTGTCTCTTTCCAGTTCGTGTCCCTTTTGCCTGTGTTCACTCATAAATTGGTTCTGTTTCCACATTGATCTGCAATTAAATAAAAATACTAAAAAATCTGCCCAAGAATTCACTGCTAGAAACATGTTCAAATGGGTAACCTTAAAATATTTTCTCTCAAAATGTTATCTCAAAAACATTGTTTTCCAAAGTATACATTTTTAAAATGTATGTTGATGCATTTTTGAGCCAAGAACTAAATCAGGAGATTCAGGAAGTGCAAAAGTCAGAAAAATAAGCAAACTGTGACCCCCAGATTAGTCCAGGACATGCAAATCAGGTCAGATCATATTGGAATTTCAAATTCTGCAAGCATGGAGTCCTTCTCTTCCCTTGCCCCCCTCCCCGCATTAGGGGAGATGAGAGGGGCTTAAGCATCCCTCTCCTATTTTCTTTGAAAATTGCCCCTTCACAAAGCTTTTATTTACAGCATGGAGCCGCCTCTGGGATTTAAATACACATGTTTCTATGTGTGAAACAGGAAGCTCTGACAGAGCAGCTGGCTCAGCTGTAATAGTTGCAATGTGGCCAATGAAATACACTGGAGTTGGGCTCACTTTCATACCTATTTGTGTTGCATTCAGTACATTTCCCTTTAAGACAGTGTTCTGATAGTGGCAACCTGGGCAAATGCACTCGTCAAACTGGGATGAGCTCTGTCATCCCAGGATTTTGTCTGTACTTTGTCCTTCCTCATTTTTAGTCACCAGGAAATCATCCTCACATTGTAAATCTGGGGCTGGCTTGTTGACACATTGAAAGACTCTGTGTCTTGAGGCTCCAGTCACCATGTTGGCTAAATGGATTACCCTCCATCATCACAGGGATGCATTATTCATTAGAGGGAGAAGTCCTCAAAACTGCTTTATGATTAATGGGCTGTAATAGAAAGAGTTCCTCCAGATGTCACAGAGACTTCACAAATCTGTCTTAATCTCTGCAACACACAGGCACATACACACACTTCTCCCCGCTGTCTCCATAAGCAAACCACCTAAGGGTTGAGTACATTTGACCTAATTCTCCTTTTGCCTATGCTATGTCTATATCAACCCCTTTCCATTGGCATCACTGGCCTGAAGTCTGATCTAGGATGACCTAAATGTCTCGAGAATTAAGTTCTCAGGCGTGGAGATATCAACAAATTCTAGAGACATCAACACAGAGTGGCACATTGAATAAAAACAGAATGAAAGAATAACCAAGATGAAAATGGAATGTATTTCTTCCAAACCCTCTAAGGAATTACCAATTTAGTTATAGGTTTGGTATTCTCACTGACTTTTCACAGGCTTTTCAACATTATGAGCTGCTGGTAGTAGATTCTTTCTAACAATGCCCAAGATAGGCTTGGTGGTAGCTTCATTTGTTTTGAAATGTGTCATGCTTTTTTAAAATAAAAGTTATTTAAGCCTATCATTTGTATTTTAAGATGTATAAGTGAAATATAAACAATGTGTTCTCCCTGATCGCTGCAGCATTCAAAAGAAGGGCATATGATATATGTGTTGTACTGACTTAAATACTGGATGGGATTCACCTAACAGACACTGTCAACAGAAGCCTGGTGTAACTGGGCTTTCTCCCCTCTCTTCCCCCTGTACCCCCCAAAAATTGGCTATTGGGGTCAGAACAGTGGGTGTGGGGAGATAATTCCATCTGGCATCAGGGCCGTCTTTACCTGGGGGTGCAAGGGGTGTGGTCACCTGGGCTCCACACTCTGAGAGGCGCCAAATGCACACTAGTCCCTCTTGATTGGCGGCAGTGAAAAGCAGTGGGGCTGAAGTCCCCGCCCCCCTCATCCGTCGCTCTGTTACTCCGTAGTGTCAAACAAAAGCAGGCTTTTTGCTGCATCGTTGTTACAGGTTGAGTTTGCTCCCTAAAAAAGTCAACAACTTCAGCTTCCCCCCTCCCAAAAAAAGCCCCCCCCCCAAGGAGCGCTGGGCAGATATTTGCACCCCGGCGGCGCATATGCTAAAGATGGCCCTGTCTGGCAAGCTGATATGCTTGCACAGATGGAATATTTGTAATAGCACAACATTGCATTCCACCCCAAGTTCAGCTACAAATCACACTTTGTAGCCTGGTAAGATCGCATTCTCAGCCTTGACTGTTTCATGGGGTAGCTATGAGGCTGCAGTGCTATTCTTCTGTGCTGTTTTGAAGACGGGTGTAATACAAATGCATATATAACAGGAATGGGGAATGACTTTGAGTCTGAGGGCCACTTTCCTTGATGGGCAACCTTTCAGGAGCCACAAGCTACTGCTGGATGGGGCCAGAGGCAGAAGTGGGGAGATCAAACAATGTCAATTTTGCCTTTGTACTTGCACCCCTCTCTGTCTTCCATCCAGAAAAGGAAGAGGCATGATCACAGTTCGTGGTCACATTTTAGCGTGTGAAACAGGGCCAGTAGGAGGTATGGCTGGGGAAGGAGTTTGTTCTGGAGAGAGGGCCGGGTAGAGAGGGTTTGAGAGTCCCATTTGGGCTGGAGATTCCCCACCTCTAATGTATAACACGAACCAGACCAAAGCCTACAAAATTACAGTCTTTGAACCTTCGGTCTTGCATACTACACAGCTTAGAATTACATTTGATGACAATAATAATAAAATGGTAACAAGCACCTTGGTGCTGCTGTCCTCTGCATATGTGTGATAAGTGCATAAGTGGGACATCTCTGAGTAAACATCCATAGGTTCAGTCTTTACAGTGCTAAATAAACATTAATTGGTTTCTCCACAGGACTCCTCCGTTGCAAGTGAAATAGTGTTAATATAACCATGCCATTTAGAAGATAGCCTGGTTTTAAAATCCACTTTAGCCACATAGAAATCTATAATGTCTGGCCTTCAGAGAAGGAGGTATTCCATTTAGACAGAAAGCTAGTCATTTCTAGCCTGAAACTTAAGAGTGCTTTCTGCCTTGCGGTTCCATTTCCCAAGACGTATAGTAAACAAAGTCTCCGTTGAAGTGTGTCACCCTCCCAATTTCTACTCTTGCCATTTCCCTCTCATTTCATGCTGCCTTCGTGACAGAAACCTCATATTGTTTCAGATTTAGCTTATTTATGTTCCCTTTTACTCAGCCATGTGCTAGACAAGTTGCCAGCTTCTTCTGAAACCACAAGAAGGATTCAAAGCAGCTGTATGTTTTCTTTGGAAAAGGGGATGGGGATGAGAGAGGACTGAGGGGAAGAGAAGCTGGGGTAGGGGTAGGCCAACATCCTCCAGCTGTTCCAACAACTCTATAGCTCCCACCAGCCCCAGCCAGCATGACCAGAGGTCAGGGCTGTTGGGAGTTTTAGTCTGACACCATCTGGAGGGCACCATATTGGTACCCCTGAGAAAGTAAAGTGGCACCAATCAAGACTGCTGTATTCTGCGCTGCTTTATTGTTTTGCAATTGTTCTATTGCAGAATGGTCTGGTAATGTGATGGATATGCCATTTTGCATGGCATACAAAGGCAGGAGGTAAATTGGGATGGGGTTGAATATAAATGCATGATTTCACTTTTAGGTAGCAATTTTTCACAGTTGAGAATGAACAATAAGTGTAATCCCTTTAATATATAAAACTCAAATTATCTTTCACAAAACATCTTCTTTGTGTAGTTTTACATATATGAGTCCACACGCACCCCAAGCATGGTGCTGTATTGGTGTCATTGGAGAATATGATATTCCCTATGTTGACTGGCCTCGCCTCATCTCTCTCCATCCAAGAACTGATCTGACAGGTTTTGTATGAATCAATGACAGTGTGAAAACCCTTTTCTTTAATTAGAAAACAGTTTGGCAAAGTTGCAAAATGAAACATTAAAAAAATCATGAAGACCCACAGCTGCTGCTTCCCCCTTTCCCAAATCGTAAGATTAAAAAATGTTGAGTTCTGCTTATTTATCTGGTTTTCGATCCTTCAGGCTACAGCTGGCCCATGTAGATTACAATGTGGCTAAAGTGGATTTGAAAACTAGGTTAACTTCTTAGTAACATGATTATATTAATACTACTTGACTTGAATCATACGGGAGCATTGTAGAAAACAGTTAAAGTTTATACGGCCCTGCAAAAAAAAAATAAGGTTGCTGGCTACTGTTCATTATTATTGTCATTATCATTATTCAAAGTATAATTTATAGTTACTTGTTCTATGAGAATGTAAAGAAATCCCAAAGAACAAACTGTTCTAACAGAATATTATGTTAATCATTGCAACAAAGCTGCTCTGAAAGTAAGGAGGTATGTGTTGTGCGGAGCTATAAATTGGGATTCCTAATACCGAATATGTGTTGCCAATAACTTTGGTCAAGAAGATTTTTAAAGTAATTTTTAAATTTAATCCTAAGTGGCTATGCAAGGGGGTCTTAAACGTGGCCTCCGAAAGCTAGACCAAGGCATATAATTCTTTCCACCGTCGTGGTAGTTTGTCCAAGGAGCTAGCGGCTAGCTGCCTCTCTATTGCACTTTGGCGCTGCGAATATAGATGACTGGGGAGATGAACTGGAATTACCAGATCTACATGGGCCAAACAACATGAGGAACCAACAGAGGCCTGCATGGTTCAAAAATCTTGGGTTCTTACTGAAAGCAACATGCTACTTAGGTGAAGACCAAGCTGATCTCAGGCCTCATTCAGACATGGTGCTCTCACTCCAACAACACTAGTTTGTTGAAGCCCTAGTGAATAATGACCACCCCCTGCCTCCCTCTGACCCAGTATGAAAGGAGGCTACTTGGTTAGTTTAAAACTCGTTTACAGCTGTGATTTCTAGTTATGGCTTGAAGGCAGTGCTTAAGCTATAATTTCATGGTTCAGATGTTATGGGAAACTTCCAGTTTAACAAATAAGGAGGTTTTCTCTCAAGCTGGGTGCATGAGAGGAAGACAGGTAGTCCGAGACCACTTTAATGTTGTTGCTTCAACAGACTGTGGAGGAGAAAGCAGTTGAAATTATCACTTCTCCATGCTATAACTAGCCTGAGTGTGTTAGAATGACAGCGTTACAGGCCTGACTTGACTGCCTACATACCAAATTAGCAAGGTTGCGGTTTCCCTGGCCAGTGTCTGTGTCTCCTTCAGACCTTTGGTTCTGAAAGCGTGCTTATAATTCTTTGTGGCATTGACTAAATGAGCCGTTGAAATGATTTTGTGACCAATGGACATTGGTATTTGAAAAGAGAACAGTCAACTCTGGCCCTCTTTAGTACACTTTAACATTGTTAAGGAATGAGCGCTGCACCCATGGAAACTTTTGTGTCTTGGAATGGAAAGCTGTACTTTTATTATGCATCTTTTATGGGAGTTTCAGACAGAAAGGTGGACGCACAAAGGAAAACTATCAAACTACTCACTTTTCAACAGATCTTTAAATTAGATTCCAAGATTTAGAATGTAAGCTGTGCTATAAATGCTACATGTGCCGTAAGACTGTTAATTTTCTTGTGAGAACTTATTAGAGTCAAGAGTCATTACATCATTCTGTTTTGAAAACCTCAAAGTGCCTAATTCAAGAAAATTAAAAGATTCCTATGTGGAATTAGAAGATTGCTCATTATTTTTGGTCTAGGCTTCTTCCTTCCCATTTTTACAGTAATAATTAAAAGTTATTATTTCTGAGCTACGAGGAAGTGAAACCGGTACTGTATCCTTATCCCAGGAGCAACTCTTCTTCATGGCTCTAACCAGCCTGAACCAGGTGCCTTGTAGAAAGTGTTCAAGCCTCTCACTTGTGGGGACTTTAAGAGGGGGGAGAGGAAATGTATTTCTGCTATCCCACCCTCCGCAGGCCCTTGTTTTGGGGGGTGATCCTGTTTCACTTCTCAAAAAACCACCATCTTGCCAAAGACATTCAAACCTGTCCATCTTTTTTCTCCCTGCTTCCCCAAGTTTCCCTTGTTTTGTGTCTCTGTGTGGGTCATTCTGCCCAGCGTGTGCCCTCATTTGTCCTTTTAGAAACAATTTGGAGGGGGTGCATTTGCATAAAAGCAACATTATTCACCAGAGCACATGAGCATCATGTTCTGTATTTTCACATGGCTTCTTTGCCAAGAAAGATACACTAATGCAACAGCATGATAATTTATGTTCTAAAAGGTGGACTGTAAAACTGTGTGAAAAGTGATTGTCCTTTTAATTACCGTATTTTTGGGGAAGCCTCTGCAGGGCACGGGGAGCCTTCATCACGCTGCCCTGTGGAGGCTTCGCGCGGCTATCCCTGGCTTTTTGTATGCAGTTTTGACTTATGTGCACATTTTCGCAAGCAATTTCTCCCAACACAATGCATTTTTGTACATTAATTTCACGAATGAAATTTTTTTTATGCATGCTTTCCCCCTATTATATGCACCTTTTATGCATATGGAGAACTGCATGGCAAAATGTGGATTAGTGGAAATTTCAAAGGGTTACTGTGTTTCATTCAGTTCTCATATTATTTTGGAAAATGTGAACTTGATAGATTTGCTTTTAAATGTGAACTGTATCATATTTATCCCCCATCCCTAACTATAGTCTTAAAAGCAGAAGTAAAAAAATAAAACCATGTAATCTGAATCAACAAGTCGTGAATCAAATACTGTAATGTGTAAATGGTAACAAATCCATAGAAAATGATAGAAAAACCACCCGATACAAAAAGTTTGAAATGGATGCAGCTAATAGAAGGTCAGGTGAGGTTAGCAGTTTCTGGAGTTAGTTATCCTTGTGAGTTTTCATTGCAAGAAGTTAGGATGGAACAGAACTTCATTTGACCGGGATTGCCAGTCAGCAGGGCACATTATTGGGCGGGTTGTAGTGAGGCTTCCTTGTTTGGCTGGCCTTTTTTCAGATAGATGACTGGAATGACATACTGCAAAGTGACAGCTTGAGGACATGCAGGCAAGAAGCTCCCTGGAGTGCAGCTGCTCCACTGGACATTGCTAAGGTAAAACCTGGAATCTGCTCACATGCCACTGGCTCTTCGGGTTGCAGTGGAGAGGAATTAACACTTGGATGTCGCCAATTCAGCTCCTGAAGGGCTCTGTGGCATGGCATTTCGCATTGCTAGCTTCGAGAAAACCACCTTTCTTTTCCACACCACCTTTGGCTTCCTTGCCCCTGCACTCTGAGCAAATCCAGAGGCTTAAACCAGTTTGAAATCTTTTGAAATATTTTCCCCAGAAGCATAGAACTGTACTGATGCTGCTGTACACACTGCAGAGATCCTGGTCATTGAAAAGGTTGTTACCAAATGAAGAGCGCAGGTCATAATCTTGCCTCTTCTGCTGTCAAGGGTTCAGTGAGTAGGAAGCAGAAGACTTACGTATTTATTTGCTTCCTTTGTAGTGTTTGTATTGCCCCATAAGCAACAGTTACCTGGGCGTCTCTTGGGGTTTTTCCAAGTGTGTTCCCACAACAGTCGCTCCTATGATGGGAGGTATATCCTGCAGCAACTCCTTTTCTTGTACAGTGGTACCTCAGGTTAAGAACTTAATTCGTTCTGGAGGTCCGTTCTTAGTCTGAAATTGTTCTTAACCTGAGGTACCACTTTAGCTAATGGGGCCTCCCGCTGCCGCCGTGCGATTTCTGTTCTCATCCTGAAAGAGAGTTCTTAACCCGAGGTACTATTTCTGGGTTAGCAGAGTCTGTAACCTGAAGCATCTGTAACCTGAAGCATCTGTAGCCCGAGGTACCACTGTAATTGGTGTCCTTGCCTGGCTGGGGCTGGAGGAGGTTAGAACGCAGCAACACATAGAGGACTCCAGTTTGACTATCCCTTGTGGACATGAAAGCTTGGGAGAAATGGCTTGTCATTTTAGTAGACTGTAGTAGAGTTATATTATGAAGGTTCTGAGCCCTCTAGTGGAGATTTCTGCATTCCACTCAGGGAGCTTGCTGATTTCAGTCATAGCCCAGCGCATCCATAATAACAAGGCTTTGCTTCATTGTGGACCCAGTTTGCCCATCTGGTTTATTTCTATGGGTTTTTGTCTATGCTTTTCAGATTGCTTTAGCATCACCGAAGCAAGAGCTACAAGCAGATACAACAGACACACAGATTCAGCATAACTTTAAATCACGGTAAACAAAGGAAATGGTCTGATAATAACAGTGTGGTTTGCATGTCACAGTAAGTGGCATTTGCCTTAGCCAAATTTGCTGGCTATAGGTGCAGCCTCCCTGTATTCTCACATGTGTACACATCCAGGCACACAGTCCCCTCAGCTCACCCGTGCATTGCCCCCCTCCCAGATGATCAATCTGATGATGAGGGTTGAGGGTGAAAACACAATTTGCATTCTGATCAAAGTGCTAAGCTGGCAGAGAGGTTTAAGTTTCTTCTGCCTACTCCAGTCTACTCAGTTAGAGGTTTGTTTTTGCCAAGGTTGGCTTTGGGACAAATCAAAATGTGATTTTTGGCTTGGATGGAACACTTAAGCCAGAGACGATGGTTTGTTACTTTTATCTGCAAGGGGAGAAGTAAAGCAGAAACCCATCAACATGTTCTGTAAACCATTAACTATGAGCTTCTTGGGTTGAGGGTTTTTTGTTTTGTTTTGTTTTTTACATTTCTAATCCACCTTTCTTCTACCATAGAACTGAAGAGGCGGTATGAATGTTGGTCACCCATCCAGGCACTAACCACACATGCTAAGTTTCAGTGGTCACCTTCAGACTACACCTTGGGTTTACTGTGATATTCAAAGGGACACCCTGTTAATATAAATCACCCAGTCGTTGCACTTTCACAAATTCACATATAAAAGGCTTAGTCGTAGAGCTAGACCCTAACACCTTTAGAACCATTTTCACTGGGGCCAATGAAATGTTCTAGAAAGATTCGTTGCTCTTAGAGGAGTCCTAAGCCATTGTAGATTTACTGGTAACTCTTGTATAATATTTTCCAAGCAGCTGAACAGCACATTTAGCAGGTGAAGGCACTTCCCCCTTCTTCTAGATATGACATAACTATGACAACTTTCCAGAATAACAATCAGTGCAGAGCTAGGTAGCTTGTCTTTTATATGGGTTTTCATTATGGAAAGACATCATAGATATTTTGGAACAGAATTTTTAGAATGCACCTTTGCCCCGGGGTTTGACATTTCTGTATCCTGTTGTGCTCTTATACGCACTGTAAATATCTGAAAATGAGGAAGAAAAGCTGCCGAGTTAAGCAAGTTGATTTGCTTATTCAACTGCAGGAGCTTATATATTTCATCTCTTTTAATTGACTGGCCAGATTATGTACACTCAGTAGAGCTACCTTGTTCCAAATGTATCACGAGTTAGCCCCTAAACTAAGGCTGTGTATACATTTCATCTTCAAATGCAGCTAGTTTGATATTTTCCTCTGTTTGGATTGGTGTAGGGAAAAGTGCCTCAAAATGCAGTATTTCTTAAGAAGCAATAGGATTAATATAGATTGTGGCAAAAGTTCTGTGTACACTGCAGTGGGAGCGACACTGGATGCAGAGTAAATGGGAGTGTGTGCTCAGCTTGAACTTGCTCCATAAAATTAGGCTGATTTACTTGTCTGACCATGGTTGCAAACAGGTTAGCTGACCAGCAGTCTCCTATACATTACCTCTAGAGCTAGAGAAAATTAAAAGGGTGGCTGTTTCTAAATATTATTTGTGGTTGACAAGGGAGAAGAAAGGCATAGAAACTGCCATATGTGAAAAGAAATATTTCAAACTGCAATGTTCTTTGGATTTCTTTGGATATATATAATATTATACATTGCATGCCACATTTCTCCTCCCAATCTTTAAAATAGCCCTGGTGACAAATTACATTGGAGCCCTGAAATCGACTTCTCACCAAATGGACAATCATTATTCATTCTCACCCTATAAATGCTGTCAAGGCATTGTCAACAAATACCTCCTTATCAACACCTTCTAAATTCCACACAAGCACATTCTTTCAGCTCCACTCCTGGTTCAGGGATGGACTTCTGTGCAAGTTTGAAAACTGCGGGAACAGAGAGAGGAAATAACTTTCTTTCTCTACATTTCTTTCTAATATTGCCCTTTGAAAATTCAAGTGCCTTTTCTGACAAATCCCTCCCTTGTGCATTAATATGTTTAAACATGCCTGTGGTTATAATATTCATTTATTTTCTGAAACACATTTCTTTCCAGTTACTAAGAATAAAAGTGGGTCAGTTTCCCCGAGGATGTAAACAGAGTTTGTAATCAATATGTTCTCAAGGGCCGGCCCAACATTGTTTGGGACAACAAAGGAAGCTGTCTAACACTGAGGTAGATTATTGGTCCACCTAGCTGAGTATTGTCTGCACTGACTGGTAGAAACTCTCCAGGGTTTGAGGCAGGAGTCCATGCTAACTCTATCTGGAGATGCCAGGGATTAAATCTGGGACTTTCTGCAGGCAGAGTAGATGCTCTAGCACTGAGCTATGAAGCCTCCACAGAAGAAAAAACTGGCTGGATTAGGTCAAGTGAGTGATGCCTTTGGAAATCCACAAGTAGGATATGACGGCAATGGCACACCCTTGCTATTTGCACCCCTTTTAACAACTTTCTCCTGAACATGAAGGTTCCTTTTTTCCTTTCATGGCTCATAGCCATTGATAGATTTGCGCTCCCATGAATTTGTCTAATCCTCTTTGAAATCCATCGAAGCCTGAAGCAATGACCACATCTTCTGGCAGTAGATTCTTTAAGTTGCCTTGCATGAAGAAATACTTTCTTGTGTTTATAAATGCTTTCTTGTCCTGTTTATAAGACCACAGAGTGTCTTCTTGTCTCTCCCCAGCTCAAGTCATCAAATGAGTTCAGTCCCACTGTGAAGGACAACTGCCCATTCACAGATGTCCCCATAGTTAAGCTCCTCCTTTCCTTTTCACACTGTGTGCTATAAGCAAGGGTGGTGAGTGCAGTGCTCGAGGTATCTTCGGATAGACTAATGTGTTAGTGCTTCTGTGCCATGTCCTCTGTGCCCCAGTTATGGGGGTGATATCCGATTGTGGTGTACCACTTGCATGGCAGACTTCCGCTTGCACATATTATTATTTTATTGTATGCATTTATTGCATTTATGAAGCAACTTCCCATGAGGTATCCTGAAGTAAGTTACAACATGATAGCATACATAAAAGAGGTACTTATATAAACACACACATTTGTTGGCATTCCTTTGTCTCAAGAGACAATGGAGTGCACCTTCAGGGGCGAAGTCAAACAGCTGCATGAGCAGCACCCAAGTGACCTCCCCAAGCCCAATCCTGGGCAATGTGTATGAAGGTGTCCAGACAACCAGACCTGCCTCACGGTCTTGCTGATGTGGTCCAAAAGAAAGCAGAGCAATGTGTTTGGCACCAGCTTGGCTGCAGGAGTTGCTGGAAGGAGGTGTACAAGGCGCCACCCAACCATCTTAGGGACTCCATTCTGGATTTGTATAGGGTTTACTACTTGGCCTGTTCTTCTTCCAGCAAGGCAGTGGAGCTTTAGGGTCAGAGTTTTCCTTCTCCTAGATGGGCTACCTTCCTAGACTGACAAGCCCCATCTGCCCCTCGCATCCCTCTATAACACATGCAGAAACTGCCTTCTTGATGGTTGGATCTACTATTGGTCTTTTCTGATCAGTCTGCCAGAGCCTGTCTTCACATGCAAGGGAAGTCTGTGCTCCCCACCAGAGGTACTACCCCTCCCCTAACACCCCATGCTCAACACACACACACACACACACACACCGGGGGGGGGGTTAAAAACAACAGCAGCACATACATTCTATCATTTCAAATTCAATTCATACTCCAACTGGATATCTGTAAATGAAACTTACCCTTCCTCCCAGCCCCCCATTCCTGCACCTCCACCTGTCTGTACCTCCACCTGTCCGTATTTAATTTTTATTTAATTCAGCATTAGTATTAATCTAGATGATTAATCTAATCTCACCTGAAAGGAATTGTGCTGTTGTTAAGATCTGTCAAGTTGGGGCTTTTAAAAACAGCACTTCATCCTTGCAACTGATTTATAAAAAGTCATTATGTTAAAGAGCTGAAGCTGAGAGAGAAAGCGTTGCCTGTAGTCACCCACTACCAGATCTCTCTCTAGCCATTGGACTTGCCACCATCCACATTCTTCATTAAATATGTCTCCTTATCTCTTGTAGTCAGGAAATAAAATGAGGCAAAGGGGAAAAACATTAGTATGAAGCGTGAACCAGCTCTTTAACGTATATATGATTAATGCAATTAGTTTTCACACACACACACACACACACACACACACACTTTGCCAACTGGAATTAATTGGTTTCTTGGGGATATCTAGAAATCCCTATTTTGATTTTCAGATGTGCAAGGTAAGAGGTTGTATTTATGGGAAGAATACCTCATAAACATGCTGATATTATTACATGGCAGAGTTTGAACTGTGTGCACTACTTTTTAACATCATGTTCGCTGTGGAAACATGTTCCAGGGAGCAGAGCTCAGTTGCAGCTGCATGCCACATGTTGCTGTTGTATACATGAATACATGAAAGTCAATGCATCTGTCCTTCAAATGCTACAGTTTAAGCAGGTTATCAGCATGTGCCCATTGAAATCAGCATATATGAAATGCTCCTACCTGTTGATGTAGCTCTGTTTTGAAAGAGATGCTAATACTTTCATTTGTATCTTCCTGCATACTAATTTTCCTTCCAATAAAGCACTTTCATCTGGAAATATATCCCTTGACAGATGGTAGATTCTGTTTGTTACTAGCAGGGGTAATATGACTCAACTGTTTTTGCATCCATTTCTCTTAATGCAAATAATAAAGTCCCAGTTTTCTGTGTGAGGCATTGGTGGGGCAGGCATCTCAAAATGTTTTAGCTGTGTTCTTTTGAAATTAGAATAGCCATAAAATTATAGAGCTGTAAGGGATCTTGAGGACCATCTAGTCTAGCCTTCCACAGCTTTGTGTCCTCAGGTATTGCTGTTCTGCCTGTGTGACCAGTGACCAAGTATGGTGGGGCTTCTTGTTCAGCTTGATATGGGACCTTAGAGCTGGAGAAAGCTGATCTCGTGAAGCTGTTTGCTCATTACAGGATCAACAATGCAGGTTAAAACTGCAGCACTCCTGACGTATGGCTAGCTAGCTTCTTGGTTAAGTATCTCCACTGAAGGAGAGCCCAGCATCTGGACTGGCTCACTTACCAGGGCCATGTCAGAGAGGGATTTGCAACAAATTTGCTCCTCGGCCCTTTCTGATCATGCTGAGCTAATCCTGCTACATAATGGTTTGAGTCATTTCCAGCTAAAGAGACCTTGAACGTGGTGACTGTGTCAGCTTCTTAGGGGAGGGACCAGAACATTATGAGGAGCTGCAGTTTCTCGCTCAATTGGTTTTGTGTGGGATCCACTACATTGCACTTGTATCTTTGCTTAGAGCAGATAATGGTGGTTTTGCCCCTGCTTTAAGAGGAAGCTGGGGAAATAGGCATGAATTGACATTCGTGCTTATAGCATCTTCTGTGCTGTAGTTGTTAAAAAGTAGATGCATCATCCAGTTCCGGATCTGGTAACCTTCCTGCGGGTGCACTGACCACCAAGACAATACCATGTGGCAGACAGAGTGGCAGACTTAGCCCACATCTCATTTTATCATTATTATTTTAATCAGCAGAGCAATACATCCTGTGTTAAGAGTTCATAAAAATACGTGGCCAGCTCTAAGCATTAAAAAACACAAACAAACCGTGGGGTAGGAAGTTTCCTTTGTATAAAATTTATATTAGTCTCCGTTTTTTTGTTTCCCCCCAATCCCCTTCAATCTCCTTCCTCTCCTGAAACAAATCCTTGTGATTTAATACATTTTATGCTTCCTCTCTCAGATGCATTTCTCAGTAACTTATTCCACATGTTTATTGGTAAGATATTTTATCTCGGGAACTTCTCTGCTTAGGCTTCTAGCAAATCAGTAGGAAGGAGGAGATGTATTCTGATGAATGCAATGATTTCAAATGCCTCCTGCTTGAACAAAGCAAGAACTGGATAGGTAATGAATTCCCCCACCCATCCAAAAAATATGCTAAGTTGTGCATTTTCTTTTTTTTAAAAAAAAATAAAGCATATTTTATTTTCTGACAAAAGGTAAAGAATTAAGCACCAAATTGTCAAGGGGCTGTCAGGGGAACAGGTTCATCAACAGGTCAGAAGGGAGACTCAGAGACTTGAAGTAAAGTCAGCTGTTTTATTCAGGAAATTAGTATATAAGAGAGATCACTCAGGCACTAGGCTCTGGGCACCTCCTCTTCCTCCTAACTCTCCTCTTCTGGATGTCTTCCAAACAGATGCAAATGCAAGCAGGGAGAGGGGACACCCCCCCCCTTGGGTTTTTCTAGCTTTCTGTTCAGCTATGTGTAAAGCTCTGCACAATCTTGGAGTCAAAGGGGGAGGGGAGCTCCATGCAGAGGGTCTGGGTAGCTGCTGTGAAGGTGTTGCAGTGTCTGGCTCCTCCCTGTCCTCTCCTTCAGATCCTGAGCTCAGAGTGTGTTCCTCTGCATCCAGTCCTGTCCTTGGAGGGCTCTCTGCCTCTGACTCTTCTTGCTCACTTAAGCCTCCTGGGTCTTCCACCTCCCAGCTTCCTCCCTCCTCTGTTCCATCTTCCGTGTTTCACCACCACTCCCCTGGGTCTGAGCCTTCTTCCCCTGTTGCTTCCCTAGGGGGTTCCTCGGCTGGAGACTTCCTCCACTTTTCGTTATCCAGCCAGTCCCTGACATAGATGCAGCGTTCAGCATCTTGAGAATCTCAGCTTTCATTTTTCAAAAAGGGTATTTCTAGTCCTTATTGTCATGAGAACAGGCTTAAAAGTAGGGATGTACTCTCCCATGTGTTCACCTATAATAAGTCTGACTGCCCCATTTTCCATCATTGAGAGGTATAGACCAGGTAAATGTGTAGAAATCAGTCTTCCAGCATCCTTACTTGAAAGTACATGGGCTGTGCGCGGTTAAACCTAAAAAGGCAAAGCCTTGGATGTTTCTTCTGATCATGGAGTTCAGAATCCACATCCTACAGTTCCTCACTGATTAACAGAACTAGAATTATCCATTTGCAGAAGGCTAAAATTCCATGCATGTAAGATTTATTGAATACAATGGAATTTACTTCTTAGGAAACGCACACAGAATTGCAATGTAATTTGCTTAATTTACACTGGTTTCAGAATTTGGGCTTTGGGGGTGCAGAAGTTGGCTAACATAGAATTTGTATTTTGCTGACTGTTGATAGCCTCATATGGAAAGTGAGTGATGCCAAATTTCTAAAGGCACTGCTTGACATGCTGGTCTAAAAGCCCTGTCTGTTCATTCAGAATCATTAAAGGAATGCCAAGTTCAGCCCAATAGCAGCAGGCTCAGCTCCTAACCTATGTGCAGTTGCTGAAAACTGACCAGAGTCCCCTTGCTTATTTGCCACTCTGGTGCAGTGCCACCCCATCCCACAAATATTCATGGAATTGAGTGACTGGATAGGGCTAAAGCCTGTGTGTTTCCTGGAAGAGTAAATAAGAAAAAGTAAGACAGAACCAAGGGAGACATGACAATGGCAGACATGCCTCTTTAATTGCAGGCCTACCACAGTCACACATAAAATGGGGAGAGGATGCTGAGCTCTCCCCCTCTATGGCTTTCTTCCCTGTAGTTTGTCACATGATGTAGTTTCTCCCGGCTGGATTCAGTACTGAATATGGTACTGGAGCCCAGTTGCTGTTGGTGGTGAGTCCTCTCAGATTGTGGGGGAGAATTGATCAATCCTCTCTTCCTGCTATTAAAACAGGGGCCTTCCCCAGCTGTATTCATGATCAGGGGCAGAGTCTGATTTATAAAGGTCATGGTCACCATCACGTTGAGTTTGGCCCTTACTGAGTTTTGGAGTTGGCTGTGGATTTCAAACAGAGTAGCTGTACCTCCTTGCCAGGTTACCAGGCCAACAAGGCATTCGTTTTATTCAGGACATAAATGTGGAGATAAATGTCTGTTACAGACAAATAATTGATTTGGCCGGCAGCTTAGGCCAGTCTGTCTGCCTCTTCCTGCTGCCTGTTTCTTTTTCCAGTAAAAAATACATGGTCTTCTGCATTGTTTATAGCCTTTCCTTGTTTTAATAGAACTTGTCAGACCAGTTAATGTTCTTCCTTCTAGGGAACAAAGGAGAGAGAAATAGAAATGCAACCAAACCCTGCTCCTAGCATGGAAAGCGGAATGCAGTTGTGTTTTCTTCATTGGCAACTTTTTTCAAAAAAAAGAAGAAGAAAAGAGTGTGTTTCTAACTCACATAGAGAGAATTTAAAATCAAGGGTTTGTGGTTCTTACTTCTTAAAGCTGCATCCTTTTTGGAGCGATCTTGTTTTCACACTACACTATGTGTGTGCTGATTGTAGAGTGACAAAGCCTCTTATGAGGGTGTGACAACCATCATATCTATGTATGTTAAGCCTGGGAAGAACAGAAAACACACACTAGAAAATCCAAAATCTAAGACTAGCTTTAAAACTTCAGCTTTCACCTCCTCCTATAACAGGAGACCTACTCTATAGGGCTGTTGTAAGGATTATTTACTATAGTGTATGTGAAGACTTGAGACAGGCTATAAATGTATGATTGTAATTTTGTTATATTTAGCATTCAATAAGGACATGTTTTTTAATTTGTGACAAATTGTTCGTATATTAGAAAGCAAACTTCTTCTTTTAGGAGTAAGCAGAAAAGGCAAGGGTAAACAGACCCTCTCCAAAAGCTTTCTTGTAATGTGTATGAGATACAAATCCATATGGATTACAGACAGGCTCTGTTTTATTCAGTGTCTGAGTCCAGCTATTGAGAGTATCAGTCTCTGCTGGTGATTGGTCTGCTTTAACAGAGGATGGTATAGTAATATTGCTTTGAAGCACAGTGCTGCACCAGATGGCATGCTGAATTAACTGTGTGCGCCTCTCCCTCCTTTCATTATACTATAAACTAAAACTGCCTTTTCATTGTTCTGTAAGCTGACTCAGCCCTTAATGCGAATCCCTGATTGCTAGTTAGTGCCTTTCTGCGTCCTTCCGTCCCCAAGCACTCACATGCATTTTGGCAGATGCCAGCCTCTAGGGAAAGGGCAGCACAACACATGATCTGATACATCTTTGGCCTAGTTCTCACTGAGATGGTGAACCTGTGCATTGGTCGCAGTGTTTCAGACTGTGGGTGCTTCCAAACGTGGACAATATGGGCAGTTAGCCAGCCATTGCTGGTCAGTTTTGAGCTGCATGTTATCAGGTCCATTTAAAGCAAAACAAAAAAACAAAAACCCAGAAATAGTAACAGAAATAATATATAAACTCCATGTTAAAAAAAACAACATAGCTTGTGTCAAATGGGTTTAAAGCAGGGACATAATAAAAGTCCTGGAAAAAAGAAAATGACTTTGCCTGGCCTTAGAATTATATCAAGGTAGATGCCAAGCAAGCTACACTAGGGAGAGAGTTTCATTGCCAGAGTGCTACCATGGGAGAGCATTAAGTACTATCACCTCCAGCACATGAGACTCATAAGGGAAGCAAGCAGTGAGTTCATCCAGCAGAAAGGCTACAGGACATTGGACAGCTCCAAAAGGCCCTGCTAAACCCAAGATGTTTCTTCTACAGAGAACTAGAGCCAACTGAAGCCTTATGTAAGCTGACCAGACCTGAAGTTTGGTGGGCTCCACCAATCTGGAAGAGCTGGCTGGCTGGTTAAAAGAGCCTGCTTAATTTTGTAACCTATGATTTTTGCAAGCCAAAAGCACTCTGAATGAAGTTCTGTGGGTTTTCTCCTCCATGGAAGTAGCCAGAGTCCTCTGCCACAGAAGGCCTGTGGGTTGTGGGTAATACCCCTCCTCCCTTTCCAATCACTGTCATAATCTGGGTCTACCAATCTTACCATATCTTTGAATTGCATCTTTTAAGCTGGTACATTTCCATGCAGTTTACTGATGGTGCTTCTGAATGTGTGCCTGGTGTTAGGTTCTTATTAACTAATAAGCTGGGCAATACTGTTTTGCTTGATAAAATGTGTGATTCTTTTGGCGAGATGTGTGTTGACAGTAAAGATAGATGTATGTGTGCAAAAACCTATAGTTCAGAATACTGGAGCATATTTTGGAGTTAGTACTCAAAAAATCCTAGCGGGACATGTAAGTCAATCATATAGAAATGGTTCTCTCAAGTATGCATCTTGTTTTGTTTAGGGACATCTAATCCTGCCTTCCTGTGACAAGCACAGTCAGGGTGGCTTACAATGAAAAAAAAAATGCAGGATAAAACAAGTTAAATTGAAGTCGTAACCATGAAAACACAAGCATAATAGCAGCAAAATATTTGTCAAACATCAACTTACATCAAGTGCCCTTTGATCATTTAAAGTAAAGCAAGAGTATCATTTTTACACCTGTAGGTCTTTAATGGCCAAGCTGAGTATAGGGGCTGCTAACAGATACAGAATCCTAGGGCTCAACAAGAGCTGAAGGAGAAAAATTGTTTGTTTACTTGACTCATCAAAGAGACAGGGACCAGTGCTCTCCTTGCCACCTTATCTTTGAAATAATAGTGTTTTCAGAATGTCTTGAAGTTCATGTGTTAGTTGTAGCTGATGGAATTACTCTCTCAGTACAGTGTATGAATGTGTCTAAATTACCATATCCTTTAATTCCAAAGGGTCTTCTCTGAGTATGACTAACATTAAATGCAACCCTTTGTGTTTTAAGAGTTGCCTTTTTTGGTAAATAATAATAATGAAGGTGCGAGTTTCAAATTGTAAAAGATGTCTAAGGCTCTGTAAGGGAGTGTGGTCTTCTGTTGCTCCTGCACTCAGATACAACTTAGGACAAAGAAAGGCATTATATGATAACAAATATCAGAATAAGGGCTCAAGTAATAGGGTGAGGACTCCTGGTTTCCTTCTGGCTTTTCAACTAAAATGAAAGAGATGCTTACCAGAGAACAGAATGTATGCTTAGCTGCCAGACCTGCTTCCACCTTCAGGCAAGTTGTCTGCCGCTAATTTTTTTTAAGTGCCACATGAATTATGCATACAATACCAAACTTTTTACAGTTCACCTGTTTATTCATCCATCCATTTCTCCTTTTTCTTCTTGGAATCTGATGACATTGCAAGGCCATTACTTCTTCTTTTGGTTAAAGGAAGCTTTTAAAAGTGCTCTAAAGATTGGGAGGAGATTTCTTGGTGACAACATAAGTTTGTCAGCAAATCGGTGCTATGTACAGCCTCAAAAAACGGAGAAGCCATGTGTGTTTATATAGGTTTTGGCAACAAAAGCAGAAAGTTATCCTTCTCAGACCTTAAAGATGCAGACGTGGGGTGACAGTTTGATTGTCATCTGGGGTACCAGATGGTGTTAAATCCAAGTTGGCTCCAGAGTATTTTATATTTGAAATGAAAAGAGCTAGAATAGAGCTTCTTCTAATTACAGTGGAACCTCAGGTTGCGGACGTAATCCGTGACAGAGGCACGTCCGGAACCCGCAGCGTTCACATGCTGAAGCACCGTGTCTGCGCAGGCGCGATTTGGCGCTTCTACGCATGTGCAAGTGGCGAAACCTGGAAGTAACCCGTTCCGGTACTTCCGGGTTTCCCGCAGTCTGCAACCCAAAAACACGTAACCTGAAGCGGCCATAACATGAGGTATGACTGTATGTCTAAAATATCAGGAAATATTTGAAAGAGAAACAGAACTAGCCCTCTGAATACTGGTGTGTTTTTGTTAAATGGGAATAGCCATCTCTGAACTCTTTGTATTTAGTTTCTGGCAAGCTGAGACTCATTCTTTTAATGCCTGTGACTTCTTTTGGTCAATTAAATCCTCACTTTAAAGAAAGGAAGGATATGAATTCATATTTCTCTGAATTCTTGGGTAATGTTTTTTGTTGCCTATTTTCTTCCTACGTTTGGGTTCCCCCTTTTCTATTTTTTGTTCCAGGTGTTATCACTTTATAACTGTGTTCAAAAACTGTATGTGTGTGATATCTATGCTGCATGTGGTTATTGTTAACGTAGAATAAATTCCTCTCTTTTCTGCAAAGAGTGAAATAAATTGCCTTTGCTGCACAATTTTGACCTCCTCACCTGTATTCTGCCTACTCAACAACCTAACTCTGCAATAACTTACATCTCACATTCCAGCTTAGTCAAAACTATTTCCATATAGCTTTTATTTTTCCTTTTTTAAATAAAAAAACACATTTTCTTTGCTTTTCATGTGCAAACCCATCCTCGAGATTGCCTTTACTCTTAATCCTCTTTGCATTTTCCTTCAAATCTCTGTTATAAAATGGTTGAAGCCCTGACAAACAGAGAGTGCACACAAAATATTCCTTCATGTGAGACAGGCAGAGAAGCATGTGTGAAAAACAGGAAAGTGGTCCTAAGAACCTATTCCTTTTATACTTAGCCAACTACTAAATCTTTTATACTTAGCCGACTATTAAATCTGGCTCAGTACTGTCTACGTGTCATCTAACCCAACCTGCATCCTTCCATTGTGTGCCCCAAGATTAGAGAAACAGAGGAACAACTTGCAGCATGTTTGGGGAATCTGTTTCAGCCCATGGACCACATACTAGTGGTGGGTGGGGACAGAGGCAAAAATGGATAATGCAATGGAGGTGGCTCTTTATGCAGGAGACCTCATTGCAGCCAGGAAAAGCAGAGGGTTATAAGCACACATCTCTCCATCCAGGCAAGCGAAAGGCACTTTGACAGTAAAATAAGACATTCCTGCCAGCCAACAACATTTAAGGAGGGCATAGAGCAGGGTTGGTGAGGAACATGGACGGGAAAGAATCCTGAGGGCTGGGCAATGAGGCCTTGAGGACTGCATTTGTTCCCACACCCCTTCTGTCATCAACAATAGGCTTCTGCTGTTTTTCAGTGGTGGCGGATTAAAGCTTTTTAGGAGCAACATCCATGAAGAGATGGACATCCCAGAAAGCAGCAGAAAGGAAGAGGCTTTACATTCCTCACCACTTTTGCTTTTAAAAATGCCCCAAACATGGCTTCTGCCCCTCCCTACCAGCAACCCAGCGGCCGCCATTTCATGAATCTTCCTTCCTTTTTTGTATGCTGACATATTTTTTAAGGCTATGTGTTCCCTCCTTGCTGTGCCTGCCCTTCCTGAATGTTAAAAACAAAAAAAGTGAAGCCTTGTCAAATTCATATTCCCACTTCCTGAGGTCGAGGAAGTGAATTGACACTTGGTTCTCAGCAAGACATTCCATATATCATACCCCGTGGGGACTGGATATCGTACTAGTGTGAGGGATTTGTGTTTGTGTGTGTGGCATCAAGGTGGGGCGGTGGGACAGAGGAGAAATGTGGGGCACTTTTCAGGATTGTGTGGACAAGTCTGTAGTGAGTGTGTGTGAATGCACAATGGCAGCTTTCTCGCTCTCTTGCTTTTTTCTGTAGAAAAGGTGGCAAAGCAGCACATTTTGAAATGTTTCCTATTCATTGGGTCGTCTGGGAGGGTGATGTCAGTGACAGTCCCAGAACTGGATATAATGTCTTCTTCATGTCTGTGAGAAGACTACATAAGTATTTGACAGTGAATATGAAGAATTGTGGGGTATATATATATTTTAAATCTGCAGAATGCCAGCTCTTGTTTTGCTGATGTAGCCTGCCAGTGACCTCGGGAGTTTTCGTTTATAGGTCCTACAGCACAAGTTTTTATTTTTAGGATGGTCCTTTGGCCATGCATTCTTATCTTAAGTCCTGTTTTCGCTAACTAGAACTGACAGACCAGAGCTTGCTTGCTTTTAGCATAACCTTTTAACTTGAATTCGGTGCTCGCTCACTCTCTCCTTATTTTCACCCCAAGCCATTGTGTTGGTTCAACACAGAAGGCCCAGCAACCACTGCCATCTGGCATGTGGTTGACATTTGTCACGGATGCTAGTGATGGATAAGGTTATGAGCAAGAGGCCGATTGGGTTGTTGCTTTTCTGACAGGTCCCTGTTGGGAAGGCACTGTGGGTGGGGCTTTCAGTTCTGTATTCCTTCCTAGCCAGCCTGCAAAAGCCACTGCAGGGGAAAAGAAAGCTACTATTGAGTGTTCCCCTGGGGAAGGGGCATTTTCCCTAGCGTTCCATGGTCTACAAGAATATTTAAAGAGTTTGAGCTGGCAATAAATAGGAATGGTCTTGTGTATCTTTTTACAAACCAAACATTACACAGAGCCTGAGTGTCTAAACTACAAATTATAAGCCAAGGTCATTTTAGAACCAGCATGGAATCTCAAAAATTGTATTGTTACAAACTTTCAGACTTGTGGATGTTTACAATGTCTTCCATTGATGTAACTGTAAATTTTAAAGAGAACCTTTATTTTGTTACTCTGCTGTTTTCTGTAACATCTTTTTGATGTTTCTTAACCTTTTGTTGCTGTTCTCCATTTTGTTGAGTGTGCTTAAAATCTCTGCATTTCTGCATTTTTTTTGTTCGAACAATATATTAATTGCATTTTTTTCTCTACCTCTTTGCATTTATTGTTTAATGAACTGATTCTCTTTAGTGGGCTCTCCCTACCTCATTTATTTATTTCTTCTCTGGCTATGTGTGTATGTATGCAACAATAGCTTCAGAGAACACAACAAGTGCTCAGAACCCCACGCTCTGGCTTGAAAGATCAGGACTCTGCCACACCAAAAATAAAATATTTGCCAACTCTACTTCTAGCACTGGGCTTCTGAAAGCCAATACTGTATCCTATATCAAAAGGCAAAGGATCAGTGACCAAAATTCCTAGTTACAGAAGTTCAGGTTGAAAATATACCTTGGCCAGCATGCAGGTCAGAATGTTGCTGGCAAACTAAGAAGATCTCAGGGTGGGGTGAAAGACAATAGAGCAGGCTAAGAATTAGGAAAGATCTGTGTTTGTGGACAGTATTTGCCTGGGCTTGTCCTTGTGAAAGCTGATGGAACTGTTTTATGGCCAGAGCAAGCAGTTAACAGTGCAAGCCTGTACATGTCTACTCAGAAGTAAGCCCCATTCGGCTCAATTGGATTTACTCCTAGATAAGTGGGTGTACTAGGATTGCAGCTGAAATCTGTGTGCTCTTTAATTGCCTTGATAACCTCGGAGGTTTTTTTAAGCATCAGGAAGCTGATGTCAGGTTTTTACAGATGTTTTGCAGTCCTTAACGTTGCTAGGAAGAAGTCTGGTGTTTGAGAAATACAGCATCAGTTTGCCTGGATCTACCAGCCAGATCCTGGGACTTTATATTCTTGAGCCATTTTCTGCCACAGGAAATTTTACCACAAAAAAACCATTGAAGTTTTTGACTGCGGGACGCATTTGCCTCTGATAATTCTGGCTTGCATCCTAATGTCAGTTAACTCAAGGAAGTTCAGATAAGAAAAGTTTCCCCATCATTCTTTTCCCCCTCACTCAGAAAGCCTCTCTGTGTGGTTGGAATCCCTTCTGAATAATGTGAAATGGGGCACCTGCAGAGTAGGGAATGGGATACGTCCCTTCCATGAACTTCCTTAGGTTGGCTGCCCCCATTGCAGCCTGCATGTCTTCTTTTAACTTTATTCACCAAGGACTAGTCCTTGGAGAGGGATCTTCTCATTTGGATTCCACTCTCCCTCCAGTATTTATGGCAAAGATGGAGTCCTGTAAACCACCAACAAAAAAGTCAGAAGGGTGAGCAGAGTTGCTTTTGCTGCAGAAATGCTCTTATAGGACAAATGGCCCCACCGAGTTTGTTTAAACCATAGAGATCTGGTGGGCTCCGTGGAACTTCCTTTCTTCATCATAATTATTTCCAAGGATAGATCCTAAGTGAGCCTTCTACACACCCTTTCCAAAGCTCCCCACCACCACCTCTCAGGAGGAATAAACACCTGAACCTGGAGCTTCCTAAAGGATTTGAGCACATCCTTTGGCTCTTGTGCTGCACTATGAAAATATGTATTCCTTTTTCACAGCACATAAATACTCTTTCTGTCCAATAGAGCAAGGCCAGTGGCTGTTGGGAGAGGAGAGTAAGGTCCCCTCCACACACACCTCTCAGTCCCTAGCCCTTCTCCTTTCCCACCACCTTCGACTTCTGTGAGTGTTTGTTAGTGTCATTTTGTGTCTAGGTATTTGTTTTTAGGTGTTTGTGTGTGAGTTGAGGGTGTATGAAAATATGCATATCGGGCCTTGCCCATTTCCCTCCCCACTTTGCCCTCTGCCCCTCCATAAGAAAAGGGCACCAGCCATGGAACACACAGAAAAGCAGGCGTGTCTCTTTTGTGAGCCATGCAGCAACTGAGAGTAATAACATTTGTCCAAGTTTGCCATAAATCCTGTTCCTTAGTATTTCACCCCAGCTCACAAAACGAATGAGGGAATTACAATAGGGAATAACTCACACTTTTGGCTCAAGCTGCCTCTTGTTAGAATCTTTGATGTCAAGGGGGGGGGGAGTTGTTTTGGGAATTTGTGTCTCTGTGTGTGCAAAACTATATAAAAGGCCCTGGAATAACTCTGTGTGTGTGTGTGTGCTTGTGCGCAGGCGCATGCCAATGTGTGTGACTGCCAGTGGGCAAATTTAAAATAGCTGCTTGCTTTTCAGTATTAATCATGTTAATTTATGGCTAAATGTGACTCATTTGATTACTGGTGAAAATCAAAGCCAAGTGGTTTTCATTTTAAGGTGCTGAGGGAGGGAAGCAGGCAGGGAACATCTATGTCTGCATGTGGAAAAGATTCTTTCCCCCCTTGCATTCTTCTGCAGCCTTTTATCTTCCTGAGACCATGAAACAGGAATTAATGCAAGCACAATTTTCAGTGCTTTGCTTTAAGCTGCAGAGAGAGTGAGAGAGAGAAAGGCTGACTTCCTTTCCTTAGGCTCCATTAGCTTAGATAGCTGACAGCAGCAAAAGGCTTAATATTTACCACAAGTAGCAATCTCCTGAGGAAATTGTGGGTGACCTTAAATTTACCACATCATGTTATTTAACCTCTTTGCTCAGAGTAAGACTGTGGCTTCTAGATATATGTTAGTGCTAACAACAATATGACAGGAGTCTCTCATCTACTAGGAATGTTCTGTGTTGCTGCGGATCAATTCAAGGTGCTTAAATCAACAATAGGAAGTCCTAAACCACTTGGGCACCAAATATCTGAAGGATCCTCCCATGTAGACCTGAGGGGTGGGCTGTGAATGCTGAGGGGTGGGCTGTGAAACAAATCTTCATTTTTCTTTTTTCTTACATTTCCTCCCTTTACATTTTAGGGGAGGAGGAGGGTTAGGGTTAGAGTAAGCAGGATCCAGGGTCTAGGGATTGGAGCTAGGGTGGGGATTTGATCCAGTTCATATTTAAAGGTGAACCTACCAAATCCTCACTTTCCAAAACAATACACTAAAACATGGCACCAATCTGAATTTTGCAATGCATTGCTCACATGTACAAAAAAATGCATATAATGAGGTAAAGTGTGACTAGAAAAGCATGTGCAGTGAATATAACATACAAATAGCCCGTACGTTACTTAAAGTTGCTTCACAATTATGAGTATATTAGGTGAAGTTACACACACCCGAACATGTACACTGTGAGAAATTCAACTAAAATGCTAGTGAATTTTCATGAGAAGTTAAAAAAAAAATCATAAACAGATGTGGAATATGGAAAACTGAATTTAAGAGTAGAAAAATGAGGAAATTGGTAGTGGCGTCCCTCCCTACCAGGGTATCCAGCAGGTGAGAATCGGATTGTGGATGATGAGTAGGGATGGATTAAGAGGTCTGGCTGGTCCCCACAAAGCTCCAGGATCCAGAAGTGAGAAAGGGCGTGTCCGGGAGAGGAGAGGGGATTTCTTTTTCCCCACCTTCGTAACTGTATGAGAAACTAGCACAGAACAACAGAGGGTACTGTTTGTTGCCATTTATTAACACTTCCTCTTAAACATCTAGCTCTGGTCAACATGAAACACTTAATGTTTAGCTATGTACAATGGACTTTCTTTCAGTTAATTCTCCTGAAAAGAACACATTGGGCCTAAGATACTATGTGGTTCTCATTAGTTCCAGAACAGAACCTGCTGTGGATAAGTTCCCAGTGGGATAGTTCACGCTTTTGTCCTAAAGGCTGTTGGATAAATGGGTTTCCCACATCTTTGTAAAGTCACACTGCAGTTGATGTGTGGTGTGTAGTGGTCCATGCGCATGAACATCTCCAAGAGCCACCACCCAAAACAAAGAAAGGGCGTGAAGCTGTCTCCAAGTGCTGTGAATTTCGGGAGTTGTGGCAAAATCACCCCCTCCTATTCCTGCAAATATTGGATTATATCTCCAACAGTGAATGAATTTTACAAATTTTGAGGGATGTATGTGTCATATCTTTATTATGTAGCTAAATCTTTGCTTTGCTTCATTTAAACTAATAGCAAATTGAGGGCAGCTATATCCCCTCCCATAAATGATGCCGTTGAAAGTGGCTAGACCGCTAAAAGTATTGATGATGCTGATTGATTGAAAAGAAGAAAAACAAAGGTGGCTAATTCATTTAGATAAATCCCCCTGCTGAAACTCAATGAATTTCCCTGCCCCAAAAGTTGTCAACTACCCCCTGCCTCCTTCCATGTGGATGATCACATGAAAGTGTGTATATGGTGATATTCTGCCCAAATAATGTGGGCTGTGAACATTTCAGTTAGTTGTAAGCCCTATTCAGGCAAGTAGAATTCTCCATATGATCAAGAACATGTATTATCTAGATTTCCAACCATAAGAAGGATTTTAAATGCGTTCACCCACACATGCTTAGTACCCCCTCTCTCAAAACAGGAAGAGCCTTTGGGGATCTGGGGGGCTGGACTTGCAAATGCCCTCTTTAAACCCTCATTCATTTGCCACAAACACCTGATGAGTGCTATTCTGTCCCTGGATTTCTGGCAGTGGGTAGAGTGAATAGTAAATACAGTTCATGCTGATGAAAATTCTGCTTTCAGAATGTGGATTTTGTTCAGTGTTAAATGCTCGGTGAATTGAATTAAAGAATCAGCTCCGCTATACATGCCCAGGTGTAATGTAGTGCCGCTACAAGATCTGATTGCATGTTTGTGTTTGATTATCTATTGTTCCTCTGTGCTACGGAGTCTTCTTCAGGAGGGTTTGTATATTGGGTATAAACCCTGCAGAAAAGAGCTCGAAAGTACATCATTAACGATCATTCTTGTAGAGGGCACCCTGTTGTAAACAGAATTCACAATCAGAAAAGGGGGTCATTTTACCCAGGAGACTTCCATAACCTCCCATTGGGGTGGGGGAAAGAACATATGCATACGTAAAACAAAAATTTGCTGCTAAAATAGATTGTGTTCTTCATCCAGCTTCTGGTTTTCTGCAGGGAATTTATCAGTCGGGAGTTTAAAAAAATAAATCTGGGACACTGTAGTTTGTTGTCATACACAGAGCCTCTCTGCAGCATAGATGAAAAAGAAGAAAGGAGTCCTGTCCCTGGGAATTTATGTAAGAGCATCAGAAGAGCCAGTGACCCATTTAGTCCAGCACCTGTTCTCACAATGGCCAAGCAGATGCCTATGGGAGGCCCAAAGCAGGACCTGAACACAACAGCACATTGCTTTCCAGTTATTCCCAGCGACTGGCATCGTCGGCAGAGGCCCCCGGGTCTGCACCCTCCCGTGCGCCACAGTCCAGGAAAGCTGCTGCTCACTCTCCTTCAGCTCTCTGCCGCCAAGTCAGGCCTGAGGTGGTGGCAGAGCTGCTGTGGCTGGGTCTGAGGTATGCTTGTTTGCGCCCCCTCACAAATTTGCACCTGGGGCCATGGCCCCAAAGCCGCCGCCCCGCCCCCCCACCTTACACCTCTGATTGGCACCCAGACCCAGATTGGCACTCCAGAAGTGGAAGGTAGAACATAGTCATCAGAAGGCATTAATAGCCTCCTTCTCCACAAATTTGTCTAATCCTCTTTTAAGAGCCATCCAAGTTGGTGTCTATCCCTGCCTCTTGTGGACGAGAATTCTATAACTATGGACTGTGTAAAGATCAAGTACAATGTGCATAGGTACATCAGTTGCATTTCTCTTCTTCATTATATACTATAAATAGATAGAATTACACAGTGAGCTGTATCTGGTGGCATGCAACTGATAACTGGGCACACTTTTGGGGTCACTGTCTAATACAAATTATTGTATTGTCCATTTCCCAATTCAGAGAGGCTCAAGAATATGAACCTGACAGCGGGCTGGCTACAAACCAGATCTCTACTTGTGTTGAAACTGGAGACTCCACTCTTTCTTGGCTTTCAGACTGGCTCTGGTCCAGACAGATGCCTATATAGGCTTCACCTTCATTCTAAGTAGTCTCATAAGAAAGTTAGCCTTGCACTTTGCCAACAGCCCTGTTGCATCTGCCTAGTTCACTGTCTCCTGTGGACCTGCTGGTTGACAACTGGTGGGTTGTGTCCAAGATCTACCCAGGAGCCCAGGCAACAGTGGCGGAGACGTCTGATCCTGCAGATGGAATGTCAGGGTCTGAAGTTTAGGTTTTCTTGGGTCACTCCCAGAAAGGGAGTTTGCTGTGCATTTGTGTCCCCTGCTCTTTCTCCGAGGGGACCTCAGTTTCAGAGTGTGGACATGACTGGATCTCTTTTACTACCGGCAGTGTGATTCTCCCATGCACCGTTGCACTTAAAACTACTGCTAATAGTCAAAACATCCCTAGATTGTATATAGAGAGAGGGGTTGATTGGAATTGGCTAGAGAATGTGCATATTCACTAGAAGGCATAGAAAATATGGACAGATTGGCAGTATCAGCAAAGATTTTCACCCAGATGGTTGATCAATCTGCACATTCCCCAACTGTTGTTAAAGAACATGAATTCAAACAAGGGATTTCACACACTGCCCAATCAATATACCTAGACCTCAAGTGAAAACCATTCATATTGATTAGGCACCCATTGCACAATGGCCTTTCCACTGTCATGTTGTTCATATATTCCCAATATCTCTTGGAGGCGATGTATGTATCTAGCAGACAATATATGAAAGATGCTGTGCTGCCAGCTTCCGTACGTTTCCTTGCCTTGATTTGAATGCGCACAGTTGCCTGGGGTTATGTACTTTCTTCATGCAGCTCTTATTAATTGCAACATATACATTCCCAATAGCAATTCTGTGTATTAATCTTGTTCCACTGATGGCAGAACTACAATTTTATTTTTATTTTTAAAGTGCATATGAGATGCAACAATGACACCTGCCAGTAGATGTGCTGTAACTGGTCCTTTGTACATTTGCTTCTGAAAATTATTCATTGCAGATCTCTAATGCTGGTTTGTGTTTTTCTGATGTGCCTATGAGATGATTGTCCAGATAATATGAGCTAGAAATGAGTTGAGACTGTGCTACAGCCATCTCTGGAGTTGTTACAGAACAAACTGAATACCAGCATTGGCTACAGCTCTTCTGAACTTTACAGTATTGTGGTCATCTGGAAAACCTGAACTGAATTTCATTGCTTAAATAAGGCACAAGCCCTAGTAGCAGGTAGTGCAGGATATATGATGTGTAAGGCATGGTATCTTCTGCCTTTTTCTGTAAGGCACAGGTGTATGTGCGCATGCATTTGTGTGTATGTATTCATGCAAACACATACATATTCATTCTAGACAAGTGCATTCTATTAATTGAACTAACTTTTCAGAAAGCAGTCATAATGCACTTCTGAATTTGTTGCCTTTGCTTATTTCAATGCAACGTATCACACATTTCATATTTTTGTAAACAATTATGAATGGGTTGGATGCCAAAATGATGCACAAAGAAGATGCTGCACAAGCCTGTCATTTTGCGATGGAAGAAGACATGTATCTTTTATCAAATTAGCAGGAATTTTTTACAATAATATGTGCAGAGATAAATATTGCCGTGTTTGCATAGTGTAATACATTTACTCAGACTGAGTATTTGTTTCTTTATGTGTTCATGGATGGACAGCAAATCTAGGACCCTTGTGGTCTCCCAAACTGGATTTTTTTAAATCTAATGTCAGGGATTGGAAATGGCAACGTGACTTTATTTATTTATTTATTTATTTATTTAAACATTTTTCCCATGGGATCTCAGGGGACATATCATTATCAAGGTATCTCATGTGGACTAGTAGAATGACTTTGGTCTGTTTCAAACAAGCGTGCTTTGTCATGCGGTTCATCCGTAAGTTTTTTTCCAGGTGGCTAAGCATTCTCGCCTTGGGAGAAATGTCTTTTGGATCTCAATATGCAATCAAAGCAAAACATATCCACTCTGCAGTGTCTCTTAATTTTATATTTTTGATCTGGCAACCTTGTGTGAAGCTGTCTCAGCGTGAAGCCAATAATCTGACACACTCCTTTCTGTTTTATGTAGGAGTTCTGTTTAATAAATACCAGTTGCTGTTGGTCTGGCAATATCTCTTTGCTTCTTTCTGTTTTTTTACTGTGGGGTCTGGTGTTTGGCGTTTGGAAAGGAAAGAAAGGAAACTGTTTGTGGTTTACAGTTTGTATACATATATATTGGTAATTAAAACCCAAATAAAAACTGCAATAACATCAGCTGCTGTTGAACTTCTAACGTGAATGTGGTTTAGGGCTGACGATAAAACCGCTAGTGGGATAAGGGCCTTTAATGTTACACACTTAATAATGGGAATGCCAGCAATACATTCTCCCCACTTTTTGTGTGGGCTTGAGTTCATATAATGAAAAACAGATTGTCAGGTGAGTACAGAATCAATGTTGTCATCTTGAAAATGACACAAGATGTCTCTGAGGAATCTGGGGTTCTACTCTTCTATTCATGCTGCATGCATAATATCATATAGACTGATGAAATGAAGTTGCTTTTGATTTTTCACATCTAGACAGACAATGAGTTCACTTTCCACTCCTGCAGACTGCAATTAAAAATAGAAACCCATGGGAAGAGATCTAAAAATATAGCCTTTGCTGAAGGAGAGGTGGTGTCCTCCTTGTGCTATGGTACTCAGGTGGCATGATAACACAAGCCATAGACCTATACAGTCCAAATATATTGTGCGATGCTTTTGCACATTGCCTTGAGCTGTGAGATTGGCGGGGGGGGGGGGAACCCAATCAATAATAACATAATGACTCCACTCTTCAACCTCCTTTTAAGTAATCCCCATCTTTGGAGAAATTTCCTCTTCTGAAATTAAATGTGACTGCGTTAGATTTTTTACTCTTTGTAATAAGGTGGCTTGATGCAATTAATGCTAGGGCTTCTGTGATGTTAATAGCTGAATGTGGAAGAGAGATGTAGCCTGAATGACAAGCTGCACCTTCTGCAATTCCCTCTGCTACGCACTGCTGACTTTGCAAGAGCCCTGTCCTTAGTAACAGACATCGTCTTAGGGTGCCACAGCTCACCTGACCTTTGCTTACCAGGAGACCGAGAGGGCGAGATGGTGAGGCTGTTGTTGCAGAACAAATGCACCAGTAGGAATGCCAGTTTTGCTCTGCCGGTGCATTTGCACCATGCTGACCTTGTTGCTGCCTCATCATTCTCCCCTCTCTCCTGGAAAACAGCAGTGGTGCAACTGATTGGAGCTCAGGTGAGTGGGGCAGCCTCACCCCACCACCCGCTAATGCTGTCCTCTTCTGTATCTCGTTACTCTTTTATGATATAAACGACAAGTCATTCGAGCCAATGGGAGGATAATTAAATCATCCATTAACTCAACATTTTCTCCTTGGGATACCGTGCTACCTGCTCTGCCCTTCCTGTAGATTCAATAGCAAGAGATAACTGTACATCTTGTCGATGATCACTGCACCATCAGGTTTCTAGTATTGCTACTCGATATCTGTGTTCTCCTCTAATGCCAGGCACTCTGACTCAGGAGCCTTGGATCTGAGGCTTCTTTGAAGTTCATATGCTTTTAACAGCCCTGCAGGATTGTTCATCTAATCAAGAGAGACCACTAACTTGTCCAACTTGCATACGCTGCAGTAAGTGGATAGATGCTGAACTGCTAATATGTGCAGGCAGTTATTAAAAGCACTTCCCACAAGTGAGTTGGGCAGTCGCCTTCATTCTCCTGTCCCCTCCATCTCTGTCATAAAATTCTTTTAACACTGTGTGTGGGCCTTTTCAGGTGTGTGTGTGTGTGTGTGTGTTCTGCTGCCCTTTCACTTATTTTGTGGCTGCTCCTCTTGTGAGTTGGTTGTTCTATTGCACCCCAACACATGCCTTTGACTGACTAGCAGCTTGCCGAATTCTAATCTACGTACAGTGCAAGCACTTTAAATGTATGGATAAAGTAGATACGTAGGCCACTCTCATAATAACAGAATGTCTAGCCATCCAATGAATCTGGATGTTGGAAGATTTAGGACAGACAAAAGAAAGTACTTATTCACACAGCACATCGTTGAACTATGGGATTTGCTCCCACTAGATGCAGCAATGTCCGTCCACTTAGCTCACGTTCAACACCATGTATCTAAAGTACATGGGCTCCTCCAAAGAATCATGGGGATTGTAGTTCACGCCTCACAATTCCCACCACCCTTACCAAATTGCAGTTCCCAGGATTCTTTGGGGGAAAGCCATGGTGTGGGTGTGACCTTGAGTGACTTTAAAGGGGGATTCAACAAATTCATGGAGGATAAGGCTACTAGTCATGGTGCCTATGTTCTGACTCCACTAGCCGAGGCCATATGCCTTTGAGTTGCCTGGACATATAAATGCAGAGAGTTCTCTTGCACTCAGGTCCTGGTTGTGGGCTTATGTTCTTAAGATTAGTAGATTGCAACTTGTATCATTTTGGTGCCAAATAAAGACATATCTGTTTACCCAACCACATGTAGGATATTAGAGTCTTTATTTATTGAGCAAGAGTAGCCAGCCTTGTCGTTTTTGAGTAACCTTTCTAGTTCTAATGTTGTATGTTAAACTGCTCTAATTGTTTATGTTGATTTATACTTTTGATTGTTTTTCAGCTGGTTTCATGCCACTTGTGTCCTCTGATGTGCATTGAACCCCGCCTGGGCACTATTGTGATGGAGGTCTGGCTGGATAAAAATATCCTTAATAAGCACTAAGCCAGCATGTTTTTCTTCGGGTGTGTGCATTTTTTTGTGGGCCCAATCAGCACTTTTCCCTCACTGATCTTATCTCTCAGGCTTCCCTTCTAATTACCTTATTTTGTATGAATGGAGCACTGAATGTGGAATAACATCCACGCCTTCCGACACTTCCTCCTCTAACCAACCTGAAAAGAACTATAGAAACTGATTTGAAATGGCTCTCATTAAAAGCTTTCCCAGGATGTTTGTTCTGCTTTTCTTTTGACTACTATCTCACCTTTTAATCTCTTCTTGGCCACTCCCGTACCTGGATTGTAAAAGCAAACATCTATTGTCCCTATAGCCATAATGAATCTCCAGAATCACTTTCTTAGAAGTGCTTCCTCCTTTTAAGTCTCTTTTAGGTCAGTTATCTTAATTATTCCCCTGTCCCCTGTGATTTTGTGTCTTTGACCATATCAGCTGTCTGCAGTTAGCAAGCAGCGCTTTGTTGTAATTTTGTTTTCCTTAGGAACATTGGGAGTGGGGCCAGGCAGAAGAGGGTTTGCTCTCATTTCCTATGATGCGGATCAGGCTGATGCCGTGGGCTGTAGTTGATGGGTGTTTACATCTGTTTCAGCCAGAGCAGAATTGTTCCCTTGTGTATCTTCCATCCAGACAGAAAGCCATCCACATCTGCCATTACAAAGTGTGTAGGAAAGTGCCTTGGTGTGAGAGTAAGGCATACCAGGAAATAAATAAATACCCATTGGAGTTCAATGACTGGGCACTGTAAATACGCGTACACTTAGGTTGTAGAGGCACTGTCTGTTTCACACTTCCTGTTATTATGTAGTACAGAACTTTGTTGAATAAGGAAACAGTGGGGGATGTAGAATATCTCATGTTATTATAACCACTAGACTTGTCAACGCAGTGATGTGCTACTTCACATTTGATCATGGAGGGTGATATGAAATCAAAGGTCCTCTGAGCTCAGCTGAATCATGAGTCAACAAATACTTCCACCTATGAAGGGTTATTTGGCCAAGAGTTTGCAACCTATTAGAGGTACCTGCAGGCAAAGAAATATGTTTAGTGAAGCTCCTTTGGGAGATCTGGACAAATAGCCTACTAACAAGAGCTGGAATCCCCTCTGGTTTGCTTACCACCTGATTGAAAATCCATGCCCAGATTCACTCACTGCTCTGCAGCCAGGTGGATGGGAGAAAACTATTTCATACTTTGTTTAGCCCATTGTCCCACAGTGATACTAGGTTTAGAACAAAGGTGTTCCAAAGGCAGAAAAATCAACATTGAGCAGGGAGCAGCTTGCATATTTTACAGGGCTACTCTTCTATATTTTAGACCCCAATCACCACCCTCGGATTCCAGAACTGCTGTACCTGTACTTTCACCATAGTCTCCAGTTTGGGCATCCCTGATGTCTATAGTCCTATTCCATCCATGCCTACACATCTCCCTGGGCATGCAAATTTCCATTATTGCCTAAATATACTGTGTGTAAGATGGAGTGAATTGAGGCCCATCTTTGGAGAGCAACAGAGACTCAGGATTAGGTAGGTGACTTTGCTGTCACTTGGAAAGGCCTTGCCTTAACAGTGTTATCCTAGCAGAAGGTAGATTGCTGGACTTCTCAATGAGATTGTCCTAAAAATCCCTGGGCAGCTGTGTCGGTTATGCTGGGGTAATGGGGCGTTGCTTCGCCCTGACTTTCACCTCTTTCCTTTGCCTCGTAATTCCTTTGGGTCTAGCAAACAGTGGAAGGAGCACATATAGTAATGGAGCATCTTGGAAGGCACAGTTGTCCTGTACATTGGTGGAGCAAAACCTACTGCCTTCTGCCATGTGCTGTCCTAAACTGCCACCTTGGGGTCAACACGTGCTGAGTTCAGCCTGGCAGCATTTCTTCCAGAAAGGAAAAATAATAACCAAGATTTCCCACATTTGTCGATTAATTTACAGCTGTGCAAATATAATGTTTGCACATTGAGATTCTGAGATGGTTCATTTTCCTCGCTATATTTATTAATTCTGAGCTTCTTCTTCTTGAAACCACCCCGAGTCTTTGGGATGGAGTCCAAATAAGGTGCTTCTGAGCTGGTGTTACATGATCAGGAACCAAATCGATCAGCTATACTGGTTAAAGACCTGTCAGGCGGCATTGCAGGGTAGGAGAGGGGATGCTTAAATCTTCCTACGACTGCTGACTCTCTTCTCCAAATACCTACTCTGCTAAGCCATTTTCTGTGCAGAGAAACTTCTTTAGGCATCTCGACCCGACAAAGCAAAAAAATAATGGCTGAGGGCAATTGCAGGGGGGAAATCAGTGAGTGGGAGGGAGTGGGTTTAAGCATCACCTCCTCCTGCCAGTTCTCCCTTGCTTCTGCATGACTGATGCCCCCAAACCTCCTGCAGCTTGTCTGGTTTCCTTCTAGAGGTGCAGGTCTCTGGCCCAGACTGTTAAAAAGAAACCTTGATCTAGCATGGGGTGTGGTTCTTGAAATTGCACTCCAATTAGTATTTTTTGGCAGCACCGCTATCCATATGTGTTCCTAATCGCTTTCTAAATGCCTCCTTATGAAATACCTTTCAGAAGATACCATTGGCAGTAGGTCACAACCGCAGGCTTCTTGAATGTGCTGCCTGTAGGGAGGAGGGAAATGTCTGGCTTTTCTTTCAGGGCAATTGTGGCGCTGCTTTATTTATTTATTTTCCGAGTGCATCAGAATTACTCGCGCACAGCTTGGTGCTCTGCGTACTGTCAGCTACTTTGGGCTGCTTGTCAAGCAGGGTGCTATGTAAGCTGAAACACTGCTCCATTTTTTCTTTCTTTCTTTCATGTGTGTGTATGTGTATGTGTGTGTGATCATTCTCCTTGCAAGTGTGGTTATTTAATTAGGACCAGGCGGTACTTTCACCGGGATGCACTGTTGACCGAAGGCATAGGGGGCTGGCGGTGTGAAATGATTGGCTTTTATTACACGCAGACTGCTTTCCTAGCAGAAAAAAGCAAGTTGTGAAGAAGCAGGGAATTGGTGGCTTGGATCCAGGCAAGAGCGGGTGCCTCGTTTTGCTAAGCCAGGATCCGTATTTGGCTGTGAAGGGTCAGCTCCTTCATTGCAAGCACTACCATAAAAGGACAACTAACCAGTTGTTTTTCAGGGGAAACGGACTGCTGATTTTTATGAGTTTTAAAAATATCTGTTCAGTACATTTCTGTTTGCACAAATGGATTCATCTCCTTTCTTATTTAATTTATAGATGTATATATATTTGTTTTCCGTGGAAACACAGGCCTTTGACAGTTTTAAGAAACAGCTGTGTTTCTTTTTTGGGTTGTTTCCTAGTTTGAGGATGATTCAACCTTCTTTCAAGAACAGAATGGTGAGATGGGGAGAGATTAGCAGTATCTTCCCAATCTTCTCTTAACCATTGCCAAATAATGAACAAGCTAATTTGATTCTGAGGTGTAGCTTTATATCCCTGGATGAGATTTCCATTACTGTTTAGAAAGAAGGCTGTACAGCTGATGCCCTTTCCTGCTTCAGGGAATGGAATCACACAGAAGAATTCCCATGAAGTTTCAGCAAGTTGGCTTCAGAGTTCTGCTTCCGTACTTGCCCATGTCTCCTAAATCAAGGAGCCCATGCTAAGGTGTGTGTATGATGTTGCCAAGACATTTTCCCTATGATTTAGTGCACTCTCTGTTACTTTTTAAGATCTGTAAATGAAGGAATATGAGACTGACAGCAGGACAGGCCACCCCATTCCCAGTTCTTTCTCTGTATGGTGCAGCTTTACCTGCGACCCAAAGGTGTCAGCAGCCGTGTTCACATGTAATGTGAAGCCAAACCATGCATCAGTGTCAACAAACTGGCTCCCATGGAGGAGATTGTATCTGTTTTGCTGTTCCTTGATGCTTTTTAGCATAGTGCAGTACAGCAGCTAAATATAAGGTTTGGCATTATATAGCTTGAGATCCAAACCTGGGACTGTGGTTAAGGTTTCTTGTCCTTAACCAAGACCTGTAGCCAAGTTTTGTCTCATGGTTATAAGCCATGGTTAAGGAGAAGAGATTCCACATTTGGGCAACATGCTAAGCCAAACCTTGGTTTAGCGGTCATCCTGTCCTAAAGGAAGGTGCAAAGTGGGTGTGAGCCAGCACGTTTGCACGATCCCAGTAACACATACTTTGCCTTACTATGGCATATGAACCAGGTCACTGTGTTGTCTGTTGAACTTTAACTACTGTTCAGGCTCTGTGCAGGTATTGCTAATGGGAAAGGTTTATCAACCAGGGTTATACAACTCCCTGGCAAGGCTCTTTACACAGGTCTGCAGCAGGATTTCGCCCATTCTGTTGGGAAAGAGAGACAGACAGGAGAACATGGGAAGCTAGGCTGCAGTTAAAGGAGTATGTACAGTTAATTCGCAAGGTCACTCTGTTAATTTACTTACATTCAGTGTAAGTATATGCATTTCTCTCCTTACCAGTCACTGCCCATGATGTGAAACAGGTACAGTGGAAAACAATTCAATGTTGGGATGCAGGAGTACCCCATAGTAGAGCAGAGGAAGGAGGAGTTTGACTCAGGGCAGCCATTTTGGGTTTCCTATAACATGTAGCTAAACCCTGGAAAAAGAAAAAGAGACTTTGCAGGGCATTTGTCATGACGTAGCGTGTGCCAAGTTCTCTGGCACTGAGCACAGGCTTGCTGAAGCATATAGCGTCCTAAAAGGCTCAAGCCACAGACAAGGCAAACAATCTCCTGGCGGGAAGGTAACAATAGACAGCAGCTGCGACTCCAGTGGGAAGAGCAAACTGAAGCCCAGCTAATGATGAAAAGAAACAGGGAACCGCCGAAGCTTGAAAGGGTGTGGAGAGAGGAGGGAAGGAGCTCCGCAGCAAATGTAGGGGAGCTCAAGCAACAAGATATGCATGAGAGAGAGAAATGCAGAGAAAAATCTCAAAAGCCATGGAGACCATCCACAGTCCTGAAAGCTAGACGATGGGTTCTCCATTATCAATGGTTTACTTCAGCTCCATGTACAGTGGAACCTCGGTTGTTGAACGCTTCGGAATCCGAACAATTCGGAACATGAATGCTGACAACCCGGAAGTGAATGCTTCTATTTTTGAATGCGCTTCTGAGGCACATTTCTCCATTTTTAAAAAGGAATTTGCCAACCGGCAATTACACCTCTGTTCAAATGTTTTGAAAGTCAAATGGTCTTCTGGAACGGATTACCGTATTTTTCGCTCTATAAGACGCACCAGACCACAAGACTCACCTAGTTTTTGGAGGAGGAAAACAAAAAAAAACAAAAAAATTCTGAATCTCAGAAGCCAGAACAGCAAGAGGGATCACTGCACAGTGAAAGCAGCAATCCCTCTTGCTGTTCTGGCTTCTGGGATAGCTGCGCAGCCTGCATTCGCTCCATAAGATGCACACACATTTCCCCTTACTTTTTGGGAGGGAAAAGTGAGTCTTATAGAGCAAAAAATACGGTACATTCGACAACCAAGGTTCCACTGTGTTACTAGAAGCAATCACTTGGAGAGCAAGAGCCCTGCACACAGAGTTTGACAGTTAAAATATTTCTGCCTGGGATTTAATGCTAACAATGGAATAATTTTAGAAATGTAAGCAGAGTGATAATCTCCATCAGCCTAGAAAAGGTCACAGGAGAGAGAAAGTATTTCAAACATTAGTTGTTCCTTGGCTTTCTGGAAGGAGTCAGGATTTCTCCTGTTCCATCTTATCTCTCAGTAACTATGTACAACAAAACTCTTTGCTTTCCTCCCTCTCAACCACTGTCCTCCCATGCTTTGTCATCCATCGCCACTTAAATATCTATTTGCAAGTGGATTTCAGTCCCTTGGAAAATTCAGTTGGCAGGACTTGTAAAAGCAAACATCAGCCAGACCTTGCTCACAGAATCTGACAGAGCTAAGACCTGGAAATAAAAGTGTCTCTGAGCACATTGGACAACTTAGTTTTTTTATAAAAAAAAAAAATCCACCTATTTATCTTTTAAAAAAATAAAATAAAATAAACCCCACCTATTTATCATTGCATATAGAGTCTGTAAGTTGCTAAGGATATAATGACTTTACTTGCAAAAATTATTCCAGCCAAGCAGGGTAAGTCTTGGAAGTTCTATTTTGAATGCAAAAATTCTGTGGGAAGCTATCATTCTGGCATAGTCAGTAGGAGCTAAGAAAAGTTTAGCAGAGTATTTTTAATTGAGGAAATGTTCCAAGTGATTCTTCGCCCACAGACAATTTGGCTTCCCTCTTGTTAAAGCTGCTCTGAGTTAATTCAGAAGTCTGGGGGTAGTCACTGGAAACAAAGAGGATTCTGTTTTTTTGCATTGTTCATTGAACATTTGTGAACATTGAAAAGGGGGTTGCACTCTTTTTTGTAAGGCTGAGAAAATAGATTTCCCAGTGTATTATTTAAAAAAAAAATCAGGAAGAAGGCAGAAATGGTTCCTGTTCCTGTTGATACTTACTAAAGTAAACTCAGAAGTTTTTGGTAGCTGTAGTGGAAAAGGAAGATAGCTGTGGTTTATTTCTTGACCATATCAGATCCAGGGCAGTGTACAGCTTACATAGAGCTCAATACAATAAAAACATTGAAAAAAGCATAAAAAAGAGAGAGTAGTGAAAGCATAAAACAACGCTGGTTGCTAGGGCTTTTTTTCAGCCAGAACTCACCGGAACTAAGTTCTGGCACCTCTCAGGTGAGCGCCATTGCCATTCTAAGAGAACGAGGGAGGTGTTTGTGGTGAGTTCCAGCACCTCATTTTCTAGAAAAAATAGCACTGCTGGTTGCGTTCCTTGAGGAAGGACTGTCACTCAGTGGCTTTCCGTGCAGACAGTCCATGATTCAATCCCTGGCACCTCCCAAGTAGGGCTGGAAATGTCCCCTGGCTGACAGAGAACCTGCATCGGGCAGTGTAGAGTAGGGGTAGTCAACATGGTGCCCTTCGGATGCTCCTGGACTCCATCTCCCAAGCATTCTGAGGTTTTTCATACAACCAAGCAGTGTGTAAATTGTATGAAATAAATAAATAATAATAATAATAAGCTCCCATCTGCCCCAGCCAGCACAGCCATTGGAGAAAGATGGTGGGAGTTGTTCAACATCTGGAGAGCACCACAATGTCTACCCTCGGTGTAGGATAGATGGAACAGTCATCGGATAGAGGGCAGCCTTCTATATTCCATTACACCTTTCTTTTTTAAAGATCGGTACCACTATTGAGTTGTTCCACGACTTAGGTACAAGGGCTGAGTGACAGATAGAATTAAAAAGTGGCACAAGTTTAGAGGCCCACCATTCTACATCTAATCTCAACAGGTCTATTGGAATGCCATCCATACCAGGTGATTTCCCTTGCTTAAACGAGAAAATTATCCTTTTCATCTCCTCAACAGTAATTTGAAATTGGGTAGTTTTTACCAGAGAAAATATAAAATTTTCCTTTTTACAAACTTGGTGATCATAAAAAACAGCAGTAAAATGTGAAATCCAAGCCTCATCGCTTATATTAGGGAAATCAGTGATATCTTTTCTTGAGAGAAGTGACCAAAAAGTTTTGGTATCTTTGATTTCTAATGCAGTAACAATTTTGGACCATTTGGCTAGTGCGAACTCAGATTTTTTTTTAAAAAAAATGCCTAGATAAATAAAAATGGCTTAAACTGGTATTTGGATGCTTGTAAAGCAGGAGCCAGAATTGCCTCTTGAGGGAAGGGCATCCCAGAGCCACCAATGAAAAACAGTTGCTTCCTTTGTAATTTCAGAGTCCCCTTCTGATAAGGGATGTACTTGTGATAGGGCCACAGTATGGTTGTAATGTAGCATGTAGCTGACATGCATCATTCGCAGTAATATATTTGAACCATGGCAACATGCATTTCTCCCCCCCCCCCATCCCTCAATCTCTGTTTCTTTGCCTATGAACTGAGTTCCCTGTGGCTTGCTAGGATAATTGTGAGTCCCACTAAAGAGTCCCTTTTTATCACCAAGCTTGCAAAGATGTGGTTACAAGATGACCATGCTGTGTGTTTTGACAGGAAATCAAGCACTGGTTGGTCACGGCAGGTCACAGTAGCTTTGGCCATGTAAACTAGGCTAAGCAGACTTGCTTGGATGTGATATAAGTCACCCAGAAGAGGTGGATTCAGGGGTGCAGCCAGTTCCCCTGCACTGGGCATCAAGCCGGGAGGGTGCCCCAAGAGGCACCACAACAATTATGTAGAATGGAAGGCTAGAGGAGGGGATGACAAATTTTGACATCACACAGGTTGCCATTGAAATTTGAAAGCCTCAAGTTCACCACTGCACCCAGATAGGAGTGGTTCATCAAGGTACAATAACTAGAGCAGGCTTCCTCAACCTCGACCCTCCAGATGTTTTGAGACTACAATTCCCATCATCCCTGACCACTGGTCCTGCTAGCTAGCGATCATGGGAGTTGTAGGCCAAAAACATCTGGAGGGCCAAGGTTGCCTGAACCTTGACATGGTTGAACCTTTGCTTTACATTCTTTCTAGACAAGCTTCAGAATACCTTCCTTTGATTTCCAAAGAAAAATTGAAGTCTGCAGGTATAACTATAAGACATTCAGTGCCCTACCTTAGGACAATTAATTGCCCCTTACCTGACACACGCCAGCTACACACTTCCTACAAGAAACGTTTGTGGTTGCAATGCCTTCTGCCTTGGCCACCTCAGTCCTGTCAAATTTCTTTGGAAGTATCATTGATTTTTATGTCAGCCAAGGCTATTTCACATTTTACTCAGGTGTGCCATGAAGTATACACTTAGCAGGGACCTGTATCTAGTCAGAGCTCTCTGACTATTATCTGTATGATGCATGCAGACCATTCTCAAATAATGGTCACATTCACAATAGTATATTTTCGGTGTATGCTTTAAAATATATTAGATATTCACATATTGCTTATTTCTAGTTGTAAAGGTATGTTCGAGATAGTAGACTAAAATGCAGGATTGTCTTCGTAACGTGATTTTACCAAAACTTCCCACCATCTTTAAATTATATGAACAATTTTTATTCCACTTAATCACCGCCATCTCTAAGCAGTGTATGGGTTAAGGTTACCAGCCATTGTAGTATCAGAAAACTCCAAATTTTGTTGCAATGTAGCATAATTAACAGTAATTGCTCAAGACAGATTCTTGGCCAGAACAAAATAGCTTCCTGTGCAATTAATGAATAACAATTAACTGAACTGGTAAGGCAACCATGTGTTAAAATCAATACCAGCATCTGTTCTCTGTTATCGCAGCTTGAAATTGGAGTAAACATACAGCCGATTTTGCAGTAGTATTTTCTTACTTGTTTGTTTTTCAATATTCCTACTTTCCTCAAATCTACTCACGGAGAATTGTCTCTGTGTTAAAGGTATGCAAGTTGCATAGGAAATGTTCTCCAAGAAGGAGCTTGTGCTTGCCATGAAATATTCAGGTAGATTTTCACCCCGAACCTCTGTATACTACAGCTGCAGTCCTACATTGCAGTCTAAACTGGGAGCAACAGAGGTGTGGGAAAATATGGTTCCGTTCACATTTTAAGGTGAACTTACCTTATTCACAGTTTCTGAAACAATATGCAAACTTAAAACAGAAAAGTCTGCATATAGGTGTGTGTATTAGTGAAAATAACAGAAAATGCATTATAATAGGAGGGCTGCTTTGCAAAAAATGGGCATATGAGGCAAAATTGTATACAAAAAATGCGTATATTAGGAGAAATTTGCATTGAAGTGCTGGAGGATTTTCATGATGACTTAAAAAACAACAACAACAAAAACCAAAGCATGAACTGGAGTGGAAATGTGAAGAACTGAATTTAAATTTGGGGAAATGAAAAACAGAGAAAAACTGAAATCAACCCATCCTTAGTAATAGTATAGCATTAAATGGGTGTCTTGTCTTCTCCCCATACCTGCTATGCAGTACTCCCTGGCAGCTCTTTCCCCCAATCAAGCAGAGGGGAACCAGATAGGTGCCTCTGCTGGCTTCTTAACTAGAAGTGGTACTCCCATGCATTTCTTGCCAGGAAGAATTGAATGTATAGTTTTCCCTGCCTCCTGATTCCATTGTGGAGAAGGGGAAACCACATATCCCTTGCTCCCTGTAATGAAATGATGCTCTTGAGCCGTGACAGCCACAAGAAGCATTGACAGGCATACGATCTCGCTCACTCACTCTGCCATGTCCATATGATGCTGGTTTGAGCTGGCTACTGTCAGATGCTCCTCTCTTGCACTTACTTTTGCGCCATTCTCCTTCCACAGTGCTGCTGTTTTCACTACACCCCTAAAAATGAGGTGGGCAAGGGATCAGAACTGCTCAGAAGCCTGTGATTTTACTGCCACCTATCCAAATCATGGAACACGGGTGGCGCTGTGGGTTAAACCACAGAGCCTAGGACTGGCCAATCAGGTCAGCGGTTCAAATCCCTGCGATGGGGTGAACTCTCGTTGCTCAGTCCCTGCTCCTGCCAACCTATCAGTTTGAAAGCACAAAGTGCAAGTAGATAAATAGGTACTGCTCTGACGGGAAGGTAAACTGCGTTTCCATGCGCTGCTCTGGTTCGCCAGAAGCGGCTTAGTCATGCTGGCCACATGACCCGGAAGCTGTACGCCAGTTCCCTCGGCCAATAAAGAGTTGGTCACAACTGGACCTAATGGTCAGGGGTCCCTTTACCTTTACCTTTACCCAGATCATGTGGCAGGGTGACCCAGACCAATAGGTACTGATACTAACTGCTCTCCACAGTGATATATTTTATGACAGTGGTACACTAATATTGTTTATTAAAAATTACATTAATTAAAACCTGTCACCTATGGAAGACTGTATCAACCTAGCATCGGTTGCTGTCTTTGGGGTTAGTTGGGCGAGGCTCTTTCTCCCTTTTCTGATTACATTGGGATCCATGTAAGGTTTCTAATCCAAACCTACAACTTCTTTCTGGCGCTCGAAAAATGAGTATGTAGAACAACATTGCACAGCAGCCCCAGCCTTGCCTGGTGAGTAAGTCGTTAAAAAGAATAATAATACTGCGCTATTTTGTAAAAATGCAGAAACCTGCAGACAATTACAGTAATAGACTCTAAAAGTCTGCCAAGGTGCACCATGCATTTTTAGTAAATGTGGTCCCATCTGCACTTGAGAATAGTTCTGTCACTGTCGCTATGGTAATATCCCTAAAAGTAGGTAGACAGAATGTTTAATGTCTAAGCAGCCTCACTTCTGCGGCAGACTGAGGACCCCCTCTCCCTCCCACCATGCTGTCAAATCTGCTATCAAGTAAGTACACCTTAATCAGGCCTCTAGTACATTTTCTTGTGAATGAAAAACCACTGCAACTGAGAAAAGTGGGAGGACAGACGTAGAATGTCAGGTCTGTGGGTTCGTTTTCTTTATGTGATTTTTTTCTCTTTTTTGAGTAGAGGTCAGCAAAGCCTGTACCATTGAATTAAAAAAAAAAAAAAGGAACGAGAGAAAGAAAGAAAAAAGCCCAAGTTCAGCTCCTTTCAGTTGTGTGGCTGCTGTCAGAAGGATTTGCCCAGCTTTGGAGGGTTTTGTTTAGGGGGATTGACTGATTTATTAGAGACAATGATTGGCCGGCTGCTGGGGTGCAGAGCAGCAGGAGACAGGAAAATGGCTGGTGAATTGATGCAGTCACTGAGCAGATGGAGGGATCAGCCAGAGAAACAAAAGTAAAGCTGCTACTAGCACATTGTTGTGGGGAAAGAGAATGGAATTGACCATTGGTGCAGGGCCAAGGGGAGAACTTCCTGGCTACAACCAGCATGTTTGTTTGTGTGTGTGTCTCTCTCTCTGTGTGTGAGAGAGATCACTCTCTGGACAGGAACAAGAAGGCTCCTGTGAGTTATGGCATGCAGACAGATGTACGTTCCTGCCTGCCACTCTAACTGCTGCTGCTACCTGGTCTTCAGCTCAATGGTTTGGAGGCAAAACCACACCATGGCGTGAGAAACAGTTTGAGTGTATGTGTGTGTGTTTGCTTCTGTGTGTATGTACTGTTATTATGTAGTTCTTTCTTCATATTTAGGGTCTAGTGTATGGCATTGTAGCTTGAGGGTGATTCAGAATCAGTTAGATTTAAAACTAGGTTATTTTTCAACAGCTAATGGATGTCTTCCAAATATATTCCATTTATTCGAGCTAGTTCCTGATTAGGCCGCAGGGGGATTTGCCATGCATTTCTATAGTATTGAGTGACTGAGGAGAGTATTTAATTATTTATTTAGGTTTTTGGATACTGCCATTCCCAACAGTGACAGGGAGATGTACAGCAAAATAAAATACAACAAAAGCCAATCCATTGAAATCGATTCACATAAAATACCCACAAGTAATATAGTAGCAGTCTCATACTTGAAGTAGACTTCACCCATTGGCCTGTCTTCAGCTGTCACTTAAATGAATACGTTGCAGAGGCAAGGCCCCCTTCTGTGGGGAGATCATTGCACAGCCATGGAACCACTACAGCAAGCTTTCAACTCCTCAACCCGGGCAGCTCTCACAGTCCCTTTCACCACATGGAAAAGCTCTGCTGGATGTCTACTAGAGAATGCATTGATGGCAGAGAAGTAATTATTTTCACCACCACTGGTAGGCCTGAAGATCCTGGGATTTGTGCCACCTATCCTCTCTCTTTATGGTTTCATTGTTTTCAGCTTCCCAGAATTCCAGTGAGCTCTCTGAGTTCTGCAGTGCCAGAGCGGGCACCTAGGTGTGATCCTGCCAAGAGCCCTTTCACCCTCCAAAGGAGTTCCGGCCAGGAGTTATGAGTCCACTGGATGGACAAGACTGAAGACTCATTGGCAATATTTAGAAGGAACAGTTTTTTCCCTTTCTCTTTTACCGGACTACATTGTAAAAGTAGCGTAACTTATTTAGTTATATTGTGACATTCCAGATGTGCCCTTGCCTTATTCCCTCTGGTGAGTGGCAAGGCCTCCTGAGTGAGCAGGCAAGCAGCAGAGTCTCCTTAACTCCACTTTTGTCCATTAGTATCCCTTTAAAGCCAGACATTTGTGGTAGCCCCATGGCATACCACTTGGGTTACAGCTTCTGGCTTAGTATAGTTGATTTTCACCAAGGTTTCACCCCTCAGAAATACGTATTTCCCAGATTTAATGGGATTCTTTATTCAGGTCTGAAATGTAGACTATTGTTGCAACTGACACTGTTGTGAAACCAGAGCTGGCCCTATCATTTGACAGAGGAACCCAATCACTTCAAGTGGAAGGTGCCTGGGGGACAGCAACAAGAGCCTGCAGCTATTCTGCTGGAGCGCCCCAGCCATTCTTTCTCTTGCCTTTCCTGTGGCTCCGAATATGGCCTGGTGCCTCAAATGATGCTCTGACATCACTGGCGTTGAAATGCAATTCAAATGCCGGTTCAGTTGGCTTCTCCACATGGAATGGGAAGCAGGGGGCCTCTTGTACTTCGCCTCAGACAACAAAATGTCTTGGGCCAGTGCTGTGTGAGACATTGTTTTCCTATAGATCACATTTTCAGAGGTTAAAAGGAGCATGTTTCACTTTTTTAATAGATGCCCGGCAAATTATATATCTTAGCTGTGAGGCATTTTCTCCCCCTGGGACCCATTCACTCAACAATCTTGGAACTTCACAGGGCCTCTAGGATTGGAATATACATCTGGATGCCAGGTTTCTAAATCAGTAGCTGTGCTGTTCCTGTATAGGTGTGGGGGCGGGGGAAGATAATGAATGGTGAAGTTCAAATTGCATGGTAAATGATTGAAAGGAATACAGGCAAGTCCCTTTTGCTGGGACTTCTTCATTGGAAGCCACTGATCTGTCAGTTGCCATTTTGGATGCTAGATACATGGGACCACAGCTTGGCACTGATACAGATGGCCACATATAATTATTAGTTGTGGTCAAAATACACACAGTCTTCTTGCTTTATACTTCTCTGGAAGAAGTATTTGAAGAATTCCAGAGCGATACGGTTTGTCTTTGGCATCTGGAACTATTGGGAATCCAAATGGCAGGCTGGTCTGTTGTGTGCATTTACTGTTGCCATCTCTATATCCATTTCTTCTTATGCCCACAGCAAGCATGGACTGGCCCTGAGAGAATGGAAAACTTACAAGATGTGGAAATCATAGCAAGTGCCCCTTTTTTCCAAATGGCTCCATATGTTGCATATCCATTTTGATCCAGGAGAATTGCATTGTGTCTCAAAGAAAGCCCCCTTAACAACTAAAGAGATGGTGATTTAATTTTCATAGTTCTTATTTTTGAACATTTAAAAAAATGTTCCTAATAGGTAGCACTGGTGATTTACTCTCAGAGAACTCTGTTAACAATAGGTTCCTTTTATGAGGAAGCCGTTTCCATCCATCTTTTTACATGAAACCTGAAAACGTTTTTGCTTAGGCTTAGGCAAGCCTATCCAGACATGCAGAAGTTACATGCATTTTTATCTGTTTTTAGCTTCTTGTAGATTTTAATTAGTATTGAAATGTTGTTAGGTATCACTTGTTAACTGTCTTTTATTGGTGATTTTAATGTTTCCTTTTATTTGTAAACTGCTTTGATATGTTCTTATAATCAGACAGTATATAAATTTTGCTAAAATAAAATAACGTGAGACAAATTATCATGGATGTCAAAACGCTGTAAAGCCTTCCTTCCATTGCACATTGAAATATAGGGGTCTTTTTTTAGACCCATGCTATTAAGCCATTTATGCCATCTCCCCTATTTTCACACACTGCAGCTGCCGCTGAGAGATTCCACATGAACGCTTAATTCTTTCAGTTGCTCAACTCGGGTAAAATATTTCCAATGGAAACTATTAACAGCCAATCTATTTTTATCTCTTGTTGCCGGTTGTTTTCTTTATCTTAGAAAAGAAAATGCTTCTAGTTCTCAGTCTGTGAGGCTAGTACACTTTGGATGGGACATGTCCAAGCACTCATTCAGAGGCACCAAAGCTGTTTGTCAGGTGGTTGGGAACACCAAGTCAAGCCTGGAGCTGGTAATCCTCACCTTATAATAAAGGATCAAGCATGTTTGTGTGAATATCTTCTCTCCCTTGCCATATTTGTTGGTTGTGGGGAGTGGCTTAGGGATGAGTGCAGGAAAGAAGTAGATAGGAACCTGGCTGGCAAAGGAAGAGGAATTTTGCAGACCTAGATATTGTGACATCATTGGGAGAAGAAGCAGATAGGTGGTCTCAAGAGTTCTGGAGATTGGGAGGGGGCTTACAGTAAACATTTTGTTTTGGAGTTTGCAAGCTTTGGGTTGGTGCTCTGAAAAGCCATGTAACTGCATCTAGGTCTGTTCAGCTTTCTTTTAAGTGTTACCATAGAACGTCACTGGCACTATTATGTTTAATTGGGCTCATAATGGTTGTTCTAGAACAATCTGGTCACAAACCTCCAAGTTGTTTTTGTGAGCAAGTAGCAATGCAAATAGGATGGTGGTGGTCATCAAACTTGGGCTTCTCAAGTTCAGCGGCTCCCTGAGCAGTGGCTCCCCCTCAGCCTCTCGCCTTCCATTGCTCGTTATTGTTGCAGTGTCCCCTGTGGCGCCCTCTCGGCTTGGCGCCCAGTAAGTGCAAACTGGTCACACACCCTTAAATCTGCCTCTGGTGTTCATTGAGGGAGTTGGGTATGTTTAGCCTGAAGAAGAGAAGACTGAGAGGTGATAGGACAGTCATCTTCAAATATCTGAAGGTCTGCCACATGGAAGATACGGAGCAAGTTTGTTTTCTGCTGCTCCAGAGGCTAGGCCCTGATCCAATGGCTTCAAAGGAGAAGAAATGAGATTCCAACTAAACATTTGGACAAACCTTCTGATGGTAAGAGCTGTTCAGCAGTGGAATGAATGTACTACATCGGAAGGTGGTGGACTCTTCTTCACTGGAGCTTCTAAAGCAGAGGCTGGATGACCATCTGGCAGGTAGTCTTTAGTTGCGATTCCTGCATTGTATGGGGTTGGACAGGGCGACTCTTGGGGTCCCTTCCAACCTTATACATTGGTTCCTCAGGTTAAGAACTTAATTCGTTCTGGAGGTCCGTACTTAACCTGAAACTGTTCTTAACCTGAAGCACCACTTTATCTAATGGGGCCTCCTGCTGTCACTGCACTGCCGGAGCACGATTTCTGTTCTCATCCTGAAGCAAAGTTCTTAACCTGAGGTACTATTTCTGGGTTAGCAGAGTCTCTAACCTGAAGCGTCTGTAACCTGAAGTGTCTGTAACCCGAGGTACCACTGTAGTTGATTTCAGGTGAATTGTGCCAATTGACTGTATTTTCTTTCTACAGAAGGATACACCACTGCATGAAAGTCCTATAGTGATCATACTGTATTCTTAGTACTTTTTTATATTACAAAACCAAATGTCCACCCGCCCTAATTCAGTTCCATAGCAATTAGGATAGCAGTATAGCAGTTCAGCATCCTGTTCACAGAGTGGCCAACCAGATGCCTATGAGAAACCTGCAAGCATGATTCCTAGCCACCCAAAAAGCCTAATTTTCACAGGGGAATGAATGACCCTGTAAAAGCAAGGGAGGAGTTGGGGGCCACACTTTTAGCACAAGGTAGAGCTCTATGTGTGTTGACTTTATGCTAGATGATTGAAGCAGGGATTTTCAAGCCCTAATAGCACCACCCAAAGAACAGCTGTCTGCAGAATGCTGTAGACCCACCTATAATCACCTCCAGGGGAGGCACCAGCAATTCAAAGGTAGCGTTGCCATGAAAGAGTTGCAATGATGGGTCTGACAACCAAATCCTAATCCTGAGGAGAATTAAGTATAGAAGCATGCTTGCAACTCAGCATTCTTAGAATTACGGCTTTACCTGGAAATCCAGTGTCTTAAAAGGTGTTCCTTTATGTGCCATATGCTTTGAAACTTTTCTGTTATCTTTTTTTATTCTCCCTTCCCCTTAAATCTCTGGTACGAACTACCCTGCCGTTTATTTATTCAGGTGGTGGTGGATTGTCACGACCAGCCTGTGCAGTATAGCAACATTGAGCATGAGTATGCTTTGAATTAAAAGAGTGGTGACATGAAAGATTAACTCTTTCCTCTTATCCACACCCTTTTCCTTGCACCCCCACCCCATAATGTCGTCACCACAAAAATAAAGAATTCCAGAGCCCACACAGGAAACATTTCTTCATTCCTCCATGTTATCGTTACATCCTGATTGCCAAATACAACAGGAATCAGACTAAGTGCTGTGGATTATGAGTGACAAAAACAATCCATTATTTCATGGCTCCTCCCATAGGCTCCTGACCTCCACAGTTATCCAGTCAGCTTGTGCTCTTTGGCTGCAAAGTTCAGCGTGCATGCAGCTCAGTGTAGTTGTTTTCTACTTTACAATGAGCCTTCCCCCTTCCAACTTTTTGCACTGGAAACAGCAGGTGTACTTATCTTTAAATCCTGTGAAGATTTAGTGTACTGTTTACCCTCTCCCTCTGGGCTATATACCTTTTATATTGCATAAGTATATGCAATTAAAAGCTCCTTCGGTGCAATAACCAATAATGGTTCCTCCCCATTGCTACTCAGTGCAGTTGGCCAGAGTGGCTTTCTCTCAATGCTACTTGTGCACTTAGTCACAGTGTCACTCCCACCCAGGAATAATGGGCCATTCATCCCATCGGAAGCAGTAAGCTCAGTCAAAGTGATCAGACTACTGTGGAATACAAGCTGTTCTTAACTACAACCAGGCTCAGGAAGTGTAGGAATAGGACTACTCTTCATTGATGTCTTGCTTCTGGGTGTGGCTAATATAAAATACAGCAAGTCAAAGAGAGGTATTTGTGGTGATTTTTTGTTGGTGAACAAGAAAAGCTTTCTGGATTGAGAATGTGGAATGTGCCGTACTCCATGTGTCTAGTTGGTTTCAAATGAGATCCAGATACCTTTCTTACACCTGTAAAAAGTCAGACTAGTGATCTATGTGTGTGTGTGCATGGAATGGCGTATCAACAAACACCAGCCCAGCTGACCTTGCTTAGTTTTATAACAAATATCTGCCAGCATTGGTTTTTATTATACATGAACCATGACAACAGACATGAGGGATCTGTAGGATGAAAAGAAATAGGAAAAGAGGGGAACCTTGTTTGTATACCTTATGGCACAGCTCCAGTTTAGACTAGGTTTCCAATGGCATAACAGTTTGCTTGAGCAAAATTATCGGGAAAGATTTACAATCCGTATAAAATGTCAAGTTTACGCAATTTGTTTCAGATATTTTGGCTGCCTTGTGTGTATGTGTAGGCATGGCTTTGGGTGGGATAACAAGGCTGATGCCATTTTATAAATAAAGGCTGGTCTCTTTTTTAAGTTGCAATAGCTGAGAAGTTCTTCACACCCCAAAATTGGGCTCCTCATCCTATGGAAAGACAGGCATGTGAATGCATGAGGAACTTTCATGCACAGTATAAAGAATACACCATGTATAGCCTTCCACAGGTGGATACATAGCAGTTGAATTACCAAAGTTTATAATGTGGAATGACTGGTGAAGGTTTTGATGTGTTTAAACAAAAGCATGTTTGACCTAGATAATCATGCAACTGTGTGGCCGCTATGGCAGAAGCTGTCACATAACTGTAGTGCTTATTGCTAATTCACCTAGAGGTAACGGAGCAGAGGCCTATAAATTATTTTTGCAAAAATGCTTCCCTGTCGTTCTTGCTTCCATGACTGCCTGCCCACCCCCACCCCCAAAAAGTGGCTCTACAGAGAAATGCCAGATGTCAAGCTTGCCTATGTGCCATCATGTACCACGTCTTCACTGGAATCCCTCATCCCAGTGGCTGAGTCAAAGATGCTCACCTGTCCATTGTTGTTGCTGAAAGCAAATCTTGTTTGGTGTTGTTATTCAGAGTAATATTTGGAAACCTTCCCTCTTGCACCTAGTCAACCTTCCCTGTAGAATGTATCAAGGATGGGGAACCTGTGGCCCTTCCCCATGCTGCTAGATTCCAACCCTCACCACCCCCAGCCAGCATGACTAATTGTCAGGGGGTGAAGAGAGTTGTAGGCCGCAATATCTGTAAGGGCACCATGATGGCTACCCCTGGGTTTATGGCCTTTGCTCTGGAGATGGTATGTCTTTTTATATTCTTTGTTGTCGTCATTAGCTTACTTTCCTCCCCTTTTCTCTTGTTTCTTGATGGAACACACCAGATAGCAAGGTTCCTTGTTGCCTTCATCACATTAAGGAAAGAGGTCTCTCCATTTCCTTAGGGATGCAGGCTGAGAAATCTTGCTGACTTCTGACGAGAGCAAGGCAGGGCTGCAAGTCCCTTCAGGCTACACAAACTCACATCCAAGCTGCAAGAGTAGCTGGGCTGCCTGCATCTGGGCATTAAGCAAACTGACTTTATTTATTTATTTAGAGTGGCTGGAAAGTCAGGAGGCCACGTTGTTTAGAACTACGCTCTGTTCCTACAAGAAGAGGAGTCCCACTTGATCTAAAATGTAAGGCGAAGGCTAGAACAAGGCTATATAATAAGGATTTAAACACTGTTCCTGTACACAATGGCAGCAAAAATTAGAGCGCTGCCTGGAGACCTACTTACTGCGCAGGGTCGAAGCTGCTGACTAGTGTGAGCAACCCAGATTGATTGAGAGTCTCTTCACTCTTTATGTAGCTACTCTGCTTGTTTACTGCAGATAATAAATAATATCTGTGCTGTGTTTAAAAGAAGAAAAAAGCAAAAAAAAAAAAAAAGAGATAAGAACAAATGGTATAAAAATGCCAACTGGATATCTAATTATAAGGTGTCACCTCACAAGAAAGTTTCCTGCAATAGCAGGATTTTCAGTGGACACCTCAGATGCCTCACTGATGGTTCCAGTCCAGCTTCTCAGCTTTTGTAATCTAGGGGGCCACCATGTTAAAAGCACTATTGTGAGTAGATAAATCTGATACAGTTGGGTGCCGTCAACCATGTCTCCATTGCAGACTTTAAGGGCAGGGCAGGGGTACTGTAAGGAGTAAGGCGGTCTTTGAAATACACTGCTGCCTGGTATGCTTTACATACCTTGAACTTGGCTCCGTAGCAGATTGGCAGCCAACACACATCTCTCAGCACAGAGGTTATATGATGGCTGATGCATTACACCAATTGAACTTTATTAGTGCTTGGACCATCAGTTGTGCAATAGCCCCACATATTCGCCTTTACTCCATGTTCTGCTGGGTCCATATGTAAAGAGTAGATGCACATCTTACCTTTACATTTTGCCCATTAAATTCCAAGGCAACACAAACATTATGGCCAACATGATTGCTATGTGAAGCAGCTATAGTGTTTGTAGCAGGCAGCCATTACAACCTCTTGGAGATGAAATGTTTAGAGGTTTCCTGTAAGCCAAGCCTATAGAAGAGTTTGCTTGATCTCCATGGATCACTCTTCCAGCCCAGGTTTGCCAGTTCTGTTGATCACACATGGCAAAGGGTGTGGGTAGTTTGGAGGAATAAATTGGGCGGGGTGGAGTCACGCAGCAGTGTTTGTATGTATTAGGTCACACAAGATAGAATCTGGTTATCTAGCAGAGATAGTTAAATCCAGAAGATTTCAAATTATTTAAAAGCTGCTATATGTTTTGTCTTAAAATGAGAGCGTGAGAGAGAAAGAGAGTGCAAAACTATTTAATGAAGTGGTTTCTGCAAATCTACAAATTTGGGACTGAGAAAGGCCCCGAAAAAGCCTTTGATTTAAACCTCCAAAATAATGGTGCACTCAAACATCCAAGATCTTCATAATGTCTGTGCAGACAGCATGCTCCCCCACCCCACCCCGCCAGACTGCTTTTTGAAGTTTGTTTATATGTCTACTGAGCTGACAAGTTATGGGATTCCTTTTACCCTATTATTATGTTCCCTAGTACACAACATCTTAATTATTGGACACTCTCCAAATACTTTTTCTTTTGAAGAGCCTTCCATCAACGGGAAAAGCAGCAGATAATAGTCCTTAAGCGGAGTTAAGCGCAACATGATGACTACAAATGCATTCTTGTGGCTTAAGTCTGGGCTGATTTCATTTAGTGTTAAAAACATTGGCTTGGAAAAAAGCAGGGGCATTTTACACTGCCGATAGGGCATTCCCAAGCTAAACCTCAGATGTTTCGGTGGTGGTTATCTATTTGGAGCAAAGAGAGGCTCTCATCCTGACTACAGCAAAAATAATTTTTGCAGACTTCGAAAAACCACTTATTGGAGTAAGGATTTGCACAAACACTTTCTTGTGTTTTGATTGACATCTCATAGTAAACCATAACTTGAAATGTTAGATGATGGTAAATACATAGCATACATGCAGACTAAGGGCTGGTTGATACAACCATTATTTATGATGATTAACAACTATTCAAACCGCCACTTTATGGGGCTTCCATTCAAGGAAAAAAGCAACACCCAGCACCTCTTCCCTCTTTTCAATTTCTCCTGTTGATATAATTTTTACCTAACTGGCTTAAACTTTCATGGCTCCTTCTGCTTATTTTATATTGTTTAAAAGCGTATTTATTTATTTATTATTGAAATAAATACATTCATTTATTTTTTAAGTGATAAAAACGGTGTGTGTGTGTGAGGAAAGCTTGATCATACAATAAGGAATAGGATAGATATTCCCTACTTTAATATTGTGATTAAAAGGGACGGAGAGTACGATCTTTTGAAGGGTCCTAGCTTCTAGGATAAGAATTTTTCAAGATTCATCTGAATTTAGCTACTACCCCTCATCAAAAATATGTGCATACGTACCCTCTCCCTTCCACCTTCCCCCAGGTGCCAATGTCTGTTTTCTCCAGACTTTGTTGTCATATGACAAGCCAGGCCAGCAAGCTGAAAGGTGACTGCTGGAATCTTCCCATTCCTCTCAGCTGTCAAGTTGATTCAGCTCAAGACCTGGCCTGTGGAAAGCTGTGCAGAAGAGGCTGAGGCCGTGTGCGCTGTTTTCCCACTGATGTATAATTCCTGGCAGAATGGTTACAGTTGCTGTGTTTGAGGAACAGAAATTTTGATTAATAGAATAGACAGGAAGTAGATGGGGGGGGAATCCGCCTCTCACACACTGTGTCTTGCCTTTTTTTGAGAAGATCAGGAACAATAGTATCCTTGAGCTAATTTTTTCAGGAACTGTCTCTTCTTCTCTGTTGTTGGGGCACTGAGAGGGTTCCCACAAGGCAGAAATGCAGCACGGTATCTAGATAGACAGTTAAGTGAGTGCGATGCCTTTTAGCCATGCAATGTGATTTCCCTGCCCTCTCCTCTCCCCACACCTCCTACATCTTCTCTGCTGTTTCCCCAGCCCTCTGGAGCAGATTTAAGGGACATGGTGGGCATGTGGGGAAAGGAGAGGATTCAGAAATTACCACCCATAGCCTTGGAAGAAGGTTGTTCTTTCCTTATTTCCCTTTTACCTGCAAGACAACTACCCTTGTCATTAGGAATAGATGAATCTGTCCATTTTGGTTTCTATCAGTTTCTCATTTTTTTCAAAGCTTACGTTCATTTTTGCATTATAAACATGTTCAAGCAGGGCATTTTTGTACCTAATTCTGTATGCAATTATCATTAACACCATTAACAATATATTGCCTAGTATTTTATTTATTTATTATATTTATATCCCACCCTTCTTCCACGAAGCAGCAGGGTAGCAGTTTTTCCAATCATTTTCTCTCAATACATTGCACTTTTGTATATGTGTTTCTCTACTAAATTCTCTTTTACAAAATAATAAGTTTAAAAAAATGTTATTAACATAAAATCAAACACACAAATTAAACAAAAAAATGTATTAAGAGTTACAAAGCTTAGGTTGCATTTTCCAAATAGAGATCAGATAATGTAGAAAAATAAAAGTAGAAAAACACATTGTAAAAGCCAGATTTTGTGAGATGATATATTTTTGTTTATCCAAATTTGACACATAAGAAATGAAATCCCACCAAACAGTGTGGAAATAGTCTATCTCTTCCTTACCCTTGGAAACTCATAATTTGTGAGTTCTTTTCTGTGTAACAGCCAGAATCCATGTAGTCTTCTACCACAATAAGAATTTTGAGTCCTGCAGCGTCTTCCATTTCTGAGCCAAAGAAGCTGGTAAGAAATTCCTTAGATCAGAAAAGTACTGTTTGATCATCCCATAAGTTCAAAAGTGCAAGTTGTGGGGAAGCTTGGATGGGGCATTCACTTCTACTTTTTTTGATGCTTGTTCAAAAATATCAATCCAAGCTTTTGATGCCAGAGGGCATTCTCTTTTTGTATGCATCTTTAGTTAGAGAACTGCATGACAACATTCAGAGGATTGCGAAGGATGGCTGTGTTTTAGTGTGCAGATTGGTTTAGGACTAGGATATTGTGAACAGAACAGAATTTGTCCCTCATCCATGCTTGTACCTTACACAATCCAAGCATCTTCAGAATCTAAGACTGCCGTCCTATGTAGTCCTACATACCAGGAAGTAACCTTTGTTGAGGAATTGGTGATTAATCTATGGAATATGGGGGTGACCAGCTTTTAAAAATTAGATAAACTCATGGAGTAGAAGTTTATTAATGATTACCAGTCATAATAGCTATAGGGAACTACCAGATTCTGCCTCTGAATACCAGTTGTTGGCAATGACAGGTGAGGAGAGCACTGTTGCTCTCATATCCTGCTTGAACCATAGGCACCCAAGTTGGTCACTGCGAGAACAGGATGCTTAACTTAAATGGATCTTAAAGGTAAAGGGACCCCTGACCATTAGGTCCAGTCGTGACCGACTCTGGGGTTGCGGTGCTCATCTCGCTTTATTGGCCAAGGGAGCCGGCGTACAGCTTCCGGGTCATGTGGCCAGCATGACTAAGCCACTTTGGGCGAACCAGAGCAGCGCACAGAAACACCGTTTACCTTCCCACTGGAGGTACCTTCCCACCTATTTATCTACTTGCACTTTAACATGCTTTCGAACTGCTAGGTTGGCAGGAGCAGGGACTGAGCAACAGGAGCTCACCCCGTCGTGGGGATTTGAACCACCAACCTTCTGATTGGCAAGTCCTAGGCTCTGTGGTTTAACCCACCGTGCCACCCATGCCACTTACTTCTCAGTAAATAAATATACATGGGATTGTGCACTAAAAACACAACCTAACAATAAACATTGCTGCCATCTTGTTTTATTCTTTTGTTATGAGAGAAGGGCAGGCAGACCTTGAGTCAGAATCATGATACCACCCTCTCTTTAAGCCTAAAACAAAAACAAGCACCATGAGAGCAAAGCCTTTCAAAGGCCTAAGTACCAGCTGGTTCCCCTTGACAGAGCTGACTCCTCTTAAAATGTGAAACCAAGCAACCAAAGCAGTCACTTTCACAAAAACGGGACACAGCCCTGAATATTAATCAAAACGTTTCAGAGGCATAAAATGAAATAACATAAAATGATAACTTCTAGCCCATTACTTGGCTACAGATAAAGAACATCAGCCAAGGCTTGCAAGCTTGTATTTCATCTCTCCATCCTTTAGTTCAAAGTACTGGCTGCCAACCAATTTCAGGACCCAATTCTAAGTGTTGGCTTTGGCTCAGGACCATAATACCTCCAGGACCGCTTCTCCTCATATGCACTGACCTGGACCCTGCAATAATCTTTGAAGGTCCTTCTTCAGGTGCCTTCTCCACGAGAGGTCCAGAGGGCAGCAGCACGAGAACGGGCCTTATCTGCAGTGGCTCCCTGTTTGTGGAATGCTCTCCTGGTGCATCTTTAGGCACCAGGTGAAAATGTTCCTCTTGAACCAGGTCTTTGACTAATTAAAAAATCTGTGGCCATTTAAACTTGTTTCATTTGTTACTATGGTATGTATTTTTATATTGTAAACCACCCTGTGATATTCAGATGAAGAGCAGCATAGAAATTTAATAAATAAATGGATTAGATTTTAAAACTCCAAGGTGGAGTTTGCCATGTAAGGATTTCCTTTGCTGTTCCAGCTGACACACAGTCATAAATTGTTATGCAGTTTTTAAGACACGTAAAGACTAAAGACCTTTCTCATTTATTTATTTTTGAAGATACAACATCCAATGCAGGTTTAGCAGGTGTGGCTTCCAAACTTTCACTGCAATAATCCAAGAAAGTAAATAGGGATTTTATGGTAGGTCACTGGGAGATTTACAGTAGATCTTTGAGGGTGTCTGAGTCCCAGTAGTTTCCTAATAGCAAACCAAATTAGCAGTGGAAGGAGAAACCTCTGCAGTTGCTGCCCCACTTCTCTCACAGCCTCAGTTTTCCTCACCTGTATAATAGGCATATTCAATGGCTGCCTTTCACCAGGTGTTTGTGTAATTCTACTCACCTGCAGTAACTGAGCAGCTTTATAATGCATATATAGGTCATCCCAACATATGGTTCCTGTTGCAGTAGGTCCTTTATTTATTTATTGGCATTCATATTCACCATGAGGTCCCAGGGTGGGTTAGAACAATTTAAAAATGTTTTTACCTCCTACCACACTGTTTTGCACCTTGTGGCAGTGAGTGGAATTTAGCATACTGGTTATAAAGACTGGCGGAGAGAGGTTAGACCCTACAAGCGAGCCTAGTATCTGCTTTTCTCTGCAGTAGGTCCTTTGGCATCTTAGATGCTGTTAGTGTGCCCACCTTTTTGATACTTTTTAATATTCTAATTGAAAATCCAGCAGGAGGGAGGAAAGTGCCAGAGAATACAGCCCCTCCCCCAGGCAGTGAGACTTTCTGAGCTCTAGATAATCCAACAATTAACCAGCCAGGAGACTGGATAAGGGAGAGGAAAGAGAACACTATTTGTGACATGCAGATGGATTATAGAATGACTGAATTTGCAGACTGATAAGCCTTCCTGACTCCCAACTGAATTTGTACTTTAAATATGGCAGTAGAGCCAGGCATCCTTATTTTATAATGTTGCTAATATATTTTGAATATTGTGCAAACAGCATCAGTAAAACTTTAGTTCTCTGTGGCAGGTTTCTTCCAGATTTAGCATGCCGCATAAACCAGGCCACCTACCGCAAGTTGATAAGGAGGAAACTAACTCATGTGAGGAAGAAAACAGGTGATAAAAGAACAGTTTCTGAACTGGAAACTGAGTGGGCTTTTCACCAATGATCGGCTTGCTGGGTGGGGCAGAGTCGCTAGGTTAGCTTCCTGGCAAGTAATAATAACAGTAATTCCAAGTAATTATCATTTATTATTATGTATTGAATTTATAGACAGTCGTACCTTGGAAGTCGAATGGAATCCGTTCCATTCAGGAAGTCGGACATTCGGCTTCCAAAAGAACGTTCAAAAACCGGAACACTCACTTCCGGGTTTTGATCATTCAGGAGTGGATTTCTTTGGGAGCCAAGGCATTCGAGATCCAAGGTATGACTGTACTGCCCTATACCTGGAGGTCTCAGGGTGGTTCACAAAAAAGAGTAATAATAACAGTAATAATAACAATAATTTTATTATTTATGTCTCACCTGTCTGGCTGGATCACCCTAGCCATCCTGGGCATTTTCCAGCACACATAAAAACATCAAACATTAATATCTTCCCTGTACATTATGCATTTAAATATTCAGATGTCTTTTAAAAGTCAAATAGTTATTTATGTCCTTGACATCTGATGGGAGGGCATCCCACAGGGCAGGTGCCACTACTGAGAAGGCCCTCTGTCTGGTTCCCTGTAACTTCACTTCTCTCAGGGAAGGAACTGGCAGAAGTCCTTTGGAGATGGACCTCAGTGTCTGGGCTGAATGATGGGGGTGGAGATGCTCCTTTAAGTATACAAGTACAAAGGTCAGCATCAACAATTTGAATTGTGCTTGGAAACAGTCCTCCTCCACATGTTATTCTTCCAAGATGTTTTGGCTGCACATGGAATTGCTTGTGGGTCACTGTGAATTCCACTCACCAGAGATAACTGTGAGGGACGTGTCAACTCAAAATCCCCCGAGAAGTTCAGAGCATGTGAGAGAACATACAGTCACTGGGTAACTCAGAACCAGTCACATGCTCTCAGGCTAACCTACCTTGCAGGGTTCTTGGGAAACAAAATAGGGGAGGGGGAAATAGAACCAAGAAGGCAACCTTGAACTTCTCAGAGGAAAGACAGGCTATTTGTTGTTGTTTAGTCGTGTCCGACTCTTCGTGACCCCATGGACCAGAGCACCCCAGGCACTCCTGTCTTCCACTGCCTCCCGCAGCTTGGTCAGACTCATGTTAGTAGCTTCGAGAACACCATCCAACCATCTCGTCCTCTGTCGTTCCCTTCTCCTTGTGCCCTCCATCTTTCCCAACATCAGGGTCTTTTCCAGGGAGTCTTCTCTTCTCATGAGGTGGCCAAAGTATTGGAGCCTCAGCTTCACGATCTGTCCTTCCAGTGAGCACTCAGGGCTGATTTCCTTAAGAATGGATACGTTTGATCTTCTTGCAGTCCATGGGACTCTCAAGAGTCTCCTCCAGCACCATAATTCAAAAGCATCAAGACAGGCTATAAACGTAGTTAATTATAATCATGGGCTCAGGTTGTATATTTGCGAAAATAAGCTGTAAATCATAAAGACACTACAGTCTCCACTGTCCCTCATTCCGAGGAATCCAAACCCTGGGTAAGCGCCTGGAATCTCGCACCACTCAGAGATGATCAGGCCTTTCCTGTTGCCAAGCAGCAATATTTCATCACATACAGTGTCAGGCTTTCAAGAGAACTGACATTAATAGCAGTGTCTTTGGCTGCATCTCCATGATATTTCGTGATGCGTGAAGCGCACAGGGGCAGAGCTCAGGAAGCGCTCGCTCTTTGTGCCAAGTGCAATAAGCACAGTGAGGGGTCGGAAACTTTCTTCCTCCTTTCACCGCACCGTCCAATCTTGCAGTGGGAAAGTTTCAGCCGACCTGTTATTAAACTCTCTTGAGCTTTGGTCAACACAACGCAGCACACACTTATTGGAGATTGCAGGTTAGAAAATTATCTCGCGGAGACGAAGCCTTTTCGTTACCAGCTGGGCTTTCAACAGCATAAGTGATCAAGGCTGGACACAGGTTTGGGAATGGTACCTGCTGCCGAAATATTACCACTGAACAAGCATTGGGAGGGGCAGGCCCTTCGCCCAGTTTGAGGTCAGCAGAAAAAGCCTTCCATGGAGGATTGCTGCCTGGGATCCCCCGCAGGGAAAATGTGAGCTGTTGTGCTTGGCTAAGGTTCTTCCTGCATTCGATGGGCTCCTGGGGTCTCCATGATTAGGCTGGAAGTGGAGAGAAGACAAGCGCCTTCTGCCATGGCTAGGAAACCGCTCCATGCAGCTTGCAGTGTGCCTTTGAGCTGCAGGAGCCTCCTCTCTTAATTCCTGACCAGGGATGAGGGAGAAATGTGATTCAGTTCGCAATTATAGGCAAGCCTGCCTAATTCGCTCTTTCCTAAATTATATACGAACTGAAACACAGCCATCCTTCCCAATTTTGCAATGCAGCTCTCCAGTACAAAAATGCACGGGGGAAGCAGACATAAAAATGTGTATGTTAGTGATGCTAGCATGCCAAAATGCATCATATAAGAGAAATTGCTTTGGGAAAATGCGTATATTAAGATAAATTTGCACAAAAATAGTGGTGAATTTTCACAAGGACTTTAAAAAACCCCACAAACTTATGTGGAGAACTGTACTAAAGAGAGGAAACATGGGAAAGAGAGAACCTGAAATTGTCAGATTCTCCCATCCCTGATGCAAAAGTTGGGGCCTTGAGTTCCCCCCTAGAGGGGCTCAGACTTCTTTGCCCTGCTTCTCAACCCCATGCCTAGTAGAGGGAGCCACTGGAGGATGCCACTTTCACTGTGTTTCTGTGATATTGATCTCAGTTCCTTGGCAGAATTGTCTTTCCTTCCCTGTGTGGTTCTTGAATCCTTATCCTAGGCATGCTCTGTGTTCACTATTCAGCACCCCAGCTCAGAAAGTTACATGGGTGCTCTGTTGCATGTCTTCTTCCTCCCCTTTGTATGTATTGTGCTCATGAAGCAGGGGGTTGTGAAATAATAATGACCTGTTTTTGTGTGCTCCATAATGGTTGTAAAGAACTTGTAAATTCAAGAAAGACTATAGAAGATGTTTGGTGTACTTATTTATATGATTCTATGGGAATATTAATCTATATGATTGTTGTTATTATTCTTAGGCAGCCAACACTAGCCCAGCAGTGCAGCTGCTTTTTTCTACGCTTCTCTATAATTCAGCTGTATGCATTGCCAATCTAAAAATAAACATGACTGAGGCTTTTGGCACTTCTTTTTGTAGTGAGATCTCTGGAGCCTAGCATGGTGCCTGGTTTTTTTGTTGTTGTTTTTTTTGCAAATGCTTTAGCGCTCCAGCCCAGTGTGGCGGGTGGGCAGAATGGGAGTCTGAGGTAGTTTGGGCCTATATGACAAGTTCTGAAAAGAGACTGGACTTAGAGATGCAATGTTGTGATGGGGGGGGGGGAGGAACATGTGAGAGCTTTTCTAATGACTTCTTAACTAATTGACTTGACTTTTGTTGGGAGACAGCCAGAGGCTGAAAGGGATTAAAACTGTTAAAAATGAAACACTTTGATGTGGCTGAAATCCTATTAAATTTTGGATAGAGGATTTCTTTAGCAATGTTATATCTTAACCACAAAAGCCTCACACGGAGAGCTGCTCACATAAAATTCTGCTTGATTCCTCCACCCCACCCCTCTCCTTATTTTTAAGGAGGAAAGGAATCTGCCAAGGAGCATACTTTTAGAACGGACTCGTTTTTAGATGTTCAGAGGGCGTGTCTGACAAAGCTTCTGTGCAGTCTAGGATGAGGAAGAGCAAATGCATTGTTCACTGCTCAGAACTTTGATCCAAAATAAGCCTTTCTAGAGGCAAGGAGACTTTCCTGGCCAGAATGCCATTTTGTGTGCTCCCTTTGTCTAAGCAAGGAGGTGGGTAAATTCATGGCTGCCATCCTTAAGGTCACCTGTTACAAGCCTGATTCCAGACAGGGTTCTAGAAAGGCTTTATTGACCTGTGTTTAACCACTGTGAAGCTGATAGTTTTTGGTAAGGGGATGGGTATTGTGGTCATTTCTAGGTATGTGATTAGACGTTTATGGTGATCATTGTCGTCTGGTTTCCTCCAACATTATAGTTCTTTTGTTAGCTTCATTCCATTGAGGTGTTGCCTGATGCAGAATGTACCAAGGCATTCTACCACCTGAAGTGAGGCCCAAATACTATGGTCAGTACCATTCAGACACCTTATTGTTTATTTAGAACATCGTAACAGGTTATCATAACCAATCTCAGGACAGGATACAATAAAGTAAAGCTCATCCAAATGAAACAGTCACAGTAAGAAAGGCACTTAATGACAAAAGCAGGCAAGGCAGAATATAATTAAAATCCAGGTCCCTAAAACACAGAGCAGGCAACAACCTCCAGCAATAACAAACTAAAACTAATATCCCGCCGACGCCTAAGCAAACAAATGGGTTCATCCTATCCCCCAGAGGGCTGCCTGAAGGAGGTCACTTCATCCTGCTGCCTGGCAGGTCCAGCCGTCCTTTTCAAAGTGCCAAAGATTAATTACTTGTCTCATCATAATGTTAAGTATGCTTCAGATGACCTAAATTTTGAGACATTTGGAAATGAAACCAATTTTATTTCATGCACAGTAATAAGAGAATCCCATAATAAAGCCTGAGAGAGGAAGGCTTCCAACTGAAGGATTTCCGCTCCACATTACATCTTGTGTAGTGACCTAAATGGCAGAGACAGACAGTCATTTCCTGATCAGCTCAGGCTGTGCAGTGACTGTGCTGAAGTCACTTGTGTTGTAATATGTCAAAGAGGCCTTTGGTGCTATAACGCTATAACTGGGTGGGTGTTCATACTAACCATGCTCTGCCTCCATGGTTGGAGGTGGTTTGCTTCTGAACAGCAGTTGCTTGAAACCGGGAGGGGTTTCCCACAGGTAATCTGCTTGGCCACTTTGCGAACAGGAAGTAGACAGGTATTATCCTGATCCAGCAGTCTCTTCTTATGTTCTGTCCTAAAAGCAGGGCTGCATGCATGTCATACTAAGTAATGGTTTGGAAATAGAGCCCACAGACAGAGCCCAGAAAAACCGGGTATCCAGATAGGATGCAATAATCTAGAAAGTTACCCCATAGCAGTGGGGGGGGGGCAGTCCTGCTCCTTGCAGTAAGACTTCTTTTGAATTTCCCTGCAGCTCAGAACCAAGTGGATGCTTCCTTGGCAGTTGAAGAAAAAATCAGAAAGCAGGTAGTCAAGGCAAGATGAAAAGCAAGGAAACTGTTGTACTCCAGAACATTTTAGGACGATGGCCCAGTAAGATGGGGTGATTGGAATTAGGGCATCTCTCTGTGCATGCTTGTATCTGAGTGAATTTGCCCTTGTATGTGAAATTTTGCACATGAGGCTGTAATTTATGGATCGAGTATGGGCCAACAGAAGAGTTAACCTCCCCATGCTCTTAATAGCATCACATATTTTTCCCTGATGGTACAAAAGATGTCTGGCATTTGTCCTGTTGGTCAGATCTGTAGTTTCATGGCAATTGTGGGAGCGAAAATGTTTACCACAAACGCTTAGATCCAGAAAATTTGGAAACTTGGATTCTAGAGTCAGTTTTATATGACCCAACGTAGTCTGTTATTATGAGTAACCCTGGGAAATATGCTTTCTGCTCCTTAAGGGAAAACGTGGAATAAATGCAAAGTTTTATCTTAACAGAAGTTCTAGCATAATGTATGATAATATGTAAGGATGCACCAACAAATTAAACTGTTTCCTTTCCAGGAACCACAAGCCTTTGTGCCAGTGGTCATTTAACATTTCCTGGCAAGGGACAAAATGATACAACATTCCCTTGATGTCGATCCAATTCTCTTCTGGTGGACGAATCCCTGAGAAGGCTGGCCTGTGATCTGTGCTAGCTGCGAATCTCCCATTCCCTTTGTAGCAGAGTCAGCCTCTACTCTTCATCCATAATTTAGCCCATTTTCCATCCCCAGTGTAACACACAGAACGAGCCAAAAGTGCATTTCCTTAAGCTTCCACAAAGGGCGATAAGAGTTCACTCTGCACCATGAGATGAGTTCTAGAATGCTTGAGCCAAGATGGTACAGATCTACTTTGAGAGTTCAGAGGAATAACATCCACTTTATTAAGATCAAAGTTTGTGACATTTGATGCTGCTTATGGTCCTCCGTGGGGTTTTTTATTTGTTATGAGAGTACTATAACAGAAGCATTGATTCAGGACTTCTTGTTGTGATAACCCTAAACATTGTTAGAGAAAAGGCAAGCAAAGAGGTAGACAGTATTTTTGTTACCATGGGTTGTTGTTGCTTTTGGAAGGGATGCATAAAAATGAAAAAGGCTCTTGAGTTTCACACAGATTTAATACATATGCAATTAGAAGAAAACAGGAAAACAATATGGCACAGATGATGCTTGTACACTGATGTGCAAGATTAATCTACATCTCAAGTATACTGGGAAATGTCTCACAAGGCAGAGTCTGGGTCAAGGCTTTCCCTCAGTATGTATGTCATCACAGCCCCTGGCCCTATCAGGATATGCCTTGTTACTCTCTCTTGATTATTTTAGCAGCCATATTGTGCGTACTTTTTGTTTCAAGATTTTTAACAAATCCTACATAAAAGTAGCCATACAAAATTCAAGAGAGAGGTAAGTTTGAAAAGTGCTGATTTGTAATTCTCATATTACTGAATTATGGTTGTAAGACTGAGGGGGTCGGCATTATTTTGACTTGTTTTCATGTGTGGCTAGATCTTTCCATTCTTTTGAAATCCTTCACATAGGCCTTGCTGACATGTATATTCGCCACCAAATTCTTACACATCAGCAGCAACAAGCCTTATGAAGGAACTGTGCATGTTTAGCCTGGTAAAAGGGAGACTAAGAGGAGGTATGAAAGCCATCTTCAGATATCTAAAGAGCTGTCACAAACAAGTCCATTTCTAGTAAACCGGGATTGATGTTTGGAATTTTCTTAAATTGTTGCTTTGTGTACATGGGCAATGCCAGTGTATGAATGCTGCAGATTATATAAACTAGCCTTTGCCAAAGCTGGTGCCCTCAGAAATTTTGGGTGGCAGCTTCTGTGATCCCTAGGTAGATGGGAGCTTCCATTTCTGCAAGTTTGCAGGTTTAATTTCATTCAGTACTTGGGGGGACAAACCAAGAAGTAATGGTTGTGGGAAGGATTCGGTGCACTGTGGCTAATTGTGCATGAAAAATGATCAGTGCCATGTAAGGTCCAACCCTCTCATGCATGATCAGAAAGTGTTTCCACATGGCACCAAGGGTGGGGAGTGGGAGAAACATCCTTCTGACTGTAGCCCTTTCTGCTACCCTGGCCTCTGGGAGCTTTCCAGGGGGTGGAGGGATCTTCCACTAGAAGGGGCCCCTAAGCAGTTCTTGTGTGAATTACTCTGGGATCCTGTCCAATGTGAGCGTTTGAGTTCAAGGGAAAGAGGGATGAGAAAAAATTCTTAAAATAAGTATATGCTTCCATAGCATTGGAATCAATGCCTTGAGGATATGCAGAGTCCAAGAGTTAATGTGAGGTTTTATGGTTTAATGTGTTTAGGGCTTTTCTGCTGCAGTTGTATAAATATGTATTTTGCTTGCTTTTGTTATGCGCCTCGTCACCTGTTTAGAGCTTGATGCTTTCTCTCCTGCTAGTATTTATTTATTTATCTGTCGTCCTTCTTCGGGAAGAGCCTGGTGTGGTTGACTTAAGCTAAAACTACAAATTACTGTGTACACGGAGCTAAAAACATGTCTGTACCCAAGAACTTGAACATGAGTTTGACTGCTTCCTCCTCCTCTCTGACTCTTTTCCCTTTTGTGTTATGTCTTGGGGCTCTTGTTTTGGCTAAAAATTGGGATAGAAATTATACAGGCAACCCCCAATTTGTGCGGGGGGTTGCACTCCTGGCCCCTGCACATGTCAGCAGAGTACACATAAACCCACTCTGCCCCGTTATGCCCCATTATGCCTCACCCCTGTTCCACCCCCATTCTGCCCTCTTCCAGGTCCAAAATGATCTGCGTGTCAGCAGTTACGCATCAGTTGAACATGCGTAAAATGGTCACCAGCTGTATTTCAATGAATGACTCTTTTTTCTGCTTTGTTGTAGAGTAGGTTGGTTTCTCAGCCTGTGGTATTCTGTGCCTTGGTTTATGCCCTAGCCAAGGCACTGTTCTTCCATGCTTGAAGAAGTGGGGTCATTCCTCCCCTCCGACGACTAGTTTGCACTTAATTGCATGAAGAGCATTCCAATGTGATTTCTCTGCCTTTTCTCATGCAAGTGGTTTGTTAGGTGCTGACATGAAGGGTGTGTACCACCTGCATGGAGAAAAGGGGTGTGTGTCTGTCCCTCCTCCAAGAAAAGAAACCACCGCTAACAACTAATCATTTGTAGCAGTCCTGGGAAGAGGATGTTTACACCACTCCCCAACCGAGGCTCCAAATCAGGCTTGTCAGTTACACAGAGTATAAATATGTGCTGAACAACTACATGCCATTGATTATGAGAAAAGTGCACAAGATGGGAGAAGCGCCGTTTGAGTTCACTTTATGGATGACATGATTCATTCATATTCAGAAGAGAGGTGGACCCAGAAGTCAGGGCAAAGCTTTTCTTACAACTATAAATGCTGAACTGTGTTGTGTTTTCATGAATTAAGGGCTCTGGCCCAGATTTGGTGTTGCTGAGGAAGATTGCTTCTGTGTGTCTAAAAATACAACACATACGAGGAGGCTATTTGCACATGAACATGTGATTCGGCCCCAAGTTACTAAGCAAATGTGAACGCAGGCAGTGCTACTTGCAGCATGTCGGGCTGCTGTATGGAAAGAAATGCCAAGCAGCGTAGCATATCTGAAATATGCCGCATATTTGATATCCAAGGAGCGCAACGGAATGAGACAGATATGCACATTGTAAAACAATCATTTTTAAAATACATTCGCTCGTGATATAGAATAAGCAGATGGTAGGTTAAAACTGAAATCTATTTTTGTGATGGTGTCGCTTGCTCTGTCACCAAGGTGCAGATCAGCTTATTTCTTGTAGAGCTGCTAGCTTGTGGCTTTCAGCTTTCACAAAGGGCACTGTATGAGCCTCTGAGGGTCTGTGGATGGTGGTTTAGAGGGTACTTGTGCAAAGGTTTCTGTTTTTAAAAAAGTAACAGCTTTTTCTGAACAAACAGGATGTCTTTTCCATTCCGCTATAACTTTAAAAACAAACAAGCCAATGCTTATTATTCTAATAATCCTATGCAAACTACTTTGCGAGATCTGCCTAAAAAGCAGCATATAAATACTGCAAATAAATAAATATGTTCATCTTTACATTTGCCCAAATATCTCAAATATATAGTTGGGTCAAAAATGGAAACATTCCAACAATACTTTACTGATTGATTGATTGAGTGAGTGAGTGAGTGATTGGTTGATTTAGCATAGTCTGGTCTAAAGTGCCTTGCCTAGAAACCAGTGTGAAACATTGTCCACATTTGTTTGAAAATACTTTCCAGTTGACCTCTTTAGAATTAGCCTTGCTGCAACTATATTCCGTCGCTGAAGAATCTGGGTTAAGCTTCAAAAGAATATCAAGTGGTTGTTGTTGTGATTTAGCTGGACCCATCCTGTAATTACTTCCTGTTCATGACCCCCCAGGGACCAGTACAGGACTGGTGTAAGACTGGCTGTGTACCTTCACTGTCATATTCAAGGGTTGTATTCAGGGTTAAATGCAAATCTCAGGGTTGTGGGTTTGAGCCCCACTTTGGGTGAAAGATTCCTGTTTTGCAGGTGGTTGGACTACCAGAGGATCTTCGTTGTCCTTTCTAACTCTAGAGTTCTGTGATTCTGTGAACCCCATGTGCATAGTGCTCAGATAGACTGCTTTTGAAAATGTGCTTAATTCTTCCATGCTGAAAAGTAAGCAATACATAGAACACATTATTTTAACAACTGCCAATTTATTGCATGCTCTTGTGCCCATTTTGCATCCTTGTTCAGACCAGGTGGTGTTCAGGGCAAGATGCTCCGATTGGCTGGTGTCAATGGGCTACTGAACAAAACTTCTACATCATAGATAGTATGTAATTAGGAGAAGTGGACTGGAGGTTTAGGCTTTGCCTTGTCAATGTAGTAGCAACCTGGGGGGAAGTGGACTTTTAGAAAATATCACATTTCCCGTGAAATCCAGGTGAATACACATAAATCAAAGAATTGCAGTTTGAATTGAGTTATCGCTTCCCTTTAGTAAATTTCAAGTCAAATGATAAAACTTAGAAGTTAAAAAGTTATAGGGCAGAAATTTTTAGGAGGTAAGATTATTTTAGAGTCCTAAATTTGTTCCCTGGCTTCACAAGAGTTAAAGAGAAATATTTTATTGTGATCAAGTACCAAATCCAGGGTCTAAAAGTTTTTTTAAAAGACATAGAGAGGCTTTTGATCTTAGAAATAATTACTTTTTCTCTGATGAAAAGGTGCACTTGAAAACAAAGCCTTACCCTAATATATTCTTAACTAAGCCATTCAAAAAGACACAGATAGGCTCAGCCAAGTCTAGGGAGGGGGAAAACACCATCAAAAAGACAAGCAGATATGTTGAAAGAATTCTTACAATGTTTCTCATGGGCCTCTGTGTCTCTGTTTCTGTTTCCATCTTTTCTTATGATACTAAAAATAAGTTTTTACTGAAAAGGATTAGGATCAGATGTCACTTGTGGGAGTGCAAGAAAGACTCTGTGATGACATGGAATTCTGAAGATATCTCAGGGGAATAATGATGTTCTGACAGTCATCTTGGCCATCTGTCAGTATAAAGAATGAAGTATAAAGAAAGAACTTATCAAGAGTTAAACCCAAGCAAGGCTGGTGTGTAGTCAATCACACTGGGAGGTGGACTTTCCCAAGAAAAGCAGTGGCATAGGCTGCTGCTACAGGAGATCCAAATTTCACCTTGGTCACTCCCAGACTATTTTATGGGATTGTGGCTGATGGACCGGGACTCTGCTGGCTTGCGTATGCAGTAGAGGTTAGCTTAAATCTCCCATGTGTCTGCTGAAGCCAAAGGATACACTTCTCTATGAGTGCATTGGAATGCTACCCCAGACCACTGTTTAGTGCAATGTGAACGAGCCTGGCATGCACCCAATCCCACACACTCTTCTCTCATATTTCTGCATGGCTAAGAGAAGGAATTCTGCAGCTTTAGTGTCTGAGCTGCAGTTCTCCATATCATCCGAACCAGGAATTAACATAAGAAGAACCCTGCTGAACCAGAATGCAAGATTCATCTAGTCCAGCTTCCTGTTCTCACAGTGGTCAACTAGCAGAAGCAGGACATGAGTGCAACAGGACTCTCTCAAGCCAGCTTCATAGCCCACCATTTGAAGTTGGCTAGTATGAAACGAGCCGCAGTTAGGGCTAACCACAGTTTGTCACACCAGATGACACAACAAACTGCAATTAAGGAAAAACTAAAGGTTCCTAGCACCTCCAGGCTGGACAGGGAAAGAAAAGACGGGAGCACATGATCCCAGTACGAAGCGAGGCTCGTTCACATCACATTAAACTGTGGTTTAGCATGACATCCATATGTACCCTGTGTGTTTGGAGACAAATGAAATTTGCTTTCACTAAGCGTGAGGGAAGCTGAAACCTTTCCCCATCCTTACTTGGTTTAAAGACTGATTTTAAATCATGGGTTGGAAACTCCATGAATAGGCTGTTATGCACAAACTCTCATTCTCAGTTTTATTCCTAGGCTAAAGCGTAAAACACTAAGAAAATAAAAATTCCGTAAAGTCAGCCAACATGATAAAGATAAACAATGTGTCAGTTCCTCTGTCCACAACATGACAAATAGTAATAGTTAAGCAATAAAACAACAACCAGACTCCTATAAAGGCAAGCTTGACTGTGGACAATGTTGCCAGTGGAGCACATCAAATTTCCTGCCTAGTCCCATATCCGTTTTAATGGCTGTTGCTAGAGGATGGCTTCATTATCAAGGAAAAGTGGTGGGAAGAAATAGTATACACCTCTTAAACAGGTTGGCATTGTTTTCGTTAAATGCCTTATGGTAGCTTTGGTGAACTTCTTTGATGATGTATACCCTTAAAAAAAAGTGGCGTGCAATTCCTGTGCCATAATGAGATTTAAGGTAAAAAAAAAAATTCACCATCCTCCAAGGTTTGTAGTGGGCTTTCAACTCTGCACACTCTCCTTGTTGCATTTTTCCTTTGCGACGTTAACTGGTCAAGCTGTATTCAAAAGGCAGCAGCAGCGTGCTAGCTCTCTGGTGCCACCTGTCAGAGCTAAGTGGCTTTGCCACTTGAGTTCTGAATATCCTCGTTGCAATTATAAATGCTTCTGCAGAATATTGTGTCAGTGTATTCTCACATTATTTCTGCAAAGTGCACCCCGTGCAAGCAAGCATCACAAAGCCATAACTGCCACTGGGGCCTTGGTATGCCATCCCAAGAGCACAGGGTTGCCTTTCAAGTAGAGCTGAAGCCATGTGCATTGGGCTCCTGTATAGTACAGTCAGTGGTTTCTGTGCAGATAACAAGGGTATAAATACCATTTGTTTACTAGCATCAAGCCAATGCTAAGCTGTGTATTTTGGGGAAGCTGGGGCACCTTTCACTGTGATGCTAGTGGCTATGGTCATAATCCTACATGCTGAATTAGTGGAGAGGAGGAAGGTGTGGAGCAGCTTCTCATGAAGCTCCATTTTACCTTCCCACCTCATTTTACACTTGGCCGTGCTCCTGGCCAAGTCTGAGGAGGGTCTGGTTGCTCTAATGCAGTCTTTGCCAATCGGGTGCCCTCTGGGCATCTGGTTGGGCACTGTGAGAACAGAATGTTGGACCTGATGGACCATTGGCCTGATCCAACAGGCTCTTTTTATGTTCTTCTCACTATAACTCCCATCAGTCCATGCAGATCCAAAGCTTTGCAGATCCCCATAGTGCAGTGATGGCCAAACCTGGCCCTCAAGCTGATTTGGGACTACAACTCCCATTATCCCTAGCTAACAGGACCAGTGGTCAGGGGTGATGGGAATTGTAGTCCCAAAACAGCTGGAGGGCCAAGTTTGGCCACCACTGCCATAGTGACTTTGTACTCAGGTCCTTCCATGGCATAAGCCTAGAACTGCTAGCACAGTAAAAATAAAGTAAAAAGTGGAAGGAAGCCGCCTTTTGCCCTAACAAGCAGAAGCTGGCAGGTCTTCAGCTGCAGTGGTGAATCTATCACTCGGTGCCTTGTAAGATATGTCAATTGATAAAGCCCCTTTTGCTAGGTGGGAGTTAGAAGCTTTCCTAATATAGACTGAGCTGAGATGTAGACGGGGAACTTCCAGAATATAGCACATGTTCTTAATTACTAGGCCTGTGTTACTTAGGGATGGGAGAGAATTTTTTGTTCAGTTCACATTTAAAGGCAAACTTACCAAAACTTGTACTCTACGAAACGATATGCAAACTGAAACACGATCAGCTTTTGTTTCCAGTTATCCAGCCAAGTAACATGCTTAAAAAATGTATGCACTGCAGTAAAGTGTGCCTTAAAATGCATATGTTAATGAATATTATATTTAAAAAATGAATTACATTGTTGTCCAAAAATATATATTTTGGGCAAAACTGCATACAAACACATGTATATCATGAGAGGTTCACACTTAAAAGGCTACGGATTTTTCATGAGGACTTTAAAAATATGTATCACAAACTGATGCTCAAAGTAGTAGACTACTTGAAAATTAATGGTGGTCTCAGCAGACCACTAAATACGTTTTGTGTGCATTCTACAAATGAATGCACATACTAAACTAATATAATAAGCATAGTCTTTCCTTTCTATTGTGATGAGTGAGTCTGTACTTGTAAGCAAAGTTCTTTGAAGTTTCTCTCTTACACTGAAATGGAGGAGAACACAGACCACTAGTTTGAGAACAGGCTACAAAGTCATTTAAAATGTTTCTTGTTTCCTGTGGTGGTTCTGGCTGCTGCAAAGTATGGGCTTGTTTTTTTTTTTATAAAAAAGATACATTCAAAATGCATTGCCATTGTTATTGTGGTTAATATTTTCTGGAGCTGAGTAAACAGCCTGAGGGCAGCCATGTTCAGCCTCTAGCTGAATTTCATCTTGCACACGGACGTTGTGGCTATATATTAACCACATAATTGACCAACCGCAGTATTTCTCCAGCGATGCAGTCACCCCTGTCTGCCTGTTTACTTGGAAAATGACAACATACGAAATGCAATTTCATCAAATGATAGCAAATTTCTGGTGGCATGGAGATTTCCCCCCCTTTGGTACCCATCTCCAACAAAAGCTCATTGTGCCTTTTGAGTTCCAGTTTGTGCACTTCAGTGAAGCCACAAAGCTTTTGGTCCTACAAAAGTATGGAGGACGAAAATCTGGTGAACGAAGGAACATCTGGTTTTGTCAGTCCAAGCTGCCTTCTGAAAAGAATAATAATAATTCTTCTCCCTCTCAGACTTGATGGCCCTGCTGCCGGCAACTCTCTCATCACATTAGTTCCAGTCATCTGAAAGGTCGGAAGCATTGACCTTAGACTAGAGATGCTCTTTACAGTAATGACTCTGTTTGATCCCCTAGTGCAGTGGTTCTCAACCTGTGGGTTCCCCAGATGTTGTTGGACTACAGCTCCCATCATCCCTGAGCTCTGGCCTTGCAAGCTTGGGGTGATAGGAGTTGTAGTTCAACAACATCTGGGGACCCACAGGTTGAGAAAGGCTGCCCTAGTGTCTGTTGAGACCATGCACTCAGCTACACATGTGTAAATAGAAATTTGTAAATGTGTTGTAAAGTACAGTATACAAATGTGACACTAGATGGTGACAGTGAGCTATGCAAAATTCAATGTATTTTTCAAAACGTTTTTTTAAAAAGCATTTTCACAGCGTTTTTAACATGTGTGTATATTCCACCCAACAACAAGGCTTTGATCCAAATCCTGCCGCCTGCCCTTGGGTGGTAAGGTCGGGAAGTGTTTGAAAGGAGCATTTTGTGGAAAAGCCACTTGTGATGCAACTCTAGCATTTCCTTCCAGGACTCAGGGCACACAAATCTGCATAACATTTGCATATGCTAATTTATAGGTGTAGGTGCCTCTGGGAATCTCTGGGACACCAACTGGATAGAGCAGGAAGTAGCATCACCAAGGAGGATACAATGTGATGTTGATCCTGTTAGACTGCCCTCCACTCATCTGGGAGAAAGTCCCATAGAATTTAATGGGATTTGCTTTTGAGCAGACATGGTTAGGCATGCCATGTTAGCTGCAGAGCCAATTTCCTGCTACCACATTTGGAGTTTTCCTCCTGCTTGGTCCATGCAATAATAGGTCCATGCCATAAACCTCTGGGGGTTTTGTGTATGATTATAATGGAGAAGAAAAGATGCTTATGAGATGATTATCAACGTCTTAGGTCTGCTTAACACATTCATATAAAAAACTGCATTTCTGTGCACTTGATTATTGGCATCTGAACAGGTGTGTCAACTCCATTGAAAACCATTGAGTTTTAGGTGGTTGTGCATTCTCCGAGGTTTGTATCTGCGGTGGTCCATTCACACCTTGTTGATGTTCAGTTATCTAGTGATATCCAGCTCTTGTAAGGACTTTCACACAAACAGGAGTTTAGCGAAAGATATATGTGTTTCTAAAAATTAAAGCCGTTTGAATGAATTACACTTGCCTGCAGATCCTATCCCTGGCATGGATAGAGGGGGAGGGGGGATTTCATTCTGCATATGTTCAAAGGCACTCTTGTCTTTATTACTCCAATGGATTATGTCCCTACTTATCATAAATCCATAGGCCCTGGTTTGTTTTTTTATAAGGGACAAATTAACCCCATGTCCATAACTGACTAGTGAAAGCTTCCTCCAAAAAACCTAATTGGCAGGACTCAGATTCAACTTACAACTACATAAACCTGCATAAATGGTCAAAATCTCCCCGGTAATATAATTCTTTGCACTTTAGAATTAGTGGGTGGCATTCAACTAAGTTTTGTTTGGTGTAGAGTGGATCCCTTGAAATTAATGAACATGACTAAGTTAGGTTCAGAATCTTTTTCAAACTGTTGGGAAAACTTGCTTCCTTTAGTGCTGTGTGTGTGTTTTAAAGGCTAAGCACAGTAGTATTTAAGTGTATTTTTCCTCTCCTTCAGGCAGTGTGAATAAAGTGAGAGACAAAAAGCTATAAACTGTGAACCACAGTTTGAGGGGGCTGATATGGGATGGGTGCTGGCGGGATCGTATATGTGTCACTTCTGTATCCGCAGAATTGCATCCAAGAGATTTCTGTTTGTCTCTGTGTCCCTCGAAACTAACCTGGGCTGTGGATTTATGGTCAAGCCATGCGAGGTTCATGCAGGGGCACATGCAAAGGTTCCTTGTTCATGATGTTTCATAGCTGCCAGTATTTACAGCCAGTAGTGACTGCAGGTTGCCTTATCCTCCTAACAATTTGTCTGATCCCCCTTGGGTGATGATTTCTTGTTTGATGTAGATTTCTCACGTGAAGGAAGAAAGGCTGGCGACTGTGCCAGCTAAGGGATCCCACCCCACCCCCAAAAAAAGATAAGAGGAAGAAGAAAAGGAGAAGCCAGGTTTTTCTTTCCTATATGCCTGCATGCAGAAAGTCTGTGGATGGGTGTGAGATGTAAGGAAGGCCTCAGAGAGCAGTAGCGCTTCAAGGAATTCTGAGAGGTCCCCACTCTTTTACACACTCACACTTTTACTGCTGCACAGGAGATGTATCTTTCTTTTATGTTTGTTTTCAATACACACGCATTGCCTGAAAAGCAAGAGAAAAATTTGCGTATTTTAAACATTTCTAATCTGCCACCTTAATTCCAGGCAGCGGCAGCAGTAGCAGCCTTCTGCTAATGGCAGCAGAAATCACCAGGAGAGAGAGGGAAGGAGGGAGCCTAGAAAGTCATCTCTTTTGGAAAGATGTGTCTGGTGGGCTGCAGGTATGGCTTTGTATGAGTTAGAATACACAGTGAGGTTGCCATATTTGACGGGGTTTCTGGGATTTTAATAAGGGGCAAAGGGGAAACTTTACATGATTCATCTCCTTGCCCCTTGCTGGTCAGTGTTTCGCTGTGTTATGTAGGTCTCCACTTACCCAAAGAACTAAGAAATTCTGAGATGGAGAGGGGGAACTATTTACAGGACCAGTTTCTTTTAACATTTTTATAGCACCTCTTCATTTATTCATTAATTATTATTTATTTATTAAATTTCTACTCAGTAATTTAAAAATCCACAAGTTGAGCAAGCACCAAAACAGATAACGCTAGCTTTTAAAGTACCAGAAAGCTTTCCTTCGCAAAGCACAGCATATCCTTGGCACTGCCTGGTCAACTGCAAATCCTCTGATGTCCACCTTCTTTGCTGGCTACATTCAGTTGCAGATTTTTTCTTCAGGGCATGATAAATGACTTTAGCAGCTACGGACCAGTCATTAAAAGCCATTGAGCAGGAATATTCCAACCACTAGTACCCAGTGAGCGAAAATAAAATAAAATCTGAAGGTGTTAGCTAAACAAAAGCTTGAAGTAGTTCTCTTTTTATGTGGAACTGCACAGCTCTGTTAAGGGTACCACCACGCACATAATTAGGCCACTCATATCCCATTGAGGTCACTGTCAAGGAGCTCTGCCCATAACTTTGTTTGCATACAGTGCTAGACCAAACCATGGTTTAGCACAAGCAAGTAAAAGTGCAAGCTCCCAGAGAGGAGCTCACAGCTGTTTTGCACTCTGTTTTACTGCTGTACTGCAGCAAGCTAAGCCATGATTTGGTTTAGTGTGTTGTCTGAACGCAGGCTCATGTTGGTGGGGCGTTTTATCCCAAAGCATCGGAAGCAGATCAGGTTTGGGTAAGGGCTGATTTCAAAGAACGTTTCTCGTTCACGTGTCCCCACTTCTCCTGATTTAGGAAGGGGAGCTGTCCAGTTCTGTATTGAGACAAAGAGGCTCATGGGTTTTCAAAACAGGGTGGAATGGAAACATGTTTTATTTGTTTGTTTGCTTCGTTTAAAAAAAATAATGGCAAAAATAGGCATGGCTAGGAAATGGCCGGAAGGATTTTCTTAATCAGAGGTCACTATTGTTTGCCTTGTTTGCTCTGTGGCTAAGCATTGCATTAAAGATTACAGAGTTAAAGTGTCACCTCTGTCATTGGGCAGCTAGAAACTGAAAGCTAACTCGGTCACTGAGAAGAAGGCAGGCATAATCGGATGGAGGGGGATTAACTGCTCTGACTGTTACAGCACACAATGAAGTTAGTATCTCCAGAGGAATAAGAGCCAGATGACTTAGAAGTGTGTGTGTGTGTGTGTGTTATTTTGCTCTTGTTTTCTGGACCGCAGTGTCTTCAGACGTATCTTGCCCCTGTTGCTTACCAGCATGCAACTACCGCTACAATTACAAAAATAAAAATAAAGCCTATTCTCGCTCCTCAACTGTGCAAAATGCATTTCAAGCTAGCTTTTCTTACTGACGTGTCGCACATGTGGAACTTGGGTCTGCCTGCCAAGTGTGGCACACAAGATTCGGTAGAGTCCCTCATTTAAGGCCTCTGCCAGGCCTGAGCTAGGAGCCTGTGTGATGCCTCTGCACCTCCCTATGGCTTAAAAGCAGGAGGCCTACCAGCATAGGTTTCTCAGTGCTTGGGGTACATGTATGCATGCTAGGACCCTGGTATAGACTGAGCTATCTCATTTCTGAGCCTCTAATAGCATGAAACGCCCTGCGAATCTATGTTGTGTACTATACATAGCTGCTTAAACAGGATAAAACCAAAAGATGGCAATCACTTAATTTGTACCAGTGTCTTGGACGAAACATCACAAGTGCATTTTGAATAATAAAGCCATTGGTTGTAGCCTGTTCTGTCCCCGTAAGTCAATGCCGTCAATGTTTTGGACTGCAAGTCCCATCAGCACCAATTGGTATGGCTTGTGGTCAGGGATGATAGGAGTTGGAGTCCGGACTACTACATTGGCTCTCCTTGCAAATTAGACATCTTTACTTAATTGATCATGTCAAACAAGACTGGGAGTTCAGTTTTCAGAATTTCCTTTCTGTCTGAAAGCTTAGAAGAAAGAACCTGTTTTAAATGTACCAGTAAGTGATGGGAGTGGGAGGTTAAATTCCAGAGCTATGAATTTATTGACTTTAAACACTGCATTTTCAGTCCCACGTTGAGTTAGCAAGGCATGCTGAAGTCAGTTGAAATCCAAGAGTTTAAAGACACTTAATTCACTACTGGATTGTGGTCTTATTTAAATGTTGGAGAAGAGCCACATGGCAGTAATTTTGAGTCCAGGATTGATCTACCTGTTCAGCCTACTATTTGTTGGCATGCTAACAAATATGGGATTGGCGTGTTAGTATGCATAGTTTTCTGTGTTTACATTGGGGATGGAGGACCTGAATCCCCCCCCCAATGTTGTTGGACTCCATAAGCCTCAAGGTGTGCTTACCTTGGGGGCATTAACAGGACAGGATGTCTTTATGCAGATGTTCATATCTTGGCTAGAGATGAATTAGGAACTGCTTAAGGACTCCAATCTGTGTTAAGCTAGTTTGAGAAACAATGCCTTGAACGGTAATATCTTGTAACAAGCTACAGGAGACACATGGTTTTGGGATAACATTGTGCAAATACTGATTAAAAGCCCAGCGCTGGATGTGAATGTACAGTAAATAGGAATGTGAACGCAGCCTCAGTCATCATGGTCAGTGGTCAGAGATGATGGGAACTGGAATCCAACATTTTGAGGGTCACAGGTTCCCAGTCCATGATTTACAACAATCAAAGTGTTGACTGGACTATTGGGGGGCTTGTGAGGGTGGAGGAGATATGTGTGTGATCATTCTCCCAATGACTTTAAGGAGATCAGATACCCCGATGCTTTAGATTTTAGAGAAACTCACAAATACAGTTAGTAATCAAAACCCTTCTCCTACCTGTATATGGGATTCGATGTGGTTCCCCATTCCTTCCCCATGTGCCCCCACAATTCACTTGGGGGGTGTTGGAAGACACACACACCCAGAACATTATATGGGGGGAGGGTGATTGTTCCGTCTGGCAAGATGATATACTTGTGCAGACAGAACATTTGTAATAGTGCGGCATGGAATTCCATCCTATGTTGATAGATGCAGCAGGCATCCAAAAGGATTTTGAGGAAACTACTTTAATGTTTGCACCTTTAACATTTAACAAAGCCACACACACTATGTAAATCTCCACGTATGTGTACATGAACAGATTCGTTCTAAACCGAGAAATTACATGCAAATTAGCACAATAATAAATAGGGTCTCTGATGCCTTCCCATTAACAGCTAACCTTTAATCAGCAAGCAGGAAGCCAATTTCAAACTTGAAACATGAGCAAAGGTCACAAGTTAAAGGTCACGTCCCATAAACGTGGAGCTAATAGACCAGGTACAGCTGAAGGTTGCGGTTAGAAGCAGCTGTCTCTGAGCTACAAGGCTAACTCAAGAGATCAAAGGCAGCTGTTTCACAGCTGGTTGTTTCATGAGCGTCCTGAGGTAATCAAGATACAAGTTATAAGGTCTAAAATCTTCATTGCTCCCATCTTGAGGAATGTTAGTTTCCTACAGGTAACAGTGTGTGTAGCATGAAGCAGGGAAAGAAGATATTAACTATGTCAGTTCAAATTAATTTATGCAAGTCATGCATATCGTTAAGGTACTTGTCTTAGGGCGAAACCACAAGGAGATTCTGCCAGGAGATCCATGACTGAAAAAGTGCTACTTCTTCTTTTCTTTTCTTTTTAAAGAAAACTAAATGGGGAACTTGATCAGGGCAATAGCATGAGGACCCTTTCCCTCCCCATCTCCCAAGGAAATAGCCCGTGGAGGCAGGGAAAAGAAACAGATCAGTAAAATGACCTGAGGGAGAAATTACACCCCCACCTGCTTCACTTATTTATCATCTATCTAACTAACTAACTAACTAACTATCCATTTTATATATATATATATATATATATATATATATATATATATATATACACCACTTAACTAATTGCCCCATAAGGGTATTCGAGTAATAAAACGCAGAATTTTTTTAAAAAAATGATTAAAATGAGATTTCTGTCAAAATGCTCGCTGGAATTTTTTTAAAAAGGTTTTGGGCAGGTGCCAGAAGTTCAACAGGGAAGGGGACCTGTCTGACCTCAACTGGAAGGAAGGGTTGGGCCTACAATACTGACTGCACAGCTCCTGGTGGATAAGGGCCATAAATCTGAGTAAAACCAGCCCTGGGGCTAGTGGCAGTCAAGGGGCCTTATCTGATCTCCAGCTGCTGGAAGCACTGCTAGGAGCAGGTGAAGCAGTGACAAGGTTGGCAAAGGAGGAGTTTCCAGTGTTCCACCTTGCAGCCACCTTGCTCCTCTTCTTCCCAGTAAGCTGCAGTGACGCATAAGATGCTCTGCCAACCGCTACTGCCTGTGGCTATGCTACATTCAGTTAAAATTTGGCCTCAAGCCTTCCAGTTATGGGGAATGAAAAAAAGAAGCCCGAAATAAACTACTGACTGGAGATTTAATATAGAATTCCTGAAAAGTTTATTGGTGTTTTTATATAAGTATTCAGCACCATATTGCCATGTCACATCAGAGAAGAAGCGCAAATGCTTTTATTTATTTATTAGTTTGTTTTCAAAGAGTGCAGGCATTTCTTTTCTGGTTTTTGTTTTATTTTTGCAGTGGGGGTGGGATTGTTTTATGTTGTCACAATCTGCAATATCCCCGCATTGCTGGAGTCTATTAAGATGACACCGTGGTCAGATCTGTTCGAACTGTTGTGATAAATCCTTGGAGAAGGCTCGTGGGGGAAAGAAAGGGAAGCAAGAAAAGAAAATGAGCAAAGCAAGAGCTGTTAAGAGTGAGGATGTTTTCAAAAAGTAGGTCAGAGTTTAACTTTCTTTTAAAACAAAGAGGTCATATTCATGGGACAGTCTCTATTGCCCACCCTCTTCCCCTGGGGTTGAGAAGTGTAACCATCACTTTTGCTTCCAGAGATCATCATGTGTGACATCGCTTAATGTTTGTTGGTGTGGGGCTTTAAAACTGGACCAGCTTTAACTTGAGTTTGTTGGCCTTCATAACCAAGCAAAGAAGACAACTTCACATCTTCTCAAGGAAGTTGTTCCATTGCCTACTTATTGGAGCTACAATGTTCACTCAGTTTGTTAGACCAACATGATTTTCTTAACCAGGTGACAATCCTACCAGTTACTGTTTCAGTTAGGGAAAATGCCTAATATAGTCAACTTAAAGCTTGCCACCACAGAGTGTCTTACCCATAAAGGCACATTCTACTTATTTTAATAGGAACGTTGCATGCAAAGATGGAGATTTGCATTGTAAAGCGGTTTACAATACTTCGTGTTATGGCTTTGAAACGAAAATTGCATTTGGTTCTAGTGTTTCCTAGGAGAGTTTAACCAACCTGTGCTTCCCCCTGTCTTTTTCCAGTTGGATGAATATTTATCATTTTGTAAATCAGAAGTTTAGTATGGACTGAAGGAATAGAGTCCTAGGAGGCTGCTCAGAGGCATCATAAGTAGTCTGCTTTTCGAGTCATCCTGACTTTGAAAAAGAAACATTAAGGTATCATTTACTCCATTGACCTGACTTTCCATAGAGAGAACAGTTAATGAAAGACCCCATTGTGTGTTCATACAGTTAAGTACAGACTACTAGAAAGATTTTATGGACATGGCCATAAAAAGAGCCTGTAGGCCAAAACCGATCTTACAATTACTTTTCTGTTATACAACTGGAAGACCTGCTCCATTGCAATGCCTTTTGAAAGCTACCATTTTTTAAAGTCCTTATCTGTACCCAAGCTACCCTCTGTAATGATCCACTGTATTCCATGCATGTCTATATATGGGAAGCTATTCAGAATTCCCAAGTTATTAGCTGCGTTGATATTTGAAATATGGACTTGGATTGCTGTGCTTATTTCACAAAATGAGATAGAAAAGTCAATATAAGGTTGGATGATTGAAGAGCCAATATACAGTGGGGGAATTAAATACTACAGCTAAGACCACATTCCTGTGGACACTTTATTACACACAGTGGGATTTTACTTCTGAGTAAACATGCATAGGATTGTCCTGTTAATGGCTCTTCTGTAGTACCAGGAAGCCATGTTCTGATATGTGGGTGGAGCAGGAAATGATGTCACAGAAATGGAATTGTTGGCTTGTTTGAGTGTAAGGTGTTGGATTGTTGGAGTGTAAGGTGAGAATAATCTTTCTGCCATTTATTAGCCATTTTATGATAGGGACCCAAACTGTGATTTTGGGGGGGAGGTAGTGGTTTGGATTATTAGAGTAGACCCATTGAAATGAAGAATTGTTAGTCCTTTTGATTTCCGTGGGTGTGCTCTAAGCCTGACTATGTCTGGATCCAACCCAGAATATAGTGCAAGGACATGTGTTGTTTGTCTGAGCTATATTTGAGAAGCAGGGGAGATTTTGTAGCTTCCTACTGCACTTCTTTGTAAATCTGTTCTCACCCTAAATAAGTCTCTTCTGAAGCATGTTGCTTTCTTGTTTGCCTTTATTTGTTTTGACAACTTTGCCAACATGTTATGGCGGTGTCTGGCTTTCTAAGCTTTTAGTAAATCTTGATAGAACTGAAGATGTACAAAGTAAAGCCAAAAGGAGAAGATTACGCAGTTCAGTCAAGGACAACTACAACAACAACAACAACCCCAAACTTGCTAGATAAAATAAACTTCAAAAGTGATGATACATTCTGCATTTCATAAACTATTTTAATCTTGTTCTTTGGGGAAGATTACATGGTTCTAGATTAATATAACAAAATTGTGTGCACGACAAAGAGTTTCCTTAGCCATTGGATGATGCTTCTGTGATTCATAGGCATGGAACTTGATTGCATAAACACGATTGCCACCTCTATCCTCACTTGAAGGGTGAAATTCACAGCAGCCCCAGTCAAGTGCAAAGAGAGATCTAAGGGATACTGCATACCATATCAGTCCTTCATCAAGCACCTAATATTGAACCATTGATCTGAATGGGATTTAATTGTGACTCATTTATTCTGGCTTGTGCTTGCAGAGAGCAGACAAAGTTTGTCTGTCTGAGGTGTGATGCACACATTCAGCAAAGCACACGGGACAGTCCTATCGGGATACTACCAGCTCAGAGATACTTGAGGGGAATCTTATCTTTGAATACTCTCCCGTGTGAAAATCTTTCTAAATGCTACAATGCATCTCTGGAATGTTGCAAAGGGCAAATTCCGTGCTACAGATTATCTGGAAAGGGGTGGAAAAATAAAACTTGCAACTGTAAATCTATGGTGAAACCAGTCTTGGAATCCTGTATACAGTTCTGATGATGGCATTAAAGGATATTGTAGAGCTGAACAAGGGTGGAAAAGGCAGCTGGTATGATCAGAGAGTTGTAGGAACTTTAATAGGACACATCCCTTCTTGACACTTTTGCTTAGTGTTAAGCTCGAAGTACAAGAGAAGTTCCCTGAAAAGGTGATTGATGATAGAAAATACAGCATGTTTGAGGTAATAATAATAATAATAATAATAATAATAATAAGGCCAACAGAGTTTGAAACATGCTGTTTCCATTGAAGCTTTTTAATATTTCACATAAAATTTAAATCACACAATCTATCTGCTCTTTGTTGGAATTGGGGGTGGGGGGAGAGAGGGATGCGTTTGCTCAATAGAGGAGGCCCCTCTTCAGCATGACATAGCACAGGTCAAATGCTTTGGTTCACAAAAATATCCTGAATCACACAATGGTGTCCGATTAGGATTTCTACCTTCCCATGTTTAAAGTAGCATGGAGATACCAATGCCCCATCTGACATGAAGGGTTAACATTTAAGGTGCATAAAATATATAGTGGACGCTCAGGTTGCGAATGTGATCCGTGCAGGAGGCACATTCACAACCCACAGCACCACATCTGCGCATGCATGGGTCATGATTCGGTGCTTCTGCGCATGCACAAAGCGCGATTTAGTGCTTCTGTGCATGCTCAACCGCCAAAACCCGGAAGTAACCCGTTCCGGTACTTCTGGGTTTGGCGCAGTGCGCAACCAGAAAACACACAACCTGAAGCGTTTGTAACCCGAGGTATGACTGTAGTGAAATGTATATTGTAGCCTATAGCAGATGCTAATGTTCACCTTCCAAAATTAAAGTGTAAGAAATTGTTTCTTCCCCCGTCCCCTAAATTAGACTTTGATTAGTTATTTATTTAATTTCTGGAGATATTTAAATCTGCTAACTCGCCGAAAACTCTTCCCTTGCTGTCTAATATGTAGTTTGAACAAGAAAACTAAAAGCAAATGTTGCTCTCATGCTCTCTCTCTCTCTCTGCTATACATTTTTAATGTCTCTATGTCTGATGGTTATTTTTAAAGGTCTGCTCCAGATTCTAAAGTAGCCTTAAAACGGCTGTCAACACATTACGGAATAAACAGAGTTGCTGCTTTCTCAGAAGTCGATAGAAGAAATAGAGCGAAAATGAATACAATTTGTTACAGATCTGAGTAACGGAGTCTGGAGGTGCAAGGGCAGCCATAACTGCTAGAGTTAGGGACAGTTAGAAATTAATAAAGGGTAGGATTTAGAGAATATTTGGAGTACTGAAGGGAAGAAATAAATAAACAAAAACCTAAGACCAAACTAGACATGAAGTCAATTGCATTAATGAAACTAATGGCGTTTTAAAATGATGTAAGTAGCTGTGAGGAAGGAATCCTGCACAGCCTTGCAAAGGTGGAGGACTGTTGGGGGTAGGGAAAATTTAATACATTCTCTGCATACCTGGCCTCAAGAAAAACTACCTCTCCAAAGCTTGTTGTTTGCATTTTAAAGCAAGCCCTCATCAGCAATGCAATATTGGAGTGCCTCTCATTGTAGAGGCCAATTCATGTGACCGAAACGCTGTAGTGATGCCTATGGGAAACAAGGGAGCAGAACATGAGCTCTCTCCCCTCCTGTGGTTTCCAGCCTCCCGTATTCCAAAGCTTTGCTGCCTGTCTATCCTACAGAGCTGTGGATAGACAAGGTTGGGTCTGCATAACACTAATCTTCTCAGATTTGCTTGTGGCTGCTCTGTAGTCCCACACTGATGTGGGCACCAAGTTGAGGAAGGATGGTTTTCTGTCTTAATAAATTGTCTATATTTGAACTTGGTCTAGTAGACAGAGATGCAGAGATGGATACAACGCCAACTTCGACTTTGCCTAGGCATCTTCAAGATCTGTGCTCAACGAAGTTTGTAAACCCAGGTTTTTCTGCAGCAGCATGATTAGCACCTTGGTTAGCACCAAACTGCCTCTAACTAGATGCCAATCATCAGACCAGTGTAGGAGTTCTAGGTTTTGTAATAGTTTGGTTGCTTCTTTCCTCTACGCTGCATCTGGAGGCTGCTAAGTTCATCTCCTTTCCATCTGAACATTGTTGGTCTGTTGGACAGAAGCAGAAAACATTTTGTGAAAATGAGCCTGTCATCTGCTACTGTTGGTGGGGCGGGGGTGGGGGAGCGCCATTGTGCTGTAGAGAGGATTACAGCTTCCATCTGCTTCATAATGTAAAAAATGTGGGTAGGCCTCCATGTTCAGAGCTTTGAGTCTCCAATGAATAGTGGCAGTTCAAGGTTTTTGGTATTTGATCTGAAGCATTGCCAGACGTTTGTTTTATCATTTAGTTTTCTTAATAGGCCAGCACCCCTTGCCATGTGAGCAGAACAGTGACTTGCTAACTTTAGCACTATGGCATATAGAAGAAAGAGCATATTTAAAATGGAAATGTAACGGTAGTACTTATGGCACAAATTTTCCATACTCTCTCTTAAGTCATGTACTTCACAATATATCTGTACAGATATGCAGCTGTAGATTAGTTTGAATCGTAACCATGTGCTGGTACTTAGGTTGCAAGGCAAACTTTGCACAGCAGTCACGGAAAAGCTCGACCTGATGAATTTCCTCCAGTCATGCAGCTTATAAAGAGCACAGGATCTGCTCCCAGAAATAAGTCTGACAATTGTACCCTCTTCTTACATTTGCAGCATTGTTTTGTTTGCTTGTTGCATTGACATTATGGATTATAGAATGCTTTGGTCCAGGGCTCTATTGTGAAGAACCAGAACCCAGAAATGCAGAACCTGGCATGAGATATTAATGGAATTGGACTCCTTGTCTGCCAGTGACACTCAAATAACATGTAATGGTTCCAGAACCAAGCGGCTAAGCCAAGGACTGCCCCAAACACACTGTATGTGCACAAGTACATTTGCATGCACACAGATCTGATTGAAAGACCAACAGTGGAGAAAAAAGGCAACAAAATTGAGTGGCTGGAGCATGATCTGGATCAAGACTACAGCAGGGCAATGGGCAAAGAGCTAAAGCTCTGCACTTCCAACTATGATCCCAATCTGGATCAGGCATGGAGAGTATCACATCTAGCTTTGCCTCTGAGGGGCTGATATTTTGAACTGAGTACAAAATTTCATGTGAAAATCAGGGCTGGGTTAATGTGCTACTAAGGAGGAAGCTTTTATTGAGGGTGAAAGAGGAGAGCACAAAATATGGTCTGAAGCTCAACATCAAAAAAACGAAGATCATGGCCACTGGTCCCATCACCTCCTGGCAAATAGAAGGGGAGGAAATGGAGGCAGTGAGAGATTTTACTTTCTTGGGTTCCATGATCACTGCAGATGGTGACAGCAGCCATGAAATTAAGAGACGCCTGCTTCTAGGGAGGAAAGCAATGGCAAACCTAGATAGCATTCTAAAAAGTAGAGACATCACCTTGCCAACAAAGGTCCGTATAGTAAAAGCTATGGTTTTCCCAGTAGTGATGTATGGAAGTGAGAGCTGGACCATAAAGAAGGCTGATCGCCGAAGAATTGACGCTTTTGAATTATGGTGCTGGAGGAGACTCTTGAGAGTCCCATGGACTGCAAGAAGATCAAACACATCCATTCTTAAGGAAATCAGCCCTGAGTGCTCACTGGAAGGACAGATCGTGAAGCTGAGGCTCCAATACTTTGGCCACCTCATGAGAAGAGAAGACTCACTGGAAAAGACCTTGATGTTGGGAAAGATGGAGGGCACAAGGAGAAGGGGACGACAGAGGACGAGATGGTTAGACAGTGTTCTCGAAGCTACAAACATGAATCTGACCAAACTGCGGGTGGCAGTGGAAGACAGAAGTGCCTGGCGTGCTCTGGTCCATGGGGTCACGAAGAGTCGGACACGACTGAACGACTAAACAACAACAAGGAGGAAGCAAGATCAAAGTAGGAAAATAGGTCACCTGATTATTGCTGAACCTTTTTATCTGCATTAGTTGACTAGTTACTTCCTGCTAGGGATGTAAGGAGCCAGCGATTTCTGTCCCATCCTTGCAATCAGCGCTGTTTCCATTCCACTACTCTTCGGCTTCTGCTAAAATCTGTCATTCACCTCACTATTCACTATGGCCAAAATGTAATAACGAATCATTCATTTCATTATGTGGTTAACTTCAGTACATCTCAGTGGAAGGGAAACATCAAAAACCATGCAGAAAATAACATTTATGCTGTGCTTGCAGACTAAAGACACAATGAAAAATACTGCTCATATTCACTTGTGTGATTTGTGTTCCTGACCTTGGGCAGACATGCAAATTGTGGCAATTTCGGCTCCCATTTCTGTTTCTGACAGAACTCTTTGGCACCCCTGCTTCCTATATTATTTTGCTGGACCTTTAAAGCTTGGAGTCACATGTCACTGAGCAGAGTCACACGGGGGTGCTTGGTTTGGATGGAGTCCAGCCAAAGAGACGAGATAATGGGAGCAGTAATTAGCACATGGGAACCTTGACACCACACAACCTTGGACCTTGGGCGCAAGGAGAGGAACACAGGAAGCTGCCTTACAGTGAGTCAAACCATTGTTCCACCCAGCTCTTTATTGTCAACACTGAATGGCAGGAACTTTCCAGGGTGTTAGGCAGGAGACCTTCCCAGATGTAACTGGAGGTTCTGAGGAGTGAAGCTGGGATATTCTGTATTATCATGCCTGTGCCCTGACACTGAGCTTTAGTCCTTTCCCAAGATTGCAAAAGAATTTCCGCTGTTCCTGTCAAGGCCACCACAGCATTTGAACAAAGTGTCTTTAAAAAAAAAGAAAAAAAAGAGTTGTTTCTGGATATGAGAGAGGAGTCTTTTGCGAGGGATGCTAACCTACAGCCAATTTAATGTCTGAAGCAAAACAAATCTTCCGTGACTGTATTGGGAAACCGAACTTGGATTTAAAATAAGGGGCGGGGGGAGGCTTGTAATCATATTTGAAGGATTTTCTAGCTTATGCCAAATCCAACATGGGTTAATTCACTTGACTTAGTTTTCCAATCAGCACAATCTTTTCCTGAGGCCTGGTCAGGAGGTGGTAGATAAATCCGTGACTGTGCCTCCCTCACTGATGGCTTTTCAGAAAAACAACAACCGTAAAATCATTGGGTAACTACATAATACAAATAATTTGTAAACCTGCCCCCCCCCAAAAGATTGTATGTCTACTGTCTTGCATTATGCCCCACAAAATTATGTAAAAAAGCTACTTTCAAATTAATGTAAATTAATCGGCATAAGGAGATTTGGAGTTAATTTCTATGGACTCTGTTTTCCGCTCCTTTGATTCCTCATCCAGAGCCTTATCATTTGACCTCTTCACCTCAGGAGAGGTTAAGCAGTTGCTGTTTTAACATAACTGTGAATATTTTCTTTCTTTCTTTCTTTCTTTCTTTCTTTCTTTCTTTCTTTCTTTCTTTCTTTCTGTCTTTTTTTCATATCATTTTTATTAGTTTTACAATAATACTTTCGATTGCAATGTCTCCTCTTATATTACACATTTTGGCTTTTTAGGGCCCTGACTTCCTTCAACCCTTCCTTATGATTTTCTATCTTTCATTTCAAATTTCTGCATTTTCACTATTTAACCATTGCTTTAAAATCAAAAACATTGAAACATCATCCATTCTTATTCTTATCTGCAGTGTTTTTTGTACCTTTCCTTACAAAGCTTCTTGCAATCCTACCAATGTATTTGATAGAATACAATTGCCTTTCAAATAATTTACAAATTTGGTCCAGTCCTTGATGAACTTTCGGTCCCGCTGTTCTCGGATTCTTCTTCCTTCCTTCCTTCCTGTTCCCAATTAAAGCCATTTTAGATGCTACTGAAGCACAAATATTGTAGCCATGTTGTACCTGTCAAATACTTTGACTTTCTGTGATGGTACTGTTGCACGCCACCCCAAACGCTGAGCGGTGAGAGACTAAGGGTGCCAGGCCCTTAACCCAGGGTTTGGTTTCCTCATAATGAGGGACAATAAATACTGTGGTGTCTTTATGATATATGGTTATTTACGCTTATATACAATGTGAGCCTGACATTGAGGGGCTCACAGCATTCACACTCCAAGAGGGACTTGCTTCTCTCATAGCCACAGCCTTGGATCCAAACAGGAATCAGGCATGGCTCTGTCTCTCCCAGCTACCCAACCGGCTGCTTTCTTCTGGATCACACACACAACTCCACTCTGGCTTTTATCTTTCTAACTACCTATTTTTAAACATTCCCAAAGGCAGAACTGGGAGCTAGCCATAAACATTGATGGGAGAAAAATCAAATATTTTACTGTCGCTAGGGTTAGGTACAAGGGTGACCTTTGCATCCAGCCCCAAAATGAAGAGAAGGAAACTTCAACATGGAGGGAAACACCTCTCCCCAAAATGAGCTGACCAGGACTGAGCATGCTCACTGGAAACGTAATACTGACTACTGCGTAGAGGAGGAAAACCAAGATAGGATGGAAGGGAGTTGCTCCACCTGCCGAAATATACTCTTCTATTAAAGGTGTAGAATTATTTTATTTCATTTTATTTTTGCATTGGGCCACCCTATCGTGAAGAAAAATAGATACAACCATGATGACATCTATTTTATTTAAGAGGATTTACACACACCTACTAGAACAAAACAAAACAAAAATCCCTATAAGCAGTTTATAAACAGCATTCTCTGCATAGAAATTAGTGTACTACATTATGTTTGTATGCTCTTCCTTGACTTTTCCTTGGGTTTATTTTTTTGTTATACATTGTGTTATATGAAGTCTTTGGAAATGGTATTTTTGATTAAAGCAGCAACACCTCTGTGGAGCTGGGGACTTGTGGTGACTCTGTGGAACTGGGGCACCAAGTAGCCATATCCTTGAGATTTACAAACAAGTCAAAGATCTAACACATACCATCAAGAAAATAGGTGTCAGACTGCTCTCACATACTGGTGGAGCAGTGCTGACTTCATTGGGAAGGATGCCATTTATTCAAGCACTAACACCCTTCCAAGAGTAGATTCTAGGTCTGTTCTGGCTTACATGGCCTGAAGATGGCCTTAGGCCAAGAAGATTTGGCTGCAAGTCAAGTGGGAATTCCCTTTCAATCAGAGAAAAATAAAATGGGGCTTAGCCAAATCTGTTACATCCATGTCTCTTTTTTTAAATGTTGAAGGCTGTGTTGTCCTGCTTCCTGAAGATCAGATGCTAAGGCCATGTTGAATGGATGGAATAAAGTTTTACACCCCTCTTGGTGCAGCGGCTGTTCCGCTTCAGGCTCGACAGGCTGGGCTGTAAATCCAAGCACTCGTGTAAGAATGAACCAAACAGTATTTTATTGGCAGACAAGCAGCAGTTTGCTTCACACACTGGAACAGCTTGTCTACAGCTGATGGATTAGACCAGCTGTGTTGGGCTGCTTTGAGTCAGCTCCGTGATGCTCTGGCAGGAATAGACAATCACAAGAGTTTCAATAAAAATGTGGCTGCATTGTTGTTGTTGTTTTTGTATGTGTGTGTCTATCTAGACACGCACACACACAACACCAGCCATGCACTAGCAGAACGGACCTCCACCTGCACTAGCGTGTTATACAAGTGGAAGTCAGCTTGCTCAACATTTGAGTCTGCCATTGCATACCCTCCAGCATTTCTCCAATGAAAATAGGGACGTCCTAAGGAAAAGCAGGACATTATGGGATCAAATTGGAAACTGGGAAGGCTTCTGTAAATCCAGGACTGTCCCTGGAAAACAGGGACATTTGGAGGGTCTGCCCTTGGAAGCCACAGCTGAGTTTTCACATTTGCTAATCCACAAGTCTTTCTTCCTCCTCCTATGCAAATCCTGTAAATGTTTGTCCCTTTTTATTGATGGAGCGAGTATGGAGTAAGAATCTTGCTAAAGCAGCATCTCTCAAACAGTGGGATGGAAATATCAGTGAGCTTCGCTTCACCTTCTGGTGGGCCTCAGCGCCAAGGCCTATTCCGTGCCTCCTCACTCGTTGTAGCCTTTTGTTTGGCCCAATGGTAACACCAGCAACTCCCCAACTGCTAAGGAAATGTGGTCAGGAGGGGATGGGAAAGAAGAACTCTGCTTCCTCTGAGGGGAAGGGATGAGAAGAGGTGTTGGAGGAACTTATAACGAGAAATCCACTAAATATTTCACCTTAGAACAATATGCTGGGAATAGGAAAAAAAGGGGATGAGAGAAGAAATATGTTATAGAAGTGAATGTAAAAAGAACAGGGAAGAAAGGATCAAATAAACTGGCAGGGGCAGGGAATGGAATACAAGTTCAGTGTGGCAAGAGCAGGCAAGAGAATCGCCAGCTGATTATGACTCTGCCTCCATCCACCATTGTTTTGTGACTGGTTGCCATGAGGTAACTGGTGGGCCTCATTCATTTTCAGCCCCCTCAAGAGGATCTTGGGGATCAAAAGTTTGAGAAGCCCTGCACTAAAGCATGTTCACCTACAACTAGTGCTATAATTGTCTTCTGCTTAGAACTGCAAATGTTATGTGATAAGATGATAGCTGATACCTGTTTCTCATAACAATCCATAGTAATATACCTTATAAGAATTGCAAAGCAATATTTGAGACTCACTATCCAGAAGTTGTGGTGTGAATGTGATGGGCAGTGAAATAGTGAGCGGATGCCCTTAGAAGCTCTGAGAACTTTCCAAGATGATTTTGTAGGTAATGAAGCTATTATAAAATGACAAATGATTATAATAGGAATATGACACCCACATCATACGAGGAATTTGTATTACAATAGCCAGCCCATGCCTATGACCCATTACATGCCATGCAGGCAGTCAACCCATCTATGGGCATGTGCAAATGTTTTATGTGCAAGATTCCTTCCCACTGAGGAAAGTTGGAGGAAAGATTGTGCACATCAATGTCCAAATGCATGTGCATTCTTTCTGCATTGTACATTACAAATTATTCAATTGCAGTAGCAAGGATTTTACAAAGGATTCCATTGGTTTGAAACAAGGCCTGCCCAAAGTGCTTTATCTTGGGTGCAAAATTATGGTCACCTTTTTTCCATTTCCACATTGCAGTAGCGCCTTTTTGCATTTTGCAAATGCTCTTTCTGACTGATAAGTTCTTAGCCTAGATGCAAACCCAACTCTGCTCTACTTAAGACTGAGAAGGTCTTGCATCTGTGGCTACCAGAATGGTTATGACACCCCCAGCTACGCTCATCTGCTGTGCTCTGACAAATATGATTGAGGAACCATCTTGAGGAAACCGAAGAGATTCTCCTGCAATCTGCCATATAAAGTGGAATGAGGGGAGAAGTGAAATTAAGAGCAGGCCCTAAACTTTTATGTTAACATATGCACATGACTATTACCTGAGTAGCGACTATCAAGGTCCTGCAGTAATATGCTGATGGAACAAGAAAGCAGCAGTAGTTCTGAATTCATTATTTATGTGTGCACTGCAGACCGTGCTTTGGGGGATAGCATTAATGGTGATACATTTTCAGGCAAACAGAGAAAAAGGCTTTCAGCCAACTTCATACTGAAACCTTGAAGGAATAAAACAGGTCAGAGATGAATATTAAATTAACTCCTGGCTATCTTCCAAAGTGATTTGGCCTACTTAGGAATCAACAAAAATGAAGAAAGCTTTGCTTCTTCACATCCTGATTTCTCCAGGGAGAGCAGAGCTCTCTGCATGGATTACAAACTCAACCCGGTTCCGTAAGTCAACAGCTTTGTCTTGTTCACGTACACCCACACACAGCGTATGCAGCGGAATAAATAACTGTATCGATTTCACAGACCATTGGCAATTGCAATGCTCTCTGATACGTAAAGTACATGTTTATAAAGAGGGGAGAGGGAAATTGCAAGGAGGGTCTTTGCAAACTTTTTGCAATAACACACTAACAAGGAAGGGGGCTTTTCCTTTTGCAAGCAGCCTGTGTTGTTTACCCTATATTTGGTGCATGGCAAACTCATTGTACTGAGTCACTTTCATGCAATTTAGCCATTATACCATTGTAGTAGAAAAATGTGTTCAATATAAATGAATGAAGCACTACACTGCTAACCATGAGTGTGAAGGACAGAGAAGGTGAGACAAGTGATGTCCTGTATCAAGCGATGCACATACATGTGTAATTCAGAACTAAGTGAATTGGAGGAAAAGTCTGTTTGAAATCCCAATATTTATTGAGCAACAGCTTTATCTCCACTGTAGCCTTCCTTGTCCAGTGATAGAGGTGAAAAATAATTAAAAGTACAGGAGATTTGTTTTGGAATGATGATCAGGAGAAATGGAAGCATCTCTCATCTACAGAAGGAGCTAATTAGAGTGGTCTCAAGAGATGAGCTTAAAACGTGGTCCATCATACTGTTGGAATGTACAGTCGTACCTCGGAAGTCAAACGGAATCTGTTCCGGAAGTCCGTTTGACTTGCAAAACGTTTGGAAACCAAGGCACAGCTTCCGATTGGCTGCAGGAAGCTCCTTCAGTGAATCAGAAGCAGTGGAAGCAGCGATGGACGTTTGGGTTCCAAAAAATGTTCGCAGACCAGAACACTCACTTCCGGGTTTGCGGAATTTGGGAGCCAAAACATTTGACTCGCAAGACGTTTGTCAACCAAGGTACGGCTGTATGTATAAAGTCAAGATGTCTCTTGATATAAACATTGGAGAAACTCCTTTCCTACAGCCACTCTAGTTATCACTTCAAATTTTACATTTATGACATGGGTAATAATAGTTGGGTTGGACAGAGGGGAAAGTATAGTATGATAATGGCTTCACATGTGTCTCTATCACTTCCTATAAATGCATCAAAACTCAGGGCTACTTGCAAGTAGAGAAGGCTATTAAAACTGACTTGTATCCTGTCAGGAGTCTGATCTCTAGTTGATATGGTGGATCTGCTTCATAGACTCCACAAAATTTTTGGGTCGGACTGTTTTAACCTGCAGGTACAGAAGTGTAAGCTTGAAACAAAATGCCATAATTCGTTGTTATAATTCTTATTACATTTTTATTGCGCCTGCCCTCTTAAGTTGCTCCAGGGCAGCAGGTGTGGTTCTCCTCCTCTTCTCTTCATCCCTAAAACAGCCCTGTGAGAGGTGAGAGAGTGACTTTGCACATTTTCATTTTTCATCGCTTATTCGCTTGTGACTCTTCCAGATAGGCAAACATACTGAAAAGTGTGAAAAAAATACAGTTCCATAAACTGGCCTCTTCTAGCATTTGAAAAGAAATAAGAGGTTCTCCCTCCTCCGGTAGTCTGGAGGTCTGTTTATGCAATCCTATCCAAACTGCTGGTTAATTTTGAGATGTGTGCAAATGTGCGGCAGATTGAGGGAGACCATCAAAGTGACGGGCCCCAGCTCGCTGAGTTGTCCAACTCCTCAAGTTATTTTCCCCACATCTGGATGGGTTGTCTGCAGAGCAATTGCATCTTTGCCATTAACAACACGGAATTAATTCACTGCGGTTTGTTCAGGCACCGAGAGCAAGTATGTTTCCTTTGGTATTTGAGGTCACTTTGAGGGGAAAGCAGACTTGTTGATATTTCAACCTTTTAAAAATTATTATGACTTCCTAAAGAAAACAAAATGTCAAGCACCTTTTCCTTCCTTCAGCATGGTTTTTGTTGGGGGGGAGAGCCTTCTTTTATAAAATAAAAATGGAGAAGTGGCTAGAAAGATCCTGAAGCCATGCCTAAATAACATTCAGGGCAGGAGGACTTCGTGTGTGTATCTTGTATGTATCTAGATGTACGTTCTACATCTGGGATAGCTAAACTGTTCTGCCTGGGGATCCAGCAGAGATGAACATCTCTTCACCAACATCTCTTCACCAATATAATAATCGATCTGATGATTGGGGAGGAGGTTGTTTCCACCAACTTCAAGGTGTGACTACTTTTATTTTTTTATTTTTTTTGCCACCACCAAAATAAGTGGAGGGCTTGGAAGGGGGCATAAAAATTTTCTGTGGAGACTGAACAAGGACTTCCAACTAGGAAGCAGCCACTCTAGATTTTCATAGATGTTTAAATAAAGTCTATTGGAAGGCCCCTGCCTTTGTTTCCCTTGATTTCATCTCTTGCATTGACTTATCTTTTTAAGAAATAAAAGAAAAACTGGAGGAAGGGAAAGAGCAGTCTGTGGGGGCTACAATTACAAGCCTTTTAGGAAACTGTGCATGGCTGTGTAAGCTGCTGATTCCTCTTGTTTGGATGGCTGAAGTATCTTATCTAGGTCATGTTCTCCAAGCCCGCTGCCTCTGTTACAGCCAGACTTTCTGTTGACTTGGGCTGTCTTAATGCATCAGAGAACCTCTGCTATGCTTCAGTTCCTGTTATGAATCCAAGTTGCACCTCTCAGCTTTTGCTTAGACAACATTTTTTTTTGCATGTGCTTATCATTTACAAAAGAGAATTCAGATTCTCATTGCGCTTTTCTTACTATAGTACCTATTTCTCTGTTTCTCTGTTTATTTAATAATCATGTCTGATTTGCTGCCTTCGCCCCTCGACACTGTTTCTGCATGTCATAATCCAGTTACTTGACAGCAGAGGTGAGAGATGAATTATAAAGATCAGTTACGTTGTTTTTGGGTGTGTGTGAAACACTATCTTGAAATAAAGGAAATGAGATGGAAGAAAATTTAGGTCAGGGGTGAGAAATCTTGACCCCAGGGCTGCATTCATTCCCTCAGGGGCGATTGGTTTGAAGCCTGGCTCCATGCCGCTGTTGGGCGGGGCCTAAACCCAAAGTGGGAGGAGCCAGTACTTTCCCCATTTTCTCTCTGTCTTTCAAACCACATTTCCCCAATGTTTCCTTTGATAATAACTACAGTGGTACCTCGGGTTAAGTACTTTATTTGTTCTGGAGGTCCGTTTTTAACCTGAAACTGTTCTTAACCTGAAGCACCACTTTAGCTAATGGGGCCTGCTGCTGCTGCCGCGCCAGAGGAGCACGATTTCTGTTCTCATCCTGAAGCAAAGTTCTTAACCTGAAGCACTATTTCTGGGTTAGCGGCGTCTGTAACCTGAAGCGTATGTAACCTGAAGCATATGTAACCTGAGGTACCACTGTATTGAGTTCTAAGCAATATTTTGCATGACATAAAATATACTTGCAGAAAAAAGGAGAACCTTAGCACTGATGTGCATGTTAATTGCTTCCAGGAAAAAAAAATGTTTGCATATTTTAACTCACCCAGAACATTACAGAAGTTTTGCATTGTAATTGCCCCACAGTTTTCGTGGAACATGGCCACTGCTGCTCATGTGATGAACTTTGGGGTAGAATTTCAGCATACTGTTCTTTCCCGCCATTTTCATGGGTGAATCATAGGGGTCCGAAGCACTTGTGCACATGAAGGGTGTGATTTTATTCTCTGCTGTTTCAAATTGTTCAATATATGCTATTTTATTCCCCCCCCCCTTTTATTTGCTTTCACTAATGGCAGAAATCTATTATGGAAAGGTGGGGCATAAATCTTTTTTAAAAAAATAGTGACAGAAGCTTCTGAATTTTTCTTTTAGTCTCCTTCTCTCAGGTAAATTATCTTTTCTTGTACTTCTTGGGAACCTGGTTAATTCTTTCCAGGCCTGTCATTTAAGCAACATCTTTAAAAACACACACACACAGAGAGAGAGATTCCAGAGATTCTTTCAGGCCACAAAAGAGTTAAACCTCCCCTCCCCCTTCCACCTCCATGCGACAGAGAGTGAGAGCAGTAGGATTACTGTTCACTCTTCTGATTTACCATTTATGCTGGACGGTGAAGAGATTAGAAAGACCCAGTACTTGGGCTGAACCATGTGCTTGTCTAGAAGGGGAATCTGGAGGGCGTGCAGATGTTCATAAAAAATCTGTGCCATGCGTGTTTCCTGGAGGGATTTTCCCTCGACCCTCTGAGCTCCCCCTCACTTCTGCAGGTCAGTTTGCACATATCACTGGGACTCAGAGATCCAGAGAACAGTATGCAGGAGAGGCAAAGCCTGTTGGGCATTGGGAGATTTTCTTAAGAAGCACAACAAAGTGATCAAAAATGGCCCTGGGCTGCTGTCTGCTGAAGAATGCAGGTATATATATATTTATATATATAAATATACTCTTTTTCCTTGTAGACAGGGTTTCTGTGTAACCGGGAGATAATAAAGCACGCTCTCTCTCTCCCCCCCCCAACTCCTCCATGCAAAACTCATTTGCTAAGTAAAGATGTGGGAATGTGTGTTGTATTCTAGCAGTTTGTTTGTTTACAAAATGTATTTGCTGCTTGAGAGCAGACGTTAGCAATAAATAAATAAAAAACCATAAAGATTAAAGCAGAATAAAATTAACCTCGATATAAAACAAACAAACAAAAATCACCAGCAGCAAAACATTTATACAGCAGGACCAAAAGCATGAGGATGTTGTAACATTATAATACCTGGAAGAATAAAAAGGTGGTCACCCAATGCCAAAAAGGTGAGTACCAGGTGAACTTCCTTGGGTTACACAAAGAAAGTGTAACTTATATATCAGCAACAGGCATAAACGTGGTTAAAAAGTTTAACACATTTTTCGGCTTTTTCTTTTTGCAAGTTGGTGTATATTCAGCCAGCAATAAATATAATTTTCTGTTGTGACTTTCACTTAATAGATGCTCCAATTTTATAGATAGAGAGATAGATGATAGATAGATAGATGATAGATAGATAGATAGATAGATAGATAGATAGATGATATAGACATTCTGAGGACCTCTGTTGCTTCTTTGTAGCTGACTTGTACATTCAAGGCAAGCATGGTTTTAACTGAAAGTCATTAGTGATTGATTGATTGATTGATTGATTGATTGACTAATGCAGCAATCAGTTCAAAACTCTTGAACAAAAATGATAATTATGCATTTATATATTGAGCATTGGTCACTTTTAATTTAAAGAATCGTAGCATTTCAAAAGGCACTATCAGAAAGTTAACAAAACATTCCATTAAAAGATAAAGTCCATTTAATATATGGCAAAAGAACCACAGCAGCATTAATAATAAGAAAAGGCTCTGCTGATTAAAACAACAACAACCCCAAAGTCTTCACTTTTGGGTGAAGCTAAAGCACGAAGGTGTCTTAGTGACTCTCCTTGGAGAGAGAGTCCCAAAAGGTGGGTACCACTGAAAATATGCTCTGCTCCACATCACCTTTGAAATTATTTTACAGAGTGGCTAGTTGCTGCAATTAAATTTGAAGGATTTCACAAAAGTTTATATAAAACAGCTTGACTGTGAACTCATCTACTACTTTAAAAATAACGTCCCTGTGAGAGAAACAAATCTAATAGATATTAAGATTTGCTAATAGATACTTAGGGGGGAAATCAAGGAGATATTAGAAGAGGCATTTATATTATTGCTTGAGATAACGCTACTAAAAAGAAATGGCTCCCCCTTCCACTTCACCTCAAGAAAGCCATTCCCCAGATATTGCTAAATGAGTCACCTTTTTAAAATGCAACCTGTGTTGTATGGCTGTACAGCAGGTTCAAAAACTTATTTGCTTGCTTCTGTCCTTCTCAGACCCCTTGAGCGGAATTCCTAATGCGTGGCCTTGGAATGTTTTCCTGCCTCTTTAATGACTTTGTCAAAGGGAAATATTCAACAAGTAAAAAGTTGCCCTTAGCCTCAACAAGGAGAGGAGCTGTGCCTACCAAGCCCTATAGCTAGAGGTTTTAAAAAGAAAAAGGGTTTGCATTACAATATTCTGGTCACAATGGATGCAAGCTATAAGACCTATTGTGGCATTCCAAAGAGGAAACAAGCGAACTAGCTCCAGCCCCAGCCCTGTTACCTTCTGCGTGTTCCCATCAGCAGTAGGAAGGTTAGGATAAGCAGTGAAGCCTCTGGTTTGGAAAGCTGATTTAAGAGACCTCATCAATAAGGGACAGCAGTGGGACATGGCGCTGGAATAAGGGACTGTCCCACCAAATAAGGGACACTTGACAACTATGTGCAGAAGATGCCCTTCAACCTGCAGGTGCCACTGAGTGTGGTGGCAGAGTTTAGCATGCCTCTGAAAAGTCACCCTTCCTTGCCTATTTAAGCCCAAAATGGAACACATGATTAGGGCTATAGATGGCCATTACAGCTGAACCTGCTTGCCATTCATACCAGGGTTGATCCATGGTTTACAATCATGGTTTGGAGGTTCAGATGTAATGGCGAAGGCGTGGGTGAGCTTTGGAATTAAGCCGTGGCATGAATCAACCCTCTGAGCTCACCCCTGTTTATTAACACAGGAATTGCTTCCATGGTTATGGAAATACAAGACAACCTCTGCGCCTTGAGATGTAACCTGCTCTGTCTAATTCAGAAAATGTTTAATTTTAAAGCATATTGATAGTCTCATTGATTTGAGATTTTTTTTTTAATACAATAAATTCAATCTACTGTGCAATCCAAAGCCTGTCTCAGCAGAAGCAAGTCAAATGAAGTGGGAATTTACTCCCAGGTCAGTGTGTATAGGATTGCAGTCATAGTCACATACAAACCATTATGCTCAACCTTAAATTTATGCCATTTTAAGCTTAGAGTGTTTTTCCGTGGGCAGTGCTGCCTGCACTACCAGGGTGCACTCCTGCTGACCTGAAACTGACCTGGTTTAGCAGCCTTTGATGAAAACAGTGTGCCTGGTACCTTGGAGCTGAATGTGTACAGCCATAAGGGATTTTTAGAGTGGGGTGACAACTCGTGTCAGGTTGACCTTTTCCGAACCCATCCTATGGGGGGGGGGAATACAGTCAAAAGTAGTATCAGGCCAAACCCCATCTGCCTTGGTTATAGGTTATCTTTTCACATGTGTGCTCTGAACTTTGATGACACCTTAGATTAGAAGAGTTGGTTCTTCAGATCTCAGGTGTTGGTCCCCTTGACAGCCAACCATAAAGCAAGCTGCATGCTTTTGTGAATTCTGTTGAATCATCTGAATAATAGCATTAAACAACTCTTGATGCCAGCTCAGTGTCCTAGACTCTGATTCATAAGCTCTGCTTTCAAGAACAAGAAACCAAATGAATGTTTATTATTTCCTTAATTGCTGGGTAGAGGTGCAACATTAGATTGGACTAATGACTTTTTTTCTTGCTTCTTAAAAAGAACTATTCTGGCTTTACTGTGTTGTAACTGGACTTTTCCATAGGTGGCCCACTAAACAGGACCTCATAGCACCAGGTGGTGAACAGTAGTCATTTTCTGACACAAATGCAGAAAGCAAAAAGAACCTTTACCATCCCCCAATAATTTCATGTGTGGTTTGCATACAATGTTCTTCTACAAAGGAGGAGAATACTCATAAGAGATTCCCACCCATCCCCAATTAAACTTCTGTTGCTGTACCTTCTGTACAGAACATGTGTAAGGGTCACAATGTTTTGCCATTTCCATTCACGTTTCAAAATTGGGATGGGATGGCCTTGGAAAAGGATTGGAAGTCAAATAGGGTTTCTCTGTGTTGTCTATATTTGCTTTCCTTTTTCAGACATAGAGCAGGGCAGGGGATCGTTCACAGGTGAGATAACCTGTTATTAAAATCCTGAGGAAACGCATTCTGTGTTCTATGCTGACTGGTGCTATGCTTCTCTTTGGATCGGACTCCAGAGCTCACAGTTGTGGCATGGAAGGCACTTATCACAGAACACAGATACATCTTCTTTGGAATGCAGTGTAGAGTCACTTCTGGAGATAGCTGATCACTTCAGTATGGGGCTACTCCTATCCCTGTCCCTAGCAGAATACGTTAGGTATGAACATGGGTTCTCTGCTACCATTTTCTGAGCCAGCCACCTTGCTATTGAGGATAGCACAAGGCAAAGGCTAGGCTACCTAGGGCCCAGGAGAAGGACAGGTTAGTCTCTCCTTTGGCCAGAGTTGTCACACAGGCTGAATCCTTTTCTGTGGCTCTCTGGATGCTGCCAGTCCACTTTCTATGTCCTGCCCACCCATCTACAACCAACCACCTCGTTTGTTGTATGTGGTGAGAAGAGGTAGAGAAGGCATGGGGTGGCATATACAAGAGAGGAAGGGCTATTCAGTCATGTGATGCTGAAATCTCCACCTACTTTGGGCTGTGGCTCCACCCACCACCTGATCTGTTTCTGCCCATGATCAGCTGCAGCCCTGACTGACTTTAACCCTCAATCAATGACCTTTTCTCAGAAAAAGGTTCCTCACTGCTGCGCTAGAGGGAGACTCCCATTGAGGTATGAAACATTTGGATCCATCCTAAAGAGTGTTGGGGAAATAAAAGCTGAGTGCTGAAAATCTCTTGTTATTGTTTTTGCTGGTGGGAAATCATAGACATCGAAACAAATGTTTTCCTTTCTGAAACAAGTCCCAGTGGGTTTTGATTAATGATGGTTTTGGTTGTTGTGGTTATTTAAGTTTGGCTTGTTGCTTGGTCAGTTTCCAGCCCATCCCTTTGCTGAGATGCTGGGAGCTTGGGGCATGGGGAGGCCATGATCTTGTTTTCAAGAAGCAATTTCTCTGTGACTCTGAAGACCAAACTTGTCAAACACTGATCAGAAGAAGGAAACAAATGCCTTGGGGTAGGGCGAGTGGCCAGGGGCCTTCATGGAAACATTTCTCTCTCTCCTTGCTTGATGGAATCCATGGCTGGCCAACAGGAAATTGTGATTTACATTTTCAGCACACAGAAAATTACCCTTCTTGCAAGCACCCTGCCCTCTGTCTAAAACTAGCTGAGGATGGCCTCTAGCTATTAACTCTGATTGCCACCCCCCTGATAGCCTCTCTGGTAATTTAGAGGTGGGTAATTAATTCTGAACTAAGAATGCGCCTGGGAACCTACACCTGGGTAAACTCAGCTGAAATGGGCTTTCATGTTAAAAGCCTTTTAATACAGAAATGAGCTGGAGGGGTGTTTCATTTGTTTTTGTTCTTGCTGTATGTTTTGCCCTCAGTCCTGCATTTCCTGCCTGAAAGCAGGAAATAGTTGAACAAGCTAAGGATCTTATGAGAGAGGCAGAGACCTGAATCCCTTTCCGGATTTGCATGTTGCCTTCTAGCTCTTATTTACTTGGGTGACTGTTTGATGCACAACCAACACCTCTGGTCTGCGCTTTCCTTTTTGACTGAATAGTCTGAGATTTCTGAGAATAAATTGGGAATTAAAGTCATCAGATCTTAAGGAAAGGAAAATTTGTGTGCGTGGAATAAAAGAGTAGAAGACCTGTGGTGGGAGAAAGAGCTCTCAAAATTCTCCTGCCCTTCAGAGCAGCCAAAAGCAACAAAATATTGTTACTAAATTCTGCAATCTTATTGACAATCCAAACTATATAGCTGGTTTCTCTTTCTCCCCCCCCCCCCCCGGCATGTTCTTAGGTTCTACACCACACTGGGGACTCAGCAAACAGAATTTTAAATGTGTTATAAGCATGCAACACCAGATGGTGCTGTAGAGCACAAAACTTTTCTATGTGATTTTACATTGGGTCCCCCCCTTTTATTATAACAATTTAATTTATGACTTATTTATAGTGGGGTTTTCCTGTGTGTAGATCCACTCTGGGTTAATTGAAAGAATGGAGTTGGATTTCTCATTAGCTGCAGAAGATCCGGAGAGGGGGTTCTTCTTTCCTGATGTGAAATCTACAACATTTATTAGAATGTCATTAATTAATTAATGATAGATAGATAGATAGATAGATAGATAGATAGATAGATAGATGATAGCGTTTGTATGACGCTGTTCAGCCAAAAAGGCTCCCACTGTGGCATACATGAAATCAAAACTAAGACACTCCCTACCTGTAGGCTTACATTCTAATAAATAAGTAGATCAGAATACAGGGTTTTCTTTTTTTTTCAGCCGGAACTTACCGGAACTCGATTCCGGCACCTCTCAGCTGATAAATAAGTAGATCAGAATACAGGGCTTTCTTTTTTTTTCAGCCGGAACTTACTGGAACTCGATTCCGGCACCTCTCAGCTGAGTGCCATTCCCATTATAAGAGAACAAGGGAGGTGTTCATGGTGAGTTCCATGAAAAATAGCACTGTGAAACTACCAACACTCAAGGGGAAAGGGACCAGGAGGCAAGAGGAAAATAAAAACTCAAAACTCAGGCACCGATTTCTAGGCAGTTGTTCCTACATTGACCAGCTGGCATAGCTGACGAAATGGCTGCTCCCAGTTGAGGGAGAAGAGGCCTGATGGAGCTGGCCTGTTGCAGCAGCAGAGCCAGTGGAGTAAGCTCTGCTTCTCTGCTCTCCCAGTGCTGGAATGGCTGCCTCCTGATAAGAGCTTTCCTGATATGATTTTTATTTAATGGATAAGCATGTGCATGTGATAATAACATCCTTACTTATTCAAGTCTTTGGGGTGGAGGGGCAGAAAAGTCAAACAAAAGGAAATAATGTGTTGATAATTTGAGAGATGGCACTGATAGTGTGGTTTTTTTATTTAAAAAAAATCCGTGAGCAGTGAAGTGCTGACTTGGAGCAATATCTTCATGTATGTATATATTCGATGTGAATCAATTGCTCTCTGTCACATCATCGACGTTTACTGCTTTCAGAGAGGCAAACCGCCTATCTATTGCCATCTAGTGGCTGAAAAGCAAGTTCTTCATAAAAGGTAGAGTGATGGTATCCAAAAACAGCAGTTGTGTAATACTGTTAATTAGGAACAATTGGAAACAATGCAAAGTAGTTCATCCTGATAAAGGACAACTGCTGGTTTTTTTTTCTAACTCCCCACCCTACCTGCCCTTTTTGTCTGCTTTGGAAAAAACGATTGTATCTTTCAGTCCTGGTTTTCTGGCCATACTCAAAAAGTGGAAAGGACTACTCTTCCAGTCAGAAATGTGATCCAGCTCAAATTGATATGAGAGAGTGCAAACATTAGAACTCTGCTGACCCCTTAGAAAGCTTACTCAAGCTTTCACAGAAAACAAGCCAGTCTTGGAGGCCTAATGGGGACGCTTGGAGTGTGTTTAAATGTAGACACAAGAGCTACAGTTTTCTACAGCAAGCAGTATGCACAGCATTCAGTTGCTAATAAGTCTGACATTTCTTTAAAGGGGGAAGGGAAAGAGGGCATGATAAAAGTCTGCTTTTGTATATGAAATTACTGTGCTCAGTTTAGTATTTTTTTTGCTGAGTGGACTAGAATAGAATAAATTATTCTTAGGTCTACTCTGTATTTTTGGGTGCTTCCAGGTGACCTGTTTGTTGAGCATCCTGATTAATTTGCAGGGAGGCATTTGCTCCTGAATGAACATTCATTCTGATTTGTTTGTGGGGAGGTTAGATGATATTGACTCAAAGCAAGGATTATTCCACACATTCCAATGTGTTTTCCTGTCACTTTCTCCATGGCAAAAACTCGGATCAGGAGGCCTTGAGCAACAAACCTGCTTCCGCAAAGATCTATTACAATTGTGCAGCCTGGATTTCCTAGTATGTGATTGAATCCCAGCCAAAAAATAGTGACGGTCTGGAAGTGCCCTGTGTGTGTGTGTCTTACACTGTTTTAAGGAATGTGTTAAACTGAGAGCACTGCAGCTGCTGTTTATTTTAGCAGCTCAGAATATAGCAGTCTAGAACATGCGACTTGCGGGATTTTTTTGAGATAATATTAGAACTGTGTGGCGGAGAATACTTTGGGTAGAAACTGACAGGAGGTTGAGTTTGCATGCAAAAATGTGTCTGCATTTGTATTGGAATTGTGATAAAGATGGCTTTTTAAGATCTCTTGTTGTTTGCCACCTTGGACTCCTTTGGGAGGAAGAGAGAGGGATATAAGATGAATGAATGAATGAAGTCTTTGTGATGCCAGGGGTAAGCTGCAGAGGCTGTTGTGTGTTGTCTCGGCACTAGCTTCAGTGCTGGTTGCGTCAATAAGAGAAAGAGTCTTCTCTGTGGTGGCACCCAAATTGTGGAAATCCTGCTTCAGAAACTCAGTCTTCAACTATGCATTGCATGGGGTTGGACTAGATGACCCTAATGGTCCCTTCCCACTCTGCAATTCCATGATTCTAGGTGAGGGCTTCTCCCTAGGCAAATATTTGCTTTGCCTTCTGATTGATTTCTCTTTTAGTCTCCCTCCTGTGTTTGCTTTGTGATCCCCCACTGCTGTCCTTATAAATTTAAAGTATTGCAAACCACCTTGAGCACTGTTGTCAGAGTGATGAGTTGGAGCAATAGTTCCATAAAAATAAATATAATAAATACATTTCCACATATCTACCCCCATACTTTTGGTAAGACCTGGTCGTGCTGTATTCACTTAACAAGAAATATCCATGCCATCACATCCAAGATCCAGAAGGATCCAAAAAAAGAACAGAAGTGGGTGATCAGTGCAGTTGTATTTCTTCATTTTTAATTATAAGGTGTTGTTAGTCTCCTATTTTGGATATATAGCTGCTGACACTCAGCACTCAGAATCAGTCATATTTATTTGATGGTGTTACGGTAGTTAGTTCAGCACCAGACCTGACCACAAACCTGAAGCTAACATATCATACATAGTGAAGCATGGGGAAAGAACTCCCATTAACCTAACATTTATCAGCTTATGTATTCATGTAATGTTGGTGCTTTTGATTCATATTTGATTCTTACACCCCCAAAGACCAGTAGACAAGGTCTGGATTTTTGCAGTTTGTGAGTCGACCATTAGGGAGTTGCTTGAATGTGTCGCCCATTCATGTCACTGTTACACGCTGCTTCTGTTCCTACATTTTCATTTCATAAATCCATTCGTGCAAGCTGCGTTTCGTCTACCAAAAAAGTCATGTGACGTGGGAGCCTCCAGGGATGTATGCAGCTGATGCAGCATAAACAGGCAAGTGGGGTGTCCCTCATCAGGGGTCCTTGGCTTACTAGCCAACTTCTGTCTGTGCTTGCTACCAACTGCCCCATCCATCCCATCTTCTTTCCATCACTGGCAAATGCAGAAGGTTTATGCAGAGGGGGGCGGAGCAGGACTTTCCTTCATTAGGAGCAAAGGCAGCCCTATTACACTGAGTCAGATCATTGGTCTATAAGGCTCAGTTCTGTAGACGTTGACAAGTAGCCTCTCTCCAGGGTCTCCTACAGGAATCTTCCCCTTCTTCATCTGGCTGTGCCAGAGACTGAATTTCAGAACTTGCACATGCAGAGCATGTTCTCTTCCCCTCCGCTGTGACACCTTCCCTGTGGCTAGGGCATAGGACAGAAAGTCAAACAGGTAGACATCTAGCCCTCCAGAAGTTTTTAGGCTGCAGTTTCTTTATACCCAAGCATAGTCAGTGGTCCAGGATGATGGGAATCCAGTGATGTCTGTCGTGCACCAGGTTCTGGAAGCCTGTACAAAACAGATTCTCATTTGCAGTTTCTTAACTGGTCTGGACAAATAACAGACAACCCCCACATTTCTCCCACTGAGGCACAAGTGAGAGCTCAAGGGGCCAGATGTGTGCTGCTGTGCATCCTTCTTGCCGGAAGATCTTGCCGGGGCATACGACTCCGGTGATTTGTCTCATAGGCGGTCATTGGCCTTAAGCAAACCATTGTTTCTGAGCCAGACCCTCACAGCTCCACTGCTTTACAGAATCAGTGTTAAGAGTTCTTTTATATATACAGTGGTACCTCAGGTTAAGTACTTAATTCGTTCCAGAGGTGTGTTCTTAACCTGAAACGGTTCTTAAGCTGAAGCACCACTTTAGCTAATGGGGCCTCCTGCTGCTGCTGCGCCACCAGAGCACAATTTCTGTTCTCATCCTGAAGCAAAGTTCTTAACCCGAGGTACTATTTCTGGGTTAGCGGAGTCTGTAACCTGAAGCATATGTAACTTGAAGCATATGTAACCCGAGGTACCACTGTAATGGTTTAATGCCAGCTCTTTGTTGTTCTCTTTGCTGGAACATTAATGTACAATAAAGCAGTAGTTTATTTAAATACAACTTAAAAGTAAGAATGTGCAGTATGCTAAGAACATAACTACATCAGCTAGGTGAGGGATGCCACTCTAGTCATATGCTTGGAGGAACCACCATGATTTTAACAGGTGTTGAAACTCCATCAGTGCTGGCGCTGCTCACATATGAGAGGGGAGGGAATTTTAGAGTCAGGATGCCACAGCGGAGAACATCCTCTTGCAAGTGGCCACACACCATCTGAGGACTGTGGCCCTGTGAGAAGAGCATCTCCCCCCATGATCTCAGAGTCTAGCCAGGGGCGTAAGGGACCAGGTAGTCTTTCAGCGGTGGGGAGATGAAAGACTATGACTATTGGCCATGGTGGCTGCAGATGATGGGAGCTGGAGTCCAGCCACACCTGGAGGACCACAAGTTCCCCACACCTGAAGTACTGTGAGAGTGTACATGAACATTCAGGGAATGAATGTGCTGTATAAATTATAAGCACCATTTTAAAATGTAAATAAAATCCACCTATTTTTAGAAGTCTATGAATAGGAGATTATTTGAATCTAACACAGAGAGTCTGGGAGCCCCTTCCAACCAGTGAACAGATTATAAAGAGCCCAAAGGAATTTAGGGTGGGGGGGATTTATACCAACCAGAACAACTTCACTATAAACAGAGACTGTCTTTGTAACGAGAGTGGTAATTAGCAAATTGTATACTGTAGTAGTGGGTATGGCCTGAAATAAACAACCAGCTATTTAACAAAAAGAAACAAGAAGGTTGTTTCTTTTCACAGCTGTGTTGTTTTCAGAATTCTGGATATATAATTAAGCCAGTATTAACCGAGTTTCTGCCTTATACTTGTTCTTTGAAAATTCTGTGGGGAAACCTTCAAAATCTACAAACTCCAGGCCTGCATTAATATCACCCATGAGTCTTTCTAGAGCAGCATTTAAAAAAAAAATGTATCTGGGGCACAGGGTTAACATGGGAAGGCACATTCAAATCATATACTAAAAAATATACATGCACAGTTTTTATTTTATTTTATTTATCATTTCATTTCATTTCTCAGCTCCCGGAACAAAGGAACAGGCAACATCTCTGCAACTACGAAATAATCTAGTTAAGACTTTGTACTCAGGCCCCTCCCACTGCTTTCCCTAAAGTGTCAATCAGAGCTCAAAGATGGGTAGGGCTGTGCTTTCTGGGCAAGAGTGGTACTTCTGGGATTTCCTTGCGGAATCCCTGTGGAATCCTTAATCTCTCCCTTGAGATGATGTCACTGCCCATATATGGGCAGACAGAAGGATCAATGCTGTCTTCCCAACCTGAGGGGCATAAACTGATGGATGAATCACTGACAGATGCTGGATAGACAGAGGCTTATTTTTTCCAAGGCTTATTTCAATACCTCTCATAGCACACAGGTCAGGGACTCCTGATTAAAGTAGAAAGAAGTTCAAAAGCTCCAATGTGACATGATGATTATTTTTTTTAATGCTTCCTTTTTATTGACAGCTTTGACTAATACATAGAAACAGAAACATAATCACATACAATTTTGACACTGTATAATTTATTATTTTTATTTTTAAATCAAGGAGCCAACTACATCTGTGTAATTCTCTTATTTGTTCAAAGACCCTGATGGTTGTCCCAGCTGGATTGATCCTGGGATCTTCAACATACAATGCAGGAGCAATTGTGATAGTTTTCGGTCTATAACAGGAATGCAAATCAAAGCAGGAGAGTTGGTAGATATCACATGCTGGATCCAATGGTGGCTGTTGCCCATTGCGTCTGGTAGGGCAGAAGGTGAGGAGGCCAACGGTAGGTGGCGGTAGAGCCATTGACAGATTAGCCAACTAATTCTACCCCTGCTGAGTTCTATGAGGGCAACACTGAGACTAAGGAGGAGGAAGCCGATTGTCAGGGCCACCCTTTGGACTGGTTGTATATAAGAAGCCAGGTGGGTTCACAAGAATCAACACTGAGGTTGGTAGAGCAGTGGCTCATTTGCCCTAACGGACTAGCCTCCACTGGCTATGCAGCTGACAGAGGCAGAAAGTACTGGGTGAGGAGGGCATTAAGCAGCTAGTTGTACCTTTGATCCTATGTGAGCAGCATGCCTGCTTTTCCTTATTAGTAGTACAGTGGCACCTCAGGTTACATACGCTTCAGGTTACAGACTCCGCTAACCCAGAAATAGTACCTCGGGTTAAGAACTTTGCTTCAGGATGAGAACAGAAATTGTGCTCCAGCAGCGCAGCAGCAGCAGGAGGCTCCATTAGCTAAAGTGGTGCTTCAGGTTAAGAACAGTTTCAGGTTAAGAATAGACCTCCGGAACGAATTAAGTACTTAACCCGAGGTACCACTGTAGTAGTAGTAGTACCCTGCCCATCTGACTGGGTTGTCCCATCCACTCTGCTTCCGACAGATACAGAAAAGCATAATAAGACATCAAACATTTAAAACATCTCTATACAAGGCTGCCTTCAGATGTCTTCTGAAATGATATAGCTGTTTATCTCCTTGACATTGGATGGGAGGGCGTTCCACAGGGTGGGTGCCACTACTGAGAAGGTCCTCTGCCTGGTTCCCTATAACTTCATTTCTTGCAGTGAGGGAACCACCAGAAGACGCTTGGAGGAGGACCTCAGTGTCCGGGCTGAATGATGGGGGTGAAGATGCTCCTTCAGGTATACATGTACAAGACTATTTAGGGCTTTAAAGTTCAGCACCAACTCTTTGAATTGTGCTCAGAAATGTTCAAATGAACTTTCCTCTTGTTTCTGTTTTTTAACTTCTTTGGTCTGCTTGTTATCCCCTTTCCATTTATCACCCATCACATTTTGTTCATATGCGTTTTCTCTGTGTTTTCTTACCCTTGTAATTTCATTTCTGAAACCCTTTGCTTTTTGCATCACTCACAGTTCATATTTTACTTCTTCTCTGAGAGTGAGTGTTCAGCCAGGCACCCTTTAACCCCCAGCTAATCTGCATGCTGAACTCCTGATGGTTCAGATGCAGAGTTAGGCAGTGAAAGGGAAGCCACTATAGATACTGACAGCAAACCCTCTCCAAGGTCGCCAGCACACTAGAATTACCTAATCAAAAAGTGCAAGACCTTTATATCCTCTCCCAGTGACACAATCCACATTAAAGTTGGAGATATTCACTCGTTTGTGCCCTCGGGCAGTTTCTACTGCAGTTGAAAACTGCAGTAGAAACACCCTAGAGTTAAATACAGCATGAGCCAATCTTGGTGGTAGCAGAAGAGTCTCATATTGTGTGGCTGATATCGTTGTGTGATTATTCTGCCTAGCTGGGGAGTTTTGCACTCATTTTTAATAGTGGCAATAGTCATGCCAAAATAAACCTAGTTTATTGATGGTGCTGGGAACTGTAGCTTTGTGAGAGGTAACCTACAGTTCCCAGGTTTCTTTGGGGAAGCTATGTTCCATAAATGTGCCTTAAATATATGGTACTGATGGACTGGTGATGAATGAACACTTTCTTCCTCCTCTTTCAAGGTTGAAGTTAGAATGGCAAGACAAGGATGAGACCAATCTTTTCAAAACATTGACTAAAGGCTTAGGGTGAAAGATGTTTCACAGGGATGTTGGGCTAGTCTCTTAAGAGCCATAAAAGCTAAAGAAAGGATGTTAAAAATCGATCGATGTTTTACAAGGAAGCAGTGTAAAGGTTTTAGGGCTGCAGTAATTATGTCACTGTGTGTGTCTGTGAGATGGTAGCTCCTGTTTCCTGAGTGTGTTGCCTCCTACACAGGAATGCCCTAAATAAAAAACAAACTCCATAATGATTGCACTACCTTGGCAGTGCCATGAAGAAACAATATTGTTGCCTTCCTCTTCACTGTCATTGTCTTCTCCCTTCACACTTTGCTCGCGTTGTACTTACTATGTTGAAGTGTGCAGAAAGCAGTGACCAGTTGGACCAACAAACTCAGGGGGTTATGAGTATCACAAGGAGAGTGTCTTCAGGGGGTGTTGACCAGAATAAAAGAAATTCTTCTGAAGAAAATACGTTGCCCCAGAGTAGAGGTCAAGCGTGGCGTGTGGAACATAATCTGCAGGGGTGGACAAATGTAGCCTAGCTCATCTCATCCTGTTTCCATATGTGGACATCTTAAAAGCTTATCTTGTGGCCCATTTCTATGCATATTTTTTTAGGATACTTTTTGGGAAATTCTTTTAAAATCTGTGCAGAGAAACAGTCACACACACAAACCAAAACTGTATGTATGAAGGGTCATTGTACGTACAAAAAGATGCCTGCACCCATGGGGTTCAGATAGGGGATGGCGGACTCTGTCTGTTGCATATGCAGGTATACGGGAAATGATATGCAGTCACTTCCTCAACTGTTTTTGTAAAAAGTGGTTTATGTAGGACAGCAGAGGTGCTGCACTTTCAAAGCTGTTCTAAGCAGTGTTAGAATGTTAAAACAAGGCAAGGGAGAGAGAGCAAGCTTTTGGATTACCTTGTTAAGTGCAGTGATCAAACCAGCCCCCCCCCCCCAAGGTTCATAGATCTGCAGACAAGACCAAAAATCTACATTCCATTCCAGGAACTTGCTCAATGAGATGAATGAGGGGGGTGTGCAACAAATTCTGACCTGGCGGAAATTTTCTGACATGTCCACATATCTGCATAGGTAGCCAATATTGGCCTAAGTGAACAGATTCCATGTGGTCACCCAGCAGTTTTTGACCACCAGTAGACTGTAGATTTCTTCTCATATGTTCTGGGAAGTTCTGTGGGAATTCCCACCCCCCCCTTAGCCAAATTGACCTTCCCTCCTTTTCAAGGAAAGGTGATTTTCAGCCCTTTTGTGCCTTATAGTTTCTACCCAGCAATTAGACCGTTCGTGACCACCTTCTGAGCCTATTAAGATGTTCCCCTGAATGCATGTGATTAAACGTGGGAAGGGGGTAGGAACACACACACACACACACACACACACACACACAAGCCCTGCTCCCAACATCCCAAGGCATGCTGGTTCCATTTCAGACCTTCCTCCATTGAGAGCCAATGCCCTCAGGGATATGGAGGGGTAGGGACTGTGTGTGCTTCCTTTCCTCTCTCAGCCCAAATGTGTTCATCCCAAATGCCTGACCATGACAAAATATGGGGAGAATATTTAGAAAGAGATGGTAGCTGGGGTTTTTATTTAAGCTTATCATACAGTTTTTGCACTTCACAGGTTCCTTCGTCCATTGTCCCCAAGTGACGAAAGAGTTGTGAAATGCCTGCTTTGAAGGCTCAATAGCCCTTAATGTAGAAAAGAGAGAAAAAGATAACCCTGAGCAGCATGCCAAAGCAGAGAGACGGGTTCCTCTCCACCCCTCACCCAGATTTAGAGTTTGGTGGTGGAACAACTCTGTCTCACTTTGCAGAGAACAGGCCTTCAAGTTAGAATGGAAGCAGAATGCCAGCACAAAGCCTGGCATGCTAAAGGCATGAGGATTTCTGCCAGCGTTTCCATTAGATTCATTGTTGTGAACTGCCCTGTGATCTTTGGGTGGAGGGCTATCTACATACATACATACATAAATAAATAAATGGCCCCTGATGGGTCCAATAGTCTGAACTCCCAAAATAAATTTCCCAGCATATACCCAATGTGATGCATGTTTTCTGGTAGTAATGTACACATAACAAATCCATGTCAGTAAGTTGTGCTATAGAAGAATAGGGCTCTCTCTCTCTCTCTCTCTCTCTATATATATATATATATCAGAGAGATCTGCATAGGCTACCCATACACATATAGTGATTCCCCTTTGCTGCCAGTGATACAGCTGCTGCTGCTGCTTCTGACTGACTCTGACTCTGACTGTGCTGCTGCTGCTGCTGCTGCTGCTGCTGGGAGGGAGGGAGGGAGGGAGGGAGAGAGGATGCAGTATCAAGCACCTGCCCTCCATTAGGCCATTGAGACTTATCAGGGATGGGTAGTGCCTGGCCACATCGTGGATGGGCAAATCCCAATGCAAGCTGCAGCGGTACCCAAGGAGAAGATGCACAGGTATGGATTGGGGAGGTGGAGGGGCGTGGAATTGGGTGCCCATAGCAACCAGCAGCCCAGCTAGCTATGCAGCAGGCCTTGCATTATAGCCGGCCTGCTTTGCTGATGGTTTTGTGGCTGTAGAGAGGGTGCCATGCAGTCAGCTTCTCTGCAGTGAGTGTCAGCAATGGAATCGGGGTTCTCTCTCTCTCTCTCTCTCTCTCTCTCTCTCTCTGAAAGTCCCTTTTAGTGATGCTTTAGAGAATGAAGGCTTAGGAGAGCAGCAGGGCGGGGGGAAGAGAGATGCTTCCAAGTATTTCTGCAGTGTGCTCGCAAGCCGGCTTTTTCCTCTCTCTCTCCTGTAGCTTTGCCGGTCAGAGGATTTTACTGCAACATCTTCTCGGCAGATAAGATAGGCAGGGAATGCTAAATGCAGCCCCAGAATGCTGAGTACCCTATGCATTCTCCAGAGGAATGTTCTGGATGGAGCCATGCATTGCTTGCAGCCAGTGCTTCTTTGCACAGCTTGTGGTGGCAAGCAAACTAATCTGGTTTCAATAGCATAACAATGAGACATTCCGCTTTTCAGCAAATGCAAGGTTATAAAAATCCAAGCAGTGCTATGTCAGGCCAGAGTCTTTGTGTAAAACTGCCGGGATTCAGACTTTGGCATCACTTGAATTCAATAGATGAGCTCACCGCGGGTAGCTCCCATTCAGAATTATTATTTTTCCCAGTTCCATAGTAAGAGTTGGAATCATGTATTGGTGATGTAATATCCAGAGGGGAGGAGGATAAAAAAGAAGATATGTTGCAGTTCTGATAGAAGAAAGCTACAACACAGAGAGAGAGAGAGAGAGGAAATAAAAGTGTGTTAAATAAACACACACGGGCAGAATCCAGGCAAGGCGATTTTCTCTCACTGCTGTTTAATGATGAATTTGGTGTGGCATAATCTGTGTTTTAAGCATCCTAAGATTGGGACAAATAGGATTTCTTAAGAGATCTCTGGATGTTTCTGGGGCCTCTTGACGGTGCATTTTAGCAAAATGATGCTGCAGGAGACTTAACAGAGATGCACTCGCAGTACTGCACTGACATGGCCCCATGCAGAACCAGGAACTTGGATAGTCGTGTTTCATTGGCCAACTCGGGATGATAAGTGTAGCAGCTTCAGCTCTTTTGGCAAGTGAATGGGGGTGAGGACTAGGAAAGGGAGTGAGTAGATCAGCAGTGACGTCATTTTTAACCAATTCCTTACACAGTTGGGGAATGAAGTTAAAAGGAAAAGCTGCAATCTCTGGGTGACTCTATGCATTGGCTGGAGAATCTAAATGAGCAGGAGTTTCCCCAATGGTAATACATTTTATTTCCTATGTTAATCCATTCCTTCTAATCCTTTTATTCTGGTTAAATCAAATATTTTATTTTATTTTATTTTATAATTGCAATGTGACTTTGTTTGCTTGTGGCTTCTTAAAAAAAAAATTGTCTTGCATTGTCTTGTAAGTTTTATCTTAGCAGTCATAGTAATGTGTTGCTCCTTTCTGTAAGAATCACTGCCACTGGCTGTAAGAGTTTAGTATGCAGCATTTATGCTTACCAGCAAGGTATGGAAATGCAGAAGCTGTCAGGCACCGAGAAATCCCTGGCATGGGAATAAGGCTGTACTTTTCAAATTGCAGGTGGAAGGGAAATTATTTGGGTATTAAAAGCTCAAAGGAATGGCACTAAATCTGACTTTAAAAAAAAAAAAGGAATCACAAATATGAAAGGAAAATGTGTGTGTGTGTGTGTGTGTGTGTGTGTGTCCTTAATAGAACTATTCTAATAACCTAAATGAGTACTACTATCCATGCTGGCCCCTTTCCCCAGAGCCTGCTTCTCTCCCCAGCCCTTCCATAAAAGGGTATTGAAGGTGAGGCTGCCCTTTGGCCATTCAGCCACACACCTGGGATTTTCTGAGTGCTTGCACCTAAAAATAAAATGCAATGTTCATGCAGTAGTTTCTGCTAAGGTCATTGTAAGGGGGGGGGGGGGGATGTCATACATGGTGGAATGATTGAGCCAAGATGGTGGGCAGTTGTTAAGTGGTGCTGGTCTTTGCAATACTTCTGCTACTTTGGCCGATTCTCCCTTTTTCATGGTTTATTTTTATTTTACATTATTTGGTCTGACACAAGAGCTGCTAATAATGCCTGCCCTGTAAGCCCAATTATGATTTGCAAAACTAGTGCTTGAATCCTCTACTCCTCCTGCTGAGGGCTAGATCTGTTTGCTTCTTACTCTGCAAAGGCACAGAGCTGACTCATAGAACCCATTTGGTTTTGTGTTGTGTTGCTGATAATATATGATACAGAAAATGCCAGTCCATTTATGATGGCAGCAGCAGCAGCTAAGAAGTTAGGAAGGGCTTTTGAGGTGTGTGTGTGTGTGTGTGTGTGTGTGTGTGTGTGTGTGTGTTTTCCTTCACAGGAATGCAAAAGGCACAGAGAAAAATTATGAGCACAATAAGAAATGGTGATCGTGATTGACAAATCCTCACCACTTATCCTGGATGCAAAATATTGGAGAGGGTTGTGAAATTCATTGCCACCAGTAAACATGCTCAGTAAAAAAGGCTGGCTTTGCAGTGATTATGATAATGTTAGAGGCTTGTATCACAGCAAACTCTTCTTTCTGCAGTGTGGTGCATTGTACAAGAGGGAGTGGATGCCCCCTAATCGTTCCCTTCTCATATCCTCAGTTGCCCTTGGAAGATAGAACAGTATTTTTATTTTTATTTTAAATGGTCGGTTCACAGCTTAGCTTTCAGGTTCCTGTTCTACAGAGGCACCTGTGTTGCCATTTGCTGATTATAATGAAAGCAATAAGAAGGGGCAAGTGTGGTTGCATGGTGACTGAATGGCAGAGGGCAGAATCGCGTGTGGGAATGAATGAAGGGGCAACCTCAGTGGGTTCTACCTCTATAATGCAATTCCCCACCCCCCACCCCCCACCAAATGCTATCTATAGTTAAATAGACTTTGACTTCCTTGTGATCTTCATACCTCTAGTTTGTAAATGATCTGTATTATTACATTCATAAATTAGGTTGACAAGCATTGTGGACGTGGCATATGGAATAATTAATCTGGCTGTGATGGAAGAGTACAGGAAACACTGGGCAATGTTCTCTCACAAATACGACACTGCACAGTCGCCTGTAGGGGGAAAATATCCCTTGGGCATTGGTTATTTCTTATACCAGATGAGCCCATTGGTCCCTCTAGCTCAGTATTGTTGACACTGACTGGGTTTCAGGTAGTAGTGTTTCTGTTCTTGCTATTTCAGTTATTTTTAGCATTTTTAGCATATTTTTAGCATTGATGATACAGAGTTCTTGCTACTTGACATTCATGATACCAATATTGTAGATCTGCTCCTTCATGATCCTGTTGATGAAAAGGATTGTATGCAGAGTGGGGTTTATATTGAGTAATATCTATATCTATCATCTATATCTATCATCTATCTGTCTATCTAATCTCTTGTGATTGGTGTTGCAGCAGCAACTGAGGATGCTCAGTGGAACATATTGGTGAGAAACTCAGAAAAGTATAAAAGCTTAAGGCTGGAAAAGAAATAGGAGACCAAGTACTAGGATGTGCTCATTGGCTGCTCAGAGTAACCTCAGCTGAGTATCTGCAAAGGAAGAAGTCATTCCAGGTTCAGGTCTTTCCGAATGGGCAGTGCAGGAGCAATACATATTTAGAAGTTGGTTAAAAGACACTGCATATTTCCTATACCTAGAAAAACCATAGTTGCCTGTGTGATTAACAGCCTTGCAGAAGAAACATGGATTGTTATTGTAGTGATATTCAGGAAGGTTTCTGAAGACACCCACAGAAGGCTTACCACTATATCTTGAATAAGTTTGCTTGGATGAGCTATACATTACACATGAGGACTGAACCACTTCTGCAGGGGGGGGGGGATATGTTTTGCAGTGCTCCCCCCTGTAAAAAAGAAACCCCCAAACTTGTGAGATGGGGAATAGCTTGTCAGGGAGAAAGGTTTAACTTAGGTGCTAGCTCATTGCATGTAGGGACATTTGTCGATGTTTTTTAATATGGCCAAGCATTGAAAAAAATAAACCACCTACCGGTGGTAGTATAGTCTGAATTCTGTCACTTGAGTCCAACACATTCAATGCAATGTCTGTAATGGTCATGAATCCCACTGAGTTCCATCTGACAAATTAATTATCATTGTTTTTGCCAGGGGTGAACATGATTCTGCACATTTAGACCCAACAAAAAGTTGCCTAAATGTTACTTCATGTCACGAGAACTGCTAACCCAGGGAAAGATGGCTTGGTATTGAAACCTTAGTGTTGTGACCCAGAGTCGAGCAGCAATCAAGACTTGGAGGCGAGGCTGCAGTCTCTAGCTAAAGAGCCAAACTAGGTGCCGGGCTCTGAGTCTGCTATGGGAGACCAGGAGACAACGGAGACTGAGGAACCCAATGCTTCCCACTGTACACTGTCCAGCAATGCTGGGATGTGGGAAGGGCCCATTAAGCAAGTTGATGGACTGAGTCATTGAATCCCACCCTGTATTAATAGCAGAGAATATGATCTCATACTTTAGTAGCACCTGAAATATTTACTCCTGCTCCGTGACACTGGCTGCCATTTTTGCCCCTGATATCAATGCTTAGCCTTATTGGGCTACAATGAAATATGCTGAACGGCTGGTTACAAAAATATCTGTCTGTTAGCAATAATGACACAATTCCCACAGATGGAATTGGCTGAAACCTAGTCAGACGAATGGTTCTAATAATGTAAAACTGAAAAGAAAAAGAACAGACTATTAATTTTTATTTTTTCTGTGAATTGGGAATAATGCAACATTACTTGAATTCAGTGGCTGCAAACCTTGGCCCAGTTTGTGGAACATAGCATAGGAGCATATTTTGGGAAGCCAGGTGGGGCAGAGCCAGGCGGGGTAATCTGGGGGCACATGCTTAAAAAGGCTCAGTCTTGCTCTCAACCTTGGTTGGGTCAAGTTGCTCACTTGGAGCTATCCATGGTCCTGCAACCTCTGAGCTGCCTTCTCCATGAGATCTGGTATTGGGACAGAACATGGAATTTAGGATAGATTTGCATACTCGTTACCATGTCAAAGTTTGTATTTGTGTTTATACTTGTTGCTCCCCATCACACATACAGCTATCCATGGTGTATGTGTGATTTTATAGAAACATAAGCTGCCTTACATTGAGTCAGACCAATGGTCCATTTGGGTCAATGTCTCTCCAGCTGTTGTTGGACTACAACTCCCATAATCTCTGAACACTGGGCCTGCTAGCTAGGGATGAGGAGTGTTGTAGTCCAACCACAGCTGGGGATCTAAGTTTGAGAAACACTGGTCTACACGGACTGGCAGCAGCTCTCAAGGATTTCAGCCAGGGGGTGTTTGTAATCCTACCTGGATATGCCAAGGATTGAACCTAGGACCAAAGTTCTACCCCTGAGTGATGGCCCTGTGGTTCAACAACACACAGCAAGGTAGCACAGCATTGATGAGCAATGGATGTTTTTTTCATGACCGTATCTTTTACCTACAATATCAGAAGGTGCATGCTTCTGAATGACAGTTGCTGGGAATCACAAGTGATTCGGGTCCTGCCTATGAGCTTCCCATGGGCATCTGGTTGGCCACGGGGACAACAGGATGCTGGGTGAGGTGGACCTTTGGCCTGATCCAGCAGGTATGTTGTTAGTCCATTTTGGAATGTGAGCCAAACTCTGCCAGTCACAGCTAGCAGGGAAAGGCATGCTTAAACTAACCAGAGATTAAACTCAATCTCTTCTCTGAATCATCCTAGTTTGCTTCACACAATATAGTTTGCTAGTTATTATTTTACCTGTCCACAGGCAATGCCTCTTAAACATTCCTAATCTTAAATTAGTGTCACTTTACTAATGCCATAAGAAGGGCAGGATTGACTGCTATCTTCACATTTACGGTTCCACAACTTGCCCTCCAATGGTCCTATTTCAGCCAGGACTGCCATGTTTTTCAGAGTGCCGGCCCCAGGGAAAACGCCAACCTCCAAATGTCCCAGTTGTCAGGATGCATTTGTCTCTCCCTCCCTCCCTCCTCCTTTTCTACCTCAGCTTTTGCATTGTAAATGTCTGTGGTAGCTAAAGCTGAATCCCAGCATAAGCACCATCACAGGCAAGCTGCCTAGGAAGGTGGAATGTCTTGCACGTATTTTAGGAACCTAATTAGTTATGGAGATACTGAAGTATCATTGTCACCCAACTGGTAGGGGGTTTTTTGTTAGAGGCAAACAGTAGCAGTTGGTAGATTGGGGTGGGGCACCTTGCTTCCCTGCTTCCCAGCACGGAGGTGATTGCCAGTGACCGAGGGCCTTACCCCTTTCCCTCTAGGTAACCAGCAGTGATGAGCAGTGTTGGGAAGCCAGGTGAGCAGTGCTCCCCACCTTGCCTGCCACTACTGGTATGAGTAGGTGGGAAAAGGCATTAGGACAGCGATGGAGCATTTGCTTTGCATGCAGAAGGTCCCAAGTCCAACCCCTGGCATCTCCAAACATGGCTGGAAATCTGCTCCACTTCCCAGTGGGGAGGAGTTGTGGTGGACCGTGTGGCCACCCACTCCCCACCGGGGTCGGGGGACCTAATCCCCTGTTGCCTGGGGGATCCCGGCCATGTCAGAGCCCAGCCAGCCAACCCGCTGGCCGGGGGGGCATGGCTGGGGCCGTTTAAACGGAGGAGTGAGCCAGAGGACTTCCTCTTTGGCTCGCTTCCTCAATCACCCGCCCTCCCTCCCTATTTTGCAGGTTAGGCAATGGCCTTGTTATGGACTTTGGTTGGTCGCCTTGGTTGTCCGAGGGGCTTGGTAGGAATTTTTCCATTTGGCAAATTGGCACTGGCCACTTGGTTTTTGCCTACCTCGTAGCAATCATCACAACTTTGTTAGGGTTGCGGTTAGACATTGTTTGACCTTGCCTGGGGGAGGGGAGGTGTGGCCATCACCTGCCCCTCCATGCTTAAGGGTATTCCATTAAAGGAATCCGGGGGTGTTGATCTTGTCCAAAGCCCGGCTGGGGGCTTAGGCCTTGACACAACCCCGACGGGAACACCAGGGGGAGCTTGAGTTGGTCTGCATCGACAGGGCTCCCCCTACCAGAGGCTTAGCCTTACTGGGGACTTCCTGCACAATGGGCAGGAGTCAGATATAGTCATGTCCAATCAATGCCTAAGCCAGTACCGCTCACATTCTGTAATTTCAATAAAGTTGTGGCCAAAATTTGCCCAATAACATAAACCTAATATCCGTGTCCTTGTGTGAGTTATTTCCAACGAGGGGGTGGCTGCGGGGTCTTGACACACAAATGTCCCCTGTCTGAAACCCTGCAGTGCCACTGCTGGTCAGTGTAGGAATTTCTGAGCTAGATTGACTGATGGTGTGACTCCAGCATCTTCACTATGTTTCTTGCCCATAAAGTACAGGAAGCTCCCAATTTACCCGGGAGCTACATTCCAAGGTTTAAGTGAAATTGTGTATATTTGAAACACCATTGAAAAAGCCTGCAAAAGCCCCATTCTGTCCCTGCCCATCCCGTCCCTTTCTGTGAGGTTTTTGGGTCGCTTCCGGGTTCGGCACGATGCGTTCACCGTCATGCACTTATCAGACACGCCTCAGACAGTTGCTGCCTGTCCTGCAGTACTTTCTGGTGTACTCAAGAACTAGCCTCTTTTATTCTGAGTCATGCAACAGGTCACAAAATAAAATTTTAAAGTTCTGTTACACTTTGCAGTGTCTCTCACATGCCTGTCAAGTGCAGAATCACTTGCTTCCAGGGCTTTTTTTTTTTTAGTTGGAACTCACCAGAACTCAGTTCCAGCACCTCTCAGGTGGGCAACGTTGCCATTCTAAGAGAATGAGGGAGATGTTCGTGGTGAGTTCTGGCACCTCTTTTTCTAGAAAAATAGCACTGCTTGCCTCCAGTAAATGTAAAACTGCACACTACAGTGGTACCTCCAGATGCGAACGGCATCCGTTCTGGAGCCCCGTTCACATCCTGAAGTGAATGCAGCCCGCATGTGTGCATGCGCGTGACGTCATTTTGAGCATCTGCACATGCACGAACCGCGAAACCGGGAAGTAACGCATTCCATTACTTCTGGGTTGCCATGGAGCATAACCTGAAAACACTCAACCTGAAGCATATTTAACCTGAGGTATGACTGTACTAAGGGACGTGGGTGGCGCTGTGGGTTAAACCACAGAGCCTAGGACTTGCTGATCAGAAGGTCGGCAGTTCAAATCCCCATGACGGGGTGAGCTCCCATTGCTCGGTCCCTGCTCCTGCCCACCTAGCAGTTTGGAAGCACGTCAAAGTGCAAGTAGATAAATAGGTACCGCTCCAGCAGGAAGGTAAACGGCATTTCCGTGTGCTGCTCTGGTTCGCCAGAAGCTGCTTAGTCATGCTGGCCACATGACCCAGAAGCTGTAACCAGCTATCTCGGCCAGTAAAGCGAGATGACTGCCGCAACCCCAGAGCCAGCCACGACTGGACCTAATGGTGAGGGATCCTTTTTATGACTGTACTACTATTTATTTTGAATTATCGGGGGTTAGCTCAATAGGTAGAACATAAGACTCTTAATCCTAGGGGCATGAGTTCAAGCCCCACATTGGGCAAAAGATTCCTGCATTGCTGGGGGTTGGATTTGATGTCCTTCACAGTCCCTTCCAACTCTGTGACACTGTGTTTCCAAACGGAGGCATTTCCTGAGTTTTATCAAATGAATGGATGTGGGCTCTATCATGGGATTTTACCCTGATAGGTAAATGGATCCTTCAGGTTCAGAAGCAGTATACCTTGGGATGGTAGTGGGGGAAGGCCTGCTTGCTTCCTGCCCTGCTGCAGGCATCCCAGAGTCCTCTGGCTTGCTGCAGTTGGGAACTGAATGTGAGACCGGGCCGACTTTCAGCTTGTTGCCACATTTGAACATTTAACCTCAGCCATCGATGCGGAGGTGGGAGATGCTGCAGACCAAACAAATCTTTCCACAAGGTAGGAGGCCACCTCAGTGCCTTGATGCATGCAGGTGTTTGTAACCGTGGAATCTTAGCACTCGCAGATTTTATTTATTTGGGCATGGCACAGGCTATCAAAATTTATCTTCCAAATGAGGGATGTAATTATATTTTGATAAGGATCCGGCAATCCAGGGAGAATGAAAAGTTAAGGGTTGCTGGGATACCAATGACTCTCGCTTACGAGGAGGTGGCTGTGTGTGGAATACTAATAGGCTGGGGTTGCCCAGCCTTCCTTATCTAGACTTTTCCAATAGTGTTTGATAACGCGAGCAATCGAGTGCTGTTATTCTGGCAGAGTGATTAAAGATACGACTTGTCTTTTATGAATGAAAAGGTGGCATGCGCAACATGGAAAGCAAAGATACGTCCTGCCATTTGATATATTGTGAGCATTCAAGGGATTGGCATTATAAATTGTGCCTGTATTATTGAGGCTGCAGAAATAAACTTCTGTGTGTGTGTGTGTGTGTGTGTGTGTGTGTGTGTAGGTGTGTGTGAGATTTCATGCTTCTGGTTTCCAGGGTGTGGCACAATGCTTAAATTCTAGAAACACACGGAAGAATAAGGATGAGCAAAGGACAAATGAATTTATTCCTTCTTTGTATTTTCCTGCTTGTAGCCAGATACCATAGGCTACCATAGCCACTCAGTGGGGTGAGGCTGCGCCTGGCCACCTCTGAGCTGATTTCTGGCAAGATCTCGTGAGATCTCCCCTGAAATCAGTGCCAGTGCCGGCATCGCTTCTCTGCCATCACCACAGGCAGCAGCGGCCGGCACTTCCTGATTTGCCCCAAACAGCAAAATGGGATCATTGGCCCTGACCACAGCACATCTTATCATGATTAAATTTGTTACCCTTCCTTCACTATCAGATGCATATGCCATAAAGCAGGGATGGGGGATCTCAGGCCCAGATGTGGCCCTTGGGACTTTCCTTAGGCCACACCCCTTCTCCTTAGGCCACGCCCATCACCTGTCCTGCTTTGCACCCTCCCTGAGTGTTTCTGCCTGATTGCAATGTGCCCTTGAACTCCCACAATGCTTTGTGCTTGCCTGCAAGGAGACTAAAGAGGGGTGTGTCTGTAAAAATTAGCTCAGTGCACAGAGGTAAGATTGGCGTGAATTGCTCGGTCCTTTGACTCTGATCCCCCCCGCCACTGGCATGTCCCACCTCACAAGGTTGTCCAGAAGGGAAAGTGACTATTGGGCAGAAAGGGGTTCCCCATCCCCAACACAGGATGTATGGAATGCAAATCTTTGCTAAGTGGAGCGAGCTCAAACAAATTAATTTGTGGTCTGTGGTTATCAAGTCTGTTAATGAAAATTGAAAATCCATCACAAAGAAATGCCCGAAGTGTGAGAACATTTTAGAAACGTATCCAATTTTGGGTTGCATAATTAAGGTTTCAGTCCTATGTATTTCTCCAGTTGGGAGCAAGTCCCGTTGAAGACAGTGGGATGCACTGCTAAGTCAACATCCAAAGAAACAGGCCATGAATGTTGAAATAAAGAGAGATGGGGAGACAGAGGAAGAGTGGCAAGGGACCTGTCCTCTCACCCAAGTCAGGGTGAAGGGGAAAGGATGCCTTTCAGATGGATCAATCTGGTTCTTACTCCTGTTTCTGATTCTCATTCCCACCAATTAAAACTTAATTTTAAAATCTCAGTTCCTCAATCCGGAAAGAGACATTTAAAATAGAGTTTGGGGGAGGGGAAGCAAATGTCCACAATTCAGTCTGCTCCCAAACTTCCTGAGTTGACTAGGCATGTATAAAGTGGATTTCTAAGTGCAGTTGGAGGAGCACAGTGAGAAACCTTCCTGCAACTGGGAGCCCTTCCGTATCAGGGTTCCCAGTAATAAGGAACTTAACTCAAGTACCATAATTTAGACCTGGAGTGGCTAATGGGTGGTCCACAGACTGGGTCAGTGCTAGCCAAATCCTTTTTTGGCTACAAGTCTGTGATACAAGTTCACTAATCATTTCATTGTCTTTTTGCAATAGATTATGGCAGCTTTTGTAATGTGCTGTGCTTTGGGCTCTACTGCTCTAATAAATATAAACCACTTAATGGCTCCATAGTTGTTAAAAATGACTGGGTGGTCTCCCTCTAATACTTAATGAACAGCATCCTCATTATGGATCTCAGCCGACCATAATTGCCCTCCTTGTTGGCAAACTTAACAGAGATGTGAAGAAGTGTGATAAGTGCTGAACACAGATTGCCATGTGGTGGCAGTGCCTTCAATACAAAGTTCAGGAATAGAGATTGCTTGATGAAGCTCTGGAGTAGCTGAATTTCAAATGCTATTATTAATAATAATAATAATAACAACAATGCGTTGCCCAACTGGCTGGGTTTCCACAGCCACTCAGGGCAGCTTACTGCATATATAAAAGATAGTAAGTTATCAAACATTAAAAACTTCCCGATACAGGGCTGCCTTCCGATGTCTTCTAAAAGCTATGTAGTTCTTTATCTCCTTGACATCTGAAGGGAGGGTCTTCCACAGGGAGGGCGCCACTACTGAGAAGGCCTTCTGCCTGGTTCCCTTTAGGTAGTTAAGTAACTTTTGTAATTTTTATATCGCAAGGATTTCTCAAAGGGAAAAACAAAACAAAACATTTTTTTGCCACGCTGTATTGTTGCCAAATCTCGTGACTGTCTCTTCACGTGAAGTTTCCTGAACAAAGATGATATGGGACACTTCTGAAAATGTAATATGACTGAACCCTAGAAACACATGGTAGAAGACCAACTGACTACTGTAGAGTCTAACAGAAGGCATTATACTCTTATTTATGTATTAAACATGTACAACTTATAACGCATCAGAGTTCAGGTTTAGATGCAGGCAGTAAGTCTGCAAATATATGGTGCAGTCATCCACAGCCATCCAAAACTTTTATCATCTTACTGTTATCGTCAGTGAATGCTCACAGCACTGAATGTATGCTAGAGCATTCTTGTATTTTGGACTGGCTTTGGCTAGGGATGGATGGACAAATCTATAAGTTTTGGTTTCTGCCAGTTTTTCATTTTTCCACCTTTAATTTCAGCGTCCTCACATGCATTTCTCCTGATGCAGTGGTACCTCGGGTTACAGACACTTCAGGTTACAGACGCTTCAGGTTACAGAGTCCACTAACCCAGAAATAGTACGTCGGGTTAAGAACTTTGCTTCGGGATGAGTACAGAAATTGTGTGGTGATGGCATGGCAGCAGCGGGAGGCCCCATTAGCTAAAGTGGTACCTCAGGTTAAGAACAGTTTCAGGTTAAGAATGAACCTCCAGAACGAATTAAGTTATTAACTCGAGGTACCACTATATATGTTTTTTGTTATGTAATTTTACCTAATAAATGAACATCCACAAGCTATTTTCCTCAATACAGGGTAGCTTTATAAGTTCTTTTCACCACAACATGCATTATGTGCACTATTTTGGTTAGAAAATCGCCAAATTTTGGAGGAGTTTGAATTTCAAAGGATAACTGTGTCTCAGTTCGCACGTTGAGTTGGGAATTTGCAAATCAGTGCAAGTTTACAATGCAAGCAGAATCAATTCCTTCCCCTTACCTAGCTTTGGCTGTGAGGGAAAACATTCTGCAGAAGAGACAGTTGGAGTGTGTGAATTGCATGTTTCTTTCCTTATTTCCTTGGTGTGTGTGCTTCCACTTCTCTGCTGCTTTAGAAGAAAGGTTCATTGGTGTAGGAGGCAAGCATCATATTTTGTAAGTCAACTAATTCCCAGCTAGTCTGCTTAGCCACAGAAGTAGAGCAACAATAGAAGGCTTTCTCTGTAGGCAGTTACCTTGTTATCCACTGGTAGTCCAATAAAACTGAAGAGAGCTCTGACACCGTGGTGACCTTGCTCAAATTCTTTTACAGCCTTTGCTTTGGGAAAGGCCTGTTTTGTTCCCTTGTTCCTTGTTTGTGCCAACATTTGTATTTGATCTCTTGCTGGTTGTCACTAGTAAGCCAGGACCTGAAAGAAGTTGCTTTCAATTCCTCTGCATGATCAAAGTCTCTTCGTGGAGTTTATGTGGGTTTCTTGCCTCTCTGTTACATAACAAAGCAAAAACCTGCCACTTAAAATGACAGCTTCAAATTTCTCAAGGAAGGAAGGGATGATGGGAAGGGATCACTCCAATCGCTTTAAGAATATAAAGAGGGCGGGAGTATACACACACACACACACACACACACACACAGATATGCTCTGGGGTTCATTTGCGCTGGCCTTTGCGAGGGAAAATGAAATGCTGCAGTTTTATGCATACAAACCAGGAAACCTTCAACCGTCTTGGGAATTATGCCGGAGCTTTCCTATACTGGTGTGGTGTGTTTTTTCCCCCTTCTCCATTTTGCTTACTAAGTTGCTTCTCCAGACAGATTTGCTTCTGCATGTATCAGGACCAAGCGCAGAGAGCGAGTATCGCAGCACATGCATTATTGATTGTTTCAAACATATATTAATAGATAAGCATGTTGCGGTACTTCTCAGTGTATTCTGTCACAGCGCATTAGAGCGGATGAGTTGCAGAGGGATTTGTTCTTTGCGGAATACAGTGTGTTTTTCAGATGGGAGATTCCCACCGGCACAGGAAGACACATATGTGTGTTTCTGTGTGTGTGTGTATCTATTGCACATGGACGCAATGCACAGACAAGTAGACAATCCATTTTTATCCCTACTCCTCACTTGGAGGGAGGGATTAGAAGGGCAAATCCATTTAGGGAAACACCCTCCCATCTCTCATCAGCCTCTCACTGCCTTTCTTTGCTACTCAGCACTGGCAAAGTGCTTCTGTGCTCCACTCCCCCAGCTTGAACCCTTTCCTCTTCGAAGCAATCTAGGTCACTAAGTAAAGGAGGAGGCGGGGACGTGGAGAAAACAGAGAAAAGGAATTGGGTTATGGTGGAACTTTCTAGGAATGAAGCCTATGTTCATCTCGGGGACAGGTGTTCTTTTGTACACAAAGCCTTTGGAACAGCTCGGGCTCATGGCAAGCTATTTGCAATGCATGGATATTACACTCAGGTATGCCTGATTGAAGTGGTAGGAATGACACTTTGGAGCAGGGTGCACTCCACATCAGGATCCCTCATCATAGGGATCGTAGGGCTAGAGAGCACCTCCTTTGCATTCAGAAGGTCTTGGGCTCAATCCCAGACATCTTTAGTGACAAAGGTAGCAGATTCTGCAGGTAGCAGGTGATGTGGAAGGCTGCCACTTGAGACTTTGGAAAACCATCGTGAGGTAGAGTTGACAATACTGGACTATTCCCCAAACTTTTAGCCTTTTAGAAGGCTCTGTTTTAGAATTTGGCCCGAAGAACCACACTCCCATGGATGCCATTATGATGCCATCATTTGGAGAGCCTCTGTAGAAGTATTTTCCCTACCTCCCCCTTCTGTCTGTTTTCACCTTCCTCCTTCTGTGTAAGATCTACCCACTGCCAATGTTCCTGCGAGAGTACCTCTTCTGTTTTGCAACTATATGTTGAACCCTTGCTGAAATGACAATGGTCCCTGCACATCAGTAAATCTGACCTCTCAGCTTTTTCCAAGTGAGGTCTGAAATCCTTCCCTGGCATTGATTCTTCCTCCCTGCTACCATCCCCACATCCTCCGGACTATCACAGGCCTCAGTCACATTTTTCTGGTTTCTTTGTGTATGGGCTTCTTTGTTTGCTGTGAATGGATGGTCTCTACTCTCTCCAGTTCAGGTAATATTACTGAAATATAGCCGTGGGGGGTAGGGTGCATGATCTCCATGTTTTTGTTGATAGTGATTTTGCACAAGTTAAGTGGAGACCTCCATCTTCTCTCAGTTGCGAGGTAGGATAGCAACAGCATTGGAGCTGTTTTTCATAAGCTCATGTCAGGTTAAGCAGATCAAGACTTGGAAGTTCTTTTATTCTACTTGTTTCCTCCCCTGCCCCCGTCCCTGCCCCAAAGCAAAAGAAAATATACTGAAGCAATACAGATGCATATGTATTTATTATAATGGGTCAAGTTTGAGTAACAAGGAGGGCCGTGGGTAATGACCGAGATGAATGTTTATCAATCAGTTGCAAGTTGGTGAGATTTCTCTACTGACATCTGCCTCTGTTTTCATGAAGCTACATGCCTGAGACTACCCACCTGAGATGTTTGGGTGGTATCCAACTGTTATATTCTGCATAAACCCGCTGAAAGTAATCTAAGTTAGTCATGTCCATTCTTTTCAATGGGTCAGCTCCCACTCCTACACTGGTCCTACTCAGTGATGAGTACAACTCTTTGTGTCTTGTTTTTGTTGATTATTTGTTTTGCTTTTCTTTTTTTTACATGTATCTTTAATAATGCTAGTATGGTTTGTTACGAGTGTCAGACTAAAACTGAGAGGATCTAGGTTCAAATCCCAGAGGCAGACACTCTTGGCCTAGTCTCCTTCACAGGGCTGTTGTCAGAATGGGAGAGGAACCAAGCACACGGTCTTGAGCTCCCTCAAGGAAAGTATAAATGAAACATTTAAAAAACAAAATTCAGTAATAATGTTTAACATGTTTTTAAAACACAAATATAGCAATTTCTCACAGCTCAGTTTACCAAACGATGACAAAGGATATGTGAATAATGTGGTGTATAAACTCAACCTGGTTTTAATCCCTGGTAGCCTTCATACTATGGAGATTTTTTTATTTTAAAAAAGGCATATTTGCAAATGTTCGTGCTTGGGTGGCTTTAAAACTTATTTATTTTTATTCAGAAAAAATCTGAATGGCTTAATAAAAAAAAACACAACACAACCCATTTCGGTGATTTACATAAAATAACGATCAGCAATATACAGATAAAAGCAACAAAATGGTAAAACCCAATTATACGTAATGAAACTATATGTCTAGGTAGGCATACTGGAATATCCATATTACAGTATAGTGAGGGTGCCTGCTTAATGTTAAGAAGCAGGGAGCTCCATAGCATAAGAGCTGCCATGCTAAATAATTTTTTTTGACTCACAGATGTGGAACACCATTATATGGCACTTGCAAAACTGCATGTTCTGCAGATTGAAGAGGTTGAGTAGGCAGGTATTTGTGCAGTATCTGCGTATTTGGTCAGGTTTTTGAAAAAACCCAGACCCTAATTAGTCACCTAGGAAAGAGCAAGAAGTGGCTGCACATATGGCAGCTTCCAATATATCGGCGGTGGCCAACTTTTCAGAAGAGCTGAGCAGCCCAGGTGAATGGAATCGTAACTCATTTTGGACCCCCACAAGGGTGTTGAGGCCTGTTGAAAAACAGGCCCGCTAGAGCATCCTGCTTCTTGACAGGATAATTGAAGCATGTGGTTTTGTTGACCTTTAGTTATCAAAGATGGCCATTCCCAGAGCCATTAACATAAATAAAACACCCTTTCAGCAAGCGTTTCCAGATGCCACATAAAATGGCCCATAAGCTCAACTTATGTGAACAGTTGCTTTCCATTCCAGCGTGCTTCCTCTGCTGCAGGACTCAGGGAGCTCTGGCTTGGAGTGCCCTTGGAATGGGCACGTTGAGGTGAGACATGAACGAATTCCAGAAGACCTTCAGAAGCTCCTGGAAAGTTATTTTGGCATGTCTAGCAGCTGCTATGTGCGTGCATTTATTACCAGGGGAGGCTGGTCCACAAGGGCAACTGGGGCACTGTGCCACCAACCACAGCCTGCCCTCAGCAAACTCTGATCTGCTTGCCTTCTTACTTACAACCAGTCCGGGCCTTGGCTGCCTGCTTCCTCCATTTTAGCTTCAGGGTTGACCTTACAGAACTCAGCAGGAAGAAAGATGGGTGGAAAAACAGAAGTCATTGGCTCTGCCTTTCATTGGCTATGGCTCCTGTGGGCCCTCTTGCCTTGCACCTTTCAAGGGATATCCGCCACCACAGCTTATTACTAATAGTTCCCTATGACAAATTCTATACAATACTGCTAAAAATGATAATTACTAATAATATACAAGTATATGTTTATACAGTTCTAAATGTTCAACATACATTATCCTCTTTCAGTCCTGGGAGGCCAGTCTTATATTATAGATGGGGGAACAGAAATAGGCCCAGTGCCAACTTAACACATTTCCTGGTCTCTTAAGATATTAGAATTTAACCCAAGAATTTTTTTAATAAAAAAAAATTTTTTTTACAAACCCCCCCAAGATATAGAATTGCCACTTACTCTGTACCCTCCCTCTTCCCTTGCACATGATTTCCTCCCCCCCCTCCCCTTTCAATAGCATTTATTTTTATTTATTTCATAAAATTTATATACCGCTTGGTTGGTTATAATAATAATAACCACCCTCAAAGTGGTTTACCGTAATCCACTGTCGTCTTGACACATGCTGATTGATTCACAATGAAATGTGAAACCAGAATTTGAAGCTGTCTTCTAACTCCTGATTAATGTCAGCTATGCCTGCCCAGTGCAGATGTAACTGATGAGCACCAAACCATGGTTTAGGTATGCAAGCGCCCTGTGAGTTTGCACACTCCTCCCGTAACCTTCCCATCCTCCCTGTTCCTTTCTTGCATGGGCGTTCTCCCTCCAGTTCAGTTTTTTAAATACCGACAATCAGAGTTGGTTATTTTTGCTAACTATAGTTAGTGCCGAGCCATTGTTTTAAAATCTAGTCGGAAGCAGGATTGCAAATTGTGATTTGGGTTACGTATCAGGCTACTATGTAAACTACATCAGGCCACAGATACGGATTTAAATATGATTAAAAAAAGAGAGTGGAGGGGGAATTGTGCAGGATAAAAGTAAGAAGGGGAGGAAGCTGCTTCATACTAAATCATACGGTTGGTCTCTCTAGCACATTATTGTCAGCACTGACAGGTAGTGGCTCTGGAAGGTTTCAAACATTACACCAAACTAGTTCTACAGCACTTTTTATCTGCAAAGTGCTTTACCATTTTTACCACACTTTCCTACATCTGCATGTGAGATTACTCACTATTGTTCCCATTTTACTGAGGCTGAGAGATAAGTTCCTTTACTTGCCCAGGACCACAAAAATAAGTTATTGGCAGAATCTAAATCCAGAGATCCAAGTCTTAATTTTCTAAGTAACGGATCACAGTGGATATTCCATGCTGCCTTGGCTCAAGAGGTTTAAGAGTGGCTTCTGCAGAATGAGAAGTGACTGCTTTGTTTAGCATGGTCATGCATGACAAGCAACAATGTGTATGCTTTGCCAGCATTATAGACTTTAACTTCCAGAATATGGCAGCAAAAGACACAAGCTCCTGCGAGGGGGGAATATCATTGAAGGCATTCTGGGCTATAAATAAAATGTACATCAGTCTTGGCACTTGCCTCCATGAAACATTTATGCACTAATATGCTTGATGTAGTTGGATGTGTTCCCAGCTTATCTTGTATCTGAGATGAACTGGTTCTGTCTTGAAATTAATTTTCTGTTTTTCTTACAATATTCTGTGGCAGTCAATGCTAGAAACAAACAGTGCTCCTGTTGACTCATCATGCAGCTAGATGTGGAAGAATTGGTCCTCCCTCAGGTTCAGCTGAGGGCTTGTACAGACATGGAAATACTGTTGACTTGGGAAACGTAGGAAGCTGCCATAGAGAGAGTCAGAGCAGAGCCCCTTCTGAGAATTGTCTACAGACTTGACAGGAGCTTTCTGCAGTTTCAGAGAAGGATCTTTCCCAGCCTTACCTGGAGCTGCCAAGGGGGACTGAAGCTGATACCTTTTGTGTGCAAAACAAGTGCTTCGCCCTTCCCCTTCCCCTTTGCCTTTCTCTTGCAACAGGATGCAGTTTGGGGACTGTTTTAAAAGGGGTTTCAAATTGTATCAGTGAGGTGAAAGAATACCTGTTTCCTTCCCATAATGTTCTATTGATTCCATATATTTTTATTTAAAGCATGCACATGCCCCTTTCCAGAATTGGAGGGCACGCTTTTAAAAATGAGACCCTTTCTCCTGCATTTCTTAAAGTGTTGGTGCAGGATTGGGAGTTGCACCAACACTGCAGTATGGAGAAAGTTAGGACATTGGTTGCTTATGAATTATAATCTGTACAATTCCTAGTTCAGTGGCTTAGTAGATCTGAGTGGAGCAGCCCAGGGAATTTGATGCTTTTAATGAATTAATATGTTAATTAGGAAGAATATTGCAACTGGTTGACTCTTCATAAGAGCAGGAAAGTGGCACTGAAGAAAAAAAACCTGCCTGACCCACAGATTACGTCTGTAGGCTTTTCGATACCTTGGTACTGTATTATCCTGTTGTGAACAGGTGGGGAGTGTTTTGCTTCGAATTATCCCCAGTTTTCTCACACATTTTTTGTATGGGGGAGTGATTGATCTGAGTCAAATTTTGTGGAGTACTCTTGTCTACGAAAAACTTGTGTACTTGCATAACTACTCTTAGATTCTTTCTTTTATAATCTAAGAATCAGAACAGATATTGTCTTCCCAATTTCTTAACCATGACTAGGAGTTTAGAAGCATTGCCGTGATTTACATGCTTTCCTGTTTTTTTCCTTTTTTCTAGATAAAACCCCTCCTGTGATTTTCTTTCACCCTGTTCTAATGCATAGATGGCTAACCTTTGGCCCTCCACATGCTGTTGAGACAATAACCCCTATCATCCCTGATTATTGATCTTGCTGGCTGGAAGTGATGGAAGTCATAGTCCAACAATACAGGCCACAGATTTGTTACCCTAAACTAGAGTGTAATCCAGCCACCGTCCCCTGAGTTAGGATGTACAGTGATGCCTTGGTTCTCGAACTTAATCCGTTCCGGAAGTCTGTTCAACTCCCGAAACATTCGAAAACCAAGGCACGGCTTCTGACTGGCGCAGACGCCCTGGAAACAACAGCCAACAGCCACATCAGACATTCGGCTTCCAAAAAATGTTCAAAAACCGGAACACTTACTTCTGGGTTTTTGGCGTTCAGGAGCTGATTTGTTCATCAACTAAACCATTTGAGAACCAAGGTTCCACTGTAATGGGAAAGTATGATAGGTTTAAAATAAGGAAATAAAAGCTTCCAATATCCTATGGCATGAGAAAAAGGAGATATGAGGATGGAGCCACAACTTGTTCGCGAATCAGAAAACCATGGTTTCAATTCCATCTGCACTGGGCCTATGTCTACACTGCACTGGGACTTAACCCTTTTAATGATGCATTTAAGACTTCCCAATTACAATGTGGCAACTTGACATTTTACATATCCATCCTTTACCGCACTCCATCTGCTGAAAAAAAAAATATGTCCCTGACTTTTAAATCACACACACACACACACACAATTTTATTATTTATATACATTAAAATCTGCTCACTTGGGACGCTGGCTAGAATTCTTTTAAACCATATTCTGCATTTGGTAATTAAGGGTTGAGAAATTGTAAAAGAAGGAAAAGGGAAATGTGAGAGTCTAGGAAAGCAGACAGAGCCGTGGGGGTAACCCCTTGGATCTATCAAAATAAATAGAGCAGAAATCTTTCTTGCTGGCCTTTGTGTTGTTATTATTAGAACAAACACGCCTGAGTGAACTAAGCCATACTACCTTCAAGCATCCATACACAGCTTAGCTACAGTATTAAAAAAGAAGAAGAAGAAAGCTGAGAGCAGAGGCTATGAATGATGGATGTTTATGATCAAGAGTGAAAAACTAGAAAATCTGCTTTTCTTCATGCTTGGGAATTGCATGTAATCATCAATTGCCATGTAATCAGAAAATGTGGGCCAGGGTACAAGGCATAGCCACTGTATGTGGGCAGCTGTAAACCAGTCCATGTGGTGCCTGTCTTCATGTGACAAAGCTGTTCACATACATTGGCTATGTGCCCTGTACCCAGTGCTATTTTTCTAGAAAAAGAGGTGCTGGAGCTCACCGTGAACTTCTTCCTTGTTCTCTTACAATGGCAATGGCACCCATTTAAGAGGTGCCAGTACTGAGCTTCGATGGGCTCCAGCTGAAAAAAGCACTACCTGTACGTAGATAACTATCAATCAGAAGCTGATGCATTTTAAGTGTAGGAAAGAAGGATGATAGTACAGTATAAAATATTTATATGCCACATTTCATCCAAGGAATTCAAGGTTAAAATACAAAAGATGCAGATTCTTAAAATCTCTTTATTTATTTAATAAAATTTCTATACCACTTGATGGGGGGGGACCTCAAAACAATTTACAAAGAGAATAAATTAAATTATCAATGATTACACTCAAAAGATAGAATCAGCAATAAACTAAAAACAGATTAATGCATACATCAACATTCTACATGTCTGGATAGGCTTGTTTAAACAAGTGTTTTTAGGCGCACAAAAGGGTACAGAGAAGGCAGCAGCCTGGTGCCAATAGGCATTGAGTTCCAGAGGTGCTGCTACACTAAGGTGTTGTTTCTTACATTGCTCCAGTTAATAGAATGGCAGGGTCACCTGCATTAGCCACTGTTGACAGCAAGGGCACATTGGCTACTTTCAACACCCAATCCTGCAACTCCCATTTGCAGATTCCAGCATGCAGGATCTCTTTACAACTAGTTTCTCCTGGCAACTTCTTCCTCCCACCAACTTCATTGCCTCCATGCTCCTTCCCCAGACTCTGCCAGTACCTGCATCTTGTAATCAGGAACCTGAAAGTGTTTGATTATGAAATAGAGTGATGGTTTTAACTGTGGTCAAAGATGGGGGATTTGAAGGTACAAGAAAAGAGAAAAGCTACTTCAAAGTTGGTGCATTATATATTTCAAGGCAACATAAGCTGTTGTTATAGTGCTACAGCCTTTTCTGTATTTAAAATATTATTTTTTAAGTGAAATAGGGCCATTTGCTGAAGGTGCTTAGTAGACTCAAGTTATACCAGTGAATGCCAGAGACCTTCATGTCACAAAACTTATTTTTGTCATTTACACCCGTGTGTCTTCATAAATGTCCTATACCAATAATGTATGTAAATTTACTCAGAGATTTACTGGTAAATGTCAGAAATGTTTGTTAGGAAACTTGCTTGGTTTGCAAATCAGTGATGATTACTGTCATCTTTTATTAGTGTATCATGCAAATGAGAATGAAATCTGATCATTGATCAGCTAATATATTAATGGTCTTATATTTTCTGGTGGCTTTCTAAAATTTTAAATATTATTAGTAAATGTCAGAATTCATTATGCTTCTGACTGACCTAGATAAATAAAAATAAGCCAATATATCTGAGGGTAAAGCTATTCTGTGTCTAATTTTGTATCCATTTTATTCATGCTGTTCTCAAAATGTTTCAGTGAGTTTGTTCACATCCATCTCCTCATTTGTTTTTTCATTCATACATACAGGCAGTGGGTACTCTTCAAAATGTTTCTAAAATCTGGTGGATTCATGAACCCTGGCATTTCTTAAACTTATGGATTTGAATTACGACCAGAAATCACCTTCCCTGTTTCAAATTATAATGCATTTTTTTTAATAGTTGCATTGATTTCTGAGCAGATTTGATGCATTTGAAAAGACTTGACTGCTCCATTATGTGTGTGAGTTAAATGTCCTTTTCTCTTTGGTTCTGCAGCTGTCTCAAACCTGGATGCAGAGAGTAAACTGAGTGTCTACTATCGCGCCCCTTGGCATCAGCAAAGAAACATTTTCCTTCCTTCCACCCGACCAGCTTGTGTAGCGGAGCTGCATCGCCATGCAAAGCAGAACCTGCGAGCCTTGAGGAAAGGTAAATAATTTCTGTGTAGTCAACGAAACAGCTTTGCATTCCAGTAGCTCACGGAAGATATAAGGTGGTGTCCAACAAAGTCGTTGTCCAAGCAGAATCACTTCTATTTGTGCAACGCAACTTCCCCTCCCTTCTCCCCGCCCCCGTGCACTTCCCACATACCCCCCAAAATCTGCTCCAGAGGGGTGGAGGAAACCCCAGAGCAGGTTTTGGAATAACAGCTCTGTTAGGCAAGTATAAGCAATTCTACTCCAACAATTACTTCACTAGACTCCATCCTATCTCCAGGAACAGCATGTACCTTAAGCTCTTACCTTAACTGACTCTTCTTCCCTTTGATTAACTCTCTTTTGCTTGCTGAGTCATAATTCTGACAGAAGTCAGAAGTACACATGACTGCGTTTGTCTCTGGAATTCTTTATTTTATTTTTTACAAAATGCTGTGGAAGCTGTAAATTGAAGTGAGACACCAGCTAGCACATTTGCAAAAATAAGCAGGGTCTGGTCTGGTTTTAAATTGGATGGGGGAACCACATGTTGAGGTTCCTGCCTTGCTTGGGGTCCCTTGCAGCTCTACAATTCTATTATTCCGTGTATGTTGGGGGAGGGGTGTAACCCTTTTGTCTCCTGCTGTTTTCCCACAAAAATTCACCCTCCAGGTACTTTTTGCCTCACAAGGGACAAGCCCTGTCTTGCACCAGAAAATGCTGAGCATGATCTTGCTAGAGTACCTGAAGAAGCAATTGTGTAGATCAATGTTTTGCTATAAAGGCATGGAAAAATTTAAACACACACACACAAAAGTGTCTTGAAGTTTGTTAGATAAATCAAGCACCTATTAGTCTTCCATCAGCTTTGATCTGTGTAATACTTTTCAGGCGTTTTCCCTAAGAAAACTGGAAACAGGTTGTAAGGGTCTAATCTGATTTCACAAGTATTTTATCGTTCCCACACAGATCATGTAGCTATGTTAACTAATGATATTTTTAATCATAGTTGAACACATGTCAGAGAATCACCTAACCTCCAAATTGCAGCCTAGTCTTATTCTGGTATTCCATTTTTCTGTTATGAAAAGGGAAATGTCATAGTGGCAGAAAGGGTGTGAGGGGAGAGTCTTTGTGCTGACCACCACCTTCGCAAGAATCCTTCAGAAGGAGCATTATCTGCAGATGTATTTTGATGCATTGAATAGAATGAAAGTCATGGTGGTGGGGAGAGCAGGTATACAATTCAACAGGGGGTTGTTTGTTTGTTTGTTTGTTTGTTGCTATGTTTGTTTTGTTGCGATTTTGTTTCTGTTAATATTGTTTTATAGATATGGCTGCTGTGGTACTTTGTGAATCATAAAATATGATTTTTGGTGTAACTGTGATGTTTAGCATATTTTTTTAGTTGTTTTGTTAAATAGTGTTGCATAGATGGTAATTGTTTAATTTGTGGTTGTTTTACTGGTGATTTGTTAAGTATTCTATTCAATTTATGCTGTATTCATAATGTTCCATTATGTTATTTTTATCTTTTGTTTGTAAGCTGCTTTGGGATTTATTTGAATAAAAAGCAGCATAGAAAGATAAAAAATAAAATAAAGGGAAAATCCAATCATAGTAGTGTTAAAATTAGAATACACACATTTGTGTGTCTACATCACAACTGCTTTGGCTAAATTTAATCTTCTTCTGCCACCTTGTGGCCAAGAGACAACAAGTTGAGGAAAGAGTGAAACAGCAGAATGATCATAATGGGTGAACAGGCCTATTAAAATCAAAGGACTTACTATATAGGTCTGAATATAGGTTGCACTTTCCACACCCAAATCTGACTTGTACAAAACTTTTATGTAGCCTATCATTGTGATTTAAGCCGTGATTTAAGATATCTCATTTTAGGGGTGTGGCCTGTATTCAGGGGTAGTTAATATTTGAACCAATATGGTAAGTAACTTGATTTATTTCATTCAGTCTACTTTGGATACATCTTAGTTGAGTAACACTCAAGAGAGACTAAGTAGTTAATTTGTTCTGACAACTTCCTGCTTAAATTATTTGATATCCACTAAACTACCACATCCATCATTTGGAGCCATTTGCCTTAACTCACCTGCACTTTGTTCTTAACAAGTGACTTGGTGGTTGCAGAATTTATATTCAAAAACTAAGAAAATTTGTCTTCATCTGTCTGTGTATGTGTTTTAAATGTTCTACCAGGGGTGCAAATTAGTTCTTTCTTGGAGTCCAGTACAAGGAGGAGGAGGAGATGTGCAGGAGAAGCGTAATATCACTTCAGTTTGCCATCTTTCAAAAAACTGCTAATACTTTTTTTCATTGTATGTTGAGAGCTTGGTATAGTGTAGCAGCTTAGAGGCTGAGCTTGAAATCAGGCTTCTCGGTTCCTGCTGGGTGTTCACTCTACAACCTTATGGCAAGGTCTCTCTGTCTGGCCCTGGGCTTTGAAAGCTGTATCTGCTCCCCAGCCATACCTCTCACTAGCCCTGCTTTTCACCTTTCCTTGAGTGATTTCTCCTAGAATACAGGTGATTCCCCACTTACGTGGGGTTACATTCCAGGGTCCCACACGCATAAGTGAAATCGCATTAAGTGCGGAGCACCCTCTAATAATCTTTTAAATGCCCTCTCTGCTGCTGTCTTTTCAATCCATACAAAAAATGATGCATCCAAAAATCTCCACAACTAGGGGCTGGTAGGAGGCCAGAGGTGGTGCAGGAAAGTAGCTGCTACTGCTGCGCTACCCGCACATCACCTGTTAGGTGGGGAGGCTCAGCAGCATAAACAAAGCTCTGCTGTGCCTCCGGTCTCTTTGAGGCTTCCTCCACCCACACTGATGTCCTCTTTGGGCTCTGAAGAGGATCTCCGCACAAGCCATGAGGACTCTGCTGCTCTCTCCTGCCATTTCCAGGTATGAAATAAATTATTTATTTATTTCCCAGCACCACACATATACACTGTCGGATGTAAGTCAAAGGAGTATAAATGGGGGTGTCACCAGTTATCATTGCTATTGTTTGCTAAAGAGACTGAACTTTGAGACTGCCTCTTCCTTGCCTAAATGTAGGATAGAGAGGGGTGTGTTAGGATGTGTACAAAGATATGCATGTTGCAGTGCCCATTTTTGCCAAATCAGGACTTCTCTTATTAGTGCTTTTAAGGATGGGGATCCTCATCACGTGAGAACTGGTCCAGTAACAAAGCTTGCTTCCTCCTATGAATATCCTCGAGATCATAGCAATGTACACACTTCCCATGAACTGCATCTTGACCAAAGTTTAGGCTTTTCATGGCAGATTATTTTAAAATACACATCGGTCTGAACAATTTTCTTATTTCCTGTTTTTGCTAAACAGAGCAACGAAACTGGAGTGATAACAGGGAACAAAAAGTCCTGGGCCAAATCTCTGTGGTGGCTCCCCCATTTCCCTCCCTCCCTGTGACCTACAGCCAGAAGAACAAAGAGACAAAGAACCATCCCTTGCTAAAAGTAAGTTATTCCTCTTCCCCAATACTATCGGTTATTGTGGCCAGGGTTGCCAGCTTCTAATCCACACAGAACATCTTTGCCTTTAATCATCATGTGGCTGAGAGAGATTTGCCAGACAGTGGCAGGAGAAACAGCATCTGCTAAACCTCTTATCATACTGCACAGAGATATCCCTTAAAAGTCAAGACTAATTATCAGGTGGTTACAATAACTAATCATGTTTATTATCATCTAATTTTCCCAGTCCCCTCATTATGTTTCTTTCACCATCCCAGGCATTTTTAAAATGTTTACAGTATTCTTAGCCTTGGTCTTCGTGTAAGCTGTAAAATTAAAAACAGGCCTATGTTCAGCCGATATGCAGTCACTCCACTGGGAGAGCAATGCTTAGCATTTGTATTACTCATGTTTAAAGATACAGCTCTAAGAGTTCAGAAGTGAGGAGCCATATTAGCCCATTAAAATGGAGGGCATAGTGCTGAGCTCTCCCCCCCCCCCCCACCTCTCATCTTCCGTTGTTCATCGTTGTGGCACCCTCTTGACTTGGTGCCCATTGTGGGCGAACCAGTCACACTCCCCTAAATCCACCTATGGGGGCAAGTCATATCCTGCCTCTTACTTATTGCACATTTTCAAAGTGTGCCGTTTCATTTACAGTATGAACTAATTCTGCATGAGCAGATCCCAGTAAATGTACATAACCTTGCATCTATACATGCACATGTGCGCACAAACACACAGACAGACACTAACAAACTATGCCAAAGTACACAGATGATCTTCTGGGCTAAATGCTGAAAATGTGCTGTTCTGTTACTTTAATTGAAAAGTCAATATACAGTCGTACCTTGGTTGTCGAACGGAATCTGTTCTCGAAGTCCGTTTGACTTCCAAAAACGTTTGACAACCAAGGTGCGGCTTCCGATTGGCTGCAGGAGTTTCCTGCACTCAATTGGAAGCCGTGGCAGATGTTCGGCTTCCCAAGAACATTTGCAAACCAGAACACTCACTTCTGGGTTTGCAGAGTTTGGGAGCCAAAACATTTGAGTCACAAGGTGTTGGGGATCCAAGGTACGACTGTACTCCTTTTTCACACATAGGCCATGTTGATATATCTTGTGTTCTTTTCTTCTGGACGTCACCCAGAGTGGCTAGGGCAACCTAGTCAGGTGGGCAGGGTAAAGGTAATAAATTACATTATTATTATTATTATTATTATTATTATTATTATTATTATGCTTGCATGCAACTGTAAGCCAAAAATCTTGGTTTAGGATGTACATGAGCAGCATTCAACGCATTTGTAGTTGTTGAACAAGCCGCAATTCAGCACATAGCCACAGTTTCCTGTTACAGGGTTGATGGCTTCAAAACAAGTCAGGATATGAAGTCATGTTTTAAAGTTGCCCTTATGCCCTGGCTTAATTGGTAGTCCATGGTTACATGCTGAATGCTGGATTGTTCTTCTGGTCACACAAAAGGAAAGGGGAAATGGCTGCAAAGGAGCTCTGTATACACAGGAAACTAGCAACCCATGGTTTCCACAAGCTTTGCAAACCAAATTTGGGGACCAAAATTGGAAACAATGGTTTCTAGCCATGGTCTGCAGGGCTTCCACAAGCTGCAGTTTGCCACATCAGATGGTTTATTAAACTGAAGCTTAACTGAGTAGAAAAGTTCTTTTCAATAGGGCATCCAATGGCAACATGGACTTAAAAAATGTTTCTTGATAGAAACTAATAATAAATGAAAATATTCCCATAAACACAGATAAGGAGGCATATTATTTTTAGATTTTTTTTTTGCAACAACAGGTTCCTGAACAAGTCCAGATTGTCAAATAAATTACTTTAATATACATCAGATTATCCAGAGGCTCCTTGACCAGGCTGTAGATACATTTGGTGTGACTGGCAATGTCAGTACATCAGTAAATACTCTGGAAAAATGGCTCTGGAAGTTCAAATACTCATTATTTGTAGGGACACTATCAACCAGACTCAAAATCCCATCAGTCCATCAAATGCTAAATGTGAGTCTCAGAATTGATGGAAGTGGAAACCAATTTCCCCAGCAGATTATTTAGATTTCCCCCCTTTCTTATGTTATCATACTGTTATCATCTGAATAGGCAGGTAGTTAAAAAATTGAAAGCTAGCCTACATCTTGTAAACAGGAGAAGCCTACTGGAGAAGTGTTTTGTTAGACAAAACATAATGTATCCCATCCTGTAGATCTGGATCTACGTAGACTTTGTTGTCATAAACCTTTCTGACAGCCTCTTGAGCTGAAAGCAATTCATATTCAGAAACCTGTTTTCCATAGCAGTAAGTGAACTCCCCTCAGATTTAGATAGAGCTGAGGTATTTCCCCCAGCTTCCCCAAATTAGAAACTTAATTTGATATAATAATAATAATAATAATAATAATAATAATAATAAGTAAAATAATAATAATAATAATAATAGTAAAACATCAAACATTAAAAACTTCCCAGTTGCCTTCAGATGTCTTCTAAAAGTTATGTACAGTAGTTCTTTATCTCCTTGATATGTGAAGGGAGGGCATTCCACAGGGAGGGTGCCACTACCAAGAAGGCCTTCTGCCTGGTTCTCTGTAACGTCACTTCCTGCAGTGAGGGAATCACCAGAAGACCCTAGGAGGAGGACCTCAGTGTCCGGGCTGAACAGCGGGGTGAAGACACTCCTTCAGGTATACTGGGCCAAGACTGTTTAGGGCTTAAAGGTCAACACCAACATTTTGAATTGTGCTCAGAAATGTTTAATTCCACATTCAATTGTGAAAGTTGGACCCTGCCATACATAGTCTTGGCATCATTAGGAGTCAAACTCCCTCCTCAGTTGCCTATGAGCCTTCACAATCCTCCACAAACTCCTTTCTCCCATGCAGCTGCCCCTTCCCATCCCAGTTGCCTGACTGGTAGCGACTATGAGGTCTCACTGCTAGGCACCTAGGATACCTGCTAATCATGATTACAGTATCTCAGGTGCAAGTGTTCTGGAATAATTCATGTCCAGGGTGTCTGACATCCATACTAAGGAAAGTATCCTGGGAGTGCCACACTCCTAGGTGCTGGCAATGCTGCTGTTCATGGTATCAGGAAGGGTACAGCACCTCAGCTTAAGATCTGAGCTAGAGAAGCACTTCACTTTGTATTAATCTGGGTGCATTTTATGACGTGGCATTAAAATTTGTATTCTAAGTCAGGTGAGTAGCAGCATTTGTGGCATCACTAGTTTTCTGAGACTCCCCAGCTAGTCCTAAGGTTATGCATTTAAAGCTTTTTACATTTCTACTACCAAAAGTGTAGTAATTTCTTTTGCCGTTTTTGAAATGTTTCTGTTTCAACAGAATAAAATCCAACCTGAGTAAAATCCATAAATAAACAACACAGATGATGGGGGGGAAACAAAAAATCTTAAGACTCCCCACACATATTTCAAAGGTTTGAGAAGTACTTTTGGGAGGGGGGAAATCTTTAAAATTCTATGTTGGTGTGTCATAAAACCACTAGAAAACACCAAAGGGCCTTGTGGCCAATGGGTATAGCCTCATATGTTGCTTCAAGGGCTGCATTATTAGCTATCAAAAGGCTGGTGTGGCAAAAATAATAATAATCTGCACACGTGATTACTGCCACTTAACTTCCCTCCCTAACCAACCACCATGTGTAGAAGTTAAGCAGATGGAAAACCAGGGAGCAAATTCCAATTGACAACACGTTATGAGTAAAATTTTGCTGAATGACAACAGCTTGCAGTGATGATACATTTTAAATTCAATACTGTCTGGCCTTGATAAGAGTTTGGCCCACACCACAGAAACATTCTCAGCTATGTGTTTTTAATTTTTTTAACCACTTTCCCCCACATTTCATGTTTATAGTTTTACAGCACCCGCTCGCCCTCCCCCACCGAGTGTTGCCACATGACCCCATGGAGTCGAAAGGTATCAGAAAAAAGACTAACATAACAGCCTCTCACTCATTCTGTCCCTTTCCATCCCTAATCCTTTCTCTCGCTTGCTTTTTTTGGCTGACTAACTTTGTTGTCTTTATGTTATGCTCTTATCAACAAGGAACACGGAGTTTTCTCCCCCACCCCTTGGTGTAAGTTTAATAGGTTTTACCAGCTCACAAGAGGGTTTCCCTTCACTAATTAGTTTTAAAGGCCCCAACCAAATTTGTCTCTGATGGGTTTTTTGTAGGGTGCTGAAAAGAATTAGACAGAGATTTTGGATAACCACAAGAAGACATCCAAACCATAGCAGAGCAAAGCATGAATTTGTTCTATAGACTGTTATCATTGCTATTGTTTGCTAAAGAGTAGCATTGGCAGACAGTCAGGGAGTCTGTGGTCAGGTCACTTCACTTTCTTTGTCCAGAAAGCTATTGTTATGCAAGGGAAGGAATCAGCAACAAAGTACAGGCTATGTGGGTCTCTCCCCCCACCCAACCGCCTTTTTTTTTTTGCACGCATCAACTTTTTTCAGAGGTTACCTAGGAAACAAAGTCTTTTGTGCTAGTAGTTTATATGAGCTATTCATGTCTGCTGGGAACAGCACAAAAGCAGAACAGATAAAGAAAGCTGCAATGTTTTCCTAACCCAGGGATGGACAAAAATATTTTGGGGGAAGACTGGTTCCTTTTGTTATTATTTTTTTCTGGGTTATTTTGCAGATGATTCAACAAGGTAAGCAAGTGACTTGCTTGTATTTTATATAAATAGATGTGAAGTGTGGTCTTCAGTGTACATGTAGGAAGTTAGGAATGCCTGCGAGCCTATTCAGGGCCTTCAGCCTTGTTAAGATATTTATTTATGAAGAGAACTATAGTTATTTGAAGGTGATTATCCGTTAGAAAATAGTACAATATTAAGCACTCTAGATAAAAGCAAATTTTGGCCCTTTAACTCACAGCTAAAAGAATTAAAAGTTTTTCAGAGTAAATGAGAGCCAAGGACAGAAAATCCATGTTAGCAAAGTAGAAAATGGAAACAAGAGGTGAAAATGTTTAGAACAGAAAATGCTTCGAAGTAAATTCCTCCAGGGCTGTGTACAAATAACAGTAACCAGTTAAATGGAAGAGTGAGAACTTTATAAAGCTCTGAAGGTAGTATTTCTGCCCTGTTGCTGAAGTAATTGCTGTTTTCTCAATAAGCTTAGATTTCAACAAACTGCTTCTGATCTTTTACTCTCACTTGGTAAAACTACAAAGCATGACAGTCCTGCTTTCTTTTCAAAAAGTTATTCTTGGAGTTGGTTAACTAATCTCTCTTTGTGCCTATTTTTGTGCCTTGTAGCTTGGGTAGCACATTCTGAATTACTTTGCATGATCTTCTGAATGTTATTCTTAAGACTTGAAGGTGGTGGCTCAACTTTTGCTTTTTCATTTTTCTTTTAGTATACAGTTGCTATTGTGTGATATAAAACATATGTCCTGATCCTACCCATGTTTCCTTAGAAGTCAGTTTCATTAATATTCGTGAGACTTACTTTGAAGTTAAGGATAGGATCAGGCTCTTAAACTGCAATTCTAAACCCATCTGATTGGGAATAAGTTCCACTGAATTTCTGTACAAACAATACTTTGGATAATGCTGAATTCCATTAAAACCACTGTAACTTGCCTTCAAGTAATTTTATTCAAGATTAGCCAGGGTTGTTGTATGAGTTATACACTGATAGACAGAAAGTCTACATGGAACTGATTTGATATGTTTATTCAAGTATATGTTTATCAAACTAAATACAATAATGGGACTTAAAACTTACTAAAAAGTTGCTAAATTGGCATGTACATATGGATCATATGTAGCAGGATACATCTTTGCAGAAGCTAAGCATTGACTGGAAGCTGTTTCCATCTTCTGAAAATTCATTTTAAACTACAGCTCCTAAATGATTCCAGTATGTGAGGTAGTTTGACTTCCTGTGTTGAAATTGCAACGCGCTCTTCATTACTGCTTTCCTGAAACCTACGTCCAAATCTATTTTTTCTGATATTTTAAAAAAGTAACTTTATCTCGTAAAAAGAGTAGATACTGATTTTGATTGTATTCATTTACAGTCCCACCCTCCGGAGGAAGAAGATACAGATGTCATGTTAGGGCAGAGGCCGAAAAATCCAATACATAATATCCCTTCTACACTGGATAAGCAAACCAATTGGAGCAAAGCACTACCTCTCCCAACTCCAGAGGAGAAAATGAAACAAGATGCCCAAGTGATTTCCTCTTGCATTATCCCCATCAATGTCACTGGTACAGATCTCTTGTACTTCTTTTTTTGTTGACAAAAAGGTGGTTCAAGTCATTAATTTTATTACGGTGAGCATATCTCTAAACACAGGAGTTTATGATCAGCAAATGTAAGGTTTCCAAGGCAAGAACGTAACAAAGCTTTATAGCTTCAACTGTCAAATCCTATGCATGTCTACTCAAAAGTCAGTTCTACTTTGTTTAATGGGGCTTTCTTCCAGGTACATGTGCATAGGATTGCAGCGCAAACAAGCTATATTGGTAATCTCACGAGTATCCATCAACACTGGTGCTGTTATATCTGAAGTAAGATGCCATGGTTGCCTACAGAAGAACTGTCTCTGAAAGCCCTGAGATATTTTTTCTGTCTAACATTCCTGTTATGAGAAGAGCCTTGGGCTAACATGCTTCCTCTCCCCTTTCTTGCATATGCAAGAAAATTGAAAACTTCTGCTTTCATTTGAGAAACAACCTTGGTTCTTCATTATATCCAACCTCCAAGAATGGCAGTTAGTTTACAAACCAGGAAGGATGCTTTTGGCTAACCATAGTTGGTTTTAACTAACCGTAGTTAAAATAAACCACTGTCCTCTAAGTTTTGCTATATCAGGGAACTGTGGTTAGTTCTAAAGCAGAAGCTTCTGATTCTTTCCAAATAAGGAAGAGGAGGGAGGAGCAGCTAAGAAATCTGAGACTCATACTGGTTTTTTCTCAAAATGGCAAAACCATGGTTTACTAAGCACTATGTCTGAACTCGCTAGTTCTCTTGTTGGTTCATTATCTCATTCCACTAAATAGAAATATCCATGCAGTTTTCCCCTAAAAAGCTTGTCTATCAAAAGCAGAAGTGCTTAGGAGAGTTAATTATATTACCCTTCCAAGTAATATATGCACATTTATCCTTGCTAATAAGGCAAGTTGAATAACCAGAACAAAATATACTTGTGCTCTATTGTGATAAAATTTATTACATTGGGCTTGTGGAATTATCAGGGGGCGGGGTATCCATTTATCTGAATTGTGTTTTGAAATTTCTGTAGGAAAGGGAGATCAAATATGTGTGTGTGGACGTTCTGCCCAAACTACAGTCAGCTGTCACACACCTAACATCATATGTGATGTAAAGTGTGAGACAAGTAATGGCGTAGCTGCACAGAAACAATTGGGAGCCTTAAAGCGCACTCCTGATTTTATCCTGTCTCAAACAATACTTGCTATCAGCACCAATCAGGTGATCGGTACTGACAGCATGCCTCATTGACAGCAAACCCTACAGGGAAATGGTTCCTTTGCCCATACGGTTTTATTTCAAATTGCACATGCAAAGGATGCATAAAAGGAAAGGATCCCATTGCCACAGCAGTTTGAAATCAAACCGTGCTGGCAAAGGAAGTGGGGTTTGCAGACCAGTGGTTGCTGCAAATCCAATTTCCTTTGCCTGCATGGTTTGAAATCAAACCACGCAGGCCAGGGAAAACACTTCATCTGATGTCATGGTGATAGCAGGTGGTGGATGTGAATATTCTTAGCTGCCATTCTCTTGGAGCATTCTTTGTGGATTTTTTTTAAATTGCACATATCATCATCAAGCAGAAATGTGGTTAAACTCATGCTGCAAATTTATACACTGCTTCAAGGATGGGCAAATTTTGCTCCCTGCCCCAGCCAAGCCCCCCCACAAATTATTTGGATACTAGGCTCATTTAAGACATTTTTTTCTGCCATGTGGAATGGACAAAAATAAAGGACAGTATAAGGATAAAGCAGCTCAGGACCAAACCAGACATTACAAAAGGGGGCAGAATAGAAGGGTACAGTCGTACCTTGGAAGTCGAATGGAATCCGTTCTAGAAGTCCATTCCACTTCCAAAACATTCGGAAACCAAAGCACAGCTTCTGATTGGCTGCAGGAAGCCCCATTGGACAATTCCAAAAATAGTTCACAAACCGGAACAGTCACTTCCGGGTTTGCAGTGTTCGGGAGCCAAAACGTTCGACTTGCAAGGCGTTCGGATTCCAAGGTACGATTGTACTCTGTATTTTATTTCTTACTAGATGGGGAAGTAGTTTTGAGGGGCTGATTCTGAATGGAGAAATGGCTTGCAAAAAGGAATTACACACAAACCACTACCATGCCATCTCACTTTTGGTTGGAGTTTGGTCTTGCCTAGTTGAATTTTTGACACTTTTATCTGAATAGCTGATCCCAGCGTCATATAACAAACTGCTCTTGAAATTTAGCTAACATTGCCCCCTGCCCCTCCACCATTTCAAATCAGTTTGCCACATGGCATAGTGATTAGGTTATTATTTGAGATTAATAAGTCTAAAGCCACCTTGAGTTCACAAAGATAGTTTTGCTGCTATTTGGATGCTGGCCAATGTGTTTAGGATTAGGGCACAAATTTCACTTTTGAAAGCTCCAAGAAATGCTGTGGCTTTTTTCTGTGATAAAAATAGGTTCACAATGACACCAATTTAAAAACTTGTAATAAAATCTGTTTCCAGTGTCCAAACTATTAGAGATTATTCTGTTCAGTTGTTGTAGATATCACTAAAAGTTTCCAAATAACAGAATTGCCAGAATATCTTGAAAAGTTCAGAACCATTATTTTTCTTCTCCCCCCTCCCAATGCATTAACACTTGTTCTAAAATAATGAAAGGCAGTAGGGTGTCGTAGTGCTTTTGTTCAATATTAAAGATTTCTGTTCACTTATTGCAGTGGTGTTGGTGATGGTTGGAATATAGGATTTTTGTCTGGGGTCTCCTGTAGTAGATTTCAAGAAGAACTTTTACAAGAAAGTTACTTTTTGGTGTTTTACATTTGTATGTAATGTACTCTGTATGTGTATGTCTGTGTATAATTATGGTTGATATAATTATACAGCATTGAAAGTACAGGTTTTTGAATCAAGATTTTTGGTTTTATTCCCTTCCTCTCTACTTTTAGTTCATATTGTTGCCTTTCAAATTATACCATGAGAACCTTCATGTTTAGCTACTGCCCCGACACATTTGTTCAGAAGGGATCCTTGCCAAGTTATAACTCTTTGATGAAAGGAAATCTACTGTAACATCGGATGGTTTATTATTACTAAATGGAAACACAGTGTTTAATTTGTAAATGTATTTTTAGCTGACAGGGTTTTCAGATTTGTTTCTAAAATTTAGTCTCCAATAACAAGTGAAAAACAAATTATTTAGACTCATAACACATTTAAAAAAAAATAATTTGAATCTCCTCCAGTAATGCTTTTTTTCGTTTTTTTGCATGTTATCTGTGTCCAGTTAAGAAGCAGGTAACAAGAAAGCTCCCTGCCAGTCAGAGCAGATAGTATTGGGTTGGAGGGACAAATAGTCTGACTTACCTAGCTTCTAGGTGAAGGACACTGTTCTTATTTGTTGCTAATCTCTTCCCAGATTAATTAGGGAAATACTATGTGCCATGGAGCAATATATACTAGATATCATTTGCATTAGAAGTGATGAAGAAGAAAGCCTGTAATAAGAAGACTGCTCCTTTTTAGAATCTTACTTTTAGTTCACACTTTGCAAATGCCCTTTGCAACGACGATGTCTTGCATCTGGAAGCATTCACCCTGTTCTTCATATGTTGACAACGTAAGGGTGTTGGGAGAAAGGGACATGTAGGAATCTATACAGCGAACAGGAAGTCAGACAGGACAACCTTACAAGGTAAAAACAGATATGTGATGTAATGACACGTAAGTGATGTGGCTGCTCTGTAATGGCAGTATCAGCATTAGTTTAGGAATTCAGCTCAATTAAACACTGGTGGTAATTACTCATTACCAATCTAATTTACTATTACTGAACCATGAAATCAGTGTGAACATTTAGATATGTCTCAGCATCAACAATGTTTTCTGAGGATTGATCTAGGGAAAACTTAGTTGCATCCTGCTCTTGAGCCATCATTATTCTGAAACATGAGGTATAATAAGATAGGCTGGACTCAGGTTTTTGCAACTGCCCCTTGGCTTCCCCACAATTTCATTGCAATGTAAGCATTAAAATAAAAAAGTACAGCTGCCCAATTTCTGATCATCATCTTGAATGCTACTGTTCATTTCATAGATGTCAGTGCCATAATAAATGGACAAACCATTACAGTAAATGTTCCTTGCTAATGAGAGTGCCTAACTTTCCCTGCATCCCTTTCATTCCCCTCCCCTACCTTTTGTAACTTTTGGCAACGCAGGCTGCTCAGAGGGAACAGGGATCATAGAAGCAACGCTGTGGCACACGGTGATTTTTTTCCATGGGAGTTGTACAAGGTCTGCCTTATATTTATTTGCAGGCACAATCCAAAGTGCTCACATGACCTCCACTGTCTTCCAGTCGTAACAATTTGTTTACTATTTCCAAAAGCTAATGAGACCTATTTATGGGTTGCAGGAGTTGGTTTTGACAGAGAGGCTAGTATACGCTGCTCTCTTGTTCACTCACAATCCGTACTACAGCGGAGACGGAAATTGAGAAGGAGGAAAACCATCTCTGGCATCCCCAGAAGAGTCCAACAAGAAATAGGTGTAGTATCAATAAAACTCTTCGCTAGATAGCATTCTTAACTGCCTTAATTGCAGCAATAGCCTGCCTTCCAAACTGCTTTCCAAGGAACACTTCAACTTCAATGATGGTGGAGTTTCAAATCTAATGCGTTTGGGTATTGCTATTTTTTGTTTTGTCTTTTTTATTATTATTAAATACTGCCAGCCAAACTATATTACTTATTACAGCCTTCAGTCTTGATGCACAGTAGGCCCTACTGAGTAATATAGATATACGTGTCCAGCCCTTATTGTTTAAGTGTAATGAGTTACTTAATTTTTGTTGTATTCTTTTATTTTTGTTTGTTTCGATACCCATAGTGTGTACATAAAAAGTAACTAGATTCAGTGAAAGTTTATTCTTGTAGCCAAGGGACCCATAAGGTAAAGCAGTGACAAATGATATGATGCAACGTGATGATGAATTGTCACTGATTTTATACAGACCAGTTGAATATTTATGCCAGATAGCTCTCAACGTTTGAAAACTTTCCCAAATATTTTTCCTCTTTTCACGTTTGTCTCCTTGACCTTTTTAAAAAAAATTGTAACGATAACATACATGAGATGTGCTGACTTGGCTCTTTTCTATACAAATGTTAAGTCAGTGGTAATCAGGGTCAAGTCCACTGGACCTAAGAAGCACAGACTTTTTCTACTGGCTGCATACACACCATACATTTAAAGCACATTAATTTCCCCAAAGAATCCCAGGAACTGTAGTTTGTTAGGCATTGTAGTTCCTTTCTTTGGAGGGATCTGTGAGTTTTAAATGTCCTTTAAATGTATGGTGTGTACACAGCTCACATCTGTTGTACAATGACAGACAATGAACTGAAGATTCAAGCTATCGTAATATAATAAATACTCAGAATTTAGATAAGGGTGGTTTGCTTATTCCCTTGCATTTTGTACTTCTCAAAGGAAAAGCCACCAAGGAGGGGGATGACTTGGAGTGATGAGTTTGGCACTCACTCCTGATGCAAGTTGCTTGTTCTAATAGACCCCCCCCCCCAAGCAGCTTTCCCTGTTGAACAAGGGATATAATGTTTAAGCACATCTGCTTGAACCATCTCATTTGGCCCATAGCAAATCCTTTTTCCTCATGTTAGTTACTGTTGTTGAAAGGCTTGGGCAGGGAGGAGAAAAACCCTATGTGATGCATTTTTAAGGCCAATGTAAGGGACATAGCTTGTCAGCCAACTGAAATGGTGCCTCACAGAGTTTTGTGTGTGTCCTAGATTCTGACGAATCACCCGTAGCAAGAGAGCGGAATGTGATTGTGCATGCAAATCCAGACTTCTCTAATAACGTCAACAGGAGGTCAGGTACCAGAGACTCTGAGTGCCAGACAGAAGAAATCCTTATTGCTGCCCCGTCCCGGAGAAGAATTCGAGCTCAGAGGGGTCAGAGCGTAGTAGCCTCCCTGTCTCACTCAGCTGGCAACATACTGGTGCTGACAGACAATGGCGATCCCATGTTTACAACATCAGTAAGCAACCGCGTCAGATCTAGGAGTCTTCCTCGTGAAGGTGCTAGAGCCAATGAAGGGGACCACAACTCTGGTGCCAAAATGTCAGCATACGATGCAGAACACTTTCTAGCAAGCCAAGAAAGGATCTCCACAAAGAGTAAAGATGTCATCAATACCCAGTGTTCACAAGAACACCATCCCATAGGTTTAACTTGTTCTCAGCATCTTCATAGTCCAGACTGTAATTCAAACGAGAGGGGGAGGTCAAGGTTGTCAAGGATGGCAGATTCTGGAAGCTGTGATATTTCATCAAACTCTGATACCTTTGGAAGTCCCATTCACTCCATCTCCACAGCTGGGGTTCTTCTTAGCAGTCACATGGACCAGAAAGATGATCACCAGTCATCCAGTGGGAACTGGAGTGGAAGCAGCTCAACATGTCCTTCCCAAACATCCGAAACAATTCCTCCTGCTGCCTCTCCCCCACTGACTGGTTCTTCACACTGTGATTCAGAATTATCCCTGAACATTGCCCCTAATGCCAATGAAGATTCTAGTGTCTTCATAACCGAACACTACAGTGATCAGCTAGATAAGGTTAGAGGACACAGGACAAGTTCTTTCACTTCCACTGTGGCGGATCTACTCGATGACCCTAATAACAGCAACACGAGTGACAGTGAATGGAATTTCTTGCATCACCACCACGATGCATCCTGCCGCCAGGATTTCAGCCCTGAACGCCCCAAGACAGACAGTCTGGGATGTCCAAGTTTTACAAGCATGGCCACATACGATAGTTTTATAGAGAAGACACCATCTGACAAAGCAGACAGTAGCTCACACTTTTCAGTTGACACTGAAGGCTATTATACCTCCATGCACTTTGACTGTGGTCTCAAGGGAACTAAAAGTTATATTTGTAACTATGCAGCTGTGGGCTCCGAGAGTGGCCAGAATGCAAGCGTTGCTTCCAATCTCACTAACTGCACCTGGCAGGATTACGTAAACCATAGGAGGCAAGGAAAGCAGAGCATCTCTCTAAAGAAACCAAAGGCAAAGCCAGCCCCACCAAAACGCAGTTCATCTTTAAGGAAATCTGACAGCAGCATAGATCTTCCTGAGAAGAAAGAACCAAAGATAAGCAGTGGGCAGCAGCACATGCCTCACACTTCCAGGGAAATGAAGCTGCCCCTCGAGTTTTCAAACACACCTTCGAGAGCAGAAAACACTAGTCTGCCAAGCAAGCAGGAACACGCCTGGGATAATCAGGAGGAGAGCGGATTAAAAGACCCTCCATTTGACACCATGGACATCCCATCCTTTAAAGACGAAGGTGCTGAACAATCTCACTATGCAGATCTCTGGCTTTTAAATGACTTGAAATCGAATGACCCTTATAGGTCTTTATCCAATTCTAGCACTGCTACGGGTACTACAGTCATAGAATGCATAAAGTCGCCAGAAAGTTCTGAATCACAAACGTCACAGTCTGGATCAAGAGCCACCACTCCCTCCCTCCCTTCTGTTGAGAACGAGTTCAAATTGGCTTCCCCAGAAAAGTTGGCTGGCTTAGCTTCTCCTTCAAGTGGTTACTCAAGTCAGTCTGAAACACCAACATCATCTTTTCCTACAGCTTTCTTTTCTGGGCCCTTATCCCCAGGGGGGAGTAAAAGAAAGCCAAAAGTACCAGAAAGGAAGTCCTCATTACAACAGCCTTCTTCTAAAGATGGCAACGTATCTCTAAACAAAGATCTAGAACTTCCAGTTATACCTCCTACTCATCTTGACCTAAGTGCTCTTCATAATGTCTTGAATAAACCATATGCTCACAGACACCAACTACATGCTTTTAATTACAATAAACCGAGTATGGTAGAAGAAGCACTGAACTCCAATCCGCCACAAGCCCTTGCAATCACACCTTCAGTTCTGAAGTCTGTACATCTTCGATCCATTAATAAGCCTGAAGAAGTGAAACAAAAAGATCATACAGAGCTCCATGTTCAAGGAAACACTTTATTGGTTACTGCCATTTCTGGTAAAATGAAGCCACATGTAAGCAAGAAGCAAATATCACGACAATACTCCATGGAAGAGGCCATTGTGTCCTATGTTGATGTATCTCCAGTACAGATAACCCCAGAACAACTTCACATGGCTAACAGTTTGTCTTTCAGTGAAAAGAATACCTGCAAACAGATGGTGACCTCAGGAAATGTGGGTGCTCCAACAGCTAAATATGTAACAGATCAAATGCATCGGGTTCATGATTTTTTACTAGAGAGTACGCTAAGTAAAGCCTGTGGCAGTTCTGCTGAACCATTTCCACAAGGCTCAGATGACCTTTCAAGCAATTCTATTGGGAAAAGAACCACATATGGATCAGAGCAGGAGAGGCGTCTTGACCTTGTGCAGCTTCAGCAAGAATTACCTGCATACCGTGAACAAAAGTTGGAATACGAACCTATACATGAAACTATGTCCCAGTCTGGCCCCGCAGGTGGGGGAACAGACATTAGTCATCAGCTAAAGCATCGGCTTGATCCAAGTCAACATGATGACAAAGTGCCTGGGAATATCAGCTATGAATCAGAGATCTCAACTGTAGATTCACTCAGTGAAAAATCATCTGAGCAGGAAAACGAAATTGTGTCAGGTATTCCAACCAAAAGTGCCTCTGATGAGAGTGACAGCAGAGCAGCTGAGTCACAAAGGACCCCAGATGATGATGTCTTAAAAGGTACGTTCGTAACTATTTTTGTTCTGTTTGAGTGAGATGGCTTTCTGTGGTGGCAGTTCACAGAGATCAGCCAGCTGACAGCTCCATTTATTTTAATGGAGCTTTGCCAATACCTTTCAGCAGAGAGAGAGAGAAAACCTACCATGCTTTGCAGAAATATATATATATGTGTGTAGGAATGAATTTGCATTTCTTTTTATTTCAGTTCAGCTGTGAAAAGAGCAGTAACCCTTTATAACTAAGCATTATTTTGACAGATCATCCAATATTTAGACTAGATTGTCTAGTGCCTGTCATTATACTAGCAGCTCCATTAATTATTGAGCAAGTAGATTACATTAACCAGCTCTATTGTAACGTGTGGGAAAGTGTTTGATTAAGTCTCAGTAGGTCTTCTCTTTTTGTTTTGAAGAATCTTCCCCAAGTGATGATTCCATATTCTCACCCTTAAGTGAAGATTCTCAAGCTGAAGCAGACGAAGCTTTTGTGTCTCCAAATAAGCCTCGAACAACAGAGGATCTATTTGCAGTTATTCACCGGTAAGCGCATTTTAGGGTTATTAAAAACAGCAAATGTGCTATTTTCATGGCAATAGGAATAGACCTAAAGTAAATCAATCAACTATTCAGCGCAGCGGTGATAAACTACTAGCTTTGAAATGTGGATTCTTCAATCCACTGCACAGGAATGTTTGTAATGGTCTTCATGAAATGCCTCATTTATGTTTTTCTAGTTGTCATTCATGAGAAACAACCTTGTTACTGGGAGTTAAACTGAGGACAGGGTGAAGGAAAAATTGGATCAACAGGTCCAAGTAGCAGTCAAGAGGAAACAGGAATGGGAGAGGCAGACTTTCCAAACCTGGTGCAGACATAGCGGATTTGCAATAAAACCTCTTCCAGCTGCTGTTAAGAACCTGCTCTGAAGACTACATGAGGGCTGTGTAAATGCATGGACATATGCACATATATGCAGTGCTTTCTTCTTGGGGGGGGGGGACGCAGGGGTACACATACCCCTAAACAATTTGTGAGTCTAAGTTTGGCTTCATTGAGGGGCAGTATTTCAAGAGCAGTAGGAAAATGAGAGTATACCTAAACATTTTTTTAGGAAAAAAGGACTGCATATATGTATGAGATCTGCAATAGCACTGCTAGGTCTCCCCGCCCCCTACTTGTTTTTGAGGTGGGACAGAAATTATTTTCAGATTCCTATGTTGGTCAGAAGCTCATCCCCCTCTCTACTGAATGGAGGACAGGGAGCTGTGTGAAGCCTGACCCTTGGAATCCTAGTCATCACCCTTGTGATTTCTGAGCCTGTTAGGCATTGCTCACTTATATTTGTTTCTCCTGTAAATGCACAGATGCGGAACCCATTATACTGTACTGGTAAATATATTAATATAGTTCAGTTTTATAGAGGACACCGTTTACTGTCTATATAATTGCAAATATCTTGTGATCTTGCTCAGCAAAAACAGTATGAGATAGATATCAAAGCTGTGAATATGATGGCTTCTTCCCTCCCCATTGCAGCTCAAAAAGGAAAGTTCTTGGAAGAAAGGACTCTGGAGAGGTTTCTGCAAGGAACAGATTGAGAGCTTCATCTAGTACTAGCAGCGTGTCTTCTAGTGCCAGCAACACACCACCTGCGGCTTCAACTAATGTTCCCCCTACAACTGGTGCAGCAAGCCCAGCAAGCAGCCAGCGGTCTCCTGGGCTTATTTACAGGAACGCCAAAAAGTCCAACACATCTAATGAAGAATTCAAACTGTTGCTCCTGAAAAAGGGCAGCCGTTCTGATTCTAGCTACAGGATGTCAGCCACAGAGATACTAAAGAGCCCTATTTCACCCAAATCTCCTGGAGAACTAATTGGGGATGCTCTTCAAAATGCTGATGAGTCTCCCCAAGCCTCATCAAGTGCCGAGGCATTAGCTCCTCTCTCTCCTTCCACTCCGAGAATGAATGCAGAAGGGATTTCCTCAAAAAGCTTTCCAACATCAGCGTCTTCAAGAGTGGGGCGGTCACGGGCACCCCCGGCAGCCAGCAGTAGCCGCTACAGTGTCCGCTGCAGACTGTACAACACCCCGATGCAAGCCATTTCCGAAGGAGAGACTGAGAATTCCGACGGGAGTCCTCATGATGATCGATCTTCTCAGAGTTCCACATAGGCTACACCTGGGCCAGAGCAAACTTCTGACTGTTAAATGGGAGGACTCTGCAATCACTTGGCTCACCTGACTATAAAAGGCCAATTCTGTAGCAGTCAAATACCATGCAGGGCAATATTGATGCTTGAAGATGCTAAGGGTTGCTTAAGAGACTGGGAGAGGAGAAGATGATCTGTAGCTATTTATTACTTCACATTTTTCTATAAGTAGAAATTTACTAAATGGTTAACTTTCATTTCATTTGTCTTCATGTTTCTCATTGTCAATGTAGATTTACATTATCCAATTTTCAGAATTCCCTCTGCCCCTCCAAAGATGTCATTTAGGATCAAAAACATTACCTTCACTGTTGTGCTTCCCTAGGGAAAAAACATTAAATTGCTTGAGGAATTGGTATTTTTTTACATTAAAATGAACAGAAACAAAATTTAGAAGAAATGAACAAAACAGATGTACATATCCATATTTTTGATAAACATGTGTAAATAGAATTATCAGAGAGAAAATTGGTTGGTGGCAAACGATAACCTTGTTGAAAGACAAAAAAAGGATTAAAAAAGGTACTGACTGTATTCTGTGAATACAATTTTAATATCAAACATAATTTACATATCTACCACTTGTAATTGAATAATGAAAGCCTCTAACACAAATTTAACCCTTTAATTTGGGAAAATCTGAATAAAATATTATTATAAGATTAATTTGATATTATCTGATCAATTTTCTTTCCAAAAGTGCTGTTCCAAACAAGCTAATTTCGAAGAGTAGCTTGTGGCAAGAGGCTTATTGGCAGGCACTACAAATACAAACTGTTTATATACCAGATTTGCAGTTGAGGCTTCTCCCAATCCCCTGCCAAGAATCTAGAAGTGTAGTTAGTCAGACTGCAGTTGGTAAAATGAGAATATCAGTCTCTTAAATCAAGTTAATCCTATTTTCTCTTCCCAGACATCTTCCTCCCCATTGTATTTGGCAACCTATGGAGAGTGCAATTTATATAGCAAGGAAGGCTCACAAAGATGATTCCCCCTGTGCGTTTTCCTTTGCATGTAAACAGCAAAATTCAGAAGCATGGGGGGGGGGGGGACTTAGCAGTCCAAAGGTTGCCCACACATGCCATACAGATTCTTAGCCCCATTACACAACTACAACTCCAGGATTTCTTGGGGGAAGCCACATCTGTTAAACGGATTTAAGTTTCTAGTGCCTCCATAACCATAACAAGAACAAGAACAACAATTGTTCAGGTAAAAAGCACACTTTAAATAGGAAAATAAACACCTCCCCCTCTTCTAAATGCAAAATATGAGCTGTCAGACTTTACTCTGATGTTTGACACTTAATTTGAACAATGACTGTAAAGAGGGGGCAAGTATAAGGAAATGTTTTCATATTACTACTACTACTAGGCTGTTGGGTGACCTAGTCATAACCTGGTAACGTAAATCTTGAAACAAGATTAGTTTCATGTTCATAAAGTAAATAACTATTAAGCATGCAACAAATGCTCTTGATTCATCAATAAAATTGTGTAACAACTTTTCAGTGAAGCTTTGTGCGGACAACATTCATGCTACCTAAATATTTAGAAAATGACACTGTGAAAAAAATAGCTGAGAAATAGGTGTATGTATGCATACTTTATATAGCTTACTAAACTTGGAATGGGGAAGCTCTTTGGTCTATTATGCCAGCCACATACAGCTCAGTTTCTTTTGGTCCTGGCTTTACCAGAAATGCTTAACAGGGTGGGAATATATAGTGGGTGGGGTAGAAAAGGAATCCAAGCAAATACTTTGAATAAATGAAGGCAGGGAAACAAAAGCTGGATTACTTGAAGTTACTTGAATTTTCTTGTCGGAAAACTAGGAGCAAAAACAAATTGATATGAGATCAAGTACAACAGGGGTTTTAAAAAACACACACTCATATGCACAAAACAATGTCACTATTTTTAGAATAGAATATTTTCCATAGATGCATCAGTTTCCCCATTGCAATAGACTCCAAAATCAAATAGACATTCAGGCCCAGTTTTCTAAAATGCAGTCCATGGATATTAACTGTGGAATACAAATGCAGGAAGGTTTAGTGCTGAGGGCAGTTTTAAGGAGGAATGTGTTGTGCAGGACAGATTGAATCAAATGGCAGAATTAAGTTGATAGTCACTAGTAAGTCTACAAGTAAGTTGGCTTCAAGCAGAAATAAGTTTTACTAGGAATTTAGAAGGGGTGGAAAGCAGAGGGAGGATTACTTTTTAGTTTGCTCATAAGGATAAGCTTAAATATATTGTTTGTAGTTGAAATGATCGAGCAAATAATAACATTCAAAATTAGTCACAAATTGTTGAAGTTCATCTTCATCAGGGGCTCGTGAAAAATATACAAGGTTTTCTTTTTTTAGGTTTTCTTATAGTCCTCCAGTGTGGCAAAAGATGAATGGTAAGCATGTGTGTAAAAAGACTAGTGAGAACAGGAAATCACTGGCCCAATTCTAAAATTTGCCAGGCTGGCAAATAAAGATTTAGGATGGGCCACCTGCACTTCTGAGCCAGTATGTTGTCACTAACTATGACAACATTCTGGCACACTGCAGAGATGTTATGGAGGCGGAGTAGGTAGATACGCTGGGGCAGACATTTAGGATCTGGACTGCTGTAAGCAAAACCTAACCTAAATGTTTGGTAGGGATGTGTAATAGAGAGGTGTTAGTTAGTATTACAAGCAAGTCTAATGGTGCAATCCTATGCATGTTGTCTCAGAAGTAAGTCCCATAAAGTTAAATGGGACTTACTCCCAGGAAATGTATTCAGGATTGCAGTCTAATAGAGCTACTAAGCAAGCTCTAAAAAGTGGTCAAAAAGCAAGTGAAGTAGAAAGCATTAGTGGGTTGACAAGATTCATGTAGTTTAAAAAAAAGAAAAGAACAATATAATAAATTTGATATGGGAGGCAAAAGTGCCATTTGGGGCCACTCTCAATTACTGCCAGAGTACCCTTACAAACTCCTGATGCTAAGACAACTGAGTCTTAACTCTTGGTGCTAACAATGGAGCATCACCAATGGCATTGCTTCAGTGTCACAGGCAGAAATATCACCACCACATGTTTAGGATCCAAGTGCCAAATTCATTTGTTTAAAAAATGCTCATGTGTTTTATAGCAAAACTGTTATAGAAAACAGCTGAATTGGTTTCTCCCAGATGTCAGTCTTGTAGGTGCCATCCACAGTGCATTGAGGCTGGCAAACGCCTCCATTGTGGATAACACTCCAAGGCATTTAATGATTTCGTATTGATACCACAGAGAGCTATATAAATATAGAGAGATATATTTAAAAAAGTACATGCAACTTGAATTAGAAGGCAGTGAAACACCTTCTTATGTAATGCTCACAAAACTATCATATAAAAAACTTATTTTGTTTACTCAAAAATCTATGACAAAGTGTTTCTATTTTCTATTTATCAGATTAAAAGCCCAAATGAATATGGATTGTAAATCCACTTTAAAATATATATATTGGCAAACAACCCCTGATTCAGCAATAGATGGTTGGCAAATGGAGCTCTGCTGCCCAGAAGGGTTGCTCCCGTTAGAACTGAGGATGGGGCATAACTTTATGCACACAGTGATGCCCTTTCATTGACGTTAATGGGAATAACCAGCAATAGCTCCTTGCCTGTGTATGAGTGCATAGATCTCTGGACCAGGGTGACAAAATTTGGAGATAAAACAACCTAAATTGACAATCTTATGCACGCTTTCCTGAGAGCATGCCCCATTGAATGCAGTGGGACTTACTTCCAAGTAAACATGCATAGGATTGTGCTCACAAGTAGTGTCTTCAGAGCCCTCAAAACACATCCCATCTTGAAACAGGGTATAAACACATAAGTAATTTGTGAGCCATCATTCCAACTTTCAATTATGTTGTTTGCACTGATGTTACAAGAATGGTTTTTGAAGTTATGCAGCTGTTTGTTTGATCTTTTCTTTCAATAACATTTTTTCTTTCCTATTTTAATATTGTGGCAGCATAGAGAATATGGATTAGCTGAAGCAAATAAAGCATATGTTTGCATTTGCCAAAGGTCACTGATAGAGTGCATTTGCTGCAATTGTGGCAGATTTAGAGAAATACTGTAGGTTATGACTTAAAAGTTTAAAAAATAAAACCAATTAAGAAGGTTACAGTGTAACTATTTTGGTACTATCACCAGTTCATGCTGGCAGAAGAGACAATGGTTTATGGACTTGCATCCATTTTGTATTTTTGTAATATTTGTAAATATGAACTTTTTAAATTGTTGCAAAGATGGTTTCTTTTGTAAAATGTTTTCAAAGTTTACATTAAATCCAAGCCTTTGTATATTTTAGAGCTGTGCAACACTTTAAGTCTTGTATTTATTTTTAGTAAAAACAGTGACAGTTTCATTGTGAACCCCCTCTCTAAAATGTGTCAGAAAAGTTTGATTATCTAGGAAGTGTGTATAGAAATGGCAAATAAACGTGACTGCAATTAAACTGCTCCATTCTCTTCGCATCAATGCAAGAGTCGCACTGCTGGGTCAGCCCAAACGTCTGCCTGATCCAACATCCCCTTTCCTACCACAGCCAACCAAATGTTTCTGGGAAGCTCACAAACAGGGGCATGAAAGCAACGGTCGTTCCTTACAGTTGCTCCTTACCAGATTGTGCTTCAAATGTATGCCTCTTCTAAATCCGGAAATAGACTACAGCTCTCCTGATCTATCACCAACGGTAAGTCATATAGTGCAATCCTCTGTATGTCTGCTCAGAAGGAAGCTCCATCCATTGAGTTCAGTGGGACTTACCGCCAAGTACATGAGAACATGATTGCAGGAGACTCCTCCAAGGATTTGTCTAATCCCCTTTTAAAGCCACCTAAACTATAGGCCAGGGATAGCCAATGTGGTGTCCTCCAGATGTTAGACTACAACTCCCACCATCCCTCAACATTGGTTATGCTGGCTGGGGCTGGTGGGTATTGTAGTCCAAAAACTTCTTGGGGGAACCACATTGGCTACTCTTGCTATAGGTCATCATAATCTATTGTGGCACCAGATTCCACAAATTCATTATGCATTGTTCAGATTTCATCTTTGCTCGGCATTATAATGTAGGAGTTTGGATTATGACCATTAGAATCATAGAATCATAGAGTTGGAAGAGACCACAAGGGCCATCAAGTCCAACCCCCTGCCAAGCAGGAAACACCATCAGAGCACTCCTGACATATGGTTGTCAAGCCTCTGCTTAAAGACCTCCAAAGAAGGAGACTCCACCACACTCCTTGGCAGCAAATTCCACTGTCGAACAGCTCTTACTGTCAGGAAGTTCTTCCTAATGTTTAGGTGGAATCTTCTTTCTTGTAGTTTGGATCCATTAGATGCAAGTTAAAATCCCAACTCGGCCACAAAGCATTTCTAACAGATACGTGCTACAAGAAAATTAAGCAGAGGGTAAAGTTACACAAGTGTTCATCAACCAATAGCAGAGCCCCAGCTTCATACCACTTGCACACACCATCACCTTTATTATTCTGAATTTACTACTGCTATACCCAACCCTGAGCACTTGTGATATCAAACAAACAAACAAAATCAAACTAAAACATCAAAACCAGCTTCTTAAAAGCTATTTTACCCAGATTTTATTTTGTCCTTTTGTACCATTCCAAGTATAAATGGCCAACTTCCAGGGTATATGCAATCATATGCATGTTTACTCAGACTCAGAAGCCTCACTGTCTTCAACAGGCCTTGCTCTCTAGTGAATGACTTCAGGATTCAAGCCTTTGTTCAAGTTATTGCTTACTAAACATGCAGTGGCTTGTGTGCTGTTAAGGCTAGCTACGGTCAAAAAGTTTGAAATCTAGATTTTAGGGCTTTCACTGCTACAAATAATCTCTGAAAGAAAGCCCCACTAATCACACATCGTTTCCCATAGTTTCCCTTTTATGTCTATCTTGTCAGGAATAAAAAACAAAATCAAATTGTGATCAAAAATATTTTTGTGCAAAAACAGCACATTTCAATCATCTGTTGTTGCTAAATGCTAAATAGTAGAAATTATCTATGTGTCTTATACGTGCAGTGGTACCTCAGGTTAAGTACTTAATTCGTTCCGGTCTGTTCTTAACCTGAATCTGTTCTTAACCTGAAGCACCACTTTAGCTAATGGGGCCTCCTGCTGCTGCCGCGCCGCCGGAGCACGATTTCTGTTCTCATCCTGAAGCAAAGTTCTTAACCTGAAGCACTATGTCTGGGTTAGCGGAGTCTGTAACCTGAAGCGTATGTAACCAGAGGTACCACTGTACTATGGGAAGGAGGATACTTGAGAAGAACTCACAACACACACACCCGCCCCAAGGGATCTTATTTTACCATTTTGAATGTAAGTACTTATGAAAATTGCAGGCTGCAAGCACTAGCTTAAAAGAGGCACATTTCCTAACTCAGGGAAGCCTCTCCTAAGATAATGTCTACTACAACATCTGAAAACAGAGAACACTTCATGCTCTGTAAGTATTTGCTTATAGGCAAGCAACTTTGCGAGCCCATTCACAAGACCAAGGTACTGGTTTCTTTCATTCCTTGAATCCCTCTGCCATCCCGAACACATCTGTCATCTGTCACAACCGAACCAAATGATCAGCGAGGGAACAGTGGCGCTGCCAGCGACGGCTGCATATGCCGCAGAAAACAGAGCCTGTTGAGCGTGTGCTTGCCGTCAGCACATCCTGAAATCTCGTGCGGTGGGAGGGGCGACGGAGGGAAGGGCGCTCTCTCAAGGCCGTTTCCCGCAAACGCTGTAAGGGGCAGGCAAAGCCACCACCTCAGCGCGCCCTCCCTCGGCCGCCCGTTTGCCAGACGCGCCCAAGTCCCCACTGCGCAGCCGCAAGGGTAACCGAAACTGTTTTGTGCCTCACGTCGCTGCAGCCACTTCCGCGTCCCGACTCCGGGTCTGTTCCGTCGCTGGGCCTCGCCGCGTCGTGACCGTCCGCGGCTCCCCTAACTTCCTCCTCTCTTTCGGCACCATGTCTGCCAAAGGTAAGAAGCTAGAAACGGACCGGGAGCCGGGAGCCCACCCGCCGCCTGGCCGCATGCGCAAACAAGGAACGTTTCCAACGGCTGGACGCGCAAACGGCCGTTGCTCAAGCAGCCGAGCCGTTCGCGAGGTGCCACCTCCGTGTTGATCTCTTATTGGCCCGCTTCGTGCTCAGCGGCGCTGCTATTGCGCAGCGCGCTTGTCTGTCAGCGTTACGTCGGCGCTTGTGCGGGTGGGGGGGAAGTAACCAAGACTGCTTGAGATTAACGGGCGGGGTAAACGAGACCAGGCTTGAGGAGATTTCTTTGGCGGGCGAATAAAACTTTATTGAATTGAGGGGATAATGAAAGCTCGTTATCTTGGTGATTGCGGAGTGTGGGGAGGACGCGGGCGCTCACCTTCTGCAGCTGTGCTACGCGAAGGAACTGAGCATGTACGAAAATGCTTGCCTCGCCACTGCGCGTGCGTTGCCGTTGAAGAACACCGGGAAGCCGTTTGCACGGCAGGTGGCTCGAGGAAGCCGTTCTCGTGCGGAGGGGGCGGGGAGACGCAGGTCCGTGTCCCTCTGTGCTCGATAGGGCACAAGACTGCAGCCACCCTGAGCGGTCTTACGTGTGTTTCCTCAGAAATGAGTATCGCTCAGTTGTGTGTACAATGGCAGCGCAGTCGTCCATCTAAACTTTAAAACTGAGAGTAAAAGGGCCGTTCTGACTGCGCGGACAGTGCCGGATTTACGTATAAACTAAACGAGCTATAGCTTAGGGCCCCACTCTCTTGGGGGCCCCAAAAAAATTTTAAGGGGGAAAAATCTGGATGTACATATCCAAAATATAAGATAAAAAACAAAATAAAATCTACACACAGCAACAGTGTTTTGTGTTGTGTAGGCTCCCATCTGTTATGTGCAAATAGCTTTAGATACCTATTAGGTCCATAAATTACCATATAGCATATATTCAACACAAAAAAACAGCAACAATTTGTTGTTGACAAAGGACAGCTGGACATATAAAGGGCCCGTTACCTTCAGTAGCTTAGGGCCTCATCAAACCTAAAACCAGCCCTGTGCTCAGAACAGCAGTTTCCTGAGAGCTGTAGAAATTATACCTTTGTGGTGTGCTTAATTTTCCTATAACTTTGTAAGGTGTCTTTGAAAACAAGAATGGAAAGGTGAAATTATTCCATCCAAAGGTAATTAATTCCCCCCCTTTCATTTCCAAACTGTTATTTCAAACAATTATTTAAACAAATAAGATAAAATGAGGACATCCAGACAGTATCCCAAAGAGCCAATGGTGGGAGTTCATACCAAGAAATTATCTCACACCCATGTTGAACACAAAAGTTAAAACATAGTGGTTACTGTGATCACATTTTAAAAAATGAGGAAGTATTAGGCCATGTGTTGTCATTCTAACACCAGAAACAAGGCAGTTGCATGGACCTGCTTTGCAGCATAAAAAAAGAAGGTGTGGGGGTGTGTTTAGTACACACATTTTTCCCTTTAAAAAAGAGGGTTCCCCGCAAAAGCATTGAATGGAGCCATATTGAATGGGACAGCTGTCATCTTTGTTCTGATGTCTTTTTCTTTGGCTGTCATTGATCCTTGGGTTTTGTGTCCTTAAAAGAGGTACACTTATTCTTGTGGTAAAATTTAAGTGCTTCATACCTAATGATAGGGTACTGTAAGTCTTAGCATCCAATAAGACATTTCATTAACTCCTATTTTATGTATCCAGGTCAAACTAGGATTCTGTGCTTTGCTCAATAGATTGGTGAGAGTGGGGGGAATCTACTCAGGAGACAATTAGCATAATTGGGCAAGCATATGCATGTGCTTTGCATAATCTAAAAGTCAAATGAACACATCATCCTTTCCAATATGACCACTGGAAAGTCTTGTTTTTGTTTTTTTGCCTGAAGCCTCCCTCCTAAAATAAAAAGGGAGACAAGGGGAAAGTGAAGCAAGCACAGCTCTAATAGGTACAAAGTGAAATGTACCCCAAACAATTAATAAGGAAGTAAATGAGTGATGCAAGACCTGGGTCCAATCCACAATCCAGCATTCCCTCCACCAAGTACAGTACAGTGCTGATTCTTGGTTTTGTGTGATGCACACATTGCATGCTCCTAACTTCTGCCCCTTTATTTTGTGATATTTCAGGCTACTTTTAAGATGAACTTATTGCATTGTTCTTTTACTGTGCGTTTCCATATGAATCAGCTGCACACTATTATTGCTATTATAACTGCGAGTCTCTTCAAACCTGCAAAACAGGTTCACTACACTTCCCCCCTGCCCCACCTCATCTTTACTCTTTAACCTCGGGTGAATGAGAATTAATCTGTGGGAATGAAGTTTTATTCTCGGTGACTGGATAGTCATAACTGCTTGGGAGGAGCAGTACTTATCAATGTGCAGCTGTGCTTAATTTGAAAGCCATTTTCTCTAGACCTTCACTTTCCATGTGGAAAGTGGAGGTTTGTGATTGTAGTACAAGTCAACTGAATTCCTCCATTAACTTGAATGGGCGGGGGGCGGGGAGAGAAGGCTGCTTTATTTACGTTATGTTAAATTATAAAGTAAAGTAGACATAAAATCTACTATATAGTTCAATAAAAGGCTTTTATTGTAGATACATTGGGCTGTTGGGCTTATACAGAGAAGTGTAAACTACTGTACTTAATAGCATCTAATTCATCTCCCCTGCTGTGTACATGTTTTAGGCTATATTGCAGTGCACACTGAAGATGATGACAACACTGTAATAATTGATGATTCAGAAATGGAAGATACAGAAAATGGACCTGAAACTCAAGGGAAGTGTGATGGTCGCTATGTAACTCATCTTACATATGGTAATTATGTTTAATTTCATTTTGAAAGATGATTATGACTTTTCATATAGGGGGTTCAGCGATGTTATCTAGGGAAGCATAATTTTTGTCTGGCCTTGGTACTGTAGCCAAGCCAAAACTTGTGACCTCCAGATTTCTACCCTTCCAGTGCCAGATTTGAAATCTTACCCACAGTGAATCAAATTTTCTGGAAATACTTTTTTAATGTAGCATTCTATGAGAAGACTAATTAACTGGGATAGTGAGGTATAAAACTAAATTAAATCTTTCTTGAGTAGTATCTAAGGCATTATTAAGACACTGCCTAACTTACATTTTTAGAAGGTAATGAAGATTTATTGGATATAGAGGAGCAAGCTGGATCACAGGAAAATCTTTCAACAAGTGCGCCAAGGCTCAGTCGCAATCCAGAACAAATGGAATTAGTTTATTTACGTAAAAGGCGCCGACTTGCATCCTCTCTAACAGGGGTAAGTATATTCCAATAAATTACTTGTACAGTGGTACCTCAGATTAATAACTTAATTTGGGTCACAGAGATTCTAGGGTTTTAGGGGTTGTTTTTTAAGTAGACTGCAAAAGACTGAAATCAGCTTATCCCAGCATTAAAATACAGTGGACGCTCAGGTTGCAAACGTGATCCATGCAGGATGCACATTCACAACCCGCAGTGGCACATCTGCGCATGTGAGGATTGCGATTTGGCGCTTCTGCACATGCACGAACTCCAAACCCTGGAAGTAACCCGTTCCGGTACTTCTGGGTTTCAGCGGTCTGTAACCCAAAAAAAACGCAACCTGAAGTGTCTGTAACCCGAGGTATGACTGTATAAACTTTTATCAAATAACTGACACAAAAATACAACAATTCAAACTGTTTCTACAAGCCCTGCTTACTGTCTTTCTATGAACTATTAGTATCTGTGGAGCACATTGATCGTTTCCATGTAATGAATTTCTTATCCACAGCGTGGCACCAGCGTTCTGCTTTTCTTAACAAAACTTAGTATGGATTAAAATATTTTTTCTTAGTCAGCCCACGGAACAATAATAACAAATGATTATAAGTGCCATATCAGTTATAATTTATGTTATTTATATTCTTTATTTCAATATTTTTATTAGATGAGAGCCAAAGAGCCTGAATATGAAGATGGAGATGTTATTTATGAATACGACCCTGATGATGAATGTGTATGTATACTTCCAAAAATAATTTATAGCCTCTCTGTAGGAGGAACTGCGCAAATTAAAATACTGCTTTCTTTTAAATTTGAGAGCTTTATTTTATCATTTTTGTTTCCAATTATTCCTGTGACTAGGGTTACATTTTCATTGTCTTTACACTAGGGGAGTGTTGTATCTGAAGCTTCATGTGCAGGAGATCAGCAGAAAACTCTTATGGAAGTCCTTAATTATTGTCAGGTATTGTGCCGTCCTTCATTGTTTGTTTGAGAAGCCATTTGTCATGGATAGGGAATGTGTGGCCCTCCAAATGTCATTACACCCTCACCATTGGCTGGGATAGACAGGAGTTTAAGTCCAGCAACTTCTGGTTCTCCATCCTTGCTTTTATAAGTTCTTCCAAAACAAGGTCTGTTTAGGCACCAGTTTCTTGGTCTTCTCCCTTGAGTTCCAGCTGGCTTTGAATCTCTCTTCCAATCTGACATAAATAAATGTATGTTTGCAGGCCATGTATGATGCCATTCTGAAACTGGATGAGAAGTTTGAGAGCCTTCATCGCAAGGTCTCAGAAATGCAACACACCCGGTTAAAGCCTTTACTTTTAAAACCAGTGAGTATTAAATTGCTGTAGTTGCAATTAGTTTTTGTTGATGTTTTGTTAATTTTCTAATCGTCTTTAATGGTGTTTTTCTTATTGTGTTTCATTGTGATTTAAAAATAGCATTAAGCTTCTAATTTGGCCGTGCACTAGAGCAGGGATGGGCCAGCATAGCCAATGGTCAGGAGTGATTGGAGCTGTAGTCTAACAGTATCTCTAGGGCACAGGTCCCCCATCCCTGTGTTGGGATACTGCCAGGGAGACAAAGGCCGTCATGACTCCACGTCGTCTCAGGATGACCCATCGTCTCAGGATGATCCATCGATCTCCCATAGATACAGTATCAGTCAATTAGCGACACAAGCCTCGGAAATAGCTGTCCACATCCCAGGACTCATGCACGCCCTTTTCGCAGAGTTCGCACAACGAAAGATGCACTCAGGAGAGCAGCATATTTACAGCTTTATTCAGCGTTGGTCAGAACAAAGGAAGAACATGACTGCCTGCCTGCATGTCAAGGCAACAGAGAGAAACAAAAACTATATACAAAAACAGAAACTTCATGTCAGCCGGAAGTACGCAAGCTGTGACTCACAACAGCCTGTCCTTTTTAAGGTGGAACGGAAATATCCTAACATCCTGTGCATCCCTAACCCTGTACCAGAGGCACATAACGGTGTACAGCTTGGGATAGCACAGTACACCTAACAGGGCCCAAGTTTGGTTTTTATTACAATGCAAGATTGTGTATATAGTAATAAGAAAACATTGCACAAAAACATAAGCCTAATGTTTGCATACAAAAGGCTGGCCTATATTGTATAACTTTTTTCAAAGTTGCTGAAATAACTTTATATAGCTTGAGCTACAAATACAGTGCTGCCTCGGGTTACATACGCTTCAGGTTACAAACGCTTCAGGTTACAGACTCCGTTAACCCAGAAATAGTGCTTCAGGTTAAGAACTTTGCTTCAGAATGAGAACAGAAATCGTGCTCCGGTGGCACAGCAGCAGCAGGAGGCCCCATTAACTAAAGTGGTGCTTCAGATTAAGAACAGTTTCAGGTTAAGTACGGACCTCCGGAATGAATAAAGTACTTAACCCGAGGTACCACTGTAGACTATGATTAAGATGGCTAACAAAACATGATGCAAAACAAATCTGAACATATAAATTCAGTTCCATTCAAAGCATAGCATTTGAGTACTCCTGCCTCCAGTATGTGCTCACCTGATAATCTCCACTTTTTCAAATGGGGCTAATGCCAAGCAGTGTGGCAAAATGGAGTGTTTGCTCAATGTTTTTCTCTCCTTTTCAGAGGCCACTTAGGTTTACGTACAGAAGTCCTAGAAATCTCTTACCTGGAAAAATCAGAATCCAGAAGGCAACAGAAAGAAAGCCAAGTCAGATCTTACTCCCTGGGCATGGATGTCAGAGCCAACCCATGAAGGCTAAGCTACAAAGAGCTCCTATTTTGACCAGATCTGCGGTTAAGCCAGTTCCACACACCCTTCAACCTGAAACACAGCCCCCTGTGCACAGGCAGAGTCCACCACTTCCTACAATTGTTTCCACCCGTTCACTGTGTCCCCCATTCAACATGGCTAGTGACATGCCTAATATTCCTTCACAAACCAATCTAGCAACCTTAGTCAACGAAAGCTCTGTTACTGTGGCATCTTTGGCAATAGCCTCACCAGTGGTGTCATCAGTAGCATCTACACCACCGGCAGCTAATTTGGAGAGAAATAATAGGACAGTGACTAACAAAACTTTGCCTGGAAGTAGAAGTATTCGTAATGAGCCACCCTCATCATCTTCTGTTTCTGCCAGTTCAGCAGTTGCCTCTAGTCGTTTATTGAATGCACCAGTTACAGCTAATAAGATGCCTGACCTTCCTTCACAAGCTAGTCTTTCAACTACTGATAGTCCAGTTCAGGTAGAATCTTCAGCTGTACCCTCACCAGTGATATTACCTCAAACCAGTTTGGAGAGGAAAAAAACGCTGGTAACTTACAGAACTTCAACCGGTGGTACAGATATTAGTAATGAGGTACCCTCTTCTTCTTCTATGAGTCATAATTTTGGTGAGTTACAGTTTTCATAAGAATAATGTGTTTAGCTCTTAATTCCTTCTTTAATTCCACTCTTTTGCATGCACATGGATTCTTCCATTAAACCCACTGTTTCTCATAGCACCAACGTTCTGCTTTCTCACTTCCTGCTCCATAAAGGCAAAAGGCATCCCTATTGTACCTGCCCTTTGGTGGAGGCGTCACAAGGGCATAATGGCAGGTTGTATTTTCATAGCAGCCACTATCCTCCAACCATTTCCCTGCCCATCACTCAGCCTGGCACTGTTTTAAAAGGTGCTTCTGTGTTGCATCGTTATCCTTATCCTTTTCTTTTTTTACTGAGTGTTATTCTTTTGACTGAATATTTAGGAGACTTTCCCTGCAGCTCACTGAAGTTTGCAACCAGACTTTGCAAGGATTGTTAGCATTACTATCTGGGTAGAAATAATACTGCACTACTGTTATTTGTGAAAAGAGCAGGGATGGGGAAGTTCATGTGCTGCAGGAGAAGGGGTAAGGAGTCCGTGCCCCATTCCCAGTCTCTTAATCATGGTTAAGAGATTAGAAAAATTGTGTCTTTACTGAACCTGGGGGGGGGGGGCTTCCAAACACGTGGGCCATGTCTGTGAAATGTTAGAAGCCCAGAATGGCACTTTGGAGGACTTGCAGTGGGTGCAGTGCAATTTTGTTTTAATACTCTTCTAATATTTTCCTTTATCTAGAGTTCATTGGTGATCCAAAGCGGAATGTGAAGGTCCTTGGCAACTATTTGATGAAAGCGTGGCAAAAGACCGTGCCAAAGTATGCTGCACGCTACTTGGTCCGGGTTTTGTTCCCTAAAGAAACATTGCTATGCAGTGTTATGGGTACAAGGGCTCGAGGACGCAAGACGCTAGACCCAAACAAGGTCGCTGCAATCAGAGGTATGTGCATCGCCGTGAGCGGCGCCCCCAAGGACACTCACCACCATCTGATGTCACACTGGTTTAAGAGAAGGGGTTAGATTTTCAACCCTTGGTAGTTCCTTAGGCCAGAACTACATAATAGGACTCAGACAGGGTTTCCAGTTTTATGTTTTCTCCCAATATTTAGATAGAGTAGAACAGTAGGTAGGAAGTAGCCAAGTTTTCATCCACAATCCCTTCTCTCTCAAGTGGTTTTCTCCCTCCCCCCCCCCCCCAGCTGCCTAGAACAACAGAAAGAAATATGGCTAGGAGACAATGGAAAAGGGGAGAATCAGTGAATAGGAGAAGGTTTAAACACCCTCACTGGGCACTTTTCCTCCTCTGCAGACATTCTTTCCCTAATGTTGCCTTTAACTTGCAAGTATGATTATACTTGCAAGTATTAAAAAAACTGCGTGTTTTCATACATTCACCCAAAGTGGCTTGGGGAAACCCAGCCAGATGGGCGGGGTATTATTATTATTATTATTATTATTATTATTATTATTCAATGGTTTGTTTAAAACAGAAGCGTGGTGTTTCATAGTAACATAAGTGTGCTTTAAAAAATAATAATTGTGTTTTTGAATGCAGAATTTCTTGCTGCTTATTTCCCAAGTTATGATCTAAGCGAGCGTGGGAAAGACTGGAAAACCTGTATTACAAATGTGAATGCAATGATCCGCTGCTTACGTTATGAAAGCAAAACAAATCCAGTAAGTTCTTTCTTTGTGTTGACGCCTCTATAAACACATCCTAGCCCAGACTGCATTGCTCTGAAAGCAATTATTTTAAGTTTGAAATCAGAAGTTATGAAATGCCGAAACCCAGAAAGTATTAAGCATGTTTCAGGCTCGTTGATACAAAATATTTATAGAAGAAGTATACTGAAGTAGTGATTCATGGCCATTGCTCCGAATGTTTCAAATTGAATAGAGAATTTACAGAAGAAAGCCTACCTCTTTTGCTACTGTGTCAGTGGACTCCTTCAACTGCTATTGCCAAGAGCAAAAGCCAAGAGCTTACACAATTGAAAATACTATGAAATAAAATAATAGACAATATTGTTCTTGCTTTAATTCATTTAAGTTTCTTCCTTATGATATTTGTAGAAGTTTATTATTGCATTTTTACATTAGTTATGGAAATATTCCTCCCTGCTACATTGCTTCCTAGATCACTGAGGGAAAAGAGAAAGCTCCTGAAGCTCCAGACACATCCATGTGTGTAGATTTAATTGATATTGAGGAAGAGAGTGACATCAATTCTCAAACCAGTTCAATATCAAACCGGCTTCAAAATTCAACAGGGGATAATAATAAAAACGCACCTTCTTCCAGTGAACCGCCTTCTTTAGAGCCAATGGGTAAGCTGCTGAACCCTCGTTTTCCATGCCAGAACTGTGCAAGCCATATGCAGTATGCAAACACTGTAAACCATTAAAAAACCTGCATCCCCCCCCCCGTCTGTCTTAAGAGGGAAAGAATGGGGGTGGGGTGATCCAGCAGCTTGCAGAGCATAGTAGTTGCTGCTGTGTTATACCTAGCTGGGTAGCTCACAAGTTAAATTAGACTTTTAGCGGTCTGACTGATAAATCTTCCTTCATTTTTTTCCTGCTTCAGTTTAGATTGAGCATGCAGACATGGGTTTGTTTTAGTTATCTACCGTAGGCATTTCAGAAATATAGAATTATGAGGAATCTGCTCATTGTAGAGACAGAACTCTTCATTTGTAATCAGTTTTGAAAACAAACATGAAACCATTCCACTTAGAACAAAACAGGATAGTTAGATTTCTAAGCTTTTTAGATGGTCCCTGCTTTCAGACTGACGATCTTAGGGCTGACATTTGTCAACCATTCTTGAGCCATTCTGCTTAAAGAACAGGGTTTGAAATCTTTTTCATATTAATAATAATAAAAATGCCTCCTCTCTAGCACACCTTGGGAACCCATCAAGGAATGTCCAGTTGCCCTTTTCAGTTATTTTTGCAGCCAAGGGAAAAACTCGGCCAGAACTTTCAGCACGCTACCTGATACGTCATCTGTTCACAGAGAATATCCTGATAAAAAGCAATGTGTATGGCAACCTGGACCGTGGCACACATCCACTGGACTGCAACAAAATAAATGCTCTTAGAGGTCAGTAACGGTTTCAATAGGAGAGATGCAGACTGCAATCCCTAAAGGCAATTTAACGGGAGAGTAACCCCCATGGAACTCAGTGCAGTTTGGTTCTGAGCAGACATTATATAGGACTGAGCTATCAGGCTGTGAAATATTTATTCAAATATTTATAAACTATTCTTTAACAAGATATATCAGGGTGGTATACAAAATAAAATGAAATCAGCAAATGTATTCATAAGATTTAAAACATTAATAAAACATCAGGAGATACTGGTTGGTGAAAAAGAAATTCATATTGTGGAGCTCTGTCTAAACAAGACCTCTTTCAGAATATGTCTAAAAGGAGGCAGAGAAGCTTCCTGCCAAACTTCTACTTGTAGGGCGTTCCACAGCAGGGCTTGCCAGTTTCAGTGTTTGGTCTTTACTGCATAGGCCAACCAAATCTCAGGCCAACCTACCAGAAGTGCCCCATCAAGAGATTTCAGTGATCAAGGTGGAATTGTTACAATAATGGCAGCATCGAAATTGCTGTAGTGTCAAGTGACTTTATCCTCAAAATAATGGACCAAATGGTCAAAGGAGGCCTCCAAATGCCCGTCCCCACCTACACATGAGACCAGATTCCAGATGGTCTGTAAGAGCTCTGCTGGATGATTATTAGAGGCTGTGAAGTAGGACTTCTTTGCTGCCCTTATTGCCACACGGTAGGTCCGATTATGCACCCTAATCTGTGCTCAGTCAGCTTTGGAGCAAGTTCTGTGCCACCATCTTCCATCCTGTTTCATCACACGCTGCTCCCTAGGATACCAGGGCTCCACAGCACCAGAGGAGCAATCATGTTGATGAGGCTCTTCCAAAAGGCATTTACTGCTCATTTGTAGGATTCCTGATTTAGTAGTTGCTTGTCAGAAGCAGTTACGGGTACTGTAGCATTCTCTCTTCAAAGTAGAATGCCTTTAATTTGCCTAATCTGAACAGTGTATAACTCAATACTTACTAAGCAATATAAAACTTGACTAAACAATAATTTGTAACTTGCTTTTTTTTAATTAGACTTTCTGCAAGAGACTTACCCATCTTTTGAGCTGAAGGAAACTGGATATGACTGGAAAGCATGTGTTGCAGCTATAAACAGCACAATTCGCAGCCTGAGATTTGACCATAAAAAGGCCTCATCTGGAGTCCAAAGCAAAGTGTCAGCTAAACCGCCTCCACTGTCATGAAGTTCAAAATGTTCCCTGTGAAACCCTGTCGCAGTATAACAATATAAAAGCAACTTTCTAATCTGTCAGCCATAACTGTGTTAGATGTAGCCTCTGCTACAGTCACAGTGGACTTTTTTCAAGATGTGGTACAATAGTTTATTTTCAGTAGCTGTCAACTGGAGAGTTTTAGTATTCTTAACAAGATGAAATTTAGTAGATCAGAGTAAGAATTTGGTTTCTGTCTTGTGTCAGTGATGCTTCTGTCTGCTGTAGAGGATGACAGGCATTAAGGAAACTCATTCTCGATGCACAGTGTCTTCTGCTGAGAAATGCTATTCCTAAGATAAATTACCTGCAAATGGTGTGTGCGTGTTAGTTACACTGGACATGGGTTACAAGGTAGAATACAGTGGTACCTTGGTTCTCAAATGCCTTGGTTCTCAAACGCCGAAAATCCAGAAGTAAGTGTTGCGGTTTTTGAATGTTTTTTGGAAGCTGAACGTCCAATGTGGCTGTCGGCTATTGTTTCTAGGATGCCTGCACCAGAAGCTGTGCCTTGCTTTTTGAACATTTCAGAAGTCAAACGGACTTCTGGAATGGATTAGGTTTGGGGCTTTTGTTTTTGCTATTTATTTCGCGTTTTTGTTTTTGAGGCTTTTTCAGTTAATTTGTTTTTGTGACTGTGTGGAACCCAGTTCAGCTACTGATGGATTGATTGAGTGACTGCAGAAATGGATAAAAGCCCCCCATCCAAACAATGACTATCATCAGTGCAGCTAAGAATATTTTTTAAAAAAAATAAAAAAATTATCATCTACAATACTGTCTTATTTATTTTATAGTACAGTACACCGATTATTGCTTTCATTTTATAGATCAATGGTCTTTGTTAGATAGTAAAATTCATGTTAAATTGCTGTTTTAGGGGTTGTTTTTAAAAGTCTAGAATGGATTAATCTGTTTTGCATTACTTTCTATGGGAAAGCGCACCTTGGTTTTGGAATGCTTTGGTTTTAGAATGGACTTCTGCAACGGATTGAGTTTGAGAACCAAGGTACCACTGTAATGGAAGCCCAAGGAGGAGCACAGAGTGGATGTTTTCCTGAGTTTTTGAAGGAATACAAGTTCTCTGTAGGTTAATTCCTTGTGCATCTATACCAGGGTGGCTAGCCATCTTTCTGATGTGTAAATTTTTCACATGGGGTATAATTTTAATTTGGGAGCACTTTCAATACATAGTGAAATGTTGTACAATATCAGAAAGTGAATCATGCCATTGATGCAGAGTCTGCCTAAACAGTGTTGAGCCTGAGGGAGTGGTAGCAGATATCCACAACTGAATAAAGGACCAAAAAATGCTAACTTCTTTTTGCTGGTACCAAAACTGGTTTGTATCTTTCCCCCCACCCTTTAGCTTCACCAGTCGTGAACTGGCAGGACGAAGGGGAGAAGGAAGAGGATCCCAGCAAGGGGTGTAGCTGGGATGGAGACACACTGGGGCAAGCAGGGGATGGGGAAAGAAGTATTCACAGGGTAATGGAGGGGAATGGGGTCAGTGCACAGGAACCAGCAGAGGAACCCCTGTCTCCCTGAACACTGGGCTCTGAGTGGGAGTGGCACTCTAGGAGGCTGAGGCAGGCAAGGGCCTATAGCTCACTAGCTGGCCAAGTGGAGCTTGCTAGCTCTGGGAGGAAGTGTATGATTCCTCAGCTGGAGTAGACTTGGAACAGGTGAGGGTCACCTGCCTCATCAAGCCCAGGTGCTGCAATCAGCATGCAAAGTACAAAAGGGAAGCAAAGCTGAGGGGCTGTGTCTGTTCAGCAGCCCACGTTGATGGGCCTTGGCTTGGATGCTCCTGGATGTCTACAGGACTGTGCTTTGGGTTTGACTCTGGACTGTATCCTGACTGCTGGACTTCAGACTTGACTACTTGGATTGACATCTGGACTGTGTTTCCTGACTTTTGGACTTTGCTTGACCCCAGGACTTTGGACTTGACATACTGACTTGCTGCCAGGTAGGCCAGGGGCTCAGGACATCACCTCACATTTGAATATGATGCAAGGATGATAGCTAGGCACATATTTTTGATAAAGTAGAACATTTTTATTGTGGGTTTCAGTTCTCGTTTAGAATAGGTTTTGTCTGACATTTCTGCATAAATATTCTGGAATATTGATTATAAACTAGAAATGAGTTTTCTTCCTTTTTGTCTAATATAGCTCCAAGCTATTGCTTTCCAAGTTACAATCACCTGTCTCTGTCTATCTTTTTCTTTTTTATTATGTTGTGTACATTTAACACCTGGTAGTTTTATTTGATCATATTCTGCAAACCAGCTCAGTTGAATGTGTACCATCTTTTATAGTTTTTTGGATTATTTGGAGAAGTTTATATTTCAGTTTGCTGCTTAAGGCCTAAACTCATGGTTGCATTAAAACCTCAGCTATGCACCTAATTTTGCTGCAATAGCCTTCACTTGTGAAGCCCTTCTATTTATGTAGTTATTGCAGACACTAGATCTGAAATTCCTAGAGGCTGGATCTTTCTCCTGGCTCTTATGAATCATAATAGGCCCATTGCCACCATTAGAGAAGCTATATCTGGAGGTCAGCCACATGACTCTAGAACTGGTTTTTATAGTGTGTGCATTAAAATGCCCTTTATATATTTACAGTTCTTTGTCCCAATTTGCAAGCTTCATGTTCTACCTGAAAATACAATGGTGGGGCTGGAAATCTGAGTTATGATCAATGGCCATGTCCCTTCCCATCCAGTTCTAGAAGTTGTTGGTGCCTACTTACTATGTTTGGAGCTAGTGACACAAAATACCAAACTGAGGAAGCCAAGCCCTTCATAATTCCCCTTTTCAGATTAAAATAATTGGTCTCAAATGCATTGTGACAACATTATACAATCATTGGTCCTTATGTGACATTTAATACAACGCAAGAATGATGTACGGGCAACTCTCCATTTACATAGGGGCTACATTCTGGGGCTCTACATTTAAGTGAAATCGTGTCTATTGAGAACAGCATTGAAAAAACCTGCAAACATCCTCTAAGGCTCTGGAAACTCTTGAAAAACCCTTGAAAAAACCCAGCAGCACTTACCAGATTCACCAAACTCAATGACAATTGCTCCGTCTAAACTTCCTTTACCTTGAATTTTGACCAGGAGTATCCTTAGCTGGAATCTCAAAACATTTCCAGCTTGCTATGATGTTACAAGGACATTGAGACATATAATGTATATAAAACAATATTCTGGTAAACCCATTGTTTAATGTGCTAATGTATTATCCAGTAACAAAATGACAAAATTATTTTCCCCCCGGAGCAGGATAAGGGTTTGGGTTAGTCCTCTCCAAAATATAGGGGACCATTTCTGCTCCTCCCACACCTTCCATTTCTGAATGATGTGCCTGAGTCCACGTATTTGTAAAAAGTAGTCTATAAGACCATTTGTGTGTGTACACATATGTATTTGGGAGCTAGGTATTGCTGGAAAATGTACAATACTGCTATAACAGAATTGTCATCAATCTTAAAAACTCAAGATAGTAAAACAGCCTCAGCTGGAGAACAGAAGAATATAAAGGCTATATTCCCAAGCTCTACTATAGTAAAACTGTACGAAAGCAACACACCCTGATAGTAATCATTCCCAGTTGTGCTATAACCAAGGCAACTGAAAATCTATTTTAAAAATGTATTGGCAGACAGAAACAGCATAGTGCTAGGAGACGCTGGCTTTTTGGTTCATAAATTACAAGTTTACAATTTAATCCTTTTAAAAAAAATTTTATTTATTGCACAACTTATACTGCCCATATAACTAAGTCTTTAGGCAGTTTTGCTGACCATCAAAATGCAATATAAATATTATGCTGTGAAAAAATCACTTTTTAAAATACGTTTAGTAGAACAGGTTTTTGGTTTAGATGTATGTGCATGTGGGGTCATGTAAGGGTTATATTTGAAAATGCTAAGTATCTGTTGCTGGTTGACAGTTGGCTGTTAAGTAAGTACCTGAGTCTGGTCTGGGGAAACTAGGTGAGGTTTAATCCTGAGGATAGTGAATTAGACTTTTGACTGGCTTATTGGACAGAAATTCTTGATCATTCATTGGACAGAATAAGTAGTCTGATGAAGGCAGGGAAATACTATGCCTGTCAAATCAGATTGAAGGATAGGCTGGCTGAGACATAAATAGACCTATTCTACTACTGTTGGGAAGCAGACCAGAGATTAGATGAGAGGATGACTAAAGAGAGGGAGTTTGGAGGAGAGGGTGGTGGAGAAGAACTGAGCGGCAAGCCTGGAGCAGCTGGAAGAAGTTATCCGGGCTGGAAATACTGTCTGCCAGTGCTATTTTTATAGAAAAAGAGGTGCCAGAACTCACCATGAACTCCCTTGTTCTTATAATGGCAGTGGTGCCCACCTGAGAGGTGACGGAGCTGTGTTCCGGCAAGTTCCAGCTGAAAAAAAGCCCAAATCTGCTAAATTGTCTGCTAAATCATTAGCAGTGAGGTCATATAAGGGGATTAAATAGTAAGTTACATTTGCAGTTTGGTTTTGGTTCTCCGATGTTTACTTCAACATCCAATCACTGTGATTGGAGTGCCCTGGGAAATAATTCAGAGTGACTTAAAGCTAGACCTGTCTGTCAAAACAAATGATTTTCAACCCCTCCCCAAACCGTTTTACCTGTCCCATCTCCTCTCTATCCCTTCCTCTCTAAAGCTCTGGATATTTTCCCAATGAGCTTGATTTCATTTCTCAGAATAGAAAAGAGAGAGATAGAAATGGTTTAGCTTTATGGAAAAACCGAGTCAATAGAGTGACTTGGAAGGTTAGGCACTTCCTGATAGCATGGTCAATGGCATGAACTAAGTAATGTGAAAGGCTGCCCTGAATCACACCAATTCACATTATACAGTATAGAGTACACACACAGCCAACGCACATCCCCTACATTTACTAAATGGTGTCTAGAAGAATAGCTTAAAAAGAAATCTGAATTTAAAACAAACTAGCACGATCAAGTCTTAATCTATTAAAACTGAGTCGGGACCAAACATTGAGCTAAAAGCAGTTTTTCTCCATAGAAAAGGACCACTGGAGGAAATAGTTGACTTCTGCCGTTAAGGCTTGAAAGTGACACAATAAGTCATATATTGAATTTATTATTATGGACTTCCCACCAGAGCCAGGGATTAGTAAATCATCATAGGTGTTAAGAGACAGAACAAGCTATCTTGTATATCACCAGGATCAGCCACAGAACCCATGTGGATAATCTTAAATCTGCTTTATGCTCCTCTAACAACCCAGGCTCTGTAGTGTAGTTACAGCAGGACATCTCTTAGCAAATATGTGCCTTTTATTCTGAAACTGTCAAAAAGAAGCAAAGAAGCTGATCACACAAAAACCAAGCCCAGGATGTTAATGAAGTCCAAAACAGCACCAAAACCACTATCTGTATGTTTCCTATCTCAGAGGAATCTCTTTAAGACTTTGGGATGAAAAGCAAAGTGGAATTTTTGATAACTGGGACACTAAAAAGAAAATGAAGGAAGGGGGAGGATTTCCATTGAAAGTCAAGCCACTGGGATTTAAATGCACTATGCAGCCATTATAAGCCAGATGCCTGAGCTGCTTGCCTTCAGAAATTTGATTTTAATCCAGAAGGTTTTACAGGTGTAAAATTAACCTCAGGAGGCTTTTAGTATTGTTCTTCAACAGCACAGCAGAACAAAACATATGGTGCATGAGAAGGAAAAATACAGAAAGCTTTGGGGCCTCAATCCAGCACCAGTATATTTATTAAAACTTAGCACTGTTCAGAGTTAGGGCTGCTTGAATCTGTCAATTTCAGTTTTTCTCAGTTTTCCAAGCTTAAATTCAGTTCACTATATTTCCTGCCTCTGTTGGTTTAAAAAACATTATCACATCAGCATTTTAGTGCACATTACTCTTAATATATTCATTTTCATAGGCATTTTTTGCCTAGTACACTTTTTTGAATTACTCCATTATGTATTTTATATGTAGTAATAATAATAAAAAATACTACCCCTCCCGTCTGGCTGGGTTTCCCCAGCCACTCTGGGTAGCTTCCAGCAAAATATAAAAAATAAAATGTCAAGCATTAAAAACTGGGCATTTTTATTTACACCTTCCCCAAATATGTGCATTTGGTGTTGAATGATAGGTCCTTCAGCTAATATTTTGTTTTAAGAGGTGTGAATTAGGAAGAGTCACTTTTAAAATATGAAATTTCTCTACCATTCATGTGTAGGGTTATGGCACAATATTCCTATATTCCTTTTGTGAAGGTGAGATCTATTAAAATAAGGTACAAAGCAAGCTTGTATCACATCATTGTTGTGGTGTTCCACATTTCTAAAAACTAAGCACATTTTCCAGGCCTAAAAAAGGACAGTTTCTATCAGAATAGCTTTAAACTTGGCTAAGAAGACATATGTCTAACTAAGTGACTGCTGATACATCCTTTTCTGTGGTGGCTCCCTGATTGTGGTCTGCTCTCCCTAGAGAGGCTCACCTGGCACCATAATTACATATCTTTAGACACCAGGCAAAAACATGCCTCTTTACCTAGGCCTATGGCTATTAAATAATCTATGGCCTGTGAAAGTGTGGTGCAGAGGACTGCTACTATTATGATTATTTTACTGTCGGACTGTCTTGTCAGTATGCTTTTTACTATGTTTTTATTCTGTTTTTATCATGGATGTTTTGTAATGTACACCACCACCCTGAGATCTTTAGATAAAGGATGGCATATAAATTGAAGAATAATAATAATAATAATAATAATAATAATAATAATAATAAGCTGCTACAAATTTTAACTGCTTCCCAATTTGATTAGATAGCTTCAGTTTACTCATAGACTGGAGTTGCTACAAGCTGATTACTCAAGTGTTATTTAATGTAAAAACTGAAAGGCTTCCTTAATTTATATGCATATAATAAAAAGGGGGGAACAGCTGCAGAGCACTAAATTGCTTTCATTTATGTATTGCATTTATTAAAATTCATAGCCCACTCCGACCTAGTGGTTCAGAGCAGATAACTAGGAAATATGGGAGCAGATATAAAATATTCCAATAAATGCCCATTAAAATATCATTTTTTGCAAGAAATGCTCTAAAAAACTCCAAAGCCCCTCACAAAACTACCAGTTCAAATATACAGACTTATCCAATAGATGCTCAGATTTGTGATTTCACATGTTACATTTTAGGTGTACACCTGCACCTAAATGTATTTAAATATCTATCATGCCAGTACACTTAATACAGACCTATGATTGGCTGTAGCTCCCTGTTGAATGTTTGCTATTCTGCAATGTGTAATGGTCCTCAGTGGGTCATAAAGAACTTGGCAGGATGCATTTTACTATGGCAGAAGGAAGCAGTTGAGTTGCAACACCCAGGGGAAAATACACTGGGCCATGCACATTGTTGATGTTTTTTATATTGGACTGTTTGTCACAGCTATCTACTACTATACATTAGTACAGTGTGCGATTTCTAGCAACAACAACAAAGCAAGAGGGAGAAGCACAAAACAACATTCCAAGATTTTAGCACAGTGACCAAGATTAGAATTTTAAAAATTCCAGATAAACTTTATTGACTATGCTGGAACAGCTGGGCAACATCTGAAGGCAGCTTACATGATTTGTAAGTGGTATGTTTTGAAAGCTGGGCAACATCTGAAGGCAGCTTACATGATTTGTAAGTGGTATGTTTTGAAAGTCTAACTGTTTCCCAAAGAGCATGCTGCTGCAGAACTGAAAATATTATGTACTTGAGTATATGTCAGAACAATAGAGAACGTAAAACACATGCCACCCGAGTATTTAAATATCTATCATGCCAGTACACTTAATACAGACCTATGATTGGCTGTAGCTCCCTGAAATGCTTAGCCGAAAGCAACACTAGCAACACTAGCAGAACTTGTTCCTTTGTCTGGAAAAAGTCTCTTCCACAGCTCCCACCACATACTTTAAGGTTGGTCAGACATTTTCTGACAAGAATATTTTATAAGCAAACATATTGGCTATGGTCCAGATGCACACATGCACATAATCCACATGCATTCTGGACTTTTTCCTGATAATTTCTCTCTAGCAGTTGTACTAGAAATACTCCCATCTGTGATACAAAACCGCTCAGTCCCTGTAAATGTGACTTCATAAAAGCTGTGGAAGACCACTGCAGTTCTCACCAAGTCCTGTTTCATATTATTCTGGCCACATAACTCGTATTTGGGCATTCAGTCTCCTTGCATGTAAGCAAACATGAGAAGAAGCAACAGCCTTGGTGGCAAGTTCCACCCCCTTCAGCACATCCTCAGTACCTAATTTAAAGCCCTCCACAATTGGGGAGGTGAACATCTGAAGCTGTGAACTTCATCTACTTGTGAAGCCTCACCATGCAATTTAAAACCCTGGTTGTACAAGAGACCTAAGCAATATACAGGAGAGCTTTCTGGAGGGCTCTGCCTTCTGTCCCCTTGTAAAAGGTAAAGGAGCCCTGACAGTTAAGTCCAGTGGTGAACGACTTTGGGGTTGCAGCGCTCATTTCGCTTTATTGGCCGAGGGGGCCAACGTTTGTCCGCAGACAGTTTTTCTGGGTCATGTGGCCAGCATGACTAAGCCAATTCTGGCAAAGCCAGAGCAGCGCACGGGAACGCCGTTTACCTTCCTGCCAGAGCGGTACCTATTTATCTACTTGCACTTTGACGTGCTTTTGAACTGCTAGGTTGGCAGGAGCAGGGACCAAGCAATGGGAGCTCACCCTGTCGCGGGGATTCGAACCACTGACCTTCCAATCGGCAAGCCCTAGGCTCAGTGGTTTAGACCACATCGCCACCATGTACTTGTCCCATATTCCACTTGAGCCACAAGACAGCTATGATGATGCAACTCTGCATCATTCATAATGGCCTTTTTCTCCAATCTTAGCTGTTTGTACAGGTGTCTCCCACTTTCCCTTAAGCACATGAATCTATAAAAGCACAAGAAGTTGCCATTCCTAACACGCACCTCAGATTTTAAGCTGCCCCTCTTGGCTCTTTCAAAAGCCCTCTCTTATTTTTCTTTCTTTCCCCCTTAAAATTACACCAAACGCAATTGTTTTAAAACATAAAAACCAACAAAGTACTATTACACCAGTCTCCTTCAAAAAAGCCTCTCCCACATGTGGTAGTGTGGCTGAGGAAGGGCACTTGGTCTGGAAACGTCTCCCCCTTAATAAAGCAAAAGGGGAGCCTGGGAAGGAATGTGGGTTGTTAAAATACAAGATGTGATTTGAGAGCCTTGTTGTGCTTTCCAAGAGAAGGCAGGAACGCTTGCTCAAATGTGTTGTTTTCCTGCATAATAACCAGCAAACCCCCATGCCCATTCCCTTGTTGTTATGGGATGTTTACCCCATCAAGCCTCCACCTTACCAAATGGGTAAGACAATAAGCTGTGCTCCTGACCTCAGCATGCCTGTTTTCATTGTTTCTTACCCAGATAATTTGGAGTAATTACAAGAAAATGTATTGGGTGGAGGGGGGGGGCGTATTACAACGCACGGTTTAATTACTAGCACTGAATGAGTTTCAGCTCTATTTGTTTTAATTTCTTGGGGTTGAAAACTGTGTGTGTGTGTGTGTGTGTGTGTGTGTGTGTGTATTTCCCACAAGTCTGCACGAAGCATTCCAGAGAACTCTAGATAAATCAATGCCAAGAAATCTTGGTGGCAACAGGAATTAGAAGGTGTCCCGTATGTCACACTGCATAGTATTGATAAGGCTTTGCCAACCTGGTGCCTTCCAGCTGTTTTGGACAACACTTCACATCAGTCCCAGTCAGCACAACTGTGCTAGCTGGGACTGGGGCGAATGTAGACCAAAACAGCTGGAGGCTTCCAGTTTGGCAAAGGTTTCTTTATATCATGAGCAGAAGGGTAGTATATAGGCTGCATCCCTCGGTATGTGAGCAAAGAGAGGGACTTGCTGTCCTCTGAATCATTATTATCATCATGAGGTAAATGACAAATATATCACACCAACTTATGTTCTCCTCACAGCCTTGAAGTAGGACATCTTTGCCACATTTCCTTCTATTTGCAAGTCTGTAAGGTTTTCAGAGTTCCATTTTTTGGTTCTCTGTGAAAAAGGACAAGAGCTGCCGAACTGCTGCCCCTGTTTCTTGCCCCTTGATAATCACACGATATGTTCCTGACCAAAAAATAACTTGTTGGAAGTGTAACGGCAAGGATCATTCAGTTATTTCTGTTGCTTCTTGGCCTTTTCCCACCTGCGCTTCCATTTGGCGCTGTAAATGCAGTCGTGTATTTACAACAAAGGCAGTGAGCAAGGCTCAGCAGCTGACCAGCTTCAGGGAGTTGGATAAAAGCCCTCAATCTGCTGCTCCATGAGAGCCCTTTCAGGTCTTGCCTCAAGCCATGTGCTCAGTTGAATAATTCCATATTTTATAGCTGGTGCTGGCATCTATTTCTTGGACAGAACTGCCCAGTGGAAACATGTATGATCTGGTGTGGCAAGTCTCTGAACTGGGCTTCAAGTTCCCCTTCTTTGCTTCTTCAAGGAACAAGTCTTGGTCACAGTGACTGGCCATGGCTCTCCAGACATTCCTAGCCCTACATGGAAATGTCAAGGATTGAGCCTCAGATCTTCTGTATTCAAAGGAGATGCTCTACCACTGAACTATTCTTTGTGTCTTTCACAAAGTAGACCAACGTTTCCCCTTAGACACATAGCTGGGAATCCAAACATTTATCCATAAATATGCTTTATCCATTTTATATCCTTGTTCCATTTTGATGCACTGTAGCATTGTAATGAAGGAGTTTCATCTCTGCATCTTGCCATTAGATTACTGCTCTATTAGTGACACAGGATTGATAATTAACACAACTGTCATGTTTTCAGCTTCAGAAAATACTCATATACAAGCAGATGGCACATTTTCAAAATGGAGGCGGGAATAGCGTTTGGCTAATTGCATAAAGCATCTGCAGTGACAAAACCTTTCTGGAGTTCAACCTGCTATTGGAAACCCCAATACCCAAAGCAGGACTCCCACCATAGTTTCGTTTGCATGCAGCTGATGATGTTAATGATATCCTGATTATTACACATGAATTTGTCTCGATGCATGCAAGCCAAAAGAACAGGAGCTGCTCAGTGAGTTGGCATTTCTCCTTTTCCTTGGGGATATAAGATAATGTCTCCAAATAAAATGCAATATCGTTAGTTCCCATTTTGAGCAACATCATTTCCAATGGAAGCAGTAGCTAGCTGTTTAGCTGCCAGCTCCCATTAGGCTGCACAGTTTCAACTATAACAAAAAAATTCCAGCTTGACTCCCCTCCCCAATCAGCCCTAAGTTTATGGAGATGGAGCCAGCTGGATGGAATTTCAGAGTTCCAGTGAAACAATAAAAAGGGTACCGTTAGTGGAAGGTTGTTGTTTGCAAATAAAAGGTGCCAAGAACCAGAGTCAAATTGCTCTGAAGTTCATGGGATAAATATACAACCAGATAGCAACTCCTAGAGGCTAGGCCAGCCTTCTGAGCAGACCTGCTCAGCTCCAACAAGATAAACTCTTCCTGACTTTGCTTAACCAGCCACAGAATTGTAATCTCCCTCCTTGCATTCTGAATTTTTCCAGAATTCAAGAGCGATCTGAACCCAAATTCTCACAAGTGACCATGGAGTTCAAGTTCTAGATCACCCATGTGCCATTGCATCTATTATCAACATACTGCTTTACAAACTCAATGGGTGCAAGCCAAGTGTATGGGGCAGACATTAACATGGACCATATCAACATGTCAATAGTTTGTTTTTCTTTTTCTCATAACCTCTGTGGTCCCCTGAAAGTTACAAAGCAAGAGGAAGGCACAGCTAATATGTTCTTGGACATCACTGTTGCTTAAGAACATAAGTGTCTTGCTGGTTCATAGCCCACCATTCTTTATAAGAGTCTACCAACCAGCGGGTCTCAAGGGCCAGACTACACATTATATGTAATTGTATGCTTGCAGGGACAACTAAGCATTCCTTCTGCTGCAACTCAATCTGAATTTTTGAAAATGGTGACAAAATAGGAATAGGGATTGGTTAAGAAAGCTGGGAAAGTTGATGGAAGTATGGTACCGGCAGGAAAGGCCTGAAATGACTGGGACAGTATTTAAAAGTAGACCAATGTCACCAGAACTGTTGTGCGTAATTACTACCGTCTAAGGCTCTTCAGGGGGATGCGGGTAGCGCTGTGGGTTAAACCACAGAGCCTAGGACTTGCCGATCAGAAGGTCGGCGGTTAGAATCCCCATGACGGGGTGAGCTCCCATTGTTCAGTCCCTGCTCCTGCCAACCTAGCACTTCAAAAGCATGTCAAAGTGCAAGTAGATAAATAGGTACCGCTCTGGCGGGAAGGTAAACGGCGTTTCCGTGCGCTGCTCTGGTTTGTCAGAAGAGGCTTAGTCATGCTGGCCACATGACCCGGAAACTGTACGCCGGCTCCCTCGGCCAATAAAGCGAGATGAGCGCCGCAACCCCAGAATCGGCCACAACTGGACCTAACGGTCAGGGGTCCCTTTACCTTTAAGGCTCTTCAACCCAACAGTTCCATATTGATCATATGATCAATGAAAACAAGACAGACCCTGCCGGCAGGGCTGTGGAAGAGGGGGGGAAAGCAAACTCAAGCAAACTACTTCTTGAAAGATAAATTGTAGTATTTAGAATGGCCAGCTGAAAATGAAATAGTTTGGGAAGGAGTCAAATGTAGCTGGTGTCTTAGCAGAGCCAATGGGGTGGTCTTGCTTCCCTTCTCTACTTCTGCCGCAGCCTGATGGAATTGGGGGGGGGGGTCTGGCAGCTGACCATCGAGGGGAAAAGGGTCTGATAGAGCTCTTATAGCAGAGTCAATAGAACGATCCTGCTTCTCATCTCTCTCTGACAATTAGTGTTCTGTCTGCAAAAGTGGTCATGTTGGATACTAAAGTAATGATTTTAATGTGAAGTGGTGGTCTTTTGTACTTCCTTTCTGGGACTGAATCTGTTAAGCCTTAAATCCGAGTGTCAGGTAGATTGTAGATCATGCCCAAAAGCTAAAATCTTCCCAATTAAATCAAATAACTTTTCTTGAAGTAAATGTGTTTAAGATGGAGGTGCTTTTACCTCGGGTTGTGTTGTAGAAATCGATGTATGCCATTGAGTTGCAAGTCTTACACTGCTAATTAATAATATCTAGCTCATATATATATTGATTCAAAAGCGCTCTGTAAGGAAAAGCAATAGTCTTTCTGCTTGAAAAAGGAAGGAAACTGAGGAACACTGCAGTTAAAGAACTTGCAGAAGATCAGTAAGTAGGTACAAAGGAGGTTGAGTAGAACTCAAAATGCTGATGCGAAATGCACTGTGCACATTTGTATGCCATGACATTCATCGTTCTGCTCTGTAATCTTATAGCACAACTATTAACAGTCATTTGTAGTCCAAGATATATAAAGGATAGGGGAAAGGGGGCAGGTTTGGAGTGTTATAGGGAGAGCAGAGTTTAGCTCTAGGCCACATAAACATCATTCCTTTTAAAATACTATGGCACCACGTTAAACAGTAATGGCTTCCCACCAAATAATTAATAGAATTGGAAAAGTTACCCCAGGGCTCATCTAGTCCAACTCCTTGCAATACATGAACCTCAATTAAGCATCCATGACGGATGGCTATCCAACCTCTGCTTAAAAACCTCCAAGGAAGGAGAGCCACAACCTGCGAGGGTGTTCGTTTCACTATCGAGCAGCTCTTACTCTCAGAAAGTGCTTCCTGATGTTTAGTTAGAATCTCCTTTCTTGTAACTTGAAGCCATTGGTTTGGGTCCTACCTTCCAGAGCAGGAGAAAACAGGATTGCTCCATTTTCCATGTGACAACCCTATTTGAAGATCGCTATAATTTCCCCTCCCAAAGCTACCATTGCCAGCGTTCCCTGGGAAGAGGGATTGACTGTTGAATTTCTGTGCTCCTCTGCTTGCTGCGGGGTTGAGGGGTATGATTACCATAGTTCGGTGCAAGTGGGGGGGAGGTTTCCACAGTTTGATGCCCCAGTTTCAGTCCAAGAACAGACTCAGCATGGCTGTCCTTTAAGGGAGGGGGCAGGCAAGGAGAGAGACAGGCAGAGGGTGGTTTTACAACTCATAGATCTTCTGAAAGGGTTCTCAGCTGTGCCTCAGAATGGGAAAAAACCCTCCTTGGAGGGGGGGGGGAGAAACAGACAGAAGAGGGATTGCAGAATAACACTGTAAATGTGTAATGACTATCACACCCATGAACAGAGCACTCATCCTGTCTTGATTGCACAAGTTTTGTTAACAACAGCAACAAGAAGATAGTTTTCTGTTTTTGTATTGTGTTTTTCTTTAAGACAAGAGGACAACAATTTGATGGTGATAATCATGTTTTGCGGCTGAAAAGTGAGTGGACTTCACAAAAGTGGTCATTACATGTATACACCCCATTTGGAAACAGTTTCTTAATATTAAGAAACTGTTTGGCTTTTTAGCCACCAGGTGGCATATTTAGGGAAGCTTACTGTCAATGCCTGTGAATTAATGAAATGAAAGAAAGGAGTTGCCCTTCCCATTATTTCATAAATACTTTCTGAACCATGTGTAATTCAAGTTAAATGTCTGAGCTTTAATAGGGAGCAGACTGATACAAAATAAGACAGAATCTTCACTGTAATAAGTCTGTCCTGCTTGTTTAATTATCTCAAGGTTAGCTGAAGGAATTCAAGTCCTCCTAAGGCAAATAATAGTACAGTAAAGGTTCCCAAAACGTTACACACACACACCCCTAGTAGTATTCCCCAAGACATTCCTAAATGGGGTTGAGCTTACTCCTTTAAGAGTAAATCTATTGCTATAAAAGTTGAAAAGCCTGATTCCCTAAACCAGCTTTAATTCTGAACATCTGAGACAGGTGTTCTGTGTACATTTTTGTCTGTCAATATGAATGTCCTAATATGAACTTTTTGCAGTGCTCAAAGTGTGTGCTAACTTTTGTCCTCCTTAGAAATCGGTTAATGCTTGAATTGCATCCTTCCCTCAGTGTAATGCTTGTAATTAACCACAAGACTATCTCTTGCAAACATTCACTTAAAGCTTTTGGCTTGCAAATACATACATACATAATGTTATTTGTATACTGCCTTTCCAAAGTCAAAACCTATGCTCAAGCCAGCTTACAACGTGCCTTCCCAAAGCCTGGGTAAGTGAGGCGCTGGGATTTGAGAAGGAGTAGAGAGGGCTCCTCTTTTCCAAAGCCAAGTAAGCATTTTCCCAGGTTTGGGAAGGAGGTGGGAGGGCTGTAGGACACTGCTAGAGCCCCACACCTCTTTCCCAAAGCCCAGCACCTTGCTTATCCGGCTTTGTGCTCCCTCGTTCTGTGCATGACATGGCAGTGTGCGGCCTGCAGGTTCCATTTTCTAAGTACTCTTGCAGCCCACTTGGTATGAAAAGTTGGACTACCCTGATTTAGTATGTCCCTCCCACAGGGCAACCCCTCAGTAATTACATCAAAACATGGGTTAAGTTAAACTACCATATTGCTGAGTAGGAGGGGGGAAATCCAACAAGGAGCTGCCATTTTCACACTTCCTAGACAGAGTAATGAGTAGATTTCTGTGGTCTTTCTGCATCACATTCCTCTGCCTATACTGGATCAACGATATTCTTTCCGTGGAGGGATTGCTGTAAAGTATTAGGTTTGAAAGAACTGTTAAACCGTGTCCCTCTTTATAATTTTGTTTTCAGTGTTCTGTGTACAATTATATATTTTATCACTGCTAGTAGTTATTCCTAGTATCTCTATTTATGTCTGAATATTTGGCCTTGACCTGTCCTCCAGCTAGATCTGTCTAAAATTTTGTTCATTTAGGGTACAATCCTATAACCAGGATGTGGGTGGCACTGTGGTCTAAACCACTGAGCCTCTTGGGCTTGCCGATCAGAAGGTTGGCGGTTTGAATCCGCACGATGGGGTGAACTCCAGTTGCTCCTGCCAACCTAGCAGTTCGAAAGCACACCAGTGTAAGTCATAGCTGTCAACTTTTCCATTTTTTTAAGGGAAATTCCCTTATTCCGAATAGGATTCCTTGCAAAATAAGGGAAAAGTTGACAGCTATGGTGTAAGTAGATAAATAGGTACCACTGTGGCAAGAAGGTAAAGAGCGTTTCTGTGCGCTCTGGCTTCCATCACGGTGTTCCGTTGTGTCAGAAGCGGTTTAGTCATGCTGGCCACATGACCTGTGGACAAACACCAGCTCCCTTGGCCTGAAAGCGAGCTGACTACTGCACCCCATAGTCGCCTTTGACTGGACTTAACCGTCCAGGGGTCCTTTACCTTTTACCTCACAATCCTAAAGACACTTAGTAGGGAGCAAGCCCCACTCAACTCAGTGGGACCTACATTCGAGTAGACATTCATACTAGTGCATTCTTAGAGTTGCATCCAATACTAATACTCAAAGTGAAATGAGTCCACTCTGAGTAGCATTTAGTTTGCTACATCCCTTAAACTTTGTCTGCTGCATGCATAGATTTAGAAAAAGTCAACTCCACCTTCTTTTCTTTTTTCTTCTTCTTTTGGCTTTCATTCTCACACCTCCTTTAATTGACAGGCAAGGTCCATATAACATGACATGCTGAAAAGCAGGTCCATTTGTAACTCTGTAGGGCTTTGTGAGTGTTGTGGTTGCTTAAAACTATGAACTACACATGACTGCTGAACATAATGTACAATCATCTCTGCTGCACCTGGTCACCCTTGGGAGCTTGTTACCATTAGCCAGGATGGGATAAAAAAAAATAATACATATCCTAGGCTACATTTTGGGAAATTGAAAGGACTGTTTAGGGATTTCAGAGCCTTGAGTTGATTAGCCGTTAATGGTGTGTGTGTTGTCCCAAAAGAGAGAGCAATGGTAAATACAGAGAATGCCTGGTTTTGTGTGTGTGGCAATACTTTTATAAGCTTTCTGAATTTCAGCTGCAGTCACATTCCCCATCCCCCCCAAATTAAAAAATAAAGAACGAAGCAATAGTTTCATGCTTGTAATTGTAGTTTCAATGCATGGTAGCTTTTAGTAATATCTAAAGAGAAAGAAAGACACCCCTTGATCTCAGTTTCTAAGGGTCTTTCTCTCTACACAGTTGTGAAGTGACAATATTTCAAGGGCTTCCTACACAATAATACTTGAGGCAATAATCTGTCTGGCTGTTGTTCTTTTGCTGCAGAGGACCCAGGCATCATTCCTCAGAACAGGAATATCCTTCTGTTTTGAGGTTATCATAGGAACAGAGGAAGCTGCTTTATATTAAAATGAGACCATTGCCCTATCTAGCTTATCACTGTCTCTGCTAACATTTTCTGCAAGTTTAATTGTTTCGTCAACACTGGATGTAAAAAAGAAGAGAGCACTGTATAGGGGTACGTGAGCATGTTTGTATAACCACTCTACTTCCAGAAAATAACAAGTCAACTTACAATATCTTTGGAACCATGCCATTCATCTTCAACAACTGTTGCTTATAATAAAATTAAATTGGCATTGTCACTGGTGCAATTTTTTAGTTTATTTTAAAAGAGAGGAGATACACCCCCGCGCTAGGGAAAAGGAGAGGGGAAAGTTGTGGTGACTGAGCAGGTATGCCAGCAGCCAAGTGTTTAGTCACAACATTTAAACATGGATTCCAGAAATTTTCAAATGTTTGTAATGCCTGTCTGCTTTTATAAGCCATCTGCTCATCAGAACCCAAATTTACCATTTCTGCCACCCAGGTTTGGATTTCTGGGAGGTCCTTGGCCTATGAAGCTTTTAGCCCTAGACATTTGGCAGTACTCAGCCTCAGTGATAATGGCCTCAGACACTTTATTTCTATTTTAATCCTCTATTTCCATGCTTTTGTTGTTGCAAATCAAACCTTTGGATCTATTTGCTTAGTTGCTTGTGTTCTAATTAAGTAATAAAGCCCAGTGTCTATCTTATGGATTAAGTCTGACTGGGAGTGTTGAGGCAAAGCCAAGAGACATTAACTCCAGCTGGTCATTAATTCCCCATGAGATATGAATGCCAAATTCATCAGGACCATTTCTAATAACCTTCCCTTCCACATCTTCCTTTTTAATGAAGGAAAAATTATACCTTTTGCATTCTATGAAATGCCACAGGGAAAAAGAGCAGTTTCTGGAATTATCTACATTGTAGTCCATCAAAACGGAGGGGGGGGGGGATAATATATTCAGTATACCCTCTGTAATTATAGTATTATTTTGATAGGCTTCCTGTCACTTGCAAGTCACCTCTCTGCCCTTGCTGCTGAATAGCTATTATGTCATGGAATGTTTATAAACACTCTTAACATCTGCAAGGGAATGGTGGAGACTGATTCAGAGCTTGTCAACATGTTAGAGCACCATACATGCACACTGAATTTTATTGGTATGCAACCTTTCCATAGCGAGCTTCTCTGGGGAAGCAGAACCTACGGTACCACACGCCAGGTCTTGTCAGCCTATGCAAGGCTTCAGCTGGTACTAGTTATGGTATTTGCAGACATCTTCCTGTAAGTGTCTTGGGCAGATGATGCTTTAGCCAACAGGGCCTCTTTGGAGTTGTCCAAGGTTGTCCTCTTGCTTGCCACTTCACTTTGACCTGACATGGACCCAGAATATGACAGTAGGCCTGCTGTGTTACTTAGGAACTGTTATGTACTGAAGTTTTCACCCTGGGCCAGCAGGGGGATGCTGTAGATAGTTTTCACTCAGGTCCACATATGCAAATAAGGGATTGAAAGTGACGTTCAGTGATTGGATAGTTACAGAAAATGGTTACTGTTGTGTTGTAGTGGAGCTCTATATAAGCAGGCTGGCTGAACCCTTCAGTTCAGTTCTGTTCTGGCCTGTGAATAAACAAGAGCTGTCTGAAGAATCACTATCATCTGATATGTTCACCCACAGCTTAACAGGAACAGTGGACGGTCAAGGTCTTAAAGCACACAAGGAGCCTACATGAACAGAAAATCTTTCCCACTGCAAAAGTTCAGCCCCCAACATTTGGAGGGGCTGCAGGGTTGGTGAAGCGGACAGAATGGGGGCAAAGCCCTCTTCTTCCTCCTCATGTGATAAATTGCATGAGGGCTGAATGCCTGAACTGGCCTTGTATGTATAGTAGTGAGCTGATAACTTTTTATCTTAAAAAGAAAACCTTGGTTCAGACCTCTAAACAGAAAACAAAACACAGATGGCATTTTGAATATAAAGCAGCTGGACATAGCTGGACAGCTCTGGGGGCCTCAACAAGCTTCATAGGCAAAAGGAGCAGGAACAACATTTGCAACTGTCTAAAGCAATTTTGACAACATCTAAGAAATTGCGCCCATACTTCGTGTATGTGACTGCGCCTTGCTTTCTTCAACTCGGAGGGGAAAGCATTGGTCATGTTTGTACCAAATCCTGGTATCTTGCTATGCCACAGCTTAGACTGCTACATGAAAGCATTGCATGATTTAGATTGATAGCCAACTATTTGAGAACCTGCATGGAAACTTAAAAGAAAGAAAATGTGGTTGTTATTTGAGCCATAAATTTTGAGAACGAGATAATAGCCCAAGCTTAGAGAGCAGATGATGTGTTATGGGAAAGCATTTTTTGAAAAATTCTTTAAAAAATATTTATGCTCCTCTGTTGTATTTTAAACCTCTCTGGTTCTTTGTTCTTCATTAGAAGACAGACAGTGGGCCGAGTTTTCTTTAAAAATAATCAACTGGTATATGTAGAATAATTTCCTTCTCCTTATTCAGATGCTCTTCCTCCCATTTGTAACCACCTTTCCTCAAGGTGTTATTGCTCTTCATGTAGTTGGGCTTCCATCAGTATAAACCTTTCCTCCAGCTACAACTCCTCCTCTTTCCTTTCCCCTTCTCTCTCTTTGCTCTCACTGGGTTTGCAACTCCTGCTGCCCATATTCTCTCTGGATCTGCAACCACATCTCCTCCAAATGGACCTGTTTCAGATCCAAATGAATGGTGCTAGACAATACTGGATTAACAGTTGCATCGTCACTTTTAAACAGCATAACTTTAAGTTCTTTACTGACTTTTCCTCATGGTCAATATTCTCTTCAATACAAGCAGCAATTAATGCCTCTTTATTCATGAAATATACTCTAAGTCAAGAGTGGATTTCATGCTCTTTATTCAGCTCATAGTGGTGAGGAGGAATGAAAGTTCCCCCAGAATGTCTGCCTTATATACATTATTTACACATTATTTACACAATGGGCCCCACGTGATTGGCCTACAGGAGAATCCCGGAATTAGCCAATCAGGTTGCGGATTCCCTTCCACCTGGAGCTGGATTGGGTGGCGCCTGTGGACCAATCAGACTGCTGCATTTTGAATCCTATTCAACTCAGTACATAACACCTCATGTCTATGTAGTCATCCATTTTCTATCTTCAGTTGTGATGGGGCTTATTTTAAGTTCCTTCTTTTCTAATATCCCTTATTCTTCCACTCTCTGTCTCTGTATGGTTCCAATAAATGTTGTGTCACCACAATGTCAGGAATAGTGAGTTCCTTCAGCCTCACTTCTATAAACGCACAGGTTTAGGTATCAGTGCTTCCGTAATTTTCTGTAGGATTGAGTCTGTTACCCATTAGCTGATGAGCAGTAGATTGAATCCTGTTTGGCTTACTGGCAGGAAGCAGGTTTGCTCCCCACCCCCAATCCACTGAGGGGCAGGGAGCTCAATCCTACTTGGGTCACTATATCCCCACACCACTGCTGGGTGGAACCACCCACCAGACAATCACCTGACTTCATTATGCTAGATGATTGACAAGTAGGTGGTCCCACCCACCTCTCAAAGTTGGCCTGTAGAGATAAGGGTGTGGTCCACCCCACTCTATAAGGTCATAAGAGACTGCACTAAATTGTATAGTGCTGGAGGGACTTCCAGAGCAGCGCGCCAGAGAGACAGGTGGAGATCTGCGCTCCTGCAATCTCAAGGTGGACCTGGTGCCAGAGAGAGGGAAACGAGGGACTAGGCGTAAGTCACCTCGACTTGGTATCTGGTGGGCGGGGCTTGTGTGTTTTGCTCTGGAATCAGCCCCTCCCTTCAGTGTGTCCACTAGTTATGTTCAGTTAAGAGGGACCAACTGCCTCTTTTTGTTTTCTTGCCTCAGACTTGCCTCTTGGTGTTGTATTTAGCTTCTCTCACTGTGATAATTTGTTAGGTTTTTTTTTTTATTCAAGCTTGTTTACATTTACATGAGCCACTTATTTTTCTCAAAGAAAAAAGAAACTCTGCTGAAGAAAGGTGTGGAATATCTTAAAAACTGTGTGAGTATGGAGATATTCCCAGTTTGTCAGGAGGATTGGTTTTGTTAATCATCCCCCCACCTTCACAACAATAATTTATGGCTTAGAAACAGGATAGCTGAAGGGCCACCTGTCTCCATCTGTACCTACCGATGTGCTAAGACCTTATTCATGGATTTGCTTGGCATCTGAGGTCAGACTGGTAGCTATCAGAGTCAGGGCCTTCTCAGTGGTGGCACCAGCAGTTTCTCCAAAGAAATTCCCCTGGCACTTACCTTACTGTTCCTCTAGTGCCAGACAAATATTTTTTTATTTTTCGGAGCTTGTTTTATACAATTTTTATCCTGTCAACTGTTTTAGGCTGATTTCATGCTTTGGTGACCTTTTGCTTGTTGTGATTTTGTAGTTACATTTTATTTGTTTTGGGTTTTTTTGTAAATTGTCAAGGGGGCAGTGCTTTTTTCTTTAAAAAGTTGGGGAAAATAAATACAGTAAATAGACAAAAGTACAAAGATTCACAAAATGTTTAGGGGTATGTGTACCCCCGGGGGGGGTGCACTGCAAGTGGGTATAACTGAAGTAGAGTATGAGAATATTTAAAATAAATTAAGACTGCAATCCTATACAGACCCTGTTGAACACAATGCGACTCATTTCTGAGAAGTGCCTTACATGCTTACAGTGTTCTCCCATTCAGATGCTGATCGGGTCCACCCAAACTTAGCTTCAACAATCACACATCTTAGGTTACTCCCAGATCTTCCCCAGCTAGTCCAATCTGACAATGAGTAGAGTGTGATCAGTGGTAGGTAGATCATTGGCTTTCCACACAGAAGGTCCCAGGTTAAATGTGTGACATCTTCAGGTAGGGCTGAGAAAGGCCCCCCATCTGAAACCAATGGTCTGCCTCAGTATAAGGCAGCCTCCTAGGAGTCACTGATTGCCATCCTGTATGCACCCTGACTGAGAAATGACACTGAAAACCAGGCCATCATTCCCAGGAAGATTCTCCCTCTCCACCCTCATTATAAAGAATTTAAGCAGATTGTTGCCTGAAGCAGATCTTCTGCTTAATAGCTGTGTAGATTAAGGAAGTTTTAAAAAAGAACCATTCTGTGCACTGTTGACTCACATTTATTACTCCCATTGGATTATTGGGAGAGTAATGGTGTTTTTAGTATTGAGGTTAATTTTGATGGACAGGTGCCAAAGACAGAAAGAATCAAAGATTAAAAATCACACACACAAGCAGGGTGCGAGCATTTTTAAAGTTTAAATTTCAGTTGTGTCTTCTGCTTCCACAACTTAACAGTTTTTCTAGGAGCAAATGGATTCTATGATAAATCATTCTCATTCTTTTTTTCTTTAATGCATCTCCTTACATCTACCTCAAAGGGGCAAATACTAGCCAGAGACTCATCTTTATCACAGAAACAAGAAATTTCATAATGAATCCTCCTACAACTGAGAAGCATACGCTCTCTTCAGTACAACTGTAATTTACTCATCTATTTAGTCCAGTGTTTACAAAGAAAGGGCAGACAAAGCGAGACTGAAATATGCTTTGCTGTCTTTGTTTCCTTAAGGATAATGTGGTGCACAACTAGCAGTTAACTTGGAAGTGAAAACAACGTGCAACAATGGCCCCAGAAGACTTTTTAGTATCTTATGTAGGAAACCCCGGGTGGCTCTCCTTACCCCCTGCCTACAACAGTAGATGTATGAAAAATGGTATAACTGCCATTTAATACCCCTCCCAAATTTGTTCACCTTACTTTGAGAAATAGTAGGATCAGCCCTAATAACACCTCTGAGCCAGAGTGGTTAGTATACCACAAATGCCCACGTTGTGCTGAGAAACCTGCAGACTCCCAGTATCTGACTTGAGCAGAAGTACCAGTTACCCTACTCCCAGCCAGTGTCAAAAGGAAAGACCAATTGTATCACCTTTCATGTGGATTCTCAGTGCCTGTCCCAATGCTGTCCAAATCGGATATAATGAGTCAGCCTATGGTAAAGATGAAGCCCTCCCCCCCCCCCAATTCAGTGTACAAAAGCCAATGAGACTGGTCATTGAATATTGTTTTGATACCAGCAACAGAACAACATACCTGAGGGCAAATAGGCTAGCTTAGGAGGAGCAGGGTAGACCATGTAGCACAGCCAGTTCTCCCCTTCAACACCTCATCACTCCTCCCGGCCCTCCAGCATCTGCTTGTCTAAAATGACTGCCTCATTCTGCCTAATGGTAGGACTGCCCCTACAGATGTGGCCCTCAGTTATGTGTGTCTTTCCTCTGACATTTTTTCCTAAACATTCTTATAAAGTTGCAAGTGGAGAAATAACACAGAAGAGCTGCTCAATCCCTTTCCTTTTCATTTCCCCATTCAAAATCCGCCTTCCTCCAAGTTGCTCATCTTAACGCCCTATGTAGTTTACCTAGTCAGATTCAAGCATCCCTTGCACACTCAAGGCTGAATGCCTGACACTTTCTCTAAAGGAAATATGCTGTATTTAATAAAGATATTGTTAAGAACTAAAAATGGCGAAAGCTTTCATGTCTCATCAAATATCGTGACTTCACAAATGAATGTCAATTTCCACTGCCAGCCCCCCTTTTTTAAAAAAGGAATAAATTTAAAGTGAAGTGACATTATCAAATACATTATTCAAGTAAGAGATGTAAAGAGCTCTTGAGGTTCCATTGCTCCTGAAATAAAAAATAATTGGTTTCCAAAGAATATGAAGTGCTTAAGGAAGTAGCCACTTACCAATTTATTCATCCAGGAACATTTGAAGGAGCTGCTCTGGGCATTTTCAAGGTTAAAAAAAGAGTGGCTGTCTTCATTATCAAACAACAGCATTAAAATTCAAGAGTCTCCCATCTGAATATAACCTGGCCAGGACTGACCCTGCTTAGCTTCTGAGTTCGGGCATGTTCAGGGTAGTATGGGAGCATATGGTACTTCAAAATCAAGAGGGAAAGCAACTATAATTTCAAAGAGAGGTGGGTTTAGTATATTGAAGATAAAGAAAGATACTGAGGGAAGATATGTTACAATCCGGGGCAAATGGCAAGGGTAGAACACACTATGATTAATATTTATGCTTCTAATGAAAATCAGGTGGAATTTTTTGATAAAGTGTTTAAGGAAATGGAGGACATTCAAAAGAGCTATATGATTATGGCAGGAGATTTAAATATGGTTATAAACAAATGGATAAGTCAAATCCTACCCCCAGAGGAAAAATGTAATAACATTACAGGATCAGCTAAAATTATGAAAAGAAAATATATGAAAGATGTATGGACAGTAATGGGGGTGGGGCGAGAAGATTTTCTTCTTCTTACCAATGCATTACACCTATTCAAGGATTTATTATATCTTCATTTTTTAAAAAACAACTTAATATCTAAAATAACAAATATGGAGATGGGAATAATAAAGGTAACTGATCACGCATTGGTTAACATAGTATTAAAAATAAAGAAAGATTATAAGGAAGCCAGAAGGTGGAGGTTAGATATGAGGGTCTTCAATAATTGTCAAACAGTAAATAAGATAGGGAAAGAATTATTAGACATATGGAAGATTAATGAGAAGGTGCAAAGTACTCAATAATATGGGATACAATGAAAGCAGTGATGAGGTGAATTGGTATTAGGGAATCCAGTAAATTGAAACAAGAAGAAGAAGAAATGAAAAAGTTAGAGGACGAAATTAGGACACCGGAAAATCAATATATTAATGATAAAGATAAAATAAGTTATGCACAATTGCAGGTAAAAACGAAGGAGTTAGAAAATAAAATTGCAGAGAGATTTGATATTGTTGAAAAGAAAATTTTTTGAACATAGTAATAAAAATTCCAAATTACTGGCTAGAGCTATACAGTAAAAAATGTAAAGAATTCAATTAGCCTAATATAAGATAAAATGGGTAATATTCACAATCTGATGAAAGATAAATTGAGATTATTTCAGGAGTTTTACCAAGAGTTATATTTAGCAGATAACAATTCTATAGGGAAGATGAAAGAATATATAAAGACACACTGGAAGAAAGTAAGGATGTAACAACCAACTTAAAAAACTTTTAAAAAAAGAAATAGAGGTAGTTATAGGGAAACAAAGCAGATGGATTGGGAACAGAATATTATATTTTTTAAAATATTGGTTCCTAAATTAAAGGTATTATATAATTCAGTAAAAGAGGGTGAGAGGTTCCCTCCATCATGGGAACAATAAATAATGATCTTAATTCCAGAACCAGAAAAAGATTTGAAGGACCCAGAGTCGTATAGGCCGATTTCCTTAATAAATCAAGATGCTAAAATATTGACCACAATAATTGCAAAAAGGATGAATATTTTTACGTATAAATATATAAGTAAAAACCAATATAGCTTTGTAGCAGGAAGACAGATCACCTTTGAAGCAGGAAGACAGATCACTAGTTTAATAGGAAGAGTGTTGAATAAAATAGATATGAGAAGAAGAAATAAATTGATAGAGGGCATAGTAGCATTGAATATTGTTAAGGCTTTTGACTGTGTAGAATGGACGGTGTTGAAAATGATTATGGAAAGCTTAGGATTTGGAGAACGATTTAAGGGATTAATAAATCAATCATACTTGAGGAACAAGGCATATGTTGTAGTGAACAATGGTAAAGGTACTCCTGCCCGTACGGGCCAGTCATGTCCGACTCTAGGGTTGTGCTCTCATCTCACTTAAGAGGCCGGGAGCCAGCGCTGTCCGAAGACACTTCCAGGTCACGTGGCCAGCGTGACGAAGCTGCTCTGGTTAGCCAGCACCAGCGCAGCACACGGAAACGCCGTTTACCTTCCCGCTGAAGCGGTACCTATTTATCTACTTGCACTTAAGAGTGCTTTCGAACTGCTAGGTGGCCAGGAGCTGGGACCGAAAGACGGGAGCTCACCCCGCCGCGGGGATTTGAACCGCCGACCATACGATCAGCAAGTCCTAGGCACTGAGGTTTTACCCACAGCGCCACCCGCGTCCCTGGTATAACAGAACAAATAACAATGGTATAACAGAACAAATAACACTAGCCCAAGGTACAAGACAAGGATGCCCCCTTTCCCCAGTTTTATTTGTATTGGTCATTGAAACTCTGGCCAATGTGATTAGAGCAGATGGAAATGTAAAAGGCATAAAAATAATGGAAAAGTTAATGGGGGTGTAAATATGTACAATTATTATTATTTATTTGGCAAAGGGAGATAACAGAAATCACTGGGTTAAAGCTCTCCAAAAGTCCAGAGGTAGCATTGCTATCAATTTACCATGGGGTGGAAGGTTCGCAGGCTATGAAGGACTTGCTCACAAATTTATTGACAGCTGCATGAGTTGTTATATCTAGGAAGTGGAAGGGGCAAGGTGAATATAAAATAGAAGAATGGTATAAAGAGGTGTGGGATATAGCTATTAATGATAAATTAACATGTGCCATTAAGGTAAGACGGGAAATATGCAGGAGAAATGATTTTGAGGAGATATGGAAGTTATTTGTAGAATTTGAACTGTTAAAACGGAAAGGGGTCAAACCATCGCAAGAGGTGTTGAAATTTTGGGAGGTTGGATAGTTACAATGGAATTGTCTCAGGGGTGGGGTGCACATTTTTATTTGTTATTATTTATTATTACTTTGTTGAAATAAAATAAAAATTCAAGAGTTGTTCTCGAAATGAAGAACTCAGTACTGCATATGTTGCCTCAGCAAGGACAATGTGACTTGTCCCAAAGTGTATAGACTGTTTAATCCGCTAAATATTTCACGATGTGCAGTCTACCCCTTTACATGCTAATGAACACATCTTAGCGTGTGAAGAGGGGCATTGAGAAAAACACGCTAACTCCTCCCCTTCAGCATTTTCATCCTTCTCCATGAGTTTGAGGGTTACCTTTTCTGAAGTGAGGAGCCTCTGGTGCTTGTGGAGGTTCTGCTCATGTTTTTGAATCCTGCTTTTCCAGGGCACAAAAATGTGTGGGGAACATAAAAGCTGTAGAACCCAAGGCCTTCCTGCCCCCCAGTGTGTTAACTCACTTTCCAAATGCTTTTAAACAGCTAACATTTTAAATTACTTCAGTTTTATTGTTGGCCACAGCAGGTCAAGATTTAGCATTTTAACTGGCTAAAAGCCCACAAATGCTTTATTTAAGAGGTTGCTGCAATATTGAACTGGAAGATTTCACTACCAAAATTCGCCCCACTAATAAATAATCTGTGTGAGAGTTTATCTGACCTTCGTACTGAGCAGCATTTTTATTCTGCTTGAATCAGGTCTAGTTCCTGTTTACCTCTGCAGAAACAAATGAAAGACTGTTGCAAAATAATCATATTTCTCTTCTAGGCACATAAATGCTTGCATGCTGTATTCATGACACACAGCACTTAAAAAATGTCAATACTTGAAAATAATGGTTGAGTTAAAATCAATCAAATGAAGTTAAATGTTTCGGGGACTGGCCGGCGATAGCTACTTTCCCTTACGTCTCTTCTGATGCAGATGTCTCAATGTTTCCCTGTTTCCCAATAGATTTAATCCTCCTTTCCTGTGTCATATTTAGTTGCAGTCTCTCCCAGCATACCAGCTCATCTGCATTCACTCAGCTTTCATGATAAGCTCTAGTATTAACCATACTCAGCAGAAAATGACCTCACTTGCCCAATTGGCCACTTTAGTGGATCACTCTTTTATCCAGCTGTTTTTTTAAAGCCATTAATCATGTTGGGGGGGGGGGCTGCAAAAGCATATACAAATAATAATAATATTCTATTGTAGTTTGCTTTCCTCCTTTTTATACTTTCATTTTTTAAAAAAGTAAATCTCAATTATGGAAACATATATTGCACTCTCTCCCCTCCACACCCCGTTCTCTTTTAACTTTCCTATTTTGCTTTTGAGTGACATTTTATTTCTTGGTTGGTATTTCAGAAAGCAAAATACCCTTAAAGGTGCTTCCACAGCAGCCATCCTCTCCTGCTCTGTGCATTTTGCCAGAACAAAGGTGGCAACCCTACTTGGGACAGCCTTCATGCATAGCATGTGCTCAACATGTGCTCAACCACTAAATTGTATACAGGGCCTCTCCACCCCCATCATTCAGCTTGGACACTGAGGTTCAGCTCTGAGAGCCTTCTGGTAGTTCCCTTACTGTGAGAAGTGAAGTTTCGGAAAACCAGGCAGAGGGCCTTCTCGGTTGTGGTGCCTGCCCTGTGGAACACCCTCCTGTCAGACATAAACATTTATACAACTTTCCAAAAACATCCGAAGGCAGCCTGTATCGGAAAGCTTTTAATGTCTGATGTTTTGTTGTATTATTTTATATTCTGTGGGAAGCTGCCCAGAGTGGCTGGGGCAGCCCAGTCAGATGGGAAGGGTATTATCTATCTATCTATCTATCTATCTATCTATCTATCTATCTATCTATCTATCTATCTATCATCTATCTATCTATGGACTTATTCACATCCGAACATGATTTAACTGTTAACCCACCTTTCCCCCATTCAAATAGACGTAGTACACACATGCACACTTATTTAAATTTGTATACAAAGAGCAACTTTTGTATAGGATAGGAATTTTTAATGTGGTTTGCATGTGCAGTTTTCTGGTTTTGTTCAAATCTGGGATCAGAAGAAATATAACCCCTTCAGGAGCTCCTAGAAATAGTCAAGAGTACTGTTAGAAAACAACACACTTTCCAAATTGCTGCACAATATCTGGAGTGGACATGTTTCTGTGGCTTACATATGCAGTAGCTGACAATAGAAGAAGAAGAAGAAGAGTTTGGATTTGATATCCCGCCTTTCACTCCCCTTCAGGAGTCTCAAAGCGGCTAACATTCTCCTTTCCCTTCCTCCCCCACAACAAACACTCTGAGAGGTGAGTGGGGCTGAGAGACTTCAAAGAAGTGTGACTGGCCCAAGGTCACCCATCAGCTGCATGTGGAGGAGCGGAGACGCGAACCCGGTTCCCCAGATTACGAGACTACCACTCTTAACCACTACACCACACTACACAATACTGGGAGAGGGTTGGTTTGGTTTTTAAGTAAAAGCTAACACATGAGTGAACATATTCAGAGAAATGGACCTTCCAGGATTGATATTTCGAATGATTGGAGGGGTTTTTAGGAAAGAACAGGGTCAGAATCAACAACACCTCTGAGCCAGGACAAGAAAGACATTGAGCATACACCCACACCACCAGCCTTCTTCAGCTGGGGTTTGGGAAGTCTTAGAAAAGATGAAGTTGGTCAGGTTCTGTTGGTCAATCCTCAAAGCCAAGCCAATGTGGGTTGCATTCATCATAGGTGATGACCCTTCTATATGGCACTGTGGTCATATTATACCAAATGTATAGTACCAACTGTGTAAGGTCAACTCAATGATTGGTGATAAATTTCCATTTCTCTATAGACCTCCAGGGAGAGGCTCAAATAACTACCCCCCCCCCCTGCTTTTAAAAAATCAATTTAAGTTGCTTTATGGCTCAGTTCAACAATAAAGCAGCAAATAAGAATGTAGAAATGGTGGTGATTGTACTCGGTTAGTTGGTTCAGTTTATAACAGTGATCAAATGCACACAGGCATCGTTAAGGTGGGAAAATGCTGCTATGAATGTTAAGCATGATATTTGGCACGTTACCAATTTCTCCTGACAGACAGCTATTTGAATTATTTCAGATAAGGGTAGTTTGTCTGTCTGATGCTGATGTATCTCTTAACAATGATCCTTAGACAATAAGTCCTTGATTTGCAAATCCTCTTGCCGTCACAAAATGTGTCAACCAAAATTGGTTGTCATGGAAATAGTCATGATGTTATAGATGTGAAAAGGAACTTAACCAAGCTAGGATAATGCACACATGCCTTTCTCCCGTCATTTCTTGGCTAAAATACTCTGGAAATACCGTAAATGAAAAGTCTAAATGATGTCCTTGTGAAGCATATCTACTTTCTTTTTGTAGACCATCAAAAGTCTACAACAGCCTTTGCCAATGTGGTGCCCTTCAGATATTGTTGAATTACAACTCCCATCGACCTCTGTCAGCATGGGGCTTTTTTTCAGCTGGAACTCACCAGAACTCAGTTCCAACACCATTGTCATTCTAAGAGAACAAAGGAGGTGTTTGTGGTGACTTGTGGCACCTCTTTTTTGAGAAAAAATAGCCCTGGGGCTAATGAAGATTGTAGTTTAAAAATTCTGGCGGATTCTGCTAATATAACATCAAGGTTTGTGATGATGGTGATACCCTTGCTCTGTCTTGTGATCCCTGAAAAGCCTATTTGACCAGAAACTTCAGCGTCCAAAAGAAAAGCGCATGTATACTTTCTTGAGAACTGTTGTCCTTTCTCCATTTCTGGGTTGGATTAATCAACAGGATAAATATATTATAAAGCCCTTGCTGTATGTCAGAATACCACTGTGAGCAAATGGTGCCTATCTTGAACTTCTTCCAAGTTCTCCATAGATTTGGAACAAGTTTCTTCATCACATAATGGAGGGGAATGGAAAAGTGCTGTGCCTTGCCTAAGATGAGGAGAAATTTGAACTGCTCATCACTGCTTCTTGTCACGCAACCATTAAAGGGCCTTTCCTTTTCCCTTTATTGCACTTGATACGCAGCAGCCACTCCTCCTCTCAGCAGCCATCTCCTGGAAGCTGCCCCTCAAACACACCATGCCCTTTGGGAGGACACAGAAGCTGCTGGAGTAGCTCAGTCGGTAGAGCATGAGACTCTTAATCTCAGTCGTGAGTTCGAGCCCCATGTTGATTCCTGCATTGCAGGGGGTTGCACTAGATGTCCCTCATGATTCCTTCCTACTCTATGATTTTCTTATGTTCTATGATTCTATGCTCTAAGGAGCATTGGGGAGCAGAAACTTCCAACAGCCACAGAGAAGTGTTTCACTGTTCCCACTTGCAGCAGTGGCAAAAATAGCTTTTGAATAGGGAGGGAAAGACTACTGGCACTGCCATGCCAAACACCTAGGAGAAGGCCTTCACAAACTTTCACCCCCAAATCACACACACACCTAGATCAAATTTCAAGTGGAGAGTTCACAAAGTTGGACTTCTGGGTCCTGCTTTAGTATTGCACTAAAAACGACATTCAGTTGTGAGCTACTCTCTTAGTGGAAAAAAAAAAAGGTAAAGGACCCCTGGACAGTTAAATCCATCAAAGTCAACTATGGGGTGCGACACTCACCTCACTTTTTAGGCCGAGGGAGCCAGTGTTTGTAGGTGCATTGATCCTGAAGGCAATTTGTCCTGAAAGGCTTGGAGCATCACAGTTCTAAAAAACAAAATAGTATCTTTTGATATGACTTGGTACAAAGGCAGTTTCCCATTCCTGGTGTGTATATTCTAATCACTCTGCAGCACCAACACTCACTTTAACAAAACAGAAAACAGGAGGGGGAAAAACAAGTGGCTTTTCATTGTGCAGAAAAATAGCAGAAAGGACTTGGCAATTTCAAACTGTTGGGAAGGACTTAGCCATGTGACTCCTATTAAAGCAGTCAAATATGTGTCAAGTGGTGAATAACCCCCCAGAATGCTTTGAAGATGTACTTCAATGTGATTTTTTTCCCCTGGCTTTTTTTTTTTTTTTTCTTGATGGGGGAGGGCTTTTTGAAGGAAGTTGTGAAACATGACCACAGAACGCCACTCTCAAGAGACTGCTTCAGTTACTCCTCCTAGTGCACAGAGAAAAGAAAAGGCTGCTAAAAGGGGGGGGGGGGGACCATTTTTTGCATTTGGAATGCCAGCAGCAGGATAGCAAAAACAAGCATCCTTTTGACACTGACAAACTATTTAGTAGCTAAACAGGGCAGGGCAGGGACATCACAAGAGAAAGTGGCTGGATTAGTGCTGGATCAAAAATTTATAGTGATCCAGGGGTTTTCCTGGCCCCCCTTGCTTGGAAGGAAAATCTTTTAATCCAGAATATTGGCGGCTTCCTGGGTTCATACTGCACACCCCTTGTATCTGCTCTGCAGCACAAATGTTAAAGTTCTGCAGTGTCTTATTTTTTAAATGTTGATCTGACAATCCTTCCTTGTGGTTGGCAGAAGGAATAAATCACTGGCAAAAGCCACTGCTCAGCAGAATTTAAGAAGTGGCATGTTGGGTCAGACAGTGGGCAGTGGCTCCCTTTCCATAAACCCTGGCTTGTCCAGACACCCCAGGGAGTCAAAGGGAGAGCATGGTGGGTATTTCAATTCCCAGCATTAACAGTGACAAGGATGAGTAAGGTGGTAGTAGAACTGTTCTGTTACACAAACTACCTTCTTGCATCTGCAGTCCCTCTAGTCAAGAAAGCACAGGGCTCTTAAGCGATATAAATCATGCTTGGCACCTGATGGAGCATCTCCATTCCTGTTATTCAGCCTGGTTCCCTCACCGCGAGAAGTGAGGTTACAGGGAACCGGGCAAAGGGCCTTCTCAGTAGTGGTGCCCACCCTGTGGAACGTCCTCCCATCAGATGTCAATGAGATAAGTAACTATACAACCTTTGGAAGACATCTGAAGGCAGTCTTGTATAGGGAAGTTTTTAATGTTTATTTTTTTTATGTTTTTGTACATGCTGGATGCCACCCAGATGGGCAGGGTACAAATAATAAAATTATTATTATTGGATTATTGGATTATGCCACTCTAGGATCATCCCATTGAATTGTAGGATCACTCACAATCTTTTAAACCCAAAGCTAGCCTCCTCTTTGAGAACCCGCACAGACATGTGCAATTGTTGTGCTTTTATCTGAGATCTAGTATTGAATTTTCATTAAATCATTAAGTAGCCATTTGCTGACTCAGTCCTTCTGTAAGGAAATGTAGAATGACTTAATGAAGAGTTGAGGCAGGCCTTTATCTCTGCCTGCTCTGGCCTTATGGACAGCTCCATGGGGAATAATAGACTTGTAGGAACATCTGAAAGAGGACAGTAGCAAGTCTTACTGAAAACTGGCACAGTTTTTTATGCTCCTCTTTTGGGTAGCTGCCTATAACCAACAGCTGCCCCTGCCGTCTGTCAGCAGGAGCCTGCCAGTTTGCTGTGAACATAGGCTAACATTTCACACCTGCCAGAACTATTGGTAAAACTTTGACCCGAGTTCTTGGGGTTTCAGCTTCAAAGGGATACAAGTAAGAAGAATCATTATGCAAGAGCGACATGTAGGGATAGCGGTGCACAGGTTAGAAATGAATGTTAATGTTAGCAATGAGATCTGATGTGATCTACAGCCCTGCAGCCTTTACACATGTGCCTTTACAATACAGGTAATCATTCAAAAAGAACTAGCGATAGTTATGCTGGCAGATTTACTATGTGCACTAGAGGCCAAAGAGCAAAAGGTCACTTTGCAAATATCCTTTTCAGGTGTCTCCGAATGCCTATCAGAATGCACATAAATGTACAGGAACACTCTGAAGAAAGTTGTTTTTATGACCTGCCTGGCTCGTAGCACAAATTAAAGGTTGGAAATAAATTCCTTACCAGAACTGTCAAGGCAGCTACCAAATTTAGAGCTCCCCATACCTCTGAAGACAGAAATAAAGGCGGTGTCGGTAGTCTAAGCTCATTGTTGAACCCAGGTGAAGTGCTATTCTGAAACGCCTGGTTAATACACATTTTTAATAACAGTTACACACCTTTCTCTAATTAGGCCACATCTTCCTAGGTATCTGATTTCACAGGCCGTGATCCTATAGCCATGCAGGCAATGTAGGCCAGGGTTGGCTAACCTGTGACCTGCAAGCCCCCAAAGTTGTTTCTGCCGCCCATTTAATTTTTATTTTAAAAAGAACTGATGTTCACATAGTTGCCCAACTGTGGTGCCCAACGTTGTTGTTTGGTCACTCTAAAAATGTCATTTAAATAAAAAAGATAAACTCTGTGATGCCTTTTTTAAAAAATGTGGTTCCTCCAGCCCCCTCCCCAACATTCGCCTTTTTTTTTGTTTTTTTGAAGTTTCTACTGACCACTCCTATGGGTCTTCTGCTGTGGTTCTATAATGTCAAAGGGCTTTGTGATCCCCTGACCCCATCTTCCCAAAATTCCTTGTCCTTTAAAAAAATAAAAATGAACAATTTGGTCACACCCACTTTGGCCATGTCCACTTTGACATATGGGCCCATGAGGTTTGACCATGAGTCAGTGCTGCGTTTGGCCCCAAAATGGTTAGCTACCCCTGGCGTATACATTCACTCCTCTCCCTGGTTGATGTGTACAATAGCAATTGGTGGATTGCTCCCTGGAGAATCCAAGCTGCACCGTTCGTTCTGGAATTGTTCCGTGCCAAATTACCCTGAATAATTCCTAAGTGGCAGCCTTGGAAATATGAGAGTAGCCCATCTCATCGATCTGGGAGCTCCTGCTGGCGCATTAGACAGCCCTGACCTCCCCATTGCCTCTCCCCACATGCAGTCCCTCCTGGGAAGCAACAGTGAGGCTGGCACCAGAGGCCAGGTATGTCCTGCCTTCACTCCTTGCTGGTCATTGGATTAATCTGAAATGTGTCTTAACAGCTAGCTAGATGGTTAGCCCTGTCACTTACAGCACAAATCCATGCCTGCTACTCAGAACTTGCTCTCAGGGAAGCATGTACTGTATTGTAGTCCAAAAACAGCTGGAGATCCAAGTTTGGGAAACACTGCTGTACGGTATAGCATTGTAGGCTCAACTTTACCCAGCCTTCTTCATCCATAGTCTAATACTGCTACAATTGCAATGGTTAATGATGAAACAGGGGGTAAAGGAGGAAGCAGAGCAATAGTTATGTGGCATATTTCCTGTAGAAGGCTCGTGACAGTTGTTCTCCCAACCAAATGAGAGCCACGGATGATTTCTGACTTCTTTTCTCTGTGCCTTTAGGGTTTAGGGTTTTTGTGTGTGTTTTTTTAAGGTTTGTCCATGAATTGTGTATTAGCATAACATTTGTGACACTCAGAGGTTACACAGCTCATTAAAGTTTGTCCACATATGAGGTGCAGTGGTTCATAGGGGCTGAGCTGTCAATGATGTTTCTTTCAGCAGACAATAAATACTGGTTGCTGCTAAAAATAATCAATCTGTTTCAATTTTTTATTGTGTAGAGGTCAGCAAATAGTGCACACATCTGCAAACAGTCCTTTGAAAAAAATAACATTGGCCTTTTGATGTTTGCACATGACAGCCTTGTATGCAGCTGACTATCTCTTACATAAACATTTCTGGAGAATCTGTGCATTTGAGATGTGCTGGGGACTGAGGCTGAGATGTTCATTGTAAGTAGCCTTTAAGAAACTGGTGTACAGATCTCAAACTGGCTGATTTTGACCCGTTCAGACCTAGCCAAAGCATCTTCAATAAATAAATTGTGGAGTTGGGGGAGGTGTTATTTGATTTAAACTACAAATTGAAAAAAACATCACAGGTTTTTTTTTAAAGAAATCCTTTCACATCTTAAAAATATTTGAGGGAATTATGATTTGATCTTGCAACACTCCCAGGCAATAAAAAGGAACTCAGACCCTTCATTAAATTATCTGTTGTGAATTATTCTATCGTAACTAATCAAAAGAGTGGTTCCAGTCAGAAATATTCTCCCTCTTCTAATTTGATTCTGGGTTTAACAATGCAAAGCAATTTCCTCCAGTACGAAACTAATCTCCACTGTACACCTCTCAGTTGTGCTTTAATGATTTGAATTTAAATTGCCACCACATGGTTAGGACTATGCACAGCTGTTAGAATATTCAGATGTGCTTCCCATGTTGTATGGAAAGCACCTTCACCAGTGCTGTGAGTGCTCAGACCTCAGCAGTGCTGGGGTAGTTAATTCCCACACCATGCAGCCAAAAATGGGATCATCCTAAAAGCTTGAGATAGATAGGGATTCCACTCAAAAAAAATGATGAAATTGATCCAGTATAATAATAATAATAATTTATTATTTATACCCCGCCCATCTGGCCGGGTTTCCACAGCCACTCTGAGCGGCTCCAACAGAATATTAAAAACACGATAAAACATGTTTTTCTGGGCATATACAAAGAACTGAACTTGCATGACCTCCTGCTCCGGAGTCTTGGATCTCTTTGAAATAAAGCCATTTGCTGAATCCATGGGTTCAGTGCCTGGCACCCAGAAACTCATGACACGGGAGTCTGGCACCCACAAACTCATAACAGTTCACTTCATTGCAGCCTAAGGAAAGCTGTTTATTGGCAGAACACACTGAGCATAAACTGAAAGAAACAGGGGGACGAGGAGGTCTAAGGGTGAAGTCTTGCTCCTGTCCATCATAATACTGCACAGATTACTACAGGGTGTTGAGAGGGGTTATTTTTAACTATTAAGTGAGAAACAGCAGCCATAGTCTAGGCCAGAAGTGTTTTCCTTTGGTGAACCCGCCCTGTTGAAAAGCATGTGTGTTTGTGTCGTGTTTCCTGTCCTTTCCAGAAAATCTCTGTGCTGCATGAAAAGGGGTCTAGAACTTTTTAAAATAAATAAAACCGCTTAACCCACTAAAATATATATTTTTAAAAATGAATATTAAGGGGAGCCATGCCCATTGTTAAGCAAGGTAGCTAAAGTAATGGTGTCATGTCCTCCATTGTGACACGTCCCCCTGCTAAGTGACTTCACTGGGGACTTTGGGAACAGCAACTATTTGAGAGGATAGTTCAGGCAAGAGGCGGTAGCTTGTGAGTATGTTTTCCAGCACAATGAAGAAACTTTCTTCCTCTGAGGTATAAGTAGGATTTCTAATTCTCAGGGCCACCTTAGATGCTTTGAGGGAAATGGCTTGCCTTGTCCCTTGTGGGCATGATCACAAGAAGGCCACTTCCCAGTTTTGGAGGGTCTTTTGACAAGATGCCCTACACCATGGGTCCAAATCGTTGCTGCACCCTCCATTAGAGGTTCCTGACAGAGTTCAGCTACCAGGTGCCCCCTGTGCAGTGCAGAGATGGAGAGCATCAAGGAAATAACTTGAGAAATGGTTATGTGAAATGGCCCTTCCCTCAGCTGTTTTTCAAATCATTTCATTGTTTGTTTAGCCCATGGACTTGGAAATTAGTCCATCCAATTCAGTGGGTCTTAACTCTGATTAGCTTATTAGAGAAGTACAGTGGTACCTCGGGTTACAAATACCTCAGGTTACAAACACTTCGGGTTACAGACTCTGCTAGCCCGGAAGTAGTACCTCAGGTTGAGAACTTTGCCCCAGGATCCGAACAGGAATTGCACGGCAGCAGCAGGAGGCCCCATTAGTATCTCAGGTTAAGAACGGTTTCAGGTTAAGAACGGATCTCCAGAACGAATTAAGTTTGTAACCAGAGGTGCCACTGTACAGTGGTACTGCGGTTTTCCAACAGCTTAGTTCCCAAACAACTCAGAACCCAAATGCTGCAAACCCAGAAGTAGGCGTTCCGATTTTCAAACTTTGCCTCGGAAGCCGAACGTGCTCCTGAGCTTCCATTTTCACTGTTGCACAGCTCATTTGAGCCCCCCTCCCATCATAATTAAGGCTTTTCCCTTGCCGTTTTTACCCTTGCGCAGCTCATTTAAGTCCTTCCCATTGTAATTAAAGCCTTCCGTTTCTGATTGCAGTGTTCTGAGGTGATATTTGGTGCTTTTGTTTTTGCTATTATTTGTGTTTATGTTTGTGTGTGTGTGTTTTTCCTTTTTGTGACTATGGCTTGTTTTTCATTTTATGATTGATTCTGTGACTGCAGAAATGGATAAAAGCCCCCCATCCAAACAATTCTTGTTGCAGGTAAGAAAAAATAATAATTATTATTTTTATCACCTACAATACTGTCTTATTTATTTTATGGTACAGAACATTGATTATTGCTTTTGTTTTATGGATCAATGGTCTTGTTAGATAGTAAAATTCATGTTAAATTGCTGTTTTAGGGGTTGTTTTTAAAAGTCTGGAACGGATTAATCCGTTTTGCATTACTTTCTATGGGAAAGTGCGTCCTGGTTTTGGAACTGACTTCCGAAATGGATTAAGTTTGAGAACCAAGGTACCACTGTACTGTTCATCTCTGATTCCACCACTGCCACAAGCAAGCAAGCAAATAAATAAATTGCAGGGGGACAGCTTTGGGCCTGGTTTCAAATCAAACATCTTAAAATCACCAATTCTGAGGTGAGAGAAACAGCTGGGAAATTACCCTTGTCCATTTACTTCAGCCCTACAGGCACACAGAAAGCAAGCAATACCCTTTCAGAGCAATGTTCAGTTCTTAAGTGCAGGTCATATCCACACCATATATTTAAAGCACATCACTGGCTCCTGCCTCCCCCCAAGAATCCTGGGAACTGTAGTTTATTAAGAGTGCTGGGAATTGTAGTTCGGGGGGGGGGTAAACTACAGCTCCCAGGATTTAGGGGTGTGTGAAAGCCAGGTGCTTTAAGTTGGTGTTCTTGGTGTTTGCTGTGGTTGGGACCCAAAGGACTGCTTTAGACATGCCCAAGAATTTATTAACAAGAGTATGGGCAAAGTCCCATATTCTTTGGTAATTCAAATAGCTTCTCTCTCCCTATGTTCTCTTTCATCCTTTCTTTCCAAATCCTCACAGGGTTTCTTGTATTTCTTCCTATCTTACAATTTGCTTGCACAAAAGAATGACGTTAAGTCTGAAAGTCTATCCTTGACACAGCAGGAGTGCCCAGTTTAGTCTTTGTGTGTGTGTGTGTGTTCATGTGTGTCAGGAACAGTACATTAAGTGATTTATTTATTTAGTAAACTTCTCCCCTGCCTTCCTTCATCACCAATCCCAGGGCAAGTTACAAATGATAAACACCTAAAACAATTCAGGTAAATAACAACAACTAATGAAAATATAAGAAATAAAATAATAGTCTGTATAACCTCTAAAATTAAATTTCTACTGCAAACAGCTTTAGATTTTAAGTAGTAAGTACCATACTTCTTTGGAACCCATCTGTTGTGTTATCTCCCTTCCTGCTTCTTTTTATGTATAATTCCCAGAAGTGGCTACAATTACCCTCCTACAGATAGTAATAGACTCCAAGTCAGGGATTAAATCCACCAGGCCCACACCTTAAATGCAGTTCTGAATTTTGGAGAAAACAAACTTCTAAGGTATCCTGCCTGCTATTACTTAACCCTAATACTTGGAACTCCAGCTGACAGTGTCTCGGCCTCAACTGGCAAAGCATCAAGGTTAAGCAGACATGTGAGGAAACTCCCATTTAAATACAGTATATATTTTAAACAACTGAGACTAGTAAGGGCACAGTAAGGCAGAACTGCACAGTTAGGTCATGTGTAGTTTTAAAAGGAATTAGATAAATGTATGGATAACTGTGGATAACTATAAAAATTATGACTAAATGAAAAAGCTAGTTTTAGATGCGGCATGCCACTGGTAACTGGTTGCCAAGGCAACATAGGGAACCTACAGCCTTCTAGGTGTTGAACTACAACTCCCATCAGCTCCAGGCAGCACAGCCAATGGACAGGGGTGATGGAAGTTGTAGTCCAGCAATATCTGGAGAGCCGTAGGTCTCACTCCCCTGTGCTAGTGGAAAGCACTATTGGCTTAATGCTCTGTTGTCGGCTTTCCAGAAGCATCTACAGTGACCCACTATAGGTAACAGGCTGCTGAACTAAAATAATAGTTGGGAGGGTCCCCAAACTTCATCTAGTCTGACCCCCTGCAATGTAGGAATCACAGCTAAAGAATGTCTGACAGATGGCCATCCAACCTCCAAAGAAGGAGAGTCCACCGCCTTTCTTCTAACTTGAAGCCATTGGTTTTGGTTCTGGAACAGCAGAAAACAAGCTTGTTCTATCTTCCATGTGACCTTCAGAAATTTGAAGATGGCTATCATATCACTGCACAGTCTACTCTTCTCCCAGCTAAAGAGGCATGTGACGCCCCCAATGTAAGGCTTGGTTTTCAGACCCGATGGGCTCTGTTCTGAGTAGGGCTCTGCTGTGTTCTGATGAGATGAAATGCAAGAGAACAGTAAAACAAAATGACCTCTTTTCAACATAAAGGAAGCAAAAGAACTCTGGGAGGAAGAGATAGTTTCAGACAATGAAAGAGAAAGACCAGAGAGAAAATGTTACTATAACAATAATAATAATAATAAATTATTTAAAGGTTTTAAAATGAACCATTTTTGTCGTGCAAGAAGAAAAGGATGAAACTTAGCACGTAGGGGGAAATACAGAACTTGAGCAAATTTATCAGTATGGTGGAGAAAACAAACAAACTAGTGGAACCAAAGCAGAGGAACTTAAGAAGGGAAGGGGGGTGTTCTTCGCCAGCAAAGATTAAATGACAGGACCCCAACTTTCAGTATTAGTTTCCGATTTAGGACTATGTTTCTGCCTGCCTTAGAAATGCTTTTTTAATGACATTGCAATTAATTTAAATGTTAAGCACCTTATGAAATTGAAATCAAGCTCTGTGATGATGGCACCAGGTGCTTCTCCTTTCCCACCCTCCCCCTCTTTTGCCTGCAGGGGAAAAAAACCCAGGCTAGATCTGCAGAAGTCACAGGTAGGTCATTAATCAAAAACACAGCAGGAATCCTAACGTAGTTCCTGCAGCAGGAAACTGTTAGCACAGAATGCGAGGCCATTATTTCTCTCCATATCCAGTCATCCTGAAGAGTATATAAAAAGGGGCTCTTTAAATCAATACCTAATGTTAATGCCCATATTTCCATGATCTCATATGTTAAACTGCATTTTGTTATTCCTTTCTCTTGCAATGACTGGATTATGTATGCTATCACTCCTCTATGTATATATATATTTTTCCAATCAAAACCAGCAGGTACACTTGGCTGTGTATTGCTCTAGGAAAACAAAACACCAAATTTTAAATCTGCACTAACCAAGATGAAAAGGGAACTCAGCGGGGTATAATATGAGGAGAGGATCACACTGTAAATCCTGCTGAATTCAAAGGGGGCAGATTTACAGCCAAGAAGATCCTATTCTCAATTTAAGCCTGCCGGGAGAGATAGGATTGCTCCCAAATCTCTCGGCACCGGTGAAGCACAATGTTGCACCTGTGCAAAAAAATCCCCAATGCTGGAAGAAGTGTACTGTCAGCATAATGTTTATACCATCCCCAACGCCACAACCATAACAGGATTCCAATTAACTCTTGAGCCAGCTATGGATCTCACAAGAAGTATATAAGCTCCTGCTAGGGAACACAAAACAGAATCTCAAGTGTGGGGAACTTTGGGGTCTCCAAATGTTGCAGAACTAGAACTGCAATCAGCGCATTTGATGCATCAGTAGCCCTGCCCAGCAGCACAGGAAGGATGTGGGTGGACTGACAGATTGGGTTTGATCCCTGTGAGTCAGCTCCAGGTATGTGCAGCTGGGGTCCTGGATTGGGTCTAATGCTGTCTTGTGATACCAGCTTAGGATCCACAGGATCCCAGGCCAGCTCAGCCCTGCCACCCTCAGAATGCCCCGTTTGGGTTTTTTTTTTTTTTTTTTTTTTTTTTTGCTGGGCTCCCCTAGCTCAAGTGGTCTTCTGCCTTCCTGCACATTTGATAGGAAGAAGGGGGAGGTCTGTACCAGCGATGGCAACCAGCAGGAAGCTAGGTCAGCCAGAAGACACGTGAACAGAGGGACACCTCAGCTCAATTCACACACACACACACACAGCGCAATGTGAGAGGGTTTTGGATTGCAGACTAATCATATTTAAAATACTAATATGTAATTATATGAAATGTATCACAGGAATTAATTTTATGGATTATAACACCACAGTTAGAAAGAGTAAAAAGATACTGCAGGATCAGTTTTAGAAGACTGTCTCAAAAGATGCACAGCATGTACATTATTTGATCAAATTGATACATCTTGTCACATTCCAGAAGGATAGGAGAGGTAATAATAATACAAGAGATTATAGTGAAAGCTGGAATACTTTCATAACATACTAAAATAATTGGTTCAATCAATTTATTTCTGGTTTAATTTAATCAGTTTTTGAAGCATCAGTAACTTTGGAACATAAGATGATTATGTTATGTATTATTTTTTGTCTAGTATTTTGACTAACTAAACAAAATTATCCCGTACATATTTTTATATGCATGACCTAATATGACTGATACAGCTTTGAAATACAATGATCAGATAATGAGAACTTTATTTTGAATTTAAAATCCACGTATTTCTCTTTCCTAGATTGGGTTTGGGTATGTTTTTTAATGGTTTAACCCGTGAACCTCTCTGACACGGAGCTCTGTGGCTGTCCTGAAGGTGAACCAGACAACATTGTGTACAGCAGGAGCAGCCAGTGTGGTGTCTTCCAGATGTTGTGGACTACAAATCTCATCATCTCCGATTGTCTGGCTGGGGCTGATGGCCATCCATCACATCTGGAACGCATCATATTGGTTTCCTCTGGGGTATAGTCAGGCTCAACTGAGAAGCATTTAGGCCTCATCTGCACTATGCATTTATAGCAGTATCATACTTCATTCAACAGTCATGGCTTCCCCTGAAGAATGCTGGGAAGTGTCATTTGTTAAGAGTGCTGAGAGCTGCTAGGATACTCATATTCTCAGAGTAGTTCAACAATCAGTGCCTCTTACCTGGGAACTCTGGGCTCTCCCAGTATGTGATGATAAATTTGTCAACATTGTAGTATGCATGTATCTTAACATGCACATTTTTTTATGCATTTCCCCCCTTCTGCAATGTATTTCTGCAGTGCTTTTTTCCAAAAAAATGTTTAGGGGTACTCTCATTTTTCTACTCATATTGAAATACTGCCCCTCAATGAGGCCAAACTTAGGGGTATGCTTACACCTGCGTACCCCCAGAAAAAAGCACTGTTTTTCTGTATGTCATTTTTACTCATATATGCATATAGCTGGAGAACTGCATTGAAAAATTCTGCAAAGTGTGAATTTCCAAGGATACTACATTTCAGGTTTCATATTTCATAATGTGCAAATTACAGAGGCTTGCATCAATATTCAAATCAAACTGAATTTCTCATCCACCTCCCATTGCAAGCCATCATCTTAGCTAGAATCATTTACCAGAAATTCTATTAACTCTTCAGAAATGGAACTCTTAGTGCTCTTCCTTGCTCCCTCTCTCTTCTACCTCCTTGAAGACTGATCCTATCTGAATGAGATTTCACTCTTGAAATATCTCCCATTGCTTCAAGGCATGAACACAACCTTTCCAGCTGCTGATTTTTAGAGATGCTTCTTCGTTTTCATAATGCCTTTGCCCTTTCATTGTTTTAAGGACAATGTTGACCCTGGAGGAAATAGGATGAGCAAGGTTTTGAAGTTTAATTTTCTCCCTAAATGGCCCATCAGTAACATACGCTTCTTGGAAATATCCTGCTATTATACATTGCAAAAAAGGAGCTGACTGAAGCACAAGGATGTGTGGTGTATGGAGTGTGAGATCAGGTCTAGTTACAGATGATCATTCCTGAAGAGTAATGGGAACACCTTCCTCTTAATGTTACCATGGCACCAGTCAGCTCTCCAACCACCATAATATATTCACGCAGTGGGAGGGGATAGAAACTTTGCTGCAGGAGGAGGGATGTCTGCTAATTTCTATCTTGGTGCCAAATTTCAGCCCCTTTTCTTAGTCCCATATAAGTAATTGGAACAGTGACATTTACTACAGTGGCTCTCCGTTGGTCTAGTCAATTTAACACTTAAAAAAAAAGGAAAAATAATCTTGAATATCAGAATAATACTTTTAAGACAGAGGAAGCATTATACTATGGGATTGCATTGCAGGGTTGGTGTTTTGTTTTTATAAGGGCTACCTGTGTGTGGTTTTAAGTATATTTTTATGTATGAAAAATATTTTAAAATAACATTTCAGGCAAGTTCCAAAGCTACTCAAGCAGCAGCAAGGAAGAGTGACCCTTTTTATGCACACTAGGAAAATCTTCTAGGGCTGACCTGAATTACTTTACACCCACCACTGCTGCAAAAAAGGGCCTCCTGTCAGTGAGTTTTCAAGGACTGTAAAGGTAAAGGTAAAGGACCCCTGACAGTTAAGTCCAGTTGCGAACAACTCTGGGATTGCGGCGCTCATCGTGCTTTACTGGCCGAGGGAGCCGACGTTTGTCTGTAGACTGTTTATTTTCTGGGTCATGTGGCGAAACCAGAGCAGCACATGGAAACGCCGTTTACCTTCCCACCGGAGCAGTACCTATTTATCTACTTGCACTTTGACATGCTTTCGAACTGTTAGGTTGGCAGGAGCTGGTACTGAACAATGGGAGCTCACCCCATCATGGGGATTTGAACCGCCAACCTTCTGATCAGCAAGCCGAAGAGGCTCAGTGGTTTAGGGGTAATTAATGATTGGTGTGAGACAGCCATTCTCTTCTTTCCCCCCCAAAATGAGACAGAATTGGACTTACAGGAATTGTGTCTTCTCATGATAAAGTGCACACAGAATTGAACTTAAGGGACAATGCTGCACCTGAACTTCTATTCAAGGCTCATAAAAGCAACAATTGTTACATAGGCACCCGACACCAGTGGCTCCTTGTGCAAACAGCTACTCTGGTGTAGACTGAAAGCCTCCCTGCTCACATTAATGAAGGTGCACCTCTTGAGACTCCACCTGCCCCTTCAGTCGGAATGTAAGAAGGCAGCAATTTTCATCCTATATTGGTCATAATCAGCGCTGTTTCCATTCCGCTGCAGTTCAGCTTCCACCAAAAACTAGCTGATTTGTATTGCTGTTCGTTAGGGTCAAATATAATTAATGATGTAATTTATTTCACACCATTCATTTCAATTCAAAGGGAATGTAAAAATGGGCAGGGGTTAATTATTAACTCTACAGTGGTACCTCAGGTTACAGACACGTCAGGTTACAGACTCTGCTAACCCATAAATAGTACCTCGGATTAAGAAATCGTGCGGTGGCGGTGCAGCAGCAGCGGGAGGCCCCATTAGCTAAAGTGGTGTCCCAGGTTAAGAACAGTTTTAGGTTAAGAACAGACCTCCAGAACGAATTAAGTTCTTAACCCGAGGTACCACTGTACATTGTTTGTAGACTAAAACAGTGGCGTAGCGTGGGTTGTCAGCACCCGGGGCAAGGCAAGTAATTTGCGCCCCCTAACCCGTGGATTTGCGCCCCCTAACCCTAACCCCCAGATGTTGCGCCCGGTGTGGCCGCCCCCCCCCTGCACCCCCCACGCTACGCCACTGGACTAAAACAATAACAACAACTGGTTGTATTTGCTTGCCTGATTTCATTCCTAACCATGTGCAAACTGCACCAATTTCCACTCCTGTATCTGCCATTCACACCCATCAGTTAGGAGAATGGGGAGGTTTGGTTGCATGGGAGATCTCTGTGTGCGTCAGAGTACCTGCAGAGCTTTGAACTGGGAACATTGATTTTAATGAAACATTCTTCCCAATGACTCCGCTGGGGATCACACCTGTTCCCGTTACCTAATAATCTGTGATTTGCCCAATTAGGTGATAGCTTCCCCACATTTTCCTGAAATTGGATAATAAATAAGAAGCTGTGAAAACAACTGCTCCCTTTTCCTCTTAAGTGTGTTCTGATTCTTAATGCTCACTACCTAAGCTTTAGATATAGTGGAAGGGGAATAAGTAATACAAGAAACATGGGGCTAAAAATAATTTTGAAAAGCACTTCAAACTGATTAAGATCAAATTGGCACTAGTTTTTAATCATTCTTATCACTATTATCACCATTATTAATATATATATATTTAAATTTATTGCTCTTCTCTCTAAAGTCCGAGGAATGGTTACAACAATTCAGAATACAACATTAAAAACAGTTTAAAGCTACTTTTTGTAGCCAGCCTATTAACACATAAACTTGAATAAACATAAACATACACTTTCTAGTGTAAAGTAACAAAACAGAATTAGGAAACTAATCTCGCTGGTCAGTGGTGAGATACCGACAAACTGTGTTTCCCTTATATTGAACTACTGTATAGCCATGTATTGTTTTTTCAATTACATTTTCACTCTGATTTCTGTTGTGAAGCTATTAAAAGCTATTATAATCTGGCATGGCAAGTCGAGGAAGAAAGAGCCACACACCCATCTCTCAGCCATTAATTCTGTGTACTCTTTAATTAGTATGCACAGTGAATGCTATCCCAGAAGACTTCCAACTGAGTAATGTCATTTTTGCATTAACCCCATTTGCAGCCAACGTAGTCCTATTACTGCTGCTGCTCCTGATAATAATCGCTAGCTTATCCTTTCCCTGTCTCCCAGAAAAGTGGCAGCCAGAAGGAGGAGACCCATTCACCTGCCAGCTTTTCTCCCAAGCAAGAGAGCAGTGTCTGACTGTCCACGACTTGGATAAACACCAGGTGAGACACTGGGAGGTACTCATACACCTGCTTTTCAGTACAGTGGTACCTCGGGTTACATACGCTTCAGGTTACATACGCTTCAGGTTACAGACTCCGCTAACCCAGAAATAGTGCTTCAGGTTAAGAACTTTGCTTCAGGATAAGAACAGAAATCGGGCTCCGGTGGCGCGGCAGCAGCAGGAGGCCCCATGAGCTAAAGTGGTGCTTCAGGTTAAGAACAGTTTCAGGTTAAGAACGGACCTCCGAAACGAATTAAGTACTTAACCCGAGGTACCACTGTAATGATAAAAGTGAAGCCAAAACTCAATAGACTTTAGGGGCCTTCACAAGTCTCCACACCCATCAACATACAGAGAAGCAGAGGAATGCATGCTGCCCCCAGCCATTTTGGTACATTCAGTGTTGGTGTCAAAGGGACCTGCCCATGTTCTGCAGTGGTGTGCAGTGAAAATCCTGGTAGGGGAACAAATAGGAGCAGAGGCGCTACTTTAATACTCTGATTTACCAGGAACATTTAGGGTCCACTGCATGCCAGTGGTTCTACTATAAGGCTTTTCCATATGAGCAGGAGCTTTGGGTTCAAGAATGGCTGCAACTTCTGCCTTTGTGCATGCATGTTGTAAACACATGTTCACAACTGCATAATTATCTTATTTCATGAAATTCATACACCGTTTAAAGAAACCCTCAGAGTGGTTTATAAAACAATAAAATGGAGCAAAATTGACAGCCATACTTTAAAACATACAAAAGTTAACCTGCTAAAACAGATTAAAATCACCTCGGCATCTGGGTAAAGGTAAAGGTAAAGGGACCCCTGACTGTTAGGTCCAGTTGTGACCGACTCTGGGGTTGCAGCGCTCATCTCGCAAGAGAAGTGACCTGGAAATGTTTTAAATTAAAAAAAAAAAGTAAGCTTTCTAGGGGAACCCTGTAAAGGTAAAGGGACCCCTGACCATTAGGTCCAGTCGTGACCAACTCTGGGGTTGCAGCGCTCATCTCTCTTTATTGGCCGAGGGAGCCGGCGTACAGCTTCCGGGTCATGTGGCCAGCATGTCTAAGCCGCTTCTGGCGAACCAGAGCAGCGCATGGAAACGCCGTTTACCTTCCCGTCGGAGCAGTACCTATTTATCTACTTGAACTTTGACATGCTTTCAAACCTCTAGGTTGGCAGGAGCAGGGACTGAGCAACGGGCGCTCACCCCGTCACAGGGATTCGAACTGCCAACCTTCTGATCGTCAAGTCCTAGGCTCTGTGGTTTAACCCACAGCACCACCCGTATCCCAGCATCTGGGTAGGCTTGTCCAAACAAGAATGTTTTTAGCAGGTTCCAAGTGCCTGTTTGATCCTAAGAGCCAGTGAGTTCCAAAGTGGCAGGGGCTGCCACACTAAACGATTGAGTTCTTACAAATATGGCACCTGTATTGCCAATTTGAGTGGGGACATGTGGGAAACATCCTTAAGATGAAGGGAAGGTTTGTTTACTTACTTCATTTATGAATCATTTCCTATAAAACATCTCAAGGTGAATTAGCAATTTTTTAAAAATCTAGAAAAAGCATTTCTAGTCCAATGTGGACACAGAGTGGGATAAAATGTATACTTAAAGGACTTGTTAGAAAAGGAAGATCTTCAACGCAGTGGCGTAGCGTGGGGGCTGCAGGGGGGGCCGGCCACACCGGGCGCAACATCTGGGGGGGCGCACTCGCACTCGCAGCTCTCTGAGTGCTAAAATCCACGGATTAGGGGGCGCAAATTACTTGCCTTGCCCCGGGTGCTGACAACCCACACTACACCACTGCTTCAACTGGTACTGAAAAGATGACAGAGACGGTGCCTGTCTGATAGGACTGAGAGGCTGTTCCAGAGGGTAGGTGCCACCACACAAAAAGCCCGGTTCTGACATTGTGTGGAATGGACCTCCCGATAGGATAGAATTTGCAGGTTGCCCTCTTGGGCTGGGTAAATAAGGGATGAGAGTATCAGCTGGGTATACAAGGGATGAGACTGTGTTTTAGGCATCCCGGTTGCCAGCTATATTGTGCTTTGTACACCAGTACTTGCACCTCGAACTGAGCCTGGTGGGGTGGGGTGGGTGGAGAACACCCCCCCCCACACACACACACACAACATGTTGGATATCAGGGACTGCTTGTGCTTGGCCAAATGCCTAGTATCAGCTTGCAGATGTAAAGGCCAGGCTATGGCAAAGCCAACTGTTGATGTATGGCTAACCTGTGCAAGTGTTTTGTGATTTAAAACAAAAGGAAAAAACATAATTCATAGCTAAGTTTTAATGTGTTTATAATTCTGTGATGTATTGAATGCACAGCGCTATAAAATGGGGAGCATTGGTTTGCATTATTAATGCAAAGCAAGGAATTCCCCCCCCCCCGGCCAAGATTTAGAAAACTGCACCGGTTTTGTTTATTATTCAATTAATATTTTAGCACTCCAAATAGCATGTCAGACAACCTCCTGTATTTACCGCTTGTGTGTATAAGATTTGGCAATTTGCTTCTTTCCCTTTTTATAATCAAGGAAGTAAGATATGCCATTAAAATTATGTATTGCTAGAAAGTGTATTTGCAAGTAGCAATGAGTCACTCTCGTGAGTGCTGCATTTGCATTTTGTTACTTACATGCTTTGCAGTCTCACTGGATGAAACGCCTTGACTCTCTGCCTCCTAACACACAGCTTATTTGTGCCAGCATATTTTGGAGGGAATCTACTGCTGTGTCACAGCAATGCTGCTGTTGCTATGGTGACAGAGATGCTTGTCTCTGCTTCATCACCTTTGTCTCCCCACACCCTGCCCCTTTTACATCACTTACCCACCCTGCCAAGGCTCACAAAAGGCAAGCAATTTCACTGGGGGTTCCTGTTCTGTTTTTCAGCCACATGACATTATACTACATTCATGTCACTTTCTTTCATATGGGTTTATTCGTTTTTAAGCCTGCATTGTTACAATGTGAATCTTTATTGTGTGTGAAAAATGTTAGTTTCAAAAACCAGGCTTCATAGGGTTGTTATACGGCTGGAATTTTCCAGATATAACAGGAATACTGCAGCCGCAAGCAGTGTCTGGGCAGAAATTGACTCAAGTGTCCAGGAAAATCTGGACGTGTGGCAGCCCATGTCATTTTTGCCAATTTCCCTCAGAAACAGCTCAAAAACATCCAATTTCTTTGTAATTCAATTGCCCTGTATTGCCTACAGTGCAATCTTCTGCAAGCTTGCTTAGAATTCTGACCCTGTGTATTCAATAGTAAGGCATAGGTAAATGTGCCTAGGGTTGCATACTACTTGTTTCACCTGATATATTAAATTACATTCTACTTTCCCATAAGATAAGTCTCTAGTTTCTAGAGTTCTACAAACATTGGGAGCAGTTTAGACATTAACAATGCTTAGCAGTGCAACCCTGTGCATGTCTACTTAGAAGTAAGCCCCATTTAATTCAACGGAGCTTACTCTCAGGGAACTGAGCCCAGGACTGCAATCCAGAATGACTGGTGCTTCCTGGTCTTTGCTCCTATTTGTCACTCCTGCAGCCAAACTCATGTATCACCTCCTGGGGCGAGATCTATATGCTCCAGATGAAGATATATGAGTTCTGTTACAGACATTACAAATAAGCAAAGGAGGACATGAAAGCTAAGCCACTTGCGCTTCCTGTCTCCTACCACCTGCAAGCTTGAAACCTTTCTCAGCTACCACTTGAATTTGCCTTCTGGGGGAATTATGAGGCCATTATATTCAAGCTAAGACTAGACTGCACCATAAAGAATACATCCCCACCTTAAAATTTCATCTTATCCTGAAGTTTTTAAAAAATTGTTTCAGTAATTATTTTCAAAATTAACAACTGATTCTTAAATAAACAAAAACATGAGCTGTAGATGTTGCTTCAAGGATATAGATTTTTAACACTGTAAGTGAATCCAGACCTTGAGCTGCCTTGACTGTACATATGTTCTCACATGCATTTTTAACAGCCACTTTGTGCTGGAACCTTGAGAAACATTATTATTATTATTATTATTATTATTATTATTATTATTATTATTATTATTATCTCTTCACCATAACGTACGAGAGTAGGTTACAGCAATGCAAAATATGCACTATTAAAATCGGTTAAACATTTTACAATAAAAATAATGGACTTCTAAAGCTATAGAACTGAAGCACAATTCAAAGTGTTGGTGCTGTCTTTTCAAGCCCTAAATGGCACCAACCCAGTATATCTGAAGGAGCGTCTCCACCTTCATCACTTGGCCTGGACACTGCGGTTCTCCTCCGAGGGTCTTCTGCTGGTTCCCTCACTGCGAGAAGTGAAGTTATAGGGAACCAGGAAGAGGGTCTTCGTGGTAGTGGTGCCCTCCCTCTCTTCAGATGTCAAGGAGATAAAGAATTACATAACTTTTAGGAGACATCTGAAGGCAGCCCTGTGTTGGGAGGTTTTTAATGCTTGATGTTTTTAGATATGCTATAAGTCGCCCAGAGTGGCTGGGGAAACCCAGCCAGATGGGCAAGGTACAATTATTAGTATTAGTGTCAAAAGCCAGGTAAAGAGGTGTGCCTTCAACATATGATGAAAGCTGTACTATGTAGCTGCCAGACACACCTCTGTCAGGAGGGAATTCTGCAGCTTAGGGGCTGCCACAGAAAAAGCCCTCTCCTGGGCTGCCACTCCCCCAAACTTCCATAGTTCACTTAGTACACTACTGTTCTACCACCTGTTGCCACTGTCCTGCCATATTCATAAGGAAGTCTTACACAGAACCAAACTGGTAGAGGGTTGAAACACACACACTGTAAAGCCGGCCTACTGAGTCATTGAACAATAGTTGCAGTCAATCTCTTTACATGCCATATACCAGGGTTCCTCAACCTCGGCCCTCCAGATGTTTTGAGACTACAATTCCCATCATCCCTGACCACTGGTCCTGCTAGCTAGGGATCATGGGACTTGTGGGCCAAAACATCTTGAGGGCCGAGGTTGAGGAAGCCTGCCATATACCATGTATGGGGAGATCTACCTGGCTCCATAATTTGCTTGTCTTTTACAATACTGTCAAAATAAGAACTAATTCCAGTAAGCTTTTAAAAAATCAAACTGATGATGGCTTTGATCTGATTGATTGATTTAGTTTATTTATATGCTGTCTTTCTGTGGTGAGATGTGCCAAAAGCAGCTTACAATGGACATCCACTTCTTATCAAATACAAAAAGTGGAGGTTGGGGGAGAGAGCAGTTTACAAAATGTATCAATACATTCAAATAAGACCAGAAAAATCCAACCATTGTAGCAAATATAGAATAAATGAAACATGACAAAATTAATAATCTAGGCTTAAATATATAAGTAAAGCAAAAAGGAAGTGATCAGATAATGAAGTTCCATCTGTTGGTGCACTCCAATGAGCCTCAGTGCCCTGGCTTGTATACAGTTCAGAGTGGGAGGGGTCTTCTCCCCAGGCTAGATGATGTTCAGCTGGCTCCCTCATCTCTCTTCCAAAGGAGGCTAACAGCTGCAGAAAGTAAATGCTAAGGATGGCAATGATGATGAGTCTTCTTGCCAGCCTCCTGGAAATTCCAGCTGCCAGTCTTGCCACACTCTACAGGTCTTACCACACTCCAAAGACCCTTGACAGCCTAGTTTAAATACAGTGGTACCTCTGGATGCGAACGGGATCCGTTCCAGAGCCCCATTCGCATCCTGAAGCGAACGTAAGACGCGTCTGCACGGGTCGCATTTTGCCACCTCCGCGCATGTGCGTGACGTCATTTGGAGCATCTGTGCATGCGCGAGTGGCGAAACCCAGAAGTAACATGCTCCATTACTTCTAGGTCGCTGCGGAGCACAACCCGAAAATATTTAAGCTGAAGCATATTCTTCCTGAGGTATGACTATACTGTTCAGAGAGGGAATGCTGATGCCACTTTTGATGATGCTGCGTCTATTAGTAGTAGTAGTAGTAGTAGTAGTAGTAGTAGTGCTAGTAGTTGTATTACTGTTGTAATATACAATTACTGACTCACACTTGCATACATGAAAGGGTTAACTGGAGCTCAGGTTGCCAGTGGGGGTGGAGCTTAGCAGGCTTTTGTTTCCTCCCTCCCACCCCCACCCCCACTGGAAGAAGCAAGGAGCCATACAGCCAGTGGCTCCCAGCTGCAAGAAAAGCCAAGTGAACTGAATCTCTCAAAAATGGAGATTTTACAGCCTGCATCTTTGCTAATCCAAAGATTGCGAGATTCTTTTTGTAAGGAAACAAATGTCTTTTTAAGTTATTTGAAACTTTTTTCTTCTTTGTTTTGCTGCCAGTGGATGGAGACTTGGTTGCTGTAACTTCTGGAAACTGTGAGTAAAATATTCACTTATTTGGACAGTGAAGTATCCCAGCCTAAGTATTTTCTTGAGGAATGTTTGTTTAAAGATGAATGAGGGTAGATATAAATCGAACCAAGTTTTAGTATGCTTGGAGTAATCACCATTGTGCTAACCCTGCTATGAGAGAGTAAGAAGTTCTCTTCCAAACCTCTCTCTCAACAACTGCTACATTTATTTGTTACTTACTACAAAAATGTTTCAAGGCATCTTTTTATATATGGTCTCGTACACTGATTAGTTTAATAATTCTAAATAGTTTATTTTTACAGTATATTGGGCTCTGTTAACTGCTTTGAATATGTAGTGCAGAAAAGTGGGAGGAGCACATACAGAATACATAAAATTACAGTGCGAAACCATTCATATCTATTCGGATATACAGTAATTACCAGTGGAAGGTGTTTTGGATTCTAAGTGTGTTTTGGATTCCTTCCTTGTGGCCTTTAAATGTATATCCTTCTTTTCTACAAGTGGCTTGCATCGTGTTAGAAAATACTGTACAATGAGCCCCAAGTATATGAGTCAATGGTCAACATAAATAAATTAATAAGATTACATTTATATGTCCCCAGATACTTTCTCCCACATTATATTCACACACACACACACATACAATCTTAGGCTTGTGTTTTCAGATATACTAAACACACACACACAGATACCATCCATAAAATGAAGGAATATGTGGTTAACTGGAGTTCCGAATCATTAAATGTCTTTACCTTGGAAGTAATAGCTGGAACTAACTAACCTTATTTCCAGAATTGTTGATTAGACTCAAGCAAATGAGGCAAAAAGAAGAGACCAGCACAGTTATTTTTGTCTAATTTCCTTTTTTTAAATGTCCTCTGCTTCTGTTTGACTGACATAAGTTACTGAGGAGTAACATGTTCCACAATGATATTCTCCAAGAGGTCACAGAATGTAATGTTTTTTCCAGCCTTCTGTCTGCCTTTTGTTTAAGAAGATAGGAACTTGGCTGTCTATTTTTCTCCTGACTACTTTCAGGAAATCTACCTATGATGAGTGAATGGGATTCAGTTGTGGGGCAGTGATTCATTTTTAACAACATAATGAAATCTAGATAAACTAATAATAAAACTCATAGCCAAGAACAATGTGCCTTTAACCCACATTTTAGTTCAATTAGATTTGGGGCCCCTGTTGCCCCCCCTTTCATGAATAAGCTCTTCTATTATTCAAAACAAGCTTCAAAGAGCATTACATCCTCTATAGGAAAAAAATTCAATTGGTGTTTAATTCAGTGGTAGGATGCAAATTTAAATTCCCATAAGGAGAGGACTGTTAATGCTGTTTAAATTGGTTGTAAATTACAGATGATACACTTGGGATTCCAAGCCCAGATTGGTGGAGTGTTGCCTTATGAATCCATTTCTTGAACTTGCTGTGCATTGAATTGTGAACAATAAGGCAATGAGGGTTGCTATATACCTGGACTTCAGTACTTTCGTACATTAGTGTGCAAACTGCATGTTCTTGGGTTGTGGTGGTGGGAATAACACATTCAGCTCAACATCCTTGACTTTTTTTGTAAAGACAACTATTGCATCTTTACACAGCTGTGTATCTATGTAGCAAAAATCATCATGGGGAAATAAATATTTATTAGAAATAATAGGATTATTCTAGTTCCCCAAGAGGTTGAAAGGCAGTTATTTTCTCAAATCTGTTTAATTTCTAGAGGAATTAGATTGGCTTCCTCGTTGTTCTTCCACTTGTGGGTGAAGACCTTTTTATTCCGACAGGCCTTTAGGAACTGACGGTTTTTAATGAAAGGGTTACTGCTTTGTTGTTGTTGTATTCTGTATTCAATATATTTTTATATTGTTTAATTCTGTTACTGTTTTATTATTTTTTCTATATTTTTAGCCTTTTCTATTTTATGTGTGTTTTGGTATTTTTATGTGTAAGCCGCCTTGAGTCCAGGTCTAGGGAAAAGGCAGGATCTGAATAAATATCTTAAATAAATAAGCTATCAAAGAGAGGCGTGAAGCTCCAACTGGTGCTGAAACTGAAAACCTACTCTGTAAAAGCTGCCAGTGTTTTCATAACACTTGGAAATAATTCTCCTTTGAGGGCAATTGTTATGATGTTCTTCTTAACTATTCCTTTGCTTGCTTTTGGTAAAAGCATAATTAGGAGGGGTGTGCAACTTCCCTGTGCTGCTGAAAATTGAGGTGAATTGAGGTGATTCTTTCCCCCTCTGGGTCAACAAAGATCACTGAGTAGGCTCAGGGCTCCTACGAAGCCTCATGTTGCTCTAAGGTTCTGTTTTTCTGTCCTCAGTCAGGGGTAGACGTTGGTCTTTTAAATTTCAACATTGCTCTGTGCAAGGCCAAAATTTGGTGCCTCCCTCCCCCTTGCCTTCCGTTCTCCACATGCAGAATGTCCTAGTTGTGGCACCCTGCGGCACCCCCTCAGCTTGGTGCAGGGGAACTGGCCCTGCTCCCTAAACCCACCTCTTACTCAGAAAACTATATTGCTATGTTTTTATGTCTGTTTGGACTTTGCCTTGAAGTGAGGCTGTCCAAATATTGCCTATGGAGTCTACTCCCATTTAGCTAGTCTGTCTTTTCAAAGTATTACTTTGTTTGAATACTATCCAAAGTAGTTTTAAACAGGAGCATTCAGAATATGATGCATCTCCAAGAACCATACCTCCCTCCCTCATGCCAAAAAGTAAAGCCATCGTTCCCAATGTTGCTAATATGAATGGAAGACTAAGGATTAGATCATTTGTCTTAATGAATATAAACAACTTTTTTATATATAAAGAAGTTGCGTAGTAGCCGGGCTGAGAGACATTTACAATGCTGGGTAATAATTAAAAATGTGACAGAAGTGTATGTTCTGCCCTCTCCGCCAGACTTCTTTCCCTCACTTTTTATCATGGATTTCCAAACTAAGCCTTCTCACTCTCTTTTCAATTCTGCATTCAGTTTTGCAGCTTGGACATTTGCCTCTACAGTATTTGGCGTTTCAATATAACCTTTCTGTCCCGTCCCCCCCAAGAAAGGGGCAGCCCAACCCTATCTTTTCAGGCAGTAGGAAATAGGCCCAATTAATAATCTGGGGACACATTTTTTATTGTGAAAACTAAGCAGGACTCAACCTGGTCTACATAAGGGATCATGTAGGAGGCCAGTGTAAGAGCTTCTTGAAATAAAATAAGAATGAGAACAGTAACAACACAAGTTTAATGGAACTAGTCAGGGAAAGAGCAGTAGGATCACATTGAGCTTGTCAAATACTTTCATTACAGTGATGTCTGTTGGATCAGGAAAAGGTGTGAAAGGAATACACGGGGTTAAGCCTTTGCACACAGCCATTCCAGCATCTAAGTTCACTGCCATTAGGAAGAATTGAGCAGAGCTCACACAATGAAACAGCAGCTCCTTTCTTCTGGAAGAAAATGATGCCATAGAAGCAAACAGTTGTATCAGAAGACTCTGGGCTTTTTACATCAGTGCTTCTGTGAACTGGAAAAGACAGGGCAAATTACTGCTTCAGACAAATTGGGAAAAGACAATAAAATTTGCTTCTCAAATGCCAGGAATTCTGAGCATGCAAAATTTCCCCAAAGCCTCTCCTTTTCCAGAGAATAAGGCATCAACAGTTGCCCTTTCCCAGCTTTCAAATGAGTAAAAATATGATTGAAAATAAAATAATTGTATATTAATACAAATATTACACTGCAAGATGGTGAATGCATTCCCAGAACTGGCCAACTTAAAAGGTTCTCTGTTAAACCCAAGCTGTAAGAGAGCAGTCAAGTCTGTGCCTACTTAGGTAGTTTTGAGACAGGAAGCTGGCCAAGATGCAACCAGGGCTTCAGGCCACACTCAGTATGGCCCTAATTTAGCCCAACTCCCTGCAATGCAGGAATCTTTTTACCTAATGTGGGGCTCAAACCCACGACCCTGAGATTAAGAGCCTCATGCTGTACCGACTGTGACACTGTATGCAGAGGTCAGTGGGTTTAACACAAGGCTAAGGATCTAGAACAGTGGTTCCCAATTAGCTAAGTACTGTGGACCTGCTGTTTTTCAAAAGCCAAGCCATGGACCCCCTGCTTTTAATATTTTTGATATCTCTATGGTAGTTTTTCTTATGTGAATGGTGCCACAGACCTCCACACTGCCCACCGTGCCTCCTTCACTGCCAGCAGAGATGCCAGTGGTGCTGGCATTGGTTCTCCACTGGTGGTAGCAGCAGCAGAGCAGATGGGGCACTCATGGGGGCACTGCCTCAGGGACTTCCATTGCTTGAGGCGGCTGCTTCACCCCACCTCATGGGTGGGCTAGCCCTGCTTCTTACATATTTTATTTTCATTTGACGCTCACTCACTCTCCGTATCTTTATCTCAGAGAGCATCTGGATTGCACCTTGGTCATGTAACCTGAATTGCGTAAGGATGAGGCTGTATACTGTGCCTGCTGTTATGTACTGAAGTTCTCACCCTGGGCCAGCAGGGGGATACGGTAGATAGTTTTCACTCAGGTCCACATATGCAAATAAGGAAATGAAAGTGACGTTCAGTGATTGGAAAGTTGTTACTGTTGCGTTGTACTGGAGCTCTGTATAAGCAGGCTGGCTGAACCCTTCAGTTCTGTTCTGTTCTGGCCTGTGAATAAACAAGAGCTGTTGAAGAATCGCTGTGTCATCTGATACGTTCACCCACAACTTAACACCTGCACCCTATGATGAACCAATTTTTAGCATCTCCCCCCACTCTGGGGCTTTCCTTTACAGAAAAATTCATCATCTCATCAGAGCATAAGCATTGGCTTGCTGGATTTCACTAAAGCTATGGTTGGCATGCATGATAAAGCAATGCAATTTTAGCTGTTTCTCTGTTTTCCTATATGAAATTTGGTTTACCACATTTCCACATCAACTTGAGGTGTGTGTGTGTGTCTGTCCATGTCCATATGAAAATTTATCAGCATTTTACTGATAAATTATCTTAACATACACATCTGTATCCACTTCTATCCAATAGGCACCTCTTGCAAGCATTTCCCTCCAACACAATGCATTTCGTGTGGCATATTCGCTGATATATTTTTATGCGCACTTCCTGCGAATATGTGCATTTTTACTGTTTTTGTGCAATACGCACATTTCCCAAAAGCAATTGTTAGAAAACTGCATTGCTGACTTTGGGCAAGTGAGAACTCTGAAGGAGAGCTGTGTTCAGTTTGCGCACTGAATTCTACCCAATAGTGCCATTAGCTTCAATAAGTCATCATATCAAAATACTCACATGTTCAAAACTGGTGTATACACTTATTTGTATTTCCACTGCAATAATCAGCAGAGAACTGAGATCAGTTCTGTCAGTGTTTGTAAAAAGCAAAAAAAAGAAGGAAAGGGTTCTGACCTCCCTTTGTCTCCTCAGCCTGGTCCTCAGACCCTTGTCAGCCTAAAAGAGTCCAGAAGAATATCCTTGCAGAGTTTTATTCTTAAAAGTCTTTGTGCAAAACACGACTGAATAAGAATACACACCAGCACCAACCAACCCAAACACCAGCCACAGCAACAAACTAACATTTCTCACTTTCAGTGGTACCCCGCAAGACGAATGCCTCGCAAGACGAAAAACTCGCTAGACGAAAGGGTGTTTCGTTTTCTGAGTTGCTTCGCAAGACGAATTTCCCTATGGGCTTGCTTCGCAAGACGAAAACGTCTTGCAATTTTGTTTCCTGTTTCTGAAAACCGTTAATACCCAGGGCGCATTGCTTCAAGAGGTGCAGTTGCAACTTGACTTCGAGGAGCAACTCATAGCACGTGGCGTGGTAGCCTTTTTTGAGATTTTTGAAGACTTCGGTGATTTTTGAAGCTTTTCCAGAACTTCTTTTGCAGACATTTGGTAAGTTAAACTTTTAAAACTTTTTGGGGGGGGTTTGGATTTTGGGTTGGGGTGTTTGGAATTCAAGGACTTGGTGATGGGGAGGGGTTTGCAAGAATCTGGAAGCTTGTGGTGTTTTTTTCTGATTTTTTCTGATTTTTTGGGACCATTGGGGCAATCTGCCTTTAAAAAAAAAAAAAAAGATTTATGGGTTTGGATTTCTGAGTGGAGGGTGGCTGGGGGGGGGTCAGGGAATTGTTGAGAAGGGGTTTGCAAGAATCTGGAAGCTTGTGGGTTTTTTTCTGCATTTTTATGATTTTCTGTGGCCATTGGGGCATTCTGCCTTTTAAAAAAAAAAATCTGGGTTTGGATTTCTGTGTGGTGGGTGGCTGGGTGGGGGTCAGGGAATTGTTTTCTGGGAGGTTTGGTGCTTTTGAATTTTTTGGATGTGAAGCACTGATTTTCTCTTTTTTGGGTTTGCGAAAGTAGGAGCTGTGCTGCCATGGGGCCCAAGTAGACTGCTGCTGCAGAGGCCGGCGAGAGGAAGAAGGAGAAGGTCACCCTGGAAATGAAGAAGGAGATCATCCGGAAGCACGACGGTGGAATGCGTGTGACGGACCTCGCCAGGGAGTACGGGAGGAATCCATCCACCATCGGGACCATCCTGAAGATGAGGGAGAAGATCCTTGCGACTGACGTAGCCAAGGGAGTCACCAGGATCGTCAAGAACCGCCCAGCTGTTCTGGAGGAGGTGGAGAAGCTGCTGCTCATCTGGTTAGAAGAGAAGCAGCGTGCAGGGGACACAGTGACTGAGGCCGCCATTTGTGAGAAGGCCAAGGCCTTGCACGCAGACCTCGTCCAGCAACAGCCAGGAACCTCAGGCGAGCCAGAAGTCTTCAAGGCAAGCAGAGGCTGGTTTGACCAGTTCAAGACAAGATCTGGAATCCACAGCGTGGTCAGGCATGGAGAAGCTGCCAGTTCTGATGTTCCTGCGGCTGAAGACTTTGCAGCGGAGTTCCTGGAGGTTGTGAAGACGGAGGGCTACGTTCCACAGCAGGTCTTCAACTGCAACGAGACCGGGCTGTTTTGGAAGAGGATGCCCAAAAGGACTTTCATCACCCAGGAGGAGGCCAAGTTGCCTGGCCACAAGCCCATGAAGGACCGTCTGACCCTGCTCTTCTGTGCCAACGCAAGCAGCGACCTGAAGATCAAGCCCCTGCTGGTGTACCACTCAGAGAACCCACGGGCCTTCAAGAGACACAAGGTCGACAAGGAGCAGCTGAGTGTCATGTGGCGATCCAACAGTAAGGCTTGGGTCACACGTGTGCTGTTTGTGGACTGGGTCAATCTTGCTTTTGGCCCTGCTGTCAAACAGTACCTGCGGGACAACAACCTGCTGCTGAAGGCTTTGCTTGTGATGGACAATGCCCCTGCTCATCCTAAAGGCCTTGAGGAGGACTTGTTGGAGGAGTTCAGCTTCATAAACATAATGTTCCTGCCGCCTAACACCACGCCACTGCTCCAGCCGATGGATCAGCAGGTCATCGCCAATTTCAAAAAACTCTACACCAAGGAGCTTTTCAGGCGATGTTTCGAGGTGACTGATTGCACCACCATCACCCTGCGGGAATTCTGGAAGGACCACTTCGACATCATCACCTGCTTGAAGATGATCACCATGGCCTGGAACGGGAGAGAAATGGTCTGGAACCATGGCCTGGAACGGGAGAGAACAGCCAGAGAAATTTGAATTGCGCTTGGCGCAGCCTGTGGCCGGCCTGTGTGGCACCAAGTGACTCTGATGCACCAGAGTCAACAGTGGTGCAGGACATTGTTTCCTTGGGGAGGACCATGGGCCTGGAGGTCACAGAGGAGGACGTCAGTGAGCTGGTGGAGGAGCACGACCATGAGCTGACCACCCAGGAGCTGGTCGAACTGCAGGCAGAGGCTGCGCAGGAGCAGGCCTCGCTGGAAGAGGAGGAAGCAACTGAGGAACGGCTGTCCTCCAAAGAACTGAGGGACATTTGTCACAAGTGGAAAGATGTTCAGGCTTTTGCAGAGCGGCACCACCATGACAAGGACCTGACCCGTGACCTTGCGAACAGTTTTGACACGAGGGTCATGTTGTCTTTCAGGCAGGTCCTGAAAAGGTGGATGAAGCAGCAGACCATGGACAGGTTCTTCAGCAAGAAGCAAAGAGTGGAAGAGGAACCTTCTTCGAGTTGTCCCCCAGAGTCTTAGAAAATGTACAGTACACTTTGGTGATTGTTAAATGCTTTTCTGTCATGTTTAGAAAGTTAAGTTATTGTTCCTTCAATTTTTGAAATGCTCTTTACAGTATGTGTGACTTTAAAGAGCACTTAATAAACTCTTTTTTGTACCAAATTTGGCTTTGTTTGGACTTTTTTTGACCATAGGAACGCATTAATTGATTTTCAATGCATTCCTATGGGAAACCGTGCTTCGCAAGACGAAAAATTCGCTAGATGAAAAAACTCGCAGAACGAATTAATTTCGTCTTGCGGGGCACCACTGTATATATACAACTTGGTGCAGACCGCTGAGTCATGCTGACCCAGCTTTATTCGCATTAAAGAAACAGCGGCCATTTTAGCCGTGACAAGTTCATCCTGTATACTTAACTGCATCCAAATTGGCTGTAGTTCCTGTTCACCTGAGGAAAAGCTGCCTCATCTGTGCCTTGTTTATTCCATGTGTGTATGACCTTACCCTAAATGCTTAATGCAGCACTTCTCCTTGTGTTGAGAGTGGGCAGTGACAATTCCATAGTTAGCCACAGCTTAAAGGGACTGTTGAGAGGATTTCAGGCCCATTAATAACCTTTCAAAGTGTTATCTCAAAAACTATATTTACAGCTTTCCTTAAATGTCGCAACTTACTTGCCGACTTTAATGCACGCTTGTCCCATGGGTTTCTCATCCATTAAGATAGATTAAGTGACTATTTCTAATGCACAATAGTAGATTTTGTCGCCCTGCAGTTCAGCGCCCGACTGCGGCTGCCTGATACTCCCCGCTGAGAATCTAAGCTCTGTGAGCTGTGGTGAATGCATTTAATCTACATAAAAAGAACACAAATTGCATGTTAGCCTTTTTTGAGCCTAGTAATCAGCTCGGTTTACCTCATACGTTTCTCTGCACTTTGAAGAGGTTGCAAAGGATTTCCCCCTCCCTTCCCCCGCCCCATCCCTCTATCAGGTATAAGCAAAATGCTTGCCTGCTGACTGAGCCCGGTGAATGGCTCCTGTAACTTATCCATTGTTCATATTTAATGCTGACTGGAGCCCTGCTGTGCCACTGATAACAATAATATGTAAGGAGGCACACGCTGTTTTATTTTATTCCTGCGCCACCTAATAATTTGAAATTAAATTTGTTAATTAAAACAGGAGCTGTTAAAATGAGGCTCCAAAATTGCCAGATTATACATATCCTCCTTGCCTCAGTGGGAAGATAACGCTTGGTTATTTATATAGTCTGCAATGCACAGAACCCCATTGACACTGTTGTCAAAAAATCCTTCATTCCACTTAGAACAGTTATATTTGCATAATAAGTTTTCTTTTAATATTGAATGTACACAAGCGCACCGAAGAACAAAAAAGCACATGTAGTTTTTGTTCAGTCATAACTAAAGAGGAATAAGAAGCTGTCTGGCCCTATTTACTTTGAAGACCCATCAAACTGAGTGGAACTCGGAGCTAAATTTCCTTCAAGATCTAATTGTAAGGCCTAAGATTTTTGCTGTCCAGGAACACAGATTTTTCTCTCCTCCACTGTTGGGCCTTTATTGTGGAAAAGCTTGTTATCTCATTACACCATATGAACATAAGCAATTGCTTGGTGGATTGGTTATCCTAATAAATAAACATTCTCATTATATTTTGAGTGTACATTATATGTTGCAAACACCAAACATAAGAGCCAACGCTGCTGCTGTCATTTTTGAAAACTATGCATGCAAACCTCTGATAATGTTATATTCTTTGTCTCAGGGTTGTTAGGGCCTTTTCCAATGGCTTTGTTGACCTCAAAAGCCTATTATTAGACACTCAAATTACGTCAGATCACCCAGGGAAGGACATTTATGCCAAGACAGCCTAAAGGTGTATGTTTAACAAGATGGCGGCGTCATAGATTCCTGACAGCAAATGGGGATGTTTGTCCAAGTTTTTAGATGTTTTTTTCACATGTGTTGTCCACTGTGCAAGTGGTTATGTAAATAAGTTTTCACTCTGTCCAGGGGGCTCTGTGCCAAGATACTATTACAAATAATATAAAGAATAACTGGGTATTGTAAAGATGCCACCAGATCTGGTTCTTCAATATGTTATGATCAAAGGAAAAGATTTTATAAAGAACACATTGTAATCCAGCATATTTATATTTATTTAGCTTGTTTCCTGCTTCACATTTTAACAGAAATCTCTTAAGTGGCTTACATATCACTCCTACACAGTAAAATCAATATTAAATAAATAAGGTACAATGCAAATTCCATATTCAATGTGAAAAAATATTACTACTACTATTGCGGTGGTAATAATAATCATCATCATCATCATCATCGTTTCACGTTTTAAATAATCAAGCAACAATAAATATATCAATCTTCCTAAGTAAAATAAATGTGTATATGTAAATTGTATATGAATCATCAAAATGCACTGTAATTACAGGATATATATAGAAAATCTCATATATATCATAAATGGGGACCACACTAATATGAGTAATTCTGGTGATTATACTGTTATCTATCATCACACTACCAAGGGTGCCATCTCGGCCCCCAAAAAATAATTCAAGGGGGGGGCTGGGCCCCCTCAAAATTCTGCAGCAGCCGTGTGCGCACACCATGGGTTTGCTTGAGTCATGTGCGCAAGCCCTGCAGCGTGGGTGCATGGTGTGCTGATGTTGCACAACCCCAGCCCCCTAAATTGCAGGGACAAGGCAGTGTGCTTGCACGTTACACAAAACTAATCTAAACGCGTAACCCCGCATATTTTAACAGTCACACTCTCCTTACATCTAATGCATCACTACAACCACTCAGCTGTCACTTCAATAAAACGCTCTGTCAACGTACAGAAAAACAGCTTAATGAGAACAATCCACTACACTATGCTACACTTTGCAATGGACTGTAGCAACACAGCTCTGATAGTTTGCAGGATACTTGCAAATGCTTGAACTTTCAAAGGAGCTTAGTCATTATTTATTTTGATTCAACGAACCAATCCCTTAAAAAAGTAATACGTGTTGTATAGAGCAGACTTGCACCTCTGCCTGCACAAATTTCCCACTCAGGCTCTCGCTCTGCTCCTCCCACCAGACCCACCCTCTGCCTGTGCAGTTTTGAGGAGGAGGACTTCAAATATGTGAAAAAAGGCATCCTGTTTGAAGTCCAAACAGGACAAGGGACACTTTTCTCTCAAAAAAGGACAATCACGTTTTTCTAGGGATGAGTGGCAACCTTCCTTGGGCATGAGACAATCTGGAAGCAGGCAGACTATGAGCACAGCATCAGAACGTACCGTATTTTTTGCTCTGTAAGACTCACTTTTTCCCTCCTAAAATGTAAGGGGAAATGTGTGTGCGTCTTATGGAGCAAATGCAGGCTGCGCAGCTATCCCAGAAGCCAGAACAGCAAGAGGGATTGCTGCTTTCACTGCGCAGCGATCCCTCTTGCTGTTCTGGCTTCTGAGATTCAGAATATTTTTTTCTTGTTTTTCTCCTCCAAAAACTAGGTGCGTCTTGTAGTCTGGTGCGTCTTATAGAGCGAAAAATACTGTAATAATTGGTTCAACCCAATGTCTGGAAATGACCTGTCTTTAAGAAATCTTGGATTGCCACTGCATGGCTGGGAGCTATAGATAAAAAGATCCTTTTCCAGGTGAGGTCAAATCCCAATGTGGCTCACCATATTCTTCATCAGGTTTCATAATGGATCCCATTGCTGCCAAGGGATGGCAGAATTTCAGCCTCCTGACTGGTCACAAATCATCTTGGCTCCTGATACTTGGTCTTTGTCTGCTAGTGAATCCCACACGGAGACGCTAAAAATTCAGAGTAGTTCCCCAGGTCTGTAATTGACTCTTAAGGAAACCCATATGCACCCACTGAACTGTCAGGAAGGAAAGTAAGAACAGACTACAGTGGTACCTCGGGTTACATACGCTTCAGGTTACACACTCTACTAACCCAGAAATAGTGCTTCAGGTTAAGAATTTTGCTTCAGGATAAGAACAGAAATCGGGCTCTGGTGGCACGGCAGCAGCAGGAGGCCCTATTAGCTAAAGTGGTGCTTCAGGTTAAGAACAGTTTCAGGTTAAGAACGGACCTCCGGAACGAATTAAGTACTTAACCTGAGGTACCACTGTACTGTGATCTACCTACCTACCAACCAACAAATATGGAGAGTTCTAGTCAAATGTCTCATGTTCATTCATCTCTGACCTCAGAGTTCTGGCTAAACATGTGATGCACTTTTATTGATGGCTGCATTTGTAGCTGTGCTGCTCTCAGTCTGCACATACTGCTGTTTTAAACCGGCCTTTACTGCAGGAAAAACATCAATATGGATTAACAGCATGGACATAATGCCTAAGAGGAAATCAGTGCAGCGTCAAATAAATATTGATTTACAGATCCTTATTATCAAGCTGACTAGGGAGCGGGTGACCTTTGTAGAGCACTAGAGTGAACAAGGAGATTGCAATAAAGACAGGGTTTTTAAAAATAATAATGCCAAACCTAGTGTCTTAATGCATCAGAAGAATGCAGTGTAGGCTTTGTTTTGAAACCTCTCATATTGTATTCCACACAAGGCGAGTAGCCAGGGAATTCTTACGGATGTGGTAGTCCAATAAACGTGGATGTCCGTTGTCCATAATGGCTGCCATCTAGACAATTGGGGAGGGAGAGAAGATACACATTTGCATTCCAGGGTTTTATATAATTTTTTTGCTGCATCCATTCTCCTGACTGGATAGGCAAGTCTGTGTTTAGAGGAAAGGCAGCCAGGAAGGCTTTGGTCTGCTATAGGTCTTCTATAGGTGAAATACTTTTGAAAACACTTCTAAACATGTATTCTTCTCTGCTTGTGATGTGGCTGTCTAGGATTGTGGTCAAGAGTTTCACCACTAACCCAAATGGCATAGTAGATCTACCTGTGCATTCATTCCTTTGCTTGTCTGCATGCAAGACGACTCTGTGCACATCTACATAGATTATGCAAACATTTATTTATTTATTAATGAATGAATGAAAAAGTAGTTATTCACTACCAGGAGTCCTAAGCAAGTAATGGAAATAAAGACTGTGGTTTGCTAAGGTGCATTCCTCTCTCAAGTTCACCATGGATCAAATTTTCCTTCTCATCTGTTTCCAAATGTGTCCTTAACTGAATTAATAATTCAATTGTTCATCTCCTTTTCCATTTGAAAAAGTGCAAACATTCTCCAAAATTTTTGGCGGAAGAAATCTAAGCCCAGTATGAGGAAAGCCTGATAAAAAAATAAACAATATGTTCTTTTCACTATGCCTTTATTGTGCTCCTTCTGCTTGAGACACCAACAATATAAACAAATATTACAATATAATGACTTGCGTTTCCCTCCAAAGAGAGGGGTGGAGTGGGGAGCAAGTGAGATTTAGTAACCCCTAAATTCTATGATGTTTTTAAGAGACACTTAATCACACAGGGATCTCTTAAGATCTCTTTTGTAAAGGATCCTAGGGACTACATGCCCAGGTGTATAAATGCATCACACAGAGTAAGCACTGGTAGATTTCAATCTTTTGTTTGTTTATTTATTTATTTACAAAGGGACACATATTGTAATTAGACAATTTCTATACCATTAAATATATAAAAATATTACTAAGTGATACATAGAAAGCTAAAACAACAACAGAAAAAAGTTACAAGAATACACTGTGTTACATATGTAAATGTACAAAGGCAAATGTTTCAATAATACAAAATAATTTCAGAATGTCAGGTTTCATATCCTGGACCTTGTCACAAACAGGTCCAACGGCATCTAGAAACACAATGGGAGCCATGATCATGTTGTTCTCATGGTAGCTAGCATCTCTGGACATAAAATTAGAAATGGAAGTAGCAACAGATTTCATAGGAAATGAAGATGCATTCTGAATCCAGAATGAAGATGCATTATGGATCTAGAATGAAGATGCGTTCTGAAACAATAATAATAAATATTAATAATAAATATTTTTATTTATACCCCGCCCTCCCTGGCCGAGACCGGGCTCAGGGCGGCTAACACCAAATATATAATACATTAAAAACACAAAACCAAACGATTAGTTTAAAATACAATTTGAATCACATTGAAAATCAAAATAAAATTAAGTGGGAACCCACAAATCATAACTGTAGGGTTAGGAATTAAAAGTTCACTAGGCCCGGCCACCCATGCTGGTCCCATATTGCCCGATAGAAAGAGCCCCCATGAATGAAGATGCATTCTGAATCTAGAATGAAGATGCATCCTAGGTGTCTGATTCCCACTTCCACTGCCCCCAATTACATAATCACTTCGTACAACAATTTACACAAGGGTAAGGAAATTGCTTTTCACCATGGATACTGGTAAAAAGGAATATTGTTTAATAAGTTTGTTATTGCAAATTGTTCATCTAGTGCTAATGAGGAAATGGTGCAACACAAAAGCCTGCAATCTTAAATACACTTGTTTGGGAATTTAAGTGGCATTTGCCCCAGAGGAACTTATTTCTCAATGAAATGCATGGGATGATGTTGTAGATTCTGCTTCGAAAGCATCATTGTTCATTACTGACTATATGAAGGCTTTAATACTGAGCTCTGGAAGGGAACATTCACTTTCTATTATGCAAATGTAATTTCATGGTATCACACATCCATAGGGCTATCTTTCTTTACTCCCGCGGCACAAAATGCATCTGCTACATTAATGCATTTGATATATCGTATTTGATGTGATTTCAAATGATATTTATAGTAATTTTTATAATGTCATTAACTGTCCCCAGCACATCCTCTGATGTTTCGTTTTCTCCATGTACTTTGAAGAATGGCCAACATAATTTGATTGTAAGGCAGTTTGGCTCTAACTTCACTCTTCCTAAATTAGAGATTTCTGCAATTGGCTACTATTAGCAACTTGATGCTGCTGCGATATGAGAGTCATGTACTTTCACATATGTTTCCAGAAGAAAGAGATCAAATAACTGGACGTAATAATACACCGATGATAACTGAAACAGGGCAGTTGAATTCAGGCACTTTAAGGAGTGGTCTGAAATTCTTCTGAACCTTGTATATCCAGGGTTGTCAACATGGTGTCCGTGGGTACAAGTGTGCCCATCAGTACCTCCTTTGGCACCTGTGAAAAATTGCAGTACAGTGGTACCTCGGGTTAATTCATTCCAGAGATCCGTACTTAACCTGAAACTGTTCTTAACCTGAAGCACCACTTTAGCTAATGGGGCCTGCTGCTGCTGCCGTGCTGCCGGAGCACGATTTCTGTTCTCATCCTGAAGCAAAGTTCTTAACCTGAAGCACTATTTCTGGGTTAGCAGAGTCTGTAACTTGAAGCGTATGTAACCCGAGGTACCACTGTAAATATTTTCTTTAAAAATCCACAATACAGAAGAGTTTGCTTTTTCTGCTCAGTTCCTGTTTGCACTGCCTCAGCCTCTCCTATGCTGAACAGCTCCCTTCAATAAGCTCACATTTCATTGGATGCCAGGATTTGATGCCCACCCTCCCATCTGTTCTGAATAGAGAAGTGCAAAGAGCTTTTCTCTGTGAGTGAACAGGGTGGCAGCAGATGTAATTGCCCCCCCCCCCGGTTGAAGGGGTGAGGGGCAGGGTCATGCCTGCATCATTTTGTGGTCTGCCTTTTTTCTTCCTTTTTTAAAGATGTGGCAGTCTTTATGTCCTATGGCAGCCAATTTGTGATGGGCACTCATTGCACTTCCTTGAATCCTCATTTGGTTGTATTTGCTAGGGCTGATGGGAGTTGTGGTTCAGCAACATTTGGAAGGACAAATGTTCTCTACTCTTGGTGCATGGGATTGCAGCCTGAAGATGATGGTACAATAAGACCTTTATTTTATTTTACAGTGGCACCTCGGGTTAAGAACTTAATTCGTTCTGGAGGTCTGTTCTTAACCTGAGGTACCACTTTAGCTAATGGGGCCTCCCGCTGCCGCCGCACGATTTCTGATCTCATCCTGAAGCAAAGTTCTTAACCCGAGGTAATATTTCTGGGTTAGCGGAGTCTGTAACCTGAAGCGTATGTAACCCGAGGTACCACTGTATTTTTAAAATCAACGTTCAGCCTTCAGTTAACAGTTATTGTGGGTAAGGAGTTTAACACACTGCAATTCAACAGCTGAATTTAGGATTTGGAACGCAAGGTGCCTTATTTTGCCAGCTTATTTCTTTTACACACACACACACACACACACACACACACACACACACACACACGTTATAAGCAACACAATGACAAGACCTGGAAAGACAAGCTTTGCCGTATTTCTCTGATTGGGGCATGCTTTTGTAATGTGACCTTGCAGCCCGCCAGTTGGTCTGTAGCACAAAATAGGCACAGTCCTTGGAAATAAGACAGCAGGTGCAAGTTAATTAAATAAGGGAACCATGCTGCTTTGTGCTGGAAGAGAGCATGCACCCTGCTCACCTCCCACTGTTACATTCACACTTCCTTGCGAGATGTTAAGGTTTTTCTTATATGGAAGATGTTGCATCCATAGGGCAATGGGAAGAAGGGAGGAGGGCCTGTTTGGGCGCAAGCCAAGAATGCTCACTTAGCCAGCCAGTCTAGTAACTCTGCAGCACATCTGTGTGTCAAGGCAAGAGAGAGAGAGATTGCAGGCACCATCCTGATCCTGTATAGATATCTCTTTTTAATAAAACTTTATTATTTTTCCAACTTGGGAGAATAAAACAAGCAATATGCAGAGCATTTTCAATCAAGTTTAGTTAAAATGCAAAATGTGCATTCCAAAAAGGAAATGCCTCACAAAAGAAGCATTCAATTTCTACCATCCAACATCCACAAAATTTAGAAAAAGACACTATTATTTATTACCTTGGAAAAGGGGATTATTATTATTAAGCCCCTTCAGCCCAATCCTATCCAGAGTTAGTGGTCCCTATTAAAATCAAAGGGGTTAGGCATACCTAATACTACCCAGGCTCATGTTGTGTATAGTCAAGAAAATCCAAAAGTGATATATCTGGAAATATGTTTTTTAACGTCATTCCATAGGTTTAAGATCATGTATACGAAGACATGTGAATGCTTCACCTACATCCTATGCCGTCCTTCATATTTGCTCCATCCAAGGTAAATATTTCAAAACAACCCCAACTAGCCTTTGTTCTGTCTGTACCAAAGTGAACCAAAAATATAGTTCATGTTCAGGAACAGAAAATTAAGAGTAATAATAATAATAATAATAATAATCACATAAATTAAAGTGTTTGCAATATAGTTAATATAAGTTATATTAACTATATTGCAAACACTTTAATTTATGTGATTATTATTATTATTATTATTACTCTTAATTCATTTATTTGTACCCCGCCCATCTGGCTGGGTTTCCCCAGCCACTCTGGGCGGCTTCCAACAAAGATTAAAAATACATTAAAATGTCACACATTAAAAACTTCCCTAAAGAGGGAAATGTAATTCAGTGTGTGCCCCCTGCCCCGGGTTCTGTGTGGAAGTGCTCTTGTAGCCCACTTGGTATGAGAGGCTGGACTGCCTTGCACTAGAGCTTCAGCATTTACTGACAGCCTTCTGGGCAGAACTGCTGATTCTAGTTTTAATTCTGTGACCCTCAATCGCTTCATCTCGGTATACCTCAAAAACCACCTTCTTCCCTCTGTCCTGTTGGGATCTCTGCCCTCTGTAGCATTTGCAGCTTTTGTATTAATGGTGCACCAGTTTTTCCAACAAGGAGGCAGCTGCTTATGATGGTACTATGACAACTGTGTCTGGAGTATGTTCTATGAAATTAACCTATGGTCTATATGATTCAGTTTTAATGTTTTTATGTATGTGCTTATTCTTGCTGTGTAGTCAGCAGGCAACACAAAGCTAATGTACTTTAATGCTCTTTAAAAAAAAAAAAAAAAGCCAAAGAGCTGTTCATTTTGAGGTTATATGACAAGCTTTATGCTCCATTTGCAACAGATTTAACACACCAGCAAAGCAAACAAAAGCAGTATTGTTTCCTTTGCAGTTTCCAGTCTTTTGTCTCCAAAGAATTCCAGGCCTTAGTAGTTATGGATGAAGGTTTTCCCTGCTCTTAGGGATGCTATTTATGATTGGTTTAAATAATGGAGAGAGAGACAAGAGAGCACATATATTGTCCATGATCATTTTGAAAGGCCACACCAAAGAAGAGATTATATTTAAAAAGCAGCTAAAAATGTGGAAGCCTACCCTTCTTATTTCAGTAATATAGCAACTGCGAGTCAGTCTAAAAATACCCTCCTGGCACAATGGAAGTGAAAGAATCTCTCCCACACACACACACACACACACACACACACAGAAAATCAATGAGAAATTGCTTCTTCATGCCCTCAAGAAGTTCTAGTTAACAACACTGAACAAACGCCAGATTCTCTAAATGACAGTTACATGTGCAGCTTTTCTAATTCACACTGTTCAATTTACTTCTCAAAAGCTGCCAAGACCAAACATCTAAAGTTTGGGGAATATATCCATTTCATCTACTTATTTATTTTTCACTCCTTACACAGGAGTTTTGTGCCTGTAGCTTCACCCTTGGTGGGCTTTTCCAGGAGCATTTTGTACCTGGGAAAATCACTCCCATCATGCCTTTGTTAAGACAATATGCTTCTACAGTGGTACCTCGGGTTACCGTAAGTACTTAATTTGTTCCGGAGTCCATTCTTAACCTGAAACTGTTCTTAACCTGAAACACCACTTTAGCTAATGGGGCCTCCTGCTGCCACCGCACTGCCGGAGCACGATTTCTGTTCTCATCCTGAAGCAAAGTTCTTAACCCGAGGTACTATTTATAGGTTAGCGGAGTCTGTAACCTGAAGTGTATGTAACCTGAAGCATATGTAACCTGAGGTACCACTATAGTAATCTAGGGAGCATTCCATCTGAGACAATAATTAGCAAGACTGCAACACCATCGGCACCTTTCATCCTCGCAACATTTCCAGAACTTCATTGTTATTTGGTGTCTATGTTTCCCTACTTGGTTTCTCTATGCAGATGTCAGCAGTAAACATGCACTATGTTTTTTTAAAAAGCACACTAACCTATGAATGAAGCTTTCATTTTACCCAGTATTTTATGTTGTCTGGTCTCCTTTGATTAGATCTTACCCATCATGTTAGTAAATGACATTTGTAAAGATTCCAAACTGATTTGCAAGAGGGACTTCATAGAGCTGAATGGGTTTTCAGAGCATTTGGGTTGCCCTTGCAATAAAATATTGATATTGCCATATTTTTATAATGTTATTTTTTTAAAAAAGAAATTTAGATCATGGGTCACTTGCTTCCTTTGCTTGGGCTGTGTACTCTGATGAAATGTAGGAATAAATTCATAAAGATACAATGTGCCTAGGGATGATTAGGGCACCATGCGAAAGGTCGCCGTCTTCTAGCCTCAATTTTTGAGGAATGGATGTGACATTTAAATTGTATATCATTTCAGTCATAACAAATTTATTTATATCATGTGTTACCGGGATCGTTTTTACATACATTATTTGTTTGATATATTATGAGCTATTTGGATCACTCTGTATTTGCATCATAATGTAATGTCATGTGCCATCACCATGACATTAGCGGCTAGGCGCAATGAATATTACTCATTTAGAGGCTATGCTGATTGTAGGAGCTGTCACATAACAGTTCACTAGTGCCAGCATACTCTGAGATTTCATGCATTGGTTTTGAAGGGTTTTTATATACAGGGATGGGAAAATTATAAACTGATGGACTAATGCAAATCTAGACCATGAAATGGAACTCTCATTAATTTATATGTAAGATTTTTCACAGTGAACCATTTATACATATCGGGTAAAATGCTGTGTATAATTATCACTTTAGAAAAATGATTGCCAATAAATAAGTGTCCTAAATATAAAATAGCAGCAGTTTAAAACTGGAGCTTCTCCTATGCATTGCAATGAGATTGGGGTTGGACTAAATGGGTTTTTGGAGTCTCCTCCTGCCTTTTGATTTTACAGCTGTAAATATGGGATTCTGCAGGAAAAAGGGGGCTGTTTCTTTGTGACATAAATAGCCTTGCTTGGTCAGTTAAGTACCCACTTTGTATTATAAGCCAGGGAAATGGGTTCCTACAGAAAGTAAATAGCTAGAGATCCTTCTGGTCAGTTAGCACAAAGGGGCATCTCTTTCTTGCCTTGCCCTCCCCTGTCTGGAGGTGACATCAGCCAGGTGTCTGTCTGTGTGTATGAAAGCGAACAATAGCTAGGCAGTCTTGAAAGTGAGCCTGAAAAGAGAGATGGCTGACTTCCTCTCTGTAATAATTGAATGCTATGCCATTGGGGGGTTCCCCTAGAAAGCTTACTTTTATTTTTATTTAAAACATTTCCAGGGACGCGGGTGGTGCTGTGGGTTAAACCACAGAACCTAGGACTTGCCGATCGGAAGGTTGGCGGTTCGAATCCCCGCAACGGGGTGAGCTCCCGTTGCTCGGTCCCTACTCCTGCCAACCTAGCAGTTTGAAAGCACGTCAAAGTACAAGTAGATAAATAGATACCGCTCTGGCGGGAAGGTAAACGGCGTTTCCGTGTGCTGCTCTGGCTCGCCAGAAGCGGCTTAGTCATGCTGGCCACATGAAGCTGTATGCCGGGTCCCTCGGCCAATAAAGCGAGATGAGCACCGCAACCCCAGGGTCGGCCATGACTGGACCTAATGGTCAGGGGTCCCTTTACCTTTACGGCATTGGGGGGTTCCCCTAGAAAGCTTACTTTTATTTTTATTTAAAACATTTCCAGGTCACTTCTCTTGGTAATGCCCATCCAAGGGGGCTTGCAATAAAAATTTCAAAATAGCTGTTGGAAGTGCAACAGCAGAGATCATTCAATTTGTAACGTAGGGGCTGATTCTGTTATTAGTAAGCCAGCTAACCATTATTGATGTCACATTATTGCTGTCACGCTCTTCTTTTCAGAAAGTTGTGTGCTGACTGAGAAGGTATTTTTCACTTACTGTACTTTCACACATCTCAAAATTAAGACTCTGATTAGCCCAGCACAAATTTTCAGCAGAGGCACACGGAAGTGATTTGGATGTGTACAGGTGGCCAATGTCAATCTACAAACCATCTGGGCATCATCTGGCCTTATTTCATCAATCAGAACGTCATTGGGTTGGATTCTTTTTTTGGAGGGCAATTTTAATATCAATGTCAAATTTAACCCGGGGGATGCACACCCTTGCCCTATAGCCTGTTGTCGCTGGCTGACCAATCAGTGCAAAAGTCTTCTTCACTGCTTTGTGTGAGGTGATCCTTTGCTTGTAATACTCATGCCATTAGGTAATGGCATTCATTTGGTGACAAATATTTCATAGGGCTTTGCTTGGTGGAAGCAACAGCTGTTATGACTGAGCACTTGCGACATGACAAGCAACCATTCTCTTTGAAAAGTTATGGGAAATGATTTAATTTGAAGACTCCAGCTTCACTACACTATTAAAAAATAATTGCTTCCTGATGCTGCATCAAAAATCCAGATGATCTAGAAGAATATATATTCTAGTCTTCCAAGTAAATCTCTCCCAGCAATTTGTAAGGAGGTGTTTAAAAAACAAAAGCAGAAATAGTAAATGAGCAACCGAAACAATGACAATTGTTTCATTAGAATGGTGTTTCAAGCATGTTATGAAGATGGATGGGTGACTAAGAAAGAGCACCTTGAAAACACCTCATTGACACAAATACTTCTCTCTCACACTCACACTCACACTCACACATACACCCTCACACACAGGCTGTGATTCCTGAGCTTTCCCCCTTAATGTTTTTTTACAACAGCAATTGCCAAATGGACCAGGTCCATGATTTCCTGCATTGGCAAATGAAACTGCTTTCCCAGGGGACAATTGGATTGCCTTTGACTTCAGTAAACAGTTTAAATACATAAGCAAATTCACTATAGCATCTCTCTTCAGAAAGAAAGAACATGTTTTTCCCCATGAAAGATTACAATTGATGCAGGAAGGCCAGTTGACTCGTAAATTGGAATCCATGTCCCAGTCATATTTCTGGCTGGCAAAGGAAGCCATTATTGGCTCATGCAGTTGGCTGTTCAAGTGCTGCCTAGAACAGCTCCCTAAATATATGTCTTGCTCAATGAATATTAGATAAAGCTTCTGAGCTGATGAACATGCTACTTCTTTGCTGAGCAATACATGGTGGCTGCGAGTTTGCTACCAAGCTAGATTCAAGGTTCTTGTGTTAAATCACAAAACCTTACAATAACTTGGGCCTAATGTGATGTAAGAACCATTTGATTCCCTGTGCTCCACCTCAGCCAGTGAGACATTCTTTTGGTGGTCCCCCACCCGCCTGAAGTTCAGTCTGCCTTTATCTGGGACTGAGCCTTTAGTGTGGCAGGCCGTGCCCTGTGGAACTCATTGCCACAAGAGGTACAGATGTCCTTCCTGCTTTCTTCTAGCTGTCTTTTAAAAACTATACTATTTTGGAATGTGTATTTTTTATTAAAAAAACCCCAACCCAACTAGTTTTCAAAGTTGTTTTGATTCATTGTAGTGATATGTCGTTTACATTGTATACCACATGTGCTTTTTATGAATGTATATAGATAAATAGATTCTCTTCCGGCTGTTTGATAGCTGTCAACTGCTAGTATGTCTTAGGGATTACATATAAGTTTTTGAGTCCTGCTTTCTGATTCTTTTCAGGCCTGCTTAGTTAGGCCTGCATTCTTTCTCCACTGTATTTTCTACTAGTCTATTTTTATAACTTCCAAGCTAGTCTGTCAACATGTAACAGAAGTGTTACATTATGTGTGAACAATTTATATAAGCTGCGGGTGCTCAGCTTGCTTAACACTGAAGGTCACATAAGAGAATCATCAGTACCTGATGTGTTACTCTGATCATCCTCACATTTTATTAATGCATATTAACAGCTGCATGACCAAAACAGGTTTCAAAATACTTTTAATATATTTGAAAATTAATAACACGCGCAATGTATGTTGGACAATTTCCTGGACTCATCATTGCAAGTTATCACCAAATGTTTTATTTTCTTGCCAGAACCACATAAAATCTTTACAAACTCCCATAGTTTCATTTATATGAAATGCTTGATAAAAATACACATATTGGACTTGATGGTCAGATATAGGGAAGCTGTGAAGATGTTTATATCTAATTTATGTTGGTGTTTCTATGATTGGTCTCTCCCAAGTGATACAACTCATTCAGTGCAAGAGTGTCTCTGTTGGCCTGATGAGTGAAGGGAAAGGATGCAAGTTGTCATACCCTTAGTATGACCTGTCCTTTCCTCTACTTCTCCATTAAAAAGGAAGGGGAAGAAACTCTCCTTGCCCCCTAATGGGAAATTATGAATGTGCTTGGAGTTAAATTACTATATAATTCATGGTTTACTGGAGTATATAAAAGCATTTGCTCCAGAGATGAAAAGCTTTGAGCCATGGTATATTTGCTGGGAAGACGGTTGTTTCTCATTATTTATGTTATTTTGTTAACATGCTTTTAAAGAAAAAGTTTCCTTTTTAAAAACGAACTCTTGTATTTGACATCCTGTATCCACTTACCTTTGTCATTTTATATTATGCTGTTTCTGGCGTAAGTCCCTTTCTTCCTTGGGATTTCCTTCTTTTCTACTTAAAAGAATCTGGCATACTGTGGGCTCCTATCAGCATTGAACCAGGAATGGTCAGCCTTCCAGAAATCAAGATTGCATGCAAGGCAGTTAAGTCAGAGTAGCTGTATTTGAAGCCATGGGGATTAAACAAAGAAGAAAAGAGTAACTTTTATTGGCTCAGATGAACTCTGGAGCCTGAAATGGGCAATAAGAAACTGCTCCATACTTCTGAGCATTTGAGTACTGTATAGAGTTACAGATCCTGACAACTTCAGATGATTTTGTGTTGAATCTAACACAAGATTTTTCCAGTGAATTTTGGAAAATTGGATGTAGAACATGACTCATTAGAATGCTCATTTCCCCAAGATTACCCAGCACATGGAAGGAGCATAGCCAGCCATATTGTAACCTAGTCTTTGAATTTGTAATGTGTTTATTTTGTATGCACATTCTGTGCTTTGCTGCAGTTTGCATTTATAATCCCTACTAAATTGCCTCCTACTCAGGACACTATGCATTTAGAAATAGCGCACATACTTCTCCACCTAGATGTAGAGTGTGATTCTTCCCCTCTGCAACCCAACAGCAGAACCTGCACTTCAAAAGGTTAATATTCAGTTGCTTGGGCTCCTAGAGCAGCATGATATTTTGGATCAAGGTTGAATTTATAAAAAGGTTTTTGAGAGTGTTCATTTAATTAGTAAAACCAGGAGGAGGGGAAACACTTCCTCACCCATACTCAAATACAAAAAAGACACAGGCATGTGAAAGGCTCTTGCATATGTAGAATCTGGCACATACCATCTTCATACAAAATAATACTCATAAAGGAAAACATGGAACCTGTACTTGTGATGCATTTTGTTTTCAGAGGCACGTCGCTAATTCTACACATGTGCACTCTTCACACTTCATGGGAATTGCAAAATAGGTAGATACTTTATTTTCCTTATTTATTTCAATCTCATAATTATAATTTAGGGTTCTATTGTGATTTAGCTCACTTTAGGATTTACTTTTAAAATTTAGCATTTGAGGATTCTTGGGCGATATAAAAAAAATGCCCCAGATATTTCATGCCATGAGATATATTTGCTGATGCACACATAATACACATTATCAGTCATGTAGGTAATATAGTAAGTTCATATAAAGAAATAATAATCTCTCCCTGCCACATGCTAAAGCTTGGGGATATGTCTTGCTTTCCCCAAGACATGTACAGTAAAGTGACGCGCCTCAACTTTTCAATGAAATTGACCATGGCAGGCTTGTGAGAACATCAGCATTAGACATATGAATAGGGCAACCAGCCACCAACAACAGAAGGCCTTTTTGATTGATTTTAAATTAAGGTCATGGTCCCTCAGGCCACAGAAAGATTTGATTATTTCCGTCATATTTGAAGTGTGTGTTGGGTGTCTTTTCTCTATGGGCAGCATTTGGCTATTTCATAGAGCAGTGACCCCAAAATTTATCAAATGTTCAGAAAACCTAGAACAGTCACAATCCTTGTGGCAATTATATACACCTTATTTAACAATTTGCTGTAACTTCATCTAATAACTGTATATATAGTTATTGTATTTGGAAGAGTCACTCCTTTGAAATTGCTTTGATTTATAAACAGCATCAACACAAACGTATACATAGCGGAGGTGCTGGAAGATACAGTAATTATATTGTAAGGAACAGTGGACTTCTCATAGCCTTAAAAAGTACAATCACATTTATTTATGAGTCCCTATATAACTATGACCATGTGTATGTTCTTGCAACCCTGTGGTCTGAGAGCCAGTGTGGTGTAGTGGTTAAGAGCGGTAGTCACGTAATCTGGGTAACCGGGTTCGCGTCTCCGCTCCTCCACATGCAGCTGCTGGGTGACCTTGGGCCAGTCACAGTCTCTCAGCCCCACTCACCTCACAGAGTGTTTGTTGTGGGGGAGGAAGGGAAAGGAGAATGTTAGCCGCTTTGAGACTCCTTAAAGGGAGTGAAAGGCGGGATATCAAATCCAAACTCTTCTTCTTCTTCTACCCGCCTAACCCTTTTCTACTTTGCTAGTTTATAAAAGAATGTAATTCTGGAAAAAGCTTTGGATGAAAATCTTGAAATGAATAAAGCAATCAATGACACAGTGGCACAATTCAGGCCTTATACCGTACACACTACAGTAATCCTAACATAGAACTCGCTGTGGTTTGACCTCGAATCAGGCCCATGGCATGACTTCTGGTGGTTGAACAATGGTCATAATCACACCAAACCATAGATTGCTGACTGTGAACCATAGCTTGTCAATTCAGACATGTCACCAAGCCATACCTAAGCTGCTTTAGTCATATTTTTTTTCTTCTGACACTGATTATTTCAAAATGTACTGTGTGAAGATCATTCAAGTGCTTAAATGAAACAGCAAGTTGGAAGAGCAATCGTTGCCTGATTTTTATAGAATCAATGATGGAACTAAAAAAAACCCAGCTATATGTAGTTGGCAAGCTTATGTAATATTAGTAAACAAAATCAAGATTAATGTACCAAACTTTCTAAGATGGACTTTACAAAAAATATGGCCATCTTAAAATAAGTGTATATGCTAAATATATATGGTGCAAACTGATAGGCTAGGAAAGTCAGTAGTGTAGGGTTGCCATATTTCAAAAAGTAAAAAATCAGGATACCCCAGAAGTTGTTGAGCTACAAGAATTTTTGAGTTTGGGAGCTTTTTTAAGGCATTTTCGGCACGATTTAACCCCCGTTGCTGGTTTTCCAGGACATTTGCCCAATTTCAAGAAAATAATCCAGGCAATTCCAGGGCATGTTCTGGAGAATCAGGACGTATGGCAGCCCTACACTAGTGCTATAGTCCAAAAAAGCCAGAGCATTGGCAGAAACTATTATGGCAAAAACTGAAATTATTTACAAACAAGTATAGTAATGTAAATCACAATTACCTGGTGCTAATAACTAACTCTGAAGGGTAAAAAGAAAAAAAATCAAACACACTCTTCCCATGCTGCGGCACCCTCTTCTATATTCACAAATGCTTAAGACAGTCTATATAACAGATTTTAGTTTGTTACAAGAGGGCACAGAGACCACGAAGCAGAGTTTTAAAATATTTAATGAATGTCATATAAAAATATTATTTTTGATTCAATATTGGCACCCAGAATCCAAACACTGACAAGGGCTGCTGCTCCCATCTTGGGAACGTTCACACCGAGTTTGGCGATGACATATCAAGAGGCAGCCAAAACTATGCCAAAAAAGGGCACAGTGATGCCAAAGACACATTTCAGTCTGCCATCTTGATTCAAAATGGTGTCAAAATGAGGATGAAAAGCCTTGCCCCCTCCTTGGGAACGCTTGTGCCAAGCTTGGCCTTATCTCAAGAGGCATTCCAACCACAGAGACAGGAACCCACCTTCCAAAATGTTACACGGCATGAAGATATAAACTGCAATTACTAAACGTGTGCTATGTAATGGAACATAAAACCAGACATAAGAATACATTATAACTTTTCGTATCTTTCCTTATATTAGAATAGCTTGGTCTGCCACAACCCCAAATTCTTTTTCTATAATGCAGAATATTAGAGATGTCATCTTCAAATCCTTAACCTTTCAGTAGTACCTTTCTGTGCCAGAAACCCTTCAGTCTCAGGCTGTCTTAATGCAGAGCAAACTTCCCCTCTTTACTCCTCAGCTTTCCTCTCCTCTGCTATTCATATCCATCTGCAGTGCAACCCACCCTGCAGAGCAGGCCCCAATTTACAATTAACTTCTTTTCAAGACACCTCACTTCTCCCTGAAGGACGCTGCCAAATGCATGCACAATACAGACCCTTTATGCCAGGGGTCAGCAACCTTTTCCAGCCGTGGGCCGGTCCACCATTCCTCTGACCATGTGGTGGGCTGGACTATATTTTGGAAAAAATAATGAATGAATTCCTATGCCCAAGAAATAACCCAGAGATGCATTTTAAATAAAAGGACACATTCAACTCATGTAAAAACACGTTGATACCCGTACCGTCCGCGGGCCATATTGAAAGGCGATTGGGCCGCATCCGGCCCACGGGCCTTAGGTTGCCTACCCCTGCTTTATGCCTCTAGCAAAACGGATTTATGCTCCCCCCACCCCCCAAACCAGATTTGCAACCGAGAGGTCCCTAGGCTTCCCCTCTCCGTGGCCATTTTCTCCCTGCACCCTTCTCTCCCCCCAACCAGCCGCATCCCCCCCCCGCCCGCGCGCCTCTTTCCGTCTCCCTTGGGGGCTCCGCGCCAGGAAAAAACCAAGGAAAGCCGCTCCACCTTCCCCGCGCCCTCTTTCTCCTCCTCCGCCCTGAACGACCCCAAAATGCTCCTCATGTCAGGAGGACGTTTCTGTACAAGGAGGGTGGGAAGTTAAACAGCTGGCGCTTGCTTGCTTAACGCGCGTGCGGGGGGGGGGGGAGACCGGCGGCGGCGCGTGCCAAGCCCGCCTCTCGCGCTTGGAGACGGCGGGCATGCGCCGTGGATCCACGGACCCCCGCACCAATTTGGAGGCGGGCACAGCTCGGCTTCCGACTGCTCCGCCCCTCCCCTCCCTCCCTCCCGCCCCCTCTGTGTGTGTGTGTGTGTGTGTGTGTGAGGGAGACGGAGAGATACCAGGGATACTCAGACACCAGACAGCAGCAGCAGCAGCGACGACAGGGCAGGGCGCGCGTTGAAGCGGCACGTAGAGCGGCTCGCCCTCGTTGTCAGCCGGGCAGAGCCTGACAGTCTCGTTGCGAGGACGTTGTTAAAAAAGGGGGGTGGGTTTGTGGGGGGGTGGGCGAAAGAGAGAAGCCTTGGCCAGCTGCAGCTGAAACAGCGAAAAGGGAGGCTGCCGCGCGTCTTCCCAGCCTCCCACCCAGCCTGTCCGCCCGGTCCATGGAGCCCAGCTAAGGCAGCGCCGGCAGAGAGGACAGCGAGGTAACAGCCACGGGGTAAAAGCTCTCGGGTCGGCAGCAGATGGGAGACCTCGGCAGCCGAGGAACGGGCTGGAAGAGGAGCGGCGCGGGCGCCCCCTCTGCGCTCCTGCCCCGCTCAGCCCCCCCCGCGGGCGCCCTGCTTGGGAAGGGAGGGGGGAGGCTTTGGAGCTGAAGGTTAAGGAAGGGAGGGAGGAGCGAGCGCAGGGTCTCTTCTCTGGGGTGGGGTGGGGGGTGGATGCCTGTGAATCTGGCCAGCCCTCCAGGCGGGGGCCGGGGGCGGGCTGCCCTCTCCGGGTGACAGGTTGCCTGAGTCCAGGGAGGATGGGGAGGTAGGTGCTCACCATCGCCCCTCTTCAGAGGATGCTTTATGGGGAATTGTCTCTTTAATGTGGGGGGAGGGAAGAGGAAAGCTCCCTTTATATATATGTGTGTGTGTGTGGTATAATCATAAAGGTATAATTTATATATGTGGCATAATCATAAAGGGTTGCCCGAAAAAGAAAATGGGGAGGTTGTTTTCTCTGTACTGGGGACTGGTTTCCCATCCAATTTGGGTCCATAAGAGGGGAGGCTGAGGTTGTTGTGAAGCATCCATTTTGCCATCTGATGGGTTTGGCTGCACAGGAAGGAATGGATCCTTTAGAAGGGGATGCTTTAGCAATGCAGCGAGTGCTTCCCCAAGGCTCCTACTTGGCATGCTTTGCTGTGAAGTTGTATTTTGTGCTAAATCATTGAAGGGAGGCGGAGGAGGGAGTGATCCCAGCGGTGTCTTTTGACAGCATCCGCCTCAATTTGACTTTATGCAGCAGTCCCAAATTGGACCTGCAGTATTTATGTGTGCCGGGCCTTGCGAGAGTCTTTCTCCTATTCTGGGAAATGGTACAGCACAAGGGAAGATGAGAGACTCTTAAAAGGTAGCACCAAATGTGCCAGCAGCTATATGGCCTTTATTGGAACAGAGCTGTACAATAAAGATACCCATAGGCAATCTTCCCATTTATAGATGGCAATACAATGCAAAATGAGCTTCCATTCCTTATTTCCGATCACTTTGCTCCGGTGGTAAAAAAAAGTTGAGCAAATGCATTTGTGCTGGAGTATATTTGCTTCCTTCCCCCTCTCCTGCAATGTCTTTTACCCATAAATGAGTGGCTATTGTTTCGCTCGGCACTGAGGAAGGTCTGCATGTTTACTGAAATGAAATCTCATTGCATTTGCTGTTTAGGGTTAGAAATGTTGCCAAACAGCTGCTGCTTTGTGTTTCAATTGCCGAAGTCCCAGGAGTGGGTTTTGGACAGGGAGTGACATGGTGTGTAAACGTTGAAGGAAGAGGAGGACAAGGGTCAAGTGCAGATTTATGGGTGCATACATCTCCCTCTGCTAAACTTCCTAAAAACAATAATTTGGAGAGGTAGTGGTAGATCATGAGGTGAGGATTAAAACCAAACCCATGCTGCAGACTTATTAGTCAGCGATATTTTTTTAAACCTTGGATTGATACACTCAAACCCAAAACAATGGATAATATGAAATTAAACAGTTGCTTTTTTTAGTTTAATATTTGTAATCATTGCAGAGCAGTTGCTTATGTATCACTCTTAAAAAATATACTGTCTATAGTTAAAGTTATTCAGTAGGAAATAATCCCTTGGTTTTTCTTTCACCTTCGGTGCATTTGTTTGTTCTGGACAAGGTGATAGTGGTTTTATTATTTTTCTGTCTATGATTCTGGTTTGAAGTTGCATTACTTGGTTACTGGAACGTGTTTAAATATTTCAGTGAAGATTTTTCATTGACCAAGTGCTACTTTGCAGAGAACACATTGCGGATGGGAAATAAAATGCACTTTTGTCTGAATTTTAAGTCATACCCTGCTCATTTGTTTGCTATTGGGTTTGCCAGATAAATGCTAGTTTACAAGCAAGAATATGTTGAGATTCTTCCAATAAACTAATTTATTGCATTTTCCTTTTTCAGTATGTTCTTTCTCATGGAACATCTTCGGATAAGGGTGTGCTGATTAATTGAAGTTTCTGATTTTCAGTGCATTGCTGGCTTCTTTTAAATTTATTTTCAAAAAAAATGTTTGCTTGGTCCTCCTACCCTCTAGGGATATAAGCACTTTCTCTTTCCATGAGGCCAAGGATTAGTTGTTGTGAAGAAATAGTGGGTCAAATAGGTATCCTGCACATGTGATAGAAATTGTGTTTTACAGGATTGGCTGTGGAATCTTCTGGAGGAAAAGCCAATTTCTTAAGCTCCTCTTACTCCATCTAATAGCCTTAGTTTGTTACTGTAATAGTGGCCTGTGATAAATGGAAATTGCCACTAGGGGCTTCACAGAGATAGCCAAACCTACACGTTAGGTTAAAATTTTTAATATTAGAGGGAATATTTGCCAAATAAAAAAAGACGAGGCTTTGGCCTTTTATGTTTTTCTAGAATAGTAAAGCTCTGACTAAGAAATCTGAGCTGGCCCTATAACTAGAAAAACAGTTTATTGGTGGGTGTCAGTGGAGTGGGTTTGAATAGATACCCTTCTAGAATCAGATGAGGATTTTGTATATGTTTTAAAGCATTCTGCTTTTTTCCTGATCATATAAAATCATGTGGGTGAAATATGCATTTAATGTTAATTGAAATGTTGCCAATGTACACACTCACTAGATTTTCCTATTTATAGTCTAATGCAAAATTAATTAGATATAGTAGAATAGAAATTATTCTTTGACTTTGTTCAGATGTAACACCATGATTTAGCTTTTCAATAACAGGCCTTGGTGAGCCTCTGCTCACTTGCTGTCCTCTCTGCTCCCCTTTGGTGTCTAAGGAGAGGAGATTGAAGCATTCACTTTTGGTTTTGAATGCTAGGGTAACATCTCAGGAAAACTTTGGTAAATTCAAAGAAATTAGGATTAAACCACAGTTCAAATAAACCATAGTTGCCTGAGTTGAGATACAATGGAACACTATGGTTTGTTCATATGAGCAGTAGGCTTGCATTACTACTATTACTGCTGCTATTACTATTATTACTATTTGTTTACTACCCTTCATCTGACGATCCCAGGGTGGTTCACAACACAAGTATTCTTATAGTGCTAAACCATCATTACATCTGAACTGGGCAGTTAGTATTCAAAGAAAAGTTCAAAGCTTCTCACAGACTAGGTTGCCAGTGGCTAAACTATGGATGTCCTAGAGAATGGCAGGCATTTATCCTAGACGAAAAGACCTCAGGATAGTGGGCTGCAACGTTCTTCAATACAATAAAAATGGCCCTAATTAGGCCCAGCTGCCAGCCTCAGCTAAATGACATATGGGTTTGTTTATTTCAGATCTTCCTAGGTTGCAAAGTTGAAATTAGATGTAGGGTGTTTTATGTGGCAAATAATTTAACCTCAATTACTTTTACATAAATCATATGAGTGGTTGTCAAGAATGGCTAAACACACATGGTAATGCATGTTGTATTAAAAAGACACTTGGGGGAGGAGGGGCACAGCTGATTATTTAAATCAATGTGAGCTTCAGATTTCCTTATTCTTGCAATTCCTGGCCTCTGCTACCCTACTGCCTCCCAGTTTGCCTTCCTTTCTCAGAGTACAGCCTCAAGTATGCTTGCTCAGGATTAAATTCTTTCCTCAGAAGGTGCTTCTCCTAAGTAGATTTAGGACTGAAACCAGAACCTCTTCTCTTGATGTCTAGGGTGGCTCTTGGGAAGTTGTTGATCTGCAACTCCCATTTTCACCTGCCAACGTGGGCAATAGCCAAGGTTAATGGGAGCTGTAGTTCAGCAGCATCTTGAGGGCGCTGGGTTGGAAAACTCTTCTCTATAACACTTTTTTTTCCAGACCGCTGCCTTGAGGTGCATAACTTCTTCTCCACTAAAAACTCCATCCTGTCCTGCCACGTATTAGCAGCTTGGCCACTGGAAGCCAGATATTTTCTGTCTGTCCAACCCTTCTCTGACACTAGGAAAGCTCATTCTGGCACTGTCAGAGGCTTCCTTCCTTCGTTTGTTCGTTAAATTTATATTCTGCCTTTCTACCAAATGGTGCTTGAGACAGCAAGCAAATACCAAAGCAAAAAAAGATGAAGTAAAACATAAAAGGCAGGTAAATAATGCGTGAAACCAGTAAAAACCAATTACTGCATAGTTACAGCACAGTTTATTTATATATTTATAAATTTACCATCATTTGTAAATACCGTAATTGTGGAGGAGGCAGGGCTTGACAGGACTTCCTTGACATTGCTACTACTCCCATCACAAAAATCCATTTTACTACAGCATATATATAAATAAATGGTTCTGTCTTTGTCAAACAGAGGCAATCATAATAATGATGATTCCAGAAAAAAGGTGAGGGAGGAGATATGGAGTATTCCTAAAGGCCAGTCCACTTCAGAAGAGCTTTGATTCTAGAACTTCTCCATGCTAGCCTCATCCCCTCTCTCAGCTGTGGTAGACAGGGAAAAAGAAGGGTTTGCCTCTAGATATCTGTGTTAAAATCTGGTGGAGGAAGCATCTTTGGAGGGTGGTTTATTGAGTACGAATGGGATGAGCTGCTGTGTGGTTGGGGATCTATGTGTATTGCTTTCACCGAGGCCAAAAAAGGGGCCTTAAAGGGTCACTAAGGATCTTCCAGTAGACATGGTTAGGGAGTGCATGTGTATGTGACACCTATTATTCACCCACTGGGATCTTCAAACAATTGAATATTTTAAACTTTTGATTTCCGGTATTATGTTTTAATAATTGAATGACAGTATTAATGAACTTGATATAAATCAATTAATACAAATAAATTACCCATGCAACTTAGTAGGACTTCTTCTGACTAAACCAGAGGGTAATTGGGCGTGGTGTATTTGCAAGTCTATGTAGTTAAGAGCTGATATGGTTTTCCCAAATAGCAAGTGAACAAGAAGCAAAATAAGAGAATGGGCTTGTGATGGCACTAGAATTGACATGTGATTTTTGTTTTTCACCATGTTGAGCAGAAGCGGGTGAACAGGCTTGTTTTACTGTGAATGGTTTTGTCTTTGGACAAGACTTCATTGTGTCACATATTCAGAACCATCTCTGTTGAATAACAGGGTGAGTATTTTCCTCAGCGTCCCACAGAAAACTCTTCCTTGGGGTGGTAATGAAGCACTGTGAGGTCACAGAGGTGTGCCCCTAAGAGCCTTTGTGATGCTGCAGGAGATCCTGCTTTTGCTTTGTGTGGCTTCAGAGTTGAAGCAGTGCCCCACAAGGAAAGCAGTGCACTTACTGGATCATTATTTTGACAGGCTGAAGAATCTTAGAAAGCTAGAAATACCTACAAAAGGTACAGTTTTGCCATATGCAGTGATTGAATAAATATAGCCTTGACCATATTGAAAATTTAAGAGGAGAAAGTTTAGAAATCTAGTTCTAATGATCACAGTTATTATTGTTGTTATTATTATATTTTATTATTTATACCTCACCCATCTGGCTGGGTTTCCCAAGCTACTCTGGGCAGCTCCCAACAGAATTAAAAGCACAATAAAACATCAAACATTAAAAATGTCCCTAAACAGGGCTGCCTTCAGATGTCTTCTAAAAGTCAAGTTGTTTATTTCCTTGACATCTGATGGGAGGGCGTTCCACATGGTGGGCACCACTACCGAGAAGGCGCTCTGCCTGGTTCCCTGTAACCTCACTTCTCACAGGGAGGGAACCGCCAGAAGGCCCTCGGCGCTGGACTTCCGTGTCCAGGCTGAATGACGGGGGTGGAGACGCTCCTTCAGGTATACTGGGCCAAGGCCGTTTAGGGCTTTAAAGGTGAGCCCCAACACTTTGAATTGTGCTCGGAAACGTACTGGGAGCCAATGTACGTCTTTCAATGTAGGTCTCAACGGCCACTCCCAGTCACCAGTCTAGCTGCTGCATTCTGGATTAGGTACAGTTTCCGGGTCACCTTCAAAGGTAGCCCCACATAGAGCGCATTGCAGTAGTCTAAGCAGTAGTCATTAAGCAGATACTTAGCTGCATATAGGTCAGTTCCCCCCCCTCCCCTTTTAAAAATGCACTTACTGATTAGTTAAATTGCTGTGTTTGAATTTTTACTAATTGCTCTCCATTCTTTTCTATCAAATTCCTGTTTTCCCCCCTTGGAAAATGGCTTGGCATTAACAGTTCAAAGTAGCATTAAGCGAGTGTTGGTTTTATTCTTTCCCATGGATCTTGAAGAATTTGAAAACAAAGGGATGGCACCCTCTCATGGCAGTATGTCAGTGTGTACAGTAATGCTGTGATTCCGGCTTCATCAAACTTGGTGCCCCCCAGATATTTTGGACTACAGTTCCCACCAGCCCCACATGTACTGGTTGGGGCTGATAGGAGTTGTAATTCAAAACAACTGGAGGGCACTAGATCGGCAAAGGCTGCCATGATGTGCTTTCAATGGCAAAGTTCCACAGATGTCAATTGGAGAAGAATCATTCTGTTCTAGACGTCATGGCGAGGTCAACAGGCTAAATAACAATATGGATTAAAAACTGGAATGGGTAAAAGGATACGGGACATATAGAAGCCCACCATTTTTAACCTAATGTTGAAAAGTAATAGTTAGAAATATATCATAATTTAATATGCTTCATAAATCCTTGCTTCATAAATATGTTCCACCTCTTGGTTGCACTCTAATATCCTGGAATTCTCAACACTCCTACCCCGGTGAAGTATTATTTTATTTCACTTCAATGTTACAACTGAAGAAGGGGTATTTGGGGAAGGAAAGAGACCAGTCCTTGGAGAGCTTTTAAAAAATTGGCAATCTAAGGTCAGATTCAGTGCATGAAGTCCTACTGCCATGCTCAAGGTTGGATCTGCCATATTGGTAAATAATTTTCTCCCTGGGTGCAATTTGGCATCTCTTGTGACACGTCTTATAAAATTAGCCACGTGGCTGAAACAAGTGAATCAGCCTCAGTGTTCAGGCGGGAGGGAAGGCAAGACCCTTGAATTATGCAGACACTGCTGCCATTCTGCATTTGGTTATATATTGCAATAGCAATCTTCAGCCCAGCATGTGGGTGATGCTTTGGGGCATTTTGGAATTAAGCATGAGCCATCAAATTAAAGCACAGAATTCGTAGATCTGCTAAAAAGAAGAGTAAGGTGCAAATTTAATGTTAAGAGATGAAATGTATTGTAAATGCAGGCTGCATCTGATGCTTCCCTAGCTAGCCCTTGTTTGACTGCTCTGGTGTTAATGGAATGTTCTGACAGTTTAATGCCTTAACAGTTAGTACTAAGACCTTAAGGACAGAAGAGATTGGATGCTCTTAGTGGACAAGCAACATAGACTGAGATTATTACTCCTACAAGGGCAGCTTCTCCCTTCAGCCTGCTGTTTGTGATTTGAGAACGCTTTTATTTTCTTTGTTGATCTCTGTTGTGGCATTTCACCTTATGGTATTTTACTTGCTTGGGTTTTATAAATGAGGAATAGGGTTAAAAACCCAAACACTTAATTTGTTTAAGATGAGCCAAGTCGGAGAGGGAGGAAGGGGAGCTCATGCTTCTTGCTCCTGGAGCGCTGTTCTTGTTCCAGTCATAATTGCTTTGACATTGCTATACACTATTTCTTTTCTCTGCCTTTTTAAACATGGTGGCTCCCTTGACAGCTCTTTCTTAATTTAATAGAGAGCTGGAGCACTGAGGGATGTTGCAGAACTAGACCTGGTAGAGAGGTAGCATGATCTCTCTGCAAACCATACTTCTCCCTGCCATATATTCCCCACTCCCTTTCTTTTTTGGCCTTAACTGATGCTGTACACATGATGCCAACTATCATTAATGCTTACTAGGTTCCACTTAACCAGGGTTTACAAACCCACCAGATAATGGTTTGAAACTGTTTAGTATGTGTTGAAATATATAGCTGCTGGTCAGCTCACCTCTCCATCCCTCCCCATATGTGCTTCTCTACACCCACGAGTTCTCTTTTCCCTGCTACCCACACTTCTCCTCTCAACTGTCCTCCTGAATCTAAGAGCTCTGTTTTATAGTATACATAAGGGATCAAGTAGATAGTATCATAATACATACTGATGTTTGGACCTTACAGTGCTGTTTGCCTTACATTACTGTTTCAAGAACTGTTGCTCAGACCATACAGAAGGTCCCTAGATTCAGTCTCCAGCATCTTCAGGTGGAGCCAAAACCCTGGAGAGCAACTCTCAGTCAGTGCCAACGATACTAAGCTATATGGGCCAGTGGTCTGTTTCAGTAGTAGGCAGATTCCGTTGTTCTTCTTATTGGTCAGTGTAGTCCAAGCACTGAGACTGGCAGCTGCAGAGGCCTTGCTGTTGGAGATCCTTCAACCTTGGATATCAGTGATTGGATTTGGGCCCTTAAATATGCAAAGCACGTGAACTAAACAGTGACCCCCATCATCTCATGTAATTCAGAGAGTTGTCGGCACAGACAGTGTCCTGGTGCCAAAGAAGCTGGCACTTGAAGACCACTGGTACCTCACCATATATTTATGGGTCAGAAGAGAACACCTAAAGAGATTTACATGCATTCACACTCCTGCTCTGCCTTTCCTGAGACAAAGAAATGGCCAGTCTCTGGGTTGGAAATGTTAGTAATATTGATGCAACTGCACAGCAGTTTAATATGAATTATTCAGTAGTGTGAACCTAGTCATTCAGCTGCTTGCATGTTTCTATTCCTCCATCCCTTCAGAGCTCTTTTTTGTGTGAAGGGCTGTTCTTAATGCCAACAGAAACTGGCCATAGTAAACAAGGGCAGATTTTTGGTCCATATCCAGGAATTTGATTTCATTGCATCCATTTAGAAATAAAGCATGTCAGCAACTGAATAACCCTCGATAAAACTGATAATTTGTATTCACAGTTCCACCACACCTTGTGTTGGCGTTTGAAGGAAATAAAAAGTAGCCAGCTGTTTATAAAACAATGTGGGTTTTTTGCCTTTTTGGATTCAAACATGCCCTGCATGTTACTTGGCTATTTCAGCGCTAACATTTAAAAGGAGGTAAATGATGCAACTGTGTGTTAGAGGGGAAGGAGATAACTTATGAGTGGTAGAAAGATGTAAGAGGGGAAAGAGGCAACTGGAAGAACTGATGTAGTTGCAGAAATATGCAGCGTAAGAACAGTACTGAAAAAGGACAGACAGCACCACAATAAAGTGACATGGACAATATATGTTTTGATGTGGGAATGCCATAAAGTTTTTATTGCTGCTTGATTGTTCCCTCATTAGTAAAGTCCTCCCACAGTGTAATGCTGTCCCACGCTGGTGGCAATAAATGTTATTTAGTACCTATGGTCATATAAAGCATTTGTTCTGTTGCTCTAGAAAAATATCTGTGGGGTGTTGCTGTTGGAAACCTATTGTGATGTGTGTGTAGACGTTAGGAACAACATCACATGCTTTAATTTACAGATTTAAAATCTGTGCCTAATTGTTATCCTACGGCAATGGTTTCCTTGCCCTTTCAGTTTCTTTGCATATGTTAAAAACATTCTCTGTATAATGTTTTTGTGTGCTATTTCTACAGTTTACCAACAAGCCTTGCATTGTGCTTCATTTTCAAATTATGTGCTGGATATTTGTAAGTCTGCTTTTAGTCTGTGTAGAATGCAAGCAGAATATACTATTAACTGCATGGCTGCAGAAAGCCACTGCAGAACTGATCCCTGATCATTGAAAGCCTTGTCTCTAATCTGCCTGTTCAAGGCCATTTCTCCTGAGTGTGTGTGTGTTCTTGAAACCTTGGGCACTTCCTGACTGTCACTATTTTCAGTTGGGATTTAGTTATATGCCAGCATATTCAGGCTGTTCTTGAAGGTCTTGTGATACAACCCACTTTCCCCAAAGATGTGACTTTTTGTGACAAAGGAAGTGACTGGAAAATGTTTGATGCAACGTCACCTAATCTATCTAAAAATAAACCAGGATTCATGCTCAATAAACAGGTTATCTGTTTGTCAAGAAAGCATAAGCATGGAAGGTAAAATTGCAGAGAATATTCTGTATGTTTAGGCCTTCTTGAGAGGTCAAAGGTGTTTTTTTAAAAAAAGAATAGAATAAAAAAAGAATATTTAATTTTTTAAAAAAACAACTGTTTTACTTGGCACTTTTACTCTGCAGAAACAATTACACAATATTCATATCGTGAGTGTTTTTAAATCTCTCAATTGGCTTTTCATATTAGACTTTTTCGTACAAAAGTCTTTAGCAAAAGCACACTTAAGCAGCTGAAGAAGGCTGTTGATTGCACCATAACAAAGTATACTAAGCAACACATTTCTCTTTAAAGCTGTTAATACTTTGTCTTAGGTCCATTAACTTCAGTAGTCTACTCTGAGTAAAACTTGGCAGAATATAATAAGTTATTTGAACTGGTGGGCTATTCATAGCCGTGCCTTTAATGAAGTTTATGCATGAAACAACAGTACACGTGATGCTTTTCAGACCAAGAGAGTATGCAGAAAGATTCTCCCTATGACTGATGTAGCAGCACAGAACACAATTGATCTGGATCAAGGCTTAAGCATATGTTATTTAGTTATGTTATTTACAGTAACTCCTGTAGTCTCAAAACATGGTGTGATTCGAGGCAAAAAGTTTGCAAGCTATGCTATATTGCTCATGTCTGTTGTTTCATCTGTAGCTAAATCATAGAAAACAAATTCAACAGCAGATTCTGAGTTTTCAGGGTTTCAGAGAAGAGTCCTTTTCTCAGTTTATCTGGGAGTGAATGTGGGTGCCTATGGATACACACATGTACTCTGTCACTGAGTGTAAGTGACAATTGCAATAAGAAATTGTCACCAGAGTTTATGGCTGTTTGAGTGTGATAACTGTCTAACCCAGGGATGGGGAACCTGTTGTCCTCTGTGTGTAAGTGGAATCTCAATTCCCATCAGCCCCACCCAGTATGGCCAATGGGCAGGGATGATGAGAGTGGCAGTCAAGCAAAATCTGGAGGGCCATGGGTTACCCATCCCTGATCAAATCATTCATCTATGTATATGCACTGCATATAATGTCTTAGGGATCAGTCCTGATGCTTCCAACAGTGGAGGACCAATTGAAGAATATGGACAAGAACAGATAATTCAGCTATCTAATGGGGCATCTAAATAATTGAAATGAATGCTCTTGTGGACATAAATTGCATGCTTACATCCCTCTTATCTGTCTCTAATAGGCCTTTAGGTTAATACTCCATTGAAGAGAATGCACCTGTGCAATGAATGAGATTTAATTTATAGAGGCATTATTACAGTATTCTTAATGTATTATTTTGCGTAACAAATATAGGGGAAGTGGGGTTTGAGATATACCTCACCTTAAGGTAGATCCAGGATATAACAACCAAAGGAGAGAAACGATAGCCTATTGAATGATTTGTGGGCGAATTGCAGTAGAATCACTAGGGGAGATTTGAAAATGCTGCCTCAGAAACAAGGACTTGAATGTAATTGACTGGTAAGGAAGAGTGCAGGGGACATTCAGAGGTTTGCCACGTGATAGGGACAATGAGGTGTTGGCAGTATTTTATTGTGATTGTATTTAAAGCCAGTTAATGTTTTGAGAAATTGTAGCTGAAGCCTTAACACTGTACTAAAGTTCTTAATGCGTTAGAAATCTAAAGCCCTGCCACAGCTAAAGGAAGGCCATTGAAAGACACTTGAAAGATATCATGTATGAATATGCAGAGAAACCAAATTCCCTTCTGAAAACAAGACCTAACCTTTTCAAATAGCAAAGCTGAAGAACTCTTGTACATTGATAAACACTTAATGAATTGCTAGGGCCTGATACCATGTTCTCACGAACTATAAAATAAGTTGTGTATATAACAGCTGAATTACATGTTCTGATCTATATACCCTCTATATAATAGTTTATATGCAAGAAAAAATTTCTGTGTAAGAAAGGTAACAAATGCAGTATCAATCTTTCAAAATGTTTTGTGCCTGTGAATGTGTGCAAGGCAAATAAGCAGCCTTTCTAAGTTCTAGTTCTTAGAAAACACAGATAAAATATGACACATTACTCAGTTTTCTAATTCAAACAGGTGGCCATATTCGTAAATAAAACCCTTCAAGAAGCTTAATCTAAATGGTGATGTCCTTGGATTCTAAAAACCCTTCTCACTGAGTGTTTCATTGACTGAAGGTCCTTGAATAAAAGCTGATGTCCTTTTCTGAAAGTCAACAATGGATTATAAGGCGGGGGTAACTCTCACTGTGAAGAGAGGCGAGAAGAAGGGTGATCCAAGGATTTATACCAGGATGATGATGTTGTTTTTTATAGCCATACAAAAAGATCAAGAACAAATAGTAACCAGTGATATTCAGTATACAGTGGTGCCCCGCAAGACGAATGCCTCACAAGACGGAAAACCCGCTAGACGAAAGGGTTTTCCGTTTTTCAATGCGCTTCGCAGGACGAATTTCCCTATGGGCTTGCTTTGCAAGACGAAAATGTCTTGCGATTCCTGGGGGTTTTTTTCCGCTCCCCACCCCCTTTTTCTAAGGCACTAAGCTGCTAATAGCCTTTTAGCAGCTAATCCGCTAATCCCTTAAGCCTTTAATAGCCGCTAATAGCCGCTAAACCGCTAATAGCGCTAATCCGCTAATGGGCTTGCTTTGCAAGACGAAAAAACCGCTAGACGCACGGAACGGATTCTTTCCGTCTTGCGAGGCACCACTGTATTCACAAAACACATTATTTAAGAGTTACAGAAGGTTCTTGTGATAATGTTTGAAGAATGCACTTTGGCAAGAGCAAAATGTCTTCAGTTTAATTGAAAATAGATGCTGGATTTACTGTTATTCAAGGAAGATCAAAATTTTGGTGCTGCTTCCACACACACACACACAACCAATATATTCAACTTAAAGGAACTTGCTAGGTAAATTTTTGTTTGGCAAAATGCTTATAGAACCATAGTCCTCTTACAAAATAGTCTGTATCAGTCTGTAACCTCAAAATATGCCCATAATGAAAAAGCATTATTGGTTGCTGTATGTATCATGGTGGTAGGGAATAAGAACTTGTTGTGGAAATGATAAATTACACTTTCTGGAGTGTATCATCTTGAATAACTATTGGCTAAGGGATAATTTTCAGTGGTATCTGAATGCATTCCATCCCACCCCACAGCAAGCCACTCAGAATGCATAGCTGTATTTGGGTATATTTAGCATTTAAAGCAATAGCGTCTTGAAGAAACTGATGCACTTGCCGCTGAACAAACTGTTGCATTGGCAGAGAATGAATTGTGCCTGGTTGAATTATAATGATGCAATTGTAATCAGAGCCCATACCTGCAGGGAACCCCAGATGTTCACCCACACCCCCCGTTTTAAAGTAAGTATCTAGCCCTCCATAAATGAAAGCTATGAAACAAAAAGTATAGGCAACCTTCAAATTGATTTCTTTAAGATGAGCCAGCCTGGCTGCTCACACGTTTCAGTATTTTTAGCTAATGAGTGAAATCAGAGCTATGATTGATGAGTGAGTTGTTTGGAATTCCTGGGGTGTTTCTCCCTCCCCTTTAGTGTACTTTCCTTTCCTGCTTCTTTCTGATTCTAGCAACCAGGACACATCTTTCCTGTGGTTGGTCTTTCTAAGATCAGGTATTCCCTAGAAGTTATTTTCTCCAAATGCTACTGCGCAATAGGTGAAGGTGGGTGTTAAAGAATGTATCCCAACCTCCACATGGCAAATGCAAAATGTGAAAACTTTGCAAAGAGGCTTAGGCATGTCTCCTGCTGTGTAGTGTTGAAGTCTAGGCACTCATTAAGAATTCAATGTATAGTTAACCTATAAATACATTGTTATACATTTTTAATCAGACTAAATCTCTTCCTGTTTAATGGAGCTTACTCTTAGGTAAGTGTTTGCAGGAGTCCAGATACGGCTTTCCTTTGAGGAAGGAGTAAGACAGAATTTATAGGGAGCCCACCAGGCTTAAGCTTATTTTGGGAAGCGGGGGGCAGGTTTTTACTGAGTAACTCGGTAAAGTATTGACTATGCTTTTCCTTGCTATTTTTACTTGCAAAGGAAAATTAGTAAATACAATATTTAAATTAAAGACCCTCTGCTTTCCACCATCACTCTCCTGCAGTGGCTACAGGCCTTAGAGAATTCATTTTAGCAATCATATGATAGTAAGCTCAGCTGAACATATGGCATAACTTGGAGACATCTAGAGACAAAGCAGGATCTTAAAAACAGCAGCTTGAGGTATTGGTGTATATATTTTAAAGCAGAATGCTGTCAAGCCTGTACTTCAAGTCAACATGTCTAGGACAGGGATGTAACAGAGGAGTTTGGTACACAATGAGCACTGACAATCAAATATTTGTTTGGTTCCTTATGAAATCACCTTAAGTAGATTTGATTGAAACACATCTAAATAAAGACATAATCCTTAGAAGATTAGTTTCTCTCTTCGGCAAGCAGGTGAACAGCAGTCAAAATTTGTACTTCAGGCAGCCAGTTCTGTCACTTACAAATGGTTGTTTCGTTGTTGTTGCTGCTGCTTTATGTCATCTGCCTTGAGATGCAAATCATGTAGTTTTGAGATTCATATACAGTATGGCAGGGGTGAGGAAACCTTGCAAAAACTTGTATCATTCCTGACCAATGGCCATATTGAGGGGGGCTGTTGAAGTCCAACAGCACCAAGAGGCATTCCATCCTTCTGTGTATAGGATGCAAAGTTCAAATGACTTTTTGCAAGCAATAGGATTGCAACTTACCCTGCCTTTGTTTTAATTGGCTGCCAACTGTGCAAAGAGTCCATAACCTGGTAAAGAGGCTCATTGGTACAGAAGACTGCAAGGTAACTGCCTAGAACAGAGCTTTCCAAACTGTGTTGGGACACGTTAGTGTATCAGCTGCAGTATGTAGGTGTGTCACGTGAACACTCTCTGTGCTCCTTCTGGGGCTGGAAAGGGGCTAGTTTAACCTTCAGTTTGCTAGTAAAACTGAATTGCTGAATTACTGTGCCGCGAAATGGTGCCCGTCTAAAAAGAGTGCCACCAACATGAAGAGTTTGGAAAGCTCTGGCCTAGAATATGGAGGCATGTATTCCCACCTGCTCTTTCAGCTTAGACTTACTGTGGTTCCAGTAATCAGTCTTTATGAATTCTTCCATTTTGTCAGCTCTCCAGTTGAAACCATAAGTATGATTACATCCAATCAGATTTATTGTACTAGCCATTGGCCATGGCAAATCTGAATCGAAAATAAATACCAGCAAAAGGGGTGTCACGCCACAAATAATGGTCTCTATTTAGATCTCTGTGTCTCCCTCACAGTTCATGGCTATATTGTCCAGGGTCGTCTTTCTGATCTTTTTAAATTCTCCATTAACAAAAAACCTGAGGCTCTTTTACTTGGTATTATGCCAGGAGAATTTTTTTTTTTAAGTTTCTTTATGAGTCACTGAATTGTTTAGGACCTTCTCTGCCAGGGAGAGATATCTTTCCTGTACAGATGGTAAGGTGAGAAATTGCCTACTGGGTCCTATGTATAGTGGGCAATATAGTAATAGTGCAAGATGTCTTTCACCTGCAGTTGCCCACGTATAAAGAGTCTGTCTTTGTACTGTACTCTGTTATATCTTCCGTCTGGGATGGTGGGCATAGCTTGAAAATGCAGCTCAGTAAAAGTGAATCCAAGTGAGGCCGGCTGGATATTCGACAGGTAACTGGCTCTAAAATGGACCATTTTTAGAAGGGGGAACAAAGGAGAGCATTTAGAGTATGATTACATAATGTTTAAAATAATTGGAAAAGGTGGATACATCACATCACTTTTCCATACTGTTATAATCTTAAGTATTAGACAGTGCTAACTTCAACAAAATAAAGCTAAGCTTTATGACACTGCTAAGACGGCACATATGTGATAATCTGTGGGAGACTGCCTAAAATTTGTCCAGAAGATTCAAGGGACTGAGGAAGCACAGTTTATTAAAAGCATTTGTTGAAACAGGCACAAATCTGTCTTTGATAAGAGCACTTAGTGCTCATGATGTGAATAATTATGTGGGACAAGGTAAAAGATCATCTGGTTAATGTTTTTCATATCTGATCTGTCCTTGTTTATGTACGTAGGCAACCTTGTGCTACAAGCAAAGGAAAACGAGTTAAAAGCTGAGCATGTTTATCAATTAGGGTCCTGCTTCTCTTTTTAATTTCTGAATTAAAGGATGGCATTAAAAATGCCATTGTATGTTGTGGTGTATGTGAAATAGGCTAGAATTTACTATTCAGAGCAATTTCAAAGAGGTATGAAACTGACAGTGGATATAAGAGAGGACAAAAATGCAAAACAATGGATCATCCTTGCCCACATAAAACAAACATAGGCCATGGAGTTATACTCCACTTTGTGGAGTATTGTGCTATCAGAGGCTTGACTATTTGCTATGAAAATTGCCATTTCAGGGTGTAAGAAATGCCGCCCCCCAATACACATTTCAGTTCCTTCAGGTGTATTTTGTCTGTTTTGCAGCAGTCCTTGAGTCCTTGTTATCCAGTCTTCTACTTGTGGGAGGCCGCTTAATTCTTTGCATCACTAAAATTCCCCAATCTAAATAATACCTCAATCTTCATAACACTGCTATTTATTTTGTTGTGGGAAATGTGCAAGCAGCTATACATTTTCCTCAGCAGAACACATAGCGTCAGGGGCTTTGTGGATAAAAATAAATAAATACAGATTTGTGTGTGTTTGACTTCTTGTTGACGCTTTTACTGTTAAATTGCTTCTGGATGCTTCATGAGAAGTACTTCATAAATAAAAATAAATTAAACAAATAATATATGTTCGAGGCAACAGTGTGTCTAGATTGCGATTATCCATGCTTTTGGAATCAAGCCACAATGTTTTTCAAGAGTCTGGCAAGTGGAGATTTCCTCTGGTCTCAGAGAATTCAGAAAGCTATGCAGTCAATTCTAGGGAGAATTCACCACATAATAGCTGTGAGAATCAACTACAAATGTTAACTGAGAATTCCTATTCCTAATGAATGACCTCACCTCAACTTAGAGATGGAAATAACATCTCAGTTTTGCATTTGTTTACCCTTTTGGGCGGGCAATGCAGATAGACGCTGTGATAAAAATATCTATTTAAGAAGTTTGCTGGAAGAGAGAGGTCTTCAATGGGCACCAAAAAGAAAATATTGATGTTGCCTGCCTGATAATGTATATAAAGGGAGTTCCAAAGGGTACGTGCCACCATACAAGTTGTCTGATTCATATGTTGTATGGAGAAGACTTCCTGATGATGATGCCCTTTCCTGCAGAGCCCAGTGATCAACTGGGTATATACAGTGTGGGTTAAGATAACCTTTTAGGTCATGCGAACTATTGTTAAAATATATATATGGGGGGAATCAACTGATGGTGAGTTGAGACCCACACAGTGCTGTGAAAATAGTAGATCACTTTGTTTCCCTGGTGGAGCACTTGACGGTAGTAACTGGACAGGTGAGCAAGAAAAGAAGGGCAAGAATTGCATATCAGTGTTGGATTCACTGCTCCGCTAGAGACAAATATAAAAGATGTGACAGGAGGTTCAATATTGTGACTTTCCTTTTTTATATTGAAATGTGTATTAAATTGCCCATCAGCTATATAATTGAAACAAGGTTATGGCTGGAATAAATGCTCTGTATTATATGTATTATGAAACAGACAGAATGGGAAGATGCTGAACATCCTTTAATGTCAAAGTGCTTTTATGGCTTTTCCAACAGAGCTTGAACTCCAAATTTGCTGGTCCTCTATATAGGAAACAAGAGCATTTCTGCATCCAGTGCCAGAATAAAATAAAAGTTTGGCATTTAGGCTTTTGGCACTGAAGAAAGAACTCTCTATTGCCTTAATTTCAGCTTATTGTGCATTTTAATAGCATTGCACTTCAGTGTAGATCACTGTGATGTATGTGTGCTGATTGCACAGATGTATTTGTCTTTGTTTACATGTGCTAGGAAGCCCTGACTGGCAACAACATTCAAAATAAATATATATAAACTAACACATGGTGGCTGTCTCAATATGCAGTGTGCATGCTGTTTCCTGTGGAAGATCTGTCATGCCTTCCATGAGAATGGAACTGAAGAGTATTAGGTATTCATGGAGAAATTGGTGTTTGCTGCTACTCACTGAATTCCCACCTTTCCCCCTGACATTTTAAAAAATAAACAGCTGTGTGGCAGAAATCCACCAGGTGCTTATTTTGCCAGCACTGCATCTCTGTTATAGGAAAAAAGATTCATGCTGAAGTTTTGTCTTGTCAGACAACTGCTAAAGGCATGAGGCCTTTCAGGAAAACAGCATAGCAACACTAAATCTGCCATATCAAAGGCTTCCAGTATATAGCCCTGGTTTTGTTTTCACTGATATAAAATTTAATTTAATTTTACAGCAAAAGAAATGTAAGGGGTGAAGAGGGCATGCATTATTTAGTTTATCAAGTGATTTAAAATAACCAAAGGCAAAAATTTTACCAAAAAGGAAGCATATATATATATGGGGTGTGTGTACTGTGCTTGTTTCTTTGTACATTTGAGTTAACATTTATCACAGTTGGTCTCTGTTCTGTGGCATTAAAAAAAAACTCCCTCTGTGCACACTTACTCCTTTTTTCAGCTGGTACTTAAAGCCAGGAAGTAATTAACTCTAGATTACAGTAATATGACTTCTGTAAACTAGTGTTCTTGTGACAGGAACATCCTAGTAATTGCAGGGCAATTGGTAGTCTTCTCTTGCAGCAGTGACGGGTCCAACCCTGTGAAATGCTCAGTACCTGTTCTTCCTACTGACGTTAATGAAGGCTGAGGGCTTCTAATGATTCACAGAATCGGGCTTCATGGTAATTGTAGAAAATTGCTGCTATTCCATTAGTTGCCTCTTGCTACAAAAAGGGGCAAGAGAAGATGAGAGAAGGCACATCTTGCCAGAATTTGTGGTAGCGTGGATTCGCATTTTATTAGCAATAGGAAATTCTGACACCATGCCATTGGAAGGAGCACAGGAAACCCATTCACCATCTTCTTCATCACCCATCCCCACTCTACTGTCAGGCGTTCTGACTATAGAAAAGCGCTGCATTTTTATGGGCATATTGCCTTCAGCAATATGTTGTTTTTCTTTCAGTTGCTCAGCACCCTTTCGAGTACCCTACTTATGCCACTGAGCACCACAAGAAGTATTGGTATTGCAACTAATCACCTACAGAGCTGAATGCTGATAAGTATTAAAAGAATTGGAATTTACTACCAATATTGGTAACAATGGCGTAATGAGAAAACAGAAGCACATGGTGTTACTGCAGCAGAAGTGGTCAAATCATGTAGCAAAGGAAAACCCATTTCATATGAAATGGGAATTATTGCAGTCCCTTCATCAGATGATGCCCAAGCCTTATTCAAGTTGTGTTGCAGTGGAAAGAATATAAACCTTGGACTGTGCCTTGAAGCTCGCTGGGTGACCCTTAGCCATCACCCAATACTCATCCTAGCCTACCTCAGGGTTTTATAATGATAAATGAGGGGGGAACCTTGTTATACAACCTTGAATAGGGAATGGAAGGATTCTCCTGTTTCTGGTTTCTGTCAGTTTTGCATGTGCTCATTTGTAAGTATGTTCAGTCTCATTTCCATACCAATTTGTGGATATTTATGAACTGCATGAAATGATCACATTGTTTTCTATGTTTTTCACAAAATGCACATTTTAATTTGGATTTAGGTACACTTCAGCAGAAAGCTGTGCTGCAAAATTAAAAGAAGTCTAAAAAAACTGAAACATAACTGCGTTCTGATTTATGAGCCTAGGAATTGCAAATCAGGTTTGTTTGCTCTAAAATGCAGACATGACAAAATCCTTGAGTAACCTTGAAGACTTGTGTGTGTGTACATTTAATTTCCTTAGGTCAATAACAGTTTCTTCAACATCCATATTTGCATATACAGTATGGTCTCATCTTAGAATTCGATTCCAAGAGTTCCGCATATGCGCAAAAACATATATACTCAAACCCTTGGAATTGCCCCTGCGCAAACATCCTGGGCCTTCTGTGATCTCACAGGAACACCCCACAACTGGCTTTTCCCTGCTCAAAAAGAGCTTTTAAGCTCTCTGCCTTGCTTGGGGAGCAAGGCCCTCTCTGCACGCCAGCTTTGAAGGCCATGGGAGGATTTCACAGAGCTATTCCAGTTCCTATGGAGAGAGCCAGTGTGGTGTAGTGGTTGAGAGCAGTAGACTCCTAATCTGGGGAACCGGATTCGCATCTCTGCTCCTCCACATGCAGCTGCTGGGTGACCTTGGGCCAGTCACACTTCTTTGAAGTCTCTCAGCCCCACTCACCTCACAGTGTTTGTTGTGCGGGAGGAAGGGAAAGGAGAATGTTAGCCGCTTTGAGACTCCTTAAAGGGAGTGAAAGGCGGGATATCAAATCCAAGCTCTTCTTCTTCTTCTATGAGATCTCATCCCAGACCTGATACGCTGAGAGAGCCTTGCTTCCCAAGGCAGAGAGTTTAAAAGCTCTTTTTTCACCAGAAAAATCCAGTACAAAATAGCTTTTAAGCTTTCTGCCTTCCTGCATTTCAGATTTCAACTAATGGCCTTTAGATGTGTATGATTGAAATTATGCTAGTTGAATCAGTGTTGGATATGATTGTAATGTACCAGCAATAATTTGTGTACATGCTAGTATTGCACAGCATAGAAAGAAGAACTGATTAAAAAGTAACCATACCAGTACTACTCTGAGATAATGGGAGTTTGAAGATAGAAAAGTATTTAGTATGTATCGGAGTTTTACCAATCCGAATGGAGTGGGGGGAATGCATGGCTGTATCTGAGGTATTTTTAACATTGTGTTTGTTTCAGAACAGGATTCATGGATATTTATTACTCATAAAATTAGTAATCTCCTATGATGTGGGTTGAGCGTGAGGTGGAAATGATGCATTACTGTAATGCTAAGTTTTGGGGTAGACATCCAATTTGGCCTTCAAGCTTTCTCTGAATGGGAACATTATTTATTTATTTTTAAAATAAAAACGTCTTTGCCATTTACAAACCAGAGTAGGTTGGGTTTCCCCCCCCCCCCTTCATTCAAACCATTTTTTGGAAATACACTGAGAGCAGTTGAAAAGGGTATTTAATCTGCCCTACTTTTTCTTCTCAGCAGATCATAATTACTGATAGAGACATCTTGAAAGAGCTGTGTTTTTGAAATAAACTATCCCCTCAAGCTTCATAATGAGCATTATATAGAAATGACCTTTCCCTTGACAGTGTTCAGCGTACACATTTTTACACTCTAATAGTATCTCTCAACAAACTTTATTATCTGAATTGGGTGGATCCATGAGTTGTTTTTGGTTTAAAACTACAGCACTTTCCTACTTTGCTTTTTACTTCATTTTCAGGGAGAGTTGGTGATATGGCCCAGAAGGGCTTTGGTTCAATGATGATGAATTAGAACGGTTCATTTAATGCAGCAGCCTCATATAGGAAAAATAAAATTGTGGTTTGAAGTTGTGCAGTTTTCGTATTACGTACAAACTGTAGTAGAAGTATAGTACCTTCATTATACACCTTTAAGTGGTTGATTTGATTGACATCCTATACCCTTTTAGAATGTGGCTTTTTTTGAGGGGGTTGTTATTGGGTTGTTGTTTTTATTTTGATTATATATTTTGTGGTTTTATATTCTGATTTTGTTCTGTGAACCACCCTGAGACCTCCGGGTATATGGCGGTATATAAATAATAATAATAATAATAATAATAATAATAATAATGCATTTTCATCAGTGAACACACGTACACACACATGGAGAAACAGTAGTGCTAAAATATAAGATTTCAGAGATTTATAGAGCTGTTACTTCTCTCAAAGTATGGTTGCGTTTTCCCAGGTCTGAGGTTAACATAGACTCAGAGAACCACATTTGGCCCCTACACCCCTGAATTGGCTCCAAAGGTGTCAGTCCACTCATGGAAGCGTGGAAGATCATCTTTAAAGTAACCCTACAACTCGCATGTATATAACTTGGCACAGTTGGGGTTTTTTTTCATGCCACTACACTGTTGTTGATGTAGTTGTGATACAGTGACTAACTAAAGTGAAGGCATTCAATTTTAAAAGTAAAATGCCTGGCTTCTGTCTTCACCTGCTGTGATTTGGATCAAAGGGAGATGTAACCAGGGTGGCAGATTTATATGTGTGCATGAGTGCACACACAAATAAGTGCTTATAAGCTTAACCACATACAGGTAAGTACACATATAGCTTTTTAAGAATAAAAGTAGCATTCAAGGCTGTATGTATCCTCACAGAAGTCCTGTGACATTTCAAAAACATGTTATTTCTTTCTCATGCTGATGTCCAGTTCTGCTGCGAGCATCTCCTTGATTCTTTTTAAAAGAACAAATATCCTTGCCTATTTAACAGCCCTCCCCCCCCCCCCAATCTTCATTGCAAGGCTACCCTCCTTCTTCATTATGTTTGCATCAGCCAGTGTCTCTACAGCAGTAAGTAGAGGTTGCTCCACCAAAATAATCTCTGCAGAAAATGCCTGCCAGTCATGCACGCTCGCTCTCCTGCCCAGCTGGTGCTGACAACATGAACATTCCTTGGGACAAATCCAGTACTTGAAGAAGAGAAGCAAGAACAGCACCAGGCCAGGAACTTCGTTCTTGTGGTTCATCCACAAGTCCTCCCTTAAGCCCAGTACAGCCACAGATCCACTTTTGCCTAAGCGTGGGAGCCACAACAAAGGGGAATTTCTGTCTTTTGAGAGTTTGGCATTCTAGCTCAGTCACCTGCATGCAACAGAACTGCAGCAGTTTGCCCCAAATGAGAAATTACTGTATTTTTTGCTCTATAAGACTCACTTTTTCCCTCCTAAAAAGTAAGGGGAAATGTATTTGTGTCTTATGAAGCGAATGCAGGCTGCGCAGCTGTCCCAGAAGCCAGAACAGCAAGAGGGATTGCTGCTTTCACTGCCCAGCGATCCCTCTTGCTGTTCTGGCTTCTGAGATTCAGAATATTTTTTTTCCTGTTTTCCTCCTCCAAAAACTAGGCGCGTCTTGTGGTCTGGTGCGTCTTATAGAGCGAAAAATACGGGTATATGTGTGGATATGTGTGCTTTCATTTGTAGGACATGGGTGCTTTGTTGGAGAATCATTGGCGGGATTTCTAATGTCATTATATCAAAACCAGAGTGCTGCAGATTACTGCACTACAGCCTTGAATACTGAAATTTTGCACGTGACAGCTTCAAGGAGAAAAAGCGAATGAAATCTTCAGCTTACAGTACACGGGGGGGGGGGGGGGACTGTACTCAGTAGGTCACTACTTTCTTAAGGATAGTTTCTCCTTCAGGTCCCCCAAATATCAGAAGCCTGGTCCACAGTAACTCATAGAATCATAAAGTTGGGAGGGAACCAGAGGATCATCTAGTCCAACCCCCTGCAACACTCCTGTTGAGATACAACAGGTACTTTCCAGAAACAAAAACATACTCGTTTCAATTAGCTTTTCCAGCTTTGGTGCTTGTCTTGTATTGTTTTTAAATCTGGGTTATTTTTGTACAGTTCTAAAACTTTTTAATTGTTCTATGATATTTTTATGTCAGCACCTACATAACATGTGATTCATAAATTTATTACTAATCTTAATAATAAAAATGAAATGGAAAGTTAAATTGTTTTATTAGCAGCTCCAGCTATTGGATGGCTCAGAACTATGGGTCTCCACAACAGCTATTTTCTATCACATTCACCACAGTTAGATTATACAGCCTTGCAGATGAAATTCATTTCAATCGAAGACATATTATGCTTCCCAGTATTGGTGATGGCTAAGGGTCACCCAGCGAGCTTCAAGGCACAGTCCAAGGTTTATATTCTTTCCACTGCAACAGAACTTGAATAAGGTTTGAGTACTATCTGATGAAGGGACTGCAATAATTCCCATTTCATATGAAATGGGTTTTCCTTTGCTACATGATTTGACCACTTCTGCTGCACAGGAATGCACACAGTTAATTCTGTCACAATATTTTGATCTTTGGCTGATGTTTTCTTCTGGGACAGTGCTATGGATTTGACATTGCCCATCAGATGTGTGTGACCATGAAGTAGCCATTACGTTTTATGTAAGCATCTACTAAAATCCAATTTTAAAATCCGCTGGCTTTTGACAATGGTAGTTCATAGATTTGGACTGAAAGAAAAGCAAATATTTAGCCGCCAGACTTTAGTGGAAAAATCTGTTTCCTTGTTATTATTATTATCATCATGCATTTTAAATGGCTTTCTTTTATCTAAAATGTATCGGTTACTAGGGAAATAAAATTCAAGAGTTACTTGTAAAAAAAACCCAACCACCCCTCTTTATTTGTTTTTAGTGGCTGTGTTCTTAGAATAGCTCATTTTTCTTTGTTTTGCTGGTGAGTATAAAGCACATGAAAAATGAAACTAAATCCATCAACAGAGGGACTTTAATTGCAAGCAGTATAATTTGTTTAATACATTTTTTTCCCAAAGGAGACTAAGACAACTTCCATTTTAAAAATACTTCTAATACTAGCATAATCCTATGTATGCCCTGAGAACTTATTCCCAAAGTAATAATCGCAACAGGACTCTCACTGGGACATCTTTTCATGAAAGGCATTTACTATGGTGCCAGAAATGTGAGATCTCTTGCACTGAAGAGGATGAGTTGGAAGATGTAGCCTTGTGGATTTTATGTCTTTACTGTGCCAGTAAATAGGTGACATCTTGTTTTGCTTGCCGGTGGATTTATGGCATTTTATTATACTTTATTGTCTATTTTCTCAATGGCAGGTTCCAAGTCTCAAGTTATGCTTATGAATGTCTGATGCCATGTTGTGTTCTTATAATGGCTAATGAGGGTTTGTCACTAGAGAATCATTTAGAAGCCTAACCCAATAGATAAGTAGCTGTGATTGCATTGGTTTCCATTTTTGCAGAAGTTATGCAACACTAGACTTCACAGCCCATGTACCATGGCTGGTATCCCATGACTTGGGATGTGGTGGTTGATTGGCCACTTCAGTGCTTCTTGGCTGGCTTTAAAATTACTGTGTATTAATTCTAGTTCAGGCTTCCTTAACTTCGGCCCTCCAGATGTTGCGAGACTGCAGTTCCCATCATCCCTGACAACTGGTCCTGCTAGCAAGGGAACATGGGAGTTGTAGGCCAAAAACATCTGAAGAGCCAAGGTTGAGGGAGCCTGGTCTAGTTCATTCTAGATCAGTCTGTGGAATACTGCACAACTATTCAACACTAGTTTGCAGCCTTACTAGTTTGTACTGGAGAATACTAGTTTGCAGCCTTAGAAGGTTTTCCCATTTTCACTATAAAATATTACAGATTTTTTTAGTCTGTGAAAGCCTGCATCATCTACCTGATTCAACCATTTTGAGAATGTAATTTTGGAGCATTTACTAGTGTTTGGATGCTTGGCTGAGGGTCCAAACAAAACCCAGAATTACTGGATTTTGTTTTTCTTTCTCCCAGTGATCAAGGGGCAGCTGCATGATGGTCCCTGGATTACCTACAGCAGCTTTTTTCTCAAAACAGCTCCATTTTTTCCCCTTGCATGTCATGGTTAAATCTATCTATGCTGTAAGCGCAAATACTGGAAGCTGTAATCAAAGTCTTAACAACTGAAGTAGGAACCCAGCTCAGAAATGCCTGTCAGCAAGATGAGTGAAAAATGAATAGCAAAGAAGATTTAAGTAGGCATCTGAAGTGTCTACAAGCATGTACAGTATTAAGGGCACAAACACTTGGCAATTTTCCTGATTCAAACGCTCTGATTATGTCTTATGGCACATAACTGTGCTACATGACTTAGGTGCCCTGCTCTCAGCGGTGGCTAAACACAATGGAATTAATCACCACTTCCTTTAATAACATTTGCATGTTTCTCTCTATGACATAGCATTCATCACATGCACTTAAGTCTTATCTCTGCCAGTCTGGGATGCCTAGCAGCATTTACAGATCCATTTTCATTGCTGTAAAAAAATTAAACAGTTTTGTAAGTAGGAATGAGAGTATGTGGAATATCTGGCATGACAGTGTGCTGAATGGTTAAGGAGGAATAGAGGAAGGTTATTTATCTATCTTATGGTACATGGCCAACCCTTAATAACACTCAGTATCTTTTTGTTTTTCACTTAACATAGGTGAACAGGGCTGCCAACATGGTGCCAACTTATAGATGTCCCTTGTGTGTGTTTGAGTGTGATACATACACACTTGTCATTTATCTACTAGCTTTAAAAAAAGGATAGCTTCATTTTTCTGTTTCTACTTCTTAAACCTTCTCCTGCTGTTGTCAACAACAACGAAAAGCAGTGCCAAAAATAGGTTTCTGACTAAGCCATACTCAGAGCTGATTCATTGAAACCAATGGAATTTAATTGTTAGCTTCGTTCATTTCAATAGAATTATTATGAGTAGGGTTTAGTTGGATACAGCCCAATAAACCTATTTAGAGAGAGAGAGATTGCTCAACCTGGAAAGCAATATATCTTGATCGTATTTCAAAGAGAAAACCATAGGTTTTTCTTCAAGATGCCTGCCTATGATAGAACTTACTATCAGTCTGGTGTGACTATTCTCTGTGTCTAGCATAGCAAAACTGTACGGCTTAAATGTTGCAGTGCTTGGAGACGGAGGAGAGTTAAGTTTAAGCAAACCAGTCTTTTATCTTGTCTTATACTTTGATCCTACTCAGTTATCTGTTTTCTTTCCTGTGCTTTCTGTATATCAATCCCCTTAGCCTGCCTTGCAAGTCTCCTCTGTAGTATCATTTTCACTATAATTTCACTATTTTTCATAGTTAAGTTGATTAGGCAGGGGAATGGAAGGTCCCCTGTGTCCTGTGAGGTCATTAGTTTCTCATGAAAACAGAAATCACTATTAATTAGGCAGCAACAAATAAAACAATCCAAAGCATAGAAGAGGAAATAGTTTTTAAACTTTCACCATGTTTTGGACAAAGATGTGCAATACCCTTGTATATTCTTGCATTATTCGCTGCATATGTGTAGACACGTATTAGACGAATTTTAGCATAGCCAATGAAATAGTGCCCTTTCTTTAAATTGTTTAAGGATTTATCCGCTATACATCTGCATCTTCCTGTCGCTAATGCAATGTCTCTGCAGTGTCTGTATAGCATCAAGCTTTGTGACGTGTGAACGATTAGTCAGTGTATTCCCACCCGGAGCATGTGTTTACTAGATCAGTAAGCCCTAGGCTCAGACTGTGTGATCAATATACTGTTTGCTTATACTGGAAGACCTGGGTAAATTATGTGCTATGATAACACTTCATCATCAAGTGGCAGCTGTTCAGACCATTTGCGTTTCGACTTCTTGTTTTGGTCTTTTTTTATCCCAACCTGCAGATATTGCTAACTTGCCTTTTCAGAAGCGTGTCTTAGTGCCACGCATTGCTGCTGAAGGATATTTCTTTTGAGCATGAACAAAGCTTGCATAGTTAGCCAATAAAGCGTGTGTTGTGAATTTTAATCTTCAATAGCTTTTCATTCAGAGTCATAAATAGATTTTTTCCATAGCTATCACAACAGCCACTCCTCTCACCAACTCCTGATGTTTATTGTTTGAATGCAAGCCCTGTTTAAGGAAGTTTTTAACGTTTAACAGACTGTTGTATTTTAATATTCTGTTGGAAGCTGCCCGGAGTGGCTGGGGAAACCTAGCCAGTTGGGCGGGGTATAAATATTATTATTATTATTATTATTATTATTATTATTATTATTATTATAGTTAGTGTGTGCATATATGGCGAGAAACCCTTCTGTATCAAAATGTAGGACAGAGGAACCATGGAGCGAGCTTTTGAGGATTACTGTTAAAGAAAGAGAAGCATTGGCAGGTGAGAAGATGATACTGCTTGTAGTGGTCATGGTGTAAGTACTGTCTTCTTCATAACGCCACAATTTTAAAATAGGAATTGAGAAATCTTTGGCTAAAGATCGTATTAGATTATATTTGGTGCAACAAGGTGCATTTGGGACAAAGAAGCAACGGCTGCGCTGTCAGGTTGGAATTGAATGCAACACTCTCAGGCTGCAGTCAGTCAGAGGTTAGGGTTCCTTAAGCCCATTGACATCAATACTTGCCAATTGCAGCCTTAGGTTTTCTGTCTGAGTGAGAAGCTATTGTGGAGATTATAACTGGGGCTATTATTTTTCTCTTCTGCCATTGAACCGTTTCTAGTTCTCCAAAAACCATGTTTCTCTTTGAAAATCCTCACTGATAAAGGTGGCTGGAATTCATTTTTAGTATTCCTTTTCAACTGAAAGGAGCAAAGCCACTGCCACGTCGACAATACAGCATTAATGTTTTAATGCAGAGAGGTGAGGAGGGCAATTTATGCATTTAGCACCCCGTGTGGGGTCAGGGTTTGCAGCTATTGCTAACGGACTGCTGCTCAATAGCATGCATGTTAAGGGCTCATCTGCCTTTGTCAGAGCCTTAAAATTTGTCAGTGTTTATAGGATTACGTTTGGAACTGTTTGTCCTGGGCTTTCACAAATACTGGTTGTTTTTGTTTGCCTCGCAGTAAGCCAGAGTAACCATTAACATGACTAAGCTGTGTTGCCAGTAAGAATATAAGAAAAAAGAAAACGAACAGCCTGAAATTATCCAGTTACCTAGTTGTTGTTTTTAAGATAAAATGTTCTTTCCCATCATAAGATAAAAGTTTTCCATGGAGCCTATTTTTCATCAACATTTCATCATAGTGTTATTCTGTAGAGTACAGAAAATAAAATGGGTGGGTGGAAGAACAAGCCTCACAAACAAAATATAAGAGGGGAGAAAAAAGTCCGTTAACAACGAAGCAGCTGGACTAGAACCTGAGAGGCCCAGGGTTCAAATGCACACTTAGTCAGGAAGCTCCCTGGGTGACTTCAGCCAGTTACCTACTCCCAGCACAGGGGTTTGTGAGGGTAAAGTGGGACAGGGGGAGGACCTTGGAGAAAAGATGCAATATACATGTAATCATAAATAAAATGTAGAACAAATCACAAAAAAGAATAAAAGGAATAACAGAGATCTACTTAATGCAGAATGGTGGCAAACACCATAAGCAGTTCCTCAGTATTACAAGTACATAGAATACAAATACAGTGGTGCCCCGCAAGACGAATGCCTCGCAAGACGGAAAACCCGCAAGACGAAAGGGTTTTCCGTTTTCAGAGGCGCTTCGCAAGACGAATTTCCCTATGGGCTTGCTTTGCAAGACGAAAATTGACGAAAATTTTTGAGGTTTTTTTCCGCTCCAAAACCCCTTTTTCTGAAGTGCTAAGCTGCTAAAAGCATTTTAGCAGCTAAACCGCTAATCCCTTAAGCCTTTAATAGGCGTTAATAGCCCTTAAACTGCCAATAGTGCTAATAGCGCTAATCCACTAATGGGCTTGCTTCGCAAGACGAAAAAACCGCAAGACGAAAAGACTCGCGGAACGGATTCTTTTCGTCTTGTGAGGCACCACTGTACACAAAACCAAGATGGTTGTTTCATTGGTCAAAAAACACATTATAGTAGTTCAAAATAACTGTAGACAAGCGGTGGGCAGAAGTTGGATTGAGATCTACTTTAAATAGATCTATGCATTTTGTTGTTGCTTTTTATTATTATACATTATTTTTTCTTGCTATTGGCCTGATTTTTTTCTGTCGCTGCTTCTATAGAATAGCACTACAAAATTTATTTGATTGATTAGGGTTGTAGCCTGCCACGCTTCAAGGACTTGGGAGCAGATTAACAGTGCATTGAGATAATGGTGGTGAGCAAGATTTTGTTCCAAATGGTATAAAATCTAAAGGGCAGATGGGAACAGAATATAAAGATGCAAGATTCTTAGGAAATAAGTGATACATTTATATGACTCCTTGGGCTCTAAAGTTCTGCATTAAGAAGCATCCTTTTAAGTAAGAAACATCTGACAATTCTAGTATCTGTGAGGGTGGAGAAGCTTTCGCAGCAAAAATGATTTGTGCTTAGTGCGTTGAGGGTGGGCAGAATGTTCTCGACATTGTGCTAAACCACTCCTGGTTTACAAAGAGTGCTTCTCTCTCCCTCTCTCTCTCTCTCTCTCTCTCTCTCTCTCCCTCTCTCTCTCCCCCCTACCGACATCTGCGCAGTTAAGATTAGGCTGTCAGAGTACATCTAAATCAGCTTTGATTTTAATTCTGTGTGTCTTTCTTAATACAGATTTCTATTTCCGTCATTGTATAGCGCTGAAGAACTAGTTCCTTTTAAAATATGGCTCAGATTAAAAGCCCACAAAGTGGGGTGTGTGGTTGTGTGTGCATGTGCAGGGCTTTGTGGTGCTGCTTCAATACAATCTATGGACCTATCACAAATGGTATGTTTGCATTGGCTGGCTTTAAGAGTTTGCAAGGCAGAACGTATTTGATTCTTTCAGTTGCACTGAAGCTTTCCAAGTCCAAGACTGCATCGCTTTTATCATGAGTTATTTTTAGGGCACCTCAATTTGGGGCTCTTGTTGAGTGTAAACAGTGCAGCTGCTTCCCTGTGTCACATGACGCCATTGCATGAAGCTTTGTTTAAAAGTATGAAATGAACAGCCTGAATTCTTGCTCTGCTTCTAGCGGGTCCCCCCCCCCCCCCCCCGTAGTAGCTTCAGTCCTTAAATTATCTTTGTTTATGGCTATCTTTAAGCTTCCCAGGACTCTTCACGTAACACTCAAGAGATGTACGTTCTGTATATGCATATATTCTATACACACATATGCCCAGGATACAGAACCATAGGACATCTTGTCCCCAAAGGGTGGAAACACTTAATGTTCCATTTTGGTGACAGGTGGTCTTAGAAAGAGAGAAAGAAAGAGAAAGTTGCAGTTATTATTTTAAGCAAGCAATTTATGCCGTGCTTAAAACATGTCTCTCTTTTGCAGGCCAGTAGTGTTGATGTGGATGTTTTGGGCTGCCCAGAGATTAATTGGATGCCCGTGACAGCTATGTAAACTACAGTTCTGCAAAGCCTCGGAAACCCTGCAAAATGGAGGAACTATATAAGGACACGCAAAACATGCCTATGGATGTTACCACCTCGCCCTCGGCTATGGCAAACAACAAGCTAGAGAATGGAGTTGCCCAGCTGATAACGGCAGAAGCCTGGAATATCAATTCAGCAGACTTGATGAAGAAAGCACTTTCGCCACTGGTAACTGTCCCCGCTCCATCAATATTGACACCGCCAGCAGAATCCCAAAGCGGGGTTGCTCTCAAGGTAGCTGCCACAGTGCTTCAGCCCATTTGCTTAGGAGACAGCCCCGTGGTTCTCCCAATACACCTCCAAGTAGCCGGAAGCACAGCCCCTCAGATTGCTCCAAACAGCAACACTCCCTATGTCATGACCACTCAAGGCCCAGTGCCACTGCCTGTCCTCTTAGAGCAACACGTGTTCCAGCATTTAAACTCCCCACTGGTGTTACCGCAGAGTTCTCCCTGTGCAGCCAACTCCATTCACAGCAACCTCTTTCAGGGCTCTTCTGCTCCGTTGGGACAGCCGCAACTGTTGGATCAGAAACCATCAAATACAGCTCAGGAGTCCGTCTTGCCTCCTGTGTTTCAGACACCAGGATTTGCTGCCGTTTTGCAGGATCTCTTTCCCACACAAGGCGCCTTAGGTCCTTCGCCCTATCAACCACCCCCAGACTGCTCTTCTGTCCCCCCGCCACAGCCCTTCAGCTCCCCGTTATCTCCCCTGGTTCCGCCAGCCACACTCTTGGTACCATACCCCGTGATCGTTCCTCTGCCAGTCCCAGTTCCTATTCCCATCCCCATTCCCATCCCCGTGCCCCACGGTGCTGAGTCTAAGGCCAACGTGGACTGCCCGAAACCAGCTGCTTCGTTCGTCTTGCATTCCTGCAAAGGCACCCAGACTCCCTTAGAGAAAGAAGAAACCAAACCATTCGATTTCATCCACCACAGAGAGCTTTCCCAGCTGAACCGGCACACTGTCATCAAGATGAGTAATGAGAATGAGGTCCTCGATCTGTCCATGAAAACAGCCCCTTTGCTTAAGGAAGGCGAGGACAATTCCCAGCTCTCACTGGAGGGCGGCGCTTTGGACCTCTCGATTACTTCCTGTCGGAAGGCTAGCAGCACCGAAGTAAGCAATAACGGCACCCGATCTGGATCCGTGATGGATGGCGCTTCTCATTCTGCAGCGGATAAGCTTTCCGGTGCTCTTTTGCCCTTTGCTCCTTCCAAACTGCACGAGGCTCCGGCAAAGGTGGAAAGCAGAGTGATCAGTAGCGGCTCGTCTGAACTCCTGAGACAGCAGCCCAAATGGCTGGTGGACCAGACCAGTATAGCACCCTGTGAGCCGCCCACTGGCAATAACATTGAGATTGTGAGCACGTCACAGACGGCCAAAGTGATCGTCTCTGTCAAAGATGCGGTGCCTACCATTTTCTGCGGCAAGATAAAGGGCCTCTCGGGGGTTTCGACGAAAAACTTTTCCTTCAAAAGGGACATGCCCCAGGACTCGGTGTTGCAGTGTTATGACGTGAAGAACCAGCCGGAAGCCCGGGATAATGCAGAGGCCCTTAGGAAACCTATAAAAAACAGGAGTGTCAAGTTAAAGAAAATGAGCTCGCAGGAAATACACATTCTCCCAATCAAAAAGCAGCGGCTCGCGGCCTTTTTTCCAAGAAAGTAATTTATGAGGTTTTAGAATGTTTTAAGGTATAATTATTATAAATAAAGAGATGCACTTCATTTTTAATTGCATTCAAATGTTAAGCTATCTTTTAAGTTATTTCAAGGCAGAGGACTGTGGAGTGGGGAGGGGAAGGGAAGGGGGTGGAGCAGCTTGGGTGGGGGGAAGACAGCTGGAGAAAACTGGCTATGTCTTCCCTGTACAATGGGTCCCCCTCCCACCTTGTTGCGTTCTAAACTTTTCATGAAAACTAGATAAAAAGCAGCATATTTTTCAAGTGGATTGCACCTTTGCAGCTTTAATGGGATACAGTGGGTGAATGAGCCAGGGGGTAATAGCTATTTTCACTGCCATGAAGTGCTTTGATGATGTAATTCTGAACAATGGTGGGTAGAATGGAACTTTCGGAATAAATATTTGTATGTGCTAGTTTGGTTGCGGTATTTTGTACTTTTTTATATATGATTTGCACTCTGGGTCCAAAAAGGTTTGGTACAAGTCTGGAAACTTGTATAGCTGTTGACTTGTCGTGTTCTTGAGCTGTTGAAATAATCCAAGCTCATTACCCAGTTTTACCCTTGGCACTCTTCATCACATTTTTAGCAATGATGCGTTTTGAACTATACGGACTGAAACAAGATGAATGTTAATATTATAGCAAAACTACCTTTGCATAGTCCAACAAGTATATCTATCCTATATACTAACTTCTATTTGAAAGTGGGTGAGGGCAAGTTGCATCTCCCACCCTCTGTGTAGTAATATAGACTAAGGTTGAATAGGCATCAGGTTGTTATGTATACTTGGGGTTTTTTTCTCCCAGATCCCTGGAATCCACTGACTAGAATTAGATGCAAAATAATGGCCGTGGGGTGGGGATCTTCTATACACTTAGAAGGACGGAAGCTAACAATTTCCATTTTTCTCTGTTTCTTACCTCTCCAAACTTTAAGTTGGCTTTGCCGCATTTCTATATCCGTTTGCTTTTGTTAAAAGTTCCCTTGAATTTTGCCATCATTTTAGTGTGCATTTCTCCTAATGTACACGTTTATGTGCAAGCCTGCCCAACGACAGGCAATTTGTATTTCATTAACCATATAGGGACATGGCTGGCGCTGTGGTCTAAACCACAGAGCCTAGGGCTTGCTGACCAGAAGGTCGGCGGTTCAAATCCCCGCGATGGGGTGAGTTCCTGTTGCTTGGTCCCAGCCTCCTGCCCACCTAGCAGTTCGAAAGCACATCAAAGTGCTAGTAGATAAATAGGTACTGCTCCAGTGGGAAAGTAAATTGTGTTTCCGTGCGCTGCTCTGGTTTGCCAGAAGCAGCTTAGTCATGCTGGCCACATGACCCGGAAGCTGTACGCTGGCTCCCTCGGCCAGTAAAGCAAGATGAGCGCCACAACCCCAGAGTTGTTCATGACTGGACCTAACGGTCAGGGGTCCCTTTACCTTTAACCATACAAAAGCTAGGCATACAAATATGGAAAAACATAAAATAAAAAGTCTCCTAGGTCTATGTGGGGGAGTGCAACGACATTGGTTATATCGGACCTTCCAAGCAGCTTCAGTGTCGTATTCTTAAAGCTTGTGTTGTCTCTGAATAGGGATTTCGGGGATTGTGGTGCTTTGTGGTTTTTCCAGGATGACATGTTTCAGAAGGTGGTTTTGGTCAGGGCTTGTGATCAATGACTTGGTCACTGACTTACAGTGTCTTGCAGGGTTCCATTTTATCCCCTGGTGCTTTTTAAAAATGTGTACTCCACATCACTGAGTAGAGGCGCCTGGTGTTATGGAGTGGGTGGCTGTCAGGATGTGGATGAAGCCAGGCTCTGTCTTCTCTGTTATCTCATTCTGCGGAGGTTGCGGAAGCTCTGAATCTGTTTGCAGTCAGTGATGGACAGAATGACCACACCAGGGATAGAATTGTCAGCCTACTCCAAAGTAGGTTGCCCTTAAAATTTCACGTTTGCAGACTGGTAGAGCTCTTAGGTTTCTTCTAGATGCTCACATGGTGACCATAGCTCAAGAGTGCTTTTGTTGTTTCAGCTGCTGTGTGCTTTTCTGGTGCAGTCAGACCACAATCAGACATGTTATTAATTAAATCTTGATTGGACTGCTGTAATGCACGCTTTGTAGGGCAGCTCTTGAAGACCACTTGGGAACTTTGGTTAGTGCAGAATCCTGCAGCAAGAATCATGACTGGGGTCTACTCTTGGAATCATGTTACCAGATATATTGGTCATTCCACTGTTTTTAGATGCAATTTGCAATGCTAGTTATTACTTCGAAAGCCCTAAACAGCTTGGGAGGACTGCCCACCTGCTTGGGAATTTACTGTTTTTTTAACAGAAGTATTGCTTGTGCCGCTACATCCTGAGGCAGAGTTGGTGGCAACGCGCAAGACGACTCTCTCTGTGACAACACGGCCTATGTGGAATTTACTGCACCGACAGGTTGGATGAGGTAGAAAGGTCAGTGTTCTACTGCCATCTAAAGGTTTAACTGTTTCAGCAGAACCGGGTCTTCTGCTAGTGAGTTTGGGATCGTCATTTTGGCTCTTTGCTGCTGTGGCATTGTGTGTTGTTTTGCTGTTCTTTTACTTGATAATAGGATTGGGGTTGTTTTGGTCAATTTGATTTGTCTCATTACCACAGGTAATACTGCTACCTTTGTTTTTAACTACTGTCATTTTTAAGAGTGTCATCAGAGACTATAAATGCAGTCAGGATTGTATAAGCAACCGAAACAAGTTGCGATATTTGGGGGTGGGTGAAGAGCCTTGCTCTTATTATTATTGCAATCATGTCGGCACTTCCTCTGTGGCACTGGGAAGGGATCCAGGGCAGCATCTCATGTGTTGTAACTGCTGGACTTGACTCTCATTTGCTTTGCTATCCTTTGGTGCACCTTCAATAATTTAAAAGTTTCTTCACTATTTTGCTTTCTCTCTGGAGAGAGAGCGGGAGGGGTGAGCATGAACAGTGTCTCTTACAGGGCTCCTAGAGAAAACATCCATGGATCTCTCTGGAGGGTATGCAAGTGCTTCCACAAGGTGTGCTGAAGGTGAGTCAAGCCCCGAAACCAGTTCTCCAGGAAAGCCCAAAAACATCTAAATGCTTGAGTATGGAAATCTGAGGGGACATAGGTGGCTCTGTGGTCTAAACCACTGAGCCTCTTGGGCTTGCCGATCAGAAGGTCGGCGGTTCAAATCCCTGAGAACGGGGTGAGCTCCCATTGCTCGGTCCCAGCTCCTGCCAACCTAGCAGTTCAAAAGCACGCCAGAAGTGCAAGTAGATAAATAGGTACCGCTCTGGTGGGAGGGTAAACGGCGTTTCTGTGCGCAGCTGTGGTTTCATGACCAGGGAAAACTGTCTGTGGACAAACGTCAGCTCCCTCAGTCAGTAAAGTGAGATGAGTGCTGCAACCCCAGAGTGGTCTGCGACTGGACTTAACTGTCAGGAGTCCTTTACCTTTACATGGAAATCTGAACTTGGCATCTCTTTCCCTCTCCCCAGCAGTAAAAACAAAGTGTAGATGTGTGTGAATGGACTTTTTGGAATGCTAGATCCCAGGTCACCAACCATTTTGAACCCATGAGCAGTAGTTCCAAGTATGAAACTGGGCATGTGTATTCAGGTGAGATTTTCTGAAAGGAGGAGACAAGTCAGTCACTGCGACATTTTAAAGAGGGACAGAATACTTCATGTTTAGATCTCACTACAGCCATCCCATGTCTGGGCAGAGGAATCCCTTTGTTGAGGCCTGTTAAATAACTCTGTGTAAGAAATGCCTTGCTATATTTCTAAGGCTGGAGATGGGTAATTAAGCATTCTGAATACCAACCATGTTGCTAGATGTTGGCTGGAATGAACTTGAACATTATTTGTATGGGTCTACTTTTTATGGTGATAAATCACAGCAGATATTCCTTTAATTCTGTGGCCGACTGTCAAAAATATTTTTTACTGATTTTTTTTAAAGTGCCTTTCTTTCTTGAAATAAAAGACTGAAACTCCCACCTTCCCTTCAGTGTTTATAGCCGCTCATCTTCTCTTTGTGTTGAGTTCAAGTACTGGACCAATGCTCCCTCTGTATTTCTTTGCTCAAGGTCTGCTTGGTGTAAAGCATTGGCCAACAGAATACCTTACGTCATATTTTAGCTTGTTCTGATAAAAACCACACACTTATGCAAACCGTATGTTTTTCCTGAAGCATGGTTTAAGGCAAGCCTTATCATCTCAACAGCTTCTTGTTAAGACCATCAGCAACCCCCCTGTCCAGAAAGTGTTGTTGTTTAGTCGTTTAGTCGTGTCCGACTCTTCGTGACCCCATGGACCAGAGCACGCCAGGCACTTCTGTCCTCCACTGCCTCCCGCAGTTTGATCAAACTCATGCTGGTAGCTTCAAGAACACCATCCAACCATCTCATCCTCTGTCGTCCCCTTCTCCTTGTGCCCTCCATCTTTCCCAGCATCAGGGTCTTTTCCAGGGAGTCTTCTCTTCTCATGAGGTGGCCAAAGTATTGGAGCCTCAGCTTCAGGATCTGTCCTTCCAGTGAGAACTCAGGGCTGATTTCCTTAAGAATGGATAGGTTTGATCTTCTTGCAGTCCATGGGACTCTCAAGAGTCTCCTCCAGCACCATAATTCAAAAGCATCAATTATTCGGCGGTCCAGAAAGTATTCAACTCTGTATGTTTCACAAAGGACCTGTCATTTACTGGTGGGATTTGGTGACAGAAGTCTGTATAATATCTTGACATCTAGTGCTGCGGCAAGATATAGAATTGGCAAGAGAGAAAGTGTGTGTCTTGCTAAGCAGTTCAGGGCTCAATGCAAAGATGACAGTTTGTTTGAAAGGCTCACTCTAATTCAACTATTAGCTAATTGAAGCACTATTAGTAGTCTGGTACTGTGTGTAGAAGGACTTTGTACAATTACACATTTACTTGCATAAATCAGGTACAGCTGATATCATAAAAAACTAACATGTAAACACTGAACATGTTTTATTTTCTGCGTAGATGAAAACATCCAGTTGAAAATAATTAAAATATATATTCTGTTACAAACACTTGATAAGAGTTTGATATCATGCTATATATATAGTACAAGGTTAAATTTCAGTATGGCATTCTTGTTTCGTGTACACAATGCAATGCACACCCTTTCCCCTATTCAATGGCAAAAACCACACTCCCAAAATGCATGAGGGAGGCTAAAATATTTGTATAAAACATTTTAAAACCAACTGTAGGTTATATAAAATGAGTTGAACTATAAGATCCTTGTTCTTCCAGTTGACGGCTAAAAATAACCACATGCATGCAAGATTGGGGTTTTCTCCATATTCAAATCTATTTTTTAATATTCTCTATCATGGAGTGGAATAAGCCACACTTATTAGAATACACATTGTATTTTACAGCGTCTCTCTTCCACATGCTAGTTTGTATTAACAGCATTCAGAATTGCCACATTAGAAGCAAAAAGTTTGTCCAAGTATTGCTGATTAAAAACTATGGATAAATTTGGTAATTTTTTGAGTATGCGTAAATTTCACTCAGCCAAAAACTGCAGAAAAAAATGTGCGGGGGTCTCACAGACTGCAGCCACCAACATAAATGCCAAGTATTTGCTATCACATTACCCATGTCATGCATCTATTTTTCATTAAGATTAATTTCGTAAAATATATTGCAGCCCTTGCAGCTCAATTCCAAACATCTGCAAGAGCTGAGTGGCGCAGTTCCAAAGCCATTCTGGGCTGGTATAATGGTTTGTACACTTAATAGAGGGAACTATTTAGCAGACACAACAAATATTAACATCAGGCTGTTCATAAAATACAACACACCTCTGAAGTGAACTCATTTAAATCATATTGCAGTGATTTAAAGAAATACTTAAGCCTGGAAATTGTTTTGTGACTTTGCAGTACTTTTTGCTAAACCTGAGTAATACTAGTATACCAGCAAGCAAGGCATTTTCAAATGAGTAATGTGTAAAAATACTTTCTTTAACTAGACACATTTGATATAAAAAAGGCAATAAGAAATATAAAATCTACCTTCCTTTTTGGACTACATCTTCTCTATCATCACTTGTACTATTACATACAGTACATTCCATTTTCTACACAGCAAATGTACACAATTGTCCCTGATATGATATTGGCAGTGACAGCAAAATGTTTTACTATCAGCACTTCTTGTAGCTTATAGAAACAGCACCAAAGTGTATAATACACACACACATCCATGTGCAGTTCAACTTCTTTGTTAAAATTGTCATTTTTTTCTACTTTAAAAGAAGCTGAGGGCAAGATAGAAAATCAGAACAAAAAAAAGTCACCACACTTTTTTTTCCAGAAATCTTCCCAGAACAAAATGGCTCAGCACGACATGATGAAAATCCAAAATATTGCATAGTACAGGGACATTCCCCTGCGTGAATCCACCTGTCCTTTGATTGTTTCTTATCCCTCCAGAAATGGAAAGCAAAGCAGACAGGTGTTAAGTCAATAACAGCAAGAAGACACATTCACTTTCATCCAGCAAGGGTGATCCACATGCAGCAAAAGGTGCTTTGTGGAGTTCAGACCCGTGCGTCTAGTACTAGAGCTGCGTGCAGAAATACTTGCTGGATTTCACAGAACCTAACAGACTTCAGTGCAGTCAGGCCTGAAAGCATGAAATCATCTGAGATTTGGAGTGATAGAGGAAATGGATCTAGGCCCTTTTCTTCCCCTCCCCACCCTGTCCTCCAGCAAGAAGCCTGTAGTTGTATGAGTGTCAAGAAATGATCATAGTGCTCAGCAGAGTGTTCACAAAGCCTCGTACTGCGCATAACAATCTGTAAACAGAGGCCAAAATGGATTGTGCATGGGTTTTTTTTGTTTTGTTTTTACTGGTAAAACTTTTATCTCTACAGTTTGTCATCTGTCACAGTGCAAAAGTACCTTTTAAAAGACTTTCCAAAAAAATGAACACTATGTACAGCACAGAGGCATGTATCGTACTCACACACAAATATACAAGCGCATGAACGTTTTATGTTCATGTTAAGCTCCACAGAGACGGAATGATTCAAAATGATAGGTGGCACAGGTTCCGGTGAGCAAGGAGGAAATTTGTTCACTCACCTGGAAAAGTTGGCTGTTCAAATCAGCCACGAGAACTTCCTTCTCAAAAAAGAAAAAGAAATACTGCCAGCTTAAATTGTCAACACTACAAAAATTCCCCTCATAATTTAAAACTCTTTACAAAAGCTTTCTTTTGTTTTTAAACACACAGCGCGCACACATACAGAACATTTCATATGGCTATTCCCTTTGTGGAAACCTATGTAGCGTAACTGAATAGCGATCTCCTGGAGTATCAGGATGTTAACTAAGACGTGAACTCATTGCAGACATACTTTTTCCCGTTTAGCATTATTAATTCAGTCACCTTTGCAAAACAAATAATGTTAAGATCCTGATAGCATATTTTAATTCCTTTGGAAATTCAGCTGTTTTGGTTCTGAATGAAAATGCACCAGCTGAAGCCAAATGGTTGCGAATATATTTAGAACTTCCCATGTAAATACCCATGGCACTGCCTTTCCCTGCACCTTGAAAATTTTGTAAATACAAAAATGTAACTGCTTTCTCTTGACAACAAATTTCATATTGTGGGGAAGAAACTTCTGGAAACCAGTGACAGTTTAGGACTGCACAGTGAATGGAACACTGGACACGATCTGCTGGAAACTTGTTTGGCTGAAGTGAATGGACCATCTCCCATCCATTTCTAAGATGCTCAGTCAGGCAAAGTTCCCGCTGTATTGTGCCTTCCCCCATCTTGATGAACCTGAGAGGTTGTCCAATAAACATGTGACATTATAGTTGTGCATCAGTTGCTTAGTATTTCCCTTGCTTAAGTCTCTCGATGTGGTAGCACAGCTTTAGTGCAGGCCCCAACTTCAGTCCCATATATTTCATTATCATATCACTCCTCAGTAGCAAGAGAGCCTTTCCATCAATTTCCTGTGGAAAGAGCACACAATAAGGATTAACCACCTGGTAATATCTTGGTCTAGAATCCTTGAAAAGGAAAGAAAAAATAGTACTAGGCTTGCATGAAACAATGTGCATCTGCGTGTAATAAGCTCAACAAGATACAGTAGGTTGTAGAGTACAGCCTTGGGGAAACATCATAAAGAGAATGATAAATTATGATCTGGGGCAGTCTTTGCCAACCTTGCACCCTCCAGAACACCTGGGCTGGCAGGGACTGATGGGGGCTGCAATCCCAATCATCTGGAGGGCACAAGGTTGGTAAAGGCTGACCTAGGGTCTTTGTAACGTCTGTAAATGGAAGGAGCCCTTCTATTTGTGAAGCCTAATTAGGATACCAAGGGACGTGGGTGGTGCTGTGGTCTAAACCACTGAGCCTCTTGGGCTTGCCGATCAGGAGGTAGGCGGTTCGAATCCCCGTAACAGGGTGAGCTCCCGTTGCTCAGTCCCAGCTCCTGCCAACCTAGCAGTTCGAAAGCACACCAAAAAGTGCATGTAGATAAATAGGTACCGCTCCGGCGGGAAGGTAAACGGCGTTTCTGTGTGCTGCTCTGGTCTTGGTGTTGCATTGCACCAGAAGCGGCTTAGTCATGCTGGCCCCATGACCCGGAAAAACTGCGGAGAAACACCGGCTCCCTCGGCCTGTAAAGTGAGATGAGCACTGCAACCCCAGTCGTCTACAACTGGACTTAACTGTCAGGGGTCCTTTACCTTTAATTAGGATACCAGTTCTTTTTACAGCAAAGTATTTGTAGACATAGCTTTTTTAAAAGCTATTCTCAAGGATATTGCCAAAATACTTCCGAATGTAAATGCACTATTTGTGTTATTTTTTTAAATTTTTTTTATCTTGATATTTTATTAAGGATTTTCTTGTTTTACAGAAGTAAGTGTAATGCCTCGTTGTTTTTCCATGTAACATTTTTACAAATCCATTTCATTTGTTGAGGCATTAGGGGGAGAAGAAAAGAAAAAAGAAAGGGGGGTGGAGAGAGGGAAGATGGAAGGGGGTGGGGTCGGGTGGCGGTGTTTCTATTATGTTTAATGTATGTAGAGTTTGGGGTCAGCGTTGTTTGTGTTGTTCACTTGTGTTCCTTTGGTGGTGAGAGGGGTTGGGGTTGGACTAGGGTGTGATTGTTTGCTTGTGATTGGCTGTGGTGATCTTTGTTTTCGTGTGTGAGTGAGGTGGGTGGGTGTTTTGGATCACGTTAGCCATATTGATTTGTGTGCTGTTGGTGGATTATTGTCATTGTCCTGTTGGGCTGTGTATGTGATAAAGGGGAGCCATACCGGGGTAAAGGCGTCTTCTTCTGTTTGTCCCCGTGTCAGTTTCAGTTTATTAGCTAATTTTTCTAGTAGGGCTGTTTCCCATACTATTTGGTACCATTGGTCCATACTTACTCCTGACAGGTCTCTCCAGTGTCTGGCTATGATGCTTCTGGCTGCTGAGAGTAGGTGGGTTATGAGTTCTTTGTGGTGTAAATGGGCATTGTTGTCTTGGAAAATGTTTAGTAGGGCCAATTCTGGGGTGATGTCTATTACTTGCTTAGTTATTTTACATATTTCTTGTATGGCTGTTGTCCAGAATAGTTGGATTTTGGGACACTCCCACCACATGTGGAGGTATGTGCCTGTGGAGGTGCACCCTCTCCAGCATTTTGGTGAGGTTCCTGGGTGTATTAGCGGTAGTTTCCTTGGTGTTAGGTACCACCTGTAGGTGAGTTTCAGTGTGAGTTCTTTTCTTTTCGTTGATATGGATTTAAAGGGGGGCTTAGACCACATTCTGGTCCATTGAGTGGGGTTAATCTCATAGCCTATGTCATTCTCCCATTGTTTTTTGATTGCATCTAGGGGATTTACGGGATTTTGGAGTAGTATTTTGTATATTGCGGATACCATCCCTTTACCGTTTCCCTTTGTTGTCAGGAGGAGGTTTTCGAAGGTTGTCAGGGGCCTAGTTGCTGCTGATTTTACTGTTGGGTTGTTTAAGAGGGCATGTAGTTGGTGTTGTGTTAACCAGGGCATTTGGGTGTCTTCTAGTTTGTCTTGTATTTCTTGTGTTGACAAAGGTTTGTTATTTTTATAAAAATCTATTAGGCGATATAAGCCTTTGGTTTGCCAGGTTTTTATCTGGAGGTTTTGTGCTGCATGGTGGAATAATGGGTGGTGCGCCAGGGGGATTAGTGGGGATGGGGTTGGGGATAGTTTGCCTATTTGTTTTCCATGCTTTGAGCATGGTCTGTGTGTACCTGTTAAGTGTTGTGGGAATTTTCTTTAGTTTGTTTGGGAGGAGTGGGTATGTTGTGGTGCAGGTGTTTTCAATTGTGCCCCTCTCTAGGTGTACCCATTGTTTTGTCTCATCTTCTAGTATATATGGGATTATATGGCGTATTTGGTTGGCATTGTAATATGCTTCTATGTTGGGGATTCCCCATCCTCCTTCTGAGGTGGGGAGGTGCAGGTATTTGGGGCTTATTCTTGGTTCTTTATGTGAGAAGATGAAAGAGTGTAGTTTTCTCTGCCAACTGCGTAGTTGGGTTGAGGGGATCCAGATGGGGAGGGCCTGGAATAGGTAGGTTAGTTTTGGGAGTGTGATCATTTTGATCATGGCTATTTTGTCTGAGAGAGTGAAATTCATGTTATTCCATCTCGTTAGGTCTTTGTTAATTTGTCGCCACAGGGGCTTGTAGTTGTGGAGGTACAATTTATTGAGGTTTCTGGTTATTTGTACCCCTAGGTATCTGAACTTGGTGTGGCAAAGTTTTATTTTGGTGACCTTCGTGAGTTCCTTTTGGGTGTGAGGAGGGGTGTTGAAGCACATAGCTTCTGACTTTGTAAAATTTACCTGTAGGCCCGACACCATTGCAAATGTGTTGAGTTCTCTGATTAGGGAGGTTGCTGTGCTTATGGGGTCTGGTGTTGTGACCATTAGGTCATCTGCATTTTTTAAAAAGCTATTCTCAAGGATATTGCCAAAATACTTCCGAATGTAAATGCACTATTTGTGTTAAATTATTTTATATAGCAGAAACCCTGCAAAGGAAATGGCTTTTCACTGAATTTTGGCCACAGAAAATTCTAAATTATAGGAAGGTTCTGCAGGGAAATAATTTATTTGTATGCTGCCTTTCCAGAGTTCATGCTCAAGGCTGTTTACAACATGGGGGGAAAACCTCAACCACAACTTAACAAAAGTAGTCAAAAATAATAAAACATTAAAATATACAAAACCAAACTGAACCATTTCCGAATAAATCACAAGATCTAAAATAAAGACACAAAAAACCAGCATCAACAACCCCAAGGCCCAAAAGTCTGTTCAGCAGCCTCATCTTTTCATAGTGGGAGTCAGTCAGCTATAGCCTCAAACTGGGAACCAATTTCAATTTCAGCTGGGAATTGATTTTAGTCCTTTAAATGTATCCTACCAAAAATGCCTGATTGGATGGTGTATGCTTTTAACAATCAAGCAGCATATAAATTTTATGAAATAAAAGTTTTGCTGGGATTTTTTTTAACCAAAGGACTGGAAAGTTATTGCCTGCCAAAATAAAAATAAAATGCAGAGATTATGTAGTCTCCAGAGGGCTGCCAGAGAATTGCACAATAATGGGTCATGCTTCACAGGCTAATAGAGACGACTTCTACTTTGAGAAATAATGAGCATTTGTAGTGAAGAACCCAACAGAGAATGTGATTCATCACAATGGATGGCTTCAAGTGAGCTTGTTATAGGTTTGTTGGTTTTTTTGTTTGTTTTTAAAAAGCAAAATGGTTTGTGTCCCTGGAAAAACAAACCACAATCTCTCAAAGGTTGTGCCCAAGTTTTTTTACTCTCATGTAGTACAATAGATTGGGTGGTGGGTGGTGCTGTGGGTTAAACCACAGAGCCTAGGACTTGCCGATCAGAAGATCGGCGGTTCAAATCCCCGCGACGGGGTGAGCTCCCGTTGCTCGGCCCCTGCTCCTGCCAACCCAGCAGTCCGAAAGCACGTCAAAGTGCAGGTAGATAAATAGGTACCGCTCCGGTGGGAAGGTAAACGGTGTTTCCGTGTGCTGCTGTGGTTCACCAGAAGCGGCTTAGTCATGCTGGCCACATGACCCGGAAGCTGTACGCCGGCTCCCTCTGCCAATCAAGTGAGATGAGCGCCGCAACCCCAGAGTCGGCCACAACTGGACCTAATGGTCAGGGGTCCTTTAGTACAATAGACTAAATGTAATATAAGCAAAAAGGCTCCTTACGTGTCTTCTGAAGAGTTCTGCGTGAGGCGCTAATGCCTGAGGATCAGCTTCTTTCACAAATCGCATGACTTCATCTATCGACCACATAGAAGGATCCTTACTGGGTACGCGGGAGGGTTCTCGTTTTAGCGTGCTGAGGTCAGGTCCTGTTGTGGAGCTTGCAGCTTAAATATTAAAAAATCCAAGAAACTGAGGAAGGTGGAAATGCCGTTTGTATAACCAGCTCATTTTGGACACACAACACCAAGTTCTTGGGCTTCCATTTATAAATAAGAGGGGGCAAATTACCACATGGTGATCCTTCCCTGCCATTCCTCATGAGTGCCTCTCCAAATAAAAAGGATTATATTTAATAATAATCTGTAAACACTTAGTGCTTTTTATTATTATTCATGCTGTGGTTAAATATACATCTGACTGCATGACTGGTTAATTAAGAAGGGTGGTAGGAGTGAAAATACCATATGGTGACTTATATCTATAAAAGATCACGTATGTTTGCTCTTAAGGCTCCACTACACTTGATGTTCTGCCTACAGAAAAGAGAAGAGTGAACTGGTATTTGTGAAATGCAACAATTAGCTCATCTGGCCAGACTTTCATAGGTTAGGAAGGCCTGAATAATACAGATTACACCACACTATATTTAAGGTACAGCAAGTTCAAGAATAGAGGTGACAACTGAGAATTAACTACCTACCAACTTCTGAGATATCAAGGAGAGTTGAGGAAATACCTAAAACACTGTTAAGGAAGACAGGAATCTTCAAGGAATTTTCCTACATTTCAGAAATGGTTCTTCAGTGACCTACAACCAGCCGATCCCTTATAAACCCAGGAGGGAGGACATTACAACACGAGGAATCTCTACAGAGCAAGATTGGGTGGCTAACGATTTCTGGCATGTCTGATAACTTTGCAAGTTTTGACTTCTTTTTCAAATCCTTGCATATCAAAGCATGTTCAGAACCAGCTTTATAAACTGTAGTTTTTGTTCAACAAGACAAAAAAAAAAAGCAATAATATATGAGTTTATATATTGTTAAGAAGACAAAACAGAGCATAGGCTTTTAAAGAACTAGATTGTACCTTCAATCCTCCTCTGCAGCCTGTTCCTGTTGACTTCATAGTAACTGCTGTTCCCAGCAGAACTTGACGACAGTCTCCGTAGAATTGGTGCTGTGTTTGAGGTAGCAGTCATTGGCGGAAGAGAATTCCTGTAATAGGCTGCACTCCCTGAGGTTCGATATTCAGTGGAATTCCGGCAGTTAGGGCTTGCGGGATTGACTAAATTAAGTGCAGAATCCATTGAGTCCTCTGAAAATCTGTGTTCTTTGGAAGTGCCATTTTCTTCACTTGGCAAGGTTTCCGCTGTATAAAGTAATTTAACATAAATAATGCATTTACATTAGGAAGTATTATGGCAATATCCTTGAGAATAGGGTGGTCTTGGGGTGTGGGGAAAGATACTTTGCTGTAAAAAGGGCTGGTATTCTAAATAGGCATCTATGAATGGAAGGGCTCCCTCCATTCAAAGGTACGAACAAGACAGCATTTTTCCCATCTGCACTGGGAAACATAAACAGCCTGATGCTGTTTATAGCCAGTGCACCATCGCTCCCCAGATTATAGTGGAAAAGACACAGAAGTAGGAGGAACTGTGCCTATATGGTAACTAGATTCCCCATAAAAATACACAAACAAGGGCAATTTCAGAGAAAAGGGCTCCTGTAGAAGTGGCAGTAATCCCAGATGTGTATGGATTTGGGGTGTAATTTACGAATTGGTGAAGTAAGGAAACTATGCCTATACATATTCATTTCTCCAGTTTTCATTAGAATCAACATGCAGCTTGTTTTGCCTGTCCTAGTACTGAACAATATATGTAGATGTAAACCCACTGAAATCAGTGAGCTACACCGTATAGTGCAGTCCTGAGGAAGTAGCCTAGTGTGTTATTTGTGTGTTGAATATTTCCCCCCATCCTTCCAATCTGGGTGTGCCTGCCACAGAATCCAGTACATGCCTGGACTGCATGAGAAAATAAGAAGAGTCCCTTCTGGACCAGGCCAGTCACCCATCTAGTCCAGCATGCTTGTGGTCACAGTGCCCAGATGCCCATGGGAGGCTTGCAAGGAGGACCTGAGCGCAACAGCCTCTGACAATGGAGGTGAAACATAGCCATCATGGCTAGTAGCTACTTATCCTCCTATTCATGTGGGTTTTGATGTGCTCTTGGGCTAGACTGCCTAGAAATGCAGTGCTTCTTTTGTAAAGAAATATAACAATGGTTACCTTCTGAGGGATGAGCTTCAGTCCTTGGTAGTTTAGGAGACAGGGGGGCAGTATAGGACGGTGAATCCTGAGAATATCGCTTTGTACTTCTGTTGTCAGATATTTCCTCTTTTGCTGGGAGAGGGGGGAAAAGGAATCACTTTAAAAAACAACAGCCACCTAAGTTGCCTTGTGTAGTTCCTACATTTCCTTTGAGGAAATGATTTGGGCTGGTTCCTGTAGAAAAAACACCTATGGGAACCCTTGTGGGTTTTTCTACATTGCATGGATCTGTGAATATCTTGCTCATAAACCTTTCTATGCAAAAATGTATATTGATCTTCCATTCTGGTGTAACCACTTCCCTGTATGTGCTCCTTTACAGAAATTGTTCCAAAGCACTGTCGTTGGAGAAAACAGTTACGATGATACCATTTGGTATTCATGAAGGGCTCTTTTCCCATGCATGTGCTGATAACGTTAGGTGTAAAGTTTATCTCCCCCCAGTAGCTGAAGGCAGAAACCCCTGTTCAGTTTTGTAGAAGCTTTTGGTGTTCTCAGATCAGTTCTCTAGCGGAAAGCCATTAGAAAGACCAAGCTCTAGGAAGTTGATAGGGCGCTTCCAGAGCTGGCACCCAAGATGGTAACTGTCCAGAGAGGGTCCCCAAGAGGAGCTTCTTTCTGAAGATTTTACTCCTGAAGCTACCAGGGAAGATGCAGATGAACTGGCCTGGGCAGATGCACCTGATCTCTGAAATGGGTCCACTGAAGAGGTCAGGTGTGATGCCATGCCTAAGGGGTGACTTAGTTCATCAAGACCATACGCCCCAAAATGTTTGCTAGGATTTTTGTGTAAGGAGGCAAAACCAAAACAGAACAACTTGACCATGACAGAGGGATGGCTACGGACAGAGTCCTCATGAAGAGAGGAAGGAAGGCGAAATATAGAGCAGAAACCAAAGCCCCCCCCCCCCTTTTAAGTTCAGAGGTATAGGAAAAAGCTGAGGCAAATGGAGAGCAGAAAAAAGGTAGCAATGAGCTGACCAAGGGGCAGGAAAAGAGTGAAGGATAAGACACAACTACGGCAAAAATATTTTTTTTAAAAAACTACTGGAGGAAAAGACGAGAGGTACTAAACAAACATACAAACCATAAAAACAAAAGCATGCAAACATACAGTAATATGCCAGAAGCAAAGATCATGGAGAGAGCATGCATGCCATGAACACACTTGGTAAAGGCAGAATACGGCTGATCTGAGAACATAAGAAGCTTCTAAAAATATGAACAGTGATTTCTGCCTTCAGTCATTAGGGGGCGCTGAACTCCCCACCTGATGTCACCCGTAAGCAGGGAAAAAAAGGTGTCTTCTACACTGAAAAAGGAAACACAGTATATCACAGAGGGACTGCAGTCAATTTGCTCATTACAGCATGCAGCAATTGACATAATAAGCAATGATTAAAATGTGCATACTTAACCATCTGTGCATCTTTTTTTTAATGGCCATGGCAGATGCCAAACTACAGTTTCTCAAAAATATTGAAAGCACAGCCTTCAACTATTTCAGCTCCTGAAAATTGTGGGTACAGAAATAATAAGCTTGGAAGGGTATCATGTGACAAAGAGAGTGAGCCAGGAAATCTGACCACGTCCCATCTCTCCCCAGTCATGCGCATCCTCAGTGGCCTTAGGCTTTCAGCCACATTTTTCTCAGCCCCTTGTTTCATATACATAATTCATACAGGGATAACGGACCTTTCATAGGACAGCTGACGAGTTACTGCAATAACACATTTGGCATGCATGATGGAAATGCTGTTTGAGCATTTTTTTAGGAAGTAACTCAGCTTTTTTAATCACTGTTGTCTAACAGAAAACCTTCTGAAAAGGCAGTTTTAGAAAATTAAGTAATAATGTAATGCCTAGACAACTGTGAAACTGGGTAGATTCAAATTCGCAATTAACATCTGCACGTGGCTATCTGAGGAAGCAATATATATAATCTCATGTTCACACAGCAATCCTATGTATGGCTATCTAAAAGTTAAGTTCTACTGAGTTCAATGGGACTTACTCCCAGGTAAGTACACAATATATATGGATTGCAACCACAGTCAATTTCTAATAAGTGTAATAAATAAATAATATTCCTTTATAAATCTGATGGGGGGAGGGAGACAAAAATCAAAATTATTTAATCCACACCAAAAATCCAGCAGCATAAATATGAGGCTTGATGGTGAGGAGTGTGAAATTTTCAAATTGCTTATCAAAATCAGTTTGCTTTCTTTTTGCAACAGCCAATGACCAGGATGATGCCTGAGCAGCAACTGGTGTGGAATTAGCCCTACAAAAGGCACAAGGGAATATTCTGCTTTTCTTTCTAAGTGTCTGTTGCTGTATATGTCAAAATCTAGGAACAAGCTAAGACACTAAAACCTATTTTTAAAATCAAGACTCATAAATTCCTATGCCACACTACACCAGAGAGGTTTCCTTTTAAGACTTAAGGTTGCAAAATCCATTGAATTTATCAGTGCTTGCTTATGACTGTGTACACATGGTATCAGGAAGCAAAGAAAAACAACAACACATCTTAAGCACAAGACTTAAAATACACTGATATTCACAAATATAAACCCAACTGTGTTTTGTTTTTTTAAAAATACACACCATAACTTCTAAAAATGCAGGGCGGCGGGGGGCATTACCTGGTTTGTTTCTATCATATTCGGTGGGGCTGTATGCACTTCCCATGTAAGGGCTGAAGGGCTGGCTGCTGAAAAGGTTATCGCACTGCAGGCTGTGGCAGAGCTTCTCCAAGAAGCGCAGGACAAACGAGGCACTGTTTACAGAAGGAAGACTGATGGCGTGCTTCTCCCCATCAAAGGAGGCTATAGGGTAAAAAGAAGACCTCAAATCACGGCGGGATTGATTGAAACACCAGTGCCTGTGGCAGAAACCCCCGGTTTGACAGAAGCAAAGGGGGTAAAAGGCAGAACATTTATTGTGTTGTCTTTGCCAATTTCAATACCAAAGCTTGAACATTTGGCTAATCCGGAGTAACTGTGGTTAAGCTACCCTTTAAATAAAGGCAGCGCCGTAGTCTGATACAAGTTTTGTTATATGGCTGTAGATTTATCATCAAAGGCCTGGCTCCCATATCACATTGAACCACAGCAAAACAAATCAAGGTTTTCATGTGAATGAAAGGTTGCTCAAAAGTTCCCAAAACAATTCTTCCCTGCTACGCCACCGATGAAAAAAATTTAATCTAGCTTGAGTCATGAGAACGTAGGCTTGTGGTTTTCTCTTGGCTTACTGCCTGTGGTTTGTTTGGAGGAAACAAACGGTGAACCAGAGGGTGAAACAACACAACTAGCCAGACACCGGCTTTGCTTAAGTCTGTGGCTCAGCAGCAGCAGCATGGGAACTTTTGAGCAGCATGCATCATCACGCTGTACCTGCACATGAACTGGGCTGGTGTCTCGGATGCAGGTAGCTTGTAAGGGAAAGATTTTGGTCCTCCTTGACCCCTTCTCAAAACGAGCGGGACTTGGGCTACCTGTAATCAGCAGAGTAGCAACTGTTCTGCTGACTGCTGGTACTTTCCCTGTTTTGTATTTTGCTTAAATCAAGGACAACAGCAAAAGCTGCAAAGCTGAAACTTCTGCTTTGTTTTATGTTTGGAAAGAGCTGGACAGCTGTAAATGACACACAATGTCAGAGACCCCACAATGGTAAAATTTGAGGCTGCTGTACTGCTACAACTCCCAGCCCACCTGACCTGAAAGTAAGCCCCAAATAATTCAATAGGAATTATCTTTGAGTAAAAATACCTGTGATTGCCCTGGCAAATGGCATTCCTTGCATTTTATAAGACACTTTAAAAGCTACTTTATATATGTTGCTTTATATTCATAAATACCAAGGGCTCGTTAATTTACACCAACAGCTGAAGTCTTCTATAACTTCTTGCATCCCATAAAGCTACAAACATCCTGTGTACAATAATGGGGTCTTACAAATGAAGCTGATATCTAACTGTTAAATCTATGCCAGTAGACTGACATTTCCTTTTGCGTACAGAAGATGTGAACAAAGATTAGTGACCATTCACAGTATGCACATCACAAGTTACACTGCGGGAAATGAAGGTTTAGGCATACCATAGTTCATTATCCTCATCTGGCATTAATACAGGGAGAATAAAGTAAGGCAAACACTTTTTTATGCCATATGAATTAAGGTTAACTTGTGTCCTGAAGATTGCTTCTGCCAGGAGAAAAGTAACAAGCAGCAGCCTCTAATTTAGAACTGGAGAAATATTTAAACAACACATCTGCCCTCAGGACAGTGAGGGAATAGAGATGATACAAGGGCTTGGTGTGCTATCCCTTCCACACTTCTAAAATATAATTATAGGGAAAGAATAGCATCAACAGCATCTCAGTTAAAAACCCATTTAGTGGGAACCCTAAAGTGAGTAGCTCGGAGCACTTCATGTAAAAAAGAAAAAAACACAAGGTCTTTTACTCTTTGCTCTTTTACTAGAAAACAACAGCATAAACATGGTTTGAATTTTTTTTTTAAAAAAAAAAGTTAGATAATGTAAGCATAAAGAAACCTAGTCCTACCTTATTTACCGCTGGATCAAATAAATAAAACGAAGTGTGTCATTTACACAATTGTGCCACACTAATCTTTGGTCTTGATTTTGCACCAAAACTAAAACTGAATCACATTTTACTAATAAGTTAAGAAAACCTGCTACAATTGCTCATCCATTTGCTGGATTCTACCCAAGTATGCTTTGCCATTATCAAACATGTTTCACAGCTTCCTGGTTTGTTTTATTAGTTCTGCTGCTGTTTTTATTATACTGCTTTATTACGTTCCGTTTTTATGGACATTTGATTGTATTTAACGGTTAGCTTCTTTGAGGCTCTGCAAAAAGAAGGGATATAAATCCATTTATATATAAAAATAAAACCAATAAAATACCAGTGATGATCTCTCCCGCGTGGTGCCCCGACTTCAGGAATCCAAAGACTGTTTTTGATTGATAGGCACAGTCCACACAGGCTTGCACAGCCTGCTGAAGCACTACATTCACAGGACCCGGTCCAAAGTGATCAGGAAGCTGCTGAACCTTCTTTTTGTCCAGATGAGGCCCAGAGTTTCCGTGTTTGTTAACATAGACACAAACTAAGAGGGGAAAAAAGGAGGAATGTCAATTTTTTTTTAAAAAAAAAAGAAGAATCTGCAAACAATGCATTCCAGACCAAATAATATTTCATAAAGTTTTCATTGAGAATGGACTGGATGAACATCTTCTATACATTTTATCTATTTCAAAAGCTTGCAAATAGCTAAACTGTAATTAAATGATGAAACAGAGGAGCTGATGCTCTGCATGTAAAAACTAGGTAAAGGTAAAAGGTAATGGATCCCTAGACAATTAGGTCCAGTCAAAGGCGACTATGGGGTTGCGGCACTCATCTCACTTTCAGGCCGAGGGAGCCGGCGTTTGTCCACAGACAGCTTTCTGGGTCATGTGGCCAGCATGACTAAACCGCTACTGGCGCAACGAGACACTGACGGAAACCAGAGTGCACGGAAACGGCGATTACCTTCCCGTCGCAGCAGTACCTATTTATCTACTTGCACTTTGACGTGCTTTTGAACTGCTAGGTTGGCAGGAGCTGGGATAGAGCAACGGGAGCTCACCCCGTTGCAGGGATTCGAACCGCCGACCTTAAAATCGGCAAGCCCAAGAGGCTCAGTGGTTTAGACCACAGCGCCACCCACGTCCTTTATGTAAAATCTACCCACACTAAACAAACTACTTCCATATGCTTTATTTAACCTCCAACTCCAACAGTTGGTGGTGAAACCACAAATGTCCACACTTGCCACATGTAGACAAGCCTAACTGACTTTGCCAAATTATATACCCACATTCCTTGCTTTTTCCTGTTATCCTCCAGAACTATAGAGCTAACAAATATGCCTTTAGGAGCAAATGTGGCTGCTTCCCTTCTATATTTTGTCTGCCCTTGTAATAACCCCAGATCAAGGTACTCTTCCCATATTTGGATAGGGAATGTTGGCTCCAAGTGTCTTGGTAAAGTCACACTGAATATGTGGCAGGAAATTAATGTGTTCATGGAGCGAAAATCTTCAACATATGCATTTGAAAATATAGTTTGTTGATGTTGATGAGAGGTAACTGCCACATGCCCATGATAAATGGAATGAGAGAAAAGCAGAAACAGAAACAGAAGGTAAGAGAAATACAGTGGTACCTTGGTTTATGAACTTAATCTGTTCCAGAAGTCTGTTCTTAAACCAAAGCGTTCTTAAACCAGGGTGTGCTTTCCCATAGCAGTGGGGGACTCGATTTACAAATGGAACACAATCAACAGGAAGTGGAACATGTTCTGCTTCCAAGGCAAAATTCACAAACCAAAGCACCTACTTCCGGGTTTGCAGTGTTCTTAATCCAAGTTGTTCATAAACTAAGCTGTTCTTAAACCAAGGTACCACTGTAGTAAAAATGAGGGGTAGGGTATAGGCAGCAGGAAAACAGAAGGTCAGAATTAAGGCAAAGAAAAATAAGATCAGAAGGCAGGGGGGAGGGAAAAGACAAGATAACAGAACATGGTGAATGAGAAATAAAAGGAGGAGGAAATAGGAATTTCAAAGCAAAACAAGAAAGGTGGTGAGAAAAGCAAGAGATCAAATAAACACACTTTCAGGGCTGGATATGCACTGGAGAATGAAACAGAAGGTGAAAAGCGGGGGTTAGCCGCAACATGGAAATCTAGAATGCAAAGGAAATGGGGCTGCAAAAAAGCTGACTGGTTGTTAGATGGGTAAACAGTCAAAAACGATAGAACAGGGAGAGAAAGAATAGGACCAAGCCACAGAGACACTCTGAATACTGCTTTGGGGAAATAATCTGCTCTTATATCTGACAGAACCAGATAGTTCTTCAGCCTGTGCAGGGAAGTAACAAGCAAACTGTTCAGCCAAGCAACAAGACACAGGAAGATAACTGAGGCCAATGGAGGCCTATTTTGTGCAGGCAGAGTGCTGCTAACTCTGAAGGCAGTGAAAGAAATGTCTACCAAGAAATGAAAGCCAAGTGAGAGATTTGGGACCAGGGTCCTAGCAGTAGCACACACCATAGCTTCATTTTCCAATCACTACTACTACTTCCTATTATTTTTATTTTATTTTCCATTACTACTGTGTACATGCTAACTAGAAGTAAAACTATGCAGCCAGTTACCTGCATTTCTAGTTTAGTGGACTTTCATGCATCCATAAAAGATGCTACTTAAAAAAGAAGTTATTGGGCCCACAATTTGCTTTCTTCTGAGAGGTGATAGAGGTAACACATATCCGAAGAGTTTCAAACCTGTACACAAAATGAGGAGTCGGATCCAGTGTCAAAGGCTGTTGTTCACTTTCAAGCGAACAGAGGCAGCAGCCTTACACTGAGTCAGACATAGGCCTATCCAGCTCAGTAATGTCTGCAACAATCTGACAGTGGCTCTCCATGGCTTCAAACAGGGCATTCCCTGTCATACCTAGAGATGTTGACGACTGACCCAGGGACCACCTGCGTGCAAGCAGATGCTCTACCACTTAGCTACAGACCAGTATCTGAATCAATTTACTTTTACCAGTGCTTTCATGACACTCTGGAACCAACCAGCAGTACCCCAGAAGATTTATACAGACAGACATGCAAGCTATAGATCATTTTACCTGTTGAAATGACAGCCGCTGTTACGCCAGTGATACCAGGTCCATCTTTGTGTATCTGAGGTGCGCTGTTGTCCACTTTTGCAGAGGTAAGGGGAGGAGGAAATACTGGAGATTGCACTGGTAAGATTTTTTTCTGTAAAAAGAATATATTTATCATAAATTTTAAAAAATATAACTGTTTCTTTCCTATCAGAAGACAGACAGCCTTCAGATCACCATTTGCTGAAGCTCTTAGTTCTCTTAACTGTAGAATGCTGCCAGAAGTGTATAAAGACTAGATCTTTGCAACTCCCAGTCCCAACCCATTTTTCAAGGGTTCTCCAGAAGGGTCAGCATCAGAATTTCATCACAGGCTAGGGAACCACATGAGATAATCTGTTAAGACTGGCCAGCACACAAAAAGCCAGCTCAAGATTACTTCACACATCGCTACCATATTAAGTACAGTGGTAGCTTCAGGCATTGTAAGCCACATCAGTTGTGTCCCACTTTCATGTCTAGTTCCCATAGATAATAAAGCTGCTGATACTTTAATTGATAATGATGGCAGGTGCTGATATTCTTCTTTGCCACTGTCCTTGCAACCACTGGCAAAAATGCATGTTTTAATTAGTGATCTTTGCCAGTAAAGTTAGCCTGCACCGAAGCAGCTCTTTTTAAAGCAGAGAGTCAACAAAAAATTAAATAAAGGGATATTTATTTTGGCAACCACATTTAGATTAACACTGAATGGGTAGCAATGGGTAGCTGAGGACAAGTAAGTGGTTCATAAATTAACGAAATAATAATATCTCTTTCACATAAGTATCAAGGTGATTTAATGTCAAACAATTTAAAAAGCAAAAATAGGTCAAAACAACAACTAAGGATTGATTTTAAAACAATACTTGAAGCTCCAAGGCCTAAAATGTTCACCAATAACATGTACAAAAGGGCAGGCCCAGCTCAAAAGAAGAGGCCTACTAGGTAGGTAAGGGATAAAGTGGTCTCTAAAGTAATATATTTCCAAGTGCACTCTCCCTGTATCAGCAATTTTAGCAATCTAAATATATATATATTTATCTTTGTCTCCAATACATTCAATAAAATATATTGTTTGCACCTTTTATTATTGTTATTTCTATACTGCCCTTCATCTGAGGATCACAGGGTGGTTTACAATATAAAAACACAAAAATACATAACATAGTAACAAACAAAAATAATGCCCCGCCCCTGTTTAAAAGGCCATAGTTTTTTTTTTATTGGTCACAGGCCTAGAAGAAGGGGAATGCCCGTCGCCTATATACACGCAAGGAAGGTGCCAGGTGAGTTTCCCCGGAGAGAGCGTTCCACAAGTGGGGATCCACCACAGAAAAAAGCTTGTTCTTGTGTTCCCACCCTTCAGACCTCTCATGAAGGGGGCACAAAAAGAAAGGCCTCAGATAATGATTACATGATATGGGGCGGTTTATATGGGAAGAAGTAGTCCTTGAGGTATCACGGTCCTGAGCCATGTAAGGCTTTATACGTCAAAACCAGCACTTTGAGCTAAGCTTGGGACCTAATTAGCAGCCAGGGCAGTCAGGGCAGGATTGGCATTGTTATGTTCAAACCGTCTTGCCCTGGTGAGCAACCTGGCCACTGAAGTCAGCACAGTAGTAACCACTACAGTAATTAAATGCAGTAATTCACTGCAGTAATCTAGAGTTTACCAGAGCACAGATGACAGACATTAGGCTGTCCCTTGTCCAGATAAGGGTGCAGCTGGGCCACTAGCCAAAGCTGATGGAAGGCACTCTGGACACCAAGACCATCTGAGCTTCAAGTGACAGCGATGGATCCAGAATTACCCCCAAGCTGATTATCTGCTGTAACCTGATCAGCAAACCTGTGCTCCTTCAAAGGGAGTGTAACCTTGAAAAGGATGCCGTTTTCAATACAACACACCTAGTAAACTGCTTGCACAATTGCACATTTCAAAAAGAAACTCGGGTGGGGAAATCAGTACAAAATAAGCTGGGGAAACATAAAAAGCATCTACTGCAATTGTGATGGTAAACAGATTTGCTCTCACCTTCCTTCCTGGTTTCAAGCCTTTTTTCCTTTTTTTCAGATTCTCTTTTTGAGATGTGTTTTTCGCTACAGGGGTGTTTTTGGGAGACCTGCCTTTCCTCGGGACTGCAGGTGGAGCCGCTGGTTTCCCCCGGCTAGGCTTCCTTCCCCTTGATGTAGAAGGAGGAACAGGAGCAGATTTCTGAGGAGACTGCATTGAGCGCCGGGTCACTTTGGAAGGGGATGTTTGGGGTTTCGAATTATTCTTTGTACCCGAAACTGTGAAGGAAGTCAAATATACATTTATCAGAATGCATACACTTCAGGAAGCGGTATTCTTTAAAAAGTTCGATTACACTTCAAAGTATGTTGACAATGAGATATTTTCAAGTGATTTTGAACTGAAACAAGGACTGCTAACTTTTAAAACCAGAAAGGGAAGTGGTGTTTCTGACAGCAAGCTTGATGTGCAGAAATATGCAAGTGGGTAATGTTAATCTTCATGCAAAGAAAAGCTGGTTTCTGTACATCAAGCTGCTGCTAGAGGCACAAAATTGGGCCATGTGATTTCTTTCCTGGCAACACCAGTTAGGACATAATGAGATAACAGAAGAGCTCCACCCCCACCCCCTAAAAGAACCCCTAAATGAAATTTAATGGAACTTCTTGGCAACATGCTTTGAGTTTTGCTTTCACAGGCCCTACTGAAATGAATGGAATTTGTTCAAGAATATTTGTGGTAATTCTATACGAACAGCAAGTCATATATATAAATCCATGCTTCTGATTAACTGAAAAAGTTTTGATCATTCTGCCTTCTACCCCTTGACTTTCCAGTCATGTGGATTCCTGTGACCGGTTTCATTTGGTCAAGGAAGTTACGCCGTTCAATTCCTTCATGTGTCTTACAGAAGAAGATTGCTTTCCCCCCCCTTATAAAGCATATATATTTCACATCAAAATAAATGTAGTTTTGATGTTTCCGTTGAGCTTGTTTTTCTAGTATCCAAGAATAACCCTAAAGCAATTTTAAAGTCCCACAGTTGATAAAACAATGTCTGCCCATGTCTAAATGCAGCCGCTTCAATATGAAAGGGAAAACACTTCAGTTTTCAAAAATAAAATTGTGGCACCATTTTGGACCAATTAAACACTGGAAAACTATGTTTGAAAGATATAACCAAGGTTGCATGGTCTGTTTTTGTGTAAAGCAGGTAAATTCTACAGAGAGAACACATTCATAGGGGGGGAAAATATTTTATTTATATGACACAAAATTTTAACCCATGAAATCTGGCCCAGCTCCTATGTATATTGTTGTTTGACTAGACCACACCCTACGGATTATACATTTCTTTTTCATACAGCTTTATACAGTTCTGGAGACGTTTTTAGCTAACTAAACAGTGTTGCTTTTCTTCTTCATCACATTCAAAAGTTATTAACCACTTGTATTATACTAGTGTTGAAGAATGAAACATTTCTAAGAAGGTACATTTATATGAAGTTAAATTCCATGTATTCCGATGTTCAGAAAATCATCACTGGTGTAAAAATTGAAAAATAAAAGTTTTATTACAAAATGTAATTTCACTGCACACAAACACAAATTTCATCACACACTCTCACACACACTTGCCACACTCACACATTGCAAAACAACAGTTATCTGGAATAAACATGTTTGTGCTACAGTCTATCACTGCCTCCACTGAAATGTCAATGGCTTAACATGCAGCAAAAATCTGAGAGGACAGCAGAGTTCACAAATACAAAGAAAACACCCTTCAATGCCACAGGTTGTAAAATAGCAGGTACACGCTTTTACACACAGTAACTTTCTGCTCTTTGGAATAAATGATGGATAGTGCTTGCTGAACAAAGGCTGCAAATGGAGTAATAATGAGCCCCTGCTGGAACGCTATATAAAAACAATTTCCTTTAAACAGGTCTCCTACCTTTATATTCCAGAGATGCAGATGTCATTTACATTAGCCGCTTGTAAGGTTCAAGACCCAATCTCATAGGACTGCTTTTTTAGACTGGAAAAAGCAGATCTGCAACAAAGCCCACGCTGCCCAGGGCACTGAAATTTTGCAGGAGCAAATCAGGGTGCAGCAATTTGCATTTGTTGGTTTAAGAGGAAGAGGAAGGGGGAGGGCAACAGAGTGGAGGGGAGAGACTGCTAAAGCAATTCACATATTGTCTGTGGGCTCTATTGACAGTGACCATCAGTCACCTGCTCATACTTCCTTAACCACCCCCTCTTGAGGAGGGGATCAAAGGTTACATGGGGTCAGAGAATCTGGAAAGAGTGAAAGGACAAGCAAAGAAATCGAGCTGCCAACACAACTGTATCATGTACAGAGGTATCTCAGCTGAGCTACAGGAGCCAAAACTTGAAAACCATTTTGTAATCTCAACAGGATTTGTATTAAAATATTAGTGCATTAAAATATTAGTTTATTAAAATGGGGCGGGGGGGGGTTATCGGCAGTGTCTCTTTGTAATTAATATATAATGTGCAGTTGGAAGGGGGTGGGCAGCCCTTTTGCTCTTTTCAGGCCATTGCTTTGCATTACAATGGCCCTCTCCATTCCACAAACAAAACAAAGCATTTTGTTTCTCGCTGAGCTGGCAAAACAATTGAGACATCAAGCATTCAGGTCTCTTGTGGGTACTCTAGCTATGCAGCAGTCCCTGCTTAAAACTCTGATCCTAAGCAACAACTTTATTAAAGTCTTTTCAAACCAAATAGTCTTATACTAACTGGAGCAACAATGCATCTTGAAAGGATGGAACAAGAAGCAAAGGATGTTAACACGGCTTTCTGTATTGAGAGTACTGATTGCTTATACAGCTTTCAGTAGCAGTAGTTCTTTACTGCAAACATATAAAAGCAACTAGGATGCTTCAATTGCTTCTACAATTGCTTATCCTTGTTTTGATAAGGTGTGAGAATATGCATTAAACATTATGTGTAGACCTATGAAAAAGACTAAAAAATTATTGGAGCTTACAACTTTTCCACATCTGTTCATTTATTTTAGGATCCATAAGCAGACCCAGCATAGTCAAACCCTACTATCACCAAATAGTCAGATGTTGCAGCTCCATATAAGACAAATTATGGTCTTCCGAAGCAGGAAGGAGATAGTTGCTCAGCTTTTTCAGGCAACCTGCTTTTTAATGCATCTAGAAAAAACTACTTCATGCATCTAGAAAAAGTAGCTGCTAGAAAAACTATCTGAAAAACTGTATGGACAGTAGCTATGCTAGTGCCATAAGAAACTCAACAGCTGAGCAGCGTCTCTTGATATAACTGTAATGAGAACAAAATATAGTACACCAATGTAAGAGAGGGAGAGGGAGGGAAAGAGAGAGACACACACATGCACAAGAGAGATAATGCAATAGTAATTGTGGGAAAGTTTATTAAGGAGATGTATAATGCCACTACTTCTGATAATGATAACACAGGCTAAGTTCAGACATAATGAAAAACCATGGGATGATTTTGCTTCTGATTTTAAACACAGCTTTCATTACGTCCAATGTCATGGAACGGTAAGTCTGTTTAAGTTATGACTTGTGAGAACAAGCCATGTTCCGGAAGCCCTTTTCCCTGATCATAGGAAACCATGGTTTACATATTATCCAAAGAAGCTTCCAATCACCTTCCTTAGCACAACAGTGGGGGAGAGGGAAGCATGCAACTCCCAAGGGCTGCTACACCTTGTTCAGGTAACGTGACCCTACGGTTTCTCATTACATCTGAACTGGTGGCAAGCGTAAAGTTATCAAGGTTTGGCTCTCTTCGGCTGCAATCCTCTATCCATGAACATGAGGGGAAGCTGCATTGCAAGGATAGTAAATGATAGAGCAGAGGTCACCAATATTTCTGGACTAGTGGGCAAATTTTGTAGGGCGGCAGTCACAAAACCTTCGTAGCCACCATAGCACCTGCAGACATTGGAATGGTGATCCCTGGTGCTAGTGAAGACATTTAATTAAAGCTAGTGGGATGCCTTAGGCTTTATTTCACCCGACTTAGATTTTGCTATAGCATTAAATGATGATGGGAAACACACAAAAACCAACACATTTTTCCTTATAGCTTCTCTGTCAGCTGTATCAAAGCCTTAAAGGCACAGGCTTAAAAGCAAAGATGGACCAGATGAGCCTGACGTGTGGAATTTAAGAAATAAAAAATTCTTACCACTATTCCCTGGTGGCTGTAGAGCATCTCCTGTTAAATCGCACCATCCGACTGGAAAGATATCCCGAGAATCATATTTACACCAATAGTCAAATGCCCCTCGCCAGCCATCAAAGGTAATAAAAACTTCATCTCCTTTAACATTCCCAATGGTTGCGGGACATATTAAATAAGGATTTTTTCTGTCTATTGCTTCTAGCTTCATTCCAACTTTAAAACAGTTTGGAGAAGGCTTTGTAGGTTCCTGCCAAAACAAAAGAGCCACACATGAGATCTTGGAAGGAAATGAGTTTCATATAACCTTGATGCCTAAAAGGACTCATGCTCCAAAAGATACATAGTACTGCGGGAGAAATATGTTAGCGTTTTTCCTGTATTTTCTATGTTCCAGAGCTCCTCCATGGATAAAAATTCATGTTTCTAAGCTAAATGACAGGTTTTATGAGTGATAAAAAAGCAGCAAAGAATTTAAAAGCAAGAATTTAAAAGAAATCGACAAAAGGACACTTTGGAGTATTTAGTTATTTACAATATTTCTATTACCGCCTATCAACAAGAAGTCCATTTTTTGTTGTTGAAAATTTAAGATATGTATTTCTTTCCTTAATTACTGATGAAAGAAACAGAACTACCAAGCAACATATTTCCAACTCCTTGAAAATCTCAAGAAGAATAAGTTGTTACAGTGTTGTGAAAAACATAAAATAGTTTGCAGTGTCACCCATCAGTGTTGAGACCATGAACTGACCAATTACCATCTTCAAGTCTATGCCTAAAGCAGGTTTGTAAACGAACAGGAGACTCTTATAAAGCCATTCAAATTTGCATAATGTGACTTCAATGCATGTTCAAATGATGAATTGCTTCCATGATGGCATTTTGTTTCCTACTCTTCCTTACGTTTTATTGTTCATTAGATTGAAGTTTTGTGGGGAAGGACATGAATTATTAATAAAAAGGGGCATAGCTTCATTTGTAAAATTGTCCATGTAACTAAAAGGACAATTTAAGTTGTAAATATAACTTATATTCTTCTTCCTTACATAATTAAAGCACGTTATTTCATTTCTTCACTTTGTAAATCAACCCACTTCATTTTCTTCGCAGAACAGACTTGTACTGTTCCAGCTTTGGTGCAATTCATAAAGTTTATTTATTTATTTCATAACATTTCCGTTCCACTTGTGTGTAAAAAAACCCCCAACCAAACCTCGAAGCAGTTTACAAAATGAGTAACACAATAAAATAATCAGCAAAAAAAGTTTAAAACATCCAAATTTACTACTACTACTACTACTACTACTACTATTGACTGAATTTATATACTGCTCTATACCCGGAGGTCTCAGGGTGGTTCACAGAACAAAATCAAAATATAAAACCACAAAATACATAATCTAAATGAAAACAAGAACCCAAGAACCCGCTCCCCCCAAACACCCACATTTTAAAAGGGCATAGGATGTCAATCAAATCAACTGTCTAGTTAAAAAGGAACTTTTTTGCCTGGTGCCTAAAGGTGTATAATGAAAGTGCCAGGTGAACTTCCCTGGGGAGAGCATTCCACAGACGGGGAGCCACTGCAGAGAAGGCCCCGTTCTCGAGTTGCCACCCTCTGGACCTCTCAAGGAGGAGGCACACAAAGGAGGGCCTCAGAAGATTATCTCAGGGTCTGGGTAGGTTCATATGGAAAGAGGCTGTCCTTGAGGTATTACGGTCCTGAGCCGTTTAAGGCTTTATAGGTCAAAACTAGCACTTTGAATTGGGCCTGGAAATGGCAGACAATGCAGTCAGACCAGGATCAGTGTAATATGTTCAAACCATCTTGCTCTGGTAACCTGGCCGCTGAATTCTAGCTGAAGTTTCTGAACCATCTTCAGACGCAGCCCTATGTAGAATGCATTGCAGTAATCTAAACTTGTAGTTACCAGAGCATAGACAACAGTAGTTAGGCTATCCCTGTCCAGATAGGGGCGTAGTTGGGCCACCAGCCAAAGCTGATGGAAGGCATTCCGCTCCACTGAGGCCGCCTGAGCCTCGAGCGACAGCAAAGGATCCAGCAGTGCTCCCAAGCTACGAACCTGCTCCTTCAGATCAGAAGTGCAAGAGCAGACAATCTAGTGCCTCAGTCTTATCTGGATTGAGCTTCAGTTATTAAAAGCACAAATTAAAACACATGTAAACATCATATACCAAGAGAGAAGAAAGGAGTAAAAATGCTGAGATTGTTACAAGAAGTGTGTGTATTGTTTTTAGCATAAAAATGTGTTCTGCATTGTCATTTGTGTATGATCCATACAACAGTGACTGGAATAAGGAGGATGGGGCATAATTTATGGGTGTTTACTATGCTTAGAAGTCTTTGATACATTCACCAGACTATTCAACAGAAAAAAGTCAACCTCTCCCATACAGGAATTAACATCTACATTTGTCTAGACCAGGGGTCTGCAACCTTTAAGACAAAAAGAGCCACTTGGACCCGTTTCCGAAGAAAAAAAAACTGGGAGCCGCAAAACTCGTCATTATAAAAATAACTTTTTTGTCACTTTTTATTATTATTTCTTTGTTTGACCCCTCAGAATTACTCCTCCTCATAGAAATAAACGTTAAATTAACAAGTTACCTTTTTGTGTGTGTGTGTTCTTCACTCCCCTTCAAAACAGTGACCAGCGTACATGCCCCCTTTCAATGCAGTGACCAGCGTACATGCCCCTTACAATGTAGCGGGCGGGCGGGAAGGTGACGTAGGGACGGTGTGTGACTAACGCACGCACCGCCCCCATGCGACATCACAGCCAGTACAGCGCCCGCCACAGTGGGGAGTGTTGGGGCGCACAATGCGCCTCCTCCCCTCGCTAGTATCCGCTCCGGAGCTGCGGCAAAGGTGTAAAAGAGCCACATGCGGCTCCGGAGCCGCGGGTTGCAGACCCCTGGTCTAGACTGTAATGCCCCATTTAGGCATGAACAGGAACATCACATATAATAAACAACACACATATTTTAATATATTAATTTGACCTGTGTGGAGAGGTCAGCCTAAAACTGTTAAAACCAAAGAGATTTGTTCTGAACTCAAGACATATACAGGCATTTTCCAAATGCAGGCACTGAGGATGGAGAAAGATGTTCCCCTTCCTAGCAGTCCTGTCCTTTTAAACAACTTCCTTGCCTTTTCAGGCTGGACAGTGCAGTATAGTGCACTGGAATCCTCAACAAGCAATACAACTGCAGCCGAGTCTCCTACCTTCTTAAAGAATGAAGCAGGCGCCATTTCAGCACCATTTAGTGTTCTTAGGAGAAACATTGGCCAAGAAGATGCATTCATCTGGAACCCTAAAATTGACAACAATAGATGAGTTGTGCACAGCAGATTTACCAAAAATATGCCTTTTAAGAAACAAGAGAACCTTTGTTAAGTGGCGTTATCTCTGCAGGATACGTTTTGATTATAAATAGAGGATGAGCATGGGTGCATCGTGCTGAGGCACTTCCCACCAGAAGCTACAACCGTAATTGAGCAATACTAAGCTAAGCACCTGGTGCAACACGTGGGAATACAGTGCTACATTTGAAGTTAAGCAGAAAGGGAGCGTTTTGACTCATACTGTATTACGAGCGGAATAGGATTTCTGGGACCAGACAGTTCGACGTCACTTGGGAAATACCAGTTTTGTATGCAGTTAGCAGGAGGCAATTACACACACAATTAGCTCCAAGCTCAGCCAACAAACAAGATGTGGCAAAACTGCCAAAGGGAAGGTTTCAAAAAGGTATTTAGCTGTGAAACACCATTTGGACACTGGAATTCTGCCTATCTTCAGAAAACATAGGAGCACCAAATACAGTATGATATATTTTATCAAGGGCTCACTTGTCTGGCTCAATAAAGATATGTGCCAGTTTACATATACTGCAGGAACAAACTAATTGCATTATAGTATCCGGCAAACATTACTGCAAAGATTGGGAGGAGGGGGACTACAGATAATTTCATTCACTGGTGGTGCTAAAACACCTGTTTCAAGCTGTTTTGCTTCCAAACAATTACCGTATTTTTCGCTCCATAGGACGCACTTTTTCCCCTCCAAAAACGAAGGGGAAATGTGTGTGCGTCCTATGGAGCGAATGCAGGCTTTCGCTGAAGCCTGGAGAGTGAGAGGGGTCGGTGCGCATCGACCCCTCTCGCTCTCCAGGCTTCAGGAGAGCCCCAGCGCCAGCCCCACAAGGTCGGGGGACAGCGGGGAGGCGGAACGCCGCCATCCCGCTGTCTCCCGATGTGGTTTGGAGGCTGACGGCGGGGAGAAGAGCGCTTCTCCCCGCTGCCAGCCTCTTAAGCTCCAGGGACAGCGGGGAGGCGCAGCGCGTCTTCCCGCTGTTCCCGGACCTGGTCTGAAGGCAGGCGGTGGGGAGAAGAGCGCTTCTCCCTGCTGCCTGCCCCGCAAGCTCCGGGGACAGCGGGGAGGCGCAGCGCGTCTCTCCCACCTTGCCGGCACCCAGAAGCTTGGGGCGCGCTGAGCTCCGCACGCCCCAAGCTTCGGGATTGGCGCAGCGCTCCGCTAGCCGTGGGAGAGCCGCGCAGCTCTCCCACAGCTAGCGGAGACCTTGCTGGCACCCAGAAGCTTGGGGCACGCTGAGCTCTGCACGCCCCAAGCTTTGGGATTGGTGCAGCGCACCTGGGGGGGGAAATAAAATTTTTTCCCTTTATTTCCCCCCAAAAAAACTAGGTGCGTCCTAAGGTCCGGTGCGCCCTATGGTGCGAAAAATACGGTACTTTCTCAGTATAGGCTAGGTTTGGGGAACCTCAGGGTCTCCCCCCCCCCCCCACTGGCTAGGTAGAGAGGAGGGTGAAAATTTGCATAGAAACTCGCCAATGGTACCAAGGGGAAAAATTTACATTCATTGCTTCATGCACTTTCCCCTCTGGCCACCATTGGCACGTGGCCCTTAGAAAGTTCTCAGAAGAAAATGCATCCTTCACCCTGAAGGCCATAAAACATCTTGCTAATAGGAGCAAGATTTTCATACCCAGGGAAGGAACCTGTGGCTCTCCAAATGTGCAACTGATCATCTTTGGCATTGCTGGCTGAAGCTGATGGGAAGACTGGGAGTCCAACAACATTTGGAGGCCACAGGTTAGTCACCTCTGCTTTAAAGCGCCACTAAATTACTAACCGATTATTATTTCCATTATTCATACAGAACCATCAGTGGTGCTACACAGGCTTTGGAAGACAGGTCCATAATCTATTGCAGGCTTACGGCCTACAGCAGAACACAGACATCAACAGGGAAAGAGGAGGGAAATGGAGGCATGGGGTAAACAGGGAAGAATGTGCATTATTTCAGTGACATGCAGCGACAGTAGGGCAAGGGGGACCAGGAAGCTGCCCCCAAAGACTTCACACAGGACAGATATGGCTTGAGGAAGTGAGAGAGGTGGCATCACACAGGGTTTTTTCTGGGAGACAGTTCTAAAGGGATGCAAAAGAGAAGGGGTGGAGTTCTTTGAAGGAGTCATGCATCAAGATGGTGGAACAGGGCAAGGGCAGAGGATAACAGGAGGACAATGCCACAGAGGGTTTTGAAGGAAAAACCTGGGAACTAAAGTGACATTTCTCACAGAAGTGCCATGAATCCATGGTTCACTTGTATTATCTCTAGCAAACTCAACCCAACTCACCCAGTCCAGTACATTTAGTCTATTCTTCTTTCCCTTTATCTCCGGCTGCTGTTATTTTGATATGTCATTTCAAACTCTACTGTGACTTCAAAGCAAACTTTGATTTCATCCATGTTAGGCTTATATGTTTTCTTACCAAGTGGTGGCTGAAGCATTCCTCCTTTCTTCTCGCAGGTTCCAATTGGCTGTATGTCAGAAGAATCCACTAGCCTCCAAAAGTCATTTTTGTTGTCGCTTCCATCAAGCCGCAACCTTAATCTGGCACCCGTGATTCCAATAACTGTAGCTATACATACTGAGGTAATGTTTCGAGGGTCATGGGCTTCCAATTTCATCCCCACTTTGAAATCATTGCTAGGTGGAACCCTAGACTGCAAGAAAGGCAAAATAAGGCATTTACTGGACTATTTTTCCAGAAGGAAGAGAGAGAGAAGGAATCAGCAATACTTATTTGGCTAGTCACAAGCTTATTTATTACCACCATAATTGTTTCTCAGCCTTTGGGGCCAAGATCAAGTGTAGCTCCTCAAAGAAATCGCTGGAAAATTTCCTGGCACCTGAATATTTGATTCTATTTCCAGTCCTGGGCAATAATCCCAGGTGCGCTAAATGGCATTTATATTTACTGTAAATCACTCTTCAATTTAACCAAGGATTTACAGTTCCTGTTGTATCCTCACATTATGAGGTAGGCTAGGCTAAAAGATAGTAACATACACTGAGCAACGACCTTCAATGGATGAGCTACCCCACCTACAAATCTAATAGGTGATCCACTGTATTGAAGTTGGCTCCTTACACAAATTTATTCTTTTGCACAACTATAGTAAGCTGGCACTTCCACCCTAAACTTACCTACTTGCAAGCTGTCTCATCCATTTTATTGTAATTTACTTCTAATTAACTTCACAACAAATCACAGCTTTAAGAGGCATGAAAGGCTAATACCTTCCTGATAGAAAATTTTAACTTATGCAACTAGTATTTATGATTTTAAAAGCCACTGGAGCACACCCCCCCCCCTTTAAATAGTGTAAGTATCTGAAGCGTGCAAAATACCCATATGGGCTGTGTAACACAGAAGTAGGCAGACTGGTATCAACTGGGGAATCTCTGGGGTGATTTGCAGTTAATTAATAGGTGGTTCTAGCTACTCATAGTTTAACAACAGTGTAAGTTTTTAAAAGGAAGCCCTTTCTCTCCTTGTGCTAACGTTCTTAGGTGTTTCTAACTTATAAAATATGCATAATGATTGGCGGCCTTTGGCCAAGTTTTTATACAACGGTATTGGCCACTTTAAGAGTTCTCATCCTTGATCTATGTTAACTCAAGATACAGATTTGTACATCCATATACAGTGAATGGCTCAGGGATTACAAGAGGTTGTTGACTCCACTCTCCAAATATACCAGGCATGGCCAAACTTGGCCCGCCAGCTGTTTTGGGACTACAACTCCCATCATCCCTAGCTTAAGAGGACCAGTGGTCAGGGATGACGGGAATTGTAGTCCCAAAACAGCTGGAGGGCCAAGTTTGGCCATGCCTGAACAAGCCCTCTAAACCTTGGGCTTCTTGTAAAAAAACACACACAAAACCCCCTCATAAGCCTGAAGTCTGTCCACCCCTGGCATAACATATATCTATATGAAAGGTAAGCAACACAAAGAAACTACAATACTAACATAAAACACTTTCGTATACTCATTTACATTTTAAACCATTTACCTGTCTGAAACAATGTGCAGGAGCAGCTAAGGATCCAGTCTCTTTCAAGTAGTTATCCCAGTTAAAATATTCTAGGAGGGAAAAGCGTGGGAGAGCAAAATTTAAACATATTGTTGAGATAAAAAGACTTCCATCTGCAGGAAGCACACAGATTTTTGTTTATTATCTTCTTCAATCTTTTGTGTATTTGTCATCATTTGTGACTGGGGGAAGCAGTTAGCACTCTAAGAGACTACTGGGAGATAAGCAGAAATCGTTTACCCAAAGGAAAACAAAGTATCTGAACTTCTTCTCTTTTCTATATACATATAGATAATGCTTTTCTTTTCAGATATAGATATATGAAACCCTTGTTAGAATCTAGATTTATATACTATATTTGCAGGAGCAGTTTTAGTGAAATTAATAGAAGTGGTTTCACTGTTTTTCAGATTGGGCATTAACATAAAACAAAAAGGAACATTTCTTTGTGCACAGGGAGGCGAGTCACTGCTGAAAAAAACAAACACAAATGCATTCACACTAAGCTGGGCCTACACTGCAGCTTAGAATAGCTCGACCTTGCAGTGTGTTAAGTTTGCAGGGTCTGGATTCCCTTTGTTATCTATCCATTCCTTCAGAACCCTGCCGAATAAAGATAAACTACTGTGTTTACATAGCACGAGATTTCCTGGGACAATAAAGTGGTTCTTGGTTTAACAATGGCAAGGGCTGAGCTAAGTAAATAATCCTTTTAAAAAGTTTCTTTTTTAAAAAATGTAAATGCTGATTTTCATTATAGTGTACAGCTGTATAATTTGGGCGAATCAATACCTGCTCCACTCAAAAATCCAGATGAAAGTTTGTTTGTTTTTGCAGGTGGGTGCACAATAGTTTGCAGGAGTGGAGAGAAGGCAGGGATGGATATGAACCACCTCCAGCCACCACCAGCTAAACACAACATGCACACAACACTGCATATCACACCAGCCACAGACATGCATGAAAATATACATACATGTACACATGAGGGGACAGGACAGAGGGAACATGTCCTCCCCAAATACATAGTTGAAGGAATAGAGTCAAAAAGGGGGGAACCACCCCCTTGTCTTTCCCTCCTGTACCCCCACCCACTCATGTGCTTCCTACACAACCATCTCTACTACTTCATCCCTTCTTTCGGCACATCTCTAGCTATCCTCCAGACTGAAGGAGGAGATGGTTGACATGACATCCCAAAGCTCACAAGCCAAGAAAAAAAAACCAAGGGCTCTCATACGCTGGCCAGTCAACAGACATATATTGGGACTACACGTCCAGATCCCACCTTACACTGCTAATCTGTGCACGTTCTCCATGCCTTCATAGGAGTTTCCACTCCAAATACAAAAATTAAGCCACTGAAAAAATGATACTATGCTGCCACCTAGTGGCTTTGTTAGGATAATCTGCAACCTGGGGCCCTCCAGATGTTTTCAACAATTCCCATCAGCTGATAACAATAGTATCATAGAATCATAGAGTTGGAAGAGACGACAAGGGCCATCGAGTCCAACCCCCTGCCAAGCACTTTGATGCAGTGTTAGAAACTGAGATATGACAGCTAGGAGCTAAATGTCACCTTAAACTTATGTTATAGGCACGACAATGGAATGTCTAGGCGTGCTTTTTATAACAATACAGAGCTGAAAATGAATGAACTGCAGCTAAAATATTATGTTCATTCCTTCCCCTGCTCACCCCCCTAATATTCTTAAGAGGGTCTCTTCTCTAGTCTTCAGAGAGTGACTGGAAGTGGGGAGGCGGGAAAAGGTCCTCTTTTCCTTCCACTCTGAGGTTTAATCTGAAATCTGCTCGCGCTAATGAAATTCCCCGTCGCAAAATGCGCCTAGAACAATGGGGGTTTCGAACACTGCTTTGATGCATGTAGTCTAAAACAACCTGGAGGCTGCCAGGTTAGGGGAAGGGCTGCTTTATAATTGCTAATAAAACTCAAGAGGTCCTGGCTACTAGCGGAAACCGTCCCGGAGGCTGCCACAAGTGATGCAGCTGTGGGACTCCTGCATCTCATATTCTGACATTAGCTTGTACTGGATTTCTACCATTCATTATGTGGCACACGTCCTGTGTTTCACTCATGTATCCAGCCCATTATTTCCTTAAAATGTTAAAACTCTTGCACAATCAGGGTGAGCAAGGCCCATCTTGAGCAGAGCTAGTCACTTTTAAAAGTCCTTCTTTACTTCCTTCATTTTCAACCAAAAACCTGCTTTTTGTTTTAACTCCCTCAGTCTACCTAAATATCAATATTTTGGTTTATTTTAGCAACATTAAAAAGGTAAAGGTACCCCTGCCCGTATGGGCCAGTCTTGCCAGACTCTAGGGTTGTGCGCTCACCTCACTCTAGAGGCCGGGAGCCAGCGCTGTCCACAGACACTTCCGGGTCACATGGCCAGCGTGACAAGCTGCATCTGGCGAGCCAGCGCAGCACACGGAACACCGTTTACCTTCCCGCTGGTAAGCGGTCCCTATTTATCTACTTGCACCCGGAGGTGCTTTCGAACTGCTAGGATGGCAGGCGCTGGGACCGAGCAACGGGAGCGCACCCTGCCGTGGGGATTCGAACCGCCGACCATGCAATTGGCAAGTCCTAGGCGCTGAGGTTTTACCCACAGCGCCACCCGCGTCCCTCTTTTTTTTTGTTTGTTTGTTTTGTTTTAGCAGCATTACCTACCCTAAAATCTTTCTTGAACCCAAGAGCAAAGATACCAGCAAACCCAGGCAAAGGGCTCAGCTAGGAGAATAGGAAGCAACTTACTTATTTATAAAAAAATATTTATACACCTCTATTTCATTAAAAAAGAAAAAAGCATACCTGGGCAGGCAGAGTTGAGTTAAGTATGCTTATCTGCGTTTGTGGCTGGGGAAGCCCAGTCTGATGGGTGGGGTATAAATAATAAATTTATTATTATTATTATTATTATTATTATTATGTATTAAGGTCGTGTGTGTGGGTTAAGTGTGCATGACAGCGTGTCCCCACTTTGGTGCCAGGCCCTGGAGTGGAGTCCCTAAGAAAAAAAAGTGCCCTACCTAAATCCTAAAGGTTATGGCAGGGCCTCTAGAGCAAGGATCTCTCTGATCTTCTTCTCCCCCACACACAACAGCCTTCTTAAAAGAACCCGGGATGATTGGGAGACCTCCTGAACAGCATGGACTACACTGCAGGAGGTAGCTGTAACTGTCCAAAAATCAGGAATGAGGCACCTTGCACAAGCGGAGAGGCTAATCGGGTGAGGCAGGAGGCGATGGGAGAGATAGGTGAATGAGCAGACGTTAAACCCCATTTATTTATTTTAAAAATAATTCATGATATTTACATTTACAATACATACCATTATTTAGCAATTGGTTGCTTGACAGACAACTCTTCCCATGTTTTTCTCTTTTAATAGTCTTAGAATCTAAAGAAAAAGGACATAAAACACAGTATTTTTCACATAATTTTGCAGCATAAACTGCCCCGGGCTGAGGTACCCCATGCATCCCTCCATTGTGCATGGATATAGTTCCAGCTGAGAACCACTGCTATGTATACAAAGCTAGATTATTTGGAACTAATTATCTTTTTAAAACCCCCTGAAAGAGCTCTGCCCTAAAAAGAATTTAAGTACTTTGAATGAATGAATGAGTAAATAAATAAATAGGGGACGGACAGACGGACACACACACGTACGTCTATGTATGTATGTATTTGCCAAGCAGCAGGTGGTACTGTTGGTCCTCATTGTTGCACTGGTGAGGTTTCAATTTCTCCCCCTGGTCATCATGTTTAGTCTGGGAATGTCTTTTCAACCTTTGCAAAAGGTCCCCTTCTCCCTCTGGCACGGCACCATTTTTCTAAGAATCCCAACAATTCTGCCACAGAGGCTGGTTTCCTCCTCTGCTCCCCAGAACAGTGCTGGGGTAAGAGGCCCTTCTACATCAGTGCTTCCTTAGAGAGCAAAAACTCTGTTGAATGTGTGAGTCTGATGCAGCATGTCTGCTGAGTCTGTCCCCACCCTGCAGGGTAGTAATACATGTTTCATGTATACTTGTCTAGTCCTTCCTTGCTGAGGGTGTGTTTGCATTGCAATGTGTTGCAAATGGGTGGCTGACCCAAAACGTGGCCCTTGTGCCAATCAAGGCTACCCACCCCTGCTTCAGGCATATACGTGCAGGAAATGGCAGTGCAACCAATCCTGCAATGTTAAACACATTTATTAAGACGGAAACCCAACTGGACTCAGTGGGATTTATTTAGTTATTTCTCGAAGAGTAACTGTGCATCTCCTGTAATGATTAGAGTTAAAAATCAGGGAAACGTACAGTATACTGTAAAAACTAAGCGATTGGAGGAAACTAAATGTGACACATAGGTTTAAAAACAAACATTCCCTTACAAGACAAAGTACCCCGTTTCATACAGTTATCTGTAGAATATATTGCCATGGGTTGCTCTGACAACTACTAGCATAACTGCAAGACCATGTAGATGCTTCAAGGAAAAGTTGAACAATGGCTGCCAGATACTGAAGGTCAAGGAACAGGGGTGCCAACTTGAATATTGGGGGGGCGGCATCCCAGGTATGCCGTGCCCCACATAATCCATCACATGACAGGGCACACCAATTTGAATTGCAATGCCCATCAACTTTGGGGGCCCCCCAGCCCCTCAAATATTTTATTGGGGGAGCTGAAGGGACCTCGGCCCCCTAGGAGTTGGCTCCTATGTGAATTCTGCAAGAATTCTGATGGCCCAGAAATGGAAGCAGGAAGAAATGCCGACCAAGGAAGAATGGAGAATGAAGCTGACGGAATATGCAGAGATGGACAAATTGACTGGGAAAATAAGGAACCAAAGCGATCAGAGATTTTCCGAGGACTGGAACAAATTTACAGAATATATCAAAAATGTATGTGAGGAGCAACTAACGCTTGTTGGCTTTCAAGAAGCTTTGTGAAAAAGATCGATTGAAATATTGTTTGAAAGATTAAGAGTGGTAAAGTGCAATATAAATTTAAGAAATGTGAGATGCAGTGAGATTATGGAGAATTGTCAGATAGGCTGAGGGAAGTCCAAAAGATGTTTATGTACAAAGCAAATGTTAAATTTGGATAAAATATTTATTGGAAACTGAATAAAAAATATTTATTTAAAAAAAAGGAGTTGGCTCCTATGTGAAGGAAGATGGCAATCTTGTTTTGCTTGTTGTATTGGGCTGGTCACAGATCAAAGTTGGGGAGCAATAAATATCTAACCTGGCCCAGGATGTTAAGTTTTGATGTTTTGGTTTTGATGTTAAGTTGCTGCCTTCTAGCCAAATTCTCCATAATTTGGAAGGACGTAAGCATTTTCAGTATGCTATGTAATTAACTACAACTGCGGTGTGTTCCCTGTGGAGCTCTGTGAACTCTCTCCCAAGTGTTGGAAGTGATTTGACCTACAGAAGTGCAACAATGGGACCAAGCATACATGCTCAACTATCTGGTGGGGCAGCCACTTTATATGGCCCTGGCATTTAAATCTATCCCCAATATAAAAGGTTAGAAAACTCCATCACAGCAATAGTGAACATACTAAATTAGAGAGAAATTCGTACGTTAGATCGAAAGGCTGCAATCACATACCCATATACTTATGGGACCACAAAATGAAAAGGGAAAAGGACCAGGGCAGAGAATAAAAATCATAAAATCCCCTGCAGAAATCTATTCCACTCTGTCATGAGATTAGTGAGTTGAATGTGGGGAGTTATATTTGCAAGCTGTGAGATCTTTCCTAGTCCACCTCCCATCATATTAGGTCTCTTGGGGGCCTCTTCCCCCCTGAAAACTGCAGCCCCTCATTTACGTTGCTGCTTTGTTTCAAGAAAATTTACCTTTAGCTGCTGTTTTCCCCATGGTAAAATGTTTGGTCCTCCTTTTTCACCATAAGAAGACGTCCATCCACACTTCTTTTTTCAACACAACTGCTTCCTGTGGAGCAGTAACACAGCAGGTGAGGCCAAATGCAAAATAATACGTAAATAACTTTTATACAGTGGAAGCGGAATATAAACAGGCAATGCCTTTTTAACCCAGTCGAGAAGGAAGATGGAAGATAAATGTTACACCTTAGCTCCAAGTCACCTGGAAACAAATGCTACAGAACCTTAAGTTTGGATAACTCATTCTGTTTAAACCATTTTATTAAAGGTCATGCTATTGTTTGTAATTCGTTTATCAAGCAAAATACCACTTGATGATACTGTTTCCCATGCACTGCAGACATTCTATAACCAATAATAGCTAACTAGGAAAACTGAATTCATTAGAATTCATTAAAACAGGAGGTTGTGTTAGTATTAAAATTTTAATTGTGGCAGCACATAATAGTAAACAGAAATCTATTGAGTTTTTGTACTCAAGTGCACACACTTTACAACTCACATTCATAAATACTGCCAATGGTGTTATCAGATCACTTTCAGCAGTGGGTCTGGCAGTAATGAAACTATAAAGTTGATGTTTTCACTCACTCCACAAATATACAAGGCACAAATTTAACTAATCGTTAAGTCTACTAGTCCCCTCGTCTGTGCCTCAACTTAAATTATGTTGTCATTTATTGCCCCTGCCTTCCTGATATGTGCAACCTTGATTAATGGCAATAATCTCTCATGCCATTTATATACATTATATACCCAACTCTGAACAGGGAAATGATAAACATTAGGGGATAAACAACAACAGCACTTGTCAGATTACTATCCTGCATTTGGTTTTGATGTTAAGGTGTAAGACAAAGATCCAAACAACAGGAAGAGAAACCAATTTGATTTCCAGTTGCAGCTGTTCCTTCCATATTGAATCCTTGCTTCATCTGGCCAGAATTCGGTATTTCAGATATTGATGTATGCCAAATTAATAGTAATCTATACTGACTATGGATTATTAGAAGCATGTTGTATTTATTAAAACAACCATTTAAAAATTGTATTTATAAATGATATTACAAAAACAGATGTTGTATATAACTGAATAAATTGACACATGCCTTTGTATATCTCATTATATGTATAATTTAAGTTTACACCATAATTAATTTAAAAACTGAATCCTGAACACATTAATTTTCATGAAATATTCATCTACTAACCAGAGAAGTTGAAAACAGAGATGGATATTATAGCATTACTTTAATTTATTATATTTTGTAGCACTATGCCAGCATTTGCCAAATTACTTGCTTTTCATGATGGTGCTAACTTATAGTTACGGATTTTAGGAAAATTATCACCTGCAATTTATATAACACTCTGACTGAGAACCATTAAAGTTGAAAAGCTGTCTACAAAAACCGCAATAAATCAAACAATAAAATACTAAGCTGGCAATTGCCTCATTACACAAACAATGTAATTCCCTGGGATTATTCTGTCTGAACCCATTCTGTGACATTTTACACAGCTAACAAAAACTGAAAAATGCTTGCACGTATAATTTGAGCCTATAAATTGCTTCACATGCTACAGGGTGCTATGAAGAGTACTGTAAAACATAAAGAAACACATAACACATTTCATGCGTCTATCGTATCCAATAAGCAGAAGAAATGAAAATCCGCTTAAATGGAACATCACCGATAGCTGCTGAAGCCAAACACATTCTTAAGCTACTCTTCTCTGCCAGCAATAAACTATGAAAGGTGATGCTTAGTCCCAGTGGCCTCACTTTATGTCCAGGCTACTTTAAACAGTCTGTGGTTTTTTTATCTTTTTTTGTTGCCACCAGATTGCACTTGCTCCCATAATAAAGATTCCAACCCAGCAGTGATAATCATCCCTCTTAGCCACTGGAGTCCCTGCTAGAAACATAAAAAGAATTCCAGAGTTTCCGAAGTCTGTGCAGCTTTGGAGAGACGACTCCCTGCTAACATAGCAACTGCAGTCCTTAAGTTTGATATGCAGCCCTCCCTGGCCCCAAGGTACTGTTATGTGGCTTATGAAATTCCGCTGCAGGTTTGAGAAGTCCAGTTTTCATTTATGGACACATACACTGGCTTCCTAATGTATGTACAGCACGGCCAAAAGGTATCTGAACTGTCATGTATATACCATGACCAGTGTATACATGGGGATTGATCTCTACATTGGGGGGTGGGGAATGTGTGAAACTGCCCGCTGAATTCAGTGCAGAAATACAGTCCCTTCATCATTACTATTAGTTCATAGTTACATTTCAACACAACATCCACTGTACACTTAAAACTACTATTCATGGTACTGCTACCCTCGCCTTCTCGCCTTTCTGACTCAGTGCAAGTTTACAATATAGGAGCCACTTGGATACTGCCCAGAAGTGAGAATAAATGGTGAAATACTATCAGTTTGAAAGTATGGTTTAAGCTAAGGAATTAATTTCAAAAGATGTCATTCCAACTGTATGAAGTGTTGTTTTGAATCTAAGTTCTAACTCCCTTCCCAATTATATTTCAAAATAGACTTTAGAAAATGTTGTTGCAGGAAGAATGAAGTTTGAGACTTGCTTTTCAGACTACTATTAATTTATCCAAAGTCCTTCAGGTTTGCAGTTACACAACTGTAATGAACCTGAAGTTGTGCCTCTCAAGAATCAGCTCTGCCTTGTTACATTCTGGTAAGACAGACAGACAGACAGATATACATGCATGCATACACACACACACGGAAATATATAAATGCCTGCACTTTTTTCACCAATGAAGTATCAAGTCAGCACCTTAAATAAATTGTCTTTAAAACTCCAACCTCTTACACCAGCATATTCACACATTTACCATCACAAGCCATTGACTTTTAACAGTTTACAAGAACTAATGCTTATTCGGTGCAAGATTAATAATGTGACTGATGAACATATCCAAGCTGTATCTTGTTTTCCTTTAAATGTACGTGATCAATCTTTCACTTAGTTCATCAACAGTGACATTTAATCTATCAAAAATGGGTTCTCTCTTCCATTGGTAAGTGAAAGTGATTAATCATGCACTGTGGGTATAAGCAAATAATCCACTTGAGAGGCACTTTAAAGAAGTGGACTCCAAATCCCATCAGCTGCAGCCAGCGTGGCATTTGCTCTGGAGTGATGGAGGAGCTGGAGTCACACAAGTGTGGCTGAACTGAAGTACAAGCGCAACGCAACCATTAATGGGATATCAGCCCCTGGAGCTAAAATTTCAGAATGCCAATTCTGCATTGGATTAAATATATGCTCAAAAGCAGCAGCAACAGCTCAATGATCATCTTCCATTGACACTGTAAGCTCCTTTGAATTTTCTGTTTATAACTTGGGTTCAGAGCCCTGGGAGCTAATGAAAAAAATTCTTTTTAGTTATATAGGACAGCCAACTCTACCCACACAATAAATCTAGGATGAGGAACTTGTGGCCCTCCAGATGTTGATGGACTACAACTCCCATCACCCCTGACTGTTGGCATACTGACTGCAACCAAAAGGAGCTAGAGCTCAACAGGTTCCCCACCACTGGTCTAAACGACCATCCATGTAGTGTGGCAAAATGGAAAGTATGCAAAACCTGCACCAGAGAATGGCTGTTTGAATTCCTGCTGTGGAATCAAGTTCACTGAACGGCTGCAAGGAAGGTTAGGCTGTACGGAACAAGGTTGCAATAACGAGAGAGACAGCTCCCATTGCGCTGCCCTGAGCTCCTTGGAAGCAGGGTGGGGTGTGTGGGAGAGAAAGAGAAACATAGGCCTCAAACTAAGCAACTCCTGCATTACCATACCTATTTCAGCAACTAATAATTCTCCCCAAGAGAAAATTCCTAAACAGTGCAGGCCTCACTTATTCAGCACCTCTGTGCACACATGTTCCTTAAGATGCCAGCAGAATGTCTACGTGTCATTTCATGAGGAAGTGAGATTTGTAAGCAGGTGATACAGAGAAATGTTCTGTTGGTGCCCTATGACTGTGGAACTCCTTTCCTGAAGAGACACCCAAAATACCTTATTTCATTGTTTTTAGAAGATGCAAGGCCTCCCATGATATGAATATGATTTTAGTGTTTTTATTGTAGGTTTGTACAGTTTATATATTAATTTAATAATAATAACCACCAGCAGCAGCACTACCCATAAAAGATGCTTTATTACTTTGAATAAGTACAGTGGTACCTCGGGTTAAGTACTTAATTCGTTCCGGAGGTCCGTTCTTAACCTGAAACTGTTCTTAACCTGAAGCACCACTTTAGCTCATGGGGTCTCCTGCTGCTGCCGCACGATTTCTATTCTCATCCTGAAGCAAAGTTCTTAACCCGAGGTATTATTTCTGGGTTAGCAGAGTCTGTAACCTGAAGCATATGTAACCCGAGGTACCACTGCACTACTTTGTGTCACTGACAAAAAGTGGAAGAGAACTTTTAAAATAATGAAGGCTATGTTGAAGAACCATAAGGCACAACCAACTAAACAAAATTCTCCCTCTTAACCATGTATAGGACTGCCACCAATTTGATATTTTGCTTTGGTATGGGTTATAAAGATCAAACATAGGACCACTCTACAAAACGGCAAACCTCAAAATAATGTTTTTAAAAAGAGGCTAAACTTCCTACACAAACTATCCAAATGATTTTGGAAGAAAGGGGAAACCAATTACTGAGGCAAACAACAAAAGTAACCATATTAAAAAAACAAACTTTTGAGAACAAAACATAGGTGCTTATTGAACGGTTATGGAGTAAACTTGTTGCAAAAGGCATTTGGAAATACGGTAATCACCAGCTGAATCCAACCTTACACATCATACTTAATCAACACTGTTTCTGCATGCAAAACAATTCAGGCGTATTTCTGTAGATTTTGATTTAGTTTATTTTGTGACGAATGTGAAACAGCACTGATTCCTGTCTGTAAGTCACTGGTATTGCAGAGCTGCTGTACATAGTGCAGTGACCTGAATGCAAATACACTGGCTATCCTATGCAAGAATGGAATATAATATTTCAAAGTATTGGTGTAGCCTTTTTTAAAAAAAATACTGCATGTTGTCATTATAAAGAATCTGTTATCATTTAAAGATTTAATTACATAATGGGATTTTAATCTTATTCTTAACAGCGAAACAGTCTCAGAAGTTATAAATATCTAAGCTATCAGCATTTAAGCATTTTATTCCCACTGATTTCAGTGGAAGAGTTGAAATCTCCAATTGAAATAAATGGAAATTAAATGTATTTAGTTGGATTACGTGGCAAGTGATTTGTACAAGATTTTGGGATTCTCTTGTTGAATTTTCCATGTGTCCAAGCATTATTTTACGGGAGACTACATTCATGAGAGCTTCACTCAAGATGGCTATTATTTATTCAATTTATATCCTGCCTTTCCTCCCTAAACAGCCCAACTCTCTCTCAATAGGTCACACCCATGGTTCAGCCAAAAGCACAATTAACAGAATCTGAAACCATTTTGTAAGCATAAATATTATTTACACTAATGATACAATTCAGAAATTACTGGCACAATTTTACTGCCAATAAATGAAAGCAAATTTTTATTTCTGAAACATAACCACTTTTTAAAATTAGAAGGTACTTTAGCACTTGTTCTTTTACCGCTACAATGCTTTACTACACAATGCCATGCTGAAATATTTGTTGCAGTCAGCAACTCAATATGCAATTTAATCTAGGTACACTGATCAAGGAAAAATCAAAATAAAGGTTGACTTGTACGGCAAGGGGAAAAGATTTGTGTGTCTTTATTTGGTTAAAAACACATCAGGGTTTTTTTTTTAGGTTTTTTAAAAAAACACAACCCCATAATTTAATGAAAACTTCAAACTTCAATGGTTTATTTGCTCATGACATCAAAGAGAAAAAGTGGAATGTATTTCTCAAAGAAATTTCTGAGCTCGAGGAACCAGAGCCAGAAATGTCCTAATGCACAACCTTCCAAAAAACAACAACAACAACAACACCCCACTTCCACAAGTCCCATCAAAATGAGTGCAGATTCCAATTTCTTTCAATAGGGCTTGCACAGGAAAACCTCTGGGAATTATTCATCTGTATGTGATGCCTAGGGCTTTGATTTTTCAGCCTCAGTCAGAAACTACAGTATTTAAGTGTATGATGGAAAGCAGAGCAGATGAAGCCTCTTTATTTCTTGCAAATGCATGTAAAGGGAGAAAGTAACTTGTTGTCTAGAGTAACTTATTCCTACTGAGAAGCCCTACTGTACTCCATGAACCACCCAAAGAACTCATGTTATGGGGCAGCTATTTTAAATGCAATACATAAAGACTGAAACCTGCCCTGCCCACTTGAATCAAAATATATAGGGCAAAGCTGTTTAGTATTAAAAGCATCCTTGCATTTCATTGTAAACTTGCTACCCTTCAGTCCAGGTGAACACGGGCTTAAAAACTCTTGGAGACTTTCATTATCTGGACCCAATAACTTGTTGTTTTATGTATCATTACAGTCATATTCCATCTTACTTCCAATGAGTTGTTCCCCCTCCTAATTTTGGGAAATTTCCAACTTGGTCTTGAATATATAAAGTATACGGGTTATAACTAAAGTTATTGTCAGAGCAGAGCCACTGAAATTAACAAACCTAAATTAGCCATGTCCTTTAATGCGTCTGCTCCGAGTATGGTTAACACTGGATACAACCGTACTGAAATAAACTTTCCTTCTCACTGGGGTTACTGCTGCAATAGTCAATTGCAGACTATTTACAGAAGGGGATGGAGAGAAATTATTATCCAATTATAATGTATGAATCAGTCCTTGATGAACAGTAACATCACGTTCCTTAACTATGTAAATGACCCCCATGTGAAATAACTGGAAACCTTAATGCCTGGTATAATTTCGGTGCAAACAAACCATGCATATATAAGAAAGTTTGGTGTCTCACACACTTGCATAATAGACAATAACAATGCGGCCCTTTACATATCTACACAGAAGTCTCCTCAAGCTCACTGAAGCTTAACCCCAGGTAAGTGGAGTTCAATTGCACCCTAAATGAAGAAAAATAGCATCTACTTCCACCTACAGCCTCACTCCAGGAAATCCTGCTGACAAGGGAAACCCAACTGCTGTAGTTCATTATGTGCAAACAACTATCTCTGAATCACGCTGGCTGACCATTTGTGCATCCAGCGTTTGCCCAGCTTTATATCAGAGCAACCATGACTAGGGGGAATAAGACAACTTGCTGGCCAGTACAACATTTGTAGTTAGTTGTTTCTATGTATGTTTACAGTGACTTCTCCTTAATACTAATTGCTGCCTTCACAATAGCACTACTTGCCAGATAACAATTGATTGCAATTCATTAAAATGACCCACAAATTATAACACAGTAGCAGATTCAAATAATATGTCATAATCATGTAAAAGGCACATATCTTAACCTAACGTGATCATTCAAGCTACAAGTTCCATGATGCTTATTTCAACCTTTATTTCCTCCATTTCAACCTGCAGGCTGTCCAATCTAAAGCAATTCAAACTGAGGATTATTTTTTTAATGCAAAATATCTGGTTAAAAGAGCCAAAATAATAGTTGCTAACTTTTTAAAATACTGTTAACTCTAGTCATTAAATGTTAGTACAAATACTAAGCTCTACAAAATACATATTTTTCATTTAAACAAATATAGCATGGTGTGTTTAACTCCAAATTACTACATAGCATTTAAATATATTACTAATATAAGCTTTTATTTTGCTGTTGTTCATAATGAAAATTAAAGAATCACTAAAGAATTATTTGATAGGCAACAAATTCAACGTTGAAGAAAATATAATGGCAGGAAGAAAGAAATTAACATATTTTAGGCTACAATATGTAACTATTTAGAAAAGAAACACATGAAAGTTCTTTTTATTACCAAAGTTTAACAAAGCATGAAATGCAGCTATATAAAGTAAGGTTCCACTTAATTACTACCATGCTGCAATCTGTACTGCAATTTGCTAAACCATGGGCAGTGGCTAATTCATAAAATATTCTTTTCACAGCATCAAAGTTGAAAGTTAACTTTAAACTTTTTTAAAATTCTAAAGCATAAGCAAAACCTGCAAGTTATAGACATCACTCAGCAGAACATGATCCACTCTTAGCACCACCATCCTAAATTTATGAAAGTCCTGTAGTGCCTATTTCAACATACTAGGGCACAAGCATCAGAAAATTTAAGTATCCTCAATCCGCCTACAATCAATTGCCCTTAAGAACATACATTTCTTTAGATTGTGTTCTTATGTACAGGATATTGGCTTTTATAGTACATAATCACAGCAGTGTGTTCTTTCACACTTGGGTTATCAATACACTAAGTGTTCTCCTAAATCTGTGTTCAGCATTTCAAAAGGAAGTGGTAAGTATTACTGTCATAGTGTAGCTGCTGTCTAAAAACACTTTAACATTAGAACCGTATTCTAACTTTACAAACCGTTTACTCTGCAGTAGTCCCATGGATTTCCCTAAGATTCTTCCAACATCTGATTATCTCCAATGAAAACAATATTCACCATGGCATCATCATAAGCACTTTCAGAGCTTCTAAATTCTTTGTTTTTCATTTTTATTATGTTGTTGAAATGGATCATTTAGATTATGAAGAATAAAATACCAAGCACACTTACAGAGCAATTCTGTGCATATTTGCTTAGAAGCAAGTCTCTGTGTGTTCACTAGGGCTTATTCCCTAATAGGTCTGTTTAGGACTGCTACCTTACTTACTTCAACTAAGACTCACTAAGAGCTCACAGTAAACATGCATAGGATCCATCTCAATTCTTGTCATCTGAAGCATATGATCTTGGAAAATCACCCTGGGATCCTATGGGATGGAAATATAATGGGATTTACTTTCCAAGCAAGTGTGTGTTTAGGAAAGGAAGTACCACTTGTTTTTACCGGAATCTAAAGTTAACAAAGTCAACAAAGTATTCCTAGACACAATTTGCAGTATTGCAGCAGCGTGCTGCTCTGCAAAACTGCTCTCCACCCGTCCTCAAGGCACTTTAGGCCAAGCCCTACTGACTTACGGGAAAACTCCGTCGAAAAAGGGCAAGAGCAAGTGCAACGTCTTAAGCAGGGGAAGATTCGCCGGTGTGGGGGGCACCCAAAGCACACGGACTCCTCCTCATCTGTCCGGCTGAAAGCCTTGCCTTCAATCGAGAGCTGCCTGCAGCCGGTTCTGAAGCAAGTGGATTTTAGGCGCCACTCCTACTCCCTCCTACTCAGGAAGGAACAAGGGAGGGGAGCATTCCGCCTGCGGCAAGCTGCAGCCCAAGGAGGTGTGTCCTCTCACGCTCCTGTCAAATATACAGCAAAGCGATACCAAACCACACACGGAACACTCCGGCCCAAAATGCACGGCGACGGGGGGGGGGCGCCAAAAAAGGAGGAGATCTAGCTTGATCTCTGGGCGGTCAGTTCTGTGAACCCAGGAAAGGTGTCCTCCCCCGCCGCCTCCCATGTTTCCCCAGCCCCGCAAGCGCCAATCCTCCCTTCTGAGTTCTGCCCTACTTCTGCTCCAAGTTGAAACGCCTGTGCGCCTTGTTTCTGGATTTCTACGCGCGTAGGATTCAAACGCGCCAGCTGCGGAGGCTCAACTCCGGCGGCCAGGCTGCTCCCCACTTTCCTTATTATTATTTTTAAGTCAACCGCCAAAAAAGAGCGGGAAGGAGAGAAACCACACCATCGCAAGAGCAGGAGCGCCCATCCCCGAAATCTAGGGGGCCTTCCAGGGAGCGGGAGGGAAAAAGAGACAGAGAGAGACCTGCCATGCCCCGGGCTAAACACAAGGTTAGCTCCCCTTCCAAGATCTCCCACCTCCTCCTCCTCCTTTGCCTCTCCCTCAAGAGGAATGCAATTTCCCCCTCCCCTCGGCCTTTTGATCGCAAGGAAGGTGGACGTGAAAGGTTTCGGAAGAGGGAGGGGGGGGGGAGAGAAGAGGTCCCGCTTCGGCGGAGATAAAAACTCTCGCGCGCGCTCCGAACGCGGCAGGCGCGCAAAAACTAAAATAACAACAGGGAGACCGGGAGAGAGAGCGCGCGCTCAGCGCCAAACTGCACGGAGAGGGACGGCGCAGCGACACAAACGGTGTGCAGTGGGGGGGGGGGGGGGCACGATTGGAGCCGGCGGGATGGGAGAGCCGCTTCCCTCCTCAGCCGAACCCGCCTTGCGGGCTCCTGGGCGAGCGAGCGGCCGGCACCCACCGGGCAGCCAACCGCGTCCCTTTCTGCACGCGCGCGCTCTCGGGAAGGCGGGCGGCAACTGCTGCGCCACGGCCGCCGCCGCCGCTTCCCCTTGCACTGCCCGCGCTTCAGCGTGCGGGACCCGGGAGACGCCGCAGCGAGGAGAGGAGGAGGAGGCAGCAAAGGGGGAGGAGGCGGCGGCTCCGGCTTCGCCTCCTTTCCTCCCTCGCAAGGCTCCTCGGCAGCCCCGGCGCGAGGGAGAACCTCGGGCCCGGGAGCCGCCGGCCGGCCGGCACTCACCGAAGGGAAGGGACCCGGCGCCCCCTCGGCGCGCCGGCGACGCGGCTCGCGTGTCTGTCAGCTGCGCGGCTGCTGCCCCCGTCGCTTGGATTCACGCCGCCTCCGCCTCCGCCATGTTCCTGGGGCGCCGCGCATGCCCGGCAGCGGCACTGGGGGCTTCCCTCCGCCTTCGCGTCCTCCCTTCGCAGCCCACTGACAAGGGGGCGGAGGGCGCGGGCGGCGGCTCACCCACCGCCTCCGCCGCTACCACCATGCTGCGGACCCGGCTCGGAGGCGGAGGGGGGCTGTGCGCTGGCTCTCCACGCCCACGCCAGGCGGCTCCTGTGCACTTGCTGCTCCGCAGAGCGCGCGCAAACGCCCGCGCGGGCGCAGGAAGAGCGCGCGCAGTGCCGCCCAGGCGAGCCAGGAGCTGGCGGGGCCGACCCTCTCGCAAAACAGCGTTTTAAACACACGTTTTCTGTTAGCACGAGTAACAGATCATTTATGAAAATGCAGGGGAAAATATATATTTTTAATAAACCAATATACAAAACAGTTACACTTAAAACCTGCTAACAGATCACCTTGGAAGCTGGGGAGAGAGTTTCGTAAAACGGGTGCAATTCCTTTCTGTTTAGTTCCCCAAAAAAGTTTGGGAGCAATTCCTCCCGCCGCCCCCCCCCCACTTTATCTTAATTTCACTATCTTTTCCAGTGGTTCCATGCAGATGTCAGAACAGTATGCTCTGTATGTGCCACATAAAAGCATGTGTACAAAATTGAAGCAAAATGTTTCTGTTCAATGGAATACATATGTTTCTCTGGACGCATACATTTTCTATTATCAAAGTTTGATTTTGTGGCTTTATGCTGAAATTGAAGCAATGGTTTCCTGCAAAACTAGCATGATAATGTCCCCACCAATTACAGCTGTTGTGAATTATCACTGTGCTTATCTTGGGTAAATTTAAGGTCTATGTAGAATTATTTTACAGGGTACTTTTAATTGCCATGGCCCAAGAGTATTAGTGGAGAGAGAAGATAAAACACTATGATTCTGATATAGTGGATCCCAGTCTGCAAATTATTATGCAGGAAAAAAGTACAAGACTTATCTTTAGCAAAATCAAGAAAATAGACTGAACACGGCTACCGCTCTGACAATTGTTATACGCAGAGTCTCTAGTAATCATCAAATATAATCTAAAAAATACTGCACATGAATGCATGTGGAAGTATCCTCTGTCAAGCCACCTTTTTTCAGTTCCTACTATCCCTAGTTGCTTCCTAATAATTCCCACTTCCTCATCTGCACTATTCTTTATCAAGCTCTATCCTCTTTCTTCAGCTTTTTCTCTGCTGTGATATTAAGCATATGCACTTTGAAGTACGTAAATTCAGCCTGAAATCAATTGTGCCTTAAGGATGTGTACGAAACCGTCGCTGCAAAGAAGATGCATTGAACAGGGACAGTATTCCTATGACATATTTTTTTGGGGGGGGAATTAACACATTTGTATCCTTCCTTTTCCCCAAGGAGACCTGTATAATGAGGTCTCACTTTATCCTGAAATCAACCTGGTGAGGTATGTTAGACCCAAGAGGTAGTGGCTGTCCAATAAATAGTGGCTGCCAGAGTTTCATGACACATTGGTATCAAAATGATACACTGAAATTAAAAAATGGCACATTCAATCTCCCCATAGACCCCCACAGCTATACTAGCCACACTTTCATTGTACAAAATTAATTATTTTCAAAAATGGGAAGAAAGGGCCTTTATGCATTAACATATCTTTATGAAGAAGCAGCTCCTTAACAGAACCTAAAGTAAAAACTTGATGAGGTAACCACTACTTGGATTTTTATATACATATTTTTATTAGTAATGTACTGTTTTATACTGTACAGCCTTGGCTGGGGAGGGCGGGGTATAAATTATTATTATTATTATTATTATTATTATTATTTATTATTAAAATATTTTAACTACTATGGGTGGGCCCATTTGGGGGCAGGAAGGTGGGACTGAAATTATTCATGTAATTAAATGCACTTCAAGTAAACTGACTTTTCAGGTGTTAGTAAGACTGGGTGGCATTAAGTAAGAGAGAGGCTCTTATCAAATAGCTCCATGCCTGTGCTAGACAGGACCTGTGGGGAAGTTAACACCTGATTCATTTACTTTTATTGTAGTAGATTCTTTACCTCTCTACTATGTAGGGATAGGTTAATCTGTTGATGTCAGTTTCCAATCTTGAAATCAGTTCTCCCCATCAATAGATCCGTTTAAATTTTCTTAAACCCATGCAGAAGTCCTGTACACATGCATTTTGCTGGGAATTCATCATTGGCTGCAGTGGGATTTACTTTGGAGTAGATATGCTTAAGACTCTGCAAGTCTTCCAGGTGCGGCAGATGAAGGTTATTGATTATATGGAATTAGCAGAAATGACTGGCAGAATCAGAGACCAGGGAGAAGAGACGGTGAAGGAAGACTGGAGGAAGTTCAAAGATTATCTACAGAAACACTATAAGATAAAGAATGTTTGATGACATCAGATTGAACTTAAAAGAATATTAGCATAAAAATTTAAGGATTAAGAAAAACTAATGTTTTAAGATATATGGAAATGTAATTATGTTAAGACATTAAGATTAAGTTGAACTAAAGATAAGCCAGAGGGAAAGAATTTACTGTCAGAATATAAGATCTGGAATACAGAGTGGGAAGGTTTGGGGAAGTCGCACACTCAGGTTAATGTTAAATAATGCAAAGACACAATGATTGATTTTAACTTTTCTTTTATTTTTCCTTTTATATTTTACTTCATAAATTTGTTGTTGTATTGTTTGTATGTGTTGCTTTTATTTTTTTCTTTGTATCTGTTTGTTTGTATTGTGTGTTTATTGATTGTAAAATTAATAAAATATCATTTTTTTAAAAAAAGCAAGTCTTCCAGGTGCAACCTGTCTTTGGGTGGGGATAATTAACTAGCATCAGAGGAAGTTTCCCTCTGATCCAAATAAATCTCTGTCCCAAGGACTCTGTTAGCTTCAAAGTGGTCAAAGACACTTAAAAGCTTGTAACATTTTGGAGGTGAGATTAGGGTAGGAGAATACATGCTGCAACCCCAACCTTCAGGCTGCCATAAAACTGTTAGAAGATTGATCAAGAACACTTTCCAGAACGTCATGTTCTTTCTGTTGTCTCCCTTATCTTTCTGGAGGACAATTCAGATGCTCAAGTTGTTTTGCATGAGTTTCCCCCTCTTTCCTTTTCTAATTTGCAAACTGCTTCCCAGAAAACAGGTGTGGGGTCATTTGTATTAAAACAAACAGGTGGAAACCTACCTCTGAAAGGAGTGGTTCTAGAGCTCCGGCCAATCTGGAACATGAGCTTTGTCATGCTGTCTGAGACTATAGGGTGGGATGTTTCAGAAGGTAGGGAGCAGAATGAGGACGGACATTAAAACTTTCCCCACTCTATGCTATGAAATATCAATGAGCTCAGGCTCAGTGAGGATGGACAAGAAATTAAATACAGCTCCCATTTAAAGGCAAACCTACCTAATTCACACTGAAACAATGCACAAAACTGAAATGCAGCCATCCTTCAAAAAATGTCCTTCTCTGAATATTGCATTGTGGTCCTCTAGCTAATTAATATGTGCACCAATGTATATAATAGGAGAAAGTGTGCATGTTGTTGTTGTTGTTTTAAAGAATATATTAGTGAAAATAACACACAAAAATGCATATTAGGGGAACTTGTCTTTCAAAAATTTGCTATGAGGAAAAGTGCAAACAAAAATGTGTATATTATAAGTTCACATCAAAATGCTGATGAATGTGAAATATGTAGAAATGGAGATGAGAAACTGAGGGAAACTGAAATTGGCAGATTTACTAGTCCATAGGCTCAGGACTCCCTGCAAGTCTCAGTCATGAGTTCCTATTGCTATATAGTGTGATGCAGGGGAAGGTGCTAGCAAGTGGGAAAGGCAGAAGTACTTTCCCCCTCCTCTCCTTCTGAAACCTCCATATAGTGCAATGCTCCGTTCCAGGGCTCCAGTCATGCCAGATCAAAAGTCTTGTTATGGTGTTCAGAGGTCACAGGGGTGAGGGAGACAGCAGTGAAGTTTCAGATGGGGAAAGGAGAAACTGATACCTCCCACCACCACAGTCCTCAAATTTTCTTCTTGCTGAAGTGCTATAAAGTACCAAAGGTGAACACTTAATTGTGGGGAAATTACAGTGAGTGGAAAAGAGGTGGATTCTTTTCTCAACTCCCCAGTGCATATCCAATCAAACTTAATGTTCACATCCAGGAAAACTGTAAGCTGTTAGAAGGTACCCAGCCCAGAACCTGCACATTTAATAGCAAGGATGCGGGAGCATTTTCAGCTTTTGAGCAACCTTCGGGGGGGGGGGGGGCACATATCCGTGTTGTGGTGTCAGAGGCAAAATGTAAATTTTAACTTTGTTCAGTTGGCTAGTTTTTACACACACTCCCACACCCCTTTCTCTCTTCCATCTGTCCAGAACAGAGGCATTCTTAGAGTTCAAGGACGCATTCCACTCAGGCAAAATGGTTTAAAGTGGGGAGAGGGTGAGGCTGTGGCCTGAGGGGAGAGAGTGTGGCCTGAGAAAGTCCTGAGAGTCTGATGGAGTGGCCTGAGGTGCCACATTTGGCTGCCAGGCCTGAGGTTCTCCATTCCTATTTTGTAGATATATACTGGGTGGGGGTTCTGGATACTGGACAAGGTAAAAAAAAGGAGTGGCAAGTAGTGTGAGCTAGTTCTGATCATGGGGTAATGAAGATAAGCAACAGGCATGACAGCCAAGGGATGATGCAAGTCTGCATAATATTAATTAATCTCAATCTGGTTCTGTACCTAATATAAAAGACACCTGGAATGATCCCTTGCATGTGTTGGCTTTCCTCCAGCAAGTAAACTCCACCCTAATGAAAGTAAGCATCCCTGTTTCATCTCTTGAGAAATCCAAGTTTCACCCCTCCAGTGAGCCCTGGATAGAGTGCAAGACCACCAGAGACCAGTGTGCATGTCAGTACCTCTTATAGCACCTACGAAAGGTCTCCATAAATATTCCCTCTTTATTGGACTTATTAGTTGCAGTACTCAATGCAAGTTACAAAAAAGTGGTGCATAAATGAAAACCAACGTAAAACTAAAACAGAGTAAAAGCTAAAAGCACGTTCTTATTTATAAAAAGGCACTGAAGGAGACCACTAATATAAAAAGCCCACCAAATTAAAGGCCACAGGCTTGGTGGAAAAGAAATGTTTTTGCCCACTGCCTAAAAATAGATAACGACGGCACCAGGGAACAAGGTTTCGTAAGTGGGGAGCCACCACTGAGAAGTCTCATTCTTGTATTGACACTCTCCACCTTCCCTCAGAGGGGGCACACAGAGAGAAGGGCTTCTAATAATAAATGCAGAGCTTGGGTCAGTTCATGTGCAGAGAGGTGGTCCTTGCACAAAGGACCTGCTCAATTCCTGTTGGCATTGGCTCAGCCACACCTACATTAAAATTCTGAGCGTGAGATAACAAGCTTCTCTCTGTGTGTGTGTGATAGTGGCTGACTGTAGGTACCTTTCCCTGAATCAACGGGCAGGCTGATAAGCAGGGCATGATCACACAATTTTATCCCCTTCCTCCTCCTCTTCTCTTTTAATTGTGTCACACTCTCAGGCAGCCATTTTATGTTATACTACATCCCCCCACAGCAGCCATTTTGTGGCCTGAACCCATAGCACTTTCTCAAAATTCAAAATGTACCCACTAACCCAGAAAGGTTGGCAAACCATGTTTAAAACATTATATGATTGATAGGGATGCCCATGTGTCTCTGCCACAACTGTGTGATGGGAAGCTTAATTTATGTGATTTGTAACAACTCACTTTCTGTGTGTTTTGTATGTAATGTTGCCTATGCCCATGCTGGACAGTGAGTTGGTTCTTTTGAAATTTTATACAAGGGTGCTTGATAAACCCTTTATAAGATGTGTCTGATGCCTCCTATGAAGGTGGTACCTGGTTCTCAGCAATATGGCTGTTGTCCTGCCTTTCTGCCTCCAGCTCCTTTGTTACCTTCTCCCTCTGGTCAGCCAAAGTCCTTCCATCTCCCTGATGATGCTCCTGCGCTCTACAGAAACGGCAGGGTAGAGAGCTGGCCAAATTGTTTCCTCCTCTCCACCAAGAGTCATAACTGGAGTACAGTATCTCTGTTCTCTACTGTATCCCTGAATGCCTGCCTTTCAGCCTCTCATCTGCTCCTTTTCCTTCGTCCTCCTTTTGTGTCTGAGGCTGCCAAAGAACACTTAATCCTGACTGAGCCCAAGGGCTAGTGTGAAAAGAGATATGAATCAACCTTCCCCGCTTTCAAATAATATGTCTGCAATGCACTTACCAGGGAGCATTAAGCAAACAACTCTTAGCTTCATCTGTAATATGTGGATAAATAGCCACTTACCTTACAGTGTTGTTGTCAGGATTACAAGACAACATACTGTATTATGGGTTATTTGGAAAGACAACAGCACTATAGCAGAGATGGGGAATCTGCGGCACTCCAGATATTATTTGACTCTGCAACTTTCATCAGCTGCAGCCAACATGGCCAATGGTGGGAATTGTACTTCAGCTACATCTAGAGGCCACAAGTTTCCTATCACTGGCCTATACAAATTCTAAACATTATTATGATTGCCACACCTCAAATCTTCTTTCGAAAAAACTCCACAGATTGTACATTACATTTGTTTTGCAGTGGTTTATAGCTTTTCTAGTTAATGAGCTCCCAGCAGAACACTGCTTCAATTAGCTCCTTTAAGTTTTCTCACTGAATTTTTAGAGTTTCTTGGTGTTCCTTTATGTAAGTCCTCGAGAAAGTGTTGAAACGAAGCGAGCAATATTGTATCTTAAAGTGCAAACAGAATTATAGCCTGCATGCAGCTAATCTGAAGTCTAATGTCTTATCGAAATAAATGCCCGAAAACTCCCTGAGTTTAAAAGGCCAAGGATTAAATTGAATTCTGTTTCTGACAATGTGAATCTATTTGCGTATATTAAAAGGAAACATTTGATCCTCCTCGGTGAAGAGATGCAAACTGCGTAACTTTCTTTCAGATATTCTGCAAGACACCAGTGTGGGATACTGACTTACATTTTAAATAATTTATTTCATTATGCTTTTATGTTTTTCCTATAACAAGAGAAATTCCACCTCCTGCTTCCAGGAATAAATATATGCAGTTTCAGGGGGAAAGTCAAAAATCATTTTTACAGCTGGGTAATGTAAAGCAGTTTTAACTTGCATAACTGTAATCCTATGCATCTCTACAAAAAGAAAAAGAAAAGTCCCACTGAGGTGAGTGTGGGACTGAATGCAAAGTAAGTGAGCTTAGGATTTCAGCCTTATGGGGAATAAGTGCTGTTGCACTGCCAGCTCAAAGGCAGTAGTGCTGAATATTTGCATATATAAGCATAAGTATGAAGTGTTTTCAGGAAACTCATCCAGACTTGCTTTTAGGTGTGTAGTAAATTGCTACAACAGGGTTCTTATGTTACCTCAATGGTATGGGAATTTCTGCAGCCCCAGCCCACTCCACATTTCTAGGGTAATAGGAGAAGGCTGAAGATCATGCAGAAACAGTCCCATGGGGATGACACAGGGACATTGCGAAGGGAAGAGCTTTGGCGTGGGCTCCTCATCCCATGTTACAGTGCAATGAAGAGAGAAGCGCTGCTGTCATGTCAATGCCACTAGCATTAACTCAGCAAATTTATTACAGAAAGCAATAATTAAAGAAGTAATCAAAACAAGGATAGTGATATTCTGAAAGGCAATCCTGCGTGCATATATTCTAAACCAGGGATAGGGAACTTCTGGCCTGCCGAATATTTTTGTTGGACTACAACTCCCAGCATCCTTGGCCATTGACAATGCTGGCTGGGGCTGATGGGAGATGGAGTGAAACATATCTGGAAGGCCAGAAATTCCTCATCTCCCATCCAAATGGGCGGCCATTTCTGCCTCCAGTGAGAGTGTATTCCATAATTTAACTGCACTGTTTGGAACATATTTTTATCTTGCTTGTCTACCCAGGAGTTCAAGGTTCTGTACGCTTCCCTCCCCTCCCACTTTTATATTTGCAATAACCTGTGAGGTCGACTAAGTTGAGTTAATATATGTACATAAGTAACAGTTCTTGTAAATAGATTCCTGGGGGAATGGGATGCAAGTGGCCCGATCCACATACATTGTAACAGGCCCAGGAAATTCTGTTGGCATCTGTCGGCAGAACTGGGTAACAGGAGAAACTTGGGGGGGGGGGTGACTATTAAGCACCTCCAGTGCAGATGCTCCCCCTTCCACCACTCACCAAGTTTTCTGAGGTTAGCATTTGTGAGGTTGCATGGGTTTCTCGCGGGTGGCGCTGTGGGTTAAAGCCTCAGTGCCTAGGGCTTGCCGATCAAAAGATTCGGCGGTTCGAATCCCCGCGGCGGGGTGCGCTCCCGCTGTTCGGTCCCAGCGCCTGCCAACCTAGCAGTTCGAAAGCACCCCTGGGTGCAAGTAGATAAATAGGGACCACTTACTAGCGGGAAGGTAAACGGCGTTTCCGTGTGTGGCTCTGGCTCGCCAGAGCAGTGATGTCATGCTGGCCACGTGACCCGGAAGTGTCTTCGGACAGCGCTGGCCCTTGGCCTCTTTGAGTGAGATGGGCGCACAACCCTAGAGTCTGTCAAGACTGGCCCGTACGGGCAGGGGTACCTTTACCTTTACCTTTATGGGTTTCTCCTACATGCCTGGAGGCTTCTCATATTACCCCAGCATCGTAGGAAGGGGCAGATCAGCCAAGTCAAAATTAGAATCCATATTAAGGAATCCAGATTGGTTTGGATTTAGAATATCCAAAGGCCCTACACTTCAGGTGATCACTATCCTTGTTTGGAACGGCAGAATTAACTGGAATGCATAATGGTAGGGGGGAAGTAGTGTGAACTAGGCAGCATGCAGGAACCATGTGAGCAGGCAGCACACAAATTGCATCTTCAGTTTCCGCATTCGTCATGGTTAGAAAATGTCCAGATAATTAATATATGGTTGCTGGCTTTGTATATGCATCACCAAATCCATACCACTATGTCCCCTTCTTGTTATGGTTCTGATCAAGTTGACAAAATTCATGCATGTATACAGAAGTGTTCAGTTTTACAGTGGTACCTCGGGTTAAGTACTTAATTTGTTCCGGAGGTCCATTCTTAACCTGAAACTGTTCTTAACCTGAAGCACCACTTTAGCTAATGGGGCCTCCTGCTGCCGCCGCGCTGCTGTAGCACGATTTCTGTTCTCATCCTGAAGCAAACTTCTTAACTCGAGGTACTATTTCTGGGTTAGCGGAGTCTGTAACCTGAAGCGTCTGTAACCTGAAGCGCCTGTAACCCGAGGTACCACTGTATTTACATTATTTTGCAACAAGTGTGTCAAGGTTAAATCACATGCGAATATTGATTCAGAAGTTGGTGTCATGACCCCTACCCCATGCTCAAATTCAGTCCTAGATGCGGAAGGGTCAGCCAGATCAGAAGGTTCATCAGCGAATGCCACAGAAGGTTTCAGACCAGACATGGGCACCAAGAGTGGCCTTGATCCAAAGCATATAATCCAATAGACCCCTAAACAAGGGTCCTGAGAACAGCCAGATGCCTCTTCATGGAGGCATCCACATTCTCTATTGCTGGATCACCAGTTCTAGCAACATGCTAGAATGGGAGAGGAGCTGAAGTTCTAGGCTCCAGGTCATCAGACCAGCCCTTTGAGCTCACCTTTCTCCAGGAAAGAGGTAGAACCTGAAAGAGGTAGTCTGGGCTGATGAGAGACCTCACTCAGTTTTTGACCTTGTCCAAGCAAGTTGTTCACTTGGTACTCTCCAAGGTCCTGTAACCCTGAACTTATCGGTTAGACTATATTGCCCTCAGGTGGTCAGACATGCTATGAGGGCTCTTGCTCATGTTCAGGTCAGACCAGAGGGGAGCACAAAACACACACAGGGAGAACTTAGTGCTCGGGCAAGATCCCAGATCAATCAGGAATCTGTTTATAGCCCTTCCTATCCAGGAAAACACAATAGCTAACTTGAGTCGGTGGGGTCAGTTCAGAGCCTGGGAATTATCCAAGCTGCAGACTAGTTCTGGGTACATCACCATGCAGGGCACTCAGAACTGAAAGTTCCTGGTTGCACCCCCAGTGCCTTTTGACAAAGTGATTGGATCTGTGGTAATTACTGGTGAGCATTAGAGCCCTAGTGGAACATTACATGGACATGGGTCATCTCTGCACATTTAATAGAGTGAAAATTAATATGATTTGGGATAACCATATTTTGGTATGGATGATCCTGCTTCGTTGCTCATCTTGCACAATATGACCTTTTCGTCCCTGTGATTCTCTGGACATGCCTGGCCTCAATTAACCTCTTTAATAGAGGTTGAATAAAGTGGCATAGCACATATTGGTTTTTCATTCATAAGTATTAATACTTCAAATTATTAATACTCCAAAGAAAGCATTCATTATTGTTGTTGTTCTTGGAGCACTTCTCAAATAATGACAAGCTCTTACCAAGGCTCACAATCTTAAGTAGCTAGAAATCACAAGAGGGAAGGGGGGGGAGGCAGGAGGAAAGATAATATACAGAAGTAATTTGTAATTTATAAAGGACAGTGCCATCATAAAAGAGGACAACCAATCAATGTTACAAGCTAATGTTTTCCCTCTCCCCCTTTTTTTCGTTGGTTTCAGTTTTGCTTTGTGTTCTTGTAAAAGAGAGGGAAGTATGAGAGGGGGAAAATCAATCCCAAGTTGTGCTGTTATTTCCTAAGAAGGATGAAAGATGTGTGGAAGCCACAGAGGAAAGACACGGGGAAGCAAATAGAGCAGAGGGGAAACCAATGAAGTGATGAAAGGCAATAGAAGAAAGCAGTATCATAGGTCCAGAGACATAAATGGAATCTTGGTGCTCAGAAGCAACATAGCATTAGAGAATTAGGGGATACAAGGTACAAAGAACAAACTTTGACTAGGCTCATCTTGCCTTCCTTGTAAATTTTCAAGGGGCATCTCAGTAGTGACTAAAAAACTGGACTGGATAAACTCTGGCTTTATCTTGTAAGGCAATTTCTGTGTATATTTGAAGGTTACATATGTGATGGAGGGAAGTCATACAAGGAGCAACTTTCCTTGATTTATCAGGCAAATGCACAAAATCCTCTATCAAATGATGATCTTTATACAGTATTCCAGTTCATTTGCATATTCAGATATTTTTGCATGTCAGTGCTAGACTGCTTCAAACTCCTTGCATCATGCCACCTCCTCGGAACTAATTTAAGAGCTGTTATTCTCAGCTCAAAGTAACTGTGAGAAAATTTAAACTCTGTCAGTTTTTCTCCGTGAAGAAGGAAGTATAATAAAAAAAGGAGTACTGCTTTCCACACACAGAAACATGTATTGCTGGATAATTGTGAGAATTACCATAATTCGGGGGGGGAAAGTCAACTCAAGAGATCTGATTTAAAAATGTAGCTGATCATTTTATTTTATTTTGTCCCTGCAGTTGCTCAGTGTAGTTGCTGCATCAATTATGGGCTCTTTCCCCACATCCCTTGCCAACACTTGAATGAAGCACAACTGATGCTGGGACCATCCATCATTGGTGTGCAGATACTCCTGGCATACAGGGTGATGAATGGACTAAAAGCCTTGTGTGCTTGGTGCAACATTGACAGGCGGCCTACTTGAGAAGTACTGTTCAATGGGCTCTAAATGGCCACTTTCATGTTTAAGTCAGCACATATGTGCCAGGGATCTGCTTTACCTCTCTCCTAAAGCTGAGGTGGCTAGTCTGCAGCCCACAGGCTGCATCCAGCCTCCCAAGTGCCTTTTTATGGTCCCCACACCGATTTTGCATTTTTAATATATATAAAAGCATTCAGTGGAATTCAGCAACACATGTTTCTGAACATTCCACATGCAGAAGAATTGCAGCTTGCCAGTTGGAATGGTTCCATCTCTCCAACATTCCCATGTGGTGTTCTGGGAATTCTCCCAATGGGTGTGGGTGGTGCAGGGACAGGAGAGAAGTGGGGAAGTCTCATTGCATAGGTGGAAGTCCTTGCACAGGGCTTCTGCTGATGGGGCATGTTAGGTGAATCCCACCCATTGACTGCTGCTATGGTAGGTCCCCTGCTGCAATACTGTAATACCAAAAGTTTTGTTGTGGCCTTCCAAGCTTTTGTCTAATATTCTCTCTCTCTCTCTCTCTCTCTCTCCTACTCTTGTGGGTCTCCTCTGTGATTTGGTGATGCCCAATTTTATTTTATTTTATTGTGATCCCACCTCCAATTTGTCCTGAAAAATAATTAAAGTTGGCCATGTTCCACCTTTGACATGCATCATCTGGAGGACTGGCCATAAATCAATGCAATTTTTGGCCTGAAGAAACTTAACCACTACTTTCCAAAGAGATAGTAAGCTGCCCACCCTATGGCTCTGACCATGTGCTATTGTGCTTAGAGCATTAATTAGAATTGGGAGGGGGGCATTTATCTGAACGGTATTGAAGCCAGGCTGCTGATGCTCCTTGGAGTGAAATATGACCTGCACCAGCAGTTGGAACTTTACTGAGTTTTCTTAAAAGTTTCATTTTCGTTTGCACGTCTGAATTTAAGTCTAGCTTTATTTTATAATATTGAATATATTCTATGGCTGCTAATGGTTGGCTTTGTCCTGTTTTGTTTTTTATAAACTGACTTCTCTCCCCCACCCCAGTACTTTTGATAAGTGAATGTCTGTTGCAAGCCACTATGGGCACACCTCACCGTAGAAAAGCGACAGCATATAAATAAACGGAATCAATCTATCAAATCATCTCCTAATGCTGGTGTTGCAGCTGATCCTTCCTCTGTCCCCAAAACAGTAGCAGCTCTCAGGATAAGTATTAAAGGGCACCATCTTACAAATGTCCAGAATAATTGTGGAGATCTTCCAAGCTGTAGCTCCTAACAAGACCACTCATTTCTATTGGAAACCATTCTTCCTTGGTTTGCTGCATATTGAATGCTGCTGTAGTGTAAGTGTCTGCCCATGTTGAAACATCTACAAGGAGCAGCCTTAAGCTAATATCAGCTGGTGCTTCGGCAGTCCTAGGCATACAATTGAGGGTACTCAGTGCACTATGTATTATTGTGCCAAAAAACCCCACACCCAAACTAAGAAGTTAGTGAGATTGCCTTCTAAAGACAGCGCATGTTGAAGAATGCCGTGCATCTTAGAATTCTTTGTTCCATTCATTTATTATATTTAACAAGATTTATGCACTTTTCAATCCTCAAAAACCCCGGGTATCATTGTGACAATGCAATCCAGTGTTCTATATGTGTAAACCCTGTTGTATTCAGTAGAACTTCAGTAGTACATGTAACTGTACCCTAGATTGTAGCCCAGAAAACCTCAGTTCTTCAGACAGCCTTGCCTAAGGAATGGAAAATATTATGGTTTTTTAAAATGTGTATTTCAAGGTGTGTGTGTGTTTTGTTTTGTTTTTAAAAAAATGACAAACCCAAAGCATAATGGGAATTTGTCTCATAATTCTTAGCACTGATGCTACAGTTAAGGAAATTAATTTGCAATTGATAAAAGGCTTTAAAGTTCTCATTTTGTTTCAGAATGTAATTTTGGGTTGGGCAATCAACTGTGGGCTAAAATTAGGGCCAGAATCATTTGTTTGTCCACTGTAGAATACTAGACCAGATAGACATTTGGCTTGTTACAGCACGATTGCTCTTATGTCCCCATCCTCACCTCAGATTGCAGTCCTGTGCACGCTTACTTATGAGCAATAAGATCCACTGAATTCAGGGATATTCAGGGATTGTTTTCTGAGAAATTATGCTAGAGTTTCTTTCAAACAGAATCTGATACAATAGCGCAAAATGATTGCCAAAATTTCTATTTAGGTTTTTATTATGTAATATTCTCCTTAGGCAACGTGGAAATGGGACATCTTGGTCACTATGGTACATTTATGGTTTTCAAAAAGTATGTGTGGAGCACTTTCCTCAAGTCACTTTAATGCACATTCCATTTTCATTCAACAGATGTCACTGTAACACAGGCCAGGCACAGAAAACTGTTTGGCAAGGAGTGGGAAGATTTAAGTGTCTAGCTGTTATGCATATTTAAAGAGCATTTTCAGTGTACCAGGTTGAATTTCTATATTTATTTAGAAATTTTCCCCAGCATCATACAATAGTAGATTACTTGCAGGGTAGGGAAATTAATTCCTTATGTAAGGTCAACATTTGGAATTTCCAAGTTGAAGCACTAAGAAGGGATTCTGATTTGATGGTTTGGAAGTAAAATTAAGAAAAACAATTAAAATTTATTCATGGAGCAAACTTGGCTTATAAACCAAAGCGTAGGTCAATTTTATTTCATTCATGGATTTAGACAAACTTATTTACTTCAACTTTCTCTCCTTGGAATATGAATATGAATATATTTTGTTTCAATAGGACTTAATCACAATTAGCTTTCACTATCCTCTGGGAAGCCACACACACAGCTTTATTGCCGTCCATAGACCCAAAATACACAGTACAACAATAGTATATACAGTATGAATAGTTATTAAGGTGTAAGAACTGGGAAGTCTGTACTCTGGAGGCCCAACCCGCATGCCATCTAAATGATGGTTTAACGTTATGTGCACCAGCTTCAATGAGACTCATTGTCTTCCTCCATTGCATGTTGAAAAACTGAAGGTTTTCACGATAGTTTTAAACAAATTGAAGTTTCTTGTTTAACCTGAATATGGGAAACTGTGGCTTCTGCAAAAAGGACTGGCATGTTATCAGGCAAAATAAGGGAGCTACAGGTGCTGAGGGCTGGCAATTTCCTACCCCACTCTCCCCAGCCATTCTTCCTAAGACACCCCATCATGTTTTGATGATGGAACACTAGAAATTATTAATTGGGTAAATGCAGCATTGGGGGAGGGCAGTGCATTGGTGCACTGACAGCAGTTTCCAGACTAAGGATGTGTTTACGTTAACACTATTTTTTTATAATACAGTGGTACCTCGGGTTACATACGCTTCAGGTTACAGACTCCGCTAACCCAGAAATAGTACCTCAGGTTAAGAACTTTGCTTCAGGATGAGAACAGAAATCGTGCTCCGGCGGCGCGGCGGCACTTTATTAGCTAAAGTGGTGCTTCAGGTTAAGAACAGTTTCAGGTTAAGAACGGACCTCAGAAACGAATTAAGTACATAACCAGAAGTACCACTGTAATTTTATTTCACATTAACACTTTAAAGTAGTGGTTCCCAATTGGTGGTCAGCGGACCCCAGGGTGTCCACATAACCCACCCAGGAGGTCCGTAGCACCACCCACATAACAAAAACTACCACAGAGATGTCAACATTTTCAAAAGTAGGGGTTATGGCTTGGCTTTTGAAAAACAGGGTGTTCGTAGTACTTAGCTAATTGGGAACCACTGCTTTAGAGCACAGGGAAGTGGTCAGCTTCATCCAGTGTGTTTCTCGGCTTATTCTCCCCAGCTGTTCACATCAGCACCGTTTCATTAGTGTCAGATTTGTTTCTGACTGTGTACACTAAAGGGGGTGGTTGGGAATGTCCATCCCCTATGCAAAGGTGTTCACAACTCAGTTTGAGATGAATTAGCAATGGCTTAAGGACTCCAAACAATCTGAAGCTGGTTTGAGAAACACAACAAACTATGGTATTTTATAAACAATGCAAGATACGTTTGCATTTTGCAGAACATCATATGAACATTGGAAACCCAGCACTAGAAATGCAGTGAGTGAGCAGTAAACTGAAGTGTGAGCACAGGCATGCAAGTACAGACCCATTTCTCCTGCTCACAGATTTAGCTTACTGCTCTGTCCTATGGCCCCAGGGACTGTAAGATTATGTCCCATTTTTGTCCCTTTTCAGCTGTAGATTGTGTGCTGGTTTGGCTGTGCTTCCTAGCCAATACCACCAAGAGAGCAGTAGGCAGGTATGGACTGATTCACGTAGCTTAGGTTATGTGATGCTACACATGGAAATAAAATAGGCAATTTTGGTCCTAACAGTATGATACAATCAGAATGTTTTGATTTGAATGTAAATTTCCAGCAGATGCAATACATTTGTTCTATAGTGTCAAAGTGAACTGAACTCATTTATGAACAGTGCATAAAAGCAGTTTGACGTCTGAATATTTAATGTATGTATATTATATACCTTAACCGACTTTCAATAAAACATTGCCAGTTTGTTCCAGAGGTTTAGTAAAGAACTTAAACTTCAGAGTACAGCATGTATGAAGTACAAATATAAAATTAGTGCAGCTTTTATTAGTTTTTCTGTGAAAGCTATCTTTTAAAAACAAACAACAACAAAGAAAACAGTAATTCTCAAAACTGTAACCCTTCGAACTGAGGTATGCTAGTCCAGAGAAATAAAAGCTATGGAGTTGCTTTTTGTTTTATTGTGAGGTACCGAGAAGAAAAAGGAACAGTGAGAACGAATAATGACTAGTTTGGTGTTGTCTTTGTGCCAAGTCCTGCTGTTTTTATTCATACAAAACTCCATTGATCTCATGCATTTAAGAATGATTTCACATGCAGTAATGGCTGTGATCCATAAAAATGCTTCTTATGTAATTATTTTTACATCCGTGCAAAATAGACATCTAATTGGAGTTCTTTGATTAAAGTACTTTCATAATACTGTGCTGTTCTCAGCAGGCCTTTATTTACACATACACAGGGCTGCTTCTTCTGCTCGCTTGACTTGCCCACACTGCCCACCCCACCCCCCCTCCAAAACTATTCCCCTGATTGTAAAGCTCAGCCAAACCACCTCACCTTTCCTTGGAGCTTCTCCAAATCACCACCCTCCCTCTCCCATTACACCTCGCAGCTGCTGTGGGAGATGGGAGAGAAAAGCCTCCCTGTGCTGCTTGCTCACTTTGCTGCCCACCTGCTGTTCCAGTGGCATATTGCAGTTTGGTGGCCATGCGAACTGCAGCGTGATGACACACACACTATGTCCAAACTGCAAAAATAAGTTCAGACATATTGGGTTAGTCTGGATTAATCATTAAGCCACATACAGTGTGCTCTAGAACAGTAACAGAGTTCCAGCCAAGATGGATTAGTCTATGTCCCAGTATGTGCCTTTCAGTAGGTCATCCCATTGGAAGAAGCCACTGGTATCCAGAGTAGCTCTTCATCCTCAAAGCACCTGTAAGTAGCTATGGCCCAAGGTACCCCTCTAATGATCTCCTGTCCCTGTGCATCAGGCGAGAGGAGAAGTCCACTCACACATCATCATGACAGTGTACATACTGCATTTCAGTTTTGGCTGGTGGAAACAAGGACAGAGATTTTGTGGTTCTCTTTAGTAAAAGGAAAGAAAAGAAGATGCTGTATCACGAGAGTGATGAGCAGAGATGGTACTTCTTTGTGCCTGAAAAGCAGCTGGGACCTGACAGCACAGGTACCTTTTGTTTTGGCAACCAGAAGCCACTGCAGCCACTAAGAGGTTTCTTATTTTTGTTTGATGCCTTGTTAAGAGACAAAGGTAGGAACCAAAGGTAAGAGTGACTTGGCTTGCAGAGTGAGCTTGTTCCGTTTTTCCTGTTAGGCTGTAGTTCCTTTTAGATCAGGCATAGGCAAACTCGGATCTCCAGATGTTTTGAGACTACAATTCCCATCATCCCTGACCACCAGTCCTGTTAGCTAGGGATGATGGAAGTTGTAGTCCCAAAACAAATGGAGGGCCGAGTTTGCCCATGCCTGTTTTAGATTATAGAGTCCTTGAATACAACCAGGGGTGGTTTGATAATGATGTTCAAATTGCTATTTGCATTTCCTGTAGCTTTTCATAAGTGTGTTATACATGCTAAAAGTTAGTGTATTTGCATTCTTAATTGTACTATCAACACAATTTTCTGGTGTAGGAGAGAATATACACACACAGGTTTATAGCTGTTGTGCATCTGGCCCACAATAATACACATCTTTAAGACTCATCACAGAACACACATACAGACATTTTGAATTTAAGACCTAATTTTCCAGGGTCTGTTATTTAATCTAATCCAAAAATGTCAGTTCCCAATATGTACCATGTCACACACATAGAAAAATTAAAAATTAATGTACACGAGAGACCAAAAAAATGCATTATTAATGTAGTTTATGAAAGAGCCCAAAGGTATGATTAAAATAAGTGTATTGCATGTTAAAGCAAATGAGAATGTACTTCTACATTCCTCTTATTATTAGTTTTAGATATTTTGCAAGGATGAGCATCTGAAGGTAGTTTTTTGGGTGGGGGCAGGTAGGTAAATGCTAAAAGGGAGGATCATGCCAATTTCACACAAACACGTGAGAGTAGTATCTGCACCTTTTGCCTTATATCTCAGGTTTTACAAATGATAGAAACTTGTTCTTTTCTAAAATAAATGAAAGCTGGGAACCTGGGGATTATGGTTCATCCAAGGAGACCAATTCCCCTCCCCCTGAGGACACCTGTGCTTGAAAGCCTTCCTACACACATAGAATCTACGCTAAAATTATGAAGACTATGTTACAGGTATCCTGGCAGGTGGTGCACCCAAAGTGGATTGTGTTTAAATGTTTTTTGGCAGCATTCTTATACTCATGTGGGAGTGCAATACAATACACATCTACTTAGTAGGAAGCCACATTGAGTTGTTCCCAGCAGGTAAGTGTTCATAGGGGCATATTCCTAGATAAGTTAGATAAGTGTGCCTAGGATTGAAGTCTTAGAAACACATTTGATATCCATGGCTGTGATCCAGATCCATAACCATCAAACGAAGAAGGAATGTTGCCCTAGGTCACATGAGAAAGCACCTGTGTTTTGTTTTTCTTGGGTTGCCTTAGTGTGTGGCTTGGCTACCTGCCATTGTTATCATCATCATTATTTATACAGCGCCCACCATGTACGTGGCACCTTACAAAGCTTACACAGGCAATCAGTAATTACAGTACTGTTCTCTGTAAGCACCTTACTGCTCAAACCTAAGTATACACATTCAGAATACCTACTGAGTTCAGTAGGCCTTCCTAGTAAGTATGGTTAGGTTTGCAGTTGTGATGTGCCTTGGTTTTGGCTTGCTAGAAGGCAGATACTATCTTGCTGCAATTAGCTAGACTAGATGGCCTGCTGTTTCCATTATTTCCATGAGAGCTCGCACAACCAGTTGCTGGAAAAATACGGGTGGGTGGTATTGCCCTCATTTTCTTTTGTGGGTTCCCCAGAGGCATTTGGCTGGTTACAAGAGGAAACAGGGCTCAGCAGGACTCTCTACAGTGTCGGGGGGGGGGGATTTGCCTCAGGTGAAGCCTCCAGAGGGGCACCATTGAGGCTCCCATCCTCTCTTTCTGTGTGTGTGTGTATACACAAATGCGTGGGAGGGGGGTATGCCAAATGGGGTCTTTGACCCAGGTGAAAAAAACTTAATTTTCACCACTGCTCTCTATATGCTCTTAAAATTGTCTTTGACAAGCTGGTGCTCTCCAGATGTTCAAATATCTTTAATACGGTCAATGACCAGATGTTTTAACTGCAACTTCAACCAGGCTGCTGGAAGTTGTAGCCCCAAACATCTGGAGAATGCAAGCTTGGCAAAGGCTGCCTTTCAGCAACATGTGTGGAACTAACTGTCACATACTGAAGCATTCAGACACATGCAGACTTAAATTGATATGATCATGTATCATGCGAGTCCTCTGGATATATATGAATTGCATAATTTATTTTATTAGTGATGGTGAGGTAAATGTTCTAGTTTTCTAACTTGGGGGAGACACTATAGCTCATGCATTGTATCCAGAATACACAAATCCAGCATGTGCCCTCATAATTCTCACAATCTAATATTCCAATTATCTGAACATTTTGGATGTCGAACCCACAAACTACATGAATAAAGGAGGATATTCACTGATAGTTGCTTTCAGGTAAGGAGATTTCAGACTTTTTTCAGAGTACTGTGTTAAACAGGAGTTGCTTCCAAAGAAATGTTTTGAGGATTACATCCTCAAAGGTCAATCTTGCTTCAGTTGAAGTAAGTAACAAAATACCTATTACAATAAATAGGGGAGTTAATGATTGGAAACCTAAGTATCCTGACCCAAAATTAATTTCCACTGTTTATGAATTCAACGTGATTTAACTTCCTAGTTAATGGGTTTACAATTAAGTGTACTGATATCTGGTACTAGGGCTTTGTACACATTCCCATCCAGCGTGCTCCTCCTCCCACTACCGGTTTGGGAAGTGATGCCCACACCACGGTTTGCCACAATCCATACTGACAGTGTACCTATCCTGTCGTTTCTTACGAAGTAATACTGCACACCCACCCACCAGCTTCGATCCAAATGAGGGGCGCGCGCGCAAGAATGATCTATCTGCATTTTAAGTCAGTAATGTATATACACAGCCCTGTTTGCGAGCTACTGGGGGGGGGGGGGATCCACCAAGAAAGGACGCATTAAGGAGGAAAGCCTGTGCATACTACTGACCTACACTGCAAACATGCTTAGCGGTTTCCTGCACGTTGCATCCTTGGCGCCTCTCCCCTCCCCTCCTCCCTGGCACATGCAACAGTAGTCATAAAATGGAGTGGGGAGGGGGACGAAAGAGCATCCACCCTGAGGGAAATCCGTCCTAGGGAGCGACGAACAAGATATATATATATATTCTTCTGCCCTGCCTGTTTTGAGCCCCCACCTGTTTCTGCCTGTGTCACATACGCTGCTTAGTCATGACAGCACCAGCTGCTGGTGCTGCTTATGCCTCCCTCACGAGCACCCAGCCCCCCTCCCCACCCTTTCCTCTCTCCTTGGTAGCAGCAGCTGCTACTTCCCAGTCACGACTCCCCTGCTGCTACCAGCCCCCCTCCCCCCCTCATTTCTCCCTTTCCCGGCTCCAGCTGCCAGGCAGCGGCGGCGGCGGCAGCAGAGGTAAAAGCAGCAGCATTAGCCGCCGCCTCCGTCTCCATCACGGCCCCTGTGGTTGCTCGGGAACTGCAAAGCCAACCGAGCCTGGGCGTGCGGTGGGCGGGGCCAAGCCGCGAGGAAAAGGCGGGCGTGGGGTTGGAGTCGCGGCGGCGAAGGCGGCGGAGACCCCCGCCCATCTCCAGCCCACCGTGGCGCAAAGCGAGCGCGGTGTGTGTGGGGAGGGGGGGAGGAGGCGGGCGCTTGGCCCCATTGGTTCCCGTGGAGCTAAGGGCGTGGCCTCCTCCGCCCCGTGCTCCTTTCCCATTGGCGGGGGTGAGTGTCAGTGGACCAAACGAGAGCGCGGGCGGTAGGCAAGGGGAGGAGGGAAGGCCCGTGTCGGTAAACACCTCCCTCCAAGCCTTGCAAGCGGGTAGCGGGTTTGGCTGAGAACGAAGCGAGCGAGCTGCGAGGCAGAGAGAGGAAGGCGTGAGGCAAGTGCGGGGAGGAATTTTTCTTTTCACGCGGGCGGGCAATAACGAAGGCGGCGCCAGGAAGGCAGTGGCGGCGGCGGTGATAGCGGCGGCGGCAGCAGCAGCGCTGAGGGACGGAGCGGCGGGGGATGCGAGGCCCGGTAAGCCGCGGGCACTCGGGAGTGGAGGCGTTTACCTGCCCCACCTGTCGCCCACATTGCAGTTTCCCCTCAGCCTCCCTCGCTCTCCGGCTATCCTTCCCTCGCCTCCTCCTCTCCCTTCCCCATAACCGCCCCCCCCTTTTTCAAATCCCACCCACAGCCCTCAGCCCCCCAGCACACACGCCGTAGTTACCACAGATGCCGCCTACTTCCTCGCCTCTCTCTTCTCTCTCTCCCACCCCAACCCCCCCCACCTCCAAATTTCCTCCCTGCTGTTCCCTTTCCCCAACCGAAGCGCTAGTCCCATTGGGCATTTCCCCTCCCCTCACCATCCATTTCCCCACAGGGCTGCTGCTGCTTTTGAAAGGAGGTGGGGGGTATTCTGGTGGTTGCTGTTAGGGGTATTTTCCCTGCCACCATCGCCACCACAAGTGCACCCGCCACCGCCTCTGTCTCCAGCAGGAGCAGCAAGACCAAGGGCTTGCCAGACCCCCGCATCCATTAATATGTTGTACTGGGAGTGATGGTGGCGTTGGAGTCCTCGGCATGATCTATCTCGCCGGGCTGCTTTTATGTGCTTGGTATTCTCGTGGTGCTTTGAGATGAAGGCAAGAGGAGCCAGCCCAGGCAGCTTTTCCTCCTTCGCTGCTTCTCCTTGCCTATTTTTATTCTTCTGGTATGTCATACATGTGGCTTTCTTCCCTCTCTCTCCCCCCCCCCCATCTCTTCTCCCCCAATGAGTTAGGTGTGAGCAATATTATGTATGCAATTGCGCTGCAGACTCATGTTCTGTGCTGTGGCTTTTCCTTCCCTGTCCTGTTAGTAAAAATAGCAATTTGGGCTGAAAGCCCCATTCTATGCCATGCTTTACCTCTGGGTGCTTGACATACAAGGTTTTGTGCACCTTTCCCTTGGCTCCCTGTGGGGATGTGTATTTGAATAGGCACAGATGTGGGGGAATGTTAATTCTTACACATCACAGGTTGGCTTCAGTTCTCTCTCCCCCCCCCCCAATCTTTTGTGATAGGTTTTTTTAAAGTAAAGGTGTCAAAGATTGCTGTGAAGAGAATGGTACATGCAGCCTTAGACGGAAGCTGAATGTAATGGCAAAAGCCTGATGAAGCTCCGTTAAAAATTTCCCTGTGTAAGATAGGCTCTGGGATTCCCCTTATGGTGCCATTGCTTGTCTTTGCTCTGTAGTGCAGCTTCTGTGTCCATCACAATGTGGTCAACTAACAGACCCAGTAGAATTGAAAGTATAATTGAGTAATCTGTGTTCTTCGTTAGAAATTTTTAAAATAATTTGTCTGAAGCTATTTCTTGTGAAAGGGTTGGGCTTTATAATAATGCAGGATATTTGTGTGCATTGCTTATATAGGGCAATGTGTTTGAAATTTTCAAAAACGTAATTCTATTTATTTGGTCAAGATAAAGCATTTTATTTGTTAAACATACTCAATGTATACATCCATGACTGAAATACTGTAATTATAGTTTTAATCATTAAAAGCAGACAACATACTAAAAAAAACCCAAAACACCAGCAATTGCAAATTAAATTTGAAGTTTTGAAAAAACAGGATTGAATGAAATGTTTAATTTTCAGTTGCTCATGTATTCTACCTTCTGTTGGGAAGGTTCAAAACCCCTGGCCTGCTTTTTCTACTTGTACATATATATTGTAGCTGCTGGCAGTTTTTAAAGATTGCTCCTATATGAGGCACTTAGAATGAAATCAACAATTGTTATATAAACTCATTGGTATAAGGTGAAATTTGGGCAACATTTACACAAATGCACACATGCACACACATATATATCTCTTCTGCTTTCTCCTTTTTGGTGGGGGCTTAGTTTAGGAGCTCTTTTCCTTGCCTTAGCTTATGTGATGAAATGACTTTTAAAAAGAATACAATTCGTCATATAATAATTGCATTCTTTTGTGAAGAAAAGGTTATGTGAGTTTCTGTGTCTTCCCTGCCTCTCCCCGCTGCCCCCTCCCACAGAATGCTGTTTTGGATGAATGGTGGAGGCAAAGCTCCTAAGTTAGCTCAAAACAGCCATAGGTTGCATAGGTTGCATACCTACCTGGGGTAGGGACTAAACCTTTGAACTTAATGACACTTACTTCTGAATAAAAATGAACAGAATTTCAGTGGCAAAGTGTATAATTATTAGACTTTCAATAAAGTCTCAAAATTAGTACTTGGAAAAAGCAAATTTAAATGCTAAATATCTGTAGTTGCTTATAACATTAATTATATCTGGTATGTATATATTTTTTGAATATATACATAGTGCTTTAATGTTCAAAGTACATTATTGATCTTTACAACAATCTTTCAAGGTAGGTAGAATTGTTGTCTCCATATCACTGCTGACAAATAGTATCTTTAAGTCAAGTAGCTGGATTTGAAACAATGACTCTGGCTCATGGCTTAGGTCCCACCCACCAATCCTATGTCTACTCAGAAGTAAGTCCTACTGCATTGTATGTTGCTTACTCTCAGTGAAGAGGGGTAATTAAGATTAGGTGTCTTAATTAGGAAAGTGTTTGTAGTAGGCTTGAATTATGCAACCTTTGGGATTTGACGTGTGCTTCTCCTCAAGCAGAACCTTAGTAAGTCAATTTTAGATTGGATTCCTGTTGCAGAGATACCCTAGGCCACTGATTAAATTTTATATTTTGGAATTAAATAAAAATTGAGTCAATGCTTTAAAAAATGTATAAAGTCCTGTAGTAGCTTTTTACTTCAAGCTTTTTTATTTATTTAGTTTCATTTTTTGGGGGGGGTGCAATCTGTGCTCCTATTGCTGATGGAGTGGCCCATGCTGGAAAGGGGGGCAGGACAGTTGTGTCCAGATCAGATCAGATGCCATTGTGTGGTGGCAGTGAGATTGGTTTGGGATCGAGCGGATTACATGTTGATTTTCCCTTGCTCTCAGAAAGAGCCTTTTGAGGGGGTGGGGTCCGCTGGGCTCTGCCAGTAGGCCACCCACCCACTCATTCAACAGATGGAAGGGAAAGACTGGTGAGGATGAGAGGCTGACTCACAAAAAACCTGAATAAAAACTATTTTAAAAAAATACAACCACAGACCTGGCATGATCAGGGATTGGATTGCTCTTCCTTTCTTATTTCTATGTGCCACATCAATATTGTAAGTTTTTATAATGACTAATTTTTCTGTATCATTTTCTTCTAACAGTATTATGGTCTGAACATCAAATCTTTCTAATGTATAGTATGTCATGGTGGCGCTATGGTCTAAACCACCTAGCCTCTTGGGCTTGCTGATCAGAAGGTCAGTGGTTCGAATCCACACAATGGGGTGAGCTTCTGTTGCTCTGTCCCAGCTTCTGCTAACATAGCAGTTCTAAAGCATACCAGTGCAAGTAGATAAATAGGTACTGCTGTGGCAGAAAGGTAAACGACATTTCTGTGCTCTCTGGCTTCTGTCGCGGTGTTCTGTTGCACCAGAAGCAGTTTAGTCATGCTGGCCACATGACCCTGAAAGCTGTCTGTGAACAAACGCTGGCTCCTTCAGTCTGAAGTGAGATGAGCACCACACCCCATAGTCTCCTTTGACTGGACTTAACCGTCCAGGGGTCCTTTACCTTTTACCTATAGTACAGTGGTACTTTGGGTTATGAACGTAATTCATCCCGGAGGTCCGTTCTTAACCTGAAACTGTTCTTAACCTGAAGTGCACTTTCGCTAATGGGGCCTCCTGCTGCCACTGCGCCGCCACCAGGCGATTTACATTCTCATCCTGGGGCAAAGTTCTCAACCTGGAGCAACTGCTTCCGGGTTAGTGGAGTCTGTAACCCAAAGTGTTGGCAACCCGAGGTACCACTGTATGTCATGTGTGGAAGTTACTGTATTACTGATGCACTAAAGTATGAATTTTCCATGGCTTGTATTCAATTCCTCATTTAAGACTATATTTTTATGCATTGTGTAGAAGTGTAGCTTGATCCTATGCATGTTCACTCAGATAAGTCCATTTCTATGTGTTACTTCAAAATTAGTATGCATGGGATTGCAGCCTTACTATTTTTTACAATGCCTTGTTCAAGATAAAAAGATTTCTTCTTGATAACATTCGTATCTTTGAAATCATATTTATTGAGATTTATTCAGGTTAAGAACAATGATTTATCAGAATCTCTTGCTCGGTCTTTCAGTAAACAGTTTATTTAAAAAACTATTTTATAGGGAGCTGTGCTTGTTGTCTCATGTGACTACAGATTCAAAGAATAATATGTTACTTGATTGATGTAATACACAAATTAGTAAACAAATATGTAATGTACATACATCATTGCTAAGTTATGCACAGCCTGATCTGTGAAAATTTATCCATTGTATTCAATGCAACTTGCTTCCAAATAAGTATTCTTAGGATTGAAGTTTGTAGTAAGACATGCTGTTTAGTAAAGTAGTTCACCCTAGAATGATACTTTGGCTTTTGTAAATTGTCACTCCTAGGGCAGAGCTTATGGCTTTGTGTTAGCATATCTGAGTTGACAAATGGTGTTGAAATCTATCAGTAACACAGTGTGACTATTAGTTTTTTCTGTTAATGCATGGACAAGGACCAGCCAGCTGGGTAGGTAGGCGGAATGAGAAGGCAACCAACCTAAATTCTCCCCCTTCTTCATTTTGGGTTTTTTTAAAAACAGTCAAGTTAGGAGGGAAACACTAGCTGTGCATCTTATTCAAAGATGGGAATAAAATGTCTATAAACTGACCTTCAAAACCTATACAAGATGCTCCTTGATAGTAATCCATAGCCAAAGTATGCATGGATTATACAGGGCAGCCCAACTTTTCATACCAAGTGGGCTGCAAGAATACTTTGACATGGAACCCACAGACTGCACACTCCCTTGTTGCACTTGGGGGGTGGAGCGAGGCCAAAATTTGAGGTCTCCCCCCCCCCCTGCAGCCCTCATGCAGCCTTCCCAAAGCTGGATAAGTGAGGTACTGGGATTTGGGAAGGAGGTGTGAGGCTCTGGCAGGGTCCTAGAGCCTTCCCATCTCCTTTGCAAATCTGAGAAAGTGCTAACTAGGCTTTGGGAAGGAGGCTGGAGGACTCTAGGACCCTATCAGAGACCCCATGTCTTCCCAAAGCCCAGTACCTCACTGACTCAGCTTTGGGAAGGAGGTCTGTGAGAAGGGTGTCAAATGTTGCTGAGGGCTTCCCAGAAAGGCCTTGAGGATTGCATGTGGCAGTTGGACCTCCCTGTTCTATAATGTTTGAAGGCCAATTTATAGACAATTTATCCTTGATATCCTGTCACAGTTGTAGCAATCTTGGCAGGGCTTTCACTGTTGTTATCCCCTCCACACAAGCAAGGGGGCACAGGCGGAGATGTAGGAGGTTTATAGTTAGACAGAGGGCTGTCTTTGTGGTAGTGATCAAATTAAGACACTATTTCCCTAAGCACATGTGTGCATGATGCCATCACTGCTATTTTTAAACAATGTGTGACCTCTGACCTGTTCTGCTATATTTTTGTTTTTATTTAGGATATGTTTCTTGGCTACTTTATCTACCGTTCTCATTTTTATGTTCTTATTGGTACCTCTATACTGCCTTGGTTCCTGAAATAACTTAAGGAAGTCAATGGAATGAAAGTTTTGCATCTCCTCCTTCCCACTGCAGCTATGTGTATCCCCTAAAAGTCTTAATAGAAGATCAAGGGACTCCTGAGCAATTAGGAAGGGAAGTGGTGAGCTGCAAAGGAGGGGATAATTGGGTTTGGATCCAGTAGCCCTCCCCTTCCCACATCTGTTCAGCATAGACCTCTTACTATTTAGAGAGGGTTTTAGAGGTTGCAGGTGGCTTCTCATGGGATGAAAGGATGCAAAAATGTTTTTTATGTGAACTAAACTTACAGATAGGGTTTTCACTATTACAATTTTTTATTAGTTGATTTCACATACATATGAATAAATACTAGTTTCTAATAAGAAACATATCAATGCTGTAATGCTGTTAATTGCTAACAATCCCCATGTTGCAGGTCTGGTTTAGGCTGCAAGGGATTGTTGTACAGCAACCCTATGCATACTCTGCTATTAATATCTCCATGGTTATAGATTATAACCCCCATATAATATAGATTGTATATTATAACCTTGGCATTTTAGAAGAAGGTTGAGGTTTCCAGTAGTTTATAACAACCATCTAATAAAACCATTTAAGCTCAGTTATAAAACATCTGTATTTCTGCAAAATAAAGTTTTATCTAGCTACACACATGCATACAGTTACAGGTTTCTCCTATGATACTACATGGTATACCTCAGTTTTTAAGTGGGAATTGTACCCTCTTCACATCAATTGGATTAGTGCTGCTACATAATACGCAAGCTACCAGATATCCTCCATCCTCAGATTATTGAAAGGGAATTGCCTGTCCCCCAGAGATTTCTCTTTTTTCTTCCTTGTAGGCAAATTCCGTGTAGTTCTGTTCTGTCAAAGTCGAGTTGCCAAATGCTTTTCGTCCTCTCAGATGGATGGAGGGGGGAGCAGATGCACCACCTTTTCCTCCTTTTTTCTCACCCCAAGCAGGCTCCACTAAACACGCAAAGTAGGCTTTAGATGGGTATACTGTTGGGCTTGCTGTTATCTTAGTCATGGTGGGTGGGTTTGTTATTTCCTCTATATATCTAGTATTTTACCTATGATTATTGCACTGACTTACTGTCCCTTATTAGAATACTTTATATATATTAATGTTTGCCTTCATATTATTTGCCGCCTTAAGGATTTTTCTAAAAGGTGGGATATGCACTTATTCAAGTAAATAAATGAATAAGTTTAAAATACTGCTAGAGGATGGGAACATGGTTCCACAGCTTTGGTTTGCATTGGTAACCAAGCCTCACATACCCTGCCTTCATAGCTGCAATTTTAAAACAGGAAAGTGGGGGCTAAATGGATACACTGCATTCTCATTCCCACCGTGGGCATTTGTCCATTCAGAAATGGTGAAGGCGCTGACCATTTTCTGGTTTGGCTACTAGTAGAGGCTAAACACTCTCCAGCCTTTCTGCCATTTTCTCCTTAGCCATGAGGTTGGAAGTCCAGTTCTCAAGAAGTGGGGGCAGGAGGGTGTCACTGATGGTGCTTGTATCACCTTCAAGCAGCACTGACAATCAAGACCAGACAAAAACAATGTGTATTACTCTGTAATCAAAAATGTCGAAGATAGTTTTACAATAAGTTGCAAAACTCAGTGGGTGGAACCCAGAGAAACGTAGGCATAAAGGAACTAAGGTAGTGGTAGCTAACCCATAGGCCAGATCTCCCCTTCCCCGAAAAAGACCCTCCCAGCACTTCTACTACCTCAGCAGATCCAGTCTAAACCAGGGAGTGTGAAATGTCATCTGCATGGTGATACCAAAGCCCAAAATTCAGGATAACCTTGTTCTCAAAGGTTTCAGGTAAACTTTGAAAAGCATAGGGAATAAAATGGAATGCTGTGGCATCAGTGCCATGGAGCATGGCAGAAGTTCCCAAGCAACACTTTTTGGAATTGCTGCTATTAAGACATGGGGCAGCAAAAACTGTGGCTCCCCCGTTTCTAATAGAGCCTATCTAGAAGGAGAGCACCCTTAGAAAACCTCTAAGAGAGAGATAGGGAACCTATGATCTGCAGGTGTAACTAGGCCTGCCAAACCTCCTTATTTGGCCTGCTAGGCCATTTTGGCCGAGCTGTTCCCACCAGCTCTATGTCAGCTGCTGGGCAGGTAAAATACCTGGTTTAGCCAAAGAGAGAAATGCTGGTCTGTGGTGCTTAAAAAGTCCTTTGCAAGGGACTTCATAAGATAATGCTTTGTAAACTGTTCTGTAAGACCTGTGTAGGCAAAAAAGTCACCTGATGCTATTGTGACAGTGGAAAGGTGGGTGGTCATGACTAATCAAATCAGGGATGTAAGGGGTGGGATAAGATAACTTTGTGGCTTGCTGGTCAGATTCAGTTCTCTACTGCTGCTTTAAGAGATCCAGGTCACACTCCCCTTGTCCGTCTCCTATTACAGGTCAACCATTGTGACAACTGAGGCAGTTTCTCTGCCAAAGCCAGGCAAAGTTGAAATAGGTGATCAGGTCCATCCAAGAGTGTCTGGAGTTGCATGGCAACCACTCTCTTGAGCAGCTTGCTCAAGAAGTGAATATTTGCAACTAGCTAAACGATAATGTCTTCTAGTGTGGCATTACCATTGTCTTATTCAAGATAGATGGCACTTTTTCCCTTGTTGCCTCATGAATCCATATGGTCAACTCTCCTGCTAGATGTTAGGTTAAGAAGGTGAATGGTTGAGCGAATATGTTGTAGGCCATAACTTGTTTTCAATACCTGAAATTTAATTTATAGCTCAGGACTAGACTGTGCACTAGACACCTTCATAGACTGAACTCCTATAGTAGTGGATGTTACCTGCTTAGAGAAAATCTTTATATCTGATCTTACCCTTAGTTTTAAGCTTTATTTGGGCTACTTGCTAAAACTGTTTCACATAAATCGATAGGACCAAGAGCCTGCAAGCAATTTTGTTCATCTTGTGCAGGTTGCTTTGACTGGCATGTGTGCTTTTTGTTTGTTTCATTATACAGTGGTACCTTAGGTTACATACGCTTCGGGTTACATATGCTTCAGGTTACAGACTCCACTAACCCAGAAATATTACCTTGGGTTAAGAACTTTGCTTCAGGATGAGAACAGAAATTGTGCAGCGGTGGCGCAGCGGCAGCAGGAGGCCCCATTAGCTAAAGTGGTCTTCAGGTTAAGAACAGTTTCAGGTTAAGAACAGACCTCCAGAACGAATTAAGTTCTTAGCCCGAGGTACCACTGTAATAATAATATTGTTGTTGTTTAGTCGTGTCTGACTCTTTGTGACCCCATGGACCAGAGCATGCCAGGCACTTCTGTCTTCCACTGCCTCCCGCAGTTTGGTCAAACTTATGTTAGTAGCTTGGAGAACACTGTCCAACCATCTCATCCTCTGTCATCCCCTTCTCCTTGTGCCCTCAATCTTTCCCAGTAATATAGATAATACCAGTTTTGATTTCTTGTTAAGTCGTGCATTTTTGTCTTTAAAAACAATGCCTTTATATTTAAAGCTGCCTTTGTTTGCTGTTGTATACTGTAACCGCCAAGAGTTGGTGAACAAAGAACTTTTGTTAAACTCGTTGAATTGTATTTATTGTTCTTGCATGAGCATACAATACAGTCAGTGGCTCCTAAGAATGTTTCTTACAAGCCAGCTTTGTATAGTGTCAGGCTGATGGGTTATTTAATTGAATATTGTGTCCCTTGACTTGATTGCCTCAGAACCTAAACAGATTACTTTTCTAGTGAACCCACCTGAGGTAGCTTGACCAGAGATACTAGGGACTGAGATGGAGACATATATGGTGTACGTTTTGCCAGGGACCAATGTTTGAAATTAGCTGGGTGCCAGGCACATTTTGCACCTGGCTTTTGATCACTTGCAACCAAGTGCCTATGCCTGGGCGCCAGGATGGTGTCTGATACCTTCACCATCTGGAGGTGCATGCCTGACAATCATTGGATCTGGATTGTTTTCACACACTAATATCCCATTCTGTAGAATTCTATCAGTTATATTTTATCTGCACAATCAGAATGAATTTCTAGTACCAAGATGCTTCTTTAATGCATCCTGAGCAGGAGCAGTCACCAGTAAGAAATAGAGGTTGGAATAGGCCAGTATATATGTGGAATGCCCCTGGATCAAGCGACTTTTCTTCTTAAGTTCTCAAAGTTAAAAGTTGTCATCTGAACTAGCCAGATGTTTAACTGCGAATCAACCACACTCAATCCATTATTTGAAAAATAAGACTTTAAAACTGTCTTGCCCAAAAATGGCAACTAAACATTCCGTTTTGGCAACTGTAACCTGGTTTAAGGAGCCATTTAGCACTTAGCTTATATATCTGAATTTCTAACACTGCCAAGGACACCTTGTAAGATGGTGCAGATGGTAAAATGTTGCTGCCATGTGATTCCAGGCCTTTGCTTGCAGATACAGCTTGATGCCAGTAGCAAATTGCAAATGAGGTCTAGTAAAGTTTATGATTAGACTAGGGCTGTGCCAAACTAAAACCTGTTCTCCAGTTTCTTGATGTTTTGTTAGCCTGTAAGAGCCTTCTGTTTTTCTGCCTCATTTGTGGGGTACGGTACGTAGAATGTTATAATTTTGGTTGGTGCAGGGCTGTAAGACGCTCTCCTCTCAATTGGTTAATATTCATTCATATAAGGAGCTTGATTATTTGTGTTGACAGTCCCGTAAAACCAGTTTATAATTTGCTTGTAAAAGAAATAGTCTGGATGCAGAGTTGGAGAGTATACATTCAACAATGTTGAATAGATTCACATTCTCTAATGCATGCCAGTTTGTGTTCAGCTGTGTTGCATTACTAAAAATAAATGTACCCTCTCTGGATTGAGCATTCTGGAGGAGGGATAAAGAAAATGAATTATCTGTCTTGTTAATGTACTAAACATTTGCATTTTAAGTACCGTATTTTTCGTCCCATAGGACGCTCCGTCCCATAGGACGCACCTACTTTTTTGGGGGGGAAATAAAGGAAAAAATTTTTTCCCTTTATTTCCCCCCCAAAACCAGGTCGGGGAACAGTGGGATGGCGGCGCTGCGCCTCCCCGCTGTCCCCCGACCTTGTGGGGCTGGCCGATGTCTGCCTGGTGCCAGGGCGCTCTGCTGCAGGGCGCCCCATGCGCCGGGCGGCAGGCTGCCGCCCGCAAGCCTTTCGCGCCGGGGGGAGTTCTCCCCCGGTGCGCAAGGCTTGCTGACACTTGCGCGAAGCACGGGGCGTCCTCCAAAGGGCGCCCCGTGTTCCGCGCTGCAGGCTGCCGCCCGCAAGCCTCGCGCGCCGGGGGGGAGTTCTCCCCCGGTGCGCGAGGCTTGCCGGCACTTGCGCGAAGCACGGGGCGTCCTCCGAAGGGCGCCCCGTGTTCCGCGCTGCAGGCTGCCGCCCGCAAGCCTCGCACGCCGGGGGGGAGTTCTCCCCCGGTGCGCGAGGCTTGCCGGCACTTGCGCGAAGCACGGGGCGTCCTCCGAAGGGCGCCCCGTGTTCCGCGCTGCAGGCTGCCGCCCGCAAGCCTCGCGCGCCGGGGGGGAGTTCTCCCCCGGTGCGCGAGGCTTGCCGGCACTTGCGCGAAGCACGGGGCGTCCTCCGAAGGGCGCCCCGTGTTCCGCGCTGCAGGCTGCCGCCCGCAAGCCTCGCGCGCCGGGGGGGAGTTCTCCCCCGGTGCGCGAGGCTTGCCGGCACTTGCGCGAAGCACGGGGAGTCCTCCGAAGGGCGCCCCGTGTCCCGCGCTGCAGGCTGCCGCCCGCAAGCCTTGCGCGCCCAGGGGAACTCCCCCCAGGTGCGCAAGGCTTGCGGATAGCTTCCTGGAGCCTGGAGAGCAAGAGGTGTCGGTGCGCACCGACGCCTCTCACTCTCCAGGCTTCCGCGAAAGCCTGCATTCGCCCCATAGGACGCACACACATTTCCCCTTCATTTTTGGAGGGGAAAAAGTGCGTCCTATAGGGCGAAAAATACGGTAACTTCATAATGTGTATTCCCTTCTGGTTTGAACCATAAAATGGCTTAGTAGAAATTACATGAAACAAGCTATACCTAGAGTTGATCAGGTGCTTGGGTAGGGGCCTATGCAGGTTAGAAATAACCATGACTAATATGGATAGAGTTGTAATTGTGAACTATGACTAGGAGCAGGAGGCATGAAGAGAGTTGTCTGACAGGAGGGAGTAAGTAACACTGGGGCCCATTCCCAGTCCAGATCAAGGGAACACCAATGTCTGTATAAGATTTGCTTCATCTTTTTGGATACAGAATTTTGTCAAACAGATCCCCATCTGCCATAAAATTCAGTGCAATTTTAAAGTCTCCCTCAAAAAAAGTCTTTTATCTTGATTAGCCTGGGATGATCAGTCTTTTTCACAGCCTCTAGTTCAGTTTCATCAGCATATTGAAGAAACTGCATTCTATAAACTCAACAACCTACAGCAATTTCATGTAGACATTTTTTTAAAAAAAGAACAGTTGTCTGCTGCTCTGATCTTCCCCGCCCCAGCTAGGATTGCTCTGTTAGTATGTTTTTATCTACCTTTGTTAATTGAACTTCCTGTTGATTATAATACAGTAAAAGGATTGGAGACAAACTAATCCCTGAACACAGGACAACTCTCAGGGGAAGAAGCAATAGTCAGCAACATTGTTGCATATATACTGACTGCCAAATATAACCAGAGTTCTAGCTTTACTGTATTAAGATAAGCACAACTTTGCAGGTTATAGTTTTCACCGTCCAAAAACAAACAAACAAACAAAAAGCCCCACCCCTTTTCTGAAAAGTGGGAATAATCTTAGACCTTAAGAAGAACATGTTAAAAACACAGCTGTTCTGGGATCTTTTTAATGCTTGTTCCTCGCCTTCTTTTTAAAAGCTGCTTTGTCATTTTCATAATACGTAAACATAATCAAAAAGAAAAACTCCTTTCTACCCACCTCTCAAGCCCCAGTCCCATTCAAATACACACAGATAATTCTCCTTCGAATAAAAGTATATTTCCATATGTCCCCAAAGGTTGCTGGTAGTCCATAGCTATGTTCTTTTGTAGTTGCTTAGTAAATAAAGCTGAACCATGTTTATAAAATTTGTCTGATCGTGTGTCATTCCTTTGGTCTTCAGCTTTGTAAGTCAGTTTTTCCATTAATATCAACTCCTATACCTGCTTAAACACATTTAAAACAAATCAGCATTTAGAGTTCTCCAGTATCAAACAGTTGTAAGGTCTTCTTCCATCGTAAGGTAAGTTACAAGGTCCTTCTGAATGAGATCCACGATGTCTGTAGAGTAGATGAAACAAAGAGAAATCCTGTTGTCTATATCACTCATTTGAGCCATGATCAATTCAGTTTCCCAATAAACCTTATCATGACTACCACATATGAATAAAACACCCAAGCTGCAACTGTTTTTCCAGCATTGTGACAGGATGCTTTTGTTAAATTTATTAAGCAGGGAGGGTTGTTTTTTTAAGAAAAACAAATCCCAGATCAGCTAGGTTTTGATTTTTAAAAAAATAGGAAACATGAGTGGTTTCAGCACAATAATTGAGCTTAAAAACAAGTGAAGTAATTTACCTTGAAGCATTAGTAAAGTGCTATTTTACTTTTAAGTAATATTAAGCAATCCTGCGAGGCCAGTGTACGATTCTATACCATATTGATATTGCAGCATTTCTTTTAAAAAATGAAACGTTTGTTCATTGTATCTCACTCCATATAAGTTACCAAAAAAATTATAAACCACTTACTGCATTATGTTGGTAACTGCTGATTTTGGTTGTATCTGATAGGATTGTAAATAAATGTGCATAAGTTACACATTACCTTTATTTGGGTGCACTAAAAATAGTAATGCAGCTTTGTTTTTAGGGGGTTGCAAGGCCCAACAGATTGGTTCATTGATCTATACGCATATGCTTATTTAATTATTTAGATTCAGTCCTACCCTCAAGTCTTGTTTCACATGAGCTTCTCTGTTTCCATGGCAGATATGTAAAGATAATTTGTTCCTCAGTCAATTTGGTTGATTTCTTCCTTTGTGTAAAGCTTTACTTTAGCTTTGATTCTGTTAAAAAGTGCCCCGCTCCCCATTCTGCACTTAAAGAGCTCATATTGTATGATTTTATTGTTTTACTTTTTAAATTAAAACCATGGTATTGGTCCAGTTGCATAAAATGTTTTATTGGAATGATGCTACATCTTATAGTTTTTTTAAACTTAATTTAACTTAATAATAACACTTACCTTTATGTATTCTCAAACTTTAAAAATACAGTCAAACTTTTTCATGGTTTCTTTAAAACTATGAATTAATATTAAAACATTTTGGGATACTCCTAGCCACCTCCTAGGGGTAGCATGCCTTGCATATACTATGTAACCTCAGGTGTCCTCTTTTCCAAAGCAACTTTACAGTCTGCCTTCAAATAGAGGTAGAATTTTAGGCGCCTCCAACTGATGCATAACTGCCGATGTGTGGGTCCTTTTGGACCCAGAAGAGGGCAGAATGGGGCGTGGGTGGTATGGGTAGCCAGGAATGGAACCCCCATGTGAAATAGTTACTGCCTGTACAGGATGCCTAATGATGCACTTGAGGCATAAGCATCACAACAACATCTGTACACCCAGGCCTTTGTGCACTTCTGCAGGAACTCTCTAGCTCTTAACAACTTGAACGATCAAAGGACAGCATGCTGTGCTTCTGTTTTAACCACAATGTAAAACTGGGCTGAAGCTTCTTGAATTATTTTTCTGTAAAAAGTGTGTGTCTCTTTTGATGGGGTTTGAGTCATAACTTCTGGAGTGCAAATAATTGCCGATATAGTGAATCTGCCATTGATTGTTTTGTGAAACAGTGTTAGCTGATGCCACTTATTTTATTTCTGCACAGGAATCTCCCACAAAATTAAATACATGACTGTAAGAAAGAAGAAATCTATATTGATAGACTGTACTATCAAAAACCTTCTCTTCAGTCTGCAAAGCCTTCAGCTTTTCTCTATGCCATGTTGTGTGACTGTTGTCCCATGAGGAATTTGTCTTCATGAAGATTCCTAATATTGGTAATGTGATGAATAAATTTGAGATCCTTGGGGTTGTTGGTGAAGGTAAGCACATGTTTTATTGTGTTTTTAATATTTTGTTGCGAGCCACCTAGAGTGCTTGGGGCAACCCAGTCAGATGGGTGGCATATAAATAATAATTTTGTTGTTGTTGTTGCATCCTTTTTCAGTTCATTTTGGGACTAAGTGCATGATGGTGCACAGACATAACTAGAGGGAGAATAAAAATAAGATGGTGTCTACAGGAATCTCTTTTGGACCTCCAAATATGGTTATAGTTAGGGACAAGCTTTTTTAATTTTTTTTTATTATTGCAAATCACTTTACAGAAAACATTAAAGATAAAGAAACAATTAGGACATACAAACAAACAAAATACCCCAATAACACTTCTAAACTTTAACTAATAACACAACATCTAACATCATGCACTCTTTTGACTTCCGAATCACCTCTTTGTGCTTTCAACGTATTCTTAATAGTTAGGGACAAGTTAATGCTTTTTTAGAGAGAGCTAATGATGGTATGAGGAAGCGACTGGTGCACAGATTATGCAGACTCCTAGGTATCTGCCAAAATAAATTTTAAAAAACACTACAAGCAACCTACAAAATCTTTTTTCTGGGGAAAAGGAGAATAATTGTCCGCTATGGGAAGCATTAACTATCATACAGCCTTCAATTTTCTCTCTCTCTCTCTAAAGGTATCTATTGCTAGCATATTCTCTTCTGACAGTCAATGTTCTGTTACAACATTAGTGTGATAAGACCCTAAACAGCTTGGGATCAGGTAGCCTTAGGTAGTCTCATCTTGGTCCTTGGGATCTCTGCAGGAAGTCCTTTTGTCCATATCACTATACCATAGATCCAGGAATGCTGTGGAGGGGCTTCCATGGAGGTGGTAACTATCATTTGGAATTATCTCCCCACTGAGATTAGACAGGCACTGATGCTGGCCTACAATTAAAACTATTTCTATTTAGTCCTGACCACTACTGCTATTTCTGGATGTCCCTCATTTACTGCGATTGATTTTTTTTAAAATAGAAAAATTGATTGTGTGTGTTGAATCTTTATTGTCATTTTTATGGCTGTATAAAGAGCTTTGGTATATATTTTAGAAATAAAAAGTGGTGTGTACACACACACACACACACACACACACCTACATACATACCATAATATATATATTCTAATAGCTAATAGTGTTTCTTTATTTCCCAGCTCTAAATCTTGGTGTATGAAGCAGGGAGGGAATTCCCCTGCTTCTCTGAATCCTAGAAAAGGATGGGGCCTCTCCTTAATTATAATCACTCAAAACAAGCTGTCTCACTGTTTTATACATTTTCATGGAAGCTCAGGAAGAACCCGTCTGCTCTATCAAGCTTGCAAAGTATGCAGTGCTTGCCTAATGTCCAGAAACCCTCAGGAGACAAGGCTGTTCCTTTTCCTTTTGCAAAGAGAATGTTGTTGCCAAGTGCATTATTTTCCTGGCTGCAGTTTTGATCCCTAGCATTAACATGCATTTCTTTCTTGTGTATCAGTGTGTGCAAAGCACATATCAGTAGTGAATAAACTGATTCAAATTTCTAGATGCTTGCTTCGCCAAACCTTTTTTAGGCATTACAAATATAAGCCATATACAGCCAAATATACCAATAAACAGCCATGAAAAAATATGTAATAACGAGGATTTTCATTGGAGTTTCTTCCTGCTAACTAGTGCCATTCACCACTCTGAGAGATACCATTAATAAAAACTCAGCCACCCTTGCAGTTACTTCCGGGTTAACGTCAGACAGATAGAATCTGATATTTTCATTGTGCTGTGATGTTAGACTACCCAAGAAAGGGGACAGCACACGTTTGAGTTGCTGGTTGTACAATGGACAGCAGAAAAGGATATGTTCTACTGAGTCTGGCAGATTGATTTCTGGATGCAGACTCATCTACTTAATAACGTAGAATCTTGGTACTAATTTCTGAAATGCTTTTAGACACTTTTAATGTAAAGGAAAGTATATATTATTGTCGGACAGCCTAAGCTTCCCTGCGTAAGCTTTGCTGGTCCAACGTTTGCTCATTACTCCTTAAAAATAAAGCTGATGATATAACAGCATTTCTATCACCTCTGTATTTTTATGCTGCAGACATTCAAAAGTACATTTGTGTGCATGTGTTTATTCCTTTATAGAGTTCTGCTTTCTATTGAAAGATACAAGCATCCATGGTTTCAAACTATGTAAAAGAATCAAAGAATTTGAAAACTTACTAGCCAATTTTCAGTGTATTCAGAGTTGCCTCATATTACTAAATGTTACAGCATTTGGTCTAAATAATGAGGAGGGGTGTGTGGGTATATTTTAATTGTGTATGCTTGTATATATAACAATTCCTGCCTTCTGGTGGCTAACCTCTTTTCCCCCTCTTTTTTTAAAATGGTGGTCTAGGAGCCTATGGAGTTGTTCTTAAGTGCAGGCACAAGGTAAGAAAAATACTTTTAAGCTGTGTAATTCAAGTTTCCATGATGAAATTGTATAGATGAAATTTAGAGTAAATTGCTACCATACGCAGAGCTGATTTGGCATCCCTTCTTCCCTCCCTTCTTCCCTCTCTTCCTAGTTTGAGGCAACCCATTGTCTACTGTTTTGTCTGAACCAAACTAATATTTGATTCTGGTTTGCAGAGCAAGCACAAATCATAAACTAGGGCTTGTCTCAGTAGAGGGAAGGGTTTTGCTGTGAGGTAAAGGCAGAAGGGAGTTCCTTTAAGACTTGTTTATATTTGTGTGAAGGTATCCCTTCCTTCAGGGACTTGCTGGGCGGAACACTTTTCCACTCTTTCCCCACATGCAGTCCAAGCCCTTTCACAGAGGACTCATTGCTAAGGGGACTCATTGATTGAATCCCACCTGTTGTTTTGATTTGTGTTGGACCAAATCCTATGTCCTCCAGAGGATTTTACAGTAAGCTCCTTGTGGTAGCTAAGTTTCAGAGGGAACATTACGGAAAAGGGGGAACCATGTTTTTAAAAAAGAAAGCTGTGTTTTATAAAGTTTCTGATTCATGATAAGGAACCATTTTTTTTTTTAAAGTAAGAAGTTCCACTTTGTTATGCAAGTCATCACTAGTACTTAAAGGAGCATTTTCTTTTAATTGTGCACAAGCTATGTGTACAATTCTGAACCTTGTGTTCATTTTTTTGCTTGCCTTCTTTCAAAAGTATGGGTGAAATAGGCATGTATATCTAACCTCATAATAGGGGGGATAGAAACATAAGCCTTTTGATGTTCAATCACAATCTCACTGTCTGTAGTCTGGATTGCACAGACAAATTTTTCATGTCTTCCACCTGCTTAGCATTTAAGTTACTCAGCAGAAGACTGCTGAGTTGCCTGCAGTTCCATGAAAAATGACATCTCTGATTTAAAAAACTGCTCAAACCAGTCAGGCTTAAAAGCCACTACATATCTTATGTTAAACAAGATGAAAAGACCTAGTCCAAAAGCTAGCTCCTGTGAAGTTACTGAGAACATAAAATAATCGCATGCAGTGAATGTATTGAAGAGCACTGATTCTCAACATTTATATCCAGATCCTCTGCTTATTTATTTTGGAAAGAAATATCACTGGTTTTAAATCCCAGTGTAATATTTTCTAAGCAAGTGTGCCTAGGATTGCAGCATACAGGTGTGTGAAAATGTTTCCACAAACACAACTGGTGTTGCATGTAATACCGGAGGTGCTGCTTTCAGTAAATGTAGTTCAGTATACGTGAATGAAGCTTTAATCTGAAGCTCTGAGAACAATATGAAATACTGTGATTAGCACATATCTGCATCTAATCAGCATTAGTGTTTACTCTAGCATTTTGTTCTTTCATATGAAAGAACCTTATCCATTTTCTGCTTCTGAATGAAGGTAATGTAAAAGAGTGCAAATACTGGAAAGATAAAATGTTAAGTTTCCAGTAAAATAGGCCAAGAAAGATTTGAAAAGCAAATCACTTATAATATGAAAGCTAGGGATAAAACAGTATTGAAGTACACGACAGATGAAAATATGACCAGATAGCCACTAAAGACTGTAAGAAGATAAAGATATAAATTAATCTGTCGTAGAAAATAGGATAATTGTTCAGAAATGTAGTGCATTCATTTGTAACTTTAATTATTTATTTTAAACTTAAATTATTTTGCTGACTTCACTGAGCTGAGACAGCCCATCAAAACTTTTTGAGGTGTTTATATTGAAATTATTGTGTAATAGAAATGGCAAAAGATGAAGATTTAGAAATAATTTAAAACTAAATAGAAAGCCACTCAACCAAGTGTTGTAATTAAATGTAAAACAGAACAGTAGACACAAAGAAAAAGTATTTTTGCACACAGTGCATAATCTTTTTACACCTTTGTTGTGTTATTCCCTCACCTCAACTGTGCTCCCCTTTTTTCTAAACTAGAAAGTTTAGAACCTTTCATTACAGGGGAATTTTTTGGCCCATTGAGCCTTGTTTGCCCTGTTCTGCACCTATTTGAGCTCTACAATATCTTGAAGTCAAATCATTAATCTTTGAACTCAAATATGAGTATGTTGGGCTTAAAATCCTGGAGAGATGTTTTGACTGACTAGCCTCAGTCAATAGCAGGAAGCCTGGATTTTGAGTTAATGGAAGTTTACACGCAATCTTCAGAGGCAGCCCTACATTCAATACATTATAGTAGTCAATCCTCGGTATTGCCAAAGCTTGGATAACTGAGACCAGGCTCTCTGCCTAATGTGAGACCATAACTTGTTCAGTGTCTAAAATGATTGAAGGTGCTCCTTGCCACAGAGACAAGTGGCCTCTCTTGGCAGTGTTGAGTCCAGCATCGGACTCGCAAACTACAAATGCAATCCTTTACAGACAGTGCAACCACATTCAGAACAGGTTGAACACCATCTGTCAGAATAAAGAAACTACCAGCCCATTTTATCATGAATGAGCTGCAGTTTATTGGCCTTCATCCAGCCTCCTTCTGAGTCCAGGCACCAATTCAGCACTTCCGTTGCCTCGTTTGAATGTGAGGGAACTGGGTGTTGGTACTGCCCTTTTAAATTTTATCCCTGTGAGATTTTGTGTGATTGGTAGTGAATAAATTGTAAGGTGGTTGGAAGAAGATAAGAATATTCACTGGGTGTTTTTGGTGTGGGTTGTGTTTTTTTTTAGGAGGGGAAGAGAAGTGTGTATGTGACAATTTTACTTTTTATTGAGTCCAGTTGAGAATGTTTTATTTAATATGATGAAGAAACTGAAAAATATCTCAAGGATGTTATCTAGTCACTTTGCTAGATAGGGGTTGTTGTGTTCTTGGCCTTCTGTTTTATAGAAGACATAATCCTTTTCTCCCAAACCGCTTGGGATTTTTGACTCTGGGAAAGACTTTGCGTTGAAGTGCTTCTTGAGATGCTCAAGGACATTTGGAGCTGGCTTGTATATAGTGCTAAGTGTGCAAGCTAGAATGAGCTGTAGTGAAGGCTTGAACTCATGAGCTCCCTTCTCCTCCAGAAGAAGAATTTATGCCACGTTTCATTTCAAATTCCATAAATCTTGACTGCTTTCGTATGAATTGAATATTTGTGGCTTCAAACAGGTTCACAATCCATCATTTGCAGTGGGCTTGTTTTAGTTGTAAGAGTTTGAACCATGGTCACAGAAGCATAGAATTGTAGAGTTGGAAGGGACACCAAGTCCAACTCCCTGCAGTGCAGGTATGCTGCTATTCTACTGTACATTATTGGTGAAAACTGAAAGTAGGCTAGGCAGAAATCTTTTGTCCTGCAATACAGGTGCTGAGGTGGATTTGGACTCTCACAGAGCACTATGCCATGAGACATGTATGATAAATAACTGATACCTTCTTGCTTCAGAAATATTCTTTCCATATGTGTGTGCAAATTTAGTCAACAATGAAACAATCAATTTAAACTCATATAATCAATCTTAATTGCAATCTTTTTGCAATCTGTGTTCATGTTATGCCAGGCCAAAGATACACTGGCAGAATGGCCAGTGTCCCCCGTGTCTGGTAGTGGGGAAACGCACAACCAGAAAATGGCCTATATACCCCTGGGATCTATGGAAAAGAATGCAGCTGCCCACTGATCACACAATACAGACAGAATGCAAGATAACACTTTATAAGGCCCACTGCCACAGTTAGCCCTGTACAGTGGTACCTCTGGATGCGAACGGGATCCGTTCCGGAGCCCCGTTCGCATCCAGAAGTGAACGCAACCCGCGTCCGCATGCATGCGCGTGCGTGGGTTGTGATTTGGCACTTCCGCGCATGCGCGTGACATTTTGAGCTTCTGTGCGGGCGGCGAAACCTGGAAGTAACGTGCTCTGTTACTTCCGGGTAGCTGCGGAGCACAACCTGAAAATATTCAATCCGAAGCTACTTCAACCCAAGGTATGACTGTATTGCTAGCATCTACCTTGAATACCCTTTATGCTACTCACAGCCACTGTTTTCAAGTAGAATACAGAGAGCTTACATAGCTCTCTAGGCAAGAGCCCTGGAGAGGTGCTTTCACAGCCCTCTGTGGAACAGGGTCAAGACCTACTGAAGGGGAAAAAAAAGATTTTTATCAATCATCCATTGGGAGGGGTCCAGAATATACAGAACTCTTTCAGGAAGGGAGTCTGAGGAACCCAAGGCAAATGGTGGCAACAAGAGGCATAATTAACAATTGCTGGAATGCTACCTGGCAGGGCTGGCCTATCAGTCAAAATGAAGGAGGTGGCCCTGCTAGGTGGCATTCCTACAGACCTAGACACCCAGGCACACCTAGGTCAATTAGTACTATTGCATAAAATAATAGTCTGCCTCCCCCATGGGACAACCAGCCCTTTTGGCCCACCCCCTCTCTTGGCAACCCACATAACCAGCCCAGCCCTTCTCCACCAGGCTGGCTCATATACCCTGGCAGCAGTACCCACCTTTTTATGTTGAGATTCATAGCGACACCATTGACCCTTTGCTGAAGGGGCTTGCCTATCTTTCAGACAAGTCTAAACTTAATTCTCTCCTCTTAGGCAAAGATCATAAGACGACCTGACTGGTAGCCAGATTCTGTGCCCAGATTTGTAGGCACAGATCATCTTCTAGAATAAAATAGCTTACTAGGGAAATGCTGAAGTTGTCCTTTGGGGTGCCTCAGGGTTAATTTTTTATGGTAGCCCAAATCTCAGTTGTACAGGTGTATGTATATATCTCAGTTTTAACTCATGAGCTATTGCTGCAATCTGTTCCGATTGTACATTTTATCTTTATGTGAGCTGGTCTTTGACCGTAATAAATTATCTAGAGGACTGCCCCCTCTTCTCACAGTACAGGGTGCTTGATTGAGCATAGACAAGAGGGACGACTGCTTCTGAGCTCATCATGGTTCATGTTCACTCCACCCACTCAGAATCCTATCCCGAGGCCAGCTGAAGCTAAAACATATTAGAGAGGGTGTGGGGGAAGAACCCATGTGTACCAGTGCCTGCTGACAGAGAAACAATACATGGAATGTTCAAAGCCTTTATTGGGTTAGAATCAGTGTATTATGAATAGGAAATAACATTATCTGGAGCATTGCCAACTGGTCATCTCAGCAGTGGTCATCTCCTGTTCCTTGAACAAGGGCTCTATAGACAGTAGAGTAACAGGTGCAGTGTCTCTTACGGCACTATTGCTTAAATGATATGTCTGTTCAGGGTGTGGCCCTTGAGAGCTGCAATTTCTTGATTTTTTGGAAGCTGGGTGAATAGGGAAGCCTTTTAAAACACAGCTTGTTAAACAAAAAACTTTTTTTGTTAAATGATTCTTATATGCCACCATCTTCAACCTGGATAAACACAGGGAAGTTATGTGTGGGATGGGCCTGTCTTACACTTGAAGGATCACAAGATTAGCACTAGAAGTGACCAAAAGGCCAGAGTGTATGAATTCTGGTGTGTTGGGGGGGGGGGGGAGAGACCCTCCCTAGCCAAAACAGGATTATTGAAAAGTCAAGAGCTTGCTTACTAATTTACAATCTTCCATAGCTTACATCTTCACCAAGTGTAGAACCTGTCTTCCTGAAACTAATTAACATTTATGGCAAATATGGAATACTGCCATGATTATGTAAAGAGTAATTCACAAGCAGTGCCATCTGTAGATTGTTATGACTTTCTGGCTAGCTTCTGATAAAATAACTTCCTGTGCAGATCTTGTATTTCAGCTTTTGCAGGGAGTAGTTAGTTATTGGAATAGCATCAAGAATATATATTGTTAATTGTTTGGCTTTTACTCTATATGCTTTTGATTCTTTAGTAAGAAATTACCTGAATTCTCAGTGTTGGTACTGTGCAACCTGTTTAGCATGAATAGAAGCTCACAGCTTTTATACCATAGTCTGTGCAATTTAAAGAGAAGACTCACTATTCACCACTAGGTAATGAATATGGTAGAAAGTGGCAAAGTGATTCTGTTCAGTGTTAATATTTGTTGGATCATCTCTTTCGAGTGTTCTGGTAGAAAGGGATGTGGAGCCACTTTTGGCCAGAGAGATGGATCCTGTTGTGGTCAGCCTTCTACAAGCCAAAACTGACATCAAATCACCTGACATTATACAATGGTGGATCTGACTATGGCTTTGAGTCTTGTATTTGGCACCCACTTGAAACAGTGGAAACCTTTTGCTTGCAAAGGAACAAACAGGGAGCATACTCTAGGGTTCTGGATTGTTTTTTTTTATAGCCGTAGCTTTGCCTGTCCCTGATCGTGGCTGGGGGAGACAGCCTGGTGGGCCACAATAGGCCGACCTGGTGACTTTAATTTGGCCCAAGCACCAGAGGTTTCCTTACTTGTATTCTAGAAGAACCACACATACATAAAATAACCCCCCAAAGTGGCATCCTGCTTTATCCAAAGGATCTAGGATGGTATTTTGTTTTAGAAAAGTAATCCCAATTGAATAAGCTTCAAATGCTTGTGATGCTTATCTCATACTATGAACCTTTATTTAATTCTCAAGAGATTGATTTAATGTCAGGTTTCAATCTAAGAATAGTAATATATTAAGTGTATCCATATATTGCATTGCACCTGGTGATTACAAGTATTTTTCCTTCTAATTTCATTTTTATTTTACTTTGTTTCTTTGAAATTATGTTTACTGTTGTTTTAATTTCTGTGCCACATCTCCAAGGCTCCTGGTGGCTTACCAAAGAAAACAAAAACAAAAACCCAAACACCCTCCCATAACAACAGCAACCACCCATGGCATGGGTGTAAGTAGAGTTTTGGTCACATGAAAAGGCTTTCACACCTTCCTCCTCCTCCTGCAGCCCTGAAAATCCACTTCTGAGAGCTGGAGAGCCCTCATGTCATAACATGATATGGTGTGATGGCTGCAATCAGAGGAGGACTTGGTAAAAAGTCCGGAAGGAGTTCCTCCCCTTGCACTAGCTGAAAGGTGTTCCTGTATGCAACAGGCCCTTTGGATTCGAGCAAATATAAAACCTCATAAAAAATAGCATAATTTCTATTTAGTTGATCCAGAAAGACTAGCCAGCCAGACAAATGCCAAGTGAAAAAGCTGATCTTTACATTCTCCACTAAAAATCCAATACATTGGAAGAACTGCAGACCTCTGAGCGGGAATTTTTCTTGTAACCTTGGGGACGGCTATAAAAGCCCTGCTTTTAACTACATTTCTAGGCCTTCACAGATTTGGAACACAAAGTAGCACTAGATACTAACTGAAAGTAAACCATTATTGCAGAACCTTGATGTTTATTGGATGGTGGGATATTTGTGTGGTTTGACAAAGAGCTGATTTTGCTGCCTTTTTTATTTATAGGAAACACATGAAATTGTGGCCATTAAGAAGTTCAAAGACAGTGAAGGTATTTTTTCCACTTGCATATATCAATGCATTGGTGATGAAATTCAGCAGGCTTTGTGTCTTAAGATAAAAATCTGTCCCATTATATAATGCTTATTTTAGTGTCGTTTGTGTTAAGCATTGACTATTTCCGAGACTCACAATAGCTACTTAAAAGCTAACTCTTTTGTGTGGCAAAGGGGACCTAAGGAGATTTGTTCCAAAGCTTCTGCTGACACAATGCTAGATGTTTAGTGTTAAACCTGTATGCTTTCCACATTATGAACAGATTCTAACTTTTATTTTTGGTGCTTATGGCTCCCTTTAATTTATTCCAAGTAGTTAAAATTATTTTCAGGAAGGAAGGTTAAACTTTTTATGTTGCAGTCAATAATAATAATAATTTATTTATACCCCGCCCATCTGTCTGTATGTCATGTAGATCTTCAAACTTACTAAGAATGATATAACTGATGCAATTAGATCTTATAATTTTGAGAAACTTGCTTTCATATCCAATATAGAAATAAACTCTTGTCTTATTAATCTTCAGTTCTTGAATTTTTAACTAGAGAACATGGGACTCTTGATTTCGATAGGGCCGTTGATATGCTACTAGTTTATTTCATACAGATTCACAGTTTTTAACTGCTCTGTATAATTTATTTAAACTTGCTCTCTCATCTCAAAAGGCCTTTTTCATTATCAGTTTGTCATAGATGCTGACATAGTCTACTGTCGATGTCACACACAGTCCATCACAAACATAATTCAGGGGAAAGCAGCAGGCATATAATTGATCATCCCAGATTCACAGAATCGTGAATTAAAGTTGTGACTAGCTTACTATGTTCCCGATTTCTTTGTGTAAATATTCAGGAGCGAAATTCTCTTTTATCCTATGTGAGATATAATAATAATAATAATAATAATAATAATAATAATAATAATAATAATAAATTTATACCCAACCCATCTAGCTGGGTTTCCCCAGCCACTCTGGGCGGCTTCCAACAGAATATTAAAATACAATAATCTATTAAACATTAAAAGCTTCCCTAAACAGGTCTGCCTTCAGATGTCTTCTAAAAGTCTGGTAGTTGTTTTTCTCTTTGACACCTGGTGCGAGGGCATTCCTCTGCCTGGTTCCCTATAAGACTGGTGAAGTAAGGTACTTTTTTACCTCCTCCAAGTGCAATGCCCAAAACTATGGAGATGGACCACCTGAGACCCACACGCGGATGAGAAAGAATTGCTTTTAAGATTAGGAAAACACATCAATTTGCTTATAAGAAGTTGATAAAGGCCTGTACTTAGTGTAGGCACTTATACATCACCAAAAAAGAGGATATGCACCAACAAAGAAGAGGACTTAAATGGGGATAGAAGTTGCATGTGCAAATTTAGAAATAATCACTAGAATTCAAATTTCATTTAGATAAATCATTTAATTCCTATCCAGATCACCTGAAATAAGATTTTCAGTTTGCATCCCACCCATATTTCCCTTTCAAATCAGACCGTTACAAACTACCCAACTGATTTCCAATCAAAATGATCCTGTTCCATAATTTTACTATTAACGACCTACTTTCTTCAATTAGGCAGCTTTAAAGCACCATACTATTTTTGATGAATGGAAATTGAAACTTGGGCTGCCATCCTAAACACATTTAAAGCAATCTAAACCAGACACCTTGGAGTTTCAGCCAGAGCTATGTTGGGATAAGTCTTTCACCCTGGCTCAGCAGATGGAAGTTAAGGTGGTGTAAGCCCCCCAAAGGGGTGTTCAGAGGCTGTGAAAGGGTTGCCTTTTAGCTGGGTTCCCTGAACTAGTACCCCAGTGGAACTTAACCTGCAAAAAAGGGCAGTGTACGTCAAATTCTTCCCAAATGGAGTTTGGAATGGGGGTAAATTAACCTGGGGTAAGTTGTGCCAGCTTACTGAAGCTGAAATTGCTCTGTTACTCAGGTTGCTGGTGTGTTGTTGTTCTCTCCTGCTGCAGTGGGTGAGAGGCAGGGTACATATTTGATGGATATTCATCAGGCAACACCCCTCCTTCCTGGTACAGCATTTCTTTAACACATAAACTCGCCTGCTGACATTCCGCCTGTCAGGCAGTTGTTGAAAGTAGAACAGTAAGCAGTATTACTTGTTCTTACTCTCCACTTGAAAGCTCTCCTAGCTTTTCCTTTTCACTCAGACTGATTCTTCAGAGTCAGAAAGGCATGGGGCTCTTCACAGCGAGTGTTTAGGGCAAAACAAAATGTGATGTTAATTGCATGATTGTGGTTTGTTGGCAGTAAACAAACCACAGGTAAGCCATTGGGAAAGGTTTGGATGACCGAAAAACTTCAACCTATTTCAGAGCATGTTTCCTTGGAAGTACCGTATTTTTTGCACCGTAACACTCACTTTTTTCCTCCTAGAAAGTAAGGGGAAATGTCTGTACGTGTTATGGAGGGAATGCCTACAGGTGGCATGCCTACGGATTTTCCTCCTCTAAAAACTATGTACGTGTTATAGAGCGAAAAATACGGTAGTTTCCTCTGAGTTTCACCTGTCACAAGCATATTTAACAGTGTAGCTTAGGGCAAAATTCAGCAGTTACATATAATGATAGACTTCTCAATCACAGAGCATACTTGGGAGGGAGTGTTCTAGCAGAGAATGGTTGTTTAGCCCTTCATGCTGTCTGCTTTCCCATCCCCAAAAAGTTCTTCTTGCAACTAATTTTTATTTTATTAAATTAATTATTAATTATTAGTTTAAATAAACTAATTATTTTGTTAAATTTGTATACTGCCCTTCATGAAGATCTCAGGGTGGGTGGCAACATAAAAATACAAAATGGGGACACAAAATACATAATAAAACAAAACAAAGCAATAACCCTCTCCCCAACACATTTGGAAGGATATAGAGTTTTAATTAGCCAAAGGCCTGGTTAAAGAGGAATGTTGTCTTCTGGTGACTAAAAATGTATGATGGACCTAGCCGAGATGGACCTACATGGGGGTTTGTTCCATCTTGCCTGCCATTCCTGTTCCTCTAGTTTCAAACCCAGTTCTTGCTCCCACGTTATTTTAAGACCTTTTGTACCATTCAATAAACCACGGTACAGTACTGAAATTAATCTCTTAGTATTACCACTTGAGTGCTTCATAAAACCTTCAGACTCTGAAAGTTTATGTGTTGCCACGTCTCTAATACCTTTTGAATGGAAAAAGGAGAGTTCTCTACCTCCACAGTAGACTTGGCACTTGTATCTTTCTAGTTTTTCTTTAGTTTATCCTCCGAGATGCGAACATTGTCTATGTAAAAATCATAATACATTTCCTTAGCCATAGTATAATAATAGTTTTTAAGAATATGCTTTCATACTAACATTGATGGAGTACTTGTAATGTTATATGAATAGAGGATTGATAGTGGTAGACTTTCCTTGGTGTCAAAATTTTAATGAATCTCTTTCCATACAAGGAGGGTTTTTGTTTTGTTTTTTAGTTTTACCAACTTTCCTTTTTAACTTTTAGAAAATGAAGAGGTCAAAGAAACTACTTTACGAGAACTTAAAATGCTCCGTACTTTGAAACAGGAAAACATAGTCGAGCTGAAAGAAGCTTTCAGAAGAAGAGGAAAACTGTATTTGGTGTTTGAATATGTAGAAAAAGTAAGTTAAAAAAAAAAATAGTTCGGGTGTTCCTAAACCTGAAACTAAAAAAAGAAGTTATTTTTATCCATCAAAAATTGTTATAGTTTTTATTCTTGCAGAAATAATATTATGAACAGCTCCTACTTGCTTGATTACATTATTCCACAAAAGTAGATCCATCTCTAGCCAGAAGATAGCAAAATCAGTTGGGACTAGGAGGATTTAAAGTTGGACATGTAGGCTTGCAGGAAATAACCAAATTATTAGTGCATTCTTGAACAATAAATGAAGATATTCTTTTCTGACCAAGTAATTCTTAAATTAAGCCACTATTCAAATGTGGCAAAACTTCTTTTTTCCGATCCTAACTAGTAGCTACTTCTACATTCAGTTATTTTTCTAGGAAATGTTTGTTTCTTAACCTGTAGTTTCACCACCTATAGATAAGATGTGTTTTGCAAGAACAGCTAATATACAGGGTGAGTCTTTTAAAAGAGGATACTCTGTATCCACGGGGCCTCTTTTAAAGGACTCACCCTGTATTTTTACTGTCTGTTGGAGACTGATCTTCCTATTTGACGTAACCAATGACAGACAATAGATATTAATTGACAGACACTTCCAGCATCTTGTAAGCCTTTCAGTAAGGAAAACTAGAAACATCTGAGTAAAGTCTGGAGAACACAAGTTTGTAATATAAAATATAATTTGACTAAATGGTGAATACCTAATAAATCCATATCCAAAATCCTTCATAGGTTATTAACTAATTATTAATCATCTAGAGAGAAAGGGACCACTTTCTGTTTGACTTTATCCTGCGCTCATTCCGTTCAGGAGGAGCATGTAGTCCAAGGCTCACCCCTGATCACACCATGGGTCTAATCCTGGCGACCAAATAATAGTCCATGGATGATTAATGTAATAGTACTTACTTCAAAGTAAGCATGCATGGGATCACAACTTTAACATGTGTATGGTTTTTACCGTTAACCAGAGCTGGTAACAAATTGTGATATGGGATATGATTTATAAAGTTACCCCAAGCAGTTTACTAATTAAAAACAAGAGTAAAGCCATGCACAGCAATTTGAAGCAAATATAAACAAGAGGAGGAACTAAAAACCCATTATCTACACAATTGCTTTCAAAAACTTTTTTAAGCAGACATAACAATGGAACAAAATAAAACTCTGTACTCTCTATAGAAAGCTGTGCAAAAGCACCTGCAAACTCAGCCCTCCAGATGCTTTGGAACTACAACTCACATCATCCCTAGCTAACAGGACCAGTGGTCAGGGGTGATGGGAGTTGTAGTCCCAAAACATCTGGAGCACCGAGTTTGCCTAAGCCTGACTTCCAGCCGTTGCTTCAACCTCACCATTGATTTTGTTCCTGGATGGTCAGCTAGTGATCAGAATTACTTTTGCACAGCTTGGGCTGGTGTGCCAGCAGTACACTTCAATGGAAAAAGTAGATCTGGTCGCTATATGTGTCTTGATTACATTCTGACTGTTGCATTGTGATACACTTTATGTAAGGCCGTCTCTGAAAATTGTAGCTGGTACAGAATACCAGTCTTTTCAGACCCAGCTTTAGAGAAGTTTCTGCTTTGTTCTGCCGTACTGTAAATTTGTCCTTTTATTAGTATATTTGTCTTTGTTTTAAGTTACAAGTAACTTAAACACTATTGCAAGTATTCTTGTTAAGTTTTGTGAAAGCAGAACCGATTTCTGTCATCTTGTATCAGAACCAGAAGTCTTAACTAACTGCCATATTCTGGATTATTGTAAAAATTGAACGTGTGTAGACTTTTCTCTGAAATGAAGTTAGATTAACATATCTGTAATATTAATAAGTCATGATGTTGTTGCATAATTAGTTTTTTAAAACTTTGCAATTATGGTAGTAATCTAGATTAACTTTTTTTAGCCTCTAATATAATTATGCTTTCACTCATAGAATATGCTTGAATTGCTAGAAGAAATGCCAAATGGAGTTACACCTGAAAAAGTAAAAAGCTATATTTATCAACTAATAAAAGCAATTCACTGGTGTCATAAAAATGATATTGTTCATAGAGGTGAGTATATCAGAAATAAGAACACGTGTCAACAAACTTAGCTTTCCTCTAATGCATATTTTTGCCTCTCCTTACCTTGTGAACCTCATAACCCTGGCCTTGGACACTGAGGTGTATTTTTTTAGGACCCATCTTATTTTCTGGGACTGTATTCCCCCCCCCCCACCGTATGCCCCAAAATATGTAACAGCGAGTCTCCCAACCCTCTAGAGCAGATTTTGCCAGTGCATAAATGACTGCAGGGAAGGGCGGGGGAGGAAGGTCTGTTGCAAAGTCTGTTGCATGAGCAGGCCAGCAGTATTTGATACAACCGCAAAAGTAGAATTTGTTAACATTTATTTTTCTGTATTTCAAATAAATAGTGTGAAAAATAACTAATAAATCGATTAATAATGCAGAACTAGTGAAATGCTATGATGCTAATTTTTCCCTACACATTTAATATTTCAGATATCAAGCCAGAGAATCTCTTAATAAGCCACAATGATATTTTGAAATTGTGTGACTTTGGTAAGGATTTTCATTTTTTTAAGCACCCTCTTATTTTAAAAGGGTGTCTTGTTTTTATGTTCTGTATATTATGACTTTAAATTTGTAATTTGAACTATGTTTGTCTTTGTTTTGCTTCATCTGAAAAACTTTTCTTTTTAACATGTTTTGTAGGATAATTAGTTTCTACAATAAAAACAAAAAATGTTTTCTCTTTTGCTAGTAATAAATAGTCCAGTTCTTTGAATGGTTTGCCAGTTAGCATTTCAGTGCAAAAACAGATGCATATACACCCATACGCACACATGCATTCACCCCACAGTAAAAGTTGGGGCATGAATGGCAGAAATTGTAGCTCCACCTGACTGGGACTCGACACCATTGAATTAAAGGAATTCTGAATATACATAGGATTGTGGCCTAATTTTGTTGTGCTGATACAGGAGAATTACTTGAGCTGCCCTGAAATGCCTAAGTGTGTGAAGATATAAGGTGGAATTCAACATCCAGCTATGGCATTCTATCTAGTATTCAGAGACATAGTGTATATGATCTTGAAGGTAGTAGGTACCATCCATGACTAATAGCCATTGGCAGCTTTAGTCTCCATGAATTGGTCTAATTATCTTTGAGAGCCATCTCCACCGCCTATGGAAGTGAGTTCCATAGTTAAACTACCCACTGTATAAAGTACTTCCCTTTCTCTGTCCTGAAAATCCCACCATCCGTTGGATGTTCCTGTGTTTTTAGTACAATGGTACCTCGGGTTAAAAACACTTCGGATTATAGACTCCGTAAACCTGAAAGTAGTACCTCGGATTAAGAACTTTACCTCAGGATGAGAACAGAAATCACACGGCGGCGGCACAGCGGCAGTGGGAGGCCCCATTAGCTAAAGTGGTACCTCAGGTTAAGAACTGTTTCAGGTTAAGAACGGACCTCCAGAACGAATTAAGTTTGTAACCAGAGGTATCACTGTATTATGAGAGAGAGAAAGAGAAACTGTTCTTTACCCACCACACATGATCTTATATACCTCCACTATGCTCCCCTTAATTGACTTTTCCTAAACTAAAAAGCCCCAAATGTTGTAACTTTCCCTCACAGGGGAGTTACCTCAGACACGAAACATTTTGGTTGCTATTTTGAGAGCTCTGTCATATACGTAATCCTGGAACAGCTACAATAGCCAATAATTGTGGTATTCTTAGCCAAAATACTCGTCAGTATTCTATTCATCATCAGACTCAGGATCTGAAGCATTGAATTTGAAAGCAAAATATATCAGTGTTTTTGAGCTTTTAGAACATGAAGGCTGTAATCCTGTACCTGAGAATAAGCTCGGTTGATAACAGTGAGACTTACTTCAGAGTAGACTTGTATAGGACCGTGCTGTTGTAAGTCTGTGTTTCTTAGCTTCTTTTGTAGAAGCGGTTTTCATTCTGTGATTCAGGAACACACACCCACACCCAAATTCGTTGGAAATTTACCAGTTTCACAGTAAAAAGGACAGATAGGCTTTTCTGAAAGATTCCTTACAGAATTTTTTTTTGCCTGTGGGAAAGATTTTCTTTTTCCACTCAGCTTCTTACTATTATTTAAGAAAGAGTCCAAAGCTAACACATAAGTGCTTTTTAGAAGTGTTTGTCTGCTATGCCTTAAATATGCTGTGCTTTGTACTTATACAATGTGCAGTAGCTGCTTAGACATGTATTGTGCAGGTGCGATTTCTTGCTAGTAAAAATGTTGAGAGAAGAGTACTAAGCATAGACTAATTGTGACAGATGCACTTGGCTATTATACTATGGTGTTTCATGCTCTAGTACATCTGCTCTGTTTTGAGACTTGCTTCCCTCCCACAAGATTAGGCTTACTCATTTGGGCAGTTATGTAGAAGTATGCAGGGTTTCACTTAGACTACTGAAATATCAAATGTATTTGCAAATGGATAAGTATCAAACAGTTCAGTTGGAAATCCATATCAGAGAAGTGGCCTCTAGCCCCGTCCATAAACATGAATTCATGGTAAGAATGCCCACCTTCTACAGCAAAAGGCTGTTCTGTAGGTTTGGCTTTTAAGAGAAGCAGCTCCCTTTCTAGGCAATAGTGATATACTTGCTACCAGCAGTAGAATCCTGATGGAACAAACATTCGTGTTCCTACTTAATTGGATGACCCACTTCATACATTCCATAGAAGCAACAAGAAAGAAAGCCAAATGACTTTAGCTTCCTTTCCCCACACTTCCAGGTCTGTGATGAAAGCAAGAGATGCATACTTGAATCCCAGTTTGCTGCCTCTCCCCTTCCACAGAAGGCCTGGAAAGAAGGCGGGGCGTGAACTACTAATTATATTTCTGTTTATGCTGCTTCTGGGTTAGCATACAAATGCCTTCTCTGTGGATCTGCTTTTGTGCCACATAACGTTACATTACTGTTCGTGGGATAACCTACAGGACTTGACTTAACTGGAAAAAGAACATCCTGTTGCACAAAAATTTGAAGACTGCTAATGTTGAATAACTAGTGGCAAGGTGGCTTTTATGTGGAATGCAGTAAAACTGACGCAAATAGCTCATATTTTTTTTAAAAAAAGAGCATTTAATTTAAAATGCTAAAATTAAATGCTAAAATAAATGTATATTCACATTCAAGTCATTTTCAAATTACCTTGACACAGGCTTTGCACGGAATTTATCAGAAGGGAGCAATGCTAACTACACAGAATATGTGGCCACCAGGTGGTATCGTTCTCCTGAACTCTTGCTTGGGTAAGTAATCTATCTGTAGGTAGTGTACCATTTTGCAAATCATATCCACTAACTAGCATTTGGTTGCTAAAGTTTTAACCTTCAATAAGGAGCATATTTAATTATTATTTTCGTTGCTTATTTCCATTGGCTAGTTTCATAATCAGCACTAAATTGAAGCCTAATTTAGTACTGTAATTTCATCGTTCAGAAAAAAAAGCAAAAATGTTTTTATAGGATTGGATTCTAATGAAATCTGTTAGCCTTACATGTTTTAGGCCACAGATGGTCAACTTCTGCAGCAACTAGACTGTATGTTTTGGTATCCGTTTGGAGCCCATTCATTTGAGCATTCCATAGAGCCCAGGAATGTGTGTGTGAAGAGCCCTACCCAGCAGATATTCATGTGGCCTCCTGGTAGTCGAGCTTCTGATACCTCTGATTTATAGATTCGAAAACTGGATCAGTTTTTCTGTCACTTTCTTGGTTTTTCTTTTATGTACACATTCTCCAAGCATCTGGTCAGTTTGTGTGTCTTATTTCCTTACATATTACCACATTATGTACCAATTACCAGCATCTGAACTTCCTGCATTCCTTATCATCTTCTATTCTGGTCAGTGCTGTGAGAGTCACTATGAGACTGTCATTGACCATATGCAGTATTGGTGAAGAATGTAGCTCAGCCCTGGGAATTGTTCTGCCCCTCCCCATATTCTATTGTCTCTTACCTCTTGTCATTTCTTTAAGTATTCGTCCATCCTAGATCTGACTTTAAATGTGTCTCTGAATTTTATTTATTTATTTCATAAAATTTATACACTGCTTTGATTGTAAAAAAACAAACAAACCTCAAAATGGTTTACAAAAAGATAAAACACTAAAATCAAGAAAAAAAATCACAACCATACTTTAAAACATACAAAAATTAAAATACTAAAAGAAATTAAAATGATCTCAACTCAATTCAGCTAGCTGCTGCTGTGGAAGGTAAATTTAACCCCTTTCTGCCTTGCTGCACTCCTGAAGAAAATCTCTTCTCTGAAGTTGCCATTTCCATCAGGGAAGAAATTCTGCATTGGTGTCAGTGTGGGTTTTCCCCTCTTAAGTTTTCAAATGGGGATTTTCCTCAAGACCACAGCAGAGGAGGAAATTGTCCTTTGAAACCTGCAATTCCAGTGTTCCCATTTTTATTTGCACATAAAAAGACGTGTTAAATGGAAAGGTGCATTTAACATCAGCCTGTGTTTCTGCTTAAAGGCTGTTCAACTCAAGAAAAAAATGGTCTGGGCAATAATTATTGTGAAGTGAATGATGAAAATCCCATTCTCTCCCCCCCCCCCATTAAAATTTCGGGGTAAGGTAATGCAGCTCTTGAATAAATTTTAAATTCATTTGAATACAATTTAAATGACACATATAGTATACGTATGCTGCAGTGTATATTAAAATACTTCAAATTCACTATTTCTTGAGTTACGTGCTTCCAAAGTGTGACTTTATTTTAATATGGATAAAGAAATAATTTTAGATGCTCCAGGTATAGCCCACACATCTTTCTCTCTTTGTGGTTATGATTATAATTAATATGGGTCATTTTTTGCACTTTAGCTGTTTTATATTTTTTTTCCTGAGTGTTGAAAACATTAGAGTTTTGAATTCCTGATATGCTACAGTGCCATTTTAATAAGCCTGAGAGAGAGCAGGGAAACCTGACAAATAGCTAATTATACTACCAAATATTTTATGACTTTTTCCCATGGTAATAACCTATAATTTCCCTTGACTTACAAGAATTGTAAAGCTTTTACTAGCATGACTATGAAGAGCTTCCTCTCTCTTACATTCCTGTTCATTCTTAAGATAATTTGTATTTTAATTATTTTCAAATAGCTTTCATGGTTGCATTTTAGTTGTTGTATTTGTTTTGTGAGTTCACAGTATTATAGAAAACCTTTATTACTGGGTAGTAATACAAACTTAATAATAAGAGATAGCTTATTCCACTGCTGTTCGAACAGAACTTCTGTTCAGATATTATCCTTAGAGGGGTGTTCTCGGGAGTTGCTTGCTGTAGCTTCAATTTTAACATTTATATCAGCAGGAGTAACTTCTTGGCTTCGGTGCATGTTCTGATGCACTTTGCAGACTCTAGTGGGGAGAGCAAAGCAAACCAAGACTAGTCCTGATTTGGCCTTTATACGCCAATATTTATGTGTGGTAAATGTGAAGAAAGAAACTGAAAATAAGCTTTCAGCAGCAGGGGACTGGTGTACTGCAGTATAAGGGGAAAGAGGTATACCCATCAACTGTTGCTGTTGATGTCAATTTGGGATTTATTTTTTGCAAGGGGAAAGAGAGTGGTTATTTTTAAATGTTTTTTTCCCATTGAAGTAGAAAGCAGCAGTTACTTGTAGTTGGTTAGAAGGACAGAGGGACGACCAAGGTCAGATAAACATGGGCAGTGGAAGAACACTGTTGACATTTCAAACACATAATTTGAAAGTAAAATAGTTACAGGTAGCAGTAGTAGTTACAGACAGCCATGCCTTAAAACAGAATCATTCCAAGCACAGAGGAAACACTGGCCATGGATTGTTATACAGTATACCGGATTTTCACCTTTTGAAATATAGCAACCCTATTAATGTAAGCTCCTGCCAGGTAATCACATAGTTTGCTCAGATAAAACTCAAGTATCTTGTCTCTTGGCTGTTTCTCATTTATGAGATCTACATACTGTTTGCAATTCTGGCAGCAGTAAATTGAACATATGCACATGCATATTCAGTTTAAACATGAGTCTCTTTTGTATCATTTAAACAATATTTGCTAGGAAGACATTCTGGGCATTCAGGTTTTTATTGTGTGGAATGTACCCATGAGAGTACATTATGCTTTGGTCTTGCTTGCAAGCTTCCCTTGTGCATCTAGTTGGCCACTGTGAGAACAGAATGCTGAACTAGATGGACGAGTGGCCTGATTCAGTAAGGATGTTATTATGTTTTTATTACCCAGTGCTTTTTTCTGGGGGTACACAGGGGTAGGCATACCCCTAAACGTTTTGTGAATCTTTGTATTTTTTTCATTTACTGTATTTATTTTTCCCAATTTGAACTATAAAATGGTGATTTTCTTGCATCAAAATGAGAGTACCCCTAAACATTATTATTTTTTTTTAGAAAAAAGCACAGTTATTACCCATAGAAAATGGAAGGAGAGACCAGAAAGGCTTTCCTCAGCCACCTTGATTCTCCTAAAAACACCATCTTACTTTATCCTAAAAACATTATCTTACTTTCCAGATATGGAAGGCTTGATGCCTTTCTGCTAAGGTTGCTGCTTATGGTTAAGAAACTGGAAGTATAGAGTAGGAATAAATGGACAGTTCTCCCAGTATATGAATGTAGAAAGTAGAGTCCCGCAAGGATCAGTTCTGGGACCTGTGCTTTTTAACTTGTTCATTAGGAGTTAGGAGTGCGTTGTGAGGTTGTGAAGTTTGGTGACGATACCAAATTGCTCGAGGTAGTTAGAACGAAAAGAGTGTGAGAAGCGCCAAAAGAATATCTCCAAACTGGGAGATTGGAAATAAATGAATGGGAGATAAGATGAAAAATGCAATCTGGTGTGAGTTTGTGGATTGAAACAAAAAACACCAGATCTCACGTATATGCTAATGAAGTCTGAATTGACAGAGACTGGCTAGAAAAATGGACCTTAGAGTCATTGTCAATGAAGATACCGCTTCTGCGGTAGTAACAACAGCTGTGGCACCCTTCTTGGAGGCCAGGTCCGCTGCCTCCTTAGCAGCAGCACCCCAAGCCACATCTACAGAGGCCTTTTGGTGAATAGGCGGCGCTGCTGGTCTCCTCCCAGCCTTGTTCCCAATGAAGATATTTATTTTCCCCTTGTTCCTGATGTGTTCCTGATGCAGATCTTCACTTACCCCTTCTTCTTTGGCGGGGGTTGTGTGTGGGCTATTTTGTGGTTAGCCTCAGGTGCCAAAATGCCTTTGCCTGCCTGGCCCTGATGCCTCTGAATACAGTCATACCTCGGGATGAATACGCTTCAGGTTGAGCGTTTTCGGGTTGCGCTCCGCGGCGACCCGGAAGTAATGGAAGGCGTTACTTCCAGGTTTCGCCACTCGTGCATGCGCAGGTGCTCAAAATGACGTCATGCGCGGAAGCGGCGTTCGCATCCAGAGGTACCACTGTACTCATGGCTGGGAATCATAAGTTGGGAGAGTGCTGTTGCACTCTGGTCCTGCTAGCAGGCTTAAAGAGATCTGATTGGCCACTGTGGAAACAGAATGCTGGGCAAGATGGGTCTTTGGTCTAATCAACTAGGGTTCTTAAAACGAAATGTTAGATTTTTAAAAAAAACAAATTTTAATTTTTAATACATTTTTGAAGAGTTTATTGCTGTTTAAAATATCATTTTGGGTTCTTTTAGCTTAATTAATGGAATAGATGTGACTAACATCCTGACCTACATGTTCAGTGTACCAAAGACATTTTGTTCAGTTCAGCTGTAAGATCAACAAGAGCATTAGTAATTCTGATTTGGGGGGGAGGGAATATTTTTTTGAGTGAATTCCTATAAAAAGACTGGCAGGTTTTGCCAAATTCAAAACCAGTTTTTCGATGGAAGCATGTACAATTACTATATTTTCCTCTGTATATTACCTTAACTATTGGTGCTCTAAGGAAAAGCCAATGAAAGGTGGGGGAGTGAGCAGAGAGCTTTTTTCTCTAAAGGATGAGAGACCCCTGATACTGAATTTCTTCCTAGATACAATACAGGGGGAAACCCTAAAACATTGATTTGTTAAATTTAATATTTGTATTAGTGTGCAAAGTAGCAATAACGTCCATGTGTTTTCTTTTCAGAGCCCCATATGGCAAGTCTGTAGATATGTGGTCAGTAGGCTGTATTCTTGGGGAACTTAGTGACGGACAGCCCTTGTTTCCTGGCGAAAGTGAAATTGACCAACTTTTTACAATTCAGAAGGTGCTAGGACCACTCCCTGCAGAGCAAATGAAGCTTTTCTACAGCAATCCCCGTTTCCATGGGCTGCGGGTAATGCTTAAATTAAGTTTTTCATCCATGTTTCCAGCTGGTGAATTGTTTGGACAATAGTGTGTACCAAAATAATTGTCCTGTTCAATAAATATTTTTGTAATGAGGTAGATATTTATAAATGTTTTTCCACTTCTGTTTTTCACTACTAACACAAGTGTGTAATTATGATTCATTAACATAGGTCCCTATGCACAAGGTCTAGTCGGTGGTGGGGGAAGAGAGATTTCCTAGTATTCTGTTCACAGCAAATTTGAAATTTACAGATTGGAAGGATAGATAGTCCATACTATATAGTGAATTAAATATGTATATTTCACAGATAAAATATGTATGTTTCACGTTTAAAATAATTAATTTAACATAAATAAATGATATTTATTTCAATATTTTTTAAAAAATGGATAAATATTACTTGTTCTACACTGTGTAAGAGTTTCCAGAAGTGTCAACACAGCAAGTTAAAACAAATTTTAACCTGTTAGCCTCTGTTACCCGATTAGAAAGAAAATAACTTTTGAGCAGGACAGGACAGGTGCCATTGGCAAAAGTCAACTTACCAAGGGTTCTTTCTGGAGATTAATAACAAGAGATGGCAGCATAAGCAGTGTTTTATCTTTGGCTGGGGGCAATCACTCCTTTACAAAAAGCCCATTATATTTATGATGTTTAGGGAAGTTTTTAATGTTTGACATTTTATTGCGTTATGTTGGGAGCCGCCCAGAGTAGAAACCCAGCCAGATGTGCGGAGTATAAAAAATAAATTGTTATTATTATTAATTTATATTTGATGCAGCTTGTTTTACCATCTTCCATATAATAAAAAGTTCCGTCCTCAGAAAGATTTTATCTGGACAACCAGAAGAGCCCATCTGTTGGGGAAATCTTTTAAGATATTCTAAGACTTCACTGCATATTTAAAACGTTAAAATAATCTGCAGTAGTATAGCAACTTGGGTCTGCTCTGAGTATGACTAATGTTGAACATCACCCTCTTAGTTAGGCAACTTGTAAAATTAATTGCAATTAAGTAAATACTAAGTTGCAGTAGTTCCTGTAATTTAAATGAAGAGTGCAGTAAGAGATCAAGCTCTTCACCCTTTGAAGTTTTGTGAAACCCTGCTATTTGAGATATATGATGACTCCCTTTCCAGTATGTCTTCTTACAACAGCTCTCCTTCAGTTTTTAACATTATTAATCAAGGGAGACAAGCAGTCTGGAATGTTGTATGCTAGTGCTGAAAAGTTACGTAATTAAAGCTATACTTGGGAAGAACTCTCACTATTAAGCTCTCAAACCATTTATATGACCTACTTTTGGATCCAGCAGTTTGCCAAAGGATATTGTATATGCAAGACATCTTCCAGAGCAAGAAAATTAGCAGTTTGTAAACTCTGGTGGATCAAATTCTAGACAGAACCAAATATAATATCTGCTAGGAGCTGCCCCCCCCCCACTTTCATTGCTCCCTACCCCTGCCCTCCTCCCCACCCCTCACCTAAACCCCCATCCCCTCACTGCTCCTTCAGCACCCCCAACCAACGCCCCACATCCCCTTTAAATTTCTACTCCCACCTACCCGCTGCCCCACCTACTCCCTCACCCTGCTTACCTTCTACACCGCCATCTTGCTGCCAGCGTCCATCCCCTAAGAGCTCCTCCCCCTCTGAATCCCCTCACAGCTCACTCCAGTCCCAAGATCCCACTTCCGCCACTTCTTACAGAGGAGAGGCAAACAAACAAACAAACAAACAGGAGAAGGTGTTTCACCTCATGCCACCACCAACAGAAGGAAGCATATATTTAATATTGCACACTTCCTTCTGGCAGCAATGGTCGATGGGGAGAAAGACTCTCCTTGGCAGCGGCAGCCGTGACAACAACAAGAAGCAAATGAAGGCCTTCTTGGGCTGCCTGCTCACTCGCTCTTCTGGACCACCTACTCTGAATCACTTGCTCAGCTGGACCACCTGTTCACTCAGACCCCGGACTTCCTTTGCCCTCTTGTGCATGCCTTTTAGTGAGCGGGCACACAGGTGGCAATGACAGCAATAACAACGCCTGCCTGAACTTCCAGTTGGCCCACTTATTTGCCTACTCTGCTGGCTTGCTCACTTGCACTTCCCATTGTTGTCATGCTGCAATTCGCTTGGCCGCCTAGTGGTGGCCACACAAACTTGCAGCATGATGACTTTTTTCTTACAAAAGTATTATATAGAAAGCAATGTACACGTGGAAGCTTACCATTGACATATTGTCTTTGTTCAGTTCTTGACAAAAAATAAAACTGTAAATAGTGCCCTAAAACTTTACACCCTTTAGTGGAATATTTTACCTATGTCCGAACTGCATTTTATAGCATTTTGTGGTTGACTACGTAGCTACTGTGTGATTTTTAAAGAGCTACACTACACTACACTGGCGTGGCCAGATGATCTGGTGCTAAATTCCACTGCCCTAGAACTGCCGCAGTGCCTCTGAAACCCCTTTTCAGTTCACCGTATGACGTGATGATGCCATTAGCCTTCCTGCACCATCTGAAGTGCTGTCAAATTGCTGCAACCTAATGCTGGCAAGGAAGTATAGCAAGCTCTTTCGCGCTTCGTTCTAACAGCAAGTGGACATGACTATTCAACTATGCTATGCTTGAACTGAAAAACATCATCCGGCTCTTGACATATATGTAATAATAATATTATAATAATAATTTATTATTTATACCCCGCCCATCTGGCTGGGCTTCCCCAGCCACTCTGGGCGGCTTCCAAAAAAATATTAAAATACTGTAATACATCAAACATGTAGAAGTTTCCTTTTCACATCTGTATTTAAGTTATTCACATTTAATTAAACACATCTGTAGATAAAGGATACTTTGAAACTAATTCTAATTTCATTAGTTTAGACCTTTCTTTAAACCAGTCTCTCATAATTACGTCTTTGGAAATCTGTATTTTAGGAGGGCACCAAGGCATGGCATGGGAGTTCATGGCCTGCATTTCTCAACATTGCTTATGTTGATTGCAGCTTGGATGGAACCTGTAGCGGTTGCTTCGGGGGGGGGGGGAGCGTGGAGGTAGTCTTATGGTACCTGTATATCTTTTCACACTTTTGCAGTTTTGGGAGAATTTTAATTGGGAAAAATAGGGGCATTAACCCATCTTTTCCTTCCCTTCCACCACAATAGTCCTGGTCTGACTTCCTCCCTTTTCTATTCCTCCCTGACTGCACAAATGCTATTAATCTTTTTTAAAACATAGAGTGCATTTAGTATGACCTTAATAAGGTGATTGGGACGCGGGTGGCACTGTGGGTAAAACCTCAGTGCCTAGGAGTTGCCGATCGTATGGTTGGCAGTTCGAATCCCCGCGGCGGGGTGAGCTCCTGTCTTTCGGTCTCAGCTCCTGCCCACCTAGCATTTTGAAAGCACCCCTAAGTGCAAGTAGATAAATAGGTACCGCTTTATAGCGGGAAGGTAAACGGCGTTTCCGTGTGCTGCTCAGGTGCCGGTTCGCCAGAGCAGCTTCGTCACGCTGGCCACGTGACCCGGAAGTGTCTTCAGACAGCGCTGGCTCCCGGCCTCTTAAGTGAGATGAGCGCACAACCCTAGAGTCAGACACGACTGGCCCGTACGGGCAGGGGTACCTTTACCTTTTTAATAAGGTGATTATCTTTGTGTTTTTCTAATGTGTGTGATTATTTCAAGAGGCCAATCTGTATTTAAGCTATCTATGCTATTGTATGTTGTCCCAGGTATTTTAGGCAGCATATACCACAAACAGTGTTTTGATGACCTTTATAAATGCGCCTTCCTAATGTATGGAAATTATTTTTATACAGTTTCCTGCAGTTAACCATCCACAGTCTTTGGAAAGGAGATATTTAGGAATCTTAAGTGGTGTTTTACTTGACCTTATGAAGGTAGGAATATTGTTATTCTATGTATTATTGTTTCTATGTTCCACTGCTGTTCTGATGTTAGTAGTAAATCTGTGTGATGCTGATTTCTTTTTCAAATCAGCTTCAAATATTTGAAACGGTACCAGGGATACTTCAGGGGAATTATGCCTTTTGCTGAGTATTACTCTGTTTTTAAAAAATAGAAAATTGTATTTTTCATTCATTATTTTTGTCTGTGAAAGCAGTGTAATTCTACTGTTTACCACGATGTAGACCTCTTTTCAGGGGATACAAAAAACTGAATTTAGTCCACATTAATATAAATAATGTGTTAACATGTTAGCAATAGAGATAATGGTGTTTATTTCAGTAAGTGCCTTCTCCAGCTTATTAAAATAAATGAATAACCAGAGGAACAAAATGGTTTTGTGAAACTTAAGTTTTTTAGGAGCCAAATAGAAAATAAAATCTATTTCCTACCTTCTGCAGCAACCCAACTGCTTGTTATCAGGCCCAAATGTTATAGGTTCCAGTGGCTACTGGGCCCCAGGGTTATTCATGCTGAATACATCTACATCAGTTTGTAGTGTGAGTTTGTAGCGTGAGTTTTTCACAATACGTATAGTACTTAGAGTCAGTGTTTTAAGATAGAGGAAAAATAGGCAAGTAGTTTAAAATAGTTTTCAGTTGCACAAAATATTTCTTAGAAATTGCAGTGTTTAAATATTAATTGGCCAAATACTTTTTGCTTCCAAATGGTATACAATTCAGCTTTATTACTTAAACCCGAATTTCTGTTCAAAAGAACTTACTGAAACTGGATCCAGCTGACAGATACTTAACAGAGCAGTGTCTGAACCACCCAGCATTTCAAACTCAGAGGCTCTTGGATCGTTCACCTTCACGGTCAACTAAAAGAAAACCTTACCATGGAGATAGTAACACCTTATCCAATAGGTAAGTGCAAACCATCTCTTGCCACCGGGATATTGGGATATTGATGCCCTAGCAATTCACATGTCCACTGGACTTAATGGAAACTGTTGCCTATTAACTGGGCACAGTGACTCATGTGAAGAGTACCTTCTGTGTTGATGACAGTTGCTGTGCCATTTGTGTTTTTGAGCCTCCTACACCTGAGTCATTATCAGGAGTGAACAAAGTACTCTTCATTGCTTCTTTGTTCATTTTGATTCTGTGCATCTTTTACTTTTAAAAACTTGATCTTGTGGGTTCTCCTTTAATTGTTCTAACTTACTAGGCACTTGGAACAAACAAGTTAGCCATCTCAGTGCCAACAGTCTCCAGTCCATCCTGTATGTAAGCAAATCTTAAACACCAAGTTTACTGAAGCAACCGGTGTTTAAAGGTAGAAATTAACATGTGTTTTCTCTGTGTTTTATAATATAGAACTCAAGCTAGCAAAAGTACTGCTGTACAGTCTCATCACAGATCAAACAGCAAAGATATACAGAATATAGGAGTTGGATTGCAGAGAGAAGAAGTTCTTCCATCAAATGAAAGCTTTCTAAATGGAAATATGCCTGTTGCTTCACATAGCCCAATGCTTTCCAAAAAGCCAACTAACGCTCCTGGATCTGGAAGCAAGGATCTAGCTAATAACAACATCCCACACCTCCTCAGTCCAAAAGAAGCAAAAACAAAAACTGAGTTTGATTTTAATTCGGATCCCAAAGCATCTGATGGTCCAGGTACAAAATACTTGAAGTCAAATTCCAGATCTCAGCACAACCGTCACTCATTTATGGAGAGTTCTCAGAGCAAAACTGGCACGCTGCAACCAGGCGAAAGGCATAGCCGTCACAGTTACATTGATACCATTCCTCAGTCTTCAAAGAGTCCCTCATATCGAACAAAGTCCAAAAGTCATGGGGCTCTGACAGATTCCAAATCTGTGGGTAATCTTTCTGAGGCCAGGGTTCAAGTTGCAGAACCAAACAACAGTCGGTATTTTCCATCCAGCTGCTTGGACTTGAACTCTCCTACCACACCAACACCTCCGCGCCATGCTGACAACAGGACTTTGCTGAGTCCTTCTGCAAGAAATAACAGAAGTGACGGTACGCTTGAATCGCGAAGACCATCTACGAGACATTCCAAAACTATGGAGGAGCTGAAATTGCCAGATCACATGGATGGAAGCCATTCACACTCTTTATCTGCTCCCCATGAATCTTTTTCTTACGGTTTAGGTTATACAAGTCCCTTTTCTTCACAGCAGCGCCCTCATAGACATTCTATGTATGTGAGCCGGGACAGAGTGAGGACCAAGGGCTCAGAGGGTGGCTTAAGCGTAGGGCAAGGGATGGCAGCCAGAGCAAACAGCCTGCAACTATTATCTCCACAGGTGCAGCATAAGTCACTCACAAGATCTGTTGGCTCCTCCCGTGAAGACTGTACAGAAGATACCAGTAGGGTTAGTTTGAATTTTGACTGTTGGAGAGACTCCTCTTCCCCATTTTGTATGTCTGTCATGAGTGAGCATATAACTAAATTGTTAAATGTAGGAATTACTTTTACCCCACCCTGGGAGCCCCCACTTTGATATCCATTTAGAACTTTTACTTTATTATAAAAATAGGTGAAACCTGTTGTGTGAACATAAATGCTTGAAATTATTTATTACGTTTATACCCCAGCCTTCTTCCAAGGAGCTCAAGGTGTGATGTGCATTGTTCTCCGTAGCCTTCACAATCCTGAATGTTGCATGTGTCATAAGGCTATTACTTTGTGTTGATAATAGTTTTACCCAGATTTTTGAATCCATTTTTTTAAGAATAGTTTTGAACAGTAGTAGATCTTGGCGTGCTCTGGTCCATGGGGTCACGAAGAGTCGGACACGACTAAACAACAACAACAACAGATCTTGGGATAAGTACAGGCAGATTTTAGATATGAGAAATTCAAAGAAATTATGGGTATTTCTTCACCTTTTCTTCGAAGAGCGAACAACTAGGCTACGCCTAGCATAGGTTAAAACAGCTCATGAAAACTTTGCCATATGTCAGGCATGGGGAACCTATGGCCCATCAAGGGTCCTAATTTGGCCTACAAGGCTGTTTTTCAGGTGTGGCCACAACTCCAAAGGAACAGTCGGGAAAGTTAGTACACTCATTGTACATCTTCAAGCAAGGCTTGCATTTCAGCATCCTTTAAATTTTTTTTGCCGTATACAAACTGACTGGGAAGAGCTCCACTTGAATTCAAGCCTGGGATGCAAAAGATCTTCCAAGCTGTGCCAGCAAAGGAAGAAATGAAATAATTGGGTGTGCTTTTGATTCTTTCCATTGAAGTTTAGTCACTTGATGTCATGGTGACATCAGGCGACTGACAGGTCAAAGTGGCCAATGGGGTAGGGGAGCTGAGGATTCTACTTACTGACCTGGTTCTGTTCCTCACTTCTGCCATTGGTACTTAAAGAAAGGATAGAACTTCCACAGGTTTTTAAAAATGAGAGACAAACAGCAGGGAAGAGCACTTGGAAACAGGTTCATTAGCTGATACCTTGGTATTATCTAGCAGGGATGCTCTTACATAGTCATTGGTCTGGGAGTTGCAATATGCTGGAGAGGTAGCAGGAAGAGGAGAAAACAGGAAGGAAGGTGAAGCGATGGAGTCTAGATGATGGGAGCAGTGGGGAGTTTTCAAATGTTTTGGAAAAATTGGTCTAGCTAGAGAAAGCACTCCTAAAATAAAATCTTAAATCTGTAATTTTATGCAGTAAGCAGGCATAGCCAAACTCGGCCCTCCGGATGTTTTGGGACTACAACTCCCATCATCCCTAGCTAACAGGACCAGTGGTCAGGGATGATGGGAGTTGTTGTCCCAAAACATCTGGAGGGGCAAGTTTGCCTATGCCTAGGTAATAGCATTTGCTTTAGCCATGTACCTTGTGATAGTTTTTGAGTGGGGGGGGGGGGACTTTGAAGGTGTCTGATTTACATAGGGCACACTAATTGTGTCAATTTTTATGTGCTGCGGTTTTCAGGACATATTTCTAAGCAAAACAGCACAGGTTGCAACTACAAACCATTCAGAGGGGTGCTGTATTGACTTAAGATCCTTCAACTTGGTTAATTAGACCAGTCTTTGTATGTTTAAGAAACACATCTACTTCAGTGGGTAGAAACTGTGGGTTAGGAGTGCAAACAGTATCAGACTCCTGGAATTTTAAGTAGTTTTTCAAAATATGTACAGTTCTATGCAATTGCACTTTTAACTGGTAAACACCGCCAGTAAATGTGAATTGGCTTCAGTATTCAGGTGTTCGCATAAAATAATACTAGAACTATAAACAGGCATTGTTGTGAATACAGGCAATGACTGTTTAATTGACTGTGCATGCAGGCATCACATTGACACCCAAAATGGCTGGAAAAGAGGGCGGAGCGGGCTTACACATGCTCCGCTGATGCGCACAGGGACCAGGAACAGAACCCCTGTACAGAACGGTTGTTGCCTGTAGAGAATATATGATGGTCACTGTAGCAAACTGTATGGCAGTTGTTGTCATTGTCATCATCTATTTTTCAACTTTTAACCAGCCTTTTCTCCCACTTATTAGTGGAATTTGTGGAGGTGTTAATATTTGTTCTAGTTCAGGCTGTTTTTAAGACAATATGGGGGCATATTTTAGATACAGTATTCCTCTGTTACTGAGCCTTCAGGATGGGGTGGATTTAGTAATAAGCAATTGTGTTTTTCTTTCATTGTTGTCACCAGACTGTCCAGATTTGATTTCATTTGCAAGAGCTCTAGGGTGGGTGCTGTGCCCTTTTTAATTCATGAAAAAATATAATCTAGTCACTTTACAGTTCTTAACATACGGCTTTGGAACAAATATCATTTAACATAATCCTTTCATTTAGTATGTGGAGGCAAGTTTCATTTTAACAAATACTCATAAATGTAGAGTGAGGTTATGGGCAGATTCCTTCTTGTCCTGTTACATACCAATGGAGAACAGAGCTCTTTGGCTTAACAAATTGATTGTTCTTTTATTTAGGGTGGAGCATATCATGATCAGCACACAGATGATGGAGCATCCACAAAAGAAAATAGACTTCTGTATAATGATCCTGTACCTAGGAGAGTTGGTAGCTTTTACAGAGGTATTTTTATCTCATGGAATTTGATCAATATTTCTTCCATTGTTCAGATAAAAGATACTACCTATTTAACTTGAGAACTGATTTCACTTTCCCCGGGACAGGTGGGAGGAGCCTTCTGTCCTTGGAAAGCTAGGCAAGACTTAAAGATGAAAATCCTTTTGTTTTAGTAGAGGTTCCTTCCCTTCTTCTACAACTTTTGCTTCTACTTGTGGGTAGATATGCAGAGTTTGGCTGCACCTTTAGACTTGTGTTCAGTTAAGTAGTCTTACAGACCGAACCTAAGCGTGTTTACTCAGAAGTAAGTACTATTGTGTTCAGCATGCATACTCATAACATGTGCATAGGACTGCAGCCTTGCTAATAGCTTTTTGTGTTGCACCTTTTTGAGAGTGTAGCTTAGAAATAATACAGCAGAGGTTTTTTTGTATTAACTTACTGGCGACATTCAGAAATACCAACATATCTTGGTTTGCCGTTATGCACAGTTTTTCACATTTAGATAAAATTGAAAACTGTGGCTTGCAGCAAATTAGAAAAGGAAACTGCTAACTTCTACTTTCATGTGTGAAGGAGGGAAGAGTATGTATGATTACAACAGCTCCTATGAATTGGGCCTTAGTCTAGGCTCTGGACAGATGAACTTCTTTTCAGACATGACTGCAGCTACAAGAAATAATTGGTGTGATTCATCCACATTTTTGAATGCTGAAATCCCATTGTCTTTAGAGGGAAAGGTCAGCCTGTCCCATTGAAATTAGTCGTATTTTAAAATACCAAACTTTCTATTCCTTCCAAATATATACTTAAATTTGAAATATTTTACTAATGGGATATATGTATATGTGTGCAGTATCTATGAAATGAAATGGCTTTAAGCTTAAATTTAAAGTAGTCCTCTGAATTCTCTTTGGTTTTCCATCTCAGTATTTAGTTTACGCCTGCTTGTAACCTATTGAATATATTTGGGTCCTGTTCATTTGTTATTGGATACAAGGGTTGCACCCTATCTCTCCTTTTTCTCTCTCTTATATATGCATGATTGGTAGGTCAAGATATTGTACGACTTCAGCTTATCCAGATTTTTAAAAATTACTCTAAATATAGGCATATGAGCAGCTCTGACAGGTTATGTTTGGATATAAATAATTTGATCATTCAAACTCATAGGTAGTATTTGTCCAAAACCATAAATTTTGGTTTATAATTACAGAAAGGAGCCTATGTAAGCCTAACACATGCATGCTGTTTCTTCTCCAGTGTGGCTGCAAGGAGGAGACTGGAAGGTTTCACTTCCATTTTAAGTTAACCACAGTTTACCCATTATGCAGTTAATCTTAGTTATGGTTTATAGAAGCAGGCTAGCTTGGAGGAACACAATGACTTTTTTCAAAAACTGTTGCTACCCTTTGATACTGAGGGGCTTTATTCTCCCTATCCTGTGTCAGTATTGTAATACTTTCTAAGAGTGTGCTATTAAATGTTGAATATCAAGACTGAAGTGCCTAAGTAATAGAGGCCTGGAAATTACAGGCATGTCCATCTTAACTTTTCTAAATTGCCAACAATCACTCACAGCACGGACACACATTAATAATCATCCAGGAATTGACACTCTGCAAGAATCTGAAGATTCTTATTAGAGTTAAAATAGTGTAATTAAGGGACTGGTTAGACAAATGAATCTACTAAATTATTGGGATATTGGAGAAAATGGTTTTAATTTCTTCAACTTGAGAGGTTTAGTTTGCTTTTTGTGGCAATATAGCAATGTCATCAACATTATAATTTATTAGTTACGTTTCTCACAAAAGTGACTCAAAAAGATTTACAGTGCCTTCAAATTTAGTCTAGAAGCCTGTAGTCCTTTGGAACCACATTCTCTCTTGTATTATGCTGAGTATTTGAATAAATAGAATACTTTGTCCAGCTGTTGGTGCTTAACATTATTACAGATAAATTGCTGTCAGTTGCCCATGTAAGAACCTATGCTCTACAGTAGAAGGTGATTCTGAATTCAGTCAGAGGCCTCAGATCTTGTTGATTCAACAGAAAATTCTGCCCGTTCACACTGGCCTCCTAACCTGTCTGCTCAAATGCGAGCTTTGTGCATATGTGTTGGAGCATCCCTACATGAAGTGAAATGTTGTAGTAATTTTTCTTTAGCCTTTTTCTTTTGGTTCTGCTCCATCTTTATGTGCACTTTGTACAAAGTCATATTTTATTGGTTCAGTGAGATTCTTTGGTGGCAAAGAGGTTGATACTTAACACACTTGAAATCCCTCCGTTCTTTTTGTTGAGCAGTGGGCAGAGGGAGGTCAATGTGTAAGGACAAACTTACTTTAGGGAAGAAAAGTCACATACAAATTTTATTTGGCAGAAGTATGGATTTGTTTCAGTACTAAAGCTCAAGTACTTCCATTAGTTTTTGAATTACCTACCTTTCAACTCTTTTTGTCTTTTGTTTCCTACCCTCTTTTCTTCTTTCTCTTCTCTCTACTGATGTGTCCTCCCTGTCCTCTTTGTAAGTTTCTCATTGTCTCATCCATTGTTGTTTTGCTTGAATTGTATTCATTTGTTAAAGTTAAAGGAATAAATATCACCAACTTTTAAAAATGTAGCTTCAGGGTTGTAAAAATCCACAAATCCATAAATGGCATTTATGTGCTGCTATATTAGTTCTATGTTTTGTTCATACTCATTTAAATGCAATAAGTTGCTTATGCATGCTTATACATTTCTTATTATTAAGCCCTTCGTGTTTGTGACTAGTTTTATTTCATAGCTGAAATGCTTCTTTCAGAAGTAAACTTCTCTTGAAAGTTTTCAGCCGTATTTCCTAAAGAGGTTTCGACTACTTTGAGGCTGCTATATCCCAATTTGCCATCCAACTTGCAGGAGCAAATTGGATAAGCTGGTTATGTTTTCCACATGCTAAAACCTAGTGTCTTTTCATTCATTTCTCAATGCTGATAGGATGTCATGTTTCGTAAACAGTCAGCATGGTAAATAGAGACAAAAGCTAGTGAGATTCAGTTGACGATGGATATATGGCAGCTTTGTACTTTATTTTATTTTCAATTACAGTCCCATCTCCACGCCCAGAGGGAACATTCCTAGATAATAGTGCCTCAAACAGAATACCTTCGCTACCAGCAGAAAGTAGTAGTGTAACAAGCCACTCAAAGAGACAAACTGCTTTTGATCCCTGGTAAGTTGGTGTGTTTAAGGGATGTTTTAAAAACAGGCGATGGAAAGGGTGTTCACTTAACAATTTCTATTTTCTTGAACCTTTTATTGCTGCGCATTTCATTGGTATTCCTATATTCTTAACATGTTTAAGTCAGACACATGGTGAATTATTTAGTTTCCAAAACTTAAGGTTTAAATCTTTTAAGTGAAAAGTTCAAGTGTTTTTCTGAATTAGGCCTCTAGGCAAAGTACTGTTAATATAATCAGTCAACACAAAAAAATTATTGGTAGCACATAGGTTACACAAAATCCCTGGACAGTGGTCTGAGCTAATGTCGTCAGCCTGTACATGTGCCTAGAGTTCCTTAGCAAATGCACTGGGAACAACTGCCAGAACTCATTGTGGGTTTGGGTAAGTCTTACTCCTCACCTCTGGCCCCCAAATTTTCCTTTCCTTTTTGCACTGCTTATTTTCTATCATGAAAATCTAGATCAGAATTCAGGTGCAGCCCTATATGTTTTAGGACGTTTGAGGCCTGAGGAGATTCTTCATAGCCATTCCTGTGAAAATGATGACTCCATGTAATGTAAAAAATCCAATGTAAAAAAAAACTTTTTTGCTAAAGTTGGCTTTCTCTTTGTTTGTTTTTCTCCTCTGTGTTAAGGAAAAGTCCTGAAAATGCTCATTCTGAGCAACTAAAGGAAAAAGAAAAGCAAGGGTTTTTCAGGGCAATAAAGAAGAAAAAAAAGAAATCTCAATCTGTAAGTAATTTCAGTTTCCTATTTTTAAAAAGTTTGTTTTTATGTCATAGTTTTATCAAGCATCAGTTTTCCTTTTCAGATGTTTGCGCTTATCTGCATATAAACATTTTAAGCTGAAATCTGTAGAGCTACTTAGACTTACATAATCGGTTTATGCTGACCAGCAGAATTTCTCACTTTCGAGAGTTGACACCAAGATGATCACAAGTTGCTTTTGAAGCTCATAATATCAGAAGCAATGTACTATGTGGGCAAGGGGAGTGCTGTAATTCAAGAAAAATACCTAAAGCCACCCCTGCTTGGGCTCAGGAAACTAGTTTCACAGTTGTCAGCTATATAATTATTCATATCTGAAAACAAAAGTATCTGAAGGATTACTTCCGTGGAAATATTTTCTTTTGAAGTCTATAGTATGGCAAGACCAAACACTGAATGCTAACAAGCTGAGTCTTCATCCAGACAAGGCAGAAGTACTGCTGGTCAATAGACAAACTGATCCATGAGTAGAATTACAAAGTGTTCTGGATGGGCTTGCGCTCGCACTGAATAACCAGTTTCATAGCTTGGGAGATGCTTCTAAATATGCTCTCTGTTTTGGCTGGTTGGTGTGGGGAGGAGGGGAATGATTGGTCTTATCATACCCACATGCATAACCTTCAATCTCATTCATTATCAATACACATAATAGTATCCCAGATCATGATGATATGCTGAACAGATTAAAATGCATTTGATAAAAACAGTAAATACCAGTTAGTGCAGTATTGTTCAAACAATAAATTCTTTCAGCAGATATAATGAAGGTAGCTTAAAAGGGGGATTTCTGCATTTTTTAAAAATGTTGTATTTAGCATTGTATGCGTCTGATTTTTAGAGATCTCCAATCAGTTTACAAAGAAAGGCATTTATGCAAACAGTTGAGCAATAAAATAGCTAAACTAGAATTGGAATGAGGCAGGCTAGACACAGAAAATAATTTATTGCATAAATTTTACAGGGTAATATATTAGGAATTAACTAATTAAAAAGCATACTATTGTATGAGAATGGGTGATGTGTCTGCATGCATGCATATGCTGTTTTAATATCAAATAATGAGCGCAGTGAAAGCATGTGGTTAGAATTCATATTCTCTGGTAAATGGTATTTAATTTACATAGAAATTAGTGGCATTAGTGTTTATAGTATTGTAATACTTGCAGCAATATAGCTGATATCTGAAATGATTATTGTATTTAGCATGCTGAATTCTCATTTGGAAACACTACTTTGAACATAGTTTGGTTGAAATTCCATTGGATTTCTGTTTTCTAACTGTTACTGTATACCAATTTAAGTCTGGATAAAATGGATAACATGTTTAATATGGCTTCATAATTGCCATGTTTTGGGTGAGCATGCTACAAGTCACACTCATGTGAATGAGCATTATCTGGTCTTGTGATATTTGCATTCTCACATTTAACCCCTTTTCAGGTTTAACTCTGCAGTCTCATGCCCATTTCCCCCATTTTCTGCCAACTCATATTTGTTCTTGTGAGCAAGTATTATTGCATGGATACAAACCCATAATGTAGATGTGGGCTAAAAATGAGTTGAAAGGAGAATTTAGCTTCTGTTGCATGTATCTAACATAATGGAAATATCTATAGTTAGATACTGGTAAAACTTTACCTATTGTTGCAGTAAAGGATCATAATCTGCTAAGACATTGTGACTCAACCCAAGATATTGGTCTGTGAGACAGTTTAGATCAAAGCTTCTGTTCACCATTGCTAGATCAGTGTGCAAAGCTGTCATATGGCACAGAAATGAGAAAATAAGCAATATGGTGTGCATAGGATCTGGGGCTTTTTGTGTGCCAATCTGTAAAATTTTGGCCATTATGGAGCCAGCTACAAATCAGTGTGCCTGATTATTGTAATGAATCATTGTACAGTAATAAAGACCACATAGCTGTACATAGAAACTGGTGTAAATCAACAGCTATGGGACGTCAGCATAATTGCCGCAACTGCTTCATATTCAGCGGTGAAAATATTTTGTGCTAGCTTTATTTGCCTATTTCAAGCTAGCGCAATGCTTTGCCATAAGAACATTTCTCACTGGTTTCTTTCTGAAACAGAGGCAAAGAGAGTGGCTTAGTTGTTAAAATATGTTGAAATAGCACTAGGGAGAAATATCCAGTCTTACCTACTTCACAGGGTAATTGTGAGTACAAAATTAGGGAGAGAGCATGTTGGACACTGTGAGAAGGGGGAATTATAGTATGGAATATGTATTTGCAGAAAAAATAAAAGAATAAAAAAACAACAACAATCACCTCTATTGCAGTCGCTTTGGATCCCTCCCTACTGCTATGAAAAGAAGATTTCAGGATGCTAAGTAGCAGAGCTATTTTTTTCTGAGCAGTTTTATTTGAAACTGCTGGCCTGTGTTTAAGAATTGGCACATAACAGTGTTAGTGCACCTAAGTTTTTCATAGCCTGCAGATAATTTATTTCTCCCATACAATTCCTTCTGAAATACATATGTCAGCTACAAGGCATATGCAGAGCACAACTCCTATACATATGTACTTCAGATTAAATTCACTGTGTTCAGTGAGGTTTATAGCCTAGGAATTAGGATTGCAGCCTTGGACATGCATTTTCATTGAAGGATGTTTTTCTCTTATTGTTTGATAATTAATTTAGTTAGTAAAATGAAACTAGCTATAACTTTAGGAGTTATTCTAGGAGTCAGTTGCTACTTTGCATGCAAGTAAACCCTTTTCTAATTTCTCTTACCACTTGCTGCATCTGGATATAATGATCTTAAACAATAATGATATAAAACCCTACATTGTGTAAGTAAACTGATAAACATTTTATGCACCTTACTACATGCAAAATCAGCTATCATGATTCTGCTAAGAGTTCATATGCTAAATTCAAAAGCCTGGTTAAATCAATTCATTCTGAACTTATTAAATACATGCATTCTTGACAGACACATTCTTGAAATGTGTTAAGTGGGCAGGTGTGTTTCTTCCATAGACCTTTTTTTATTCAGCAGAGCAATTAATCTTATCTTGCCACAATCATATAACAGCAGATTTGGCATAAGAAATGGCTAACTTATTAAAGTGTTCATATATGTGCAGATAAGAGACATGGGTAGCTCTCCTGAATTATACTGTTATTTATGCAATTAGTCTTTTATCTTATATTGCAGACAGAATCCACCAAGGCGGAGAATCCAAGCATCAAGAAATCACTCTTTCCTCTTTTTAGTACAAAGAATCACTTAAAGCATAGCTCTTCTTTGAAAAAGATTCCTGTAGTCACTCTACCTATGGTATTGACTTTTAAAAATGGTAGCACTGAATTAAAAAAACAAACAAATACTTCAGTAAATTTATTTTACTGACCACAGCAGCATGTATTTTTCCCATGGGATCACAAGCCTCTTCATGCAAACTAAGCATCTTGAGCCAGTTCCACAAATTCAAAGATTTTTTTAAGTTTTCAAAACTTCCAAGAAGTGTGGCATGGTTATATTTTGAAAAATTAGGAATAGATGTTTGTAGCAAACCATTAAATGCAACATCATCTGAAATCAGTCACATGGCACTAATGTTCAAATTATCCTTTCTTTATATTATTTAGTTGAGTCATGTTTACATGGTTTGCCATTTCTTTCCTTCGGCTTAAGTAAAAAGAAGCTTCCTTTGAAAAATGAAACAACCTCTTATTAACTTGATTTGCCACAGAACTCTATATTGGTCTGTTTTTAATAGCTTTAATTTCCTTAGGTTTTGTGGTAATTAGCTGCCTTGTTGTTTTGATTGGCAGAATAAAGGCTAAGCTCCCTACATTTAATGTCTTAACAAATTTTTAATCCTAAGATTCAGTTGCCAAGAAAACACTCTCTAGCCAATAATTTCTCGTCCCTCCCCAATAATTCTATGAATACCCAAACCATGGGTTCAGCCATCATTTCCCCTTGCAACTAGTGTAGCATTACTTAGAAACCTGTGTGATTATAAAATTCATTTTACTTTGGTGGGGAATAAATTGTTTCCTTGCACAAATAATGCACAACTAACAGCCTGATAACTCTCAATTCATATATTGATCTTTTTTTCTTGAGAAGAAAGAAAACATGTTTTGTTTTTGTTTTTTGTGGAGGTGGCTCATGATCTTAAGAGCAGTATGGAATGCTATGGAAATGAGGATGAAACACAACAATGCACTTATTTAACTGCTCTTTCTCTCTTACAGTGATTTCACTAACAGCATGTGAATGCCTTAAAGGTGGAGGTTGTAACAAATCTGCATGGCATCTACAAATGTGATTATTAATATGGACACATTAAAGGGGCATTGCAATAACAGGCTTCACCTGCATTGCTTTGATCTGGGAAGCTGGGAGAAGGGAAGCAGTTTGGAACATCTACTGCTTAGGAATTGATCAGCCCCCAAAATCTTTCTGTGTTGCAGATGCCTGGGAGTGATAGTCAGGATCTTTTGGCATTACAGAAAGCGATGCACTCATCTAATCACCCTGGCAGCAGGCAGAAGGATTGGCATTCTGATAAGATGGCAGAAATCCAAAGTCATGTAAGTGAAAGTATTGCTTCATTCCAGTTTAAGGTCAAGGGAATAGTAGGTAGGTCTGCTAAGTTGCAACCCAAAGTACCAGTATATACCTTTATATCATAGGAACATATGAAGTTTATACTGCATTCAGGTCATTGGTCCATCCACTGAGTACAGTACATGCTGACTGAATCCATTGCTTCTCTAACCCACTTTTCTCTGAGTTTTTAGTCCAGCCCTACTCTCTCTTTCAAGCAAGTATCTAGGTATGCTAAACAGCAGGATGGAGCAGATGAAAGAACCAGAGAAATGCTGAAGGGAGAAGATAAAGCTGCCTTGTGTTTTGATGTCACTGTCTTTCCTCCTTCCCTCCAGAATCAACCTGGAATAGTTACGATTGCCAGTCTCACAACCCAGAGGACCATTTTTGCTTTAATTCCACCGTGACCATCCATGTGTTGGACAGGGGCAGTATTTCGTTGTTGTTGTAATTAGAAACTGTATACAGTTGTACCTTGGATCCTGAACACCTTGGGAGTTGAATGTTTTTGCTCCCGAACACCGCAAACCCAGAAGTGAGTGTTCCGGTTTGCGAACATTCTGTGGAACCCGAACATCCGATGTGGCTTCCGATTGGCTGCAGGAGTTTCCTGCAGCCAATCGGAAGCCGCGCCTTGGTTTCCAAATGTTTTGGAAGTCAAACGGACTTCCGGAATGGATTCCATTTGACTTCTGAGGTACTACTGTACAGTGGTACCTTGGGTTACATACGCTTCAGGTTACATACGCTTCAGGTTACAAACTCCACTAACCCAGAAATAGTGCTTCAGGTTATGAACTTTGCTTCAGGATAAGAACAGAAATCATGCCCTGGCAGCGCGGCGGCAGCAGGAGGCCCCATTAGCTAAAGTGGTGCTTCAGGTTAAGAACAGTTTCAGGTTAAGAACGGACCTCCGGAACGAATTAAGTACTTAACCTGAGGTACCACTGTATGTTACTTTACATTATTGGCAAATACCCCAAAGCAGAATACAATACATTCTGCGATCAGAATTAAATACATTGGGAGGAAATCCATAGTTTAAAGCAAGTCAGCAATGTAAGAAAGATAACACTTTCAAACCTTGAAGCAGGCCTGGTTAAAGAACTGAATTTTCAGGAGACATTAGAAACATGCAACTGATGGTGCTTCCCAAATCATTTTTGGTAGAGTATCCCAGAGGGTTGGTGCTGCAGGTGAAAAGGCCTTTTCTGAGAGGTTTCCAGATGGCAATATGCTGGCTGCAGTATGGGTCTCCTCTTAGGTTGATCAATAAAGGTTGATTTGGCCTATGGTAGAGGCAACCAGTACTTGGCCATAGCTGCTCAACAGCAGCTGTGAGTTGCTGGCCACATGTTCATACTAGAGAAAGGTGTAAGGTAGCAGCTGAGATGGAGACAGGACACATGATCACGTGAATGATCAGCAGTTCCTTGTGCAGGGTGCTGACATTAGCAGGCTTCATGGAAAGCCTGCCTGGACTGCCATATCATGGTTATCTCTGCCCCTTTTGCTTCTACTCAGCAGTAGTGGACAGGTACTGTCTCCACCCCTGTTCTTTACTGATGACATTGGCAGCTTCAAAGGAGAAATAGTTCCCCAAGGTCCTGACCTGGCTTCCTTAATAACTACTCCGTCTGCCAATTAGTGGCATACTTTTTTGGATGATTTGATGCCCTTTACATTCCATGGTAAAATATAAGAATAGCCCTAAACTTCTGCTTCACTTCACTCCTGAAGCATAGGTGAATTATTTGCCAGATCCTATAACTGCTAGTGAGCTACTGGCCACATTCACATGTCACTCTAAACCATGGTGTGCAATGTACACAATCCACACTGAGTGCTCCCCCTTTCTTCCTCCTACATGGCCAGGAAGATTCAATCAGATCCTTTCACTTCTGCTTTAGTTAGCCAGTTTGTCGTGTGATCCAAGCCTGGAATTGTGGTTAACACTAGCTGTGGTTAGTTTCAACAAGCCAGCTTCAGAAACCATGGTTTAAAATTGCCTTGTTTTGAAATGAACCGTATTTCCTGTTTGCCACATTGTGTTACACCAGCAACAAAAGTTTCTGAACTTCCTATCTCAAACTCATGGCCAGGAGGAGTCAGAAATCTCATAGGGATAGATAAGAGTACAGGAGAGGTTTCAGTTTCAAATGTGAGGTGATGAACTCTCAAAACACGTGAACTCCCTTCAGCTAGATAAATTGATTTGCCATCTGCATTCCATCCTGTCCAGCAATGCTAAAATAACCTCAGGAGAAGAGGCTAAAAGCACACCCCCTTAACACATATAGAGAACTGGAGGTACTGGGAAGCCATAGCTTCTGAGAAGTGCAGAGCATGGCTGTTATGGTATTATCCCATATGTTGTACTAGATTGAAGTACATAATTTAGAAGGGTCTTGTGGAAATTAGTCATTCAAGACAGATGGATGTTCAGGGATCTTACATTGGAAATATCTTGAGTCTTAGCAGCTGTTTTTAAAAGCTTCATTATTTATAAACTTATTTCACCTGTTATTTGGGTATTTTTTAATTAATTGAATAAAATCTCTATGTAGCTGTTGCATCTATTAGAAGGCAGCTAAAACTAACAATAATAAAGTGGTACTTTGGTTTTCAAACGTAATCCGTTCTGGAAGACTGTTCGGCTTCCGAAACATTCAAAAACCGAGGCGCAAAGGGCAGTGTGCAATTGCAATGGAGAAAATTGGAAAAAATGCAATGGAAGCCGTTCAACTTCTAAGACGTGTTCGAAAACGGAAGCAGTTACTTCTGGGTTTCCGGCATTCAAAAACCAAAATGTTCGGCTTCCGAGAGGTACCACTGTATAAGAAATCATCAAACCTGGTGGAAGAGTGAAGAATAATGTTTATCATTTATATCAAAATTTGAGCACAGAATCTTCAAACAGAGAAATGTTCATTCTGCATGTAGATGCTGAAAATTTCTAGACTATACTTTCTTGAGTGAAAAGCGGAAAGGATGGATGGAAAAAGAAATATATTGTAAATAATATACTTACAGCTCAAAGCATTATTGAACAAAGACTGTTTTCAGTGTTTATAAGCAGAAAAGGGAGTACAAATAAATAAAAATAACAAAGCCCATGAAGTTTTCTTCTTTTTCTTTAGAGCCAGCCTTTAAAATCCCTCCGCAAGTTGTTGCACCTTTCTTCATCCTCAAACCATTCAATTCCTTCTGAACCTCGATTCCAGCCCTTACCAAGTCAGCCAACTAAAACATCTTTTTCTGAAGCTCGAATTCATCCCATAAGTCAAGTTTCCTCCAGTAGCAGCAGCAACCTACGGCAGGAGTCCCAGTCAAAAGGCAGAACCACACTCCAGATCCCGGGCCAGATGGAACCCAGTTGGCATGTTTCCCCAGTGAACAGGAGTGCCAATGATGGGACTTCATACTCTGATCAGATGCCTTCTAAGAGTGGGCAAAATGGTCACACTTACAACCGAACAAATAGATCCCGAATGCCAAACTTGAATGATTTGAAAGAGACAGCTTTGTAATAATCCTCCAGGAAATGCTATTGCAGGGATTTTATCAGGGGGCATGGCAGTGCTGGTGATCGTGGTGGTAACTGAATTCTCAGCTTTATAAAAGGTGTGCAATATTGAATACGTGGAGCTACTGTTTGGTACCACACCAGTAGGGATCTTACAGTGAAATTATTAATTGCCATTCATCTAATCTCATGACAAAAGAATGTGCACTTCAGGGAGAATGAACTTTTTTGCCCTTTTCTCTCATTTTACATTCCAGCTTAGTGCACACCTCCGTCTGTATAGGCACTTCGGAGAGTTGAAAGAAATGTCTTTAGACCTGTGCCCTTATGGAAAAAAAAATATTGCTGCCTAGATTTAATTTTTTTTAAAAGAAACTGTGGGGTTTATGTGAAACACTTGTATCCCTAATAAGGGTTTAAAGTTAAGTTGTATGTTTTTATTTGTTTTTTAAACTTCCATATTTGATAGGGTTTGTAATATTTATTTATGATCTACTATTGTATTGTTATAATCATATCTTATGTTACACTGTATAGTTATTTTGAGCTGTTTGAAACATTGTGATGCAGTGCAACAGCTACAGTAGTTTCTATAAAAACTAACATACATAGATTGCATCAGGAGTATTTTATTATATACATAAATTATATATATGAATATATATATATATACACAGATATATATAAATGGTAAATAACTGTCTTTTTAAAAATATACTCATTTAAAAGAAAAGTATTGTTATGACACTATCTGCCATATTTTTATACATTTGTGATATAAAGTGCAGTATTATACTTCTAATAAAAGGGAACTGAATGTGGATTGAAGTGTGAACTGTAAGAAGTTTTGCCCAGCTAGTACTAGATGCAGTGTCATTGCTGACAAAACAAAATACAATAGTAATTCTCAGACTTTGCTCTTAGCTTGTTTCTGCAGGTAATGGCTTATCAAAAATGGAAACCCTTAAAGTCAATTGAAAAGTGATATATTTCCCCCTAAATGTGTGCTTAGCTTTTCCCATTACTCTTAATGGAAGATGGGCATCTGCATTATCGTGGTAGAATCCCACCTTGTTACAGTTGTCCATGCAGAAAAACCAACCTGTAACAAGTTAAGGCAGATCCTCTTCTGTTCAATATGTGAGGTGAAGACCAAAGAGCCACAGCAGGAGTTGCAAGTGGCAAGCCAAAGTTGGCATGACTTAGCACTGTAAATCATGGTGAAAGGTTTTAGGCCTCTATGTATTCTTTGCACTTTGCTTGAAATTGTACCGACCAGAAAGTAAAATATTGTATTTAAATGTAAGAGAGGATGTGGCACTTCTATTTTGTTTCTAAGATTTAATAAAAACTGTGACATAATATTTGAATATGGAAAGCAACACTTTTTCTGCTAAGTTTGATTTCCCCCTATATCACTTATAAGAATATCTATGTGGACATTAAAGCTTCACTCTCTTCAGAGTGCTGGATGTTTTCTAATTTCCTATAGAATATTATTTTTAAAAAATCAAGTGGACTTATAGCAGAGTGTATGTAGAGTCTAATATTCCGTTTGCTCACAATTACTATAACTCAGGAAAAAAGATAATTGGAAAAATGTTGGCCCATTATGGAGCTGGTATAAATGAAAAAAGAATGAGACAATAGTGTCAGAACAATACATGTTTTAAGTCTTAACTCCTCAGACTTGCACAACTCTTGAAAGCATAGCTTAGTCAACTAGTTGTTTTTCTAGCAGTTTACTGCTTTGTCCTCCAAAAGATTACCTGAAAATCAGAAACTTGCTGGTTTACGCGGATATTTAGAAGTACAGACGAATGGAAGAGATGTACTCTTAGCTTTGCAGTACATTAAAGGTATATGTGAATTTTTAAAAGCAGCATCAGCAGACTTCATAGCAGGAACAAAATGTTTTTCATTGCAAAAACCAAAAACTTGAGTTGGAAGGATAGTATATGTGTCTGTTTCCTATTTAGAAAACAGGTATTAGAACAATACATGAAATAATGAGTGTGTTGTGGGGAATATGAGACCGTATGATGGAGTTTGTTTAGTAACTGGGTGTCAATTTGATTAATAGAGTATCTATCTTCTAACAGTCTCCTTCACCCACCAACTGCCAAATTGGCCTTACTATTTGTTTTGAGACTGCAGCTCTGAGCAGTATTGTCTGCGTTACACTAGTTGTAGCTGTTTAATTATTGCTATACCCCATTTTGATTACTAATACTTATTACACTGCAGGCAATTTGCACACACAATTTTTTGTAATGCTATTTCTAGCTCGTGTGTGGAAGCCCTCTGCCTTGAAAAGATTTAGCATCAAAGTTAAGTATATCAGAAAATCATTAATTGTATTGTTGCATTTAAAATTAGTATTGCCATTTTCAAGGATAAAGCTGAAAGTATCTGTCTGACTTTCAGGAGAGAGTGAAGAAATAATATAATTTTCTCTTTTTGTTAAAATAAAAACTGTACATCATGCTTGAACACACACAGTTTCCAATCTGTTAATATAAAGAGTAAGTCTTATTTCAAAAGCCTTGCACTTAATTTGGTTTATGTAGCCAACTTGTAATATGTTAGACTTGTAAATATGCTAAGACATCCAAAAATCTTATTAGGCTAATGGAGATTTGCTAGCATCAGAAGAAGAGCAAAGCCTATTACACATTAAACTATTATTCAAGTGTGAGCTTTTCTCTTCGCTGAGATTAGAAAAGTAATTTGCTGTACTCTCTGTAGCTTTACCAAGGATAGAGCAGCTAAACTTAGGTATGTGTTTTGCTCTCTGATGGTATTCCTAGTGTAAAATAATCAGTGTCATGTATACTACTGGAAGGCAGCATACATTTTCCTGTGGGATTGTAGGGATATTTTAAATAGGGAAAATAAAACCTTGATATATTTAACAATATCTGTGGAACAAATCTTTGATACTTTTGCAAAATTGTCCATTCAATAGCATTTCGTTTGAAAGTGCCCATATTCCAATAAAATGCATCAAAACCGGCCTAAACAGTTTATTGAAAGTAGAATTTGGTTTCCAAATTGTAAACATGCTGCTGAGATTTTTATTTTCGTAAACGTTGATGATAGTAAAAAGAGAAGCAAGTTAAATGTGGGGAACGAGCATATTTTTAAGTTTTTTTTTAAAAAAATTGTAAGTTGTTTTTAAAATTTGAAAGATTACCGAGATTTATGACTGAGATCTAGCTTGTTTAGTGCAAGAGGTTTGAGAGCTGACATTACACAAGCATAAATGGACAAGCTTAACTGTGACCAACTATAATAATAATGGCAGTTGCGCTAGTTATCCTCAAGCATCAGGCACCCACTGGATTTGGCTGTTGCACTACGCTGCTAATGAGACTCCTACTAGCAGACTGGCTTGTCATGTGAGCAGGTTGCCGCAATTGGATATCTCCCTTTTTAAAAAGAAAACAAAACAAAACACACTACTTTGAGCAACAGACAAGATCACTGAGGAAGGGCAACGGCAGTCGCTCCTTGTTTCTTGGATTTGGCATACATTTATTACAAGCATTTCAACCCAGTACTTTATAACTTCAGCCCAAGATCAGGAGGTATGGTTTTCAGGTGTGTTTTTTAAAAAAACGTGTTCTGTTTTTTAAACTCCTATATCAGAAGGCTTCCCATATAAATCCCCAAATAGTATTGTGATCAGCCTCCCGCTCCTGATTCGTAACTATTTTTTAATATATATATAAAAAAATCATTTATGTCCCAGAAAAGAAGTGTTGATACAGTCTTTAGTATTTCATTTGGCTTTTGTATAGAAAACACAGTTATTAAAATGTTCTCTCTTCCATTCCGCCATCTCCCCACACCACAAAAGTATGAGTAATCCACAGTTTCCAGCTGCCTTAAATATATCCAACTTCTTATTTTTTACACTGTATGGTAGTTCAGCTAAAACTGAAGGCATTTGTAAAATAACCAACAGAGAAGAACCAGGAATCCAAATATTTTAAGGCTCCTTAAAATACCAAATTGAATTATGACCGAGAGCAAATGTGAAATTGGCAGAGAACAGGTATATCTGTGTCACAGTTCTATATGAGTATTGGCCTAGTGTTTGTTAGTTTTGCTCTGAGGTAGAATAATAAAACTTAGTCAGACTTTTGCCTAAAACACTCTCAACTGAGAATGTGAATGTGTAGCCTGACTCTTGCATAACAGTAACGCTATGATAAGTTTTTGTGTATTTGTTTTGTGTGGTGGCGCAACTATTCAGGCATTAGATGAACATGCACAGGGAGTGTACAATGGTTCTGTCTTATAGTGCAGTTATTTGAGCTAGGCTTGGTATATGTTGCAAGGAAAGCATATTACAGTAGTCTTCAATAAACATTCAAACAATATTAAAGTATCTGTGAAATTAAGATATTATTTTAGAACAGCCTTCCTGAACCTGGTTCCCTTCAGATGTTTTAGACTACACGTCCCATCATTCCTGATGATTGGCTTTGCTTTTCTGGAGCTGACGAGAATTGTAGGCCTCAACATCTAGAAGGCACCAGGTTGAGGAAATGTTCTAGAAGAAAAGGTGCCTTTCTGTATCCAAATTCATGCTCCTGTTATTTTTTATTATGCTAGCTGGCTTACACATAAGAATTAGTAGCAGATAAGGACAAAAGCCATTTTTCCTAGTGTCTAGTATAATCCAGCTGCTGTTTAAGAACTTTTAATACAACACAGTTGCATCCAGACAAATTATCAAAATAAATTAATGTATCTTTATTTCCCACTGAATTCTCTTCATTCAGCTACCGTAACAACAGTGTGAGAGCCTTTCCTCACATGTCCGCTTGTGTCTGCTCACACAAACTCACTTATCAATATTCTGCATTATAAAGTACCATGAAAACAAAACTGACCAGTTTGTTAACAAAATCCTTAAATGAATTTTATATGTTAGCTGAACACAGTTCCATTTACTTTTAAGAGTAATGAATAAAAGTTGACGTCACTCGCTTCAGCGTAGCGGTGTAAAAGATTTGCCCACTCCTATGAAATTTACCATTAAATGAGCGGTGCTTCTGGAAAATGTCGATTAAGTTCATTCAGCCAAATAAAGGTGACCAAGCTCTCTTAAACAAGCTGCTGCAATACAGTACCATTGCTTCTTGTGGCTGTTCGTAGAGCATGTTTACTGAATGTATAGCTAAATAGTTGTACACAGTTGTTGTTTGCTAGGACATTGCTCAACACAGGAGTTTTCAGTTACCTCTCTTGGTCAGTTAATTACAAATTATAATACGGTGTTTGCTTTACTTTTTTTTTTGAAGCGTCCGGTCTTTTGGGGTTTTGGTCAGGAATGGGGAACCTGTGGCCCTCCAGATGTTGTTGAACTACAACTCCCATCAACCCTGGCCAAATTCCAGCATGACCAATGATCAGGAATTATGACAGTCTGGAAAGCCACAGGTTCCCCATACCTGTTTTTAGACAGTGCTTATATTAATTTTAAGCTGCTCAGTGCATGCCCATTGTTAAATTGCTTTAAGGTCTTCCTTTATTTCTTTATGCTGGATTGCCCTTTTGGTTTTGGTTTTCGCTCGGGGGGGGGGGGGGACACGGATATGAAAATATTTAATCTCCCATTCTGAAACGGTTGTTAGACCATTGTTAGATTTTGTCCAGGATGTTCATTTGCTCATTTATATGCTAGATTATCCGAGACATGCATTTTTAACTCTTACCATATTCCAGCATAACCATTATCTTAAAATGTGCTTTTAAAAAAACAACAAACCACAAAAATGTAGTCCACAGGACATAATGTGGAAAATACATCATGTGGGGGTTATTATTTTTGAAGAGTCGGTAAAATGCATGGTGGCTTAAGAAATGTATGGAGCATCACAATTTAATATTTGCAAATAGAATCACCTGAGATGTGTGCTAATTCTAAGATTGCAAAATATACATTGCTGTAATGAATTCTAGTGGGAGGACTTAGAGTTCGTAAGTGGCGGGAAATCTACCCCCTTTAGATTCTTTTTCTCCAACCTCAGTGTTAGAAGAATTAAAGTGAAGGACATATTAATTCCATAGTAGTACATTTTGACCTATAAATTCAGGTTCTCTGGAGTGGGGGGGGGGGGAATGCCAAATAGAGATCTTCAGGGGGAAATAGCTTTGGCTTTTTAATATATTTAGAAATCCAGGACTGCTGAGATCTCCACTGTCAAAATATTGAATAAGAATTGTAGATGAAAAAATAGGGGAGAGGATGCCTCTTGGAGAAGTTAATAGCTTTGGGAAAGTCAAGGTAAACCCAAAAGATCTAATTAAAAAGGCAGATTTCTTGGCTTTTGAAGCATTGTAAGTAAAGATTACCCACTTTCACTATCCCTTTTTTAGAAAATCTCAGATGCGCAAACTTAAAATCAACCTTGCTTTCTGTTATGAAAAAGACGTTATGTAAATCTTTGAATTAAAACTGATTTTGAAAATATGTTGGGTATTTGAAGATTTCATTCCAAGTTAATAAACCATCTGTAAAGTGTTTATAGAACTCTTTGTATCATGTTGTGCTTACACCGTATCAGATTGTTTTCAGGCATGTATTCCATTTTTAACTCCTGTATAATTTTTATTGTTTATGTAAATAGTATGAGAAAGAGAGAAAGAAATGATCCTATGTTTAATCTTTAATTATCAGCATGGGAATTATTCATTTTTACTGAGCACAATGTATTTTTGAATGGGCCTTCCAAAACATGTCTTTAATAAAAATGCAGGTTTTGCACTAGAAAACTGAGGTTGTCATCCCTCCTGTCCTCCAAAGCATTTCGTGCATCTGTAGTAAGTTTCCTTCAGCTTTTCCTGATCTTTTATTTACCCTTCTGTGCTTAGCTTTTTTTGAACCTCTACCTCCTTGAATGTATTTGCCAAGAAATATTTTTGACTTGTCTGAAACATTTAAATGATACCAGTTTATGTACATTACTTTTGAGTTCAGATAGTACCTGTTTTATCTCAAATGGACAGTGACCTGCTTTTGGACATAGCCGTATAGCTGACATAATATGCTAGTGTTCCCTTTACATCTTCGTCCCATGGGGTCACTGAGCTACAGAGGTCACTAGAAGAAGAATCTGTCCCAGAAAAGAATATCATTTTTCTCTCTGCTTCATTCCAGAGCAGCCCACAAGTGTTTCATCTACTTTATTACTATGATCTTATAATTTCCCCAAGCAGAAAAATTGCCAAGAGAACAGCAAGAAGTATACAGATACATGTCAGCATCAGAATACTAGTGTTCTTCTTAATTAAACTGACTTCTTTGGTTTACGTATGGCAAGGCTAAAGTTGACCATGAATCTCAGATGTCACAGTAGGCCTATTCACACAGGTACAGGGGGTCTGTGTGTGTCCCATTAGCCCAGCCATAGCCAGTGTCCATACGTTGAGCAAGGTGTTCAAAAAGGAGCACCTATATGTGTACAGTTGTATTTCCATGGGTACATTTTTTCATTCCACATGTGGATAAGAACCTAAGAGCCTGCTGGAGCTGGCTAGTGGCCTGTCTAGTCCAGTATCCTGTTCTTACGGTGGTGAACTAGTTTCCCAGAGGAAGGCTACAATCGGAACCTGAGCACAACAGCACTCACTACTGGCAGTTCCCAGCAGTGGATATTCAAAGACCTACTACCTCCCATAGTGGAGATAGGACATAGCCACTGATAGCCTCCTCTTCCAGGAATTCATTTACTCTTACAGCCATCCAAGATGGGACCATCACCAGGACAACATCAGGAGCGGGGTATGTTCCTGTTTCCCTCCACACATTAGTGTGAAGCATATGTAAACACAGCTTAACTTACTGCCCAGCTTCAAAGATGGTTGTGTAGGAAAAATCAGAGGACTGTCAAACACTAGTCCAGACTTGGGCTTAATGTTCACAATTCCTTTTCTGTATCTGGGAGAGCCTTTTGTTCTCAATATTTTCTTCATCCCTTTGTCATCCTCTGCTTCATTGAGAAACAACTATTGCTCTCAATATTGGTTTGGAAATGTTTGTCAGCTGATGTATGCTCACTGATTCTGTGTTTCTAACAGATGAGCCAGTTACTTGTGGCAGCGATGCTGTGTTGCATATTAAACCATCTAGTTCATCAAAATCTTGATAACTGCCATTCCAAATGGTATAATCATGGTCAGCAGTTTGTGTTCCACATCATTTCAGTCATTTGGATATACAGTATGTTTGAAGCTTTCCATTTCCTTTAGGTATCTCTATTGCTTGTTGCCATCACTTTTTTGGGATTTTGGTGAGTTTAATAAAATGCATTAGCCTGGAGTGACAAATTTCCAGTACAGCATTTAGATAATTCCTCCTTTGCAAATGTCTTATGGAAAGAAATACCCACCTTTTGTCCTCTATAAATGGCATTGGATGCAGATGCTTCTGTTCCATAAAGATTTCTTGCTTTCTAATTTGACTCCACACATCTACTTGGCTGCCAGAAACTGCCCTGTTACTGAAGACGATAAAATAAATGGATGGTATGAGCACACACCGAAAAGCCAAGTCTATCCTAGGAGCAGCTGTGTGAGAGAGATAGAATTTGGAGCTTCTGTGTTGACCTTTTCAGTAACAAGAAGAGTGAGATCTCAATGTATCTGTGAAAACCGGAAGGAGGCAAATATGAGTTGGTGCCTGATAATCCGCTCTCTAGGAACATTGGGCTTCCCCAAGTCTGCAACCAGAGTTCCCTTTTCACTGGAGATGTTGGGAACTGAACCTGAGACCTTCTGCATGTAAAGCATGAGTTCCACCACTGCACTTAGGTCACCCTATCAGAATGTGAATTGTGATAGGAACTAGGATTCTATTGATGCCCATAGAAATGCACTGGTCTCATGGATATTCATTAGACAGAGTACTGAGGGGGTAGGTAGCAGTGGCAGCACTCCTGAGCCTCGTGGCCATTCCTTTCTGTGGAAGATCAGAGCTGTGTGTCCTACACAACCTGTCAGTCTCTCCCTAAACTTGCCTGCTGCCTTTCAATGCTGAAGAGGATGCTATTCCATTGCCAGTGTTGAAGTAATATTCAACTGCTAGTCAGTTGAGCTGCATACTGGCTTCACACCCTCCCTCTGCCTGCCTGCCTGCCTGCCTGCCTGTGACAGCCAGTGTGGTGTAGTGGTTAAGAGCAGTAGATTTGTAATCTGGGAACCCGGGTTCGCGTCTCCGCTCCTCCACATGCAACTGCTGGGTGACCTTGGGCTAGTCACACTTCTCTGAAGTCTCTCAGCCCCACTCACCTCACAGAGTGTTTGTTGTGGGGGAGGAAGGGAAAGGAGAATGTTAGCCGCTTTGAGACTCCTTCGGGGAGTGATAAAACGGGATATCAAATCCAAACTCTCCTCCTCCTTCTTCCTCCCCTTCTCCCTGCCCCTGAGACCACTTCACTTAACGTCCATCCTGATGAGTTCTGGAGAAAGCTTGATCACTCTTTTCTGACATTTTGGTTAGTCCTAATAAAAGAAAGTATTGCCTGTGGATTTTGGAATCCATCTATGTCTGGCATGTTTTGAGCTAGTTTCTCCCACTATTGTGAAACTTTCTAGTTATATGCAGTGCCTTTTTTCTTAAAAAAAGTTTAGGGGTACTCTCATTTTCTTACTCATATTGAAATACCACCCCTCAATAAGGCCAAACTTAGATTCAAAAAATATTTAGGGGTATGCATACCCCTGCGTACCCCCCCCCAAGAAAAAAGCACTGGTTATATGTTTCTTCATTTTAAAACAACAGCTATTATTCCCTATATATTCAGATTGAATAACTGGTTGTATTTTTATCTCCACATTGCTTATGCTTTATGGGGAAGCCTATTAAGATGAGCCCTTTAATCATAGCAAATAAGCTTCCATCTTTTCTGGAAGCTTTATATGCAAAATCTTCTGCAGGTATGGCTATGTGCTTATTTCAAGCTTCTTCCTACACTTTTCCTGAGATGACTGTCACAGCACTTTTTAATCAGTCTCAATGGTAGATGATAAATATGTTCTGTATGGCATTTCACTGGAGCTAATACTTCTTGACACTAACATGAAAATGCAGTTCAGCTTCAACTTTCCAGCCCCACTTTTTGACATTTTCTGCAAGCTGTGTTCCTTTCCTAGATTTCCTCACACATATGCTGTTTTGGTGCTTTATAGGCTATTTTAATCTCTTTCTCCATAATGCATTTGCTCTTGTATCAAGAAAAGAACTGAGGCTTCTAGGTGCTTAGAAGATGAGAATGTTATGTGGTCTTGGCAAGCACAAGTCTGTGGGAAGGTAGTTGCTACTTTGAAATGAGTGCCCATTTTGAGCCAATAAGCATATGAGGTAGACTGCCATTATCTGTAGTGCACAGTATCATGTATACCACCAGCTCTTCCTGCAGACACCTGAATACATTGGGAGAAAAACAATGATAAATTATGCACAATATATGCTTTTTTTTTGTTTGCACTGCATGAATGGAGAACTGAATTGCAAACTTCAGAAAGGTTGGCTCTTTTCCAGTTCACACATTGTTTTGGAATGTGCAAATATGGTAAGTTTACCTTTAAATGTGAATCGAAATGAATTTCTGTCTAATATCTAGTGCTGGCTCAGATGAATAAAACATGATTGGTTACCTACAGCAACTTACTTTCTATATTTGGGTGCCATAATCCCAATGCTATTGGGGGGAAAGGTCTGTGTCATATAAGTTTATATATTTCCCCCCTCAGATACCTATCTTTAGAAACCCACAGCCGCTGCTTTTATTGCTCTATGTTACCTCTCTCTTCCTCCCTCTCTACATCAGCCATAGATGATTTAACCTGCAATTCTATAGCCCTTACATGGGAGTAACTTCTCAGTAGCCTTTTTAGGATTTTATTCTGAGGGGGGAAAGCTCCCTGTATGTGTACAAGTGGATTTTATGAAAACTGTGTCACTAGGTGGCCAACTTCCGAGCCACCTGGGAGCTGCTAGCAGGGGCAGGCAAATGGACATGTACTGTATTTCCTTGTTTCAAGGAGCTCGAGGCAGCAGATGTGCTTCTTTTCTCGCTCAATTAATCCCCCCAACAACCCTGGAGGTAGGTTAGGCAGGGCTTGCCGATCAGAAGGTCGGCGGTTCGAATCCCTGTGACGGGGTGAGCTCCCGTTGTTTGGTCCCAGCTCCTGCCCACCTAGCAGTTCAAAAGGATGTCAAAGTGCAAGTAGATAAATAAGTACCACTCCGGCGGGAAGATAAACGGCGTTTCTGTGTGCTGCTCTGGTTTCACCAGAAGTGGCTTAAGTCATGCTGGCCACATGGCCCGGAAGCTGTCTGAGGACAAACGCCAGCTCCCTCAGCCTATAGAGTGAGATGAGTGCCTTTTTAGTCTAAGATCACCTAGTGAGCTTCATGACCAAAGGAGGCAGGACACTGAACCCTGGTCTCCCAGGTCCTCATCCAAAGTACCATCATTATACCACACTGGCTGTCCAGTAATTATAGTCCTTTGTCTTTCTCAGTATTGTCTTTTATCTTACGAGCTGTTCAAAGAACACATTCTGTTATACAAAAGTAGTTTGTATATTGTATATAAAGCAATGTTAAACAATGATTAATTGACATTTAGGCCTAATTTGAACATGGTGTGAGTCAGGTAAAAGAAGGTTGCCAGTGTCGTCATTCCATTTAAACCAAGACACATGGCTCAGGTTCAGAGTATTAGCATTCAAAGGATTCTGTATTGCAGGGAGTTGGACCAGTTGACTCTTGGGGTCCCTTCCAGTTCTACAATTCTAGGATTCAACGACTCATAGCCCAGGAAAGTGCACTGCTGTTGTCCTGCTGTTATTTACATGAATAGTGGGGAAAGGCTTGGTTTTACATTTGAAGCCATTCCACTGTGTGGGTACGTTTTAACTGGGCTATTTAAAATAGCCCAAGAACTGCCACAACAACAACATACCCATGGTTGCAATGTGCTAGGCCAGGGGTTGCTAAGATGGTGTCTTCCAGACGTTGTGGACTCCAACTCCCATCAGCATGGCCAACGTTCATGGATGATGGGAGTTCTGGTCCAGCAATGGGAGGGCACAGTCTTGGCAAAAGACAAAAGCAAGCTGTCACTTCAAACCAATGAGATGGATAAATTCAGGATGGCTCCAATTCCCAATATCAAATCTTAGCTGTAAAAGTAAGTAGTGATTATTTCAGTTTTAAAAAAAAACTTCCATGGGATGCTGAATATGAACACATTAAAGCAGCAACTGCATAGTGAGAAGGGATAACTATGAGTACAATGTTCAATGGATTCAAGCAGCCTATTAAGGGAAGCTGCGATAACTGGAGCTTAAAGAATTAGTGCTTTTCCAATCCATGAATCAAATTCATTATTCATTACCGTTGATGCCCAAGAGCCTAGCCTTCAAATATTTTGCTTCAGCCACCTCCATTAAAAGTGAAATGCATGCATATTTTTCACTGTTTTAATCCCCATATTGCATAATAAGAGCAAGATACAACCCCGAATATAGAAATGTCAGCACTGTGGGGAATGCTATCTGGGAAATCTAAACTGTACCAACATAATAATCTGGTTTTCCACCCCAAATCTGAACTTTAGCTCTTTGCATTGTGAAGTATTTTTCAAATTCCAAGTTCCAAAAGAAAAGCTGCTCTCTTATTTTACAGCTTGGGGAAAAAAGAAAAGGAAAAGTCCTGATAAGACACACTATAGTTTGTCCTGTCACCTATGGGTAGAGTGGGTGAGTAAAAGCTATGCCACCCTACAAAACGCAACCCCTGTGTAAGTTGCAGGTTTAATGTATTGTTTTGGAAGGTGTGAACCAGGAAGATTCACATTTAAATATGAGTTGAACAGAATTTATGCTCCTTCCCTAGTTAAAAGCCTGGCCAGGGAGCTGCATACATCCCTGTTTAATACCAGCACCTGCACTGAGCAATCAAGGTTCAACAGGCAACAGACCCAGCCACCAGTGCAACTGCAGAGCCAGGATTACATCTGTACCCAGCTGGCCTATATCAAAGTCCAAAACGAAGATCACAGCCAATAGGGTTGTTACCAAAGTCAAAGCACATAGTTATTTACTAATCACATGAAAGCTTATTTTGTAAGTTAATCAAGGCTATAGGCCCCAACCCAACACAGAAGTAATTGGTATAACGTGCATTTAACTCTGTTGAATTGTGGCCCCTGGAGAGTTCTGAGAAAAGCACAGGTTCACAGTGGCGAATCAACTCGAAGAAGGAGAACTGAGTGAATCATCAAAATAGTTTTGGCTTTATTTTTGAGTGTAGATTTAAATTTATTTTGAAAGCCCTTACATTTAACACATGCACATAAGGAAGGAATATAATTATGTACACACAATTCTACATGTTTACATCACAAACAAATTTAAGTCAAGATACAATGGAAATTTTCTATATGCTGACAGTGACACACATTGAACCGTTGTGTAACTGGTTTTGTAAACCACGGAGAGGTTTTATTACAATCAAACGGTATATAAACAGATAAATAAACACAAATTAAGATTTCTATTTTTTAATTTATAAAATGGGAGTGACTTTAAACCTATAAAAAAGATAGATCAGAACATCCTAGCACCTCTTAAATTAAGTATCTATATGGGGGTGATGCTGGTAGCACTGTGGTCTAAACCACAGAGCCCAGGGCTTGCCGATCAGAAGGTTGGCGGTTTGAATTCCCAGGGTGAGCTGCTGTTGCTTGTTCCCTGCTCCTGCCAACCTAGCAGTTTGAAAGCACATCAAAGTGCAAGTAGATAAATAGGTACTGCTCAGGTGGGAAGGTAAACGGCATTTTTGTGCGCTGCTCTGGTTCCCCAGAAGTGGCTTAGTCATGCTGGCCACATGACAAGGAAGCTGTCTGCGGACAGCTGTCTACTCGGCCAGTAAAGCGAGATGAGCGTCACAACCCCAGAGTCATCCGCGACTGGACTTAACGGTCAGGAGTCCCTTTATCTTTACCTATGGGGGTGACTGAGCTGAATGGCAAGCAGAGTCAAATTATCAGTCGCAGTCAAGGTGTTTATTGCCTGCAGCTGGAAGAAACCCATGGCCCCATCTGAGCTGGACAGGTTGCATAGCATCTGGGATACTATCATGTTGAAATGAACATGCTAGATTCAAACCTGAGAGGATAGGATGATGCAGATTAAATCTGGTTAACATTTTCAGCCTTCCAGGACACAATTCATCCACATGCACTGATTTGTGTCATTTTGTACATATGGTGAAATACATGGTTTGTTTGCTGCTGTTATTAATGCTTAAAAATCATCATAATTTAGGGGAAGCAACAAAGATTTGATATTGCAAATGCTAGGACCTCCCCTCCGAGGTATGTCTTGTGCCATCACTGTATGTTTTGTCAACAACGGACGCCCCTTTTTTATCCAGATCTTTTGTTGCGTAGACGCCTTCTCTCCTCCTGGCTTTGCCCGTTCAACGCAGCTGTTTTGTTGCTTTGTCGCTACTTGCCTTCTAGTTTTATTTTACTATTTTAATGTATATTGTAATTGTGTTAATAATGAAATTTTTGCTACCTGCCCTCAAACCATTCCCAAACAACAAATAAATAAATAATGCTCAGCAGGGACAGGGAGAGAGACGGCTCAGCAGTTTCCTTTGAACAACAACAGCAACAAACCAAAACTCTTGGGAACATGTAGTTTAACCTTACTCTAAGGACTTGTGATTGGCTCATCCATTAAGACCTGCCTTAAGTCTAATTAAGTATGCTAGCATCAGCAAAGCTTAACACTGGGTGCAATAAGAAACGTGTGTGTGTGTGTGTGTGTGTGTGTGTGTGTGTGTGTGTGTATAAATTCCTCCTTTTTTTGCATAGGCCAGTCTGTACTTTCATGAGAGCTTCACAAAAATCAAGTCAAAGCCTTTCTCTCTCACCACCAACTCCTCCCACCCCTGGAGCTGAAACAGGAAATTTAATGCAACATGGGATCATGGATATGTGGATATTAATTTCATCTCAAAATTGGGCTCTTGGGTTCTATTGGTTTAGACCAGGCTTCCTCAAGCTCAACCCTCCAGATGTTTTTGGCCTACAACTCCCATGATCCCTAGCTAGCAGGACCAGTGGTCAGGGATGATGGGAATTGTAGCCTCAAACCATCTGGAGGGCCAAAGTTGAGGACGCCTGATTTAGACTTCAGTTAAAGCTTCCATAGTTGTGGAAGGTGCAAGTCACAGCAAAAGGGATAATGCCTACATTTATAGTACACTGAGATACATGAGGAACCTACTCATTCTATTCATTGTACTTCTATATCTTGCTAATGCCTCCCATCTCTTTCCCTTGCAATGTCATGTGGTGCTGAAGTTTAGCATCAAGCACACTTATTCATGCATACAAGCAGCTCCATCCTGATGGCAATGCGCACATGCCAGCCAAGTGGTATCAAGCGAATGTAGCGCGAGACAATGGGTGGGCGCAGAAGGTTCTGCACAGAAGATGATCTGTCTGAATTTCCATAGAAAACCTACAGAAGACAAAAAGAAAAAAGAAAGTTGGGGGGGGGACAGAGTTCATTTCACAGAAGACAGGATTGAGGCCTTAACTTCCTTTAATTCTGCGTTCAGTAAGTTGGAAACATATTTAGCGACTTAAATTATTTCGTGTCACTAATTTACCAAGCAATACTGCTGCTGCTTTCTGTCACTAGAAGCAAATTACTTGCAATTACATGGTGCATGTTGCCAAATTCTGCTTGGGGAGATAAACCAACCTCTCCACAGCTAAATTATGTTTATACAATAGTAGGCTTTCCAGGGCATGTAGTTTCATCCTGGCATGTAGCATGGCTAGTCAAATCCATGAAGAACCCACTAGTATAAATGAGGAGTAAGTGTCATAAATGTATTGGCTCTACGTAGCGTAAAAATGTTTATGACTGAAATGTTTCCACTTGTAATTCTTGTCAGTTTTCTCAATTTAGAACAAATGCAGATTTTGCTCCAATGTAATGAAATCAAGGCTAATGCAGATTCTTTTTCTCATCCTTTCCTGTTCAAATTCTTTATTCAAATGTTGTCTATTAATACAGAATTTTATTCAGATTCTTTTTTCCTTTTGGCTATCGGCTGTAGGCATGGCAAGTCCAAACTTCAGGGAGATTTGGGGTCGACTGGCAATTAGCTCAGAAGCTCCAGGTTGTGAAAGCTTGTACTCTGAATTCCCCAATTCTGAACTAGAGTGCAGCAAACTGACAATGCTAAAGAGGTGGTAGAATATGGTATTCAGTGTGGACTTTGCCATCTTGGAAAGCAGCTATAACAAATAGCAGATTGTATGAGAATCTATCTGCTTAAAAATATCACACTCATTATACATAGCAGTGCTCTTTACAGCCTTTGCTGTAAATTTACTCAGGAGAAAATAATATATTTACAGTGCCGTAACACTTTAAAGGTTCTGCTTCTTTCTACAGTATATTTCACATTACAGAAACACCGTTTTTCTAAATAAATGTGGCACTGCTTACCTCCCACTAGATTCCCTATCAACAGTATCAGGGAAACTCAACCCTCTAATCAGTTCTAGAGGTAGGCAAGTTGTTGCATGTAGCAACTGGTTCCTCTGGACATTTCCATATCTGTCAAAACACATGCAGCCAGTTCAATGGCAACCTTCCTAGATGAGTGTTGTGATGGCTGGCCACACACATTTAGCCTTCCGATTTATTTCCTTATCTATTTATTTACTGGGTGATCAACTGAAGTATGGTGAATAATTTTTTTAAGAGGGAATATTCCTTGTCCCTCACTTTATCGGGGCACATGAGTTTAACAAAATGATTTTAACCACTAAGAAGTAACCCCAGATAAGTGGGTTTAGAATCTCAGCCTTGGACTCAAATTTGATTGTCAATTACTGAAAGTCAATGAATACTCGGATTCATTTTTATTTGAATGGGATTATTTATCTCAACACACTCTGTTCTGAACAAATGCCAATGTGGGGACATCTTCAGAAAATGCATCTTTCAGAAAATGCATCTCATACTGACCCTGTTGTTTCCTGTCTGATCCTTGTAATAGACCCAGTTCAGGTTCTCATCAGTCCTGTACTGCACACTGTATTTCGTCATCCATTCGTCTGCATCACACCGTCCTTGTGTGATTATTCCTGAAATCACTTTGATTTCCTTCAGGTCAATCTGCAGCCACTGGTTTGTGTCTTGGTATTTGGAGAGCCAGGCACACCTGTTAAGAGTTGCGGGAGAAAGACATAGAAGGTTATGTCCTCTACTAAAAGAAACACTTGCCAGTGAATGAGATGTGTTCTCTGAGGTCGGAGGGGTATGCAATTACAGCTGACACCGGCATGCTAGAAGTAACTTCTCTGGGACAATTTGGCAGCAGCGCTCAGACTCGTTTGCTGCAGTTGCGCCTGTGCCTCTTAACTCCACATTTTGCCATTTTGATTTATGTGTAATACCCTCGGTGAGTCAATGTAGGTGGAATGAAAGGCACCTCCAGACTGCCAGGAGTTTGAAGCAGGCCTGTGCAGTGCCCTGAGGCCTGAGAAGGGAGTGTTCTTAGAATAAAGTTAGAAACTCAGACAAAAAAAGCAACTGGTCCCTGGTGGAGCCAACTGGCCAGCCCAGAGCAAGTGTACCTGGCTGTGCCTCTTCCGCACCTCCCTCTGCATAGGGCCTGCTTTGAGGGAAGAGTTCAAGAACATACTATGGAATTTAGAATTGTACAATTAAAGTGGATTAAGATGCCCCATCACCCTAGTGTGGCAAAAACTCTAGAAACGGCCTGTTGTATTCAAAGTAGCATTAAGGAATTTCTCCTTGCACAACGGAGTGTTCTCCCCCTAAATCTGTTCTTGGGGTTCCCTTCATTCTCTGGAGCATATTTCGGGATGGCACAGGGCATGTGGGGGGAAGGAAAGGAAAGGCAATCCTGTTGCACTAGCACTAATCCTTGCACTAGCACAACTATTTGGTTGGTTGCATATCATTCAGACATTTTGCACGCAGGAAAATGCCAAGGAAATGTACACTATATGCCTTTCTGGCACATTATATACACAACCTGCAAGCAAACCAAGAGGAATGCAGGGCGGATGCTCATTGTCATATAATCTCCCTGCAAACAAGTGAGAAGGAATGCTCCATAAAAACTAGCTATAATCTAACCTCTGCATAAACTTTGCACAAGCAAATTAGAGCACATGCTGAAGAAATAGGTAATTTAGAGGAGCCGTATCAAACTGTATTAATACAGCCAGCAGGAAGAATAACTTGTTGACACAGTGGTTGGCAGGAAGAGACAGCTGGGGGAACAAAAACCAGGAGGAAATGGATCAGCACAACATCAAAAAGTAGGTGAGACAAAGAGCAGAGGTAGTTGAGCAGACTTCTAGAAAGAGAGAAAAAGGAAGGAAGGGAGGGAGGGAGGGAGGGAGGGTTTTACATAGTGTCTGGCTGACTCTTTACTGGTCAAAACATTAGGAGGAAGATGTGCTGCTTACCCAAAACCTTGCCCATTAAGCCGGGCCTTGTTTGCAATCCATGAAGTGTACCATCCAGTGTACTGCTCTGGACTGGAGCAGCTTATCTGGTCTGGAGTAACAGCTCCTGACTCAAAACCAAGTGGCTTGTGATAGGGACATTCTGTAAGCGAACAACAAACATTTTCAAAAGAGAGTGTGCACACAGGTACAAAAAGCTCCTTCTCTATCTCAGGGCTGGGAAACGTCTGGCCCTTCAGATGTAGATGGATATCAACTCCGATCATCCCTGATCACTGGCCACACAGGCTGGGGCTGATAGGAGTTGGAGTTCAATAGCATCAGAGAGGCCATGGATTCCCTAGCCCTAAGGCTCTGTTACAGAGGGTGAGATGCATACTTTGTTTTACTAGTAGACTGAAGCATTTAGAAAGAGTAGAAGTTGGGTTGCTTTGTTTCCTCTATTCCTTTTGTTGATTTCTGAGTCCGTAACATTGCTTTCCTAGCCCACGGAAAGTATGATGTCTGCATACTTTCACCAGCCAAACAAGGTACACAAAATTGCCTTGGGATTGTGGGAGGCCACTGTCAGACTTGTGGCTGTGTTGGACCTGCATGGAGTTGCCCTTTTGTATGAATTGCCACTAGGGATGGAGGAAACCCAATATTGTTTTCACACTGTTTCTTATTTTCAGTTCTCCACATTTTCGCATCAGTTGGCAATTTTTTTAAAAAAAAAAACCTCATGAAAACTCATCAGCATATTGGTGCAAATTTCATATTTGTATGTGATTTTGCCAAATAACTTTTGCAAACCCATTTTCCCTAATACAATGCATTTTGGAATGCTATGTTTATGGCTGGATGCATTTTTATTTTTTATTTTGCACAATTTACTCTGGTATAGGAGTTTATGTATGTATTGCTTGGCTGGAGAAGCGCATTGCAAAATTCTGAGAAGTGTGAATGAGATAGGATTGCCTTTAAATACAAACTGAATCCAATTTCTTACCCCTGCTTAATCACCACTTTCATTTCGATACTACCTATGAACTCCCTGTAATGAGGGCATATTTTGTAGTCTCCATCACCATGGAAATCACAGTGACGGTATGTGTTGAAGTCTTGCAAACTATGTGAAGTAAAACTGGGCTGAATTGCCTGCAATGTTTACAAGAAACGAGAGTATTATTTTTAGTAGCACTAATCTCTAGCTAACACAATCATAATATACTTAGGAGGTAACCTTCTGTTCTAGAAAACCGTCGTGGAGAAAGAAATTACCAGACAGATGCCTGGGACTGATGGACCAAGTCAGTTAAATTATTTAATGCTGTTACCATTGACCTTAGAAGTCTCTCTGTGTGCTGTGCATTAGAATGGCATCCCTGCCTAGTTTCTACCACCGTATATCTTTTCTCCGTAATATGGCATTTGAAGGTGAAACTCTTTCTCAGCTAATACTACTATGTGGTTTTAGTTATAATGAAGATGGTGGAAAATTACAGGGTTGCATTTATTTTTTAAAGAATCCTGCAAAATTTAACACAAGTAAATTTTGCAAAGACAAGAATCAAATTACTATCATTAGATTTGGGGAGGGGGTGAGAGAGAGGGAATGACACATTATCATTTAAGGGTTGCATTAAATACGTAACATAAAGCTTCATCTGCACCTTCCCCATCTTAAATGCTAAGTGTAGGTGATACAGCTTTTATCAGGACCACAGTGCATGGGGTAATAAGGTGTCATCATTTCCCAGCTACCATCCCAATGGAAATCTGCTTCTAAGCAGCAATTTAAACTTAGGAGCTTTTCTTTGTAATTGTCATATTGTGGGGCGGGAAGGTGCTCACAGCTGGGGAAGGGTTAAACCTCCTTCCAGATGTTGCTGAACTACAACTCCCATGGGCCATGCTGCCTGGGGCTGATGAGAGTTGGAATCTGGAGGGTGACCAGTTCTCCAGTTCCCTCATAGGTAGTGGTGTCCTCAGTGACTTTCCATCAACATTGGGATTCTGTTCCCCTGGGTGTGGCAAAGCCCAAGCCTTCTCCTGAAAAGGTGCTAAAGATTTATTTATTTTAAATTAAAACTGGCTTTGGGTGGCTGCGATGGAGGCCTTACTCACAGGTTAAGTAAACATAGGCCTGTGCTAGAAGCCATGATCAGTCAAAAGTTCTTACCTGGCATGCATTCCAGATTGTTTGTCCCCGAGGACCATACGGAATTTGGACTTCCCTGACAATCACATTTGCAGGCTTTACTGTGCCAGTGTTCCAGTCTGTCATCCTAACACAGCAGAAAAGAAGAAGGAAAGAAGCAAACTGGTGTAAACCCTGTTCTCTTAATCCCTGCCATTTCCACTGGCCAACACAGCAAGTCCAAATCGCCGCCATTTTGACATAGAAACAAAGGACAGCTCTAAGTGTAGGATGGTGAATGCCAATGACTGCTATATACCTGAATATAAGTTCCTAAGGGGCACTATGCTTTTATGTAGAGGAGTCTCAGAACTAATCTTCTGTGAAGAATATCTGTTGTTACTTACTAGGTTTCTCAATTTGAGTACAAATTCAAAGGGAGCTTTTATTTTAGAAATATCGGGCAGATTCTCTGCAGTGGCCAAGAGAAAGTTGGGAAACAATGCAATTCATCAGAAATCTGTTTTGCTCTATTTGCTAGAGAAGCCAAAATACTGAGCAGAGACCTATTTGCATATTAATCGGACTGACTGTATAAATTGACCAGTTCCCTACATTTAATTTCATGTAGCAAGTTGCAGATGACTCTTTTGTATTACTTTTGATGATTTTTTATAATGTTTGTTTAAGCAATAACAGCTTGAGGTAGCAATAGCTCCATGATAGAGCAACTGCTTTGCATGCAGAAATCCCTAGGTTCAAGCCTGGCATCACCAGAATGGAATTCCAGAGAGTCACTGCCGGTTAGTTGCTAGATGAGGTAGGTGAGACAATGGTCAGACTCAGAGTTTAAGGCAGCTTCCTGTGTTGCTAGACACCATGGCAGTCATTATCAGTCTTTGCTTCTCTCCTCCCTGCCCACCCAAAATCCCTCCTCTCTTCTTGCTTAAATAACTACCAAAGCTAATGTGAAACACTGCAGTTTGTGTGGGCAGGTGTGCAGCTCTCAGTTTAAATAATAATAAAAAAACACAGCTTCTAAAAGCAAGGGGAAGAACAAGATGTGAAATTAATCATGTACATTTAAAGAAATTGGCATTACTAAGATAGCAAGTGCACCCTGATGGCATCATAACAAAGCATGGTAGAGAATGGGCAGCAGGCCATACAACTTGCCCTCATGGCCAAGGAATTATCATTTAATCATTGCAGGCAGGAAAGGGAAGCAGGCAGATAGATGTGTGATGTTGCATTGCAGTATACGGCAACGTGCAGCAGCTTAGCTGTGGTACCTTGTGGGGAAAGGGCCAAGCACTCTGCAAACTACTTGCGTAGGAAAGCATTTCAAGTTTTTATGGTATCATAAAAGCAAAGATGTTTTCAAGAGGCTGAGCGAGTCAGAAGGAAACAAAAAAATCAGAATGATATAACGATTTGGTTGTTGCAAGCATATGAATATGCACACTGTTGACATTTCCATAGGTAGGATACAATCCAAGGTACGAATCCAGTGGTGTGCACCCCAGTCCTAAAAGTGGTTGTTCTGCAGGGGCGCCTTTGTAAGGCAAGCTGATAAAAAATATATATGCATGTGTGCCTATGGGAGTAGGTAGGTAAGGTATGTCACTCTAGGTCATGGCCCAAACTGTTGAATAAATCTCCATTCTGCTACAAAATTCACTAGATGACCTTGGGACAGTCACCATCTCTCAGCCTAACTGACCTCACAAGGTGTTTATGGAAGTAAGATGGAGAGTGGGGGAGAGCATGCATGTCACCTTGAGCTCCTTCAAGGAACGGGATAGAAATGGACTAATAAAAACAACAAAAGCAATAACGAAAGATCCATTTGGTACAGAGTCTCTGTCCAGTTGCACAATCTATTGACATGGCATCAAATATGAGTTTGTTTAAAGCAAGTTCACAATATTGCTTCTGCGGTGGAAAGATGTATTCTGGTACTATGCAAACACTGGAGGGGTGTTCTATTAAATATTTGCCAGAAATCATCCAAGGTCTAAATGACCTGAAAACATAAATACCAATACTATACTCCAATCAGTGAGTGCTGGAACGGTCAGCACAGGTCTGGATAAAGCTCCAAAAATATTTGGATATTATACAAAGAAGTTTAAAGGACCTACCTCTGCTGGTGACAATGCCAGCATGGCTGTACAGCAGAGATAATGCAGCATGGTGGGAAACGACAAGAAAACGACAGTTAAAAGCATAGCGATAACTCATGAGGTACTGAAATGAATGGGAAAAGGTATGGAAATGAATCACATGGTTGCTCACGCATCATGAAGTACTACATTGCAATGGATGACAAACTGTGGACAGAAGCAAAAATGGAGAAAATTGTACTTTGCATAAGCTGTTTGTTATGAATTAGCCAGAGCCCAAGGAAGAAGTGCACTCAAAACTCCCTAATGTTAATCAAATCTGGTTGGATGTGTTTTCCTACCTGAAGTTTCTTAACTTAGTTTCTTACCTCTCTCTTTCCACACTATGAAGAGCTGCCTTAGCCAACCCAGGGCCCTCCAGATGTTTTGGACTACAACTCTCAGCCTCAGCTGGAAGGTCCCAAGATGGCACCTGCCTCAAATCAACAATTCCTTCTAAACCAGGTGTCAGGCACATTTGGTTCTCCAGATGTTACTGAACATCAGCTCCAGCAAGCATGGCCAAGAGCAAGTTCAGCAACATCTGGAGATTCCCCATACCTGTTCTGGACAGTAGGGATCTGATATGCACACAGAGTTTCCTTGATTGGAAAGGTTTCCCCATTCATATGTATAGTGTATCTCCATCAATGTATAGTGTATAGTGTATCTCCATCTACACAAAGACGACCATATAAAGGTGCGATCCTGCTTGTAGGGAAAACTCTGCGGGGGCAATCAGAGTACATAAGGAATTCTAGTCCAGAGCATTTTGATCTTTATTTTTTGAAGACCAAGAATCCTGCAGCAGCTTAAAGACTGACAAATTGATGGAGGTTTCATGGGTTACTGCTCACTTTGGCACAAGGTAGTTTAAAGGGAGATAAGAAAATCAAGAAAACTAAAGAGGCAACAGTAGAAGCTGCATAGCTCCATATCAAGGAAATCCAGAGACCACAGGTGCCATGCAGCTAGTGTTCACTGGTGATATGTTTACATAGCATGGAAAATTGTGCAAATACCTAAAACGTGATGGTTTAGGCAACACGTAGATCTAGATGGGTGATCTATCCTGTCTGCCCTCTCTGCCAACTCAAAACTTGACTATGTTTTCCTCTAACATAAGAGTGGACAGATAGGGATGCGGGTGGTGCTGTGGGTTAAACCACTGTGCCGCTTGGGCTTGCCGATCGAAAGGTTGGTGGTTCGAATCCCTGCGACGGGGTGAGCTCCCATTGTTCGGTCCCAGCTCCTGCCAACCTAGCAGTTCGGTCCCAGCTCCTGCCAACCTAGCAGTTCGAAAGCATGGCAAAAAGTGCAAGTAGATAAATAGCTACCGCTCCAGCGAGAAGGTAAACGGCGTTTCCGTGCGCTGCTCCAGAAGCGGCTTAGTCATGCTGGCCACATGACCCAGAAAAACTGTTTGTGGAAGCAGACAAATGCCAGCTCCCTCGGCCTGTAAAGCGAGATGAGCGCCGCAACCCCAGAGTTGTTCACAACTGGACTTAATTGTCAGGGGTCCCTTTACCTTTACCTTTTTAAGAGTGGAGAGAAGGTAGATCTGAATCTACACAGGTATCTCTGTGTTGTTTGCAGTAGATCAGCACAGATTTCTGAGACTCATCTGTTTAACAACAGCAGCAACAAAATAACTATTCACACCCCCAATTAACCAGGAAGGTGTGTTTGTGGGAGGACTGAGGTCTGTTCAGTTCTGGGAACCAACCCTACATCTATGGGCTCAGAATTCTTTTCTTCCACCTTTTGCACCAGGATCTGGTTGGTGAATCTTGGGGTTTTAGGATAAAAACAAAATAGATCCCCTAAGCTCAAAGTCTCACCCTCGTCCCAGCCCCAGAAAATCTACCACATATTCTCTTCAAATCCTCACACCCATTTTATTCCCTTTGTAATCAAACCTGCTGGGTTTTATCATAACAATTGGTTCACATCTGTCTGAACCCAACATAGATTGAATAATACAAAATCCCAGTATAACAAAAAGTGGATTCAGACAAACAACAATTCCACAGTGACCTCTAATTTCTTTTTAGTTATAATTTGGGTTGTTATCTTTCAGGCTCCCTAAGTGTTCTAGGGGAAACAGCTACCCTTAAACAAGTACATATCTTCAATTTCATTTGTTAGTGCTTCAGCACCAAGTCTTTTTCCACCCCCACAGCATTTTTCTTCATCAGGTGACTCCAGTCAATCAGGAATCACATGGCAAATACCATGTTCCCATATCGGCAGTCAGACCTTTCCTCACTATGAATGGCTGAGGAGTGGGGAGAAGAGAGTGTTTATCCCTGTTGCTAGGATCCTATTAATGCCTGATTTGTGTGTGCAGGAGATTCCGTTAATGGAATTTTAATGAGCACTAGAAGTACTTTTCCTATTCTGAGATCAATGAAGGCCATATGAAAGATCAATGAAGGCACACATTCACAAGCAGAAACCAGGAGTTTCCAGAGAGTTCAAGGGATATTTTTGGAATCAAATAGGAAGCTGTCGACAATGTCCTTGTATGGCCTGAATTTTGCTGGTATCTTACAAATCAGAATAGATTGTAGGATTGTTGAGAAAAATAATATAATTAAATATAGTTTTAATGGACTCCCCCCTTCTGTTCATGAGCTATAAATATATTTACGTAATACAAGTTGGACTGTTGTTTTTTCTACACACACTCTCACACACCTGTGTCATTGTGCTGAATATTGATGTGAAAGCCGGGAGGACATGAACTGCCAGAGATCGTGTTTCTGGTGTCTCCAATGCAACTCCAATCCACCTTGTCAGGTGGAGTTATTTTTTTCCACGATATTCAAGAAGTGGAGGTCAGCGGCTAGCACAGCATTTACAACTGTAGTGACACAAGGTGCTCAGCAGCAGCAAAGGACTACAAGATACAAATCAGACTTAAGATACGTCAAATTGTTGCCTAGTTGATAACAATAACCTAAGGGTTCCCGTCATAAACTAAATATGTTCAGAGGTCATCAACATGGGCTTCCAGGTACCCACGGAGTCTCCTTTCCTGCTACCCTCCCCCCCCACCTATTGCAATGTAGCCATTGCAATAAGTTGTGTTGTGTGCTTAGCTGCTGTGCATGTGTTGCTCATGATAGACGGTCCAGTTTTCCTGTGGGCTACAAAGGTTGGATACCTCTTCTACATAGTATGATACAAGCAAGAACAACAAATGTTCTTCAAAAGACTGTGCTTTAAATATATATACATTTTTTAATGGTGGGGCTGGAAGCCTTACAGTTGATAAGAGTGGTGTCTGAGCATCATAGTGCCCACAGGGTTAGGATGTTTATCCATTAGTTCTGCCTTCTAAGCCCACCAAAAGCCATGGAGACCGAGGTCTGTACTTCTGCACTTTCTCCTGGTGTAATAAAATCTTGGCTCTCACTTCCCTTGAGCCTCCGGTGAGGAAGAGCTGGATTTAGGCAATGCACATCCTCACGAATGTGACCTTAGATAACAGTCTGGGCCTCTCCGTTTGCAGCTTCAGAGATTACAGCGGGAGGATGAATTGACTCAGTGGTGTGTGTTACCCAAGGGCAATTTTGTACTCTCAGTAAGAGTTAAGTGTAAATTGTGAGGTGGAGTTCTCCTCACAGCTTAAATAAGAAAGCTTGCCATTTCTATTCCCACCCTGTGGTTCTGCAGAGGCAGGAAACCTGGCACCACCATTCAGTCCATCAGCGGCTATCCAATTCCGAATGGAACATTATGTAGGTGAAAATGAAGTAAATAAGGAATTGGGGGTGAAAGAGGGAAAGAAGTTGAGCGGGAAAAGTTTTTAAAAGAAGATGCATATGCATATCTTGCACTTCTTCCATTGTGGGGCTCAGGCTGGTATCCCAGAAAGTCTTATTGGAGATGGAGACACACGAGAGAAGGGGGTCTCAATTTGACACCCCCTAAATATATTTTTAAAGCTATTAAACACTTTTAAGTCTGGTGATTGTTTGACTTGCTCTGTTGGGAACCGAAGCACCTCAGAAGAGCTCTGCTGGAGGAAGCCAAAGGCTCTTTGATTCCATCATCCTGTTATTACTGTAGTCAACCCTAGGCCAAATGAGAAGCCCCTAAGAAGCCCCTGAACACAACAGTTTGTAATTCCCAGCAGCTCGTATTCAGAGACTTTTTTTTTTTAAGCTGACTTCATTCATTTTATTGTTGTATCATTTATAACTTTATGGTTTATTTTTTTAAAAGCACAACCTGGAATGTTCAGACGAACATTCTTGTGTGGTAAAAATTGCTTCAGCAAATAAATGTTATACCTTTTTCTCTGTTCAAAAGCAGTCAATCGTAGCTCAGTGATAAATTAGCTGCACCCAATACACGTTCCAATCACAAGTCACATTAATTAACCAAGGGAAGCAGACCTCAGGCTAATGAACATTTTCTCAGTCGATGAGGTTTTCTTTTTCTTTCGCTGGCTGCTTTTTCATGGAAAAAGCGCGCGCGCACACACACACACACGTACATCCTGCCAGAATAAATGCTAAAATTACCACAGTCTGATAAAAGGGGGTCAGGACCTGAAGAGTGGCTAATTTGGTGATGTAAGGTCATGTGCTTAGCAGCGACAGCATCGTCAGTTTAAAATCTAGAGGACATGTCTCAATTAGATTATGAAATATAGGTCAGATGTGAGCCTGGGTAATTTATAATTGCCTCCATAGTACAGTACAGCCCTGCAGGCAGTTGGTCTTAAACACCCTCCGTCTTCTGACCTCTGGACCGCTTGCCCTGGCATCAATTACCTACAAAATAGACATGCCTTGAAATCCAAATGCTGTGGAAATCTGATGCTTACTTAAGTTGCAAGCAAGAGTCACGGCCGCTGCTGTGATTATCAACAGGTCACCAACTATGCCATTAGTAAATAAGTAAGGGGGGTGTACAGTTCAATATACTTGCAAAGCATATTATACTCCAGCAAACTAGATTGAATAAAACTTCACTTGACATTGCATTAAACATCACTCCAGTATTCCATGACCAACAATCACTTTTCTATCATTTTGATGACTCCGTATACTGTCTCAGTCTTCATTCTCTTAATCTGATGTATATTCGGATATTTACGTAATTATAAATTTAAGAAATTACAAGTATTGCTAATAAAATAATATTGCATGCAATGGACATTTCAGCAGCTATGGAGATAAATTCAAACTCTCAACAAAAGCTCTCGCTGAAGAATGTTCATAGGACAATTTCAGAGATGTTCATGTTCACCGAAGAATTCTCTTCCCAGTAATGACTGTGAAATGTGGCCCTGAATGTCTGGCGCAGACTGTACCAGCTGTTTCTGGAACATATCCAGAGAAAAACAGCTGGTACAGATGTTTCCTTACAGATCTAGAGATATAAGGACAAAGTCATGTTTGTAGCCTGACTTATGGAGACTCCTTAATTCAGTTCAAAATTTCCTATGTCTAACTTGGTAGTTTTTAGTTGAAAGTGCTCTCTCTCTCTCTCTCTCTCTCTCTCTCTCTCTGTGTGTGTGTGTATGTGTGTGTGTGTGTGTGCTTGGAAGTAATCACAACCTATTAAAATATCACACAGCACTTCTTAGCTAATGACCTTTTGCAGAGTGGTATGTGTGTGTAATTTTTTTAATGCCATGCACAATCTGCGACAATGATTTATAGAGTAATCTCATGCAAGTTTACTCTGAAGAAAGTCCCATTGAGTTCAATGGGGTTATTCCTGGGTGAATGGATATAGGATTCCAACTTTAGATTCCAGGAAAATTGCAGCGCAAAGAGCAGCAGGGAAATAACTGTTGCTTGCCAGCAAGGGTTCAAATTTAACTTCACAAAATCACAAGCAACCTTTAATCTATTTCGAAATGTCCAATATCCCACCTGTCCAATTCAAATGAAGTGTTCAAGGCTCCTAATGTAAACAGTAAAAACCATAGAACAATTATATAAAAAAAACAGAAACTGGAAGAAATAACACAGCCAACAGGAGGATACCAACAAAAAAAAAAAAAAAAAATTCAAGCAGAAGGCAGATGAAAAGCTTCCTGAAACAGGTGACCTAGACCAAGCAGTGGAGGCAGAGAGGGCGCATGATCTCTCAGGGAGCACATCTGATGTTTGTCCATGCTCGTTTCTTCCCCCTCTTCAAATGCTGCATGTGGCACGAAAGAGCACACTGCCAGCCTGAGCCTATTGTTATTATTATTGTTGTTGTTGTTGTTGTTATTGTTGTTGTTGTTGTTTTATTTATACACCACCCATCTGGCTGGGTTTCCCCAGCCACTCTGGGTGGCTCCCAACAGAGGACTAAAAACCATTTGATTAAAAACGTCCCTAAACAGGGCTGCCTTCAAATGTCTTCTAAAAGTCAGAGAGTTGTTTATTTCCTTGACATCTGATGGGAGGGTATTCCACAGGGCAGGAGCCACTACTGAGAAGGCTCTCTGTCTGGTTCCCTGTAACCTCACACCTCGCAGGGAGGGAACCACCAGAAGGCCCTCAGAGCTGGACCTCAGTGTCCGGGCTGAACGATGGGTGTGGAGACGCTTCTTCAGGTGTACTGGGCCGAGTCCATTTAGTGCTTTAAAGGTCAAGCCCATTGCTACACAGCAGAGCATTCACCTCTGGCCATTCCAGGCCAGCGCCCCTGCTGTCTATGTGCAAGGGCTTCAAGGACAGGGGGTGGTGAAGCCAGAGTCTACAGACTGCCTGTATGGCTTCACATGCCCAACAAGTGTTAGTGTCCAAGTTTCGTACATGCTAAATTCTTCAGCCCTGCTCACGCAACACGCCATGGACAGGGAACACATGGTATCCCTCAAAACCAAAAATAGGAATGGAACATTTAGCAGGGACAGGGGACTGATAATTAAGGAGTGCCCATGCTAAATAGGGACAAATGTGGCATGTTGATGTTTAAAGGCAACCAATGAGTTAAAGGATAAGCTAGGAATTTAACAACCCAGCATGCTAACCATATACCCTGTGGAAGCTTCAGTAATCTTGGTGAGTCAGTCATCCATAGTTTCCAGCTACATGACAAGACCAATTTTAGCCCTCTTCAGCAAATCTGGATTTTGGAAGGCATAGTCAAATTCACCCAAGCATATGACCATGATGCCCCTTAAGTGATTGTGCCACACAGGGCTTTTAAAGGCAGCCTCCAAAGCACAACTGATGAATCAAAACCAGACTTGATTTCTTGCAGTGAGAGTTTCATCCCTCCCGCTAACCCTCAGTGTATGTCATAGAAATCAAAGCCTTTAAACGAATGAGCAATTTGGGCCTTTGCCATAGTCAGTGAAATGCAGAGGAGATGGATTTGCAGGCAGGAAGCAGGTTTTATAGTATGGTTTTTTAAAAAAGCGAAACACTATAGAAAGAGGACACAGAGCGTGCCAATTTTTGGGTGCTACTTACTTCCCAAGTCCCTGCGCTTAATCAGACCGATATAGAAAGTGGCCACAGTAACTGACCATAGAACAACACAGTGACTAATTTCTGTCTAACATAATCAGATGTACATTGTAAATAGCTTTTAAGAACCTGCTGGATTAGAAGAGCCTGTGTGATCAGGCCAATGATCCATGTAGCCCAACGTCCAGTTCTCACAGTGGCATGCAGATGCCTGTGGGAAGCCTAAAAGCAAGACGTGAGGGGCAACCGTAGTCACGTGACTTGGGAATCCCAGGAACTTGCCTCCAGAGGCATACTGCCTCCAGCAGTGAGAACAGAACAAAGACATTTCAGCTAGTAGCCATTGATAGCCTTTGTTGTTATTTAGTTGTTTAGTCATGTCTGACTCTTCGTGACCCCATGGACCAGAGCACGCCAGGCACTCCTGTCTTCCACTGCCTCCCACAGTTTGGTCAAACTCATGTTCGTAGCTTCGAGAACACTATCCAACCATCTCGTCCTCTGTCGTCCCCTTCTCCTTGTGCCCTCCATCTTTCCCAGCATCAGGGTCTTTCCCAGAGAGTCTTCTCTTCTCATGAGGTATTGGAGCCTCAGCTTCAGCACCTGTCCTTCCAGTGAGCACTCAGGGCTGATTTCCTTAAGAATGGATAGGTTTGATCTTCTTGCAGTCCATGGGACTCTCAAGAGTCTCCTCCAGCACCATTTATAGACTTTATCCTCCATGAATTTGTCTAATCAAAGTTGGTTGTCACCAATCATTCTTTTAGAAGATAATTCTGTAGTTTAAGTATGCACTGTGTGGAATTCTTTCTTTTATCTGTCCTGACTCTTCCAAAATTCAGCTTCAATTTATGTCCACTGTCATGAGAGGGGAATTCCCCCCCCCCTCTATTCCCTTTCTCCATGCATAATTTGAAAGCACCCGAATGTAACCTTTCCTCCACCCCCTCGATCATTTTGGTTGACCTTTTCGGAACCCTTTCCAACTCTACAAGCCCCTTTCTCTGGCCAGCACTGTACACTTTACAATGGTGTTGGTGATGTTTGGAAATAGAAACAAAAATATCCAAATAACTGCCTCTACAAAATATCTGGTTGTCATCATTTTTTTCTTTTTTATTTAAAAAAACCCTCCATTACATAAATGTTCCTCAATAATTAATCTTTAGAATGTATGCAGTATACTACTTTGATTCAATAAAGCGCTTGCACAAAGCAAATGAAAAGCCTCATCTGACTCAATGGGGCTGCTGATATGATTACATTTAGCCGGGTCCTTGTGTATAATGCAATTTTCATATATAATGAGTTGAAGGAAAGAAGCGACAATCTTTTCCTTTTGCTTCCCACTCACCTTCCAGCTTCCTCAGCAGTGTCAGCACTTCTCAAACAGTGCTGAAAAGATGGAATGCATCAGGCTGGGATGTATGGTACTTAGGCAACATTTTACTCTGTCAACCAACCCCCGTTGAAAGGCAGATGAGTTGACAGATTATAATTTTGCCATACTTAGTCCCCAATTGCCTTGGCAAAGCTTGTTAGGACAGGAGGTTTAAATTTGATCTTTCGTTTGCTCTTTCCATTTTGCACACAAAAAAAGGCAAAGCGCACTGTCTCTTCATGTGTGTCCCCCCCCCCCCCATTTCTCAACGTATTCACCTTGGGAATATTGGGGATGTGGTATACAAATTTACTAAAACACCCTGTAGATATATATTTTTAAGCACTTTACATTGCTGTGAAGTGTGTTAAAAGCATACTTGTATCATCAAATACTGGGGGGGGGGGGAGTAGGCACTCCTATTTAAAAATGTGTTTCCCTCCACCCTGAATGTTGCAATTATTGGCATTTATTTTTTTAGATGGGGGGGGGGGCAGAGCGTCGAAAGGTTTTGTAATACTTCTGTTCATTGACTACCATATTATATAGAAGCCTTTTAAACAAACGGGCAATACTCAGGTCAGTGGGTGGCATTCAGTTACGTTCTACTCAGAATAGAACTACCTAACTTTGTCATTATTAATTTCAATGGGTTTACTCTGAATAAAACTTAGCCTAGTGTTCCTAGTTTTTGTTTATTTTGTTAATTGCTTTCTACCAAAGAATCTCAAAATGCTTTACAGTATAAAATTCATACAGCTATAACCCATCCAGCCCCATGCAGAACCACTTGCACACCAAACTATCCTGACCAAAGAACCACCTACTAACCTGTTTCACTGTCTTATTTAGATTAAGCCTCAGTTTGCTGGGTCTCATCCAGTTGATTACCATGGTCAACCCCCAGTTCAGCACATCTACCCCTACACCTCCTTGAGAAGAAAAGGATGAACAAATGGGCATGTCATCAGCATACTGATGGCAACATACAGTACTCCAAAAATTTAGATTACTAGGGATAGCCGAATCTATCAGTTTTGTCCCCCTCCCTGCCCATTTCTCATTTCTCCAATATTAAGTTCAGGTTCATCTTTAAATGCAAACTGAATCTAAATTCTTTCCCACCCCTATTGACCCCACTCAGCAGTTTCATGTAGATATTGAATAGCTGGAGAATAAGATTGAACACTGTGGAACGCTAGACTGCAGGCTCTAAGGGACCAAACAGGAACCACCTTCTGGAATTCCCTCAACCAAGCAGGACTGGAACCAAGACATTACTGCCCACTCCCAACTCAGATGTTCTAGAAGGATGCTAGAAATATTGAAAACTTGTATGAGATCAAGAACAACAACAGGGTCTCACACACACACCCTGTATCTTTCTCAACAAAGGTATGATGTAACAACAGCAGTTTCAGTGCTCAAACTGGGCCTGAAATGGATGCAGAAAATCAGTCCCATCTCAGAGAGCCTGGCTCCAAGAGCCCTGTAATTCATTGCAGTTGCTTGGTGCAAGAAGCAGGCATTTCTGTTTTCTCATCCTTCTCATCCATTGTTGTTCTTTACCCAAGTCCATTAGACCTTTAGGTAAACCCACAACTGCATCAGCCAACACATTTTGGCTGCAAACTCCTCACATATAATCGCCTTCTGCCATCTACTTACTTGGAAATGATTGTGGTGGCAGGATCCAGACAATAGCCTGGACTTAAGGATAGAAGTAGGAAATTTGATGAAATCAACCCAAATTGTTTTTCGGTTTATCTTGCAGTAGAATTTACAGTGCAGTTCTGTGCATGCATTCATAGAAGTTAAGTCCCACTGTGTACATGGGGCTTACTTTCAAGTAAAGTGTGTGTAAGATTGCTGTCTTAAGTCTTCCACCAACCACAGCGTATTTTGTTAGACAATATATAATGTGCTGTCCTTAGGCCCTATGCTACCATAGTCTCAACCAACAAGATAATTTGGCCCTTGCACTCAATTAGCGTTCAGGTTAAAGTTTGCTTAGATACTGCTTGTAGCAGAAACCTCCCTTGTGTAGCACACAAAGCTATTTCGTGCATGGTACAGTAACACACCAGAAAAGAATTAATCTGAGGAGGAAAGCAGAAGATGGTTTCCTCTCTGAGCTGCGTGCCAAATGGAAAAGAACTCATAAGCAGGTTACTACAAAGAACAAGATAATTGCTCCCAGCTTATGTGAATGACCTGGCAGTACCTCTTGGGATGCTGAGTTAAAGTGATTATCTTTACATAAAGGAACTGCTGGGAATTCTAAAAGAATGTTGAATCTTTGGATTTGAATGTTAAGAAAAGCATATGATACCACAGGTAATTCAGTCAAAAATGATAGTCTGGTATATGAATGTATGGTACTTAATCGTGATAGTCATTGATGCATCCATCCAAACACGTTAAAATGTGGATAAGCAAATGCAGTAATGTTGAAATCACAGCAGTATAGAGAAGAGGTGAGCAGACTTCAAGCTGGGCAGATCTACTTTATTTTTAAAATTGTGACTGCAGGAAGGCTCCTGTTCACTTACAATTTTGGACCAGGGTGCCTCTGAGAATATGCGCAGCCCAGTAACATTCTCATTACCAGAACTGAACTCAGTTCTTTCACACGCAGAAGTTTCAAAACCTGAGTGTTTTGTTGTCAAAGCAGCCTATTTTTTAAAAGCAGCTAAACTGTCACTACTATTTAAACCTCAGAGTCAGAAACTTGTCGATCTACTGCAAACCCCACCAGCATAGTCAGTTCTACCTTCTGCTTGCCCCAAACACAGAGAAAGTATCGGAGTAAAAACACAGGAAAAACAACTCCACCTCCAAATACTTTGACAGACTATAACATTTGTTCACAGAGTTTCCTTAATAAATGAAACAAAATAAAGAATATAAAGATATCAAATAACTGAAGGAATACAATGTTCAGAGCCACAGAGGTACAATAGATGTTTATGCATACTAATCTAACCATTATAACACTTTAGTTAGTTTAAACGTACTAAGAAAATCAGAGATTTTATCATCTAGCTATTCAAAGGCTGGACTATGATCTCCAGTGCACTTGTGCTGGCTCAGGACATAAGAAGAAGATGATTCTATGCCAACTTATGTACATTTAGGACAGCAGCCAAGATCTATAACATCTGTACTAAGAGCCAGCACTGCTTTTATCTGGCACAAGCAGGTGAATTAAGGTCAGGAAGGACCCCAAATCCATTTATTTTCACATCTGCAAATATTGAAGTTAGTGACTATTTTAGAATGCAATCAGATACTTCTCTAGGGACAAATTCCATTGGACTTAACGGGGCACTTCTAAGTATATATACATTTAGGATTGTGCTGTTAATCGCTGCACTGTCTACAGCTCATTCTACCCCCAATAGTTCATATGATTGGCTTTACCAAAGCCTTTTATTATTTTCAAACAGGCTGTGGAGAGATTGGGGGGTAGGGGGGATCATCTAGAAATGGCATGGAAAAGAGTACAGTTGCTAACAGGAGGCACACAGCCAACCTTTGGTTAATGATAAGCTAAAAATCATTCTTGCAGTTCAGCAGATCATCATAACAGTAATCCTTTTCTTAGGCTTTGGCTAGGATCCAAAGAACCGTGTAACATGTTCCGTGATCCCAAGGAACATTATGCTTACTTTCTTGGAACAACAGCCCTCATGGCACATGACAAAAGGAGTTTCATAAATCAGTTTGTGAGATAGCATAGGATATAGCTATTCCAATAAAATAAACTTGTAAAAAATGCACCGTGAAGTCCTTTGGATCATAGCCCCTTCCAGCAACATTCTGGCCTTTCCCTCTTATTCCGCAACTTTTAAAATGGCTGTTTGGCATTTGCACACAGCTATTTGATAAAACACACTAGAAGATCAGCACCCCTTCCTCTGGTGCAGGGCAACTACAAACGCCAGCATTTATCTAGAAAATAAAATTCACCCTTTGAATTTCAACAAGAATCTTCACAAATTATACCAATTTAAATGCCCGACAGGCACGATTGGTGCTTACCTTTATACCAGAAAAGAAGACACAGAACCACACTTCTTATCTTGAAATGCATCTTTATTTTCTTTCACCTTTCAGCTATGGCTGCTTATTGTGTGGCACAGCTTTCTCTGCTGAGATTAAGTTAAGCATAGTCTCGTTAAGCATCTTCCTCTTTTAGCTCTTAGGGGGTTTACCCAAGACACACTAATTCACTACAGTAAGCTACAATCAGCTTTGAAGGAAATATCAAGGGTAATGGTTCTTCTAGGCATCACAAAACATTTATTTCTTTAGAAACGGTTACCAACCACTTGATATTTTTAAATTTTCAAAGTGGTATTCAATTTAAAAAAAATAAAAATTCATTAAAAAATATAAAAGGATATATACTGATGGAACAGGAATTAGGGGATTCAAACACACAAAACATGGTTAAATCTTCTGGGTCTGACAGGTCCTTGACATGTGGATAATGTGAAAGGTCTAGGATTTTTATCTTTCTTTAAGGTTTTCCCTTAACAAACACACACTGCTCTGGAGATGATACACACAACAGCTGAAATATGCATCCGCTTAAGAAATTTAATGGGCCCACATAAAATAACTTGCCATTTGAATGGAAACAGTTTAGAATGTGTTTTACAGATTAGAACATAATGCCCCCCACCCCCAGGAGGCAAAAGGGGGTGGACTTCCCTTGTACTCTAGGTTAGCTTTAATAAGCCATGATGGAGAAGCCTCTAACAAGCAGGTGGTCAGATGCACCACAAAGTATCCTGTCTCCACATTGACAGACTGCATTAACAGGAACCGATCCCATAAAGACTCTCCTCCCAGAAGGGAGGGGAGTGGTTGTGGACGGGAGCCCCAACCCCGCCCACGCAGGGGCGGGAGCCCCTGCTTCTTCCGGCTCACCTGGCCGGTGCCTCACGCCCAGGAGGCGGCTCCCACCTGGAGCCGCCCGTAGAGGGGGAGGGCTTGACCTTAGTATATATGCTGGGGCCGGCCCCCTCCTCAGCCTCTTTCTACGTCGCTGCTTCGAGAGTCATCAGCTAGGAGTCATCACAGCCATCACAGGGAAGAGCCACGAGGTTTGGAGTTGGGGGGTCTGTGTGTGTGGAGGCTTGCCTTTTAACTTTAGGAGGCTTGCGTGCGCTCATTGCTTTACTGCTTTTAAAAATCCAGGTTTGCCTTGCTGTGTCCTCCTTTTTTCCATGTAAAAACCTACTTTTAACCTTCCATTTCCCCCCTCTCCTTGATTTGTTTGTGCGGTCTAAGTGCGAATTACCTTTCTTAAGCTGCAGCTTGCTCCCTTGCCCAGCACATGCCCCCGGTGAGGTCTGAGTGTGAGTGTGGCTCCATCTTTCTTTCTCCCTTGTCTCCTCGCTTGTCTTCCCTGCCTCTGCTTGGTAGCTGAGCTGTGCGTCTTATTTTAATTTTTGGCCAGGGTGCTTGTACATTTCCCCTCTATTGCCCTTGCCTGTCCAATCGCATGGCTGGTCCGGGTGACTGCATGGGGCTGATAATGCCAAGGTTGCAAGTTTGATCCCTGTATGGGACAGCTGAATATTTCTGCATTGCCTGGGTTGGACTAGATGATCCTCAGGGTTCCTTTTCCTGTTCCTCTCTAATTTTAAGTTGTGTGTGTGTGCTTGCAGCGTGTGTTGGTGCCTGCCGTTTATTGATTTATTACTCTTCTAGCGTGGGTTTAATTAATTTACCCTGCCATCCCTTCCATTGGTACCACTTAAATCGGGAGCCCCCTGTAAATTTTAAAGGCGGCCGGGGCTTGGGAAAGACTGTGCGCTTAAACCTCACCCCTCTTGGTTTCTCTAAGCCACCCCCCCCTTCGCTTGATGTTTGGGGGATAGAAATAAGGCAGGGCTTGGGGTGGACAATTCAGGGTTTCTGATCGGGGAACCATTCCTCAGCACTGCACGTTCATACGTTTAGAACCTTTGAAGGTGTGCCTTTGCCTGGTTCTTGTCATTGGCTTCACTTGCCAGTACAGGCTCCCTAAAGAAAACCACTTTTAAACAACAACAACAACAACAAAGGTTACGGCTTATGGTACCTTAATGAAAAGTCCAGGTTAATACACTGTTTATATTTCCACTCATTTTGGCTCACTGTACAGGATAGCTATTTTTCCTTTTCTTCAAAAAAATTTTCCTTGCCCGGCATGTTCATTTTCCCTCCACCCCTCCTCCCTCCCAACTCTCCCCCCCCCCCACTTTCCTTCTCTGCCCTCCACCCCTCCTCCCTCCCTACACCCCTCCCCTTGCAGGAGATACATTGGTCTTTGGACTTTCCTCTGCTTCTTGCCTGAGTAATCACAGTTGCCAGACAGGTTTTTCAACTGCTGGGGCAGGCTTGATTGCTCTCTGAGTGACCAGCATTTTGGGAGGCATTGTCTTTATGCACCTGGCAGTTCAGCAGCTCTAGTTGCATTGTCAGTTTAACTAACCAGCAGTTTGACCAATTACAGTCTTTTGTCTGTTTAAGCACCCTTATTTCCCTCAACTGGTCTCGAGCCACCTTGTGGGCAAAGATTTACTTTTCTTTGTTGGGCAAAGTTTCCTTTGTTTGATAAAGTTTCTCCAGCATGGCCGCTGGTGTGGAATCTTATTGATTTCCTTTGTCTTATTTTGGCTGCAGCTTTTGAGCATCTCCTTGTGAGCAGTTATTTTCAATTCTGTTTGATTACTTGGCATTGCTTTGCGCCTAGATTTGCCTATCATTTGAAAGGGGCAACTTAAGAGCCTGGATAGCTCAACTGGTTGAAGCATAATGCTGATAATGCCAAGGTTGCTGGTTATTGTTCATTTTGTCAGCATTTACGCGGAGCAATTGATAATAGTAATTCCTACTCATAGCTATAAATCCATTGGCTATTAATTGAGATACTATTCATTAATAGTTAATTCATCAACCGTGCTCCGAACTTTATTGATGCACAATAATTGTTTACTAACATTTATTTACAGTCAAGTTATTAATTGATTGGTGATATTAATACTAATTAAAAAAATAACAACAATAATAAAATAAAATAATAAATAAAATAAATTTGAAAAATAAATAATAATAATAAATAAATATAAATATAAATAATATAAATATAAATATAATAATAATAACAATAACAACAATAATAATAATAATAATAATAATAATAATAAATAAATAAATAATAATATTAAATAAATAAATAAATGAAAATTAAATTTAAAATAAAATAAAGTAATTAGTGACAAAATAAATAGCATTTTGCTAGTGCACAGAGCAGCTCATGGCGCCCAAGAAGAAGCGCACGGGTGCAGCACCAGCACACACTGCTGCTGGCGACCGTCATAATAATAAAACCGAAACCCATTTCGCATTTCCTCAATGCCTTCAGATCATTCATTGTTGACTATGAGCAGCGCTTTCTCTTAGCTATTCTTTAGTTCTATTTGCCTTGCGTTTCTTACTTCCTTGTTTCGCAAACCAGTTCCAGCCTTTAAACAACCCAGGTGCAGGCCCAAGCCCTCAGTCAGGAACGGCGGCTGTGCAAACTAGGTCTCGGGCTTGCTCGGTGACGACTTTCAGAACCGCATCAGGGCGCCTGTGTGGTGGCTGCCGGCCCGTATCAATAACCCGGTGGCTTCCAGTTCTTCTAGTTCTTTGCAGAATAAGCAGCCCAGGGTCTAGCTTCCAGAATCAGGCACCTCATCAGCCGGTGATGACAAGTCAGAATGGCTTACGCCCTTCATGTCGAGAAGAAGCCATCAGAGGTGTATCGCACTGGAAAGCTGGACCTTAGAAGGATTTAAAACGTAAGGTGTGCAGGTAATTCAATAAAGGGCAATGCCAATGTGCAGGGGCTCACCCAGCCACAGTGTGTTACAAAGGGAAGCGGCTCTTTCGGGGAGGTCGGGGCTCTCACCACTCTAGTTCCAGATGAACCCCCGCAGCAGGGAACCATCGATAAAGTCCTTCTGGGTCTAGCATTTTCTCAAATTCAGCTTTCTCCTCTCCTCAACCACTTGTCTATCCATCCGGACGGAAGTGCAGCATCCTATCTTTGGAAGGGTTTCTCAGAGGGTTAGAATCCTAGTAGTTGGCTCCTTAACCGTGAAGGACTCTACTAATCAGAAGTCAGTAAGGGAAAGGACGCTCGCCCCGCCCCATGGGTAGCTAGCCCCACCCCACCATGTGTGCCACTCTGGGTGCCAGAGCAGCTACCTCCGCCTCTGGAGTCACACTATGGCATACACTATGGGATGAACCCAACAGGGCCACCACTTAGCCCCTGCTTGGTCTCCAGACAGAGACATCCCTTCCCAGACCCACCCCCCTTTTGAGATTATTAGGCTACCAAATGTATCATTCCATAACACCTCATACAGGAATTATTTTTTCCTGGGAAACCTGCCTTTTCGCCCAGATCAACTACAAGAGCAGGACCACAGCTTTAACAAAATGACAGCCCAAACAGAAAGACACATGGGAGCAATGGTACTGCTTTGAAGTGTTCCAGATCCATTCCCTGTTCTCCCAATAAGCAGGGCAGCTGTGGGCAAAATTGCAAAGAAGTACAATAATGATTTAGTCCTCAGTCCTAGAATCTAGTAAGCCTTTAAGCCCAACAGTCGGAAACGCATTATTTCAGTCCGTTAACCATATTAGGGAACATGTATAGTTAGTAAACAAATTGCTAGTTTTGTGAGAAATAACACTGAAGTGGATAACGCTTTGGCTAAGAGCTCACCTTTGGCAATCTTCTAGAACATGTTGCATATGTAGCAGTTATTTCTAGCTAGAGTGAAACTGAAACCTGACATTTACAGTATCAAAACAACAACAACAACAACAACAACAACAGCAACAGCAACAACAACAACAACAAAAACCCTTCCCAAACCTGCATATAAACCTTGGGCAACGTGCCGAAGAAGAATCCCGGGGAATTTCGGCTCATTCACAATTTATCCTATCCGAAGGGCGGCTTAGTAAATGACGCCATTCCACCAGAGTTATGCTCGGTGAAGTATGCCACCTTCGATCACACGGTTAAATTGATCGGGAGTTTTGGTCAAGGGGCGCTTTTGGCGCAGTGTGATATTGAATCGGCTTTCCGCCTTTTGCCGGTGCATATTTCAAGGTAAATATTATGTGGATAAGGCCATGCCAATGGGCTGCTCTGTAGCCTGTTCGGCTTTCGAAACATTTAGCACCTTTTTGGATTGGGCCTTAAGATTTAAAACAAATTCCATTGGGGTTACGCACTATTTGGACGACTTTCTCTTCGTGGGGAGGTCCGGCTCCGGGGAATGCGCCTCACTGCTGGAGGCCTTTTCGGCCTTGGTGCAGGACCTGTAGGGTGGTTTTCCCCAGGGCGCCCCTTCTGCGCCCGGCTGGCCAGACTATCAGCGGGCCTCAAGTACCCGCATCAGAGGGTCCGACTTCCCAAGTCAATCAAGTCAGACTTGGAGGTTTGGGCTATGTTTCTGGAGCGCTACAATGGGGTCTCCTTGTGGCAGGATGTTATTAATCTGTCCTCAGACTTCCAGGTCCAATCCGACGCAGCAGGATCCTTAGGCTTCGGCATGTATTTCAGGGGTCGTTGGTGCGCTCAGCAGTGGCCGGCGAGCTGGCAGGGTACCGCCATCACTCGTGACCTTACTTTTCTCGAGTTCTTCCCTATAGCAGTAGCGGTACACATCTGGACAGAGGAGTTCCGAAATCGCCGGGTTTGCTTCAGATCTGACAATCAGGCAGTGGTAAAAATCTTGGCGAGGGAATCATCAAAAACGGCAAGGGTTTCCGCCCTCCTGCGATCTTTCGTCCTCCGGTGTCTTGAGTATAATATAGTCTTTTCAGCCAAATTTGTACCCGGAGTAGATAATAACATTGCTGATGCTTTATCTCGATTTCAGATGTCCCACTTCTGGTCGCTAGCACCTGGAGCTCAACTGTTGCCCAAACCCTTTCCGGAGCACCTGTGGAGCGTTGGAGACGCAAAGTGATCAAGGGAGTATTAGCGTCTATCGTGCCTTCCACTCTTAGGTCCTGCAAGAAGGCCTGGTGTGATTTCCTGGGCTTTAGGGTCAGGGTATCCGGGCAACCTGCTAGCGTGCCACCCACCACTGATGACGTCTTAGAATACTTAGCCCACCTGGACGACTTGGGGCGAGCATCTAAAACCTTTAAAATACATACGGCCGCCATCAGTTTTTTCGCCAAAGCGACATTGGCCTCTGACCCTTGCTGTGACTTTCTAGTTCGTAGAGCAATAGAGGGATGGGGTTGATCGCAACCGTCCAGAGCTAGGGGCCGCAAACCAATCTCATATGGGCTGCTCTGCCAGATACGGAAAAGCTAAGGTCGGTTTGTTGGTCCAAGTTCGAGGCCAGACTCTTTTCAGCGGCCTTTGCCATCGCCTTTTTCGGCGCCCTCCGGGTGGGCGAGGGGGTGGTTGAGGCAGCTGGAAATGGGTCTATGCGCGGGCTCCTGATGGAGGACGTCCACTTGTCTGAGGCAGGCATGACAGTCCGGATACGTCAGTCAAAGACGGATCAGGCTGGCAGGGGGGGTCCTAATAAAGCTTACAGCATCAGCGGAGCCCGGGCCATGCCCGGTCAAGGATACCAGGCGTTTTCCTCCGCCTGCGCCCTCCCGGTCCCGGTCCACTTCTAGTCCACGAGGACGGATCTCCTCTGTTAAGACACCAGTTTTCAAGGGTGCTCCGCAAGGCCATTGACGCTTGCGGTTTACCCTCACGGGATTACGCGGCGCATTCGTTCAGGATCGGCGCCGCCACAACAGCCACCTGCTTGGGCCTACCAGCTGATAGGATTAAGGAGATGGGCCGTTGGAAGTCTAATGCTTATAAAACTTATATACGTTAAATCGCGTCTACTTCCAGACCCCCCGCTTACCCTTTTTCTCTCTCCTTCATTTTCATAGTGGCTTTCAGGAAGACCGTGTGGATTTGTGGCCACAGTATTGTCCACTGGGCCCACAAGAGGGCTGTCAGCCGGGGCCTCACCGCCAACCTGGGCTTGCATCCAGGAGTACGTGTATATTGGTACGCCAGAAGAGGCATGCTCTGGCAGGAGCTTATGCCCTTGCTGAGGGCGAAGGTGGCAGCATTCGGGCCCCCCGACATTCTGATCATTCAGTTGGGCGAGAATGATCTTGTGAGCAGGAAAAGCGTGGACTTATCTTGGGCCATAAGGACTGATATCGATGAAATTGCGGCTTTGTGCCCCAGAACGACGTTGTTTTGGTCATCCCTCCTGAAAAGAACTGTTTGGCGCGGTGCGCAGAATTGTATGGCCATTGAAAGTCCTGAACCGGGCCGTGTCCCGCTGGGTGCGCTTTTTGTATGGCCAAGTTATCAGTCATGACCGCATCCGGATTGGCGATGGCGCCTTATACCGGGATGACGGGGTTCACCTCACGGATAAGGGGAATGACTTATGGTTGGACAGCGTAATCAGGAGTGTTAGGGATTGGTTACGGCTTTGAGGGTATTGGCGGCGAGCCTTTTCGGCTCGGGTGGCGGTTAGGCATTGGATTTGGGTGTTATGCTGTGTGGGAAGGCTAGGTGTGGCCATCGCCTACGCCTTCGATTTGGGTATTCCGTTAAAGGAATCCGGCGGTCGTGTATTCTGTCCGATGCCTGCTTGGCTGGAGGCCATGGCACGACCCCGGTGACATCAGGGGTGAGCCTATAGTTGGATAGGCATCAACTGGCTCCGCCTACCCTACTGATGATTCAACCCCTCTGCTGTGGTCATCCAATGCCTAAGCCAATACCTTTGCATTGCAGTAACCAATAAAGTTGTGGCCTTTTCCATGCCCATAAACCTTATACCACGCGTCCTTGTGTGTTTATTTCCACCTCACGGGGGTTGGGGGTCCTCGAACCACAAAGACTCTCCTCCCAGAAGGGAGGGGAGTGGTTGTGGACGGGAGCCCCAACCCCGCCCACGCAGGGGCGGGAGCCCCTGCTTCTTCCGGCTCACCTGGCCGGTGCCTCACGCCCAGGAGGCGGCTCCCACCTGGAGCCGCCCGTAGAGGGGGAGGGCTTGACCTTAGTATATATGCTGGGGCCGGCCCCCTCCTCAGCCTCTTTCTACGTCGCTGCTTCGAGAGTCACCCACCCTCCACTCCCTCTAGCTCAGGGCTCAAGTTTTCTTCTGGCCTTGCTATGGACCTTAGGTTGGTCGCCCGGTTGTCTGGGGGCCTGGTAGGAGTTTTTCCTGTTGGCATTAGGCCTATAGGTTTTTTCGCCTACCTCGTAGCAATCGTCACAACTTTTGTGGTATTGGTGGGTAGGTTAGGCATTGGATTTGGGTGTTATGCTGTGTGGGAAGGCTAGGTGTGGCCATCGCCTACGCCTTCGATTTGGGTATTCCGTTAAAGGAATCCGGCGGTCGTGTATTCTGTCCGATGCCTGCTTGGCTGGAGGCCATGGCACGACCCCGGTGACATCAGGGGTGAGCCTATAGTTGGATAGGCATCAACTGGCTCCGCCTACCCTACTGATGATTCAACCCCTCTGCTGTGGTCATCCAATGCCTAAGCCAATACCTTTGCATTGCAGTAACCAACAAAGTTGTGGCCTTTTCCATGCCCATAAACCTTATACCACGCGTCCTTGTGTGTTTATTTCCACCTCACGGGGGTTGGGGGTCCTCGAACCACAACTCTGGATTAAAGGCTGAGTTGGACACCTTGGCTGTCACAACAGCAGCATCAGCCTTGCTGTGGAGCCGAGCGACTTTATCCTCAAAGTGTTAAAGTTAGATACTGGATTGGTTGTATCAACAGCCCTATGCTGCCTAAGAAGGTTGCAGGAGGAGGAGACACCATGTAGACTACTCAGAGCAACTTGGAGAACGAAAGTTATAAATATAATACACAGAAATAAGTATTATCATTTATTCAATTTATATACACAGTAATAAGTACATACATTTCCACTTTGCTTAAGTTTGCCAAGACTCGGATCTACAAAAACAGATCAGCCATGGGTAGGATTGTCTGAATTATTATTTTTTTAAAAATAATAATTTTGATTAAAGATTATTTTGCATTTTGGTTGTGATCCTTGTATAATTGTTCTTCATTCCAAAGGCAGAGATACCTGCCTTACTTCAGTAAGGCTCTTAATTCAGTAGCAACTGTGTAGACTTGCCTGTCGTTCTTTTCAGCATATACAGTATAGTATGATCACATATGACCACAATGTGCCATTTTGTCACAAAACAGCCCCAGGTGAAAAACGATCCCTTCATCCATGCCACACAGCTTGACCCTCCCTGCAATCCAGCCTCCTTTCTCCAATCTATTTTTAAACCTCTGTATCGTCGTGAAAACAGATCACAACTGCATTTCGCGCACTGGTGCCTTGCGTAAATGTAAAAACAGGCACACGACTCTGAGCTAACCTGATTTAGGAAAATTTCATCCTTCAGGCCCATTCACAAAGAATCCCTAAAGACCAGAGGAAAAAACGCAGCCTTGCCACCTTCAGTTCTAGCAGTGCTGTTCTTTCAAGAAGAACACTTGAAGCACCAATACAGTGAGAAAAATACAAATCTAAAAAAAAAGCCAGAGAGCAAAGGGCGTGATGTCATGTGAAGGGACGCTGAGCGAACGCGTGTTGTGCGTTTCCTCAAAATCATGTACCATATAGGCCTTGCTCCCTTTATAAAACCGTGTTTAGGGCTGCAGCCTCGCTGATCTTAAAATGCAGAGCCTGGTGCAGCAGTATAGTTTTCAATCAACCTGTCCGTCCCCCGTCGTCGTCCCCCCCCCCGCTTCCTCCCTCTTCTTCCCAGGAATACGTGATCTTATGAAACAGGGAACACCCAGAGCAGCCTCTCTTTGTCGCATCCGCGTGGGACGCGCCTCCTGCGAGCTTCCTCGCCTCCCCCGCATCCTAGTCGAGGCTGCTCTGCATTTCTGCCGCACAGAGCCGAAGCGTGGGCGGCTGCAACAGCCATGCAATGATGGCAGGCGCGAGCAGAACTACATTGCTTTCGGCCGCCTCCCGCTAGTTCCTTTTCGAGGTGCGATTCCCTTGGCAACCCAGAGGAACACGCGGCCCGGGAAGGCTAGGGATCGCGGCGTGCGCCAGCTTTTGCCTGCAAGCCAACTCATCAGCCTCTCTTTATTTTCCGAACCCCCCTTTGCATGGGTGTAATGTGGGCGCAGTGCTCGTGCAGCCTACATGGATGGCAGCCGGTGGGATTAGGAAACCAGGAGGAAAGAGAGTAGCAGCACGAAGCGTGTTTGCGTTTCCACACGTTACAGTTGCGTGTCCACCCGAGGGCGGAATCCTGCCGCGGGGGAGGGCGATCGAGGGGTGTCGCCGTCTAGTGCAGAAGCTGCTTCTCTTCCCTCCCACGCACTCTCTTAGTTCTCCCCCTTTCGACGGCACCTGGGACGGGTGGGAGGCTGCCGGCGCAATGATAAACGCGGCCTCTTCTTTTGGTTTCTGGCGGCGTAAGGAAGAATTTTCCTGCGATTGAGCGTTTGGGCCCCCTAACCAGCCTTTGTTGAACATCAGCTGCCTTGGCTGAAGAAGTAGTGTTGATCAAGGGTGCCCCTGAGCGCGTGCAGAGGGCCTTCCCAGCGCCACTCTTAATAAGCGCAGCCCACGCCTGGGTGCATTCTCCCGGGGAGATTCAGATTAAGGAGAGGGTGGGACGGAGGCTCCCGGAGCTTCGCCCAGCTGAGCAACCCATTCACCTTTTTGGAATGCAAATAACTAACGGGCAGCAAAATTGTCCGGAACTCAGCCATCATAAAGCGGCATTGGGTATCCTTCTCTCTCCCCTCCCCTCCTTCCTTTGCCATTAGTTTACCCAGAGGGGATTGGAGGAATGAGGTGAGATTTCTGCAACTCCCGCGGTTAGGACGAAGAAGGAGGCGCGGGGGTGGGGGGAGAGAAAGAAAAAACAACTCAGTGGTTCCACTGGGGCTCGAACCCAGGACCTTCTGCGTGTAAAGCAGACGTGATAACCACTACACTATGGAACCATCACGACGGCTCCCTTTTCCGCCAATCTCCTTCTTCGTGGTGTCGGCCGTTTCCTGCTCTGTCATTGGCTTCGCCCAGTGCAAGAGGAGACGCGCCAGGAGGAAGAGGCGGGGCTGCGTTTCCGCGGCAATGCAGAGAAGGGGGAAAAAACAGGGTTTGCCTTAAGTTGCTTCCACGTATGAAATGTTTGTTTCCTTTCCTTACGCCGCTGCCAAAATAAATCAAGGAAAGAATTACGATTGTTGCTCAGGGTCCCAGGGATGATTCCCGTGATTATTGGGGATAGATTAAAAAAATTTAAAAAGTCACGGACGGGCGTGCAGGTCGACCGGTATTGGTATCCGAATAGCAATGTTATTTAGCAGAGCAAGGCTAACCGGGTCTACTCGGAAGTAAGTCCCCTGGACGTTAATGGGGCTTACTCCCAGGTAAACGATATGGGCTGCAGCCTTCATTATGTTTGGTTTGAGTCAAAAACAAAACTAATTGCACTTTCCTTCCTGATTGCAGCCTGTCCAACGCAAGTATGGTTTTGGGAGTCATTTAGCAAATTAGCCACTGCTTGCATTTCACAATTTGGAAAAAGAAGAAAAGGGCCAAGGGTGTGTATCAATGCAATGCAATCTATATAAGCTTCTCTCTTGAACTGCTCTTGGGTTTATTTCTAGCCAGTATTGTTATTAGGTTGTATTATTTTTCTTTTTCTGCACTGTGCTGATTTTGGAACTTTTGTAGAAAGGAGTGGCATAAACTCATTTGAAAACTGGTGATAAAAGAGAGTCCTTCGCTTCAGCTTTAGAAAGAATACATTATTATTATTACTATTATTATTATAAAATAAATAAATAAATATACTGTCCTTAATTGAAGATCAGAGGGTGGGTCTCTACATAAAAATACAAAATGAGAACACAAAATACGATACAAAACCATTAACTGCCCCCATAACACCTTTAACATAGCATAGAATGTTTAATTAGCCAAAGGCTTGGTTGAAAAGGAATGTTTTTCACCTGGTGCCTAAAGAAATTTAATGAAGACACCAGACAAGCGTCCCTGGGGAAAGCGTTCCACAAACGGAGCCACTGCAGAAAAGGCCATTTTTGTGTTGCCACCCTCCATATGTCTTGTGGAGTGGGCGCATGAAGAAGCCTCAGAAGGTGATTTCAGGGTCCAGGTCAATTCATATGAGAAGAGGTTCTTGAGGTATTGGCACCTGTTGAATTCTGCACTAGCTTTCAGCTCTTAAAGGTGCAGGATCTTTTGAACAAGAAAGGATCCTGAATCTTTTATAAGCTACTAACCATTAGGAAGTGGGGCTGCCCTACTGACTCTGAAGGGGCTTTGCCATCTAGTGCAGAGCTTTTCATGCTGTTGACACACTTTTTAGACATGCATCATTTTGTGACACAGTAATTCGGTTTTACTAGCAAACCAGAAGTTTGTAACATTTCCAGCCCTGGGAGGGGCGCGGGGAGCGTTCACGTGACACACTTAACGTGTCACAACACATAGTTTGGAAAGCTCTGATCTAGTGGAATGGAGAGTATCAGTTCAGCTGCTTCACAGAAGGAGTAATCTTTCTGTTTGACCCATATAGAAAAACCTGGGATGCAGGTGCAGTTTAGGTTGCCCATTCGTGAAATGCCACATGCTTTTATTACCAGTTATACATTCATGTAAAGGCCCACTGAGGAAGAGGAGAGATGTAGGTGTACATATATTTATAATACCTCTGCCACATCTGTTTAAAACTACTTGACTAGAATGAAACAAACATAATATGAATTGGGGGTCTGTCACTCTTAACCCCCCTAGAACTTTATAACATTGAACCCAGTGCTACCATATAACTTGCATACAATATATGTACTAAAGTTATGGTAAATTTGCAAAAATAAAATAAAATAAAAATATAATTCTGATCTGGAATAAAATATAAAGGAGAATGGGAAATGTACCCCAACAGACCCTACAGTATTCAGACTAGATTTCTGTCTAATTGCTCTTCCTACTGGACTGATCATCCCATGGACTGCAAGAAGATCAAACCTATCCATTCTTAAGGAAATCAGCCCTGAGTGCTCACTGGAAGGACAGATCCTGAAGCTGAGGCTCCAATACTTTGGCCACCTCATGAGAAGAGAAGACTCCCTGGAAAAGACCCTGATGCTGGGAATGATTGAAGGCATAAGGAGAAGGGGACGACAGAGGACGAGATGGTTGGACGGTGTTCTTGAAGCTACGAACATAAGTTTGACCAAACTGCGGGAGGCAGTGGAAGACAGGAGTGCCTGGCGTGCTTTGGTCCATGGGGTCACGAAGAGTCGGACACGACTAAACGACTAAACAACAACTCTTCCTACTGTTAACCAATAACAATAACTTTAGTCAAGCTAAGGAACTGAAATGAGAAGCATTAGTTACAATGATTTAACAATCATCTCCATGCTATCCACATTTGTGGATAAAAGTGCTATAAAACCCTCAGGAGCAATAAATGCTGAATAGCAGATACTGTTGGAATGCAACAACATAAAACGCAATAACCCGAAGGATGAGATCTGTTGAGATACTCTTTTGCTCCAGTTTACCTTCGAAGTAGATTATGGTGTTCTGTCAGCAGAGGGCTGTCAATCCTCGTTGAGAGTGGAGAGCGTGCTCACCTTTCTCTAAATAAGGTGGAGATTTTTGAGGTATATGAGACTCTTCCTGCACTGTCCTGTGTGTGTGTGTGTATATATATGACTGCTGTATGTCAACTAAAGGTGTGGGGTAGTGGAGCTGGTTATGTTTGTGCATGCATGAAGAATTAAACAGACTTTCCAGGGCTCAGAGGCAGGAGGAATAACGGAGGCCTGCCATAATTGCAGCCATATTGGGAGTAATGGCAGCGGCATGGCTCAGTGGTAGAGCATCTGCTTTGCATGCAGAAGATCGTAGGTTCAATCCCTGGGATTGGGAAACATACTATACGTGCTTGATATATTGGGAAGCCACTGCCCATCAGCATAGAGAACCCTGATGGACCAGCGGTCTAACAAGGAAGCTTCTTATATTCCTTCAACGGCTTACAAATTGCTCAGTTCTAAGCCTTGTCCTTTATGGTTGGTATCTGACAGCTGCTACAGTTTGCCAGTCCCCTTTTTGCCTTTGCCTGGTTCATTTTTCATGCTGTCTTGATGACAAGAAGCTTCCAAATTGCTGCCCATCAAAATGATCTTCTTTCTTTCTTTCCTTTCTTTTTTTCTTGAAGACTGCTGCTGTTCAGTCCTCAGGGAGTGAATAGTTTTTTAAAAAAACAAAACCAAAACATTATCATGAATCATGAAATTCTTCAGGAGAGATAAAAAGAATAGCTGTACAAACATAGTATTACTCTTTTTTTGTTGTTGTTGTTTATTCTCTCCTATCCTGTCATTGCTTTTAAAAAGCACTTTCTGCACTTACTAAACTGATGACCCTGAAAGAAGAATGCTGCAATGTAGCTTATGAATTTCAGGTTTAGCAAATAGTATAAAAGGTTTTGAATTTGTTCAAATGATGTAGAAACCATTTCTACTCAAGGAGAAACATGCTCATGATCTGCAGCAATATTTCACACCCCAAACAGCACTGATAATCTTTTTAATAAGCAGGGATTCTCTGTTTAACAGCTGCAGGATGAGTAGACACCAGTACTATGCCTTCTTCCATCACTACATCACCAAGCTGGTGGAAAGCCCACCTGTGGACCTCTGTCTGCCATGCAGATGTTAATGGCACAAAGCTTTTGCTAACAGGTGTGTTAAGCCCAATGTAACTTGCTTTGTCCGGTTACCATATTGGGTCAACTGTCTCTTGGACCACAGGGCAGAACTTTGTATGATGTGCGTGAGTGGTATTCCATTTAATAAAAGTTAATGTTTTAGAATCTGTAATGTGCATTCATTTGGCCAATGTGTAGAAAACATATGTCTAAAGCTGAATAAGCATTAGCTTTTTCTTGTTTCAATGTACATTTTGTTCCCAATGACTGGCATCTATTACCAGTCTGTATATTTTGCACTCACTGTGTTAAAAGCATAGGTACGTTAGGAATATGCATATGATTCGTTGGTGTGGGCTGCTTGCTCCATCTCATAAAGTAGGTATGTTTGATGTCAGCTAAGGCCTGTTGCTGCATCAGACTGGCATGACTACCACTCTGGAAACGGAGAGAGAGGAAACTAAATTCACTGCTGTTTCCTCAGGTTTCATGTTATCATGATCCCCTTTGTAGGCAACCTGAGATGTAGCGCAAGTCTTCACCTTTTTCTTGTTCTCATTATCTACCACAAAGGTAGACTGACATGTATAGATTAGTCCAAACAGTCAAGTAATAGATTTTTGACTCAGGGAAACTTCCTAAGTTGCATTCACTGTTGATTCAAATAGAACTGGCCCTTTAAGCCATATGGACTTTTAAAAATTGTGTTGATGATATATATCATTCTGTTGCTTTGCTTTTGGAAACTGAAGGCTTTATGATGTGGTATTGTGTTACAGAGTGAGAAACTTGCAAAGTTCTTTTTCTTCCCTCATTGTATTTTCCCTTCTAATGGTCTTCACAAGCTCATAGAGAAGATGCTGTGGAAATGGCCAGGCTGCCCGGGTACTGAGTATTAAATGGTCTCTGAAAATTTTATTAACTTGGAGTATGACCTGCATTGTCTCTGTCCCCCCCCCTTTTTTTTTTATAATTGTAGTGCCTCTTCCCATGCTTCACCAAACACTTTATCTTATGCCATAATGCTAGTTTGTGGTTCATTATTACTATAATGGCTGTTGCTGAGAAGCAGTTTCCAATATGAAGCAGATAACTTTAGCCATCCACTTGTCTGCCTGAGATTCAGAGAGCCTGGTAACAACATAGGTTTCTCCAATACATCATTGTGCCTGCACTGCTGTTCGTAGCTGCAGAACACAGCTCTTATTTCTGGCTAGAAGGAGACAGGAGCTGTTCCTTGATAAATCTTCTATCTGCATAAATGTAAGAGGAGCACAAATGAGAAGGAAGCTGGAATGACAATTGATTTTATATCGCGTCCTGTACCCTCTGCCCAGGAAGAAAGCTTGTTTACAACACCTAGTAAACCTCTTTGCTGATGCAATGGAAGACATAAGGTAATTTCTTTGTGTACCTTTGTTTTGGTAGATATATTTCAACCATTTGTTTTTATTTTTAAATCAATGTTGGTGGAGAGAAGCAGTGCATGATGTAAGACAGATTGCCACAGCCGACACGCTTCTTTGCAATTAAGCCCATCTAAATAAAATTTAGTTACATCTAAATAAAATTTATTTCTAAATACAATCATTTATGATCCATAGTTTGAGCCTTGATTTTATTTCTTTTCAGCCTTTTCTAAGATCACAGACTCCAGAGTGACATATTGATTGCCTTTAGTTTGTTAGGGTTTTGTAAACTCCATTTTATGTTGGGGTAGAATAAATATTTAGCTGCCCACACATTTCTTTCTGCCTGCTCATGTCCAGAGATATTGGGTGGCTAGAGGACAGAACTCCTGCACATTTAAAAACTCTGCAGAAGAAGGAGTTGTGGCAGGTAAAATTTGTCGTGACACCACACCAAGGTGCTGAGGGATGCTACACTCCTTTGAATTTCCTCTTCTGTACACGTGTTAAAGATACGTGATCCCTCTTATCTGCTACATCTGATCACCCTTCTCACAGAGTGTTGGTGTTGCAAAATAAAACTACAATTTCCCTTAAAAAGAATTTGAAATCCCAGCACTCCAGTCTCCAGAATTGTGTTAAATGTAGTCTTGGATCCAGATATGGGGTATTCACATATTTCCTAAGCAATGCATAGTTCTTTCATGTAATGCATATTAACTGATTTCCGTCTGCACAATTTATTTATTTTCTAACAACCCTTCTGCAAACATGGAATTATTTTTCTCCTTCTTCATTTTCTATCAGGGTAGAGTGGGAAAATCATAGCCCCTTAGGAAATTACTTACTTTTTAGTCATCCCCTAAAAACCAGAGGCATCTTTTTAATTCTTCAGTTTCAGCATAGACTTGGTCTTGAGTAAGGATGGGTAAATCTTATTTCAGTTTCTTGTTTTTTAAGTTCAGCTCACCACATTGCTGCATCAGTTTGTGATTTATTTATTTATTTATTTATTTTAAAATCCTCGTAGAAATTCATCAGCATTTTATTGTGTACACCTCCCATTATGCATATTTTTGCAAGCAAAGTTTCCTAATGTAGCACATTTTGTGTGCCATTTTCACTAATACACTTTTTGTACACTTGTTCTGGTTTGAAAACTGCAACACAACATTGGGGGAACTGCACTTTTTGAAATATAGCTGTATTTGTTTGCATATTGTTTAGGGAAGTACAAGTTAAGAAAGTTTCCTTTAAATTGTGAACCAAATTGAATCTCTTCCCCATTCCCAGCCTTGAGTATAACTTCCTAAACATGACACTAAAGCTACCAGCTTTGTGTTTCGTTTGTTTTCCTATTACACTTCCCTTTGTTACATTACACACACACACACACAACTTTAGCACTGAATATTTTTCATGTCTAAAATGAGTAAAGTTGGGAATCAAGCTTGCCTGAAAATCAGACTTCCTTTGCTTTAAAAATTTCTTCTAGCTACCTAGGATAGCTCAGTTGGTAAGGCACGAGACTCTGAATTTCAGAGTCGTGGGTTTGAGCCCCATGTTGGGCAAATTTTCCTGTATTGTAGGGGGTTCGACTAGATGACCCTTGTACCTTCCAACTCCACGATTCTATGTACTGAATCCTGTAGTGACCAGTAGGTGAGAAACTGCACATGCTCTGTTGCTGTCTCTTCAGTAATATTCAAGGAATGAATATAACATTCAAAATAGGTTCAAGACAAGGCAGTTTGTAAGTACAAACGAGGGCTGGGCACAAATGTCTTTCAGATTTCCCCACCCTATTTGTGGAAAGAGAAATGGTGGGAGGGGACTAACTTTTCCCAGGGAAAAGAGAAATTCTCTAATAGTAAGGTTAACTAATTAGCAGTGTTAGTAGGTCAGCGTCTTTCTTTTGCCCTAAAGTTGTTTTCCCCACCACCACTGCAAGTGGCAGCAGTAATACCTGTGTTGGCAACCTGACTACCATTTTGCATCTTCCACAGTGCCAGGTGTGTTGTGATCAATCCCTGGATATGTGTGTGTATGCGTGACCAGAAAAAAATGACCCTTTTCTAGATGGGGTGAGAAAAAGGAAGTACTCTTGGCCAGAAAAATGTCTTTTGAGAAATATGGACTTAGTTCTGGACCAAGGAACGGGCTTGTCACTGCCCCACCTGGTGAGACAACACCTTAGCTTAGCTCCTACCTCCTGTTTTGTCTCAGATTCGCCTATGAAAGCCTTTCTTATCAACCATGACAATTAAATAAGTACCTATATATTTAGAGAGAGAATACATTTGTATGCCAATGAGAGACAAATACTGAAGCTAGGAGCCACCATCTTCTGCTTGTTCTTCCCTGCATGCTTTGATTGTCAGCTGATCTCTTCTGCTTCAGATTGCTCCCTGCATTTTCAGGGTTCCCAATTGTGGTAATGATTCTAAATACCTCCACCTAACACACACTTCAGATCTTTGTGTAGACTTTGAGTACATGCCCCTAATGTCCCCACTTTAAATGCACCCACATTGAATGCCTAAATTGGACTTCTCTCTCTCTTCCTTCCTTCTCCTTCTTAGTGTTGCAGTGCTGATGGTTGTATTACTTAAAAGCTTTAGAATAGACTTGCATAATACATCTAGAAGCTCCCCCCCCCCCTCCGTCTGTTGCCACAGACACCATCCCTATCTTGAAATCATTTTCATCTTGCTTTTGGCCGTCTGCTTGCCTAGTAATTGTAGTGCCTGAGCCAGACTGCAGAAAGGCTTTGTGCATTTTGAAAAACAAACAAACAAACAAAGGTTTAATTGGCATCCTTTTGCTTCTTCTCATTCCCTTTGTTTAACATCCTTATGTTTCTGGCTACATGATTTATAGCTGGACATGGCAGTATGATATGTGTGTTTGTGCTCAACATTTACTTACATGTAAATCAGCAGCACTTTGTCACCCTGTCCCCAAGATCAATGTTCCTGATGTATTATGGTGCTTTAGGTTTCCCCGCAGATGCCTCTCGCCTTTCTGCCTATGCTTCAACAACTCTGGGTCTGGTAGTTCTTGATGTGGCATGTGACACATTGGGGAAGCACCAGTCTCTCTGTTTCTACAAGTCCAGGTGTAACTGCACAAGCCCACTCCCTTTGTTCTAGAGAAGCACCCAGGCCAGCAGCTCACTGTTCAGAATGTTGAGTGTTCTAACATGGCTTCTGATTGGCTCCATCAAATCTCACAAGATGGGTACATTGATACAATGATAGAGGTTTCCACAAATATCCTCAAGTGTGATTTGCAATTGTGCCCAATGTTTTCCACTATAATGTGGCTGCTTATGCTGGATTAGGCCCCTTTGGATCTCCTTCCTTACTGCCCCACCCCATAATGCAGGATCCCCAGTCAGGAGTGCTTGGCCAACAGTACCAAAAGCTGGAATGGTGTGCTTAGTGTTTACTGGCAGATCTCTGCACTGCCTTCACCGGTGCATAGATAACCTGGTTAATTATTTCTGCTGCTCAGCACTTTAGTGGCTAACAATATGGTATCTATTATTGTCATGCAGTCTTCTCTGTTATTAGGGCCAATGGCAGGTGTAGTTTTCTCCGGGAATCGTCGTTTACTGTTGCATATTGAGATGAATATAAAGATGGTATGGTTGGCAACACCGATGGCTTGAAGAAAACCATCGCCCATGAGGAAATATTAAATCAGCACCCCAGTCTCAACTGAAGTCATGGGATGTGGCACTTCTATTACGACGAGGCGGGTGAACAAATCAGAAAGAGGTAAATAACCCGTGTGTGGTCTTTCCATTCTCTGATGTGATACTTAAACAAACTTATTATCTGCATTAATTTGGAAGATACTGATTGTAGATTGGACCATCCCAGGTGGTTCTGCTGGACTGGTAGGCTAGAGGACACACTATGAAGAAGAGTCAAGAAGGTGTAGAGATAATATAGCCATCAGTTCTCTGTTTAAAGAACCTCTGCCTACCTGATTCCCCTCCATATGGTTTTAACTGCAATTCCTTTCAACCTCTGCCAGCATATATCTACTTGCTGGAACTGATGAGAGTTTAGTCAAAACCATATGGGACCAGGCGGCTTTAAAGCATCAAACCTTGGTGCCTATTTTGAGAGTCTTGGTGCAAAAGGGCACAATGTATATTAACATCTCTTAGTGCTCTCCCAAATGTTTGGCCAGGGTGTTTCTTACTATCTTGACAAGAAAGGTTTGATTAAGAGAAACTTCACAGACATGGTACGTTTCCAGTGTTAAAATGGGCTCTGTTGTGACATGCAGGGGAGGTTTGAGAAGACTTGAAGGTTTAAGAAACCAGCAAGCTGTAGTTTTATATTTTCAATGCTTTTCTTAGTGTATGGAACTCATTCTCCTAGAACTCCTTCTCAACTGCCAGTCCAATGCATATAAAGCCTGGAATTCTTGCAATTACTGTAAGGGCATTCAGGAATACCCAACAAGTTGTTTGGGCATCTGACTACTAGCCAGGATCTGAATATCTTTGGGGCAATTATCTCCCTCTAAATTAGACTCAACGGGGGTTCACGAAAAGAGGACAAGAAAAGCAACCACTTACCAATTTCAGGGTGCAAAAATGATAGAGTGCCTTTTAGAAGCATCATTTCCAATGAGCTATTGTTGGGGGTGGGGATGGAACCTAGGAAAACTGCCACCACATGCAAGGGCAGCAAAACAAAAGCTTGTGGTTTTGTTTGTTTTAAACCTATAATGTCCCATCATCAATAGTCATTGAGAAAAGGTTGGTGTATCTTTCCATTTACCATTTATGTTTGAGAAAGTCTGGGTTGAATTCGGGATGAGAAGTAAAAAGGAAAGGAAAATTCTCCACTGTGAAATTGACCTTGGCTGAGAACTCCATGCCATTACTCATAGGTTTTATTCTAGTCTGCCATCAGCATCTATTGTTTTGGTTGCCCCCCTCTGGATACCGTTGCTTAAAATCTCACCAGGAGACAGATATTTGTACCTTGTGTAGAACACAAAAGCAAGTCTTTGTGGAAGGAAGACAAAGTGATGCATAGAATTGGATTTCAGGGCCTGTCTTAGACTCAGCTAGGCCTGAAGTGACAAACACAGATTTCAATTCCGTTTCTCAGCCATCAGATGGATTGGAACCTCACTCGCAACTTATCATGGTTTACGTCAAGTCAACATCAGTCATTTATATCAGTCCTGTTTCAGTTCAGCAATGCCATCTCTCTCATACACTTTCCTGTATCTCTTCTGCAACATCTATTTGCTTCTTCTGCCATAGCAAATAGATTCTGGAAATATTGACTGTTCCTTTCGGGAATAGCCTTGACTGATGTCATTGATTCTAAGTCTCTAGAGTTTCAATTAATTGTCTTAATAACAAAGCAACACTTCTACCTGAGTGAGAATTGCAATAATCAAATCAGGAGCTGTGATCAGTGTGATGTTCCTGTGCCAGGACTCACATCGTAAAGGCAGGCTACTACTTGTTTAATATCATATGATCTATGAATCTCTCAGTACCTTTTTTTGGACCATATAGCAATCACTTGCACACAGTTTGCCTGGAGCTGAGTCTAACTGATGTGCAGTTCTTAGGCACTAATATGGTGGTGCTATTAAAATACTATCAATGCTTATTTTATAGGTAAACAAATGTTTTAAATTTTGAAAAACCCCAAAATAATTATCTACAACAATTTTTTTGACAAATTGTACTCAGAAGCTTCTGCATAAAATAGTATTTTACAACTGTGTGCCTACTGTATAATAAAATTCATTTTTTTATTGTAAAAAACTTGCATTAGTAAATAATAATGCAAGCACTATTTGCTTTATGACCTCATAATGCCCTTCCCATTGTTTCATGCAAGTTGCTATGACCAAAATACTTGGGATTTAGCAAAACTGGTACTCCGGGGCACACACTGAAACAGATTTTGAGCTGCTGTGCATCACCTGAGACTTTAACCTACCGTACATTTGTTTATATCAAATGATATTTTGTGTGTGCGAGCTTGAAAAATGTGTTTAAGATATTGACCCATGTGACTTTCATAGGCCTCTTGGCCTCAGAAGCTTTGGAATTTATTGTACAGCTGGCAATGTTTTTGAGCTGTACATTAATGCTTCCAAAGACAATCCTAGCTTTGTATCCCCTCCTAAACCTTCCCAGTATTGCCCCATCTCAGGTGTATTAAGGGAGGAGGAGCGTGCGTTAATTTAGACATCTGGATACAAATTTAGAAATAATTACTTCAATTGAAATAGAAACACACAGTGAGAAAAAAACTTCCCAGGTGGCCCTGTGTGCCTGACCATCTGCTCTCCAGGTGCTAACAGCTGATGAACAACTTCAGCTCTCCCTTCTTTTGCCTTAAACTGGACCAGACAGCCCTTCAGAGAAGAGGACTCCCAGGAAAGTAAGAAGAAACCTGCCTAAACCAAGAGTGGTATGGTCCATCATGCTGTTCCCATGGTGGCCAACCGGGTGACTGTGGAAAGCTTGTAAGCAGAGCATGGGCACATCAGCACTCTCCTGACCTGGCTGGGACACATGGAGAGCACCAGGCTGCAGAAGGTGTCTCTGCCATGAGCTTATCTCAAACTTAAAATGCAGGAGTGCTGGTAGGGTTAAAAGGGGAGCCATGATTAGCCTTCTGCGTTTTAGAGCAGGATTCACACACAGCATTTTAGAACCAAAGATCCAGAGATCTGCATAACTAGTTAATCTTCTCTTTCTGGCCCCTTCATGTCTTGGCAGCCATTAAAGCAGCTGTCCTGATTCAAAGGTGGTATCGCTCTTACATGGCCCGGCTGGAGATGAGGCGGAGATATGCCCTGAGTATCTTTCAGTCAATTGAATATGCAGAAGAACAAGCACAGCTACAGGTTTGTACTCTGTGGATTTTTCTTTGACGCAAACTGTTAGTGAGGTAGAACATGCCGGCTTTTCAGATTATATTCATCACGGATAATGTAGCTTGTAAATTTTTATTCCCTCTCACGGTTGATGCTTAAGTTTTAAGAAGATAATATAATATAATTAGTACCATGCCATTCATTTTTTGAAGCTGGTTAGTATCAGGCACATCTACAAACTGCGAAACATTATTTTCATTTATATCAGGCCTTTTTTAATAAAATAAAAAAAAGCTAATTTTGAATTGTGACACAAGCAAAGTAATGCACGTTATCATCTAAAGACACACACACACACCACTGGTAAGATCCTTAAATTTAGAGCCGGCTTTGCTCAACTGTGTCACTGTCCCTATCAATGGAGATATAAGAGGCTTGAGATTTTGCCAGGGTTGTTACCATGTAGATGGAGCCAGCGTGCTTATTTCAAATAAGGGGAAGACAAAGTAATATAATCATTTCTGCTTGTAAACTAACCGATGTCTTTTCTTATTCAGCTATCTAAGTTTTTCACATTCATGCTGGACCATTTTACTAAGGCCAATGAAACTGATCCAGGTAAGGATTGACTGAATACGTTTTCAGAGCAGTTACACGTGCGTATCTTGTAAAAAAAATGGCATGTGTATGTGTGTGTGTGCCAGTGCAGCCAAGAGCATATATGTGTGGAACTACTTATCTTTGCACATGTACCTGTAGCTAGTTGAGGAACTGTATGTTTCTCAAATCAGAAAAACCTGCATCTGTGTAGCAAATGCAATAGCAGTCAAATGGTCAATATGACTGTGCAGATGCAGCAGAAGTGGCGTGGACAATGCCAGGATACGATGTAAAAGAAAAGAAAAGCATTTCGAACTAGTTATGGATAAGTAGAAAGACTAGGAAAACAGTTTCGGAAGGGGGGTCCTATGCAATTAATGTTTGCTCAGGAATCCGGGATCAATATAAACCAGGGGTAGTCCACCTGGTCCCTACTGCCCACTAGTGGGTGGTTCAGGTGGGCGGTAGGGGCTTCTACGACACATATTACTGCAGCACTGGTGGGCAGTAAGGAAATTTCCCCATCAAGAAAAATGCATTAGTGGGCGGTAGGTATAAAAAGATTGACTATGCCTGATATAAACAATTATTTCTCTCCATCTAAAACTTTCCCCCTTTTTTTTAAAGAATATTTTTTTATTAACCTACCAATCACATCAAATCAAACCAAATTACATAAATTCCAAATTACACAGCCGAATTTTAAATTTTTGTTGGGGGTACCCATATTTCAAGTTCCGAAGGGGATCCAATCACTTCTTGCTTCTTACTGCTGTTTTAATGTCCACAAATCTAACCTTATGATATTCACAGTACTATCCAGTCCTTTCTTCTTGTTTTTCCACATCTCTTGTTGTTATTTTCATATATTTTTCCTTTCTCTTTGTGACCTCTGATAGTCTCCGCAAGCTGGTTAGAACAGTTTGTAATCCTGCGTGGATATTATTTTTTTTATCCAGTAGCCATATCCAGACGTTTTCCATATAACATCACTTCCATACATCAAAACAGTCTTAGTGTCATTAATCTTCACCAATCTGCCTCCTTTCTCAAAACCTCTGAGGAGATTCACCAGGAATGCAGTCTGAAAACAAGTCCATTCTTCCTCCCGGCTATAAATCCTTTGGCAAGATGGCGACTCCGAATTAATTGCTGTGCCATTCCAAAAGCTCTTATTGCTTCTCCATAAAGCATACTCCATAAAGCATACTTTTGGTTAAAGTTTATCTCCACACAGGCCTTAATCATCCTGCTTGGGTCAGTTCAACCGACGATTGTAATGAGGAGGGGTTCTTGTAAATCACATAGAAGGAAAGTAAAAAAGGTCCCCCCCCCCCATTCAGTCCCGTTGTCAATGTACCCAGCCTTTGGTGTATCTTCATCGTAAAATATTCCTGTTTCTCCAACCCGTCGTCTTCTTTCGCAGAGGTCAATTAAATTAGCAGACTTCACTCTCCTTCTTCACTTGAAATATGTGTATTTGCTTCTTTTGTAATTAATTATTCCAAATTGCTGCAGCTAGTGCACAATCAGAGACAGTGTCCAGGAGAGCTGAGGTCCACACGGGGGCATTCTGCCTAGGACCCTCACCCCCTTCTTTCGAATTAGGGGGTGATTTATGGGCACAGCAGGCAAGGGCAGTGTTCCCCATTTCCTTGGGGCAACAAGGGAGGCTGCCTACTCCCATAATAGCCTCTTAATTACCCCGTGTGGGTCGGAGAGATGGTATTGTCGGCCATCTTCCAATGCGCCCCTAGTGGCCCCCCCATCTAAAACTTTTCCATTGGCATCTCTAGTGGAAGATTCATGGTTTAGTCTGAAGGGGCAATTAGGATTTTTTTTTTAATGGAAAGAAAACAGACTAGAGACATACCAGGATTGGAAAAATATACAGACCGTTGAACAAGCAAAGACTAAAGTGAAGATGGCTCCACCTAGATATCAGTATCCACACATCGGGACTTTATGAAATGGACTGATCAGAAGCCAGGAGATTTAGAGAGATAAGACTTAGGTGGAATCTACACACATGTTAAATACATTGTGAAAATGCTTTTTAAAAAATCGTTTTGAAAAATGCATTGAATTTGCTATAGCTCAGTTACCATCTAGTGTCAAAATTGTATATTGCACTTTACAACACTTTCAAAACGTTTTATTTGCAGCTGTATAGCTGAGTCCTGAATTTGAAACAGTTTATATTTTAAAATGTAAGAAAATAGTCTATAACTATATGCTGAGATGGAATAAACATATGAATAGAGAAATCCCAAGAGAGGCATGGCAATGTCTGTTTGAAAAGGGTTCAAATTTCTCGACAGCTATGATCCATAAATAAATTTGCTTTAAGAAGGTGTTGGACTTCATTGAAAAGTAAAATGATCAGTAAGCCAGAAGAAAGTAAGTCCTGGATTCATCCATAAGTAAAAGGTGATTTTTCACCATATGTCATGGTTTTTGGTTTTTTTTTTGAAAGCAGTCGTATTGGCAAATGGTGGTGGGAATTATGATGGAAACATTTCAGAGACAAAGAATTAACTGATGATGTATCACTATAAAATTATTAGAGAAGAAATGGCCAAACTGGTCCCAGTAGAAACATATATTGAAAAAGAACTGGGCATAATAGAAAAAGAATCAAATTATATGCTGCCATTAAGAGTTTAAATTACATGGTATATATGAAATTGGCTTTTAGAATGCCTCTTATATATTGGTATATGTAAATGTTATGTATATATTATGCATATGTTTGTATGTGTGAAGGTATGTGGGAAAGTTTTGCTTTCGTGTTCTGTAATGCCAATATTTCAAAGTAAATAATATATATTTTTAAAAGACTAACAATCCCATTTTTCAAATAGCAGGGAGTGCACATTTGCAGTGACTGATGCTGAGAAACCAGGGACTGCGGCTCTTGTTTGGGGTTGTTAGCAAGGAAGCCAATAAATAACTCGAAATAATGTTTACTTTTAAGAAGCACTCCAAATTCTTATCACACTTAGCACATTTCAATTACAGCGTGCTCTTACGCAGAAAATGCCTCTTGGGGCAATATTTGTTCCTGACAATATTTTATAATTGTGATTTTAATGTAGGCTGCTGTGACTCAGTCTGTTTGCCATAGTCCTTGTTCCTTTATAAGTAATTAGTGGTTTTCCCTGCACAAGCTGGCATGTCCTCCAATAAATGCCAAGGTTGGTTGATAGCTTTCTTTTAAGCCATACTTGTCGAAGCTTTTCCCCTGTGGGAATTGCACATATCATACACAAAGCATAGGTGAAACATTATTCTTTAGTCCTGTGGATGACAAAAGAGCCCTCAGTAGGAAATATTAGCATGAGTAGGAGGCATGGAGTCAAGCACACTGGCTCCAGCCGAGTGTCTCCCACTTCCTCAGTTATGAGCCTTCCCTTCTTGAGCAGAGAAGGTCTGAAGAGGAAGATCAACTTGTGTTTTCTTGAACACGAATTGGACCTCATCACAATCAGAAGCCCTGTGGTTGTGGGTGGGAGGTTTATCGCCGAAACATCTGTACAGCAAAACAATAAGATTTCAGCAGCAATTTAAAATTCTCCTGTCAAGAGATTTTAACATAGACATAGATGGAAGAATTGACACTCAGTAGGGAGAATCGGCAATTAATGGAGGTAAAGGGGGGGAAACATGGCAGACATTTACCAATAATAATAATAGTTTGGGATCCCCTCTTGGACTTTTTTTGGGGAAAAGAAATGAATGACTCTGAGACACTTTGACTTAAAATAAATATTGTTTAACAGAAAGTGGAGAAGATCGTGGACTGAATGTCTTAAATAATCTTTCTTTTAAAAAATGTGACTGGCAGATGGAACATTTACTTTTCTCTAATGTTTCTTCCCCTTTTATCTTTTTACTTTTCACTCTTTCTCTTGTCTCTCCTTTCTTGTTCCTCTCTCTCTCTCTCTCTCTCTCTCTCTCTCTCTCTCTCTCTCTGCCTCCTCTTTTTGGGAGCCATATGTTTGGGATTGTGTACTCATGTGGGTGGTAGATGTTTGATGGAGAGCCCTGGGTGGGAGACAAGGAAATGTTGGTCTCCAAAGGCAAGAGGCTGGAAGGAGAAAGGAAGGTGAGAGCTGGAAGGGCTGCTACCTTCTGTGGGTGGTGGGGACTGAGAATTGCCTTTAGGAGAAGACTCCATATTTTACAGGATCTGTTTGTATTTTTTGTACCTTTCTTCGTACTGCATTGTGAAAAACTTTAATAAAAAGTTGTCACTTTCCTGATAAAGGAAAGGGCAACCAAGGAGGTTTCAATGCCAAAACTGGGCCCGCAAAACTGAGCATGACAAAGCTCTTCCTTGTTCTTACAAATGCCCAAAAGGTTCTTTGGATTTTAGTGTCTGTTATATATGTCGGCATTATGCTGAATATATCATCAATTTAAACAAATGTTCATGAACTCGTTATCCAAAGGCACATTTGTTGTCAACTAACTAAAATTTTGTAAGTTACTTTTCTGCTTCCTTTATAGATGTCAGCTCTAACTTTTTCTCCACCACCAGTGATTATACAATGAGAGAATATGAACAGACCATTGAGGTCCCTGCCTCCTACTATGGGCCCCACCTGTGTTTCCCCCTCACTGTTGCTGACACTGATGTTCTTCTTCAGGCTTTCAAGCACCGACAGGCAAGCTCAGACCAATGGTTAAATGGATTTCCCTTTTATTTTTATGGTCTCTCTAAAAGTCTCAGCTGATAATCGTAAGGGCATCTTAGACACCATTAAGACAGCAGGGCGTGGAAGGCTAATGTGCATCATGGTGGGGGGAAAGGAATTTGTAAGCACTTCATATGCGCATATTGAAAGAGATGAACAATGGTGCATTTAGTTATTTACCAAAATAATGGTATGCCAGTTTTCCAAATGTTCAAAGGAGCTTACATTGAAAACAATTACAAGAAAGCACATGTAATAGCAGAAGCAAAACTGAGGAGTGGAGATGAGGGGTCTTTTGTTAGGGGGTTGTTGCTATTTTTGATACTAATTTTTTGTATCTTTCTTTTAGTTCTTATTATGATTTATGTGGGCATTGTTTAATTTGATTGTGCACTTTTTGATGTTTTACTTATTATTTATTACTACTTTTGCTAGGTTTGTAATTATGTAGTTTTTTCATGTAGCTGCCTTGAGCATGGTTTTAATCAGGCATCCCCAAACTCGGCCGTCCAGATGTTTTGGGACTACAACTCCCATCATCCCTAGCTATCAGGACCAGTGATCAGGGATGATAGGAATTGTAGTCTCAAAACAGCTGAAGGGCCGAGTTTGGGGATGCCTGGCTTTAATCATGGAAAGGTGGCATATAGATAAAATTATGTATGTATGTATTCTGCCTGGATAGCTCATTGAGTTAGAGTATGGTGCTGATAACGCCAAGGTTGCAGGTTCAAACATTGTATGGAACACCTGCATATTCCTGCATTGCAAGGGGTTGGCCTAGATGATTCTCAGGGTCGCTTCCAACTCTACAATTCTGTGATCCTCTTAAACAGAACAGGCCTCAACTGACAGCTTTACGAAAAGGTTGCTCTGCCAGCCCTGTTCCTGTTGAAAGGCTGTTTATTCACCCCAATACATTCATCAGAGAAGAAAACATAATTCTTTCCACTGCCACGCTTTTTTAGCAATTGCTTAGTCATTCTTGGCACTTGCTGCTCTTGAGAGCATTTGGCGCAGGAGACTCACACAGCCCTATGCTTTCCATTTCTTTAGCTATAATGGGATATGGTTTAATTTGAAAGAACGGACATTGTAAAGCTGGATATCCCATCCCATGGCATTTCTGCTTCCTTTGATCTGTTGGCCACTAAAACTGAACTCCGCAGTCTCTGGGTATACCTACTGCTGTTCTGGCAATATCAAGAAGCGCATTAAAACAATAGGGCCAGCGGGATACATTACTGAACATAGGAAGTTGGCTTATGTTGAGCCAGACCAGTGGTCCATCTAGCTCAGTGTATACACTGACTGGCAGCAGCTCTCTAGGGTTTCAAATGGGGGATATTCCCAGCTCTACTTGGGGATGCTGGGAGTTGAACCTGGGATCTTTTGCAAGCAAAGTGGATGCTGTACCACAGAGCTACATCCCTTACACAGACTTACAACCCAATATTGAAAGTATGATCCCTGCCTTGCTTGCCTTTTTCCACCTGACCTGGGAGGGTGGGGCCTGGACTGACTCCAGCTACAAAAGCTGAGGCTGCTGTAGAGGCCAGAGGCCATCTTGGCTGTGAGTCCTGGAAGGCCTGCTCCTTGCCTTGCTGGCTCCCTGTCCCCTTGCCTGGCTGAGGAAGGCAGTGGCCTGACTGACTGACTCCAGCTATGAAAGCTGAGGCTGAGTTTTGCTTAGGGGTTTCTGTTATTGATATCAATTTTTTGTATCTTTGTTTTAGATATTATGATTTATGTGGCATTTGTTCAATTCGGTTATGTGCTTTTTGATGTGTTTTATTCCATGTTTAAGCTACTTTTGTTATATGTGAAGTCATGTAAATCTTTTCATGTTGTAAGCCACCTTGAGCATGGTTTTACCTGGTGAAAGGTGGCATACAAATAAAATTATGATTCTTAATATAGTATGGGCACCAACGCTGCTACTGCATTAGAGATGTCCCCCATCTCCATGCTCATCTGTGCAGTGACGATCCCCCAAGTCTGCAGTCATGACTGGAAAATGTTTGTCACGCTGACAAGAACTGTGTGCAAGCACAAAGCTCACTGGGTTTTGGTGATGGAGTTCTTCCAACGACTCTCTGTTAATATATCATTTAGAGCCAGTGTGGTGCAGTGGTTAAGAGCGGTAGTCTCGTAATCTGGGGAACTGGGTTCGCGTCTCCGCTCCTCCACATGCAGCTGCTGGGTGACCTTGGGCCAGTCACACTTCTTTGAAGTCTCTCAGCCCCACTCACCTCACAGAGTTTTGTTGTGGGGGAGGAAGGGAAAGGAGAATGTTAGCCGCTTTGAGACTCCTTCGGGTACTGATAAAGCGGGATATCAAATCCAAACTACTCTTCCTCTTCTTCTTCTTCTTCTTCTTCTTCTTCTTCTTCTTCTTCTTGCATGACTCCGTACAGCACCTCCACGCCCGATATGTTCTCCAGCTGCTCCATGAGACCAGGAAGGTCCTTCAGCAGATGCCAAACATCACACACCTCTCCACCTCTTATACCAAGGAAATAACCATCTGTGGTGAGTTCTCCTTAAGAGAAATGTGGCACCGGGTTGATATCTAAAGTATATTGTGAATCTGTAGGACTGTCTAGCATTTGTGGTTGCAGGCCCAGACGCTGTAGGGCCAAGGCAATATGTAGGTGCAATAAACACAGGACAACCAAAAGGAGATTTAAGCAGGCCACAGCTTTATTGATTACAGGTGTCAGCAGGTTTGGGCGTAGGCATTGGGTGTGTATCCTGACTCAACCAGCCTGCCTACTGGTTGATTTTTGGCAGGGATAACCAAGGTTAAGGGTCGCCCTATGGCATACATCAAATTGGGGTGAACCCCCTCCCTGCAACCACCATTTTGAGGGTGCTATGGCCCATCAGCCCCTGTCTGTGCATCCGGACAGAAATGAACCCCTCCCCCAGCTATGCCTAAAGTAAGCCTTAACCCACCTTGGCCAGGCCAGACCACAACTCCCACTCCCCACCAGCCAGCGGTAAGTGGTCTTTATAGCTGCCATTGGAATGTTACACTTCCCCAACCCCCTCGCAGTACAAATCCTTCCTGTCTTCCCTTTATTATTGGGGGGGGGGTGGAAGGCTGATGACTCATCGCCTGGCATTTTTAAAGTAAGCCGAACACTTCCTCCCATTTTTTCCCCCTGTCAGATGTTGCTGGGTGAGTCAGTGACTAAATCTGGCAAACTTTTAAGAAAAGAGCTGCTTTTCCATCTGTAAAATGCTACTTTGTGTGGTAAATAATTTCTTTCACCTCTTGCCTTCCCGCAAGTGCTTCAACAAACGGTTCGCGAACATGATCATGATAGAAGAAAATCCCAGTTCATTGATACTTCTTCTGGGGACACACACACACACATATCCACACTGTGATGAAAATGAGCAAACCAATGATGCATTCTCTCTCTCTCTCTCTCTCTCTCTCTCTCTCTCTCTCTCTATCCCTCCCCCCCCCCCATATATGGATGTCTCAGTGGGGAAATGTTATGCAGTCTTTGTTCTGAGGGGGTGTATATTTAGAGAGAGAGAGAGAGGCCGAACATTAAAGTGCATGTTCTTTCTCTCATGCAGAAATTCAGAAAGCAATCTTCTTTTTTATTTAATGTTTGATTGAAAGTATTTCAGTTGAACAAAAGAAAAGAAAAAGAAAAGGTGCATAAAAAGAGAAAGTAAAGTATGTATCACTAATATATGCAAACAACTACAAATTCATATGTGGTTGTCTAGTATATGGGTATATGTATTATAAGCAATCTTCCTTTTCTTAAGAAGAAAAACCACAGAGTGAAACTGGAGGCAAAATGTTTTGTCCTGAGCTTTGGGGATCCATTTGGAGCCCAAATAAAATTGCTTTGTGGCCATGGATCACCAATTGGCCACCTGCATAAAGAGTCAGCTAAAGATGGCAACATTTAAGTGCCTCTCAGTCATCTGGCCTTGATTACACTGCCATACAGGGGTGAATGGATGGGATTGGACTTCCTGGATTTGCTTGAGGAGACCCACTTGCAAGACAGCACTAAATGGTTACTAGTAATAATTAGTCTCTCTCTTCAAATCAAGAGAAGACGCGCACACAAAATAAATTAATTATACTGCTGCAGGTGCAGAGAGAAACCAAATTTTAATAAAAGATGCTTCAAGCATTCAATGCAGTAATAGATAAGATATCTTTTATTTACAGGTTTATACCATTGAATGAGCTTTAGTAAGCAAGAACAAAATATCCTTAGACTTCTACACACACACACGTATGTGTGTGTATGTGTGGCCTTGATAATCAATGTACATACATCCTCCAATGGGTGTCCTCATTTGCACAATTGAATGAGCATCTGAGAGATTTTTTTGATGTGTCCTTCAAGCAAATAATAGTCTTCATGCTCAAAACATCCTTAATGACAGATGAAAGTGTATTTTTTTACTGAAGTTTGAGCCAAAATGATGATTGCCACAAAACGAGATCTATGTCACTTCCGTCAAATCCTTTTTAACTTTCTACATTGAAACAGGCATTAAATATTCATCTGGTTCATGTGTAGCATATGTGAGAGTTCCTTTAATGAGCATCATTTAAACCCCACTAAATCCAAATCCAATTTATTATTTCATAGTAATATTTGTTGGGTTGGGCTTAATATGTTCCATATTACGAAGCTAATGTCCCCCCCCTTTCTATTTTAAAGTCCTAAAATAGCTTCTTCCCATTTTAAATTCCATTAAGACTCCTTTCCATTTTCAATATGACCCCCCTCCCTCTTGAGAGCTTTCTCACCCTGGTCATATTTGCCTAGAAAAGAGCAGTGTAGTGTTTAGGATTCACTTGCATCGTCACCAACAACTCAAGTGTCAGTGTTAACTAGTATACTAAACAAAATTTTTAAAAATTACATTTGTTGTTCTCCTCATTTTTGCCTCTGACCCTGACCACCATTTCCATGTGGCACTCGAAAGGTTGCCCACCAAGGAATGTAGCCCTCAGGGTGAAAAGGATTTTATACAGTGGTACCTCGGGTTAAGTACTTAATTCGTTCCGGGTGTCAGTTCTTAACCTGAAACTGTTCTTAACCTGAAGCACCACTTTAGCTAATGGGGCCTCCTGCTGCCCAATTTCTATTCTTATCCTGAAGCAAAGTTCTTAACCTGAAGCACTATTTCTGGGTTAGTGGAGTGTATGTAACCTGAAGCGTATGTAACCCGAGGTACCACTGTAATCTTGTTCTTCAAATAGCAGTTTGAAAGGGACCATTAAGCCTCGGCTGCTTCCTCATACATTCCCTGTTGCTTCCAACACAGCTTCCCAATGCTTTTTGGTAGTGGGTGGGCAGTTAAGCAGTTGCACCTGCTGTGTTTCATATTATGGTTTCATACATATGTGTGCATAGTTTCACAAAATGTCTACTGTAAGCAGTTGGTCCACAGGGAATGCAAAGTGCTCCCCTGAGGAATTGGATTCAGGAGTTGACCACCATGCAGTTAGTGCTTCATACCATTGCTTTACAACCCTTCTAAACATGCATGAGCTCTAGGAAACAATAATCACTGTTTGCTTCCAGTCTTGCGTATTCTACCTGCCCAATTGGTGGTCCCATGGCCCGACTGTGAACGTTTGTGTTCTTTCTAGGCGATCTTCATGGAAAGCTGGATGACCTTTTGCTGATTTTCTACAAAGTAAGTAAATTTGGCTTTGCTGTTTCCTAATGGTGCCTCAACGCTACTGGATTCCATTAGCAACTGTGTGTATATATAGAGAGAGAGATCACCAGCACTTTGTGGTATCAATTTTTGGCCCATGGCCATCTTTCCGTTCTCCACACTCAGTTAATCAGGACTGAATGTCGACTGAAGGGCAAAATCTGCAGGGGACTGGAGGGTATCGAACCTCAACGACGATACTCCTTGCGATTTTTGTGAAGTATAAACAAAGGGGGGAGGTGAGAATCTCCCAAAGCCTCAGGTGATCTGTTGTTCAAACTGTCCATGAGGGACAGAAGCTTAACCTTATCCATGCTGTGTAGCATGATCTCCATTGGGAGCTTTCAGGGAGGACAACTTCCCCTAACTCTCTGATAATGACATATGTATCATATTGCTACTGCCCTCTAAGCATGGTGCATTGATGGACTGCCCACTAAAGTTTATAGTCCCAGATTCAGATTACAGTGTGGCTTGTATTTCTTTCATTTTGCTTCCTCAAATTGCACCATGTACAAGCCTTTGGAGGGGATGGGGAAGGGTGGGTGGATGGGAAACAGCTAAAGGCCGTAAGTGATGACCCTAACATTGTCTGAAGCCAGTTAAACTAGATAACATGCCTTTAATTCTTTTTAATGGCTTCTCTTAAGAATAACACCTTGGCTTAATTAAAGTGTGCAAGTTTGGAGACACTTCCATTCACTGCACTAATCATTGTTAAATGATGCCGTTTCCCATCATGTTCCTCAAAAAAGAACCCCAAACCCGTAATATTTTAAATTGCCAGTTGCTAAATTAGCCTGTGTTAAATTGATTCTATGCATATAGACATCCTGGAGCGGAATTAAAAGGCAGATTGACAAAGGGAGCTAATTAAGCGCAAACCCAGAAGGCACTCTAATGAGGCAGTGGCAGCAGCAACCCCCTATTCCACTCACCATTGGAAAGCTGTCTTCACTCTCGTTGCCTGCTGCTATGGATTTTCATTTCATCCCCAGCCTCGAAAAGGGCATTAGCAAAAGCCAGGGAAGTGTTCGAGGAAAGCAAGGGGAAGCAAGCATGCTGCATAATATATTGTATTTTAAAGTAAATTGGATTTTCACATTTGAAATGTAAATGCAATGTCAAATGTAAAGGTGTATTAAGAGCTGGCGCTGCAAAAAAAAAAAAAGCTTTTCAGGTTCCATAAACGTTGATTGCAGGCATTTTGAGAACCTGCTAAAATTCATTCGACAAAATTTCATTCTACTGCTCCTCCTTGGACTTCTGGGCGGCTTATGATATATATGACGTCTAGGCAGGGGGCAGAGCAATTGGAACAGAGTTAGATACGTTGCATGACTAGGGCTCAGCTTCATCAACATTCCCTTCCTTTCAGCCTCAGATTTGTCTATGATCATTATGGGAGATTGGAAGAGGAGCCCAAAGAACCATTGCGGTGTAGTGGTTTGAGCAGGGTGGCTACGTCCAAGCCCAGGGGCCTGAGAGATGTAACCCGCCCCCCTGCAAAGCAAATGTTTCCAGCTTCTCCTACTAATTTTGGCAGCAGGAGAACATCCTCCCTCCCACAAAAAATGTGGACACAAAATCCTTCCCTCCCCAGCCATCAGATCGATTACTTTATGAGTGGGGGAGAAAAATCAGATCAGCTGAGGAAGGGAGGCTCCCCTGTGTGTGTGTTGATGACTGTGTGTGTGTGTGTGTGTGTGCAGGAGTGTGTGGGGTGGCTACATACACTTTTTGTCAGACCACCCCTGGGCCTACAGGCCCTGGAGGTATAACCCAAAAAGGTTCATCACTGCTTGGTTAGAGTATTGGACCAGGGTTTAAATGCCCACACAGTTGCACAGCTCACTGGGTGGACGACCGTGTACCAGCCATTCATCCTCTTAGCTTAACCTACCTCCTATGGATCTTGTGGTGATAAAATTGGGGGACACAGGGAAGAAGAACGTATGCTGACTTGAACTCCTTGGTCATAGGGTAGATGCACACCTAACCATTGTTTTCCACAATTGGTTAGGACAAGCATAATAAAGAATTCCTAAATGGTTCATATAAAAGTAATATAAAATGAATAGTTTTATGAACTGTGCGGACATGGCAGCTCAAGGTGAACATAAGTAAAACCATCCCTGGTGTCCTCCGTCTGTCACCAAGGACCTGATGCTCACCTGGGCACAGGTGCAGCTACTAATGTGATATGGCAGTACTACAAAAGAGATGTTGACATCAGTGAGGAGGTGAGGCCACCTACAGCTCTGCATTGCCCTGTTGACCGGCCGACTCTTGTTTTGCGATAATTAATATCTGTTGTACTTGCACATGTTGTTGTCGTTTTTCTTCTTCTACAGAATGGACTTCCTTCAGAGGAAAACCCCTACATTTTTAATGGGGATTTTGTGGACAGAGGGAAAAATTCCATAGAAATACTCATAATCCTGTTTGCCTTTCTACTCGTCTACCCTAACCACTTGCACTTGAACCGAGGAAACCATGAGGACCATATCATGAATCTTAGGTATCGCCATTGTTCAGCTAGCTAGCTAGATATATTACCTTTCATTCGCCTAATCTACATATGTTGTCTTCCCGAAGCCTCCAGTTGAAACAGTTGATCTGATAACTGTAATTTTTAATTAACTTGTAATTTTTGCTCAGATTTCAGATCAGTAGATACTGTCTATGAGCTCCCTCTACACATGTTACTGTAGCTTAGTATAAAGGAAAGTAAGAATCAAATTATTGTGCATTTTGGTTAGAATTTGGACTCCGTTTACTCTTTAGAAATGGTCTTGGCATCTGAAGGTTGTGGCAACATTATCTTTAGGTTAAGGCAGAAGCATTGTGTTATTTTATGGTTCAGCATTTCAATATACAGAAATGCTGGAAAAGAAAACCTTATTTTTTATTTCTTTTGCTTTAGATAAGAGGTGGGAAGGAAGGAGTTTGGAACATAATGGTAGATCTCTGTAGCATTTCAGCAAGGACTCTAAGTTAATTTACTATGGCAACAACAAAATTAATCCGCCCACCACATCCCTGGCTCTGTCTTATACTGCTGAAAGTAGATCCCACAAGCCTGAAATCTGCTCACCCCTGTTTCAGACCATGCACTGGACAAAAACTGTACCAGAGTGTGGAAAAGTTCCTTGATGCATACTGATAAAATAAGTGGGAAATCTGTATATGGGGTGCAGATACAGAAATATGCAACAGAAATATCCTACAATTCAAATCTGATTTCTGTTGTCTTGCTATACTCTGGTAATGGATCTCCCCTCTGTTATAAACCTATAATATAGAAGAAAGAATTATCTCTTACATATAGGTACATAGAGAGTGCGATCCACTATTGAAATGACCTTTAACTTGTTTCAGATATGGTTTCACAAAAGAAGTTATGAAGAAGTACCAGGTAAATATTTGGCTGTCTTTTGGTAGTGGCATCAGGTTAGCAACCTCATCTTTTAGCTAAGTGATACAGACTGCATTCCTTGCATTTCAAAGCCCTAACCTAATTTTATGGACCTTAGTTCTGTAAAGAATATTGAACTCAGAGATGTTTTAAGCGTTACCCATGAGTAAGTATGGGGAGTAAACTGAATTCAGTTTGCATTTAATGGTGAACTTACCCAATTTACATTTTCTGAAACGATATGTGAACTGAAACTCAGCGATCCTTCAAAATTCACATGTTCTTGACTTTTGCTATACAGTTGTCCAGCCAAGTAATGTGTACAAAAATGCATATACTAGTGTAAAGTGTGTGTGTGTGTGTGTGTGTACATGCATATATTAGTGAATATAACATGCAAAAAAAAAACAGGGAAATTTGTATATCAAGTAAAATATGTATATTATGCAAAATTGCATACAAATGTGTAAAAAATTGCACTAAAATGATGAATTTTCATGAGCACTTTAAAAAATGAATGTGGAAATGTGGAGTATTGAGCTTAAGAATGGAAAAGTCAGAAATAGAGAGAAACCAAAAGTGGTAGATTCATTAATCCCTGCTCACAAGAACCCCTTTATTTCCCCCCATGTGCTCAGCAGTGTAGCTAGCCGCTTGGGTACCTGGGGGGGGGGGGGGGGCGGGCCAAGGCGACTCGGAGATGGGGCAAGCATACATAGATTTACAAATAGTTTTCACTTCATTATTTTATGGCTTTGAGAAACCACCCACGAAGCACATCAATTTGCTATTATTTCAGGGACCTTCTGATTGTTACCTTTATTTTCACTTCATAGTGCTATGGAACAGCAATTTTACATCTTCTGGAAGATGTCTATAGCTGGCTTCCTCTTGCAACTATAATTGACAGCAAAGTTCTTATTTTACACGGAGGGATATCGGACACTACTGATTTGAATTTCCTTAATTTATTTCAGAGAAACAAGGTAAGGTGTTAAACTCGCAAGACACTCTTTTTCTTTAGTTCTGCTCTTTTTGGCTCCAATCCATCTCACCAACACACAAATGCTATTGAAATCAATGAGAATTAACCTTGTGTATCTTAACTCTTTTATGTAAACATGCCATTAGCATTTTGAAAATTTAAAGGAGTAAACCTTTAACGGATTAAAAAAAAATGCCTTAGTTTGTTGCATTATGTGGCCCTAGTACATACTTTCTCTAGACCATACCTTAAGGCTAATAGTCACCTTAACAATATTTCAAGGGGTTAATCGTGATTTTTAGTCCAGGCACATAATGGCAAGAGCTGTGGTTTGGCTCCATCATGCTGCACTGTACAGCGCCTAGTTCTCCATGCCTTATCGCTCTCCTTCCAGTACACATCAGCAACATAATGTATTTGGAAACTGGGAGGGCAGTGGTGCTTCACCTCTGAAGCCCCAAGGACTGGCACTGCCTGGGGGGAGAGGCAGTGCTGCAGCAATAGCCTCCCAGCAATGAGATTGCTATCACTTACTGGGGAGGTGCGGAAAAGTGGCAAGGTGAAGAGGAGGTCTGGGCTGCATCAGCAGAGAAAATCCAGTGCTCATATCGTTGTCCCCGCAACCCTGGTCTCACTGCTGCGTCCCTCCTTCCAGTAACTGGGAGTGGTGCCCCTGCCAGGAGACTATTGCTGCCTCACCGGGTGAGCTGCTCCACTCCTTGACCATTGGCCAAAGTTCATTAAAGATAACACACTTTCAGGGCTAAGGTAATTTACTTTTGTGCAGATCTCCATTGTGGTCAACACTTGTTTATGAATTGCTTCTCACCTATACCTGGTAGATCAGCTACTATATTTTCACTTTCATGGTCAGAATTCAGCAATACGCCTGTGCTGATCTAGACCAATAAATGGTGATCATTCATTTTGTCTTTTCAGCTGAAGTCTGTGCTGAGGCCAGTGAAGTCAAATGCAGAGACAGTCTGTAAGCCACGTGGAGCTAGCCTTGTAGAAACCTGTTCCCACCGGACGGAGGCCACGAAGTCCCTTTCCGGGCAGGACATCTCTCTCAAAGAGGCCACGAGGTCCACATCAGCACCTAGCAAGAGAAGGCGATACAGTAGGGATGTGTCTGATGGCAAAGAGCATCTTGGCAACCTCCCTGGCAGAGGCAGTTCTAGTCTTCTTCCAGAGGTGCAATATCTTAAGCCTGGCAGTGTTACCACACCGCACACATCCTCAGAATTAACAACAAAGGAGTGGAAGCAAGTATGCCAAAGCTGTATATAAGAGTCTTTCCCCTCCTCCACAAATATTGGCTATTAAAATGTTAACATTTGAGAAATAATTTTAAAAACAAACCAACTCGGAAACAAGCTTTTGAGATAATGTAATGGGCATGCTAATTACTTTAGTATCAAATTATAGTTGCTAGAAGCTTGCAGACAAAACAAAATGGCTGGTTTGTCAAGTCAGTATGTGAGCGCTTAAATGAACACCCATTCGTGCTTTGAGGATGATGTTGGGCTGAATCAAAAGGGTATAAGGGTCCGAGTTCCTTCACAGAATGGGTTCTCCGATGGTATACTCTATAGGTGTGCTCCCCCTCTCTCATCATGTGAGGGGTGATTGTTTGAACACCCCTTATATAAAACACAGTCTGAGTTTAGTATTCCCCCTGCCCTCACCCTCAATCCTCTTTCATCTACCTTTGCCTTTTTGCAATACAATGCCTATTTGAATACTTCCTTTAGCTCCCTTGCCTCAGGGCTCCTTGCACTTTAGTTTCCTTGCCACCTGGAATCCCTTCTCAGATACCAAGGCACTTCCTGACCATCACTGTTGAGATCCAGTCACATGTTGGCAAATTCAGGCTGCACAACAAACTGCCTTCCCCAAGAGATCAGAATTTTTGCAATAAGGAAAATACTGTAGTGGGAAAGGCCCTTGTTTTGATGTAAGGTCATCTAATCTCCCCACATAGAAACTAGAACAAATGTTTATTAAATTTCCAGTGTTGCCTAATCTTCCTATGAACAAATTAGGACATATGCTCAGCAAACAGGTTTGTCTTGATGCCCCCCTCAGGCAACCTCCCCCAAATCCAAAGACTTTGTGAGGTTTAACTGCAGCCAAACAGATATCTTTTCCTTTCCCTCAGAGAGACTGAACTGCAAACATTCCTTATGTGAGCCAACATTCTGTGCCACCATACCAACTTACCTATTCAGTGTCATAAGGTTTTACCACCACTAGTACAATAACATTATATTGTTTTGAACTAAACCCAGTTAGGATGCTCACATCCCGATGATTCATATTTCTTTCTAAGGGTTTTATTCAACATAGTGCTGTCACAGCAAGGGTTTCCAATAGGGCAATGCGACTTTCCAGTCTTAGGAGTCCCCCCAAGCCTCTGGAGTAGATTTAGGGAGAGTATAGGGAGAGGACGGGGAGGGAGTCCCATTACATGCTGTGATGGGATGACCTTGTAGATACCCGCCAAACTCTGCTTTTTATTATTTACGTTGCTCCAGCGATGGATGGTCACTAGCATTTTGTTTAATTGCTATTGAAAGGTGGTGGATATTCTCTGGAGTGACCCGAAACATCAGAATGGATGCACACCAAACAAATTTCGAGGAGGAGGTTGTTACTTCGGACCAGATGTTACTGCCAGGTTGCTAAGACGTTATAATTTGAAAATGCTCATCCGGTCTCACGAATGCAAGCAGGATGGGTATGAGATCAGTCATAATGGAAAGGTAACCAGAAATTTACAGATTAAATTTCAGAGTCTTCACAGCTTCATTTATTGTAAGTCTCTCGGCTTTTCTGAGTAAGGCAGGAGCTTCTGTCTGCCAGATACAAGTCACTAACCATATTTGTGTGGTACTTGTGATCAGCACAGAGTCTTTGTCGTCTACTAGGCCCCATCTGCAGTATACATTGAAGGCAGTCTTATACCACTTTGACTTCCCCATAAATAATCCTGGGAACTGTAGTTTAAGGGTGCTGAGAGTTGCCAGCCACTCCTAATTTTTGTCTTCACCTCTCCCTCCTTATTTTCCATTTCATGGCTCAATCATGGGCCACCAATCCATACTTCCTTAAATGGCTTGGGAGATCATCTGCAGGAGTGTCATTGGTTGTCCCCTGAGTTGGTGAGGCTTATTTGGCATCACCACGAAATAATAGACCCTTCATTGTCATTGGTCCAGCCTTGTGCACTACTCGGCCAGTAGAGATTCAGCAGGTGTTTCAGCCTTTAAATGCAAGCTGAGAACTTTCCTACCCCATTAGGCTTATGCAGGCAATACAGTATGCATATTTCCAAAATAGATGATAATAATCTGATTTGAATTTTTATTATATATAGATCTTACTGTCAACCTCTTTGATATTTTTTATGATATTGTGGTATATTAATATCTGTATAAATAAATAAAGTACTTGGAACACAAAGAAGGCTGATCGCCAAAGAATTGATGCTTTTGAATTATGATGCTGGACTCTTGGGAGTCCCATGGACTGCAAGAAGATCAAACCTATCCATTCTGAAGGAAATCATCCCTGAGTGCTCACTGGAAGGACAGATCCTGAAGCTGAGGCTCCAATACTTTGGCCACCTCATGAGAAGAGAAGACTCCCTGGAAAAGACCCTGATGTTGGGAAAGATGGAGGACACAAGGAGAAGGGGACGACAGAGGACGAGATGGTTGGACAGTGTTCTCGAAGCTACTAACATGAGTTTCACCAAACTGCGGGGTGCAGTGGAAGACAGGAGTGCCTGGCGTGCTCTGGTCCATGGGGTCATGAAGTGTCATACACGACTAAACAACAACAACAAATAAATAAAATAATTTGTTCAGGACAAATGTAGGTGTGGAACTTGCCCTTGAACTCAGTAGAAGAGCTGTGCATGTTTATCACGGAGTTTCTGCTGAACTGTTTTCTTCAGTGTCCTAGAGAAAGACAATGTGCCCAGTACTTGAATTAAGGTTTTGTTTTGTTTTGCTTTGTTTTGTTTTGTTTTGTTAAAGCCTGTTGCACAAAGAGGCTCATGACCCTGGATGTAATCTCGAATACAAAGAACATTTCAGTTTCCTAGTATCAGCCGTGGAAAGGGTGCTTTCATTCACAATATTAGCCTTTGTCATACTTACACATATTGCTTCGTTCAGCCTACAACTTGTTTTAAATCTTGCCAGATCAAGCTTGAAATCCTCATTACTTAAACTGCATTTTTGTTTCTTTTTAAAAAACCAGGTTATCACTATTTTTTCTGCTTCAAACTACTATGCAGAGGGAAGTAATCGCGGTGCTTACATCAAACTAAACCCAGATCTGATCCCTCGTTTTGTTCAGTATCAAGTCAGCAAATCTACACGCAAAGAGACTCTTCATCAGAGGTAGGATAAGGAGGACACACATATTAGTTTTTAAAGATTTATGAACAGAACTGAAAATGCAAAACTGTCCCCAAGGCTCTGGTCCACCACCAGTGGTCACTGAGCTTCATTCATGGCAGCTGGTGTGGATTTGTGGTTGAAGATGGGAGACAGCACATCCATCATATTAAATAGTCAAATTTATTTTTAACTGTATGGTTAGTGCTTCTTTTATTTAGTTTTTGCATTTTTTGCATTACAATCTGAATTCTATGGAATTGCAATTTATACAATGGGCAGAAAAATCATTAAATGGTCTGCCAAGACCCTCAGCAGCTTTAAAGTAGTTCATGGTTTGGGAGCTACTCTTCCAAAGTAAAGAAAGTTGACAGAAGAAGTTAGTAAATGCTGAGTTGCTGTTAAACAGCTCAGGAGAGATTTTTTGATTCTTTAACTGTCCATTCTAATCACTTTCTTCCCTTGTAGGGTGACTGCAATTGAGCTGTCTGCTTTGAGGTGCTTGCGAGAGAAACTTTACACACACAAATCGGAACTGATTGCTGCTTTTAGACAGTACGATCCAAATTATACAGGTAACACAATTTGAAAGCAGCACTTCGCAGTTGCTCCATTTCAATGTAATGTAAATGACTGTATTTATGATGGATCAGTGGGAAATAGAAGGCAAATCAACAGAAAGCAGAGGTTGGAAGCAGATGCATAGAGTTTGTAAGAGAAGGACATAAGCGGCAGCCCCCCCCCAGATTTGCATTTCTTTCTTTTTTTTAATAATTTTTATCAACCGACCAATCAAATCAAATAAAATCACATCACATAAATTCCAAATTACAAAGCCGAATTTTAAATTTTTGTTGAGGGGCTATTTCAAGTTCCGAAGGGGGATTCCGATCATCTTCTTGCTACTGCATTAATATCCAAATCAGTCCAAATAAAGTTCATAATTCTATCCAGTCTTATCTTGCTGTTTCCACATCTCATCTTATTCGTATATATTTTTTATTTTTTCTTTATGATCTCTTCTGATAATCTCCTTAAGCAGATAAACACCAATTATAATCCTGTGTGAATTTTTCCGTTCGTCCAATCCTCATATCAAGATGGTTTCCATATATCATCGCTTTCATAAATAACATTGCTCTTTCTATCATTAATCTTACAAATCTGTCGCTCTTAAGTCCCTCTGAGAAGTCTCACCCACAATATAAAAACAGCTCTATTCCTCCTCCCAGACTTAAGTCTTCCAACAGAACTTGCCAACATGGCAACGGTATTTTTAACTGCATCATTCCAAAGCTCTTATACTTTCCACGATCTTCTTGAAACATGCTTTGGTTAGGAAATTATCTCCACACAGTCATAAATCCACAGCTTAAGTCATTAAAACAGCATTTCTGACTTGGGGGGGGGGGGATTCTTGGTTAATCACATAGAGGAAAGAAAGGAAAGTTTTTTCCCCCCTCCCCCATCCAGTCCCTTTGCCATACCGAACCTTGGTTATCTTCTCATGATTTATTCTTGTTCCTCCGACCCGTCTTGTTTATCAGAGATCTCTTCAGTTAGCAGTCTTTACTCCCCCTCCTTCCTTGAAATATGTGCATTCGCTTCCTCCTAATTGTTTCTTTTGAAGTTACTGCAGCTAGGGGCGCGGACCAGAGACAGCGTCCAGGAGCGCCGCGATCCACAGGAGTGCTTTCTGCCTAGTGCCCCCATCCCCACAAATTCGGGGGTGGTATAGGGCACAGCAGGCAAGGGCAGCCCCCCCCCCCTGCTATTTACTCCCATCACAGCCTCCTAATTACCTCGTGTGGGTCGGAGAGATGTTATTGTCAGCCATCCAAAGATTTGCATTTCAGCAATACTGACAATTAGGTAGCTGAGAATGGTGGGTTACATCAAAGGATGTATGACAATGGACAATGCTGCCCAAGACATTCTGCCACCTGAAGTACAGCCCAACAATGCTCAACACCACCACCCCTGCACTGAAAGCCAACACTATTCATTTACACCAATTTCTGCCTTCATCTATTCCCCCTCGCCCTGTAATGCTATCTGAAGAAGGTTGTGTCAGGGCTAGCCCTGATGATGAAAACCCAAGCAACTCCTAAAGGTTTTTAATCAGGCAAGAAAATAGCAAATGGGGTTTAATAAGTGGGAAATGATGCACACTGGAGTTCAAAAAGGTCGGTGGGAAACATTTGGACATATATTTGAAGGCTACACACTTTTTTTGATTGGCTACACACTTTTTCTTAGCAGGTAGCCAACTTTTAACATCTGCTGCCAGAAAATAAGGGAAGTAGTATCTGATAGTAGAGGTTTTGTAATTTTGATTGGAGTTTCCAGATAAGCATCTTTAAAAGAAAAAAATCTCTGGGACCGGTATCTTTTAGATAAGTACTGGAAATTGCACAGATGGCATCAGTGAAATAAAGTCTGTCCATCGGCTGAGGGATTGGTGCCCTCTATATGCAATTTAGTCTAATTACATGGACAATCATAGCCAGATCCAGAATCCACTCTGCTAATCCTGGGAGCTGCAGGATGTTCAGCTTGTGTACATGAATGGAACCCTTTCATGTACACAAGAAAAAAATTGGATATTAAGCTACCCTCTTGAGTGAGGTGGCAATTCTTAAAGGCATCAGAGCTCCTCCCCCCCACATGTGTTTTGCAGTACACATATGCAAGAAATTTTTTTTATTAGAGAATTAATTTTTCAGTTTGCAGTGCGATCTTTTGAAGTGAGCAAGTTTCTCGTTAATATCTTATGCATCTCTGATGTAAAAAAGATAGATAATATTATGAACTGTCCCCCTGGCAGGCTCCAATCTGATGTCCTTAAAATAAGTGATTGCTTTGATCTCAAATCATGTTCATCTAGGCATATCAGATGGAATGAATTCTGTTGCAATTCCTCAGCTTGCATTTCAGATGGATAAGATATTTCTTGTCTTGCATCTTTTAAAAGAAGTTAACTTGCAGATCTTCACAAAAGGAAAGTATCCCAAGAAAGTCTCTCTGGGCAGTGGTGGGGAGCAACATGGGATGGGGATATGTGCGGGAACAGCCAAAATTAGGCTGGGATTCAAAGATGGTAGGTTAAGGATGTTCATGGCAGGAGAGTTTGCAGCCTTTTCTCTCCACCCATGTCCCATTCCATGTGGTTCAGCGAGACCCATATGGCTCCAGAGAAGGTTCTCAGGGAGATGGTGTGGTGAACCAGGACATAAAAATTGCCTTCTGTGCCTTACCTTGTTAGGATCCAAGCCACTGAGTTTTGCAATTTATTTTAAATTAACAGTTTTAACGTTGTTATTTCAGTGTGCAGAACTCCAGAACTTCTCCTGCAAACATATAATCTATTTTCAGTGTAGTGACTCAATAAGAAATGCATTGTCTCACCTGCTTCCTTTTGACCATAAAATGCTCTTTGTTTGTTTATTTTTGACAGGAAAGATTTCTCCTGGTGAGTGGGCTTCAGCAGTGGAGTCTGTCTTATGTCTCGATCTTCCCTGGAGAACATTGCGTTCACGGCTGGTTTACCTGGACCAGGATGGTAGAGTTGAATACCTTTCATCTTTTGACAATTTTGAAATCCAGCTACCCATCAAAGAGGTGAGATAGTTTAGGAAACAGCTGACCTTCACAGCCTTGTTAAGATGTTTTACAATAAGATCTTGTAATAGCACTTAATTCTATTTAGATTCTTAACCCGAGGTACTACTTCTGCGTTAGTGAAGTCTGTAACCTGAAGCATCTGTAACCCGAGGTACCACTGTATTCTGATTTCTGATAAAACATTTTTCAGGTCCAGCCATTTTTGGTGGAAACCCTGTGTAGATACAAAGCTGATCTGGAGATTATCTTTAATATGATTGACAAAGATCATTCAGGTATGTTAAAATCCAGTTCCTCAAAGTGGTGCATTGGAAGTTAACATAGATAAGGGGGGGAATTTGAGGGATATTTGTAGAAGCCGCTTGATTTTCATCAGTATTGAAAACAGTGGATATGTGTGGAACAAGGCGACTGAAAACTAGAGACATTTGTTGTCCTCCCTGGCTAGGTATTGTGTACCAACGTACTGATTTGTCCCTCTAGATCAGTGTTCAGCAAGCTTTTTCAGCAGGGGACCAGTCCACTGTCCCTCAGACCTTGTGGGGGACTGGACTATATTTTGAAGGGAAAAAATGAACGAATTCCTATGCCCCACAAATAACTCAGAGATGCATTTTAAATAAAAGCACACATTCTACTCATGTAAAAACACAAGGCAGGCCCCACAAATAACCCAGAGATGCATTTTAAATAAAAGGACACACTCTTCTCATGTGAAAGCATGCCGATTCCCAGACCATCCGTGGGCCGGGTTGAGAAGGCGATTGGGCCACATCCGACCCCCAGGCCTTAGGTTGCCTACCCATGTTCTAGATAGAAGGCAGGGATACCATTTAGCCAGGGAGTGGGTGGTTCTTCCAGTATTTCAGACCATAAGTGACTATGGCTTTGCTTCTTCTCATGTCCCCATGTTGGTTCTGTACTCTGAGGGCTGGTTCATGGTTGTACTGACCATTGAGATTGGTATAGCTAAGTACACACACACACTCTCCCATTTCCTGGTCTTAGCCTGTACAATGATTTGGTTTGGACAGCGATGTGAACATTTTTGGGCACATCTACACAACAGTTAATTGAAGTAGTCTGTTTATTATCCAAAAAAATTGCAGCAAGGCTTGTTATAAGATGCCTAGGTGCCCTAAATTCAAGTCTAGAGGCATCTTACATTTCCAAATTTCTTTAACTCTCCAACAGATAATGTGTGTGTTCATGTTTGTGTGTGCGTGCAGTACTTTCAGTGACATACCCCTTCCTTCCAATTCTTTTTAGGTCTTATCTCTGTTGATGAGTTCCGTCAGACATGGAAGCTCTTCAATTTGCATCTAAGAATCAATGTGGATGATGAATCCATTGACAGCTTAGCCCGTAGCATTGATTTCAACAAAGACGGTAGCATTGACTTCAATGAATTCCTGGAAGCTTTTAATGTGGTCCATAAATTTGGGAATAAGTACAATCACTAAAGAAGCTGAATTCCTGACAATCCCCTTCCCCCCGCACTGCACATTTGCTTAAAATAAATTGCTGCCTTAATACTGTTAAGTTTGATTGAACAGCATTCCTAGAAAACAAACTGGCTGGGGAAAGCACTACTGTATGATATGTAAGCGTAGCTATTTGGCAGAATGCTGCTAATGAGATGTATAGGTAGATGGGGAAAATATGGTTAAAAACACATATAAACTACGCTGTCCACAGTAACTGCTGTAGTGCCATATTAATAATCTCAGGGTTACTCTAATAATGGTTCCTTTAGATGGCTTTTTCATATGCAGTGTTTTCTCTCTTGTGAAACATACAGTTGTGTCAGACAAAAAAATTTAAATCCAGTCATGTTTGTTAATATTTTTTTCCAGTGGGGAAAACTGTCACTGCAGTCCAGACATCCACAGATGCAGCTGAGTCTGGCCTGCTTCCTTTTCAGGGTCAGAATGGGACAAAACTGGTGTGCAGCCAGTGGTGGAGCACCCAGATCTCTAGGTCATTCCCAGAGCTATCCATAAAAGATGATCCCTATTCACCAATGAGGGAGGCGGGTGGCGCTGTGGGTAAAACCTCAGTGCCTAGGACTTGCTGATCGTATGGTCGGCGGTTCGAATCCCCGCAGCGGGGTGAGCTCCCGTCGTTCGGTCCCAGCTCCTGCCCACCTAGCAGTTCGAAAGCACCCTTAAGTGCAAGTAGATAAATAGGTACCGCTTTATAGCGGGAAGGTAAACGGCGTTTCCGTGTGCTGCGCTGGGGCTGGCTCGCCAGAGCAGCTTCATCACGCTGGCCACGTGACCCGGAAGTGTCTCCGGACAGCACTGGCCCCCGGCCTCTTAAGTGAGATGGGCGCACAATCCTAGAGTCGGACACGACTGGCCCGTACGGGCAGGGGTACCTTTACCTTTATTCACCAATGAGTTTTCATGCACAGGTTGCCTGTTGCAATTCGATCCAGGTGAATGATAGTTTGCTGATAAGGAGGCCACTTCCAGATGGCGTATATATTGATCGTTCATCCTGATTTGTTTGCACAAAGGCTGCAGGGAGGTCATATGACATTGGCTATTTACTGAGTATTCATTCTGATTTGGGAATGTTATGTAATGTTGAATCAAGCGACTGGAAGGCTAGAAGTTCCCACTGTGTTGTGCCTCTAATTCTTGAAACCAATTCACCCAAATGTAGCTCAGTTTACCAAAGGGTATCAATATCTTTGTAGAGATTTTGTAAAAGAAGGCACTGTTTTCCTCTTAAATCTTAAAAAAACCAAAACAGATTCAACGTCCAAATAGATATCTGTTTATTTTTAACTGTATTTGTATATCTGATGTAGCTAAGAACAGTCATAGAATCATCTTCCAGTTAAATCCCAGGGCATGCTTCCTTTCTGAAGTGAAACACATTTAGACCTGGTTAGTGCCTGGAAAAAGACAGCCAAAACCCCCTATATGAGCACCACCTTGAGTTCCCTGATGGAAGAAAGGAGTTACATAATTAGAAAAGAAAAGAAATACACAAACATCAATCCATACTTGACACTTAACCCTGTTTATTCCCACCCCAGAGTGTCCGGTTTGTGCACCTGTCCAAACTTGACGCTGTCCCGAAACAAACTTTTTGCACACTTCGAGGCCTTAAGGTAAGGGCAGCTTGTGGCGTCTGGGCACTCTAGAACTTGCACTGTGCAGCACTGTACACTTTGCGCATGTGTTTGTGTCCCTAACCTGCTTTTCGAAAGGAAGAGACAGGGTGTGTGTTGCTTGTTGAATCAGTGTCTCAGCTTGTATGTAGCCATGTAATTCACCTTCTGTGCCTTTAACCCCTGCCTTGCCTATGTACTGCTCATATTTATGCATTAAAGATTTGGACAGAAACCCGAGTTTGAGTTCTTCATCCAAATGTCTGGATTTTATTGCTTCACAGTTTCTCTCCCATACATAGGCTTCATACCAATATAACATCCCAGTGCAATGGACCTGTAATATTTGCTTCTAGTAACATAAAGTGTCTATCTGTCCATTAGACCTGGTAACACAAGCTCAAGGCCTGTAATATCTTTGGCGGCGGCAGCAACCTGAATCTGAACATTTGAATAAGTCTCTCTGGCCGGATTGCTATCTCATTTGCAGTGCTGTGGATATTTTTCTTTTAGTGTAGCCTGAATTAGAGACTGGATTTCTGCATGGGTAAGAATTCTACCACAACCAATGGTACTGACAGCTGATTCACACATGTATGGAATTAATGGGCTCATGTAACTTGGATATAACTTGAATCCATAGTTAAGCTAAAATATGGTTTAAATGAGACCATGCAGCACTCTGGTACAAGCCAGTGAAATAATGGGCCGTTTGCTTCTCCCATGCTCCTCCTACTGTTGTGTTGCCATGAGCTAAGCCATGGTATGGCTTATCATTATGTCCAAACCCAGGCACGTACACATTTAAACCGCAGTTTAGTTAAACTATGATTTAAAGCGCTGTGCAAACCAGGCCTACAACTTGTAGGTGAATAGTTGAACTGTGCCCATTTAAAGATACTGGATCTTTAAGCAAGGATGACAAATGAGGAGGAAGATGTCTGGCTCAAGAAGCAAATCCTACTCATGAAGGCTTAGGGACAATCTTGATACCCAGGCATACATACAAGGGGAGGGATGTGTGTCTGTATTTACCTTAGAGCAGGCTTCCTCAAACTCGGCCCTCCAGATGTTTTGAGACTACAATTCCCATCATCCCTGATCACTGGTCCTGCTAGCTAGGGATCATGGGAGTTGTAGGCCAAAAACATCTGGAGGGCCGAGTTTGAGGAAGCCTGCCTTAGAGGTATCTTTCCTACAAGTGGCCCATTCACACAATCATTTTGCCCCCCACCTCCCCCATTTGCTGATACAGTGGTACCTCAGTTCTCGATCGTAATCTGTTCCGGAAGACCATTTGAGTTCCAAAATGTTTGAAAACCAAGACACAAAGGGCTGTTTGCAAATTCAATTGAGAAAATTGAAAAACACGCAGCGGAAGCCATTCGACTTCCGAGTCGCATTTGAAAATGGAAGCATTTACTTCCGGGTTTTCGGCGTTTGGGTTCTGAAACGTTCGTCAACTGAGATGTTTGAGAACTGAGGTACCACTGTACACATTATAAACACATGCTGGTATGAGATATTAGGGATTGCTCCCCATCTCAGCACTTCTAGAACTTAGTACCTCAAATCAGGACAAACTTTGTTAGCGAAGGAAGCTTCTTTTTTTATATCTCTCTCCACACAGATATTTAAAAGGAATATAACAAAGCCATTCAATTATTCATGTATGTGATACATAATTCAATACAGCATTAAAAAGTGAATGCCCAGACATCTAACTATTGGGCAATAGCACGCAGGACACCACGTGCTGTGAATGTATATAACATGCAATTTTGTGCCCTGTGTGCTGTGTTATATATTGCAGTTGCTTGCTGGCGTGCTGAAAATAAAACATTTCTAACATAGAGCTATAAAGTGTCCATCCACAGGTATGTGAGAAAAAAATAGTTTGTACCAAAATAAGATTAATAAAATATTCAGAGGCCTAGTGGGGAAACTAGGCAGTCTACAAACACCACCTAAGCACTCAAAAAGCAAGTCTGATGAACTGAAAGAGGAGTGGGATGGTTGAGTAAGTGGGAGGCTCCACATGGCTGAGCATCTGATGCCTGTTTGGAAGAAATCCAAGCTTCCTGCAGTTTATACTCTGAATTTACACTGCAGCAGTTGAGATCTCGTTAAGACATCTGGAAACATTGACCCATTTGCTCAATATTGCAAATAATAGACTGCAGCCACTAGCCAGTTAAAGCAATGGCATTTTGTATGAACTGAAGTCAAAGGGAAACATGTGCTTTCTTGCATGGCTGAAAGTGCAGTTCCGGATCGGACTCACTTCATTTGGCCCTTCATTGTGTGCGCTGGGAAGAAACAAGTTCACAGGGCTATGAATGGATGTAGGACAGGCACCTACTGCTTGATTCTTACTTAGTCTGGGCACACAATCTTAAACAAACACACAAGTTTCATTTGTTCCTAAAATATGTATCTGCTTTCTTTCCCAATAAAAGTACGGATCATCGAAAGGAAATAGACATGGGCAGATTGGTAAGAATGAAAGGGTGGATCCTGTTGACAGCAGTGAGTAAGTGTCACGAATAAATTAATGAAGCCAAGTGCATAAATATATAAGCCAAATCCATTGATGTCATAGCTCGTGGTTCTTGTCTGTGGCTTCATTACAGTTCCAGACAGGGAACAGTTCCCAGTATGTGACAGTACAGAGAGCAATTAAGTAAAAGCCCTGCTAACTCACAGAATCATATAGGATCTTGCAGATCAACCTTTAGATCAGTTCAAATTTTTTACAAGAAATTCAGGGCAATGGGCAAAACCTTTAACAATATTTTTAAATATTATGAACCCCACAAAATAAAAATAAAACTGTCAAAACAACACACAATACCTGAAACCATAAATGCAGGAACCTGTGCTCTGATTGTGCTTGTGGCCTGTGTTGCAGTAGGCAATTTATGAATGGATACCCTGCCCACATTTAGTTGAGTAAGACAGTATTTTACGCCTCTTCCTAATATGGCCTTTCCAAGTCCCAATTTTCTCTCTTCCTCTGTAAAGCAATCTGCTCCTCCAATTTTCTTACCCAAAACATAAAACAACACATTCCAGAGGTCCAGGGAATCTACCCAGTGACAAAAACAAGCACTGCAACATGTTCAACTCCCCGGAGCTCGTTGTTTTTCATAGCTAGGTAAAATTTTAGCATATTGCTGGCTTACTTGGAAGTTATTTCCTGCCAGGTCCCATCCTTCCTAGTGAACAGGCCAAGGATGATTAAAAGTTGCTGGTTAATATAAATATTGGGTGATACCTAAGCCACATAGTCCTGTGAAGAAACAGTCTTCCAACTATCTACCTGCTTTAATAGCTGTCTGCACAAATATTTACCAAGGTGTAGAAGAAGAGTTTGGATTTGATATCCCGCTTTATTACTACCCTAAGGAGTCTCAAAGCGGCTAACATTCTTCTTTCCCTTCCTCCCCCACAACAAACACTCTGTGAGGTGAGTGGGGCTGAGAGACTTCAGAGAAGTGTGACTGGTCCAAGGTCACCCAGCAGCTGCATGTGGAGGAGCGGAGACACGAACCTGGTTCCCCAGATTAGGAGTCTACCGCTCTTAACCACTACACTACACTGGCTCTCTCTTGATTGTGTGTGGTTCTCTCTTGATTGGACAGCATCAGAAAACTGGAACCATTCCTGCTAGTTACTCAGGATGGGCAGAGGCACAGACACTATACCCTTCATGTCACCAAATGGCCGATGGGAATGGCTTTCTTATTTTCCAAGAGGGCTAGGAACAAGGACCTGTACCATCAAATTAAGAACATATCCTGTTAAGGTTACTAACAGTGCAATATTGTGCAGGTTCACTTGGACGTAAATTCCCCTGTGTCCCAAGAGGCTTACTTCCTAGTACAGTAACTGTGTTTAGGATTACAGTCTAAACTACCTTTTGCCAGAAATGGAAAATTACAAGTAACTGTCATGAGTTTCACATACAAAAGAGAGCGCTGTGTGTATGAATTTCCCTACCAAGAAGAACCATATGGTAAACACTTCTGAAATGGAGCTGAATTTCAAAACCCCTTTATGATACAGCAAAGGAGTATGTGTGCCATTTAAAAATATAGATAAAAAACCCCACTAGGTATATCCATCCCTTTTGCAACCACAATGTTTTGGGGGTTTAGGGGACGGGGGTGAGTGGGAGAGTTCGCAGTCATATTTTCCAATTTTATTCAGCATTTAAAAGCTTAAGAAACGCTTCTAAAATGCACATAGAATAAAAAAAGGGGTTGTGTGTCAGTGTTGCATTTATCCATTGCCGCACAAGTATCTCAATACTAATTCCAGATCTATAATATGGAATATATATTTAAAAGCTAGGACGAGTGACAGTGCTTGGCTTGTAAGATTTTATTATCCTGGTTAGAACCAAACCAATTTTCCTTTTCTAGACATGTCTGGCTTGTCAAAAGAGCAGCGTAGGTGGTTCCTTCCTAGCAGCACAGCCGCCTTGCTTGACAAAGTGAGCCTGTAAATCTTGGTTGGTTCTATTTTCATTCGCACAGGCGCTCTATTTCTAAGATGCTTAATGTGCCTGAAAGCTCTGCTCTCTAAATGACTCTCCAAGGTAGTCATTCAACACTGAACATCTCCACTCGTTTTTGAGTCCATGCAGGTGTCTGACAAGCTGAGGAGTCAGTTGCCGCAAACAGACTAAAAATACAGAGTACTAGCCTAACTGGCAACATTTTGTGTGGAAAACTTTGCTGTGGATTTATTATGGTATAAGTTTTTTTCTGGACTCAAGCCCATTTCGTCAGGTGCCGTACAACATTAGTTAAGACTCTGTGGTGCCAAAGTCTTTAAGTTTCGGCTGTAGGAGAAACTAACGCTGCTACTCCTCTGGAAACTTGCTATTTCTCCTTGTTATCCTTGAAGGTGGCTTATTTGGAAGCTCTAAAATAGTTCGAAGATGAAAATATATATTTTTTTTTACATTTGTGATATGAAAACAGCTTTACATCTTGCTGAGTTGGTCAGGTCCCAGAGTTCTGTAGAAATAAATTTATCCTTGCCTTTTTCCCTGCAGGGGAAAAAACAGCTGGGGCCCCTTCTGGTTTTTTGTAGATGCCAGAGGTGTGAGGTTTAAGCATTCTCTTTTCTTGGATTGCGTCCTCTATGGCAGGATGAGGAAACAGGAAATATTGTTTTAGTTTCCTCTGGTTATATATTCTCTGAATTATCAGAGTTGTATATAATTTTATAAACTATAAATATAAAGATTTACTTACAAAGCCCCATGTGTCCTATCTAGTCTGCAATGTATTTGACCCTGAAGTCAGCACCTACATGCAAGTGCTATGCAGGAAGAAAGAAAAAACATCACTCTTAATCTTACAATTGCTCATGTAGTATTGGGATACGCTTGTTACAGCTTCATGTTCCAGTGATAACTATTTTCAGGGAGCTGCTATCGGAAGTCAATCTTAACAGAACAATTAAAAAAACCCCAAACATTTTTGCGTTAGTACTTTAGCCAAGGGCACTATTCTTAACAGTCACTTTTGATTAGGAAGTTAGTATGCTCCAAACTTCATGGAGTCAGCACTTACTACTACATAAAATATGTTAAAAGCACTATGAAGCAATATAAGCTTAAAACCAAAATATTACTATCCGTGGAAACCAGTGTTGAGTGGCCTTCTTTTTGAAGATTAGGACTTCACCTTCCTCATCCTTCTCCCCCTCCCCCCCAGTTCCAAAATATTCTCCAGAGTCCCCTAGCGCCCTGGAGCAAAATAAAAATAAAAATGGGGGGGGGGGGAGGAGCTGCAAGGAGAGGAGAGGAAGGTGGAGTCCTATTGCATGAATGGAAGTCCACTCTCCTTGTGCTTGGACATTGGCTAAAGACCCAATTTCAAAACAGTTTGTCTCTAGAAACCACCGGAGGCAAGTTTAGCCCTTGGGAAATTTTTCTCTACTGCCAGGTAGACATTGCTAAGTAGGCAGTGGCAGCAGTCTCACACAGCCATGTTGTTTGCAATAATTAAAATGATAGGAACAGAGACTCAGGAAGAAGTGAGAGCTATTAAATATGAACAACCTTGGCAAGAAGTTAGAGAGAGACAATTGCTGCCCCATTTCACATGCACCTTATAGCAGATGTGCTACCTTTGAAGAGGCTGAGAATTTGCCTGCAGGCAACATTTAAACATGCAAACTTCAACCTGCATTCTGACACTGGGATTACTTCACACATTTACAAAATCTCTAGGCAGTGCAACATGAAAGCAGAATGTAGCTCTTCAAGTCAAACAATCTTATATGTAGGTTTTCACCCACTGTACACCTCTTACTGTGATTAGCCACTGACAATGCATTATAGTGAGAGAAAAAACATCATTAGATATGTACTTAAAATGTTTATATTTACCTTTTCTACGCTGATGTATTTCCTCCCACAATGTGTGTCTTCTGGATTTTATTGCTTTAGAGATTTTAAAAGAAATCTTCGTTTCTGTTTCCTCACCTTCTTGTTTCTAAGTTGGTAGCCACCTTCTCTATGACAGATTTCCAGTTAAAACTGCAGTAGTTGAGATATCTCATTTGTTTTGCTGTAGTACCTCTGGTCCTCTGTGTAGGACAGGGATAGGGAACCTGTGGCCATACAGATGTTTGCTGGACTCGGGGGGCCTATCAGCCCCAGCTCCTACAGCCAGTGGTCAGAGATGATAGGAAGTACAGTCCAACATCTGGAGGACCACAGGTTCCCCATTCTTGGTGCAAGAGAATAATCATATTCAACCTATTACAAAATGTGTTGACCTCATATGCATGGTGTGAAATGTGAACAGAATATATCTGAGTGTTTGTGCTAAAGAAGTTCCTTCATCTCTGGCATTTAAGGATGTACAAAAGGTTATAGTCAATTTCGCACTGATACGCATTATTTAATTTCATGGACCCACGTCTGAGCAAATGTAGATTACCATACAGTAGTGATGCTCACCCAAATGCCTATGGCAGTGTCCTTTCTAAATGGCTAAATGATGCACGAAGTCTTGAGGTAGAGTGAAGCGAGCAATCGGGTCACTAAGGGAGAGGTTCAAGGGAGGGAGGGTGGAGAAGAAGGTTTTTAAAACTGATCCTGGTGTTTTAAACCATTTATTGCATCAGGCAGCCTGTGCTTGGAAGAAATTCCTGAAGGTAGCTCGTTACTGCTTTTGTCAGGTAAGTCATTGTCCCATAAGCTCCACTTGGGGCACTGTCGTAGAAGAAGCAGCAGATCCCTGTGGCTTGGTCTTGTTCCAACATGACATCAGTTGCTCCAAGAGATTTCTGGAAAATACGAGGATGGGGGGGAGCAAATGTTTAAACTTGTATAGTGCAAATTGGGGTGGGGTTCTCTACTTATTTTTAAGTAGGCCTGAGATGGTGGTGGAGTAGGGAGTTTCTCAGTCAGCACCTGCAAGCAGGCAGCTTTGGGCTGCTAATATCAGCTGGGTGACTATCCAGACAAACATTCCCTATGGGGTCCCTTCCAATTCTATGATTCTATATGCTTGCATAGTGCTTTATTCCTAGTGCTTAACGTTGACTTTCTGCTGCTCCTTTGTCTGAACTGTATTTTAATTATTATTTTTACATTGCTTAAATTCTATTAGAGATTGTTGTTTCAATTATTACGGTATGTGACTTTCTACTGCAAGGATACCCAGTGTTGTGCCCTCCAGATGTTGCAGCTACTACTCCTATCTACAGTAACTAATGGGACCAATGATCAGGCAATATGGGAATTGTAGCCCTAACCCCCCCCCCCAAAGGCTCCACATTGGCTACCCCCCTTCTACTGGGCACATTCTTGCTTGGCCCCAGTGTTCAAAACCCCCATTGTTCTAGGCGCATTTTGCAATAGAGAATTTCATTAGCACCAGCAGTTTCTGAGCTCTGGGCACAGTACTGCACCTAAGATTTCAGATTAAAACTGCAGAATGGAAGGAAAAGAGGACCTTTTTCTGCCTCCCCACTTCCAGCTACTCTCTGAAGGCTGGAGAAGAGACCCTCTTAAGAATATTAGAGGAATGAGCAGGGGAAGGACTACTAGACCACGTGAAAAATGAACACAATATTTTAGCTGCAGTTCATCCATTTTCAGCTTTGTATTCTTGTTATTAAAAAAAAGCGTGCCTAGACTTCTGTTGTTATGCCCATAACCTAGGTTTAAGGTGCCATTTAGCTCCTAGTTTTCATATCTCAGTTTCTAACACTGCTTGGCCCTCCAGCCACCTGCCTGCTATTGCATATGTTTCCAACTCTTCACAGTCACTTGGAACTGTGTTGAGGATTTGTTGCTTGCCTTTTTAGAAGAAAATCCACCATGCATACCTGTTCCTGAAGAAAGAGGTCATTTGCTATGTGTACTATCCGGTCCACATGAATGATGCCTCCAATGCTGTTCACCTCTATTTCAGATAACAGGGTAAGTACAAGAATGGCCTCCACCAGCAGTTGCCTATATTCAGGCTGGGGTACATGGTTCAGCACCGACTCCACGTGGACAGCGAACTTGATCTCACAAGCTGTCATCTTGAAGAGAAAAAAGGGAAACGAAAAGAAAGAAGCATAAGGTTTACTGCATTCCAAGTTGGGCGCATTTTTGAAGGCAGTGAGACCTCTTGCAATCCAAGCTGAATGCTGTGTAATCTCACTTAAACAAACAGCTGCAGTGCAGGAGACTTCTGTAAAAACGAAGCGGTTGACAGATGTCACACTCTCCTACGTACATCCTGATGGAAGCGTCCAAGCTTCTAGGTATTGTAGTTCATCCACCCACAGTACCTTAAACCCACACTCCACACAGGCAGCAAGCTAAGGATGCCTTTCAGTGAGGTACGTCCAGCTGTTAGAGCAAGTGTGTATATGTATTTTGGGTGAGGTAGGCGGGCACTAAGGGGCTCACAAATCTGTTGTCAGAAAAGGTGTTCTAAGAGGATATGGTGATTCATGGAGTGCAGATTCAGGTAGAATTCGAGGCTTGGATGCAACGACTTTCGCAAGGGGAAACGTTACTGCCCTCTCCTGACTTTTGACGGGCTTTCGTAGGTTCAAGGCCACTCTAGGCTACGCTTGCATGCAGGGACCCAACGAGGCACAGAAGCTTCCTGCAGTCCCAGGGTAAGGTGAGAAGGCCCAGCACTTTACACAGGAAGACTGTTCTGCAACTGATGACTACACTGGAATGGTTCAGCATAGCTGTCTCAAATTACCACAACAGTGTGGGAAAGATGTACACAGTAACACTGGCTATAAGTGGGCAGGTAGGCGAGCTGCAGATAATATAGATGTGGGAAAACACAAATATTTAAGAATAGTTCTGAAATGGCTTTGCTGGCCTTATGATTACAATCAGTTGCTGGCCTTATGCTGGAGGTAGGAATTGTAATACTACATGAAAACATAATACTACAGAGAATTTTTTTTTTTTAAGCCACTTGCTACCAGTGATGTGGGAGATGCGATGCTCCCCAAAGAACCACCTCGTTATTGCAAGCACAAGCTGAGCAACCTAATTTGCACTGGCAAAAATGCTCAGATGTCACATGGAATCACTTAGCCTCAGGAGATCTGGCGCTTATTACTTTTGATTCCTGTTAAGCAACAAAATTGGATGTTGCCAAGTTCTGACAGGCCTGTTAAAAGGATTCGAGTTTTTATAAATCTCTCTTGATAGTGAAGATAATTTATCATCTCCCCATAAATTACATTACACAGACAGAAAAGATGCCAGAGCACATTCTCTCTCCTAGCTGGTACCCTCTCAAGAGGATGATTGGAGTGGAGCAGCTTAGTCAAAACGTGTATACACTGAACTTTCAGTCTAGTGTTTGAGTGCTGGAAACTGGCAACAACTGTGGAGACTAGAGTACAAATCCCCAGCCATGATGCTCACTGGGTGACCATGGGTCAGTCATACACTCACACCCTAACCTCCTTTCTTGTGAGGATAAAATAGACAGGGGAAAGAATTAGATACTATAAGTAAGGACAAAAAAAGCTGATTTTTGTTGGCTCAAGGCGAAAAACAAAACCACTCTCCCCTCCGCAACCAATAAATAAATCCAGGAATTTCCAGTCAATGCCACCAATTACAGTAATCAGCTCACACTTAAGAGCAATTCTCAGTATGATTTAAGCCCTCTTCTCACATTATGTTTGTCATATGGAAGCTTCTGCGGTACAACTCCAGAACATATCATGAGACAGTCCTACAAACAATTTCACAAGCATAACAACTTACTCAGACATTTATGGGAATATGTGGGAGAGTCTTCTCATGAGACTAAACCACCTGAGTGCTTCTCTAAGCCCAGTGCCATGAAGACAAACTCTAGCAGCGACCAACTGTCTATGACTGATACTTGTGAGTTGTCAACACAACAACAATGAGACAACTCTTGTCTTCATAGGTTTGTGAGCTTCTCAGGATGATGTACAAGACTTTGCTGCCCAATCAGTAAGAAGAATGAGTATTGAAAGATGTGTCCTTTCCTGTAACTTTTGAGGGTTGCCAACAAAACTTGTAGCTTTCTTGTCCTTGGAGGAAGTGAAGAACTTGTGGAGACAATTATCTTCTGAGTAAGGTAAGGTGAAAACTCACCTTAAAACTTTGGATTCCACTAAATAATAAGAGGAAAATACTTGGCACCTACACAGGAAATGTTAACCAGATTACATTGTAACCCTGGATCTATCCTCAGCTGCACTGAGGATAGTACCAACATAAGATACCATATTATTGGGCATAGCTAAATTAAACTACAGCCAGAAATTATTCTTCCAAAACGGCTGCTCTCTTCGCTGCCACCACCCCGCTTTTCACGGGGACACACGGAGTCCAGACAGTTGTTAACTTAAAGGAATAATCAAGTTTATTTTTAAGTGCAGGAATAAGTGTATGGTTGCAGTTTATTTTTCTCTTGTCAGTTTCCTAAACTTAGTTCCTAACAACTTCAAACTGAATTATTCCCAACTATCTATCTAACTGCTAACAATTCCTCTCACTCTCTCACAATACAACTCTACCAACCCACACCTAAGCCTCCCTCTTCCTTCTCCAACACCCAAGCATCAACTCCCAACTGACAAACTTCAACTCCCAACTCCCAAACCTCAACTGTCTTTTTAAAACCACCCACTCTATCTTTTACTCTCCCCTTGCATTCTCACTGGCCAATCACATCACACCCATTTTAACCCTTTCCTTGACACATCCTAGGGGCAAACTCCACATTGAGCTTCCAAAGTTGTCCTCCATCCGCCTGACCATAAACAGATCCTTCTAGGAAACACAAAGTTTAACTCTGATGAACTCAAGTTTGCAAAAGAGGCCTCAAAAATAAATCCAAAAGCTAATTCAAAGCATTTACTGAAAGGACCTCTGAGTAAGTTGTCACTGTCTGGAAAATTACAAATGCAGAATTTAAGTCTAGCATAGGAGAATTCACTAAATGAATTTTGAACAGGACAGGATGGCCTGAAGGCTCTTGTCTCCTTGGTGTCAATTGAAAGCTTATCCTGTCAGTGATCGAGAGGATGCACCAATTGCAGAAATAATCACTGCCCTGGCACCACTGGTTTGTTTCCATTAAAAAAATAAAATGCCCTGAATAGCCAGGTGGTTCCAATGCTCTGGAAGCCAATAACCCCATTTCCATCTTCCATGCAACAAAAACTGGAAAAATAGACCTTGCCTCTAAAATTAGAATGCCCCATTAAGCAGTAATTATGAGCACTTGGCAAGTACAGAGCTGATAACGCACTTGGTGCCTATTGCTAATAATAGATTCCTCCCCCCCCCCCCAGCCCCTTTCCATTGTACTCTGGAAACAGCACATAGAAGGAACCAGTGCCAAAAGGGCTATTTGATACTATGCCACACAAAAAACGAGCTGTGGCTTTGAACAAGGACCCAGCGTTAGTTTTTGTTCTAAATACCCACATGTAAGAAATCCTACTGTAACTGTCATTAATGTTTAAAAAGGCACTGTTTCCATCAGTTCCCTTTTACAAATTGCAACCCCTTCCGTGCTTTTCTGGAGTCTGCCTCGGTGAAGAGTGAAGGGGAAATTGGTGGAGATTGCTTCCCTTGTGAGAGTGGGTGCTTCAAGAATATCAAAAGCTGTTCTATGCAGCATTGGATATCCTTCAGGATAAATTAGTCAACATATGAGAAGATGAACATTTGCAGCAATGATACCTCATATTGAACTCTGAAGACCAATTGTTTGTCAGGAATGGTAAAGGCCTGCAAGATGACGACCTTGGAACCCAAAGTAGGCAATAAAAGCTCTTCAAAATCAATGGGTATTATAGCTGGATTCAAAGCAAGATTATTATTTTTCACCTTGCAAGGCAAGATGAAATGCAGAATGTTCTGTAATGTGAGCTGCAAACCCCTAGGAAGCTAATTAAGAAAAGAAATATGTTTGGTCACGATGTGCAAACGAAGGCTGCAACCTTAGGCATACGTATGTGGGAGTAAGAATTTCAAAGTAAACATGCAGGATTAGAATAGGATTGTAAGATATTTTTTATTCACAACACATCATTATTTTCTGCCCATAGAAGAGTGTTATGTGACTCTATAAAAGGCTTGCATTTTCTAAAATTAGCCCAAATAAAAAGGCTCCATCTCATTAAATCTACATTTAGTCCACCCATAGCTAAAGTCAATGACAACATGGATTATAATGGCTCAGATATGCCTTCTTCTTCTTGCCCCAACAGCTTCCTTCCAGTGTATCTCATTTTGGGCTACATAGACAGGAACGATTCCAAATGTTAATGTCTTCAAAGAAGTAGCATTATAGTTCAAGCATACCTGGAACCGTATACTTTTCTGACCTGTTCTCCTAATACAAGAAAAACACGATGGCTGGCTTTAAGGTAGAGATGTGAAAGACTGGGACAAAGTGGAAAATTTGCGGAAGGGGAACACGCCCCATTTTTACACACACACAGTTTTTAAAAGAAAAATAATGTGGGCATTTTAAGAAACCTCTTTTCGCCCCAATCTTACCACCACCCCCAGTTATCAATCTCTACTGTGAGTTAATTATTTGCACTCAGGAGCATTATATTTGCAATGTTCCACAACGTGCTAGTATTGAACAGACATGGCTGAGCATACGTACAATATTTAACCTTATCTTGAACTAAGCTGCAACTCTTTGTACTAAGGAATTATGTTAAAACTTAAGAGCTTCTTCAAGTCTTACCTCTCTTGTCGTTGAAGAAGGAAGGACATAGCCATCAATGGAGAGACCGTGACACTGCAATGTATACGAACATTTCAATATTAAAACATGGTGGATAGTAAGAATTAAATGAATCAACATTTAAGGAAATTTTGTGGATTTGTTGGAAGGTGGCTGGCTTTTAAACAAGTTCTTCCGGGAATTGTTTTTATGATATATGGCAGGTTTTAAAAATAAACAAGCCAGCAACTGTAAAATTATTTCAGTACATCTGCCAAAGAAAAGGTTATCATTCTATAGTAAGAACAGATGACGGTCTAATTATGCTACTCTCCAAAAAACATCCTTCACCAGCACGGAATTACTTGTGTGAGATCAAAATACAGGATAAATCTGGCTGCATATTAGTCATGAATGTGGAACACTTGCAGGAAATTCAGAGGTATGGATTCAGAAATGTAATTATGCTTATTCTGGCGCAGTGACTCAAGGACACGTGGAGCTTCACGTGTGACGTGTGATACAGAAGGCTAATAAACCCTTAACTTGCCATATTTTTGCATTGGAAACAAAGTTTATCTGCTCCTTGGTGGCCCCATCAAATTTGTAATCGAAGGGTGATAAAAAGTGGACATTTGGAGAAAGTAACAAGCAACAAACAACAGAGGGATCTAGATGGAATTGTTGCTTCTAAGGGGAAATGAGGCAGCATATTGTCTTTTATGGTTCAAATTGTAAGCATAGAATAGTAGATTCAGTTGATTCTATTAAATAATCTAAGCAATCTTATATTGAATTGAGCCTGGGCAGTTTAATTTCTAGGCAGAAAATGATTCATGTCATTTCATTTCGTACACTATGGTGCCATTCCTGAAAAAGTTGATTCTTTTTAGGCAAGCTTTGAATTGTAAGACACGTCAGCCCTGCTCATAGTCCTGTCTCTGCTATGGAGTCTTTTCAGTCACAATGTTTCATTGAGTTTTGAGTATTACTGGTGCTCTCTTTAATAGCATTATTGTATTCTGCTGCTTTTAGGGTTTTAATTCTGCTTTTAGTCATATTCTTACTTTTTATATTGGACAGTCTTCCCACCATGCTCTCCTTTCAGTAAGTCACCCCTGACTACTTTAGCTCTGGAGAAACATGTTGGGCAATTTTGTTCTGTAAGTTCTGGAAGGATTTTTTAGCTACAAAATGGCCCCCCTCCCCTTCTTTCCCCCATGCACCTCCTAAATCCCTTCTCCCAATGCTCAGGAGCAGATTTGGGGAGAATGCAGGGTGCACATGAGGAAGGAAGGAGGTGAATTCTCCTGCACAAATGGAAATCCTTGCACTATAGGAACAAGTGTGCTGGTCTACCACTCACTGTTATTTCAGAAGATTTGAACGGAACACCTATGAGCCAGAAATTCAACAACTGTTTCTAGATATAATCCAAAGCAACACAGTGTACTCTAAAAGTTAACCTAATCAGACAACGCATGGCATTTCCCTCCCCCTTCTGTTGCTTCCAAATGTACCTTTTGAAGGATCTTCCACACTTTAGGATAGAAACCCACGGGGACTCTGTTAATGGCACCATCCAGCCTCCTCCTGCGAAGCCACTGCCCTTGTCGGTCACCCCAGCTGATACAGTGCCCACCAGGCCCTGTCAAGGATGATGTGCTAGTAGGGGACGATGGGCTACTGCATCTCTGAAAAAAGGACAAATTTCACCAAAAGTTTCAGAAGTTTCAATCCCCACCGGAGAAAGACTGATTAAGGTAAAGGGTTGCAAGCTGCCCACCTGTCCTTCAACAGGTTACTGCTTATTATACATAACAATTTCGCTATATATATTGGTGTGGGTATCCAATCCCTACAATAAGAGAGCAGATTGTTTTCCAACAGAAGCAGCACAACCCTGTCTTTGTTCTACCAGAAGCAAGACCCATCAAACTTTATTCAATGGCTCTTACTCCCTGGTGTATTCAAGATTAGAGCCTAGTTCATTTGCACAACTTCCAAAATTCTTTATTCCAGAGATGTCATAAACGTCTTAATGGGGTTCTTTCTGCCTTAGGGGGTCCCAGTGAGCAAAGGTGGTGGAGCTCCTTAACCTTGCATAGTAGAGGCAGTCGAGATGCCTGCAGTTTTCTCGCAAGCTACACCAGCTGAAAAAATCTCTTCTACACAAGTAGAAGCCATGAATCCAACGTGGATAATTGTGACAGTCATTTGTGAAATGTAGCTTACATAGCTTTTCTCAACCAGAATACTTAGTGAAGATTGCATTGCACTGGCACATCTCGCTTTCCCCTCAGATACTTTTCAAAGGCCAGCCACTTTGAAATCTATAAACACCATGTGATAGACATCTGGCAGGAAAATCAGATGTGTGTTTGTGTATAATGCTTTAAAACCGTTTTATTGGTCTATTTCCATTAAATGTATGTTAAGGAAATTTCCCCCTTTGCTATATTAAGGTTCATTTGCAATGCAGAGGTTCTGGAAATTGAATGAGTCAGGCTGTAACCCATTCAGCAGAGCTGACATTAACCACACCATGGTTCAGTGGAAATGTCAATGCTTGGGCAATTAGTGTATCTGTACTGTGGTGGTTTTGTCACCTGTGCCCACAATGATAAGATCCCTTCCGCTAATAAATCACTTGCAAATGACTTGTGGGTCCTGATAGCTAGCCTGCAAAGTGTATAAAGCACCATAGTGTATAAACTGCAAAGAGTATAAAGTAGCATGGTCCTTCACACAGCCATTTAACAGGGGGAAGCAGGAGTGCTATAGTGTCAAAATAAATGGACCAGAGCACATTCTTAAGTGGCTTCCCTTAGCCCTAACAAATCCTAAAAATGAGTTATCAATTTCTCTTCAAGGCTTTGTAACTAAAAATAGATTTGTTGGGGTAGGCTTCAGATAGCTTAAAAAGGTACTGGCGGGTTTCAACCACCAAATGACAAAGCAGAACCTGTATTGCTTGGTGATGGGAGTCTAAACTGACTTCTCACCTTCAGGCATCTCGGCTCCTCAACTGGATTGCCATAAGCCACTGCTGTTCCTGGCTGCGTCTTAGTAGCTACTCTTGTCTCCTTCGGTACTAGGTGTGTTGGCCTATCCATTTTTTCCAGCCATTTAGTCTTCCAGAGACGCCCCTCAGGCTTTTCCTGAGATTGGTTCCTGCCTGAAAATGTGTCCTGTCAAGTCACTTTTGGGTGGGGAAGGAGTGTTGTGGAAAAATAGAGAAAAAACGTCTTCCTCTCCCGTAATATCAGAACTCAGGATTACCCGGTAAAATTAATGGGTGGAAGATGCGGAACAGACCCAATAAGGTATTTGTTTGCACAGCACACAATTAACCATATGGAATCCAATGATACGGAAATGTGGTGCTAAATGACCATAGACTTGGATAGCTTTTTAATAAAGGATCAACAAAATGCCTGGATGACAGTTCCATCAATGGGCATTTGCCTTGATGGTTAAATGGTAAACACCAGGTTCAGGACCAAGAACGCCTCTGAATACCAGTTGCTGAGAGGCACATGGCAAGGAAGAGCTGCTGCCTTCATACTCTAATATGGGCTTCCCAGATACAGCTGGCCACTCACTCAAAACAAGATGCTAGACTAGCCAGCCTCCTGACTGGATCCATCAGGACTTTTCTTATGCTCAGTATGGGATTCACAGTTACATTTACCTTTTGCAACATCTACATTTAATTGCTATAATTGGACATTTCATTCATAGGTTTATCAACACACTGGACACAAAGCTACAAACAAATGAATATACTGACAATGTAAGGACATGGAATAATTCTATAGGGTTGTATCCAACAGTGTCTTTCAGCTGACAGTAAACTGACAGGGAAATTGCTGAAAATAGCTTGCTTTCCTGTTCTGCTGACAGAAGCATTGCCATCACCTAAGCAATGACGTTGGATACAACCCATAGTCTTTTAATAAAGCAATGTTTGTGGTTTGTGTGTGTGTATGTATGCATATATGTACATATATATGTACAGTAGCACCTTGGCTTACGTTTACTGAGGGTAACGTAAACTTCAGGTTGCGAAAGCGGCAAACCTGGAAGTGTTTCACTGCGTACGTATGCGCAGAAGTGGTCCCTCCAGTTGCAGAAACCTCAGGATCTGACTGGAGCTCTGGAACGGATCCCGTCTGCAATCAGAGGTACCACTGTATATATATGTATACACACATACACACAGCCACAATTTTAAATATAAAATACATGTTTATAAATTTTTGTATGCCTTATATTGTAAAAGACAACTGAAAAAACCAAGTTCTGTAATAAATGAGAGACAAAAGCGACGTAAACTTAGACATGTTTCTGTCCCTACAAAGAGGAAGTGATTTTAAGTTACTGAATGATAGATTACCATGGACCTGGAAGAATGCATGCTGCTGGATGTGGAATGGCCCCCATAGAAGAACTACAAAATAAATGAAAAAGAAAGGAGGGGGGAAATGAGTAAAAACAACACCACGTGGAAAACAAACGAAATGATATAGGTATGAGCAGCAAGCTGTAAATGTCTCCATGCTCTCATGTGTTGAAATCTGCAATGAAGGTCATTGCTGTAACTTTTCTGGCATCAAAGAAAACAAGGATAATTTGCACCAGTCCCCAATCTGTGCCTAAATAAGAAACCATCTAGACAGTAGTTTGGGGAAATTTTGCACCCAGTGTTGTTACTTGAAGTGCTGACCTTCAGATAGCAGCAACAATGAAGTAAGAGGAGCTTTTCAAACACATGAAGCATGTTTGAGCTATTGTTAAGATTACATTTCCTATGCAATGAGCGCCATTGCATCAGCCCCATTCCATGCAGCTGCATGCAAGCAAGATGCCAAACAAACTAAGCAATGGAAAGCAAAACAACCAATACACCATCCCAGTATCAAGAACAATGTTTCTGAACTGCTTTCCTTTCAGCTTTAATCATGATGTCTTGGTTTAGCTTTGAAATTGACCAAATGGTCAAAAATGCAGGAGAATATATTCTAGCTATTGAGTATTAAATCAGGTAGAACACTGAAACTATGGTGGTGTGCTCCTGTTCAGGGTTCCAGCCAGACAGCTATGCTCTTTCACACGATACTCCATTCCATTCTTCGTCTATTTTCTATTTAACGTATGCACACACGCACACACAGAGTCAATAGTCTGTGCCCACATAGCATGCTCACAACTGTTTGAGATGGCTCCCCCACACTTAAGATTTTTTCCATAAACCTTTGTGTTTTCCCAAAGCCTGCTGATTCCTCCCTCTTGTGTTTGGATGGTACCATTTTGGCTATGTAAAGATCCACACTTAACAGAACAGGGCACAAAATGACTCCATCTATCAAGGTGGCATTTACAAGATCATGTGTACACACCATGCTTCATTTTACAGTCTCCATTTTGGTAGCCATGAGTTGGAAAACCCAGAAGGTGCCCTCTTGTCCCCTGCCCTTCTCCAGAATTCAGCAAATGCTTTTCAGCATGCATTTCAAACAGCCACAGACAGTGGCAATTTCCCTTTATGTTTCAAGAACAAGGCTTAGTTAAAGTAAGGATGTCCTCTCTACCTTTGTGGCCTATATTCACTTTGCCAGGATGCTGAGTGCAACTGCAGCAACACCTGAATAGTGCAGTGGCCCAAATGCCGAGCTTTGATGTGGGGGGAAGCCCCCGTTCAAATCCCCACTGAGCTACAAAGGCCACCAGATGACCTTTCACTTAATGTGGCTCACGGGGTATTGTGACACTAAAACACTGCTCTGAGTCCCCTGGAGGAAAGACAAGAACCAAATCAAATAAATAGCCACAGCTTAATCTATGGCTCAGCTGCCTGCCCTATGAAGAAGACAATGGAGGATTTGTTGCTAGGCAAACATATGCTAAACTAAGCCCTTAAAAATATCCAGAGACACAAGTCATTTGGGTTTAGAGAAATGCCAGGATGAAGGGCTGTTGGGTACTTCTAGGTTGGTGCGTAGCCTTATACAGCTTAACAAGAATCCATGTTGGTATTCAATCCCTTATGTGATTAAAACACTCAAATATAATTTAGATTATTCTGGGATTCTGCACCATTTGCTACATTTTTAAAAGAGGAGACGAATGCAATACATGAAATAAATTCGCTGTTAGGTTTCTAAGCCTAGCTATCTATATGAGTATACCCAAATTTAATGAGTTTTGAATGTTTCTATATTTACAACCACACCCCTCTGATAAATTTTGTAGTGCAATGCATCTATTATGAAATTGTATTAATGCTGACCTCTAGTGGGCACTTGAATATACAAAAAGAAAGACACATAATGTGCACCCTGAAAGCAATGAGCTGAGGGTATAGAGTTGCAAAGGCATAACAGTTTCATAGCAAAATTAATTTAACACACAGGCTTTCTATATAATCATATAAAATGCTTCAAGGCTTGGCTGGGGCAAATCTAAGATATAGCATTGCCTAAGTGAATAAAACATGCCTTACAGAACAATCTTGCACATGTTTAGGCTCTGCCACTAGCACAGTGATGGAGCACATGCAGACAGTCTCAGGTTTAAGTCCTGACATTTCCTGGTAGGGTTGGGAAAGAGCCTTGGATACCCACTAGTGTAGAGAACTAGGGTGGCCCATAGTCTTGCTCAGTAGAAGGCAGTCTTCCTATATCTCACTGTGTTTAATGGGCCTTACTCCATAGCGGACATCTTTAGAACACCTCCATAAACTCTTGGGAGTTTCCCCCAATGTTGTAAACACTTACAGATCAGCACAGAAGTAGTCAAAAATCGCAGCAAGCACATAGTAACTATGAGCTATTTGGTACATTTGAACCCAAGTTTGACACTGAGTGAACATGCACTACAACTGCCATGAATCCTGGCTCTCTGTTAAGTTCATCTGAATGATGCTACTGTTTTAAAGCACGTTACAGCCCTACCACATATTACAAAGGCTTTTTTCAGCTGGAACTCACTGGAACTCAGTTCCTGCAGCTTTCAAGTGGGCGCCATTGCCATTGAGAGAGAACGAGGGAGGTGTTCATGGTGAGTTCCAGCACTTCTAGAAAAATAGCACTGCGTATTACGCTTTCTAAGCGAGCACTTAAAAACAAAAAGTGTGACACGGCCCCAAGGATGTCACTGCTATGTTAAGATGGTGATGCTATGGTAGTGTTTTGTTTTTGCTTTCTGGGGGCGGAGTGTGCTGCTGGGGTTTAGGGGGAGCTACACATGATTATTGATTCAGGATAGCAGTCTTGCTTTAGTAACCTTGGAAACCACCCTGGAACTCATGCTACGGAGAGAGTGAGCCAACAAATCTTTCACACAAGCACATTAGTCATTTTCAACTTGACGGTTTAAATATGTGTTCTAACGCCTATCCGTGCACCCGTCTCAAAATGCATATATGCACTTCCAGCATGCAAATTTAGCAACTTGATATGCACACACGTGTCACTTTCATTTCACCTGTTCGCTACTACTTAGCCTCCAATGTCTCTAGAATGAAAAACGAAACAAACAAAACTGTAAATGGTGAAAGCAGATGCTGCAAACAAGCAACACAAGCAGACACAAAATAATGTGAAATGTTTTCGCTGCTCAATACCAGCAATTAAGGTCTCCTATGGATGGAAGATGTGAGCTACTACCTCCCAACTAAGACATAAAACCACCACTAGTGCCTTCCTTTTTCAAATGATTTGTAAGAAATATGAGATGGGGCCGGCTGGGCTTTATGTGTATTTTAAGGATAGAGGACTTGACAAGTGTCTTTTGAACATACCTCAAATGCATTAAGTGACAGGCCACCCTTTCTTCTCCTTCTCTTTCCTTTCTTATTCAAGCTCAAGGTGCTGCACGTGGTTCTCTAATTCCCCATGTGATCCTCACAATACCCCTCAGGAACAGGGGAGTGGCTATTCCCTGCTTTATTTTTATTTTTATTAAGGAGCGGCTTTCTAGCAGTCATGACAGGCTGAAATATCTTGGGTTGGCTGTGGAAGCTCTCGCACAGCCCCTTTGGACCCTCGCAGGATATGCTCTCAGATTAAGAAGAGGTAGATCAAAGTGAGTGGTTCGCTGTAGCCACCAGAGAGAAATGAGCTCTCACGAGCCAGTCCCTAAAGGTGCCTGGAAGGAAATGCAGAGACGGGAGCTCACCTGCTTCATCTCGCTCTTCAGCCTAGTGATGCCACTTCGTTCCGTTTTCGTTGCTCCCGTATGACCCACTTCATGGATAGATATAGCAGGGCTTGATGTTGAAGAATCGAGGGGACGCACTTAGGGAGAGGGAGGGGAAGGAAGAAGGAAAAAAACATTTTGTGTTACCAAAAAATGAAACACGAACAAGAGTAATTTTTTAAAATGGCACTTAGAAGAAAAGTGTATTACTGCTCCTTTCGACTCCAAATTCTTTCCCACTGAGAATATGATGGAGGAGATTTTTCATATCGAAGGGGCTTAGATTCATTAAGCTTTCAGAGGCTTCTTCACCTATATAAGGGAAAGCAATAAGGACAATGCATTTGCTGTTGCAGGAGAGCAAGTTGTCAATAGCACAGATCTCTTAATGAACGGCTCCATTATTATTTCTCAGCTTACCAAATTAATGGCAAGCTCTGCCTTCAGCCCATATCACTTAATGAAAGGTAAGTAGCTGGTGTGATCTTTTTCTGGCTTTCTCCCCTCTGACAAGCCCACATAAATTGCATTAGTACAAAAAGGCTTTGTTTTACACCGAAGGGGATAAATAGCACCCTTTCTCCGCTATGTATATCGCTGCAGCATTCTCACTTCTGAGTCACAGGTCTCAAGTTCATATACAGAACCACAGTGAAGATAATCATCTATCTTAAAATATCTTCTTTCCCAGCTCCTGAAAGTGGGATGGCAGACAATGAGCCCTTGCTGTCAATCAGCTAAATGCAGTTTAACATGATTGTTTTCCTGGGGCTTTTCATACTTAAAGAATAAAAACGCATAGCATCTGGAGCAGACTTTGTTGAGCATGCGGAAGGAATGCAGAAATGAACAGCAAATCCCTGCGGGTGCTTTTTAAGAAAATGATACCTGCCCAATTCACAGACACAAAACAAAGGCAAAGTAACTTGGGCTACAATTCTATGCATAGTTGCCTGGGGAAAACTTCTGAGTAAACATGGATCAGATTGCAACATTTAACTCTAGATTATGCTGCAAATTCATCCTGATTTCTATTGAAACAATCCTACAGATATTCTGCTGGTAGAAGATCTTAAAACTGTAGCAGCTTATTATATATTATTACTATTTTGTACATTTATTAATGAACATGGCATTAATAATACCATCTCTAGCTACTGTGCACTGTCTTCCAGCAGCGCTCTGAATCAAATCTGCTCCAGAGGGTCCCTTAGCCCTCCAGAGCCAATTTTGAAGACTTGTCACCTGCACAGCATTGAATTCCATCCTCCCTCTCTCTCTCTACCATCACCCCCAATTCCTTTTCAGAAGCGCACACACAAACTCTCTACATACAGTGGTGCCCCGCAAGACAAATGCCTCGCAAGACAGAAAACCCGCAAGACGAAAGGGTTTTCCGTTTGCAGAGGCGCTTCGCAAGACGAATTTCCCTATGGGCTTGCTTCGCAAGACGAAAATTGACGAAAATTTTTGAGGGGTTTTTTCGCTCCAAAACCCCTTTTTCTGAAGCGCTAAGCTGCTAAAAGCATTTTAGCAGCAAAACCACTAATCCCTTAAGCCTTAAAAAGCCGTTTTTAGCCCTTAAACTGCCAATAGCGCTAATAGCGCTAATCCGCTAATGGGCTTGCTTCGCAAGACGAAAAAACCGCAAGACGAAAAGACTCGCGGAACGGATTCTTTTCGTCTTGCGAGGCACCACTGTACCGTATTGGCCTGAATATAAGCCTCACTTTCCCCCCAAATTCCAACCGTGAAAAGTTAAAGTGCGGCTTAAATTCGCAACCTTACAAAAATAGGCTTTTATGATATCGCTGCTGAAACAGACATACGGTAAAATGGAACGGGTGTGAGTGCCTGTGGAATTTTAATATTCAGGTGCGGCTTATATTCGGGCCAATATGGTATCAATCACACCTACAGTCATCCTGCTTTGGATTCATCCACTGTAAGTGGGGCATCACTCATTGGCTACTGTTCTACTATTGGCTTGTGATAACAAAACTGGTCTCACCTGAACAATTCAAGCTGCGAGCAAGTTCTGTGGCCATCACTTGAATGATGAGTCCAATGCGGAGCCTGAGCATCTCTGCAAATAGACTGGGCTGTGACCGGACATACATAGCCAAGTATACCATGATTTCCTGTTATGGGGGAGGAGGACAGAGGAAGGAAAAAAAGAGCATTGGTTTTAGAGGCCTTCATCACGTTTATGAAAACTGCAACACGGTGAGAGAAACAAAGCTGTTTCTTCAAGGCTTCCTTTTGCATTACCTGCGTAAGAACCGCAATGCTGATGTCTTGACCACTGGCTTCATATATGAGTTTGCTTAGTTCCTCAGGTGGCAAGGGCCTAAAGAAAATGGACCATTGATTAAAGACTGCGAGGATGCTATATTTGCCACCAACAATCCTCTGTGGTGTTTATGTGTGTATATGTGCCATTCTCCCAGGAAAACTACCCAGTGGCTCATGAGAATGTTGTGGTGACTCCACAGATACATCCACATGGAGAAAAATGGGGGTCCTCTTCATGCGGGTTGTTCCTTGATCATCTAGTCACAACCTTGCTGCTGATCCTATTCCCCCTGATTGCCTTTACTCTTAGATTCCCACTGCACCATTCCTACAGCTAAAGATTGCTAGCAAACTTGCTAAGGTCCTGCATAACATATTGTTCAGGTCCAGCCTTGCCAAAGAGGACCAATGTCTCTTTTATAATTATTTAACTACATTTCTATTTGTTGTTTCTCAAAATCCTGTACAATTTACAACTTAAAAAACACACATTAAAAATACCCAGTAAATAAAGGCTGCGTTATTCATTCTAAATATATTATTTCACAATATACAAGAAGACGACAATTAGAGAAGACACAGAAAGTGTGATAAGTAAGGCTATAAAGGTGATGAATGCTTACGCTGTTATTGTTTTTTCACGTGGCTCAGGTGGCAGGCCTACTGTAAGTTGCTTCTGGTGTGACAGGAGGTCTGTGCATGCCTAGCACAGGATAAAAGGAGAGAAGTGGTGAGACTGATCTCTTAATTACGCAACAACCAACACTGTCTTATTTTAAATTCAAAGATATTGCAGGAACCCATATATGCAGCAACCAGCACAGTCTTCTTTTAGATGCAGAAACATTGCTTTGCCCATTCTGTAGCACTAATTAGATAAAGAAGAGGAAGCACCATTTATTGTACCTGTAACAAGGACAGAGAAACTATAGCAAGGTGACTGATCAATCATCCTGCTTGCTGTCAGTCAGGAAAGATGTAGTGCCCGGTGAGGACATTTTAAGGTGTTTCAGTGCACATGTGTACAGCTCTAAAAGCAAATGTCTCTCAAGATGCAGGGTGTGTGTCTATATATAATTTCCACCCGCACTTAAAACTGTTATGACAGCCTTTATTCCATGGGTCAATTTATCTCCTTATAGTAACAATAATTGCCAGCATAAAAGCAGTAGGAGAAATTCAGCAGCAACAGTGCAATCAGATGCACAGCTTCACAAAAAGCAGATCTAAAATTCAGTGGATTAAAAGTGTACATATCTAAAAAGATCTGGCTTTAGGAGCTGAAGTGCAAGCTTCCTATAGCTCAGAGATGCGGGGACACACACGTAAGTCAGGGATATAGATCTGTGGCCCTGCAGATGATACTGGACTAGAGTTCCTGACCACTGGCTGGTTGAGGCTGATGGGAGTTGGAGCGCAGGAGTGTGTGTGGGGGGGCACTGGCTCCCCATCCTTGCTACAGTTAAACTGAGTGTATGAACCTGGATGGGAAACTGCTGGGAGTCCACTGTAATAGTAAAACAAATGAGTTGCTCCCAACTAAGTCACGCACACAATAGGCTAAGTGAAATAAATGTACTTAAGTTAGTAGCCTAGTTCATTGATTTCAGTGGGTCTACTCTGAGTGTTACTTAGTTGGACACAACCCATCTTTTTTAGAATAAATAAAACCTAGCAATGAGTTGCAAAATGTATTGCAGGCACATTCTTCTAGCAGCAAAAGCATGCGTATCCCCACACCCAAAGACAAAAAGAAGAGCAAATGGAACAGGTAAGGCCTTGGGTTGATTAACATTTTATGGCCTTTTAAATGTGTTTGTGGGAGATGGGGTATTTGTTTGTTTTTGTTCTATTATGTATTTTGTATTCTCATTTCATGTATTTTTTATGCCCTGTGATCTTTGGATGAAGGGCAGCATACAAATTTAGTAAACAAATAAATGATATATACTTGTTCCGCACCTCAGCTAGGACTTCCACTCTTTTTTGCAGTATGCCAGAGATATAGCGGATCAGCCCCCATTCTTGGTTCAGGCCTGCTTTGCTGTAGAGCTCATTGAGAAGACAATGAACTGTGATTCCACACTGGCCATAGAGACATGTTTCCCAGTCAAGGCCTCTTAAAATACAAAACAGAAATGGTTAGATGTACTTATAAACTAATACATAGCTATTACACACACATACAGAGAGAGAGAGAGAGAGGACATTTTCATTGCAGAAATAAGGGAAATAGCTGAAAGTGTGTAGAACTTGCAAGAACTCTGTATTAGACTGGAGTTCTAAAGTGATGCTTCATCATTTTGAATCTAATGATCCTGGATCCCTCCATGATGGGAAAAACATAAATGTAAGACATTGTTTAATTTTATTACATTTGTGTCTCTCCTTACTTCCTTCATGGAATCAAAGGTGGCATATTCTTGGTCCCCAAGCGATCTCCCACCCAGACACTGCCAAACTCAGACCTGCATAGCTTCAGCAACATAGTAGCCTCATGTGCCTTCATAACTTTCTTAAGCAGAAATATATAGCAGTCAAGCCATGTACAGCATATAACTGGAACTCCACAGCAGCAGAATAATAAAAATCGAGAGAATGTGATAACATACCAATGATTATTCAGCCAGCTAGCAAGCAATGAAGCAAAAATTAAAAATAGATATTATGGCATCATGACTCCCACTTATTAATACAAAGATGCCCTTCAAGCTTCTGATCAAATTCCAAGCAAGTACAGAAGCCTATACTTTTCCTGACTATGCTATTTAAGTCATCCTACAAACATATGCAAGATATGTTAACGAGAGTAATCATCAAGTTCCTTAAAGTACTTTTGTTATGTGTGTGTTTTTTGGTAGCCTGTATTTTTTAGTTTATTGCAAAATAAAATCCCATTGACAGTGATTGTGGGAAGTTCCATCCCGAAGTTCCCCCCATTTACCGCTCAAAATAACTTTGCATGAATGTAGCATCAAGCCCTAAAATAGCCAGATACGAAAACAAGAGGCAGACGTCCTACTGCATCTTGCACTGTGACTAGTGGAATGGTCGGCTCTGCAAACATTAATACAGAAGATCTGGCTAGAAACTAGACAGCACTTCAGACAATTTTGTGGGTGTGCTAAAAGGCAACAGAATGGGAAATGAAAACCTTGTAATAAAACATTAGGAATACATAACAGTAATCTGAACGCTGAAGCCCATGTCAGAAGCTGGAACCCTGTGGCACTCCAGATGTTGGAGTCCAGCTCCCATAATCCTTGACCATTGGCCATGCTGGCTGGGACTGACAGATGTTGGAATCATCCATCTGGAGGGCCACTTTCCCCATGCCTGCCATAAGGGAGGTCACAACTATCAGGGTCATGAACAACAATAATCCCACATAACATTAGTACAGCTGGGTGCTTTTACTTCCTAGAAATGCCACCATTTAAAAATAAACAAAATTTGCGACAAAGATACTAGGAAACTTACTTTATTAGATACAGAATGTACAATATATCTGCCTGGTCATGTAAAGTGGGACATTCCTTTAACTGCTCTACTAATTTCACACAGTCCAAATCGCCGTGAGCATCTTTTGGCAATTGAAGAACAGCCTCCGGCTCCTATTAATCAAAGACAAAATTTAAATGACCAAAAGTCAAAAAAGGCCTGAACATGAAAGGTTGCTCTGTAACTCATTAGCTATCATTACTCCCTGGGAAACGTGAGGGGCACATAAATGCAATTACAGTGGTACCTTGGGTTACAGATGCTTCGGGTTACAGACTCCGCTAACCCAGGAATAGTACCAAGGGTTAAGAACTTTGCTTCAGGATGAGAACAGAAATTGTGCGGCGGCGATATGGAGGCGGCAGCAGGAGGCCCCATTAGCTAAAGTGGTGCTTCAGGTTAAGAACAGATTCAGGTTAAGAACGGACCTCCAGAATGAATTAAGTTCTTAACCCGAGGTACCACTGTACAGAATTGAGACATAGTGTTTCTGAACACTTTTTACATTTTGTTTAACTAACTTTATTCTAGGTATATGGATGAAAAGGGAGTTGGCTGGAAGTTCTAAAGTGTGTGCTTTAAAATAAAACCACCACTGGGTAACTAAATAAAAAAGAGATTCAAGCAATATTAGTTTTGTCTTTTAAAATAATATTTGCATTTAATACCCATGGGCCTTCAAACAGTAAGCAGGCTGGGCTGTACATGTGTAGGGTGACCTCCTTGCTTTGAAGCAGAAGAGAAGTGAAAATCAAAAGGGGAGGGAGTCTCTTATTCCAAAAATAAAGGGTTGCAATGTGTACTCAAGCTATGTGTCTGCTGTTTTGCACGCCCCAAATAAATGACCTGTGCGCTGAGCAATTCTGCAGGAGCTAGAATGCAGTCTTCCTGGTCTCAGGGAATCCAGCCTGCATTCGTTGCAGTTACGAAGATTCAATTATGTATCATTAGTCCTGGTGTGGTCTGAAAGCAAGGAACTAACAGCTCTTTCGTCATGAAGCAAGGAACAAGCCTTCTGAAGGCTGCCTCTGCTTCTTGAACTGACCACTGAATTAACATCCGAGCAATAGATTACAACGCTGCAATATTTCCACTTACTTCCCACACCATACTAATGTGATTCCACCTTTTTTCAGTCACTCGTGCACTTTTTTAATACTCCTTTTTTGCAGGAACAATTTCAGTTCCATAACTATTGAAAAGCCTTCCGGAAGCTAGTAATAATCTTCCCTATGAAGAAACCTTCTGGTTTGTAGATAGTTATTCTAGTGTATTGGATTTAATCTGCTGATTTCAATGGATTGGAATGGGTTCCCATGTTGTGTGAGCAGAGTTCCAATAACACAATGGGTACTTCCCCTTCCTCTCCTCCCCTGTACAGTCCCTCATGCACACCCCACCCCCAAGTCTGCTCTGGAAGAAGAATGAGCAGAGGAAGAAATCCCATTGTGCATGGACACCATTGGATGCAACCCAATAACTTTGATTGCTGCCGCCATATTTTAATGTTCTAATGTTTCTGGAACCAATATGTTGCATTGTTAAATTAGGGCTTTATTTTTGCTGTCAGCCACCTTGGACTCCTTAAGGTGGAGTACAAATGTTTTAAATAAAATAAACTGTTTCAATGATGCACAAGTGAAACATGATATATTTGTTTTTCAGCTACTTCTATTGATTAAAACGGTAAACAAAGAGGTAGGTCCTTATGCTTTCCAAATGTGAACATTGCAATGGCTTACTTCGTCCACCAGTGAATGTGGTGAGTCAACAAGGTTCAGAGATTTCCGGTGGGTGTTCAAAACCTTTGTAGGCAAAGACATCGAAACATCTGGGAAGCAAACAAACCAGGTCATTCTAAGTACACAGAAGTGCTATTGTAAGAGCCCACAGTGTTTCGGATACTAAAACATTATATTAAGGACCTAGTCGTGCAGTACAAGAAAATACTGGCACAGAGAAATATGTTTTGAGGCGGGCAATTCAGAATGTTGATTTATTTCATTAAATTTATACCCTGCCCTTTATCCCAAAAGAGTCCAGGGCAGCAGTGCTTGAGCAGGAAGTAGGGAAAGGGTTAAGTATCCTTTCCCCTCCTCTTCTCCAACTCACTTCCTTCCCAAGTAGGAAGAAAAAAATATGTAACTTCCAGTTAATCTCTCTGTTTCTCCCACCTGAAATCAGCAATCACTGTAATATGCTAACATGTTTTCATGTCTGGAGATAGATAGTATCTTAAAATGCAGAAGTTAATGTCAGCATGCTTTGGTTCAACACTGGACAGAATGCTAAGCATTAAGTGTGTATACCCTTTAAAGGCATGTTCACATTGCAGAAAATTACACTTTTTCTCCATAGTATATCCAACTAATACTCTGTGCAATTTGCAGTTAATTATCAAGTTCTGTCCCAATTTTCACTGTATTTCTAGGTTTTAGCACCTCGCAAATGACGTACAGCACCTATTGACCCATGATGTCCCTTGGCAACAGTAATGATGATTTTAACAAATATTTCACGACATATTCCCTCCTTCAGATTTGTAAGTGTGTTTTTTCATCATTTACAATCTGATTATGCACTTGTCTCATTTATTCATCAGCTCAGTGGACTACAGAGTTCTCTGTAGCTTTCAATTTTTATTCCTGACTTTACACATGTGGTCACAATGTGATGCTTATTACTGAGAACTTTTGACAACAGAAATTGGCTGCAAATTGTCCCATTTGTACATGCCATCATAATGCCCACTTCAACTTTGGAGCTTCAGTGATGACAAGCTAATTGTCCGTTACACAGAAAATGAAACATTATTTCAAAGGAATTGTGCTATAAGGAATATTTATTGGTAACTAAAATTAGCGTGGACTAACCGTTTTAACACTATTCTTAGCTTTAGCATCAATTTAGCATTTACAGGCATTTCTTCTGTGAAAGGTTATAAAACTCAAAATGCTGTAAAAACTTACTGGGAACATCCAGACCCTTCGTCTTGGCCATGATTGACAGTATTTCTCTGGTAGAATGAGCAGCACTAAACACATAGCTTGAACCAGATGTTTTTGATATCGGAGGCAAGTGTGATTTAAGAGTAGTGCTCTGTAACATTGTGTTTATATACTGGTCCAGTTCGTCCTGGGATTCTGTCAAAACAGGTTCAAAAGGAAATAAGTTTGAAAGAGACACTGGAACTTTACTTCCTTCTGACTGACATCACCTTTTGGCATCGGAAAAACAATACAGGTAAAACAATAATAGTAAATAGTCACTAAGTCATTTGTTAAAGAAAAAGATACAATGATTAAATGTTTCAGGCCATGGCAAGGCAATGCAAGGAACTCCCCATTTGCACAGGGGTTGCATTCTGGATCTTCATGCATGTCGGTGAGCGCATGTAAATCCACTCACCCCCCCCCCCGGGCCGAAAATGGCCCTCCTGTTGGTAGTTGTGCACCAATCTCACACACCATTCACATGCACCCTGCTCATCTGTAGCTGCTACAGATGCTCACAGTATCATCTTCTATTGTTCAGGAAGAGGTTAACTTCCCAGCCCTTCCTCTGTGAAGGAATTAGGGCCAGGGCAATGAATCCAACACAAATCCCAGGCTTCTCCTTTTCTCCCTCGGATCCCCATCTCTGCTCAGTCTCATTTCTTCCTCCCTGTGGCCTTCTGCAACTCCTGGTCTCTTCTCTTCCACTTCTATCAGGGTGATTCCTCCATCACTCTGGCCCTACTGTGTTGCTACACCTCTCTCTAATCACACACAGAGGAAGGGGCGGGGGGGGGGGAAGGTCCTCAGAGACAAGAGAGATCCTACAATGAGACTAGGATATAAGGAAATAGCAGCATACCATGAGCCTCATCAGAAGGCTGCAAGGTAACAGTTTCCCCCGCAACAGTACAGAACAACATTTATAGCAAATTCAGTAATAAATACAATTCAACAATACATGAATATAGAAGACATATTCTATATGCAAAACTTATCCCAGGCAGCTTGAAAATATGCAAACATTTAAATAACAGTGTTTGATATTTTTTTAAAATGTCCACTGTTAGTTAGATGAAACATGAACGGTACTGTCCTCAGTCAAGAAAAATGCCACCAAAAATACTCAGCCAGCTTTTGTCAGGCTGTATTTGAAGAGGGTCCTCAAACACAGAGCCCAGAGAACTGGGATAGAGTTCTGTCTGAGACCATGAAGAATGACTCATAGTTACGTTCAGCTATCTGTACATTTCATTTTAAACATGCTGTTAGATATCCCCCAAATACAAATTTCAAGAACAGCATGGGCAAAACAACCTCTCCAGAAAGCCAACGATTCCTTTATGATCCAATTTAAAATATATTCCTCTGGCATTGGCTTTGAGATGTGTTTACTTTGGCAAGTGTGTGTATAATTTGAAACATTAAAAAACCAAAACCAGTATTACCTTTGCTGCCGAAGTCTGCATAATCTAGTTCATATCCACTTTCAGGGCTGGAATAACCTTCATTGTCATCATCAAAGAGCTTCCCATCAGAATCAGGGTCCAGAAAGCTGAGGTTTGTATAGAATGAAGTGGTCAGGAAGTCTGAAAACTTGCCCAGCTTCACCCTGAAGAACAAACATCAAAGCAGCCAAAGGAGAAAAGAACATCATTTTATATGAATGCTTATTGCACTAGATATAAACGTTTTCCCACTATAATCAGCATTTGCTATATTTTTGACTATTGTTGGCACTGTGCAGAAGAGGGAAGCACAGCTCTATACAATCATAGCTAAATGGTCTCCATACTGGCAGACACTCTTTCTTTGATTACTAGATGCTATTACTAGATGCTATGGGAAACAACAGGAATAGCCATCAAGACCACACCCTGCTTGAGAGCTACTCCAAGGTATCTAACTGCCCACTTAGAGACAACACACTGGGCTAAGCCTGCAATCCCATACAGGCAACCCCCCAATTTGCATGGGACTTGCATTCCAGGTCATTGTGCATGTCAGTAGAGTATGCATAAGCCCACCTTTCCCCTGTTGCAACCTCTTCCAGTTCTGAAGAAAGGCCCACGTGTGCACAGTTGTGTGTTCTTTGAATGTATGCAATACAGCATTTGCCTGTACACGCTTAATTGAGAGCAACTTCCATTGAATAGATGTGCAACCTGCCAAGTTTTTTGTTCTTTTTTTAGTAACTCCCATGCCACAAACTTATATGCATTTATACAAAATTAAATTCCATTAATGCAATTTGCTCTCTGGTAATGCATGCCTGGGACGCGGGTGGTGCTGTGGTCTAAACCACTGAGCCTAGGACTTGCCGATCAGAAGGTCAGCAGTTCGAATCCCCACGACGGGGTGAGCTCTCGTTGCTCAGTCCCTGCTCCTGCCAACCTAGCAGTTCGAAAGCACGTCAAAGTGCAAGTAGATAAATAAGTACCACTCCAGCGGGAAGGTAAACGGCGTTTCCATGCGCTGCTCTGGTTTGCCAGAAGCGGCCTAGTCGTGCTGGCCACATGACCTGGAAGCTGTATGCCGGCTCCCTCGGCCAATAAAGCGAGATGAGCACTGCAACCCCAGAGTCGGTCATGACTGGACCTAATGGTCAGGGGTCCCTTTACCTTTAATGTGCCTGCTACTTTTCCTGCCCTCAGAAAAGCATACAAAACAAACATGATTAACACACAACTCTACAATGACAAATGACTCAAGAAGTACGGCGACTACCTCCAGCTCAAAAGAGACTGGGGGGGGGGGGGCAAACCTATGAAACACTAGACAGAGAACACAATAGTCTGATGACATGTTTTCATCAAAGCCAGAGAAAGAGGAATATCCTCAGGCGTCAACGGGATTGTGGCACCTACCTGGCCCCTCCAAAGTAGCCATCCCCAAGTTTTCTTACTGTGGCAAGAATTGCTGGATCAATGTCAGACCCATCATTGGCTAAAAAGGAGGAAAACAAAACATGCATCTTGGCAATAGGTTCCTTTATCAACTCATTTTCAAAATAAGTTAGCATATCCAATGTGGAATACTTTTAAAAAATAAAATAACCGGGAAAAAATGGAAAAAACCTAGCAATTCCTAAAGTGTATTGCTGACTGGTTTGAGTTTCCCTTTCGTAAGATGGAGAGGGGGAGAAATTTCGACTATAGGCATTTTAACTCAGTCCTACTGAGTTCCAGTGTGACCATATACTGGCATTCTGTTTTACTATCACTTCACTTATTAAATCTGTTTGGGAACAAAGGAAGCTGACTTATACCAGACCAGTGGACCATCTAGCCAGGCATCATTCTACACAGACAAGTAGTGGGTTTCAGAAAGCCGTATTTTTCCAGACCCACCTGGCAATGTGAGGGTTGAACCTAGAACCTCTTGCATATAAAGGAGGTGGTCTCCCATTTTGGTTCTATAAAGGAGATGGTCTCCCATTTTGGTGCTATGCTCACAGAGTACTTGTTCACTACATGAACTGTATATTTTTATCTTCACTCTAATCTGGTGTACCCCTATGAAGAGCAGGGTAAGGATACACAAAGATGTCTCAGTATCTATTTCCATAAGTGGGGAACACGGTTGCTAGGGAACTCCAGCTCAAAGAGGCTGCTGCTGTTTGCAGCGTCAAATCTAAGGTCATGGATGAGAGGAAAGCACTTTAGAGTGAAACAAAATAATAATAATAATTCTAATTTTGGAACTTAAATACACACTCCACAGCTTCAAATTGCCCCCATGTTTTATTTTTTAAAAAAGCCAGATTAATGTAAAATTTTATCCTGAAAAGTGGTCTTGCATATTCTGAAAGTCATTTGTTTCTCTATTGGACAGAATCTATTCCTGCCTCTTATTTATCATCCAGTATGGAATGTAAAATAAACAAATAACAAAAAAGCTTCTATTGCAAATGGCATGAACATTCAGAAAAAGCTGGGTCCAACCATAATATGCAAGGTCATATGATAAAGGTCACATGTTACTGACTGAGCATTGTATTGGTTATTGGGAAAGTGAGGGTTGGTCTTCCTGTAATCCTCCAACACGAAGTGAGATAAGCCAACTCTGTTCGTAGCATCTCCACAATCATCCGATTGTCTAAAGCCAAATAGAAGTGATGCTGATCTATAAACTGGAAGGAAAAACAAATTGAAGACAAGTGCTTATAGATTTCTTTCTCGGCAAAAAGCTTTGTTAGCATTAGTTCTATGGAAGCTCATCACAACCCAGGGATAAGGGAGCCCATGACTTCACCTGCAGCTCTCCCCCATCCTTGATGGGGAGATGTTCTCTAGCTACCTCAGGAAGATCCCCATCCCTATGTGCTCACTTCTGGCATGTGTAATTAGCAAGACTAGTTTTCTCTTTTTGGAAAGCTGATGAGCTTATCAGTATTCCTATTTTATTTCATTTCCGTGCGTAAATGGCTGGAATGAATTTGGTACAAGTTTCATCAGTTCAGCCTACATAACGTCAAGAAGGGATATGCCAATAAGCAAAGTGTTTCACCAGCAATTGGGAAACAGGAAGCTTTCCAAGCTCACCTGTGGGGTAAAAGTAAATATTTGATTTCTTATAACATAGAGCTTAGATGTTCCCAGGACACCGATATGGCGGTAAGGCCTTCCACTCAGCTTCATGCTCTTGTTGCGGCCTGGAAGAACAAAAGAATACAGCTAACATTTACTTCTGCTCTTATACCGTATACAACACAAATTAGTCTTAAACAGTTTGCTGCCAGAAGCAAGATATAAAAATCATGAACATTTTCCTTATATTCCAAAAGGCTTTAAGGCTTGTTCTTTTGCAAAGCAAATAGTGCACTGCTTCAGCATGAAATTTCATGGAAAGGCACTGCCTAATTCATGAAATCAGTACAGTGGTACCTCTAGTTACGTACTTAATTCATTCCGGAGGTCCGTTCTTAACCTGAAACTGTTCTTAACTAGAGGCGTGCTTTTGCTAATGGGGCCTCTTGCTGCCGCTGCGCCGCCGGCATACAATTTCCGTTCTCATCCTGGGGCAACGTTCTCATCTTGAGGTAACTGTTCCAGGTTAGCGGAGTTTGTAACCTGAGGCGTTTGTAACTCGAGGTACCACTGTTGTACCCTTTTGAGTGGAATTAGCAAGTAGGCCAATGTTACTAACATTAGAAAAGCATTGTATCGATCCTACGTTTAAATAAAAATATTGTAACACGAGCCTATATGTAGGCATAGAGAAGAGGTGTATAAAATTTGCAAGCCTCTCCCTGGTTCTTCTAATACCAATTATTTTTCTAACACTTTGCACACACAACACAGTCCCAACTAGAACATTTTTGCCCAATTCCGTTACAATTTCTTGTCAGATCAATGAAAGCTGTGCTCTGCTTATTTCGTGGCCAAAAACATTTTACATAAATAGTGTTTTGATATTTTCTTCTGGCTTTATTTAGATAAGTTTAAGAAGAATGGTTAAAATCTCTATGGCTAGAGTTTTCTTGGCCAACACTGAACTGCTTTGTTATCTGCTTATCATTAAATGGTAACAGAAAAGCTTATGAAAGCATATCTACTATAGAAGTCTTTACTGTTGCAAAGATTTGTGTTGGTTTTTTTTTTTTTTTAAAGCAATTGCTATAATCCAGCACACTGGTGTTCAGGCCTGGGCTCAGAACTACAGGGGGAGCTTCCTGTGTGCACAGGAAGGGGCTTGATGAGATTGACAGGGGGTGGGACCACACAGATGTCTCACTGCCAGCGTTTGTGCCCATTTTCCCGGCTCCAACCTGACTTCCACACAGTGAATGAAAGTCTGAAAGGAGAAGTGGCTGTGCTCGTGGAGGCTCCTATGGCATCAGGTTCCCGCAGAATGGAATTGCTTAACTGCATGAAGGAGCATTTTTTTAATAAAAAAAATTACATCAGCTCCCTCTTCAAGTCTTGTTCAACATACAGAGGCTGGAGGAAAAGGAGCCAACATTGGTGGAGAAGCCAGAGGCATGCTTCCATTCCCCTTTAAATCATATGGTGTGCCTTACAAAAGGAAATTCAGGAGGCAATGAAACTGAGTTTCCAACAAAGCATATAAGGGGCACATTATGCGTCACAGAGAATGTGGCAATGGTGATTTGGTGAGCTACAGAACTTCGGACTGTGCTAACATTTCAGAATTAAAATGGGCATATACATATACAGTGGTACCTCAGGTTAAGTACTTAATTTGTTCCAGAGGTCCGTTCTTAACCTGAAACTTTTCTTAACCTGAAGCACCACTTTAGCTAATGGAGCCTCCCGCTGCTGCTGTGCCGCCAGAGCACGATTTCTGCTCTCATCCTGAAGCAAAGTTCTTAACCCGAGGTACTATTTCTGGGTTAGCAGAGTCTGTAACCTGAAGCATATGTAACCTGAAGTGTATGTAACCTGAAGCATATGTAACCGTAAGTGTATGTAACCTGAAGCGTATGTAACCCAAGGTACCACTGTACTTCCCCACAATTTCAGTTCAGAATGACATGTGATTTTAAACTTGCATTCCAAACAAGAAAATGACATGGGAATTGAGCAGCAAAGATGGGTAAGCAAATGATAAGGTTTCACAATCCCTGTGTTACATCACCTACCAAGCTTGGCATACAGATTGCTCAGAATCCGTGCTGGCTGAACTCTGGTCGGGTTAATGTCAGCAATGCTCTGAACATGGATTCCATGGTGTCTCAACAGCTTCTTAATTTCATTTGTCTCTGCTATGACATTTACTGCACAAGAGAAAAAAATTATAATAAAGAGCAACACTTCAATATCTGAAGCCAAAAAAAAGAAAGTCTTCAGGAAATACTATACTATAGATACACAAATCTTCAGGAACGATATAAGCGACATTTTTTTTCCATTGTACCTAACTGCCTAAGATAATCAAGGAAGGATGAAAGTTGTTATATAGCTATCGTACATGGGTGTTTCCTTTCCTGAGACTTGGGAACATAAAAAAGACACGTTTGGACATACTGGAGTTTATCTAAAACTACAATAATAGAAGCTCAGCTTAGAATGGATGCCAAACTGACCAAGAAAGCTACCATTGAGTCTAAGACGACAGCAACTTACTGTATTTTTCCGTGTATTGGACGAGGTTTTTTTGACTCAAAAATCACGTCCAAAAACTGGGGTCGTCCAATACACAGATAGTAGCATGGCGTGGGGAAAGAAGCGCAGTGCCACCAGCCATTCGGTTGGCGGAAGCGCGGCTTCCCCAGATGTCACAGTGAGAGGGCAGCGATCTGGGGGGTGTTTCCTGCCCACAGCTGCGTGGGGGCTGGGAGGAGAAGCTGCGTCCCACCAGCCAGCTCTTTGGCAGGAGCAAATTCCCCCGATGCCACTGCGCACGGGAAACGATCTAGGGAGTGTTTCCTGCCCGCAGCTGTGGGGAGGGGAGGCTCAACAATGTTGGGCCATCTCCCCTCATTTTCTTAAAATTTAGTCCCCCAAAATGGGGGGGGGGGTCTTATACAAGGGGGCGTCTTATAGACAGAAAAGTACGGTAGTTAACAAGCAGAATCAATGAAGGTTTCCTTCAGAAAATGGAAGACTTGCCCAAGTGAAAAGAACAAAAAGGGAAATAAACTTGGAAACTAAAATGCAAGGGGACAAGAAAAAACTGAAAAGAAAGTAAAGGAGTTCAGAAGCATATCACTAAAAGAAACAACAATAATAATGATAGCGACAATAATACCATTTGACTACTTCAGAAGCAGGGAACCAGTTAGGGAAGTGGTTGGAGCATTAGACAACAGGAAAGTTAAAAGGTGTGCCAAGGAGATTGCAGAGATGAATTCCCTGCAGCTTTTAGTTTTATTATTTTTATTAGTTATTGAGAATTTTTACTGCCCTTCATCCAAAGACCACAGGGTGGTTTACAATATAAAACACAAAAAATACACATCATAGTAACAAACACACACACACACACACACACACACAGAGAGAGAGAGAGAGAGAGAGGTGGAATCTACACACATGTAAAAAATATTCAGAAAATGTTTTTTTAAAAGCATTTTTAAAAATACATTGAATTTTCCATAAGGCTCACCATCGTCATGTAGTGTCACATTGTATATTGCACTTAAAACATTTCATTTGCAGTCAAGTTTAAAAGGCCATAGATTGCTTAATTAAGCCAAAGATCTATTTCCACTGCAAAAGACACAGGGCAGGTAGCCATGTCTGAACTGACATTCTGAAGAAGGGAACCTAAAGAAGTAAGGCACACAACGAAGATGGCTTCCTGACAAATTAAAGAAATCAAGAAATTGCTGCGCTTCGATAGTACCCTCCTGATAGCTCTTGATGCAACTCAAATGTGAAACTGCTGACCTTCCAACAAAAACAGGTAACTGCATGACATCAGCCTGAGAAAGTATCCACACAACAGCATATGCTTTGCACAGTGCTAGCTGCAACACTCAGCAATTCCACTACTGCTTACCAGCGCTGAAAAGTAAGGACAGCGATTTCCCCCATGCAGTGACCTCCAGTAGTTTTTCCTAGCAAACTTTCTCGCTGTATTAGAACACTGACAAGTGTGAAATCTGCTCGATGGAGAGGTCGGCACATCATTTTTATTTCCTTTAATTTGTGCTGGGGTTAAGTAAAAAATGTGTAACAATAACCACCAACCTTGAACAACAACATCGGGCTTAAAAGCGGTTGAAAACCTTCTGTTTAATGGATCAATTTCACCAGTAGCCAGAAATCCCTGCAAAGGTGAGGAAAATAATAACATATTTAAGCGAGCGCATTCCTGGACAATGGCACAGAAGAGGGAGGCTTCATGATAGTGCAAAACCATTGAGGTCTTGGACAGCCTTGTGTGCCAAGATGTTGTTGGACCACACATCCCTCACAATTGGTTGCACCGCTTAGGGCTGGTGGGAGTTGGCATCCAACAACAGCTGGAGTCCCAAAGTTAAGAAGAAGGCTGGTCCAAGTGGGCAGAGTTGGCTCCGATAATTTTCCAGTTTGAATATTATTTCCAGCCACTGCTGAAAGAAATCTGATCTCTAATGCAACTAGAAAAGGGGACGACAAGGTCAAAGGAACCTGTCATAATTGTCAAAGCTGTGTCAAACCTAGTTACCTCTGCTAGGAGGGCGCTGAGAATGTACAATGACTGGCCCCACAGATGAGGAAGCTTTCCAGCTGGGACACGGTCCACTGTGTGAGGATTCTCATACTCTTCATTCACCTGGCAAATGAAACAAAGAATGCGAACAGGTTCACACATCACACGTACCGAGGATTTACGAGGGTGTAGCACCTGTTAAAATCTAAAGCTGAATACAATCCCAACAGTTAAAATATATCACAGAAAATGGACGACACAACATTCATACATAATTGGGCGAAACACACAGTATGTCAGAGGTCGATAATTTACAAAACCAGGCATGTTCCAAATTGTCTTACCTTATCTGGAGGAACAGCATATAATTCTGGCATCAGAAGAATCCCATTCTTTTTCCTAATGAGTATCCCCTCCAAAGCATCTCTGTACTCTTGTACCTACAAAGTGCAAGACAAGGACCAAGGAACTGAAGTTCATGGGTTTTGGTTTTTTAACAACTGGAAGAGTACCTATGCGGTGCTGGGAACCCTGGAAACATCCTCTTTGTGAAAAGTGTCTGTGTCAGAGACCCCATGGACAAAAGAACATAAGAAGAGCCCAACATCCCTTGTATACAAAGACCAGGCCTTCTCTCGTCCCCTTCAATGAGTGAAGCACCTGATGCTACAATTTTAAGGCCACAGGGTTGAGTTTAGAGCTCCCATCTCTGGTGCCACACGCACTGCTACTGAGTTAATGTGAAGTGCTGCTGTGCAGGAGACCTTGCAGGTGAGAGGCGAGGCAGCACTGTGTGAGGAGAGCAGCACATCCCCATAGCTTATAATGCTGGTAACTGGAGCAAATGGGGGGAAAGCATTCTAGTCTTTCTCTCCCTTTCTGGCCACACAGATATCACAGTTGGTGCCATGATATAAGCCTGCTGAAAGGGAACCTATGAAGCTGTATTATACTGAGTGAGGTCATCATTTAGTCCAGTTTGGTGGCAGCTCTCTAAAATTTTAAGCAGAGATTACTCGTCCCCTCAGCACAAGGACATTAATTCCTTTAAACAGAGATGTCTAGGATGCCTCACGGTAAGTGCAAAAGCTGCAGGTAGGGAGAATGATCAGATTGCCTATCCTCTTCTACCCAACTACTGGAGCTTAGCTGATTCATAAAATACCTGCTACAATAATTATTACAGTTTCAACTTATCATGTGCCTTACCTGAATTCTGTCTCCATTAAACACTCCATCAATTAGGAAATAGGTCCAGAATACAGGCCACTCACATTCTATGTTCTCAAATAACTTGAGCTCAGCAGGATCGTAGTGTAATCTATTCGGATCCTAGAAATGTAATTGCTCATGTCATGCTTTATTATTACAGTGCTATTTCACAATGTATTATGCTTGTATTCTGCCAAATCTCCAAGGAGTTTCATCTAGCAGAAGCATTCCCCTCTCTGTTCCATTTTGTTACACACAGCACTTAGCTTTCTAAAGGACTGTGCCAGTTTCACAACCTGAAATTAGCTTAGAAGTACAGATATACCAGATTGGCACTGAGGGCCAATCTAGATGTCATATCAATTGAATGATCACAATTAATGTGAAACTTTAAAAAATTAAATCAGAATGAGAACAGATGTCTCAGGGTGGTCAGTTTACTCTTTCTCCCCATGCTACAGTTCTGACAAAAATCTTCCGCCAGCTGAAGTTAACCCCAAGTGGAAAGCTCTCACTGATGCCAATGGAAGCATAACTTCCAGGGCCAACATCAACCTTGCTGTGTGTGTGAATAGGAAGGTAAAGCAACTTTTCTTGGGACCACAGCAGGGATGGAAAGGGTTATGCTTATCTCCTTGCACATTCCAGTCCTAATGAGGTCCCCCCCCCCACAGGGTTGCTATTTTTAAAACAATTCTGATATTGGACGTTCACCATGGAAAAGTGGCATGCAAATAAAAACGAGTGACAGTTTCAGAAACAGTACTTCTCTCGGTGTTTTGTAGCCATCTCGAATAAAACGGCAGCAGCCATACCGTCCCTGTAAAAAACAAATTAGTTGTAGTATAAAAGCATTGCTTTATTTTATATAAGCATCTTTTGTTCTTAGTCAAACAGAACATGCTTTCTTCTTCTGTTAATAACAAATGTGGCCAAGTTTATCATCTATAGATAAATGAATGGAAGATTTGTTCAGAAGCCAAAATGAAACTCTTACCTGCAGCTTGGTGATAATTTCGTTTTTCGTTGCATTCACAACATTCATATCCTCTACAGCAAAGGCTGGGTAAGAAATAATGGACAAAAGTCCAGCATCAATCTCTTTTGAGGTGGAGGCCCTTGGCAGCATGGAGTACAGGATAGACTGAGTGGAATATACACAGAGCACCAGCGAAAGACAAGACAAAGACAAAATAAAAACATTTAGTTTCATGCCAAAGTGTTTTATCAGACGTACAAAGAGCACCCTGGTCACTTGTGAAATAAAATGTTACAAGCTATTTTCTAATAAACTAATTCACACGGGAGGGGAATTTGCTGCGCTGGCTGGCCCATCTGGCAACAGAATTAGGCTGCTATCATGCAAAACTGTGAGAACCAGTAGAAATTTCCCATCAGTTATGAAATGCTGGTATTCCCAGATCTTCAGCTTCCATAGCTGAAAATAGTACCAAGTTGAATTTGGTGGTACAACCATAATTTGATTTCTATTTCTAGGGGAGGGGGCTAGTCAGAGCTTATAAGGGGGTGGGTGTTTTGCTGTACTTTATTTGAGATAGAAAGGAGAATTGGATTTACCTGACAATGCTCAACTTCATCTGGAAGGACATGAATAACTGACTTGTGTCCTCCTCCAGCTCCAAAAAGGTCCAATTCATCAATTGCTTCCAGTGCGGCCTTCAGAAACATATGTGTGTGCTCAGTAAGTTTTCAAGTATTATTGGTAATGAATGAGATGGCAATTGAATAACTATTAAAACAATCACACAACCACACGCACGTGTGTATGTACATATAGCAAAATGGCACAAAAGAATAAGAATCCCTTAAGAGAGATTGCAATATTTCCCTATTGCAGATTGACAGTGGACTTTAATAGCCTGCTCCAACCAAATTCACTTGGAAGAAGAAACAGTTAAGAATGGCTTCAAAGTGCTGCATATTTCTCAAGATCACTGAATTAAGCCTGCTTTTAACTTTACTTGGGTGGTGTAGGCTGAAAATCACTCCCACCTTATAGAAGTTTGCCAAAGCAGCTGCGCTGAATGGAAGGAGCTCAGTACATATAGCAGAATATCACACAGCAAACCGCCATACCAGCACCAGCAACTTCCAGGAAATTGTGGCACTATTTACTTTTGAATGTGTAGCTCACCTCTTCTCTAACGAGCTCAAAGTGGCAGACATGGTTCTCCCCACAAGAACCCTGTGAGGCTGGCTGGGCTGAAAGGTAGTGACTGGCCAAAGGTCATATAGTGAGCTTCATGGCTGAGAAGAGACTTGAAGCCTGGCCACCCAGGTCCTAGTCCAACACTCTAACCACTTAAGGTAAAGTCCACAAGTGGCACTGTGGTCTAAACCACTGAGCCTCTTGGGCTTGCCAATGAGAAGGTCGGCGGTTCAAATCCGCACAATGGGGTGAGCTCTAACCACTACACCACACTGGCCACTGTGTGTGGTTTAAATCAGGAATGTGAATTACCATCTCTTAGTTCAAATTCAAAATATTCTATCCATTGAACAACAGCAAAGTGGCTCTTTACTGTTGGGAAAAGTACAATCAAGACCCATCAGAAATCAATAGCAAACCTTCTATTTATTGCAATAGTCCTGGATTGCAACACTGATCTGGAAGTAAGTTTCACAAAAATCAACGAGTAGAAGTATTGTATTTATCATTATAGCATACCGTTGTTAGTTTACAGTAAAAAACAACAACAAAAGCAACAACCATCTCACCTTGGCCATTCCTACAGAGCTTGCATTCAGTTCAGGAATGCCCTGGTTCGTCTTATCACCACGTTCCCACATGCCATAATCCTGAAACGAAAGAAAGAGGAAAGCAGAATTAAAAAGCAACTTCTCAGATCCAGAGATACACGTATGTAGATGTGGACTGTGCATACACTATTGTGACTAAGAGAGAACTACAGCAACACTACTCAGTAGGTTTGGATCACACATTATTAAGCTGACATATGCACAAGGCTTGTGCCTGCATGCTCCTTCTACCCCTTCTTCCATCCTTCATCTTGGCACACCACAATTTAATACTTGCTGGATTACTTAATCACAGTTTCCTGTTATAGCCAAACCAGGAAACTATGGTTACCACTAAAATAAAAAGTCAGAATCTTAAACCACTGCCACAGTGTGCTTTCTCTTGGCAGATCAAGATAAGCAGGTGACAGCAAAGGTTGCAAGGTTTTTAGCTGGGGCAATCAGAATAAGATGCACTATTTGACTATTGATTCAAAACCCTAAAATGTATTTTATATAATTGACTTTTTCTCTCTATTCTTTGTATACTGTATTGTTGTTTTATTGCTATGGCCGATCGCTGACGCAAATAAAGATTCATTCATTCATTCTTAAACAATGGTTGGAAGTTGGTTTAAGATCCTGGTTTGTTCCAATACATTATTTCAATTTTATTTGAAATAAATAAATAAAATGACCTTGAGCATACTTACAGCAACTTTGTAGGCAGCCTCTATGTAAAACACAAGATTCTGTACAAAGGCAACTTCATCAAGGGTAAATATAATACGCAATCCTAAAGAAGAAAGAACCACCATTAGGGATACATATTACCTTAACTCCAGTCAATAGTTCCATTTGGGGGTTCTTATGATCCTGGTAGAGCACTGAGAAAACCTTCTGCATGTAAATTGTGTGTTACACTATAGACAACTGCTCATTGAGGACCCATTTGCTCCACCCCATAGAACAATGGCCTAAACAATGAAAGGTGTAACAAACTACACAAGACAATGTTTAAAGTAGCTTTTAATTCTGTGAAGGATATCGTCCAAAATAAAATGCATGCTCAGTTCTTAAATGGAGATGGGCTTTTCCAGTGATAACCTTATTCCATAATCTCAGACTCCCATAAGTGCCATACATCATGCCTGTGATTTAAACGCTTAACTAAAGCAAAATAATTCTTCGGCAATAAGTAGCATTTAAAGTACAGATTGTTAAGTACTGAAACAACCATCTGTTGGTGGGCTGTCTGTCAGTCATCTATAGGATGAGTGACCTTGGTAACACATTGCAAATATGCATTGCCATGTACCCATGCACAAAAATGAAAAGGATTCATGAATGAGTAGATGCTTTCGTTGAAGGCAGAGGTAGTCACCCAGAAGTTGTTGGACCACAACTCCCCTTCATGCCTAATTATTGGCCACGCTAGATTGGGCTGATGGGAACTGAAGTCCAACAGCATTTTGAGGGCTACTGATTCCTCATCCCTGTTGAAAAATGTCCCTTGCAAAACAATCAACCAAGAACAACTTGACAAAACCATTTTACAGTGTTCAGATTCCAAACCAAATAAAAATGGAACACAATAGCTAGTCATTGTCATTCCACAGAAGGTCAAGCCATTCAAACAACTACAGGAGATCTGGAAGGCAACTTGTCCACTCTAATCTGTAACTAAGCAGACATATGGACTATATTAAAAGGCAAGTCTGATACTAAATGTGTTGGTTTTTTTTTTTGAGGGGTGAAATGTTCCTTGCTGGTTATAACTGTCCTTGGTTAGAAAATAACTATGAGTTCCAACGTAGCTTACCTGATGCTGTCATCTGAGCCAAGAAGAGAAGGTAAAGGGAAGTTGCATCTACTTGTAGATGTCCCCACTCATTGTCTCCAACTACTGTACCACAAGTGGCTGTATTATATTTGGCATGCAGGCAGTCCTTGGTACTCTGTGTGTGCTTGAACTTCTCAACCTTATCTACCTAAGAAAAACAAGCAATATTCTGAAAGTAGTTCTTTAGTCATAAACATTTTCAAAATAATAATTCTGCCTCAGCCTAGATTTTGGTACAGTATAATTTAAAGGGGGGAGGTTCTTAAAACAAATTGCTTCAACAAAGCAATGAAGTATCTTGAATAGAGCTGAGGAAATTTACTGTAAACAGCCAGTCACATTGGTCTGCCTCTTAGATTGTTTCGAAGACTGACACACAGATAAAAGCTTCTAACTGGGAAACAGAGCCGCTAAAAAGAAATCAGGCATCTTTTACACAACATTATACAACACTGGACTTATATAAAGGAAGGAAATATCCAAATGGACATCATCCTAGCCAATATTTGGACCTGGCAGAATTAGGTAGTGTTTTCAGTTCTCAGCAACCACACAAGAATATGAAAGTATTTCAAGAACATTGCACTGGGGCTAAAATGTTATGGATTCTAGCCCAAGGATAAAAATGTCAAAGTAAAAACATTGAACACAATCTCTCAGTCGCTGATCGTGTACAGTAAGTTCACATGTGTACCTATAGTGAAATTGCTAGGGAGACGGAAACAGGGAGACTATGCGTTTTTTATTTTAACCACTTGAAGTGCCCAACTATGCAAAATGTTAATCACACCATTTGCTCTCAAGTGCAAAATATTTCTTGCAGAAACAGCCAGTGTGGGAAGAGGGTGATATTTGCCAGAACCTAGGCATGGGGGGTGCTTGAAGGTCTTCAGTCATTTGCACTCTCGTGCAATAAACAGAGTGAGGGTCTTCTCACACCTGCAATTTGCATGGGACAATAACTCCCACTGTTCCTTCAGGCCACTAGCGTATTGCAATTCCAAGAAGGAGGATTGTTTCATTTATACTAGAGAGGTATGCTGTATAAATAGAACATGCACTTAAAATAGTTTTATATGTAATATCCATTTCATGGCAGGCTGCCCTTAAATTCATTTTAATTGGACTCATTTTAGCTTGCAAAGTCCAAAATGCATTTTCCCTCCCACGAGTGGAAATGGTTTCAGAGGAACAGCTAGGTACTACTTTCAGTACGCCGAAAGTACTACTTTGTTTGAACCTGCCTTCCGCAGTGTATCCCATTCGTCACACCTAAAATTGCATTGGTATCATTAAATCTGGTCATGCCACTGAAAATAACAGAACACAAGTCGTTCAGTTTATCATTACCTGTCTCATCATACATTGCAGAAGTCCCCGCATCAGTTTCACAACGTTCTGCAGGAATATAATTAAAGAAAGCATGCAAACATTATTTTGGGTCTTAATAACTAATGATTAATGCTCATGTAAAAAAAAAGAGAACATTTACAAAACCATCCTATACATTTAAGAAAACAATTTGCTCAGCTGCGTAACCTGATTTTATTACAAAGTTACAAGCTAGAACAGTAAGCAATTGCTTTATGTCACGGCTAAAGTGATTGGATGGTCACAGAACCAAAAGAACTTTTTAAAATAATCATTCCTATGCTATAAATAGAAGCTCAGAGTTTTCCTCAGGGACACAGTGTCAGGACTCCCTGACACACAGCAGGCAAATGTTGGTGCATGGAGTTGTGCTGCTGTAGTTCAAAGTTGGGGAATTTGAAGCATGAGCTTTCCTCATTCAATTAAAAGGCAAATCCCAAATATTTCTGGTTTGGATTCAGATCATGATTAGCTCTGCACCAGGCCTAGCATTAGCTCCCTCTGCCATTTCAGTCACCCTCTTCCTTTTTGCCACTGAAGCTTACCAGCTGGTGGTGGTGGCAGTAACAATAAAAACAACAGCAACAGCATTCATTATGCTTCGCAGCACCTCCTAAGACATAAAGATTTCCTGAGTTTCTGAGGCCATAGCAAAGAATAAGACAAGAAAGAAAGAAAGAAAGAAAGAAAGAAAGAAAGATTGCCACTGCTGCTATAAAAGTCAGATGAGATTTGAGAAGCGGGCATTCCCTTGTGAGGGAATCTGGCTTCCATGAAGCTTGAAATGCACCCAAAATGTCAAAATTTGAGCCTGCTAGGAACTGAGCTTGTTTCAGGTGAGCCTGTGAATGGAGCTATAGAAGCTCACATATCATAACTCTACAAAGGGGGACCCTTAATTGTCCTTCAAACGTGGGTAATGGATTTATGAAGTCAATCATCAAACGGCTGCTTCCCCCAAATCTCATCCATTGCTTTGATCTTACCACTTTCCAATTTTTTAACACCACCCATAAATTAAGCAGGATTCACTATGCACTGAAAATGACAGTATGTTTATTCACTTGTAGAGTAAGTAATAAATAAATTCATCTTTACATATCATAACAGAGAGTAAATAGTGATCCAAAGACATACCTGCTCCAATTCATATGCTTTGGCTTTATCTTCATCCCGATCTGCATTCTTCCTGTAGGCCATCCCCAGGCCCCACACAGCCAAAATGCTATAAATATTATCTCGTACCCAAGCATCCTTTTGCTCAGTACTGGCGGAGAGCAGTCCTGTAACAGGGTTCTGAAAGAAGTTTTTTTTTAAGGTTAAACAGCCTGAGCACTTCTAAGCACACCTTACCCTAGCGTGTGCATTTTTGTACACATTACTTGGTAGAAGTGCGAATTTCACTGGGGAAACCATAGAATCATAGGTTCAGGTACTGTTTCAGAAAGTATGAATGAGGTAGATTCACCCATTTCTCATGGGTGTTCTTCCTGCATTTGGCCGCTACATCGCCAGCGGTCCAATGAAAACTATGGTTGGGCCTGGATTGCAAAACAATGAGGCCCCTACAGCTGCCTGAAGAAGCCATATGCCAGGCCAGAGCAAAAGGAGCTCTTTTAAACTTTTCCATCTGGGATGTTCCCCTCGCCCCCCTCAAAACAACTCCATTGCTTTTCACCTCGTAAGGAAACACAGCCTTATCTTTTTTTCCTGTAAGCTAAAAATCAGCTGGGGTGTGTGTGGCTTTTTGAGAAGAGAAATAGTCAGAGAAATATTGGCTGAGCAGGCTTTTCATTCCTGCCGCTTCTACACTGAAATTTGCAGTATTGGAAGCTACATTCAGGGTTTTTTTAAAGGGGGGCAAACACACACACGGGTTCACATGTCTGTATGGAACCTGTAGTTTTGTCTAATATTGCATGTTAGACGTAGGTCAATTACAGCACTCATTTCTGTGCTATGGGAAGAAAAAGAAGGAGGGCGTGTGTTTTAGCAGCTTGATTCTGGGCTCAGAGCCAGAGGAGTAATGGAACATTCTAAGGAGGAGGTTTCTGGGGAACCGACTGTGCACAGGAACAGAGAATGATCTTTAGGTTTTGAAACGTTGTGAAATATTACAGAGCCACAACGGCTGTTATCAACTGTCCTTATGCTTCAAGGTCACAGGGAGAGCCGGGTTGTGTGTGGACTATTTTTATCCCTAAACCTATTAATTATTAAACTTTTGAGGGAATAAAGTCTTAGCAAAATACAGTATAAATTAAGGGGTTAGGGGGGTTTGCTTACCTGGGGCAAAACCATGGCATTTAAAAACATTTCTTACATTTTAAATGAAGATATACAGGAGTTCGCACAGCTTATTTTTGAATTGGATTTGGAATTGGAATTTGCTCTTGCGTGGTAATTAATTATCTAAGGCTTTAATCCCAGCCCCCCCACACATCTGGGAGTAAGCCCCACAGAATTCCGTAGGGTTTACATCTGAGTAAGACATTGTTAGGGCTGTGCTGTAAGATACAAAAATAAATAAACAGCATGTGAACATAAAGACTGCCCATGTGCTTGTGGAAGACACCGACTCATAACTAATCATACTACCCAAATTATGTCTTGGTGCCAGAGGGACAAGGGGTAACAAGTGAGAAGGGTGTGGTGAGAAAGGAACTGAGCTCAGAAGTCACTCTGTGCTTTTGCACTGCTGGTTTCCACTGGCTGCAATAGCATGATGTTGTGCATGCAAAGAAAAGTATTCTACAACTCCCATCCATGGTACTTAGAGCCAGGCACATGCAGGGGGGATGGGTAGCCTTGCCCCAGGCCTCTGGGGGCTGAGCTGGCCTGGGGCCTCTGCCAGGAGCCTGACAGCTTTACACTATCAAGCAAAGAATAAGATTCCTGCACAGGCCTCATACAATCTCTGCACCGGCCTGCTTAAAGCACATAGATAGGAACCTTCATGGTAAGTACATTGGTGAAATATCATTGTATTCTATTTGTTTATTTCATAAAATGTATATACCGCTTGATTGTTGGGGAAAACTCAACAGAAAAGATAAAGCAATGAAATTATCACTAAAAATTTACAACCATACAGAAAGGTAAAACCACAATACAATAGACTAAAACAAATTAAAACTCATACGAAGTTTTAATATATAGACTTGTCTATATAAGAATGCCTTCAGCAGGCACCAAAAGGTATACAGTGGAGGTGCCTGCCTGATATCAATAGGCAGGGAGTCCCAAAGGATCGGTGCTGCCACACTCCTGTGCAAAAGGCACAGATCAAAGCAAAGTTGGAAGGACATAGTGCATCTTTTCAGGATGCTTTTTCGGTACTCTGTCTCAGGACTCCAAAAACAAACACCCAACTGGTTGTTCTCAAGGTTTGTAGAGCTCAAACTGTTCAGAATCCTATCGTTCAATCATTTTCTATTTTGGACAGCTGCTAAGTGAAGTTGGCAAGTCCAAAAGAAGGTAAGTCTCTGGTCCCATTAGTATCTTACTGATGGATGGAAAGTTCCTTATGTGCCATCGTGTTAATGCTGTTTGCTGGGTGAGTGCCAACCCTCAGTAGCTATGATAAGGAACTGGAGTCTGAAATATTGCAGCAAACGGGAATGACGGAGAGCAGGCAGAAGGCACTATTACTGTGGTAAGCGTGGAGCAGGTGGGTGCAAAGCTGCTCTCTGGCTCAGAAATCTCCACTTACTGATATGCCTTACTGACCCAGTGCCACGTTCACATGTAACGATAAGCCAAGAAACCTTGGCTTAACAAATTATACTGTGCACAATACTGATTCCTTCCACCTCACTCTCCACCTGGCATGGGCAGGTACACAAAACAGCTTGGGGTGACATCCAAATGCTGGTCTGTGGTTTGTTCGTCCCTAACAAGTCAGGATTTATAAGCCAACAGCAAACCTTAACTGAACCCTGGCCAGTGACTTGGCAGGTGGGACAGAAACAAACCAAGATTCTGGGTTTCGATTTCATGCTACACTGGCTCACTTGCCCCTTCATGCCAGGGGAAGGCTGAGGTGATGAGCAAAGCAAGAGTCAAGCACCAGAATGCATGCACAGAATAGTTTATTAAGCCAAGGTTCTTGGCTTATGAATGAATGCAGCCATTACATGATCAGACTGTGATTACAAAACTAATGTGCCATGGTTCTGGCACTGAAAATAACTCTGCATGAACGGATTTTGTTGCAAGGGAATCTTAGTGAAATCACTAGGGATTCACCTGAGACGAGGATTTGGCTGAGACTGTACTAACACAGTTTACCAAAGCTGTGTATCTACCATCATACTTGCAGATAACATGCAGAATCGTAAGGTTGTACAAACCTGCAAATATGTTATCTTTTTTCTGTATGATGATATTCAAACTATGTGCATAATACCAAAGAAGAAGAAGAAGAAATTTGATCCTCAGCTACACTGGGGTAACCATTCTGCAGCTCTAATGTCTTTGTTAGAACAATTAACAATTTAAGAAACCCATTTAAGCAGGAATCAGAGTCTAGCCCACAGTGCAGTTCTGGTAAACACGACAGCTTACATAACATCAGATTCGCTGTAGCTGTGCAGTGATGCTAGAGCCATCTCAGTGGTGAAATAAAACTGTGTGGTTTTCTCATAAGAATCAGAATGCAGATAGCATGCCTTGTTAAAAACAAACAGACAAACAGTGAATGTTTGGTTAAAACGCACACACAAGCAGAGTTTGATCCACTTGTGTTGCAGGCACATTGCTTGCACAACCCAGGTCACACACAAACCATGTCTTAGTGCAAATGAGCATACATGTGGGTTCCCAGAGCAAAGGCTGTGGCAACAGGACTCCTCATCCAGCCCTCCTGCCGCTTCCGCACGATTTGGCTTTGTGTTACACCCAAACCCAGGGTCATAGTATGTCCCCCCCCAAGCAAACCAAAAGCAGTAAACCAATAACAAAGCTTGATTATAGCTTTTGGTATGGAGCCACAAAAGCTACAAGTCCAGGTTCGGGTGCAACATTAAGCCAAATAACAGCTTATCCACAGGTGGCAGAACAACAGCAGAACTGGGGAAAGAGACTGCAGCCACGAACTTTGCTCTGGGAAAGTTTGGTCTTTCACACTACACCATGGTTTGGTTTAGCTAAAAAAACTAATTGGAGCCCTATCTCCCTCTCCCGCACTACCTATGTATACATGAAGGCAGCATAATGGGACTTAGATGGGGACCAGAGAGGAGCCCACAGATGGCCCATTCCATCCCAGAATCCTGTTGCGCTGGATGCATGCACAGGCTAAAGAGATGAAAGTAGGAAAACAAGGCATTTACTGTGTGAAAAGAGTTTTAAGAAGAGTGGGATGGAGGGAGGAAGAAAAGAAAGATGCCACTCTCAAAAATAGATTTGTACCCACCATGTCTCATCTTAAAGAGGTTCTATTGACTTCAGAAGAATTTCATAAACGCACATACACACACCACAGTGGATCTCTGGCACGTACAGCGTGGAGCCTTCCTAATTCTGTATTTCAAGGTTTCCCTCAAGTTAAGTAAAACGTGACTCAGTTTTTTCGAGTTGCACTGGACTTGTTGTGGCACATCTTCCTCAGTTTTCTATTGAGGTTTGCCTGGTATTGTGATGTCTTATTCCAGCAGACAATATTAAATACAATACTAATTGTCATCTGTTATCTGTAGAGTCTGCTCCTGACATAGTCTGGTGTCAAAGTTGTCAATGACCTTTAGGGTCTGCAATTTGCATCATGCCCTTTATTCCAGCATACACTTCTATGTGAGAAGTATATTTGGAAAGTGACTCATGGAAAAAATCCTGCTTTCATCACTGCAGATTAAAGTATTTTAACTGAAGGCTCCCTCAAAAGACACTGCTGCTTTCTCTCGTAGGGTGCCTTCAGCTCAACAAACTGGAGAATTTGAGCATTTTGTTATTCTTATCCAGGGGCCCAAATGTATCCAATGGCTCTAGTTATTCTTTACCTAAGATTTTTGCAATGCTCATGGTTTATTTCTTAGCCACAACATAATAAATACTAGCAGCCAACCACGTGCCTACAATTATAGGCACATCTATCCTGAGAGTCACAGAGACTATTCTCCTGTACCTGTATCATTTCCATGCAGCAGAATGTATCCAAACATGACAAATGTACCATTATCCATTTAACAAATATATGTGTGGTTAAAAGACACAGGTACTTGTTAGCCAAATTAGTATTACTGATAATGGCACCTACACATGGAAACCGATGGTGCCAATTTTGTGCTATATTGCTAAAAACTTTATTTGCTTCAGCAAGCCTAACAAGGCATGTAATTTTAGCATGCAATATTAAGAATTTAAACAGTGATTTAAGAATCAGTGATTTAGGAATAATTGTTTTAAAATAACTGACTATATCTATATATAAACTACCTGGTTTTTAATGTTTGCTTTTATTGGTATTTTTAATGAATATTTTATTGTCTTTTGTAAACCACTTTGAGGTTCTTTGTCTGAGTAAGCGGCATATAAATTTTGTTAAAATAAGAATAAATGTACAAGCAGCTCTAACAGCACAATATGTAAGTGATATGAAGTGGGGGAAATGGAATAATGCACATGGGACCTGCAGCAAAATGTTTCACTGGATCAAGTGCTACTGTTCAGGATTCTATTCCAGTCCTCTTCCTGGTTTTCCTCCCAACAGTTATGCGCATCCACATCATGCATTTATAGTGGTCTTATGCCACTTTAAACAAAGATGGATTCCCCCAAAGAATCCTGGGAACTGTAGTTTATTTCTCGCAGAGCTACAACTCACAGCCACCTTAACAAATTTGTTCCCAGAATTCTTGGGAGGAAGCCATGACAGTTAAAGAATCCTTTAAATGGATGTTACCTCCATATTTCATGCAAGCTCAACCCTTATTGGGCTATTTAGGGGATTCCCTTCAGTTCCCCCCCATAAGATTTCTTTACACGCTTGCAAACCTTGGGGTTCCCCCAAGCCTTCTTATGGGTGGGTGTTATGTATGAATTGGCACTCACAGCATGAATGTTGGAAATGGAGAGGAGGATTAACATGTCAGGACTCAGAAACTTCAGAGAGATGCACAGATGATCTTAAAGAAAACTTTACATGTGCTGAAAAAACAGCAGCAGCAACTACAGCAAAGCATCACTCCACACAGTCTGCAAAAGGCCAAACGTTCCCTACTCTGGGCTGATAAATGTCACATCTTAACCATGTATCAGACTTCTAAGGTGAGGAGTAGGCAGAGATGTGGCAGACAAGCTGGGACGGAGAAAGTAGGCTCTGGGGGAAGCCTGTGAGCTAGGAAATTCCCTTGAAGCATCTGTCAAGGGTAAAAACACTCCATACATTTTATTATCAGCTGCTCAACTCAGCTAAAATTTGATAGGAAGGAGCATGGGGGATACAAGCTCGGCTGGTAAGCAAAATCCCAAAGCAGCAGAAGCCAATGACTTTGTCACCAGAGATAGACATGTGGAGGCCTGAGAATGAGAGAGACCCCTGCCCACATTCTGCATTTCCTTAAAAAGGGGGCAATATGTCCTTCTGATCACTGGAATCTGCCAGTCATTTAAAACTATTTAAAGCCTTCTCAGCCTGCTCAAAGAACTTTGGAAGGGAGCGGTAGAATTACATAGGCATCTAATAAGATGCCCATTATGATGTCTATGCTTGGGACTTTATCGAAGGTAACTCACATAAAAGTGAGTTATTGCAGACTGCCTCACCAACGTTTCTTGGTTATTTGTTACCACTCACCCAGAAATAATGTACTCATGGAAATCAAACATCTAGACTTTAGTCCCACTCTGCCTTGGGCAGACCACACCCAAGTACTGTCTCCAATTCTGGGCACCACAATTTGAGAAGGATATTGACATGCTTGAATGATTGCAGAGGAGGATGACCAAGATGATAAACGGTCTGGAAACCATGCCTTATGATTGAGGGACTTAGGTATGTTCAGTCTGGAAAAGAGGACACTGAGGGGAGAATGACAGCCATCTTCAAATATCAAAAGGGCTCTCACGTGGAAGATGGAGCAACCTTATTTTCTTCTGCTCTGGAGGATAGGAAACCAATGTATTCAAGTTACAAGAAAGGAGATTCCAACTAAACATCAGAAAAAAAAACTTTCTGCTGGTAAGAGCTGTTCAACAGTGGCACAGACTCCCACAAGTGGTGGTGGACTCTCCTTTTTTGGAGGTTTTTAAGCAGGGGTTGGCCATCCAACATGTATGATCTGCTTGAGATTCCTGCATTGCAGGGTGCAGGATTGAATGACCCTCGGGATCCCTTCAAACTCCGCAATTCCATGAATCTATGATCCAAAATATTCTCTTCACATCTAGCTAAAGCAAACATCTTACAGGTCAGAGCAAATGCTTTGATATGCAAGCAAACAATGATTGCTAAAAATAAATATGAAAACAGAGGTTTGTTAAAAACAGAAACAACCCTTTCACCTGTAAGTAGTGGCACTGACCTGATAACTCAAAATGGTCTGTTGAACAAGCCGGGCGTAGCCATCTAAACGGACTCCAGAGTTGCTTCTGCTCCTCATTTTTCAAGAGAAAGGCTGGGTGGCTGGAGGCGCCAATGTCTTTCTAGCAGCTTTTAGCACTAATAGCTCACTCATCCATCAGCAGGCTGAATTGTAGGTCTTGATGGTAGCAGGCATCTTTGTTCCAAAATAAACAGAGTAGTTGTCAACAAAATAGCCAGGGAGTTTCCCCTTTTGCCTACATATAATTCACCGTCTCAACTATACTCTTGAAGCAGCAACCCTATGCACAGTTACATGGAAGCAAACTCACTACTTCTCATATTAGCTGTTCAGTATATTACTGTACCCTTGAAATGATATCCATACTCCATAGGCACGTACAATCCAGATTCCACCCTCATTCCAATTCCATTTTCTGTGCTAAAGGTCATCAACAATATCTTATGTCCACGTTAGACATCTAGCTGTGTATATAACAAAACCAAGAACCATTGTACATGGATAACAATTGCCCTCATAAAACCCTGAGAAACATAAAAGGTAAAAGGTAAGGTAAAGGTAAAGGCGACTATGGGGTTGCGGCGCTCATCTCGCTTTCAGGCCGAGGGAGCCGGCGTTTGCCCACAGACAGTTTTCTGGGTCATGTGGCCAGCATGACTAAACCGCTTCCGGCGCACGGAGGACCGTGACGACTGCCAGAGCGCACAGAAATGTCGTTTACCTTCCCGCCGCAGCGGTTCCTATTTATCCAATTGCACTGGCATGCTTTTGAACTGCCAGGTTGGCAGGAGCTGGGGCAGAGCAACGGGAGCTCACCCCGTCGCGGGGATTCGAACCGCCAACCTTCCAATCAGCAAGCCCAAGAGGCTCAGTGGTTTCGACCACAGCGCCACCCGCGTCCCAAAGTAGGAACAAACTTGCCGAATCAAGCATGCAACCAAATGTGCAGAAATGCTGCTGCGTTCTTTCAAATTAACAGTTACCAAAGCATTTAAAACTATGGAAGTCTCCCCTGCAACCACCACCATCTCTATTTCTCAACCCAAATAAATGGATCTTGAAATCAGCACAGCAAAATGTGGCTTCAGGAAGGACCTTGCCATACATGCAAGCTAAGTCTGAGGTGTCCGAATCCCAGAGTTGTCTACCTCAGAGAAGGAAATGCCCTGGAGGGAGCTACTGTCTGCCCATTTTGCTCAATGCATTTACACTGAGTTCAAAGGGGCTTACATTGAGTTCAAAGGTAAGTAAGCATATTTACCCTAAATTAGCAATAGTGGCCAGTACTGTAATTAGCAATAGTGGCCAATAATTTGCAGGGGGCGGGGTAGCATTTAGTTCTGGTTAAGTAATGTGAAGCACAATAGTAGTGCTAGGGAAATTAAAAATGAAAATAAAAATAGTAACCAGCATGGGCATAGCCAGGATTTATTTTATGGGGCAAGCTTTATGTAACAAGGGGGGGGGGGCAGAACTCAGTTATTTGTGATGCAATTGGACAGTTAAGTATTTTTATTTACTTGATTTAGGGGGGCATCTGCCCCCGCCGCCACCCGTGTACACCCATGGTAACCAGGTCAACTTTTATCATTTGATGTACTATTGATGTAACATGACAGTGTTACACCACTGAGGACAGAAAACAAACAGAAGGGAGGGGACAAAATGATAATTTGACTATGCTAGCAAAAAAAAAAAAAAAAGGCCCTGGAGTATTACAGTGATTTGCTATTTGTGGTATTACTTTAGCATAACTATTTTACTTTTTTAAAAGCAGGTGTCCTCCTCAACTGCTTATATCTGAAAGTTGCTAGATGCTTTTTATTATAAATGAGGGCTACTCTTTGGAATTGTCTTCTTTAGAACATAAACAATGTGCTCTGTCCTTGAACAACTGTCCTTGGATGACCTTCACAGCAAGCCGGACAAGGGGAGTGCAACCTTGCTCCTGCTTCTTGATCTCTCCATGGCTTTTGATACCACCCACCATAGTACCCTCCTGGACAAGCTCCATGGAATAGGAATTGAGGGCATTATACCACAGAGGTTCTGGTCCTACCTATGGGAGAGAGTCCAGAGAGAGGCATTGGAAGAATGCTTCTCAGCCCCTGGCAGTTATGAAGCCGCTGGGAGCAGTTATTAGGAGTTTCAGGGCAAGATGCCTTCAGTACCCTAATGACACTCAGCTATGTTTCTCCATAACATCTGAATCAGGAGGCCATGTGGGTCCTGGACCAGGGCCCAAACGGTGGGTGGATGAGGGAAGATAAGCTGAACTTGAATCCTGACATAACGGAGACACTGTGGGTGAGTGGTTCCCATGTCGGGGAAATTGCTCAATTGCCTGCCCTGGACAGGGTTGAACTTCCTCTAAAGGAGCACATTGCTGGAGGCCCAGGTAGACTTAGTGACTAGACGTGCCTTTAACCAGCTGCACCTGTTACAACAGTTATGGCTGTTCCTAGATCAGCCAAGTTCTAGGGGTTAGTACTGGTACTGTATATAAAGCCCTCACAGGTTTACTTGCAAGACCACCTTACCCAATACGTGCCCCCCTGACTTTTTCAATCTGTGGGTACTGCAAGCAGCACGTCCTTCTGCAGTTTTAGTGCAATGGCACCTACATTTTGAAACTCCCCGCTTATTGATACCAGGCAGGCGCCTTCACTTTTTGGCACTTTGCTTAAAACATTTCTCTTTGGACAAGACTATCCAGACGCACAGAGGCTGATATTTTTAAAATCTCTTTTTACTGTTAATCTTAAATATATACAGATGCTTTTGACCCTGTTTAACGGCTCCTATTGCTTCTTTGAATACTTTTAACTGAGGTTTAACTACTGCAAGCGAGCGGTATATAAATAAATAAAACAACTGACAAAACAAAAGGTGCGTTTTCCTAAGATGAAGCGTCCTATACAACCGAAAGTCTTGGGGGGAGGGCTACAAGGTCCTCCGATTCTAAAGCATCGGGCAGCCCCCACCCCCCTTCCACTTAACTCGCATCATACAAGTGCGCCACAAACGGAGATGCCCTTACCTGCCAAGGATCTCCCCCGATTCCCATTCTCCGGGATGGCGCGGTGCTATTTCTTCCTGCGAGCTCTCCAAAAAGGAGCGGGCGGGCAGCTCTCGCCCCTCAGCAGGGAAGCCCCATTCCTTGCCCAGCTGCCCAAGCTCGCTTGCCCGACCTGGCAGAGTTGTCGCCCTCGCCCCCCCAGGCACCCCACCGCCCCGGAATGGAAGCTCAGGGTCGCTTTCGGGACGCGGCTCTTCTTCCGGGAGCCTCGTCAGTCCCCCGGGAGCGCCTCCCTCGGCGAGGCTGAGGCTCCTGCAGCTCCCGCAGCGGTCAGCTCCCGGGGTCAGGTTGCAGCCAGGCACGCGCCGCCCGGGCCCGAGAAATAGTTCCTCCTCTTTATTAGACTGGTTACGGGGCCGGCGAAATCCCGAAGACAACCCGCCTCTTGTTGCAAGCAGGTCTGCGAAGATAGATAGATATATGTGACAGCAAAGACGTGAACCACAAAAAAAAAAATTTACATTGCTCTTCCGGTAAAGGGGGTGGGGGGGGGGATACGAGAGGGAGGAGGAGGGTTTCATTTTGCGCCTGCGTGTTATGTAACACAGTGGGCGGATTCTGCCCGTTCTGTTTGGCTTTTAAATGAAGCCTCTTTGTAAGCCTGTCAGGACTTTCTCGCAAGCTGTTTTGCTGTTGCGCAGGGGAGCCTGACGCGGGGCAGAGCTGGGCTGAGCTTTTCTGCACGCGCTCAGCTAAGATGTTCAGCCTTGCTGCATTAGAAGTTCCTGGACTGCTAATAAATTGTATAATGGTACAGTTGGAAGTGACAGCGAGGGTGACCCCCTCGGAGGGTCATCTAGTCCAGTACCCTGCAATGCAGGAATCTCAGCGGAAGCCATCCAACCTCTGCTTAAAAAGCTCCACAACCTCCGAAGGGAGACCGTTCTACCGTCGAAGCTCTTACTGATGTTCCGTCAATCTCCTTTCTTGTAACTTGAATCCATTGGTTCGGATTCTACCCTCCAGAAAACAAGTTTGCTCCCATCTTCCATATGGCAGCCCCTAGATATTTGAAGATGGCTATCATATCTCTCAGCCTCCTATTTCACAGGCTAAACACACCCAAACTGTTCCTCGTAAGGCTTATTTTCAAGACCCTTTATCATCTTGGTCCCCCTCCTCTGCATATTCCTGCTTGCTAATATCCTTCTGCACAGGGCAGAATAGAGTGATGCTATGACTTCCCTTGATCACGACACTATGCTTCTGCTGATGCAGCCTAGAATAGCATTAGCCTTTTTTGCTGCTGCATTGCCTTGTACTCATGTTAAGCTCGTAGTCCACCAAGACTCCTGGATCCTTTTCACAGGTGTCATCCGTCCCCGTCCCCCCATCTTAGATTTGCACATCTGGTTCTTCCTTCCTAAATATAGAACCTTACATTGCCCCTACTGAAATTCATTTTGTTGGTTGGGGCTCGGTTCTCCAATCTGTTAATGTCATCTGGAATCCCAGTTGTCTTCAGCAGAACCTTTCCTGATGAGACCACCTGTGCAACAAGTAGTTTACTTCCAGAGCAATTCTCAATGTTACTTCCAAATTGTACAATTTAAATACACGTAAAAGGTATAAAACTGATTTTTGGAAGGGTCTTCCAGACACTGTACTGCGGCATTTTGTGGAACCTGCATCACCTAGTATGCCAGTATTTACACACATTTAAATAAGTCCAAAAGGAAAGCATGGGGTGGGTGAATGTCACTTGCTTATTGGGGATAATGTGTTAGTTGTTGCAAAAAGAAATAGCCATGTGGCGCCTTAAAGACTAACAGCCTTATAATGCTATAATTATGATTATGGCATAATGTTTCTTAGGCTAGACATAACTGGCAGAAATACGTATTTGTTTATTTCTCTCCTGCCACTGAAGATTAAAAATTAAAAGTGTAAGCAAAATTTCATTTTAAAAAAAACAACCCAGCAAAATCTACTAGCCAGCTAACAGAATTATTTACTAAAAAGATGAAATTACAAGACATTTGCTGGTTTCATTAGCTTTGTACAGGTTACGTGTCAAGAATGCATCTGTCAAGAATTTTCAACTAAGGATAAACAGTTCTGTTACTCCTAATGAAAGTGTTCTAAGCATAAAATCAGCATTCAGTTTAGAAGGTTAAAGGAGAGGCCTGTGACGCTATGCTAATTGTTCATGAGTGATATTGTTAGCGCAGTAAAATGAGGATGCACCTTTTGGAGCATCCCTGACCACTGGCTCCAAGCTCCATGACCATCACCTGCCAGTTAACATATCTGAGGAGGTTGCAAAAGAGAACTGCCTTTTTGATCATCAGATCTCCAAGGCACTTGGTCACTTTTGACTTTGACGAAAGCTATGTGTGTGCTAAACTGCACTTTACAGAGATGTATTAAGAGCATTCAGGACTCGTATAGCCCACTTGTGAAAGACTGCTCGTCAAAATGACCCCCCGTGTCCCTTGATTCCCCAAACTGATTCCAATCATTAATGGTTTGTGTACACATATATCTGCTGCTGGAAAACATCCCTGGCAGAAGTGGATATGCATAACTGTTAGCCCTAAGCAGGGATGAAGAGTAAATAGTGTTTGCTAAAGGACTTGCGATGATATAAAGGAACTACAAATTCCTCCCCGATGCTTTAGGGGTAACAGGAAGATTATCCCTTCCCTTCCCCTCTCAAGCAGTCCTTCAGGAGAAGGATTTCCGCTAGTGGTGCTTCGCAAGACGAAATTAATTCGTTCTGCGAGTTTTTTCGTCTTGTGAATTTTTTCGTCTTGCGAAGCACCACAGTGCATTGACAGTTTTCCATAGGAATGCATTGGCGGTTTTAAAAAAAAGGCGCAAGACATTTCCATCATGCGAAGCAATCCCATAGGGAAATCCGTCTTGCGAAGCAGCTCAGAAAACGAAAAACTCTTTCGTCTTGCGAGTTTTTCATCTTCCGAGGCATTCGTCTTGCGAGGTACCACTGTAATATATATATATATATATATATATATATATATATATGTATGTATGTAATATATATATATATATTACAAACATATATATATATATGTATGTATATATATATATATATATATATATATATATATATATATATGATGCTGACCTTTAAAGCCCTAAACGGCCTCAGCCCAGTATACCTGAAGGAGCGTCTCCAATGCCGAGCGCCTTCTGGCGGTTCCCTTGCTGCGAGAAGCCAAGTTACAGGGAACCGGGCAGAGGGCCTTCTTGGTAGTGGCACCCACCCTGTGGAACGCTCTCCCACCAGATGTCAAAGAGAAAAACAATTACCAGACTTTTAGAAGACATATGAAGGCAGCCCTGTTTAGGGAAGCTTTCAATGTTTAATAGATTATTTAATCTTTGTTGGAAGCCACCCAGAGTGGCTGGGGAAACCCACCCAGATGGGCGGGGTATAAATAATAAATTATTATTATTTATTTATTTATTATTATTATTATTATTATTACTACTACCCTGGTAAATGACATGGCTTCACCAATGCTTGAATAATTTATTTGAAGCCCAAACACCTGTGAGTAGTTTTCTTTTAACATGACACCACCATTCTGGGGAGAAAAAGTGGTAGATTGTCCTCTAACCATCTTTAAATTGTAGATTAAAAAATAAAAATCCCAATAGGCTTTCATGTGTTCTTAAACTGTGATGAGCAAGCTCACCAACAGAAGTCATACTTGCAATCTAATGTCTTACCAACTTGTATATGACCATTTTAAATTATTTCACAGACACATTTTTGTACATACTTACACAAGTATTCAAGGAAAACCGAAATAATTCACTTCATATAAATTTATAATTACAATAAGGCTTCAAACTCTGCACAACTATTTTTTTTTCTATACAAAGGAATATTAAACTTAATTTACAAGAAATAAATATAAAGGATAATCAAAGGTAGTTGTTGTTTTGTCTATATACAATACTATATCTGTGACTACATCCTATTAAAAGATGTAGACATCACATATTACTATGTAGGCAAACCTACACACACATCTAGGAGTAAGTTCCTTGGAACTTATTTCTGAACAGACATGTAAAGGATCTCGCTGTTAAGCATCTTTTTCAGTTTCGCATCTAATTATCTATAGTAATACAACATTACTGTACAATGTTTCGAGTTATTCATAACTGAAAGTTGAACTTGTAAAAGGAACTTGTAACATCCACTGTTAACCCCCCCCCCACACAATTTAGCCGGCCGTGTTTTCCAGTCACGATGCTATGTCTAACGTACCTTGTCAATTAATTTCACTGACGTTAAAAGAAAAAAACAATACAAACGCTTTTGATCATCGGAGGCTGCCTTGAAGCTTTGCTATTATATATTAAATAATGTCCTTTTCTGGGGCGGGGGGGGTAGTCTTCTCACATTATGTAAAACGGTTAAAATAAACCTATATGTCACTGTGTGAAACAATAGCAACTTTTAATAATGTCACATCGGTTCAATAAAGTGCAGGCTCCCTCTCTTTGAAGTCCTTCGAAGTGAAATGCAAGATTTCTTAGGGCCTGTGTCATGGTTCTCTTGAAATATGAGCTGTTTCCCTGAAAAGTCAGGAAGTCGGACATCGCCATTCTGCACGTTGAAAGAAACGCCGTTCCTCTCACTGGAGACATTGCCTGAAATGTTTATTAAAAAAAATTAATTGTTAGAACTCGAGCCAGTTGACTGGTTCAGTATAGAAGCTGAGTATCTTAGTACTGTATACATACCATTCCCATTTGCTTGAGCTGAGTAATCATTATTCATGAGCATTGAGGTGGAATTAGTGGAGTTACTGTTTGATTGCAAAGAATGGGAGGAAGTGGATACTGCCTGGTTAACGTTCTGCTTCTTTAATCCATTTGTAGCAGTTCTACTCCAATCTACAGCAAAATAAGGATTACAAAAGAATGATTATGTATGTTAAAGCCCCATTCAAAAGTACTATTAATAAGGTAATTTAAACCTCATATCTATAAAGCCCCTATTCCCCCCCCCAATCATTTTATAACTATAGATTTCGCCAATACTTTACATTTTTTAAATTGTTGTTTTATCCTTGGAAATTTAGAAAATGTTTACTATCCAAATTCTCTTAATACCAAAGTTCTCTAATTTCACTAATAACAAAAACTCAGTTTCATAAAATTGATTTTTAATCTGCTTCACATAGCATGCCAGCTTGCGCTTTGATAAACACTGCAGAACAGTTTCTGCTGATTGCGTAATTACAGAGTTAGAAACAGTAGATTAATTACACTAACAAACCAATACAGTGGTACCTCGGGTTACATATGCTTCAGGTTACAGACTCCGTTAACCCAGAAATAGTACCTCGGGTTAAGAACTTTGCTTCAGGATGAGAACAGAAATCGTGCGGCAGCAGCGCAGCAGGAGGAGGAGGCCCCATTAGCTAAAGTGGTGCTTCAGGTTAAGAACAGTTTCAGGTTAAAACAGACCTCCGGAACGAATTAAGTACTTAACCTGAGTTACCACTGTATATGGTCTGAAAATGGTTTGTTTGACATTGGTAAATTTATTTGGCCACAGTGAAAAATGTAAATTCTAGATGCAGTCAAAGAAGCCTTACCCAAGCTCAGAGTTCATGCAAGTGTGTCCTTCCCAGTCCCTCCTCTGCACAGCACCGTCCCAGGGGGACCATTTGTAACAGTGCGGGATCTGCTTTGTAAGCATTTTCTGCTTACAAAGATACATAGAATTATAGAATCGGAGAACGGTAGAGTTGGGGGTCATCTAGTCCAACCCCTGGTAGTGCAGGAATCTTTCGCCCCATGTGAACCCAGGACCCTGAGATTAAGGGCCTCATGCTCTACCAACTGAGCTACCCCAGCACCTTTGGATTCAGCTCACTGCGACTACACACATTTTAATTTTAACATTTTTTAAAAAAAACATATTTACCAGAATTTTCAGCCAGTCTGTACTTTCCACAACACAGATACCTTCTCCACTGCTTGCGGACATTCTCCTTCGCTACACAGTAGAAAATAAAAATGAAAAACCCTGCAAAAAAAAAAAAGAATGTGTTAAAGTTTAAGGGATGCACTGGATTTACCTGTTTTTTTTAATTATTTTTAAAACTGCTAGATCATCAAAGAGCAGGATTCAACTGATCCGATTGCAATAATAATAATAATAATAATAATAATAATAATAATAATTTATTTATACCCCGCCCATCTGGCTGAGTTTCCCCAGCCACTCTGGGCGGCTCCCAATCAAGTGTTAAAAACAGTACAGCATTACATATTAAAAACTTCCCTGAACAGGGCTGCCTTAAGATGTCTTCCGAAGGTCAGGTAGTTGTTTATCTCTTTGACCTCTGATGGGAGGGCGTTCCACAGGGCGGGCGCCACTACCAAGAAGGCCCTCTGTCTGGTTCCCTGTAGCCTCACTTCTCGCAATGAGGGAACCGCCAGAAGGCCCTCGGTGGGACCAAAGGATTGCATCCAGATAGTGCTTTGTGTGCATTGTACTGAGTGCTATAAGTATTCTGTTAATTATGTCTTAATACGATCTACTTTTAAAAAAACAACCAAGAACATACCTTGCAAGGTGTTAAAGATGGCAAAGAGATACATAAATGCAAGATTTACAGGACCCCATGCAAAAAAGGCAAATCCCCAAGTAATTCCCAGTAGGAACGTGAGGCCAGCAACACTCCTGAGATCTTGGATGCTGGTTTTTCGCTGGGCACCAAGTTGCTTCTTCTTTTTGATTCTGCAAAGCTGAATCAGCACTACTATGAACATGCTGATATTCAACAAGAATATTGTGCAGAAGTATCCCACAACCGTGATGTAAAACACAATATCATTTTTAATCCAGCAACTAAAAAAATACAAAACGGGACATGAAAAGTGACAGTCAGTTCCATAAACATTTTGAAAATGAAAAGCTCTAAACTCAGAAAGTCACGTGACTAGTTCCATGTACAGTAAAGCCCTTTCTCCCCGCCCCGCCCCCCCCGGCAGAACAGCATCCCATCATGCAACACAATAAAAAAAATTGGCCTTGTAGTCTGCTGTTTTGATGAGACCGCTACACATCTACCTTACTTGCAATTGAAGTTAGTAACTAGGCCACAAACTGTCTTTACAGATTAAATATATATCTATTTAATCAGATTTTCACTTGGTTTAAATTTTTAACTTTTTTCATCACTGCAATCAAGTACATTCAAAAGGATGTATCATACCTAAAGTAACACAATGGTATATCTTGTTTCTTTATATTCAGGGCATGTTTTAAATTTATGTTTTTAATTTTACATCCGTATTTTATATCATTTCTTTTTCTTCCATCATTCCAGAGATAAGTATGGTACTAACTCAGTCACACATATGACATAGGACCTTGAGAATGATTATTAAGAGGGGCAAAAATCATCCCTGTATGATTTTTACTTAAGCAACTTCATACTTTCAGCATATGGTGGTTGTTGCTGACTTACAATTCATCATTTGAGTTGTTGGGAAACTTTCCATAAAAGCCAAGTCCATAGTTATCTCGAGATATTATCAGTACAATGGCGACTACAATTGCTGGTACCCCTGAAAGATAAAAAGGCATGAGGTATATGGAAAATATAGCAAAAACATACTTAGGTTGTTGGAGAGCTGGCAATGAGAACCACTGTATAGAAACAACAGCAAAACATGTATTTAGGATGAAATACAATGTCGTGGGAGCAGACTCTGCTTGCACAAAGGACCGGAATGGTTTCTTCCTCTCTTCCCCTGCACAGCCCTGCATGCCGCTCCTCAAATCTACTCTAGATGATGCTCTGACCTACCAGAGCAGATTTTGGGGACGTGCAGTGAGGGATGCAGGGATCCAGGGGGCCAGACACATCGTGCTGGTGGATGGGCACTACTTGATATTACAGATATTCAGAGCAATACTTATACATTTATAATCTTTACAACCGCACTATGTAGTATAGCAGGTTTCCTAGAAGGAGTTGAAATCCCACAGACTAGCATACTCGAAAGCAGTCTGCTGACATCACTGTCAGAAGAAAAACACATGACTACGTATATGTATAAACAAATCTTTTTTTCTGAGAGCTCAGACTGATCTGTTTCAGCAGCACTCCTTGTCTTTGGAATGCCCTCTTCAGGTAGGCCTAGAGCCCCCATTGCTATCATTTCAGCCAGGGGCAGGTATGCTATTGCAATGCTGCTTGGAAACTGAAGGAAGCGATGCTAGGAAGCAACACATTGCATTTGTACCTATGCAATGCTCTTGTTCACTATTACAAGCCATAACATCCTGGTTCCCTCTGAATATTAATTGCTGAATAAGTTTCCAAGAAATTGTGCCTGACTTTTTTTTATAAAAAAAAAGACAAGTATTATGAGCTGCAAAAAATTGTATAATGATCCTATTATTTTAAAATTCACTAAGCATACATGATATATTACTTTATCCTTGCAACAACACTGACTTCTATTGTTGTTTCATTTCAGTTAAACTGAATCAATTAAATTCTTAATAAAAAAAGCTACTGTGTAGTAAGCTAAGTAGAGAGATAGTGATTTGCCTAAGAGTAGATGCATCTCACAGCTGAAGGTGGTTTGAATCTATGGCTAGATCTACACAGCTATAAAAAAACGCTCTGAAAATGCTCTGGGGGAAAAACCTTTGTAAAGCTCACAATGGAAAATATCACCGAATTGCAATTTCAGCTCTACAGCACCATCTGGTGTCACAGTGTTATAATGCATTTATAATGTAATTTGACTAATGTAGCTGAGTTTAACGTCTCATGGAAATCTAAATCCTAGTATAATTCTATCACACTGTCTACTGCAGCACATTGGCTCTGTGTATAGATCTCCCTTTAGCAACTAACAGTGCAATCCTATATATGGCTATTGAGAGGTAAAAGCCCACTGCGTTCAATTGCTGTACTCTCAGGTGAGTATGGGATTCCATCCTTCTAAACAAGTTAGAAGGACATATATATTCTCATTTCAAATATAAATCCAGAAAGAAATACTTACCCCAGCCAACAATGCAGAACTTTAGGATGTATTTCCTAACGTAAGTATTGAACACTTTGACAAGGGCCAGATACATGTGAAAGGCTTCGAGGCCCATCCAAGTGAAAGAAACCAAAAGGAAATAATGAAGAAATACAGCAACTGAGATGCACAGGCCTTCGTTCTTATACAAAGCAATCCAGGAGTTCAGGAGAAAAACCAGGTTCAGAAGAAGCAAAGCAACACACAACTGAATGAGGATTTTAGAAGGATAATCTCTTCGGATTTTCCTATAAAAACAAGTAATGAACATCGCCTGCATCAATATCAATCACAATATTCAAGAAAAGTGACAGTCTTAATGGTCTTAATGCCATCTGAGACACAAATAACCTTTTCCAACTGCAGTTCAAAGACCATATGTGCAGATGAAATTTTACTAATTTTTAGCTGCAACAGAAATTAATACATTCCAAGGTATCTTGAAATTCTAAAATCATGTGAAAGACAAGTGTAAAAAGTGCAGTTTAAAAACATGTTTGATCAGTAATTTATTAAGATGTGATTTTATTTTTATTATAATTTTTTTAAAATTAGCATGGTCCCTAATTTTTCCTGGAGGAAGCGGGCAGGCAATATTCACCAATTCTGCTTCTTTCAGCAAAACCCTCATGTGACTCTTACCTCTTCTGGAAACAGAATGATTATTTTCATTTGCAAAAGAACAAGTCTGGATAAAGCTAATTATCTATAACAGATAGATAGATAGTAACGCAAATGGAATAGTTTATAATTTTTGTTATAACTAAATTAGAACAAAAATGTTTTGAAAAACAGATACACTGTCTTTTGGGCTGATACATCACTATTCCAAAGAAAAGTGGCATCTAATAATTGAATCATTTATGTCCCTGTTCTTACAGTGAAATTGTGAAATTACTGAATATACACTCTTCTTTTTTCAAACAGGTGTGGGAAGAAACAACAACAACACAGGTTAGAACACAAAAGGTGGGTTGTAGGGTTAGTTATGTTTTTGCATGACACTTCCAGGTCATATCAATTCTTCTCGAGAGCAATATTTTTGGAGTCTAACCAGTCCACTAAGGCATGCCACGTGCTGCAAAATTTGTTCAATGAATTTCTTTGTATCAATGTCAATTGCAAAGACAAGACGATGCTTTAAAAAATATGTATATTGTTTTATTCAGTATAAGGCAATTTCTATCCCTGACTTCACATAAACAAAACTTTATTATAATCCAAGGTTGTTTTAAATTTTAGCTGTTTCTTTTCTGAAATTTGCTCTCAGCTATAGCAAAATATCAATGTCCTTCAATATAGTATGATATCCTTCAGTGTGATTACATCTATATTTAAGCCACATTAAAGAGGCTCTTCCCTCGTCTGCCTGCCACACAGGGGCTTCTGCAGCGCCATCTTGCCCTGAGGGGAATGAGAAGGAGCCGCAACAGCTTCTTCCAAACAAACAAGTTGTCTTTTCCTGTAACTTTTTTTTTTTTTAAATCAGCACTTATCACTTATGAAAGGTATTCTGTGAGGTCTACCTGAAAACTGATATATAAATACCTTGAATAAATAAATAATAGATGCAGCAAATAATAACCGTCATTATGATATGATTAGAATTGAGCAGGTACTTACTCAAATGCAATGTATGTAACAAGGGTAACAGAAAGAAAAATGGCTGAAAGGCCACAGCCTATGTACGTGATGAATGTTAGAATCAGCCTTTGTGTGGGAGATATAGTAGTGGTGTTTCTTGATAAATCCTGCAAAGGAAATAATAAATGTTTTCTTTTGAAGCATGAGAACAAATTTCATTTACAAGCCACGTTCTGGTTATTCACTGCCGGAACAACCAGTGCCTGGATTTCTACGGTAAGGCGTCTCTAGATAAATCTTTTCTTTTAAAAATGCTACGTGCTATCCATATTTTTACAAAGAGATTATAAAATCCAACTTAAATCTACCTTAATCTCTCTTGCTCAATTCAGGCATAAATATCTGGTTTTACCAAACTGAGATTACACAAGCCATGCGCCCGTATGCTCTGTCCTTAGGCCACACCTTCATCTTCTCAGCGTACCAGAATCTGAAGACTTCCTAAGTAAATTAACCATAATTTCCAGTCAAATCCTAATTGGGAAAGAAGTCTTCCATAGAACACTTGGAAAAGAAAGTAAGTAGCAGCAAACGGGTGGAGTATATGGGGACAAAGCTTGTTCATGTCTCAGCTTAATAAACTGATATATGTACACCTGAACTGAACCTCTGTCTTTCTTTCTGCCATGCATGAACCTAGGATCGTGTGCTTTAGCACATACTAGTTTTTAAGCACATATTAGTTTATTTTATTACCACAATCCAGGTACTTTAACCAACAATCCAAAGGACTTTGCAATCAGGTATATTCCCGTATATTTTCCCCACCTTTCTATACCACAAGGCAAGCCACTTTTAAGACCTAGTGGCATAAGGAACCGCTTTGCAGCTTTTGGTTATATACTACAGGAATTACCAGTAACACTCCAAAGCTTGTGAGATGGTTGCAGCTGCAGACGGTTGCATTTGTTCTTCTCTCTTTAACTACACAGCCATCATAGGCCCAGCCTCCTTTGCCACCTGCCAGGAATTAAAAGGTTCCATTGTTAATATATAACTGGTAGAGTTTTAAACTACTGCAAAGTTAATGCAAGTTAAACTAGTAGTTGCTACTGTTGGATTGTTTTGTTTTGTAGTAGTCTTCCATATACTGGACAGATGTAAGAGTTATGTTGTTGTTGTTGTAGTATATAAACTGATTGAATTAATAAAATTGAAAAGACAGAACCACACAGGCATACCATTTTTACTGAAGTCCCAGAAGGCACATCTGACAAAATTCCCCTGTTTGGAGAGAGGGGGACAAAAGATTATTTATCTCCAAGACACCTTGAAATTAAACCATGTACAATGAACAATACAAAAAAAAGAAAAGAGAAAATCATCTTTCTGTTTACAAATATTTCTCATTTATAGATAAATGTGCACACACACACCCAAGATTTTTTCCTTTCTTGCTCCTTTACCACCATCAAATCATATCTTAGCTGTCCCATGTGGCTATTTTTTCTTGTCTGCCTAATGTAAATTAGACCCTTTTTGTGACGAGACCATTTCATTTCTGTGTTCTGTAGCAATAGAAGCTTGTTAACGGGTCAAATTGCATTTGTACCTGAGTAGGGCTGGCATTTTGTAGTGTGACAGTAACATTTGTCTTCAAGTCGCTAATTGTGAGGTTAGCAACGCTTGATGATATAACATGACTGATCAGGGACAAATTGTCCAGCGAGGGATCCTGGGGAGAGAGAAAAAAACACCCTCATATTATTTGTATTAAAATGTATTTATAGCCACAATACACTAAAGCTAAAGTCTGAAGATGTTTGGCATACCTGGAAAAGAGTTGTCTTCTCAAAAAAGTTGAAGGTAATTCTAGAAGCCTGATGCTGAGCTTCTGGTGACAAATTTGTCATGACTGATGATGGAAGTGTAATGGATCCAGCACTTTTTGTAGGCACTTCAGATCCAAGAGCAACCTTAAAAAGAGAGAGAGAGAAAATATATTATTATGCATACAAAATAGAGAGGCAATTGGACCCTGTGCTTTGTGTTAGATTTAGCCTAGTCTGGAGCTGTGCTTAGTGAAGAGCATTACTGGCATTGACTATATCAAATTGATCTATCTACCCCAATCTGACTCCCCTAATTATGAACTTCAACCAACAAAGAGAAGCATCAGCTGTGGGGCAGGGGAAGCATTTCCCTCTTCAAGCCCATTCAGTCTAATTGGTGAACAGATGGATTTGTGTGTGCTGCAAGTCCTCTTCTTTCAGCTCCTAATGACTCACATATAGGTAACATAAAATTACATTATTAAGAATGGCTAGCTAAAATTGTGCACAAAGTGCAGAACAGCGGCTTTGCATTCAAAAGGTTTCAGCATCTCCTGGTAAGGCTGGGAGATGCTCCTTGCCTGAATCTCTGGGAAGCTGCTGCCAGCCACTGTAGACAATATAAATTTGTCTCACTCAATATAAGGCAGCTTCCTATATATTTGTTTTTCCTAGTTTAAAACAATTACGAAGGATTTTTAGGTTTCATTATTATTTCATCTTATTTCTAGTGTTCACAGAGGGCATAAGCATCAAATATATTCTACGATCTCCTCTAGAATGCTTGTGACAAGGCAAACACATGGCAGAAAGAAACACCAGAGCCAACTGCAAGAGAAAAGAAGCAATTCTGTCAGCCTTCATCAGATCAGGAACTCTTTGTAATCATGGTGTTATGTACTAAGCTTGGATCCCATAACAATAGGCAAGTAGGATCCTAGAATGCAACAACTGATTGGCTTGCAGGAAAAGACCAATCAGGCTCCAGGAGGAAGTTAATCAGCCTATTAGGCTGGTAGGATCGTAGAATGCAACCGCTGATTGGCCTGCAGGAGAAGACCAATCAGGCTCCAGGAGGGAAGCAGAATCAGCCAATCTGACGGGACTCATTGTGTAAGTAATGTATATAAAAGCTTGAGGTTTGGGGGGAAATTCAATCACTGTTTTACAAGCTGCAATAAAGAGCATGAAATCACTACAGGACTCATGTCACATTGTTTAAAATCATATTTTAAAAATAAGCTCCTGCAGTCCTCCATGTCAAAATCCATTCTAAAGGGTCTGCCAACTCTTAGAAGCAGCTTTTGTATGGGGCAGAAGGACTTAAGGGTGGTGGAAGCCGGGGGGGGGGGGTTGTTCAGTAAAAATTAGCTGCTCCAGCTTGTGCAAGCAGAAGCACTCTATACTAAAACAAAGCTACTATTGGATAAAACCAGTGCTTCCCCCCCCCCCCCTAAAAAATGTTTAGGGGCACTCTCATTTTCCTACTCATATTGAAATTATGCCCCTCAATGAGGCCAAATTTAGAATCTCAAAATGTTTAGGGGTATGCGTCCCCCCAGAAAAAAAGCACTGGATACAGCCCATTGAACCCTGAAATCTACTGGCCAATACAGCCTGTTTTTTCATTTAAATGCTGAAGACTACACTGCAATCCTATACATGCCTTCTTAGAAGTAAGCGATAAATAAAATATAATAATAATAATAATAATAATAACAACAACAACAATTTATTATTTATATCCTGCCCATCTGGCGTTCAATGCCCTGGCTGCAATCTGAATTTCTGCATGTACCGGTAAGTTCCATCAAACAATGGCTCCAACTGCATTATACATTTAAAGGAGTATTGTGTCACAGTCGTGGCTGTTTTTAACATGTCCTTGTTAGAAGATCCTTATTCTCTTCACAGAGCTACAGTTTTCAGAATTCCCTGGGAAGAGAGATTGATTGATAACCACTCTGGGAACTGTAGGTTTGTCGGAGCAATAGGGGTCTCCGAACAACTCTAACAACCCTTAACAAAACTCCCAAACTCAAGCTATATGCCCAGGTTCTCTTTCCCTTTCAGGTTTACCGAAGCAAAAAGGGGAGGGGTAGCTTACCTGAAGGTGTGGGGAATCTTCAACAGCGAAAGAGACTCCATTAAATGAGGTGCTGTTGACTTTCTGCACAGCCAGAGCCAGAGAAGGGAAGCTTAAATTAATGGATTCTGCCGGGAAGCTCAATTTTAAGCCAATTCCATCCACTATTTTTATTATTCTATTAAAGTAAAAACAGGAGATGACATGATGATGTTCCTTATGTAATAGGTTTGAAAAATATTATAAGCATTTAATGAAAAGTAACTTCACTTGAATAACTTGAAAATATAGAAATGCTTTGAAAAGGTATCACTAAAACTGAGAAGTCATGGACAAGTTCAATTTTTGAGTGAAAAAGTAGTAGTATCTATCTATCTATCTATCTATCTATCTATCTATCTATCTATCTATCTATCCATCTCATCTCAGAAGGCCCAGGTAAGTATCAACCTCTCGAATCCTATAATCAGATAACTGAGCTTTTGGGGAATTTTAGGCATCTAAAGAGACATCCATGGCCACATAGTGGCCACATGTGTTTGTGCATGGAAGGGCTGTAACTCAGTGGTAGACCATTGGCTTTGTATGCAGAAGGTCTGAGGTTCAATCTCTAGCAACTCAAAGTAGGGCGGAGTGTATCTCTAGTCTCACATCCTGAAGAGCCAGTGTCAATCAGTGTAGACACTTTTGAGCAAGATGGACAAATGATCTCACTTGGTATGTGACCCTTCTCTCCCCATCAGCAGCAGCGAGATGTAAAAGCAGGGGAAGGATGGGTAGCCTGGGCAAACTCTAAGGGGAAGGGGGTGATTTCTGTGGGTGTGGTGGGTGAGAGAAGCAAACAGGGGCAACAGCCCCTTGTATGTGAGATACACACACACACACGGCTGATTATATTAGAATCACACACAACAGACAAGCCTTATCAAAATAAGAAAAATGTACAGGACACTTACCTTTTAGACAATGGAGATATATGTTTTGCGGAAATGTTTAGAAGAAAATCAACAGTGTTTAGCATTGCTTTTGCAAGCACCGGTGATATTGTTTGTGCAGTCAAATTGTGCTCCAGTTCAGAAACTATGTTCTCGAAATTGCTACTGTTAGCAATGTTGGTCTTGTTGTGGGACACTGGTTCTGCAAGAGATGGAAAAAGAATTAGAATGGCTGAACAAGTGCATCCAGTTCTTTAAAGCTTACATTTGCAAACATTTTCCAGGTTTCAGCATTATCTGCTTTATATACATTATTTACACAATGGGCTGCACCTGATTGGCTAATTCTGGAATTCTACTGTAAGCCAATCAGGTTGTGGATTCACTTATATCTGGAGCATGATTGGATGGTTCCTGCCAACCAATCATAGTGCTGCATTGTTCTAGGACCAATCAGACTGCTGCATTCTGAATCCTATTGTTCTAGGACCAATCAGACTGCTGCAGTTTGGATCCTGCTCAACTCAGTACATAACAGTAACCCATGTCTAGTAACAACAGAACTTCATTATGCGTTTAAAAATAAGGCTTACCTTTGCTGACTGTTCTCGGACTTCCCTCTGTTTCAGTAGTGGAAAGAATATCCAAAGTAGTGGTCATGGCAGTTGAGGTGGCTTGGGAAACTGCTACTGTTGGTTTGGAAGTAGTCTGAGGTACTGCATCCATTGTGGAATGCACTGATGTAAAGACTGGATTAGTTGTTTCAAAAGGAGGAAGAACTGCACTGGTAGGAGTTGTAGAAGGAAGCACAACGCTGTTTTGTTCAGTGAGAGGAAGAACCGTATTTGTAGCAAGGTCATTTGTTGTAAACTCAGTCAAAGGTGGAGGTGAAACAATGGTTGGCTTAGTCAAAGGTGGAGGTGAAGCAGTGGTTGATTCAGTGGAAGGATACCCATGCAGAGTCACAACATCAGAAGGCATAGTGGAAGGAGTAACAGGTAAAACGGATGTGTCAGGAGATCTAGGGCTTGTGCAAGGAAGTGCTCCATAAATACCACTACAGGAAGAACACAGATAAAATTATGCACAGGTATTGATATCAGTTTAACAGCAACTTGCACTCGGACAGAGATATGCAAGGTTCCAAAGAAACGCAGTAATTATTATATGGATGGATTTAAAAACACATAAGAACAGATTTGGTTTTGCTAATATTCTTAAGGTGTTTCATGAGTCCAGAGGATTTCTTTATCAGCCACAATCATAACTCAGGTTTGTTAAGGGTTTTCGTATTCTGCACTAAAAAAGGTGCTAAATGTGATATCAAGCTTATTCCACAGCCATTTAGCAGACAGTCCTTCCTAACACGGACACAGTGGTTCATAGGCAAAGTAAACAGAAAGGTGAACAACAGAACAATGCTCTTTCACTTCCATGGAGCATGCACATGGTTGCAAATACAGGCAGAACCTGGACTAAGCCTTGTTTTATAGCACATTTACCATTGCAGTTGTTTTAGCTCTTCAACAGTTGAGGGACAAGAGTCAGGCCAAAAAGCTGAACAACAGCACAACTCTAGAATAACAAAAAATTAAGAACAATTAGCATTTTAATTTGCCAGTTAGATATTATTATGAAAGCAACTAAATCTTCTATAACTTCAACTACTTTTGTCAGACAGAGCAGGTGGGCAGATTTCAGGCTTATGATACCTATCGTGTTTATTAAAAGAACTCCAAGGTACAGCAACCAGAGGCAAAATAGTGACTGGGGGCAGCAACACACATAGAACAAAAGACATAACATGCCTCTGTGTTCAGCTCAAGAACTTGTTTTCAGAAACAGAACTGTGTTTACACTCATCTGCACAAATATTTGCTTTCCCCTAAACTTTCAATTAATTTTTCACTTGCAGGAGACTCTGTTGGTCTTTTTAAAAAATTGGGGATCAGAAATCCTTACAGGTCAACTACCGATCATCCAATGGTCTACTATCAAATCAACCTTTTGCCCAACCCCAACATAAGAGTATTTTGAACATAAAAAATGCAATACAATCACTCTGTCATTCCACTTTCCAAAGAAGTTAAAAAATTAGCTGTTCTGAGAACTTGCTTGAAGGGTTGAGTGGAAATTGATTAATACATATTAATAAATGAAAAAATAGATTAATTATTTAGTTGTGTGAAGAGGCTTGGGGGAAATGCAAAACACTTCTTGCTGGCTATACCTAAACGATGATCAGTAGAGAAGTTGTGTGAGTACAAAAGAAGAGTCAAGAGAGTGTTCAATATTGCCTACTGTTTTTTAATGTTTCATGCTTTGTTGTGTTTGTGTATATGTTGTAAGCTGCCCAGAGTGGTTGGGGAAACCCAGCAACATAGGTGGGATGTAAATTTAATAATAATAATAATAATACTGCAAACTGATGTCATGAATGGCCTGCATTGGGTATAATCTACTAGCCACTGGAAATTCTGTTGTGGTATCTACATTATATGCAGACCCAAACAATTTCCCTTACTTAGCTGTGCATCCTAGTAGGAACATGAGCTCCTTTCATTGAATCCATAAGTGACCAGGGAGTACAGACCCCACCCATCCCAAATGCACCACTTCTTGTGTTGAAGGCCCTTCAAATCAGATATCATTCCACACTGAATATTGGTACTGATATAAAACAGAGACAGCTTGCACATTCTCATCCATTTATGATCTCATCCTATTATCATCCATAGATAAAAGGATTGAGGTGAGAAAGTGGTTAACATACAAACCAGAAGTAGACTTTTTGATTTTTGGGTTGTCAAACACTGTTTCTCCTTAGCCCAGTTTTACTAACAGTTCTCAGATACTTTTTTAAACCCCCTCCTTGCAAAAGGCTTAAATTCTGGAATTTAGATGAGACCTGTGCCATTGGTCATCTCAGACCTCTAGAACAAGAGACTATTGGCTACTTACCTATTAGGCTAAGTTCTGCTTTTCCTTCCAATTTTGACAATATGCTGCTTATATCCATGTTTTTCTTCACCTTTATTGTGAAACTGCACTCTGATCTGCTACAATGTGGAGAAAAAAATCTAGTAAATGCTACTAGATTGAATGCCAGCATATGAATTATTTAAAGCAGTGTTCCTGCTTAATTAGTTAAATCACGTTATTCTAAACTATACAAGTGTGCACCATTATTTGGCTTGTCCTGTTAGACAAATGAGGACCAAACGTCTGTTATTACTTATTGGAGCTAATTAAACTAATTTGAAAACAAAGCAAAACCCTATTTGTAGGAACAACAAACATCAATAAGAGTTTAATTTTTCCAATATTTTCAGTATCTATGGGGATTTGAAGGTGGGTTTAAAAAATAATAATTCAAGGCTTTCCACTTGAGAGGTTAGAAGACGGAGATGGCACTCCCTTCCTCAAACATTTCGTCAGAAGTGGCTTTGCTGTTTAGAAAAGTTATTCTGGGTATAGACCCTTAAGTTGCACCCCTTTAGGCACTTTTCTGGGAGCAAGTCTTGCTGAAGCCAATAGCACTTACTTCTGAGTTGGATAGCACTATAAAATGTCTAGTAAAGCATTGAAGTGCCAGTCTTTCCACTTTTTAATATATGTGTGGCCAATAAAAGAATCACTAGGAATATGACAAACCTTTGGATTTGGATTACTTCATGACACTGTATGATGGATGACTATAAAAGAACAAATTTAAAATAAATTACTTGATCATCAAGTTCAAAATTACACAAGCGTCCACAAATAGATATCTATAGGAATAACTGAATGCGTACTTACCTCACTTATGCTCTGAAGGGTTTGGTTGAAATCTGAAATGCTAAAAGGAAAGTTTTTACCAGCTTAGTCAGAAATGCTATATTTGATTTTTACTAGTAAATTATCCCTGAGCCACTTTAGTTTCCAGCAGCTCCCATCATATCCTATGCCTACAACAGAGGCTTTCAACCTTTCTGAATCTACGGTTCCCTAGACCAACTACATTCTTTCTATGGCACCCCTGTGGGGCTCAGGAGCCCAGTTATGTCACCACTTTCCTGCAGAGTTGCTAGCCTCTCACCCTTTTTCAAACAATATCCTTTGTGGAGTGTTCCTTCAGCTTCCTCTCCTCTCCCCTCTCCCTGGGGGGCCTCCAGGCAACTGCTGCCGCCATCCCTGGTCTCTGAGATCCCCCTCACCCCACAGAGAGGTGTCTCCCAGAGGCACCATTTGCCTGCGGAACTTATAGCCAGGGCTGCTACAACAAACAGCTGTGCAAGCCTTTGGAAGCCTTTGTTGCTGAACTACAGCTCCCATCAGCGCCAGCAAGCATGGCCAATGGTCAGAAATTATGGAAGTTGTAGTTCAGCAACATCTGGAGAGCCAAAGGTTCCCCACATCTTTCCTTAACTCAAATTGTATTTGCCTCCAAACCTGGTACCATAGTTTCACTAACTATGGTTAGTTTCAACAAGCCATGGTTTGAAGTTGGCTTGTTTCGAAATGGCTCATAGAGATGTATCATGTCCCCTGTTTCACACATAACAGACCAAGCTTAAGGGGAAACTAAGTGTAAGAGCTTCTGCCATCCTACAAGTAGTGTGGGAAGAGAAGATAGATCTGTAAAAAATGCAAACCTGGGAGACTAAGTACTCTGATGTTGCATTAAACCATGGTTTAGAATGATGGGCGAATGCAGCCACTGCTATGTGAGAATACTCAAAATGAAAATGACCAAACATTCAGTATGATGTAAGGGACAAAAACCTAATAAAGAACTATGGAATGCTTACTTTGGTACTTTTAGTACTGGTGAAGTATCTTGCAATTGGTACTGACTGGTGCTGTCCCCAGGATATTGCTAGAGAAGAAAAAGAAAACATTAACAAAGCACAGCCTTGTGTACATGGCTAGGGTCTCATTAAAGAGCACAGGACAGATATAATAACAATGTAGGGGACGTGGCCCTTCACCCAGGAGGTATGTTGCTTAAAAAACCCCTATCCCTACCCAGAAACCCTACTTTCATTATCTTGAAGAGAGCGAAACAAGTTGACACTGAAGCTTTTACCACAACACACTGGGAGTATCTGACAAAAGCTGCTGGGGGAGCGGGTACATTTCCTCAGGTTTTCACCTTCTAAAGCTACTTCCACTGACAAAGCAAGGGGCCTAAGTATTCACATCGATGAATAATGTGTTGGACCTGGCAAGTTCCAAGATTCTATCTGATTGGATGACTCCCTGCCAAATAAGTCAATTAATATCAATCATAAAAAGGTTTTTCATTATGTCCATCTCTTAATGATCAACTTTATTGGTAGCAAGCAAGAATTTCCTGCAGCCTAGGTTAATGTTCCTTCCCATTCACTGCCTACGTCATACCTGCCCAGTGCCGGATTTATGTATAAGCTAAACAAGCTATAGTTTAGAACCCCACTCTCTTGGGGGCCCCCTAAAAAATTAAAGGAAAGAAACTGGATATACATTTCCAAAATATAAGATAAAAAACAAATAAAATAAAACCTACATAAGCAACAGTGTTGTGTGTTGTGTATGGACCTATTAGGTCCATAAATTACTATATAGCATATATTCAATACAAAAAACAGTGTCAATTTGTTGTTGACAAAGGGCCCCATTACCTTCAGTAGCTTAGGGCCTCATGAAACCTAAATCCGACCCTGTACCTGCCCACTTAATATCAAAAGTTACCGCATCAATCACACAAGCTTTTTCTAGGGGACCCTCCTGGTGGCTCTTTCCTGATACAAGCATATAATTTTCTTAATACCATCACAGGATATAATTATAATATCAAGATTGCAACCAAAATTGGATCACGGAATGGCAATTCATCAAAATGAAGAGACTTACGAGTGTTAAGTTATAGAAAGCATTAGAGCTGTTTCCACTGGACTGAAATTTCATAGTGCCCATGTAGAAGACTGAAAAGTAAATGTTGTCATCATTAATAGCTTGGTTTAGAATAATTTTGACAAGTGAAAACACATACTACCTCTGCTTGTACTTTTAAGCTTCCTTGTGCAAAAATCATTTGACCCTCTGTTCTTTTGCACAGATGCAAAATTTGGATGTCTATTCCACCCAGTCTTTGGCTACACCTCAAGCCATCCTATATGAATCTGCCTGCTATATAAGAGCTGAGTGAGTGGCCCTTCTCCATGCCCCACCTTGCTGAAGCAGAATTGGGTACTGTTATGTATTGAAATTCTCACCCTGGCCACCAGGGGTATTGTGTATATAGTTTTCACTCAGGTCCACATCAGTTAATTTAGGCGGGAAACCCTGGGGTGTTGTTGTTACAGTGTTGACAGCCGGCTGCCTCTAAAAGCAGGCCAGCTGAGTTGTTCTGTTCTGTTCAGTTCTGTTCAGTTCAGTTCAGTTCCAGCTTACTTATAAATAACTACTTGGAGAAATCTCTGTGTTGTCTGCTATGTCAACCCACTACTTAATAGGTAGGACTAGAGATACCTAGTTATGACCACACCCAGATTAGGGAACACCTGGCTCTAGCTTTCACTGTTTTTTGCTGGTTGTTGAAGGTTGTTGCTAATTCTGGCAAGTGTTTGGGAATAATCACCATGCTTTTATGATCTTGTTTTATCTGTCTTCTTGCCCTGTCTCGTTTTACTATTGCTTCAAAAAGCAGCAATATTTTTAATTGCCGTATGCCATCCAGAGTAATGTATTTGCATTAGAATGGTAGGATATATCTATATATCTATATCTATATCTATCTATCTATCTATCTATCTATGAATAAATTATGAAAATGAGCCTGCGTCAGCCTTGGGGGTGACAAAACGCTCCTTTCCATTTCTTCCACATGTGAGAGGACAACACGAAAAGCTTCTGTTTCAACTTCAGAACTAAACACAGTTAAACTCTACAATTTCAGCTGAAAAAAGCTAATCTAAAATGGAGGTAAGAGAAGGTCACTAACCTGAGTCTTGGCAGATAGATGATAAGTTGCATGCATGATTGTCTAGAATTTTTAAAAAGGGAATAAAAAGTTTAATTTGAACATTATAAAATAAGTTTACAATAACTTTCACTCATTATCCTACCTATTTCTAATGCAGCTCCTAGCATGGAATCAAAATGGGAGTGTTATATTTCTGTCTTTAGAAACTGAACGAGGCCTACATTTAGTAGAATAAATGTGGGGACAGAACACATAGCGAAGACAGAACAATGTGACACTAATATGTAATAGGTTCTAATTTTGATACCTTACCAACCACAGTTGTAGAAGTTGACATAGCTGTGTTTCCAGTGTATATTGTTCTGTCCACATCTAGGGAAATTCGTGTTCTTAATAGACAGCTATATGCAGATCCTTCCTCTGCACACACTCCACACATCATTATTATTTTGATTTTAGCAATTTAGTATAAAATAATAATTGTAAGGGAATTGTACCCCACACACTCCCAAATCCCATTGCTGGCTTTAACAAAGAGAAAGATGCTCATTCTACATCAAAATATCACTGTGACAGTATTTTAGCTTTTAGCAAGAGGCAAGGCCTATTTCTAGTCAAACTAAAAGCACTATAAAAAGTTAGCTACAGTTTACGTACATTCTCTGTGCAAGCAATTCTTACCTTCAGTATTCAGAGCTTCCTCTGAAGATACATCTAAGAATATAAAACACAAAATCAATACAAACTGCAAAATTAAAGAGGAAAAGTTAAAGAAGGCAAGCCTACTCTATGTCAAAAATATGAATGAAATCTTGCCTGTGGCACTGTTAGGGTAGGTGACAAAAGTGACAATGGATGAGTCTGCTGCAAATAAAGAATTTTTTGAATTAAAATTGAAAATATAGAGAAGCACAAATATTTTTTAAATAGTTTACCTTTCATTTATAAACCTAGAAATGAATGGATTAAATTATGCTTTGGGTATAACTTTGTCTACTATGTGTATGCTATAAGACGGAAGTTTGTTCCCTATGACCAAGATCGAAAGAAATGTGAAAGCAGTTCTGTGAGCAGGAGGGAATTTTAGACTTGCTTTCCTAAAAATGCCTAGCAGTATGACAAGCTGCTTTTGCAGCTGTGGGGGGAGTTTCAGAGCAGTCTGTAGTAAGACACAGGGGTCTGCTTTTCAAAGATGTCAAAACTTCTGACAAGCAATTGCAGTGTCTTGTATAAGCTTAAACAGTTCTTTGGATCTTCTAGCAGTAGAAGCCTTGTTGGGCTAGCACAACAATTAGTAAAAAATTTATTAACACTCTTTTGGTTTCATCTCACCCTGAAATGCAATCTCACGTTTTGATTGCCCTACACCTTTATTTAAAAAAAAATATTAATGGAAAAGTGTTTTAGCAACAAAAACAGGGAAATAAAATGACACCCACCACTAGGGTTATTATAGTAAATGTGTGCTGAGTTGCACATGGCCCTACTCACAACAGTTATGTCATGCCCACAGGTGCGGACAGAGCTTAGTGGGATATATACACAAAGAAACAAAATACTCATTAGTGTGGAAAGCCAGTTGCAATATACAGTGGTACCTTGGTTTACAAACTTAATCCGTTCCGGAAGTCCGTTTTCAAACCAAAGCATTCTTAAACTAAGCCGTGCTTTTCCATAGCAGCGGGGGACTTAATTTACAAATGGAACACACTCAACAGGAAATGGAACATGTTCTGCTTCCAAGGCAAAGTTCACAACTACACCAAACCCAAAACATCTACTTCTGGGTTTGCAGCGTTCTTAATCCAAATTGTTCATAAACTAAGCTGTTCTTAAAACAAGATACCACTGAAAAGGCAACAGTGCTAGGGGTCATGCCTCTAGAGATGGAGCCTTACTCTTGTGTCGGCTGTCAGTGTTTCTTTATCACTTGCAAAGATGCCCTTGTAATCTACATAAAATATTCATACTGATTATAACGCTGAGAAGCTGTGATTATTGTGTGTAGCTTGGAGGTGTTTTTCTTTCCAAAGTTATTGCTTTTAACAGAACAAGACAAAATAACATGCAAGATAGGTAACATGACTAAAAATGATTTATATTCACCAATATTCATGAAATGCCTTAGAAATTAAATCATCTGAAGGAGAAATTCTTGCTAAACCTAATTATGATATACTAACTTCTTTCATAACCATAGATCCTTCCTCTTTGTAAATCCTTGAGTAAAAGCAGCACACATTTAGCACCTAAGTATGGAAATAATTTATCTAGTTGTATAATAAAATGAGGAATGTCCATGTCCATGTATAGGAGCAGATTTTTTAAAAGGCTGACACCAGATACTGTTTGTAATCTGTTGTAAACCAATGGGACGTCAGTTGCATCTTTCATCTTCATTATGGTGTGTTATATTTTATAATACTTTTCTTGAAGTAAAGTTTTAAAAACAAAAATAGACATACCTGGTGTACTTCCTGGAGCGTTTCCAAATTTTGGTGAGATACGGCCAGCATTGCCTGAGTGGGAGACAGTTTAATACATTCGTTAGGCTAAATAAAAGTTTTGTTTGCCCTTTAAAACAAAACAGAATACCATTATTGTTCAGCTACCACTATTGACCACAAGATGGCAATATGAAACTATTTAACCATATTGTAACTAATGAATTTCTGTTCAAGTTTGACAGGTACAACAAACACTCCCCCCCCCCCAAAAAAAACCACCCCAACCCTCACACAGAGAGAACAGTTCAGGTACATATCATGGACTAATACATAGCAACCCAAAATTAGGTTGTGTGTTTAAAGGCAAGGTGATATTGAAGAAACACACAAAAATTGTTTAACTTTTATACATTAAATATAAAACATTTCCAAACAATTATTCTTTCATATGCAGAAATTCATAAAATGGAGTGACATATGTATCATTTGTTCGCTCCAAACAAAGGAGTTGATTTCAAAATAAAAATAAAAATCACCTACCAAAACCTAAAACATTCTGGTCTTGTTTGGACGTAACTTTACAGGATAGTTTAGTGCTAGACGACTAGGCCTGAATAAGCCTTGGGCTCACATATTTCAGCCAACTCTGATTTGTCGGACTCATCCACCTTCAAACCATGGTTTATAATTCTAACTTGTTTGAATAAACCTATTAAAACTTAAGTATAGTTCCCAGTTTGGACATAACAATAGACCATAATTAGTTTTAATTAGTAATCAAATGTTTCCATTCTACTTTCAGCCATTACCAGGGGAAGAGAAGGGATAAAAGAATGCATAGGACCAAATCTCACTGTAGTGCTAAAATATGGTTTAGTCTTACCTCTGAACGAGGCCACTGACTACTTTGCATACATGGATGTTACAAAAATAGCACTTTTGCTATATACTTAATCACTACAGTAAAAAAAAAAAAGTCCTGATGAATCAGGCCAATGACCCACCTAGTCCAGCAACCTATTCTCACTGCTGCCAGCCAAACATGCAGAGTCTTTTTTTAAAACCCAAAGAAAGAGAGGAATGCAAAACCTCCATACTTCTCTCAAACCTGAAGACAGGCACACTTTTATGCCTACGGTTCTAACCCCCCCCCCCCACAATCATCTCTTGGTAATTAGATGTTCCTGATAATTCAATGCAAGAGGGAGGAAAAAAGAAAAGTTTGGCGAAAACACAAAGTGCAATTCAGGATCTGGGTATAAGTATAATAAAGGCTTCCCCTTGTCAAGTAACCACATGGGTCCATCAAACACAGGGATGGAATTTTTTAAAAAATCCTTCCCTACGTCCCCTATGGTGATGCCTGCACAATCTCAGCACAGTCGTACCTTGGTTCTCGAACAGAACGCGTTCTGGGAGTCCGTTTGACTCCCGGAACCATTCAAAAACCTAGATGTGGCTTCCAATTGGCTGCAGGAGTGTCCTGCAGCCAATCGGAAGCTGCCGAAGTCGTGCCGGATGTTTGGCTTCTGAAAATCGTTCAAAAACCGGAACACTCACTTCCAATTTTTGATCTTTTGGGAGCCTAAATGTATGAGTTCCAAGGCATTTGGCAACCAAAGTATGACCATATTTCAGCATATTAGTTGTGCGCTCATATATATTTATTATCATCATCTGTAGTCCAAGGGCATTCAGTGTGGCTTAAAGTTTAAAAAAAAAAACAACCTCATTAATCATTTAAAAACAACAACATCAGCACATTTAAAAAACCTAAAACACCAGCATTTAAAACTGGTCTAAAATTAACCTTAAAAGGCCAGGCAAATAAAAAGGTCTTAACCTGGCTCCAAGAAGACATTAACATTTGTGCTATGCAGGCCTCCCTGGGGGGAGCATTCCACAACTTAATCATTGCAAAAATTGCACTGACTGCCAATTAGCTACAGAGGTAAGTTCAAGGTGCTTGTTTTGGTGTATAATAAAGCCCTATACAGCTTGGGACCAGGAAACTTGAAATATTCATCTCACGCCTTAAATATCCAGCCAATCAATGTGTTCTATATATGAGGGCTTCCTGCAGATGCCATCTTTTCAGAAAGTCTGTACTGCACAACGTAAGGTGCTGTGAGACATGCCCATTGGAATTTTCTCCCCTTAAATATTAGACAGATACCACCTCTATTGTCTTTTCAGCACCTTCTGACGACCTTCCTCTTCCAGCAAGACTTTCTGTTTTGGAATTGTTTTTAAGATGCTTTCATTGTTTTATCACTTGTTGTTTGCCACCCTAGGCTCCTTTGGGAGGGTGGGATATAAATTCACTAAATTAATAACATGTTGTTGTTGTTTAGTCGTTCAGTCGTGTCCGACTCTTCGTGACCCCATGGACCAGAGCACGCCAGGCACTCCTGTCTTCCACTGCCACCCGCAGTTTGGTCAGATTCAAGTTTGTAGCTTCGAGTACACTGTCTAACCATCTCATCCTGTCGTCCCCTTCTCCTTGTGCCCTCCATCTTTCCCAACATCAGGGTCTTTTCCAGTGAGTCTTCTCTTCTCATGAGGTGGCCAAAGTAATATGTTGTTGTTGTTGTTATTATTATTATTATTATTATTATTAGTTATTATTATATGTTATTATTATATATAATAACATATATAATAAATAAATAATGCAATACAAATTAATTAAGGGGCAAAAAAATTTGTTCAGATCTGTTATACTAGCAAGGAACATGACATTTTCGACAGAAAGAGCCTAACCTCTCTCTAATATTTTCCCTCCAACATGGCTGTGAGGAACAGACTGCTCCTTTTAAAAATTAACTGTAGTTTAGGGTGTCATTTCAAACCAAAACTGTAGCTGATTTAACCATGATTAATGAAGATAAGCAAGCTTTATAAACTATGGTTAGAAGTTGGCTTGTTTCCATTAAGCATAGTTAAGATGAACCATGGTTTGTCTGTTCATATGACACGGCAAACTGCAGCTAATCTAAAACACTTCCAAACTGCTTATTACTTCCACACTTGAGGGGAGGGGGCATGCAAACTTGAGGGTCACACAAGAACATCCTCATGAAGCTAATGCAGTCAGAGTCTGCCATATGTTGTTCAACTTGTAGTTAAAACTCAACAGGAACAGAATCAAAGTTTCTCACTTTCTTGTATTAGTTTGGACAGAAATTAGTCAAAGGTAACTTGAGTGAAAAATCTGGTTTGAATACTTAGAATCATAGAATCATAGAATCATAGAGTTGGAAGAGACCACAAGGGCCATCGAGTCCAACCCCCTGCCAAGCAGGAAACACCATCAGAGCACTCCTGACATATGGTTGTCAAGCCTCTGCTTAAAGACCTCCAAAGAAGGAGACTCCACCACACTCCTTGGCAGCAAATTCCACTGTCGAACAGCTCTTACTTACTTAAACAAGACATCCATACACCTTTTTGTAGCATAAAGGTATTGACTATGCATGGATGAGGTAAACACTGCACAAGACCCATTTACATGTTCCACAAAGACAAGAGGGTGAGGTGCTTGAAATTACATTGTGCTCTCCAGCAGAGTGATTTCTAGGCAGTAACTTCAGTATGAAAAATACAAACAAGGAAAAAGAAAAAGGTTAAATGATCAGAGCTCTTTCTTATGATAACATGCAGATAGAAGTAGGTATGTGAATCAGCAGGTACGGTTTCTAGAGCTGCAGCATTCTTCCTGTGATTAGTCATTCTTCTGAGATATATATATATATATATATATTTCTTAATTTCTAAATCCAGGCGAAGGGACAGGAAAACAGTACAGAGCACTTTCATTGTGGTGCACTTGCTACACAGCTGCTTGTACTAGATAAAAAAAGGAATAATTTACCATAGACAGATGACAGTCACGACTCTTACTTTCATTTCTCCCCTTTTGTCATATTCTGGGCAGAATCATTTTACAACTCTGCATGCAGCATCAAATGGGACACAAAGCAACCAACAATGCAATTTAACACCCTTCAGTCTAGCCTTACTCAATAAGTGGGTTCAGAGCTTTGGGGTTTCACTGTCTTTTGTCCCTGGTGCCCAAAGGTGTCATTACTTATTACTCTGGTGTCTCAGACCTTCATCCTCAATCTTACCCACTCAGTGGTACTATACCTGCTGCATCAGGGGAGCAGGTGGCACTGTGGTCTAAACCACTGAGCCTCTTGGGCTTGCTGATTGGTAGGTCGGCAGTTTGAATCCCCACAACGAGCTCCCGTTGTTCTATCCCAGCTTCCACCAACCTAGCAGCTCGAAGGCACACCAGTGCAAGTAGATAAATAGGTACGGCTGCGGCAGGAAGGTAAACAGCATTTCTGTGCACTCTGGCACTCGTCATGGTCCTCTGGGTGCCAGTAGCGGTTTAGTCATGCTGACCACATGACCTGGAAAGCTGTCTGTGGACAAACACTGGCTCCCTCAGCCTAAAGAAAGATGAGCACCGTACCCCATAGTGGCCTTTGACTGGACTTAACCATCCTTTACCTTTACCTTACCTGTTGCATCTCCTATTACCATCTGCCACGGATGCTTCAGTTGAGATTTCTGCATTGCAGCAGGTTGGACTAGTTGATCCCAGGGGTCCCTTCTAACTCTACGATTCTATGATTCTATAACATTGTTTTGAGTTTGGGGGAAGGGGATGCCCCTAAGTGTTAAAATCTAATCAATGATTCAAATTCCCAGAATGGCCAGGCTAGCTTCTTGGTGATGGGTCATTAAGGGAACAAAGAAAGAGGATCTGTACCAGACTGGCAGTTAGAAAGACAAAGTTGAGAATTGAGTGGTGTTAGCTAGAAGCTAGAAGCTGGAAGAAAAGCTGCAGGCTGGGAAGCAAGAGATGTTTGATCTTTGTTCGAATCCAAGGCTGCAGCTAAGGGAGAAGCAAGGTGTTAATGCTGTGAACCCCTCCATTGTAGGATCAGGTTGTATATATGTATAAAGAAACCATAGATCATAAAGACACCACAATCTCTGCTGTACCTCATTCCAAAGGAAACGTGAACCCTGAGTAGGTGCCTGGAACCCCTAGAATCTCACACCACTTGGAAATTGGGGTGGCGTGTAACAATATGATAGAATACCACCGCATTTTGTGCATTAGTTTAAAGCTTCCATTTTTTGATTTACAGCTGCAATTGCATCATGCACATTTAACTGTAAGCATAATATGAGGAAAGGCACTGGCAGGCTATAAGGGCAGCACAGAATTCTGATAATCTCAGCATTGTTTCTTTTATCAAAGTATTTAGCTGCAGAAAGATATTTTTGGAAACAGGAAGTCTGGGTCTATAAACGGGTATAGGGCTCATAGGGAGAGGTATGTCTGAGTCTCACGTGGTTACATACCATGCCTTCATAACTTCCTGGCACTCTTCCCGAAATATACAGCCCTGATGCCTATCATTTATCCGTACCTCTTCTCTTGTCATTTTAGCAATCTCAACTGAAAAAAATAAGTACCTTTGTACTTTGTACAGTATCTCTGTTGATACTGCACAGGTGAACAGAACTACAAAAATGTAGTAAACATCTGAAGAGATTTGATAGCAAGGCTGTATTGTGCAGAGACAGCATGTTTTATTTAGGTCCAATCCATTACATTATCCTGCACATGTATCTCCTTCCATTGTGTGTTTTCCAAAGCACCTACATCCTTCTGAGCCTCTGCAGCACCTCTAGACTCTGAATATCACTTGCAAAGAGAGAATACACATTCCCTCCCAATTAGTGAATCAGCTTGCAAAGTGTGCATGCCTTGTTGAGCATCTGCCATACCCCTTATCCCATCTACAGCTGCCTTTCAGAGAAAAGGTGTATTCTTTCCAATACACAACAGCACATGAAAACACAGTGAGATGGTACTGAGATAATTCAGCGCCAAACAATTTAAGACCGTTCCCTCCTTCTCCCTGCCCATAGTCTACCCAGTTACCCATTGTTATATACTGAGTCAAGCAGCCCTATGGGTGTGCCACCTGCCCTGCTGCCTTCACCGCCAGTTTTGGTGCTGATTTCAGCTGAAATCATGTCCGAAATCATGCAAGATCTTTTGGCAACAACTTGTCCAAATCGGGCAAGATATTGCCTGAAATTGGCACTGATGCTGGTGCTGCTCCTCCACCAGAGGCGGATGCAGCAGGGCAAGCGGACAAGCAGCGGCAACAGTTTGGGAACAACAGGGCAGGGACAGGCAGTGCTTCCCATTTTGCCTCAAGTGGATGAGCTGCCCCTTACAGTAAGACAAGGCATCCCCGTAAACAGAAAAAAGAGCACAGTATTACTTACCACATGGCAAAGAGTTGCTGTACAGTGCTGTCTTATTATAGACCCAGTGATCCTTCCTCCAGCGAACAGTGGCGCCATCTTGGCAATTTTGAGTACGGAATACTTCTCCTTTAGGCCACATTCTGAACAAATACAGTTCACCAACCATTCCACTTGAAGAATTTGAGAGTGTGCCAGGGTTCTGTGAGCAACCAAGTAAAAGCTGCCCACCTGCAGCAAGTGGCCGAGTTATATTAATTTTTTCATTTATTTTTTCTGTACCATTTACATATATATTCACTTGCTGCGGTTCACTTCGCCATCCTGTGCATACCTGGTACCAGGTGTCCTCATCCAGTTTCTCTTCCCAGGTTATATTTTCACCAAATAGCCAAACAGTCAATTTGCCTTGTCCTCCTGTAAGCCCAATTTCATAACAATCTGATGCTGGCAGATCGCAGTCTGGTTCCTTTTTGTAGACGAATGCCGTCCAATCGTTTTTTGGGTCATATAGTTTAAGATGAATGCAGAATGTGAAGTTCATAAGAGCAGGCACAGACGTTGCAGGTGACAAAGTCCATACTTCTTCACATGAGGTATTAAACACAGCTCTGTAATTTCCTAAGAAATTATTCTCAGCTGCAAGAAGAAAACAAACTTTTAAAATCATTTTGTACAAAAATGATTAGTTTCTGCAGCACTTTTATGACTTCCTGTATCTGACTTTCTGAAATCTTATGACAAAGTAGCACTATGGTTCAAATTCACAGATTTCCTCATATCATCTGGGCATTCCTAGCATACACATCACCTTCTGATTTCTTATGCTATCTGGCTGACATGGGAGCATAGCACCATCCCTTTCCATACAGATAGGCAGTGCTTTTTTCTGGGAGGACGCAGGGATACACATACCCGTAAACATGTCGTGAATCTAAGTTTGGCCTCATTGAGGAGCAGTATTTCAACATGAGTAGGAAAATGAGAATACCCCTAAACATTTTTTAATAGAAAAAAAGCATTGCAGATACCACATGGATAGAACCTCAGCTGCATTTCCTTTGCACATCATCATTAACCCTTAGAAAATTACATTCACACTGGCATGGGAAGGAGTTACAGTGTAGACTTCTCCCAGGGATTTTGGGCTCTCTCATGTACAAAGCCCAGGACACCCTAGAGGCAAACATAAACCCTGCCACTAACCCCTATCTGCATTCCCAATATGCATATATTTTTAATAATTTGAAATATGCTAAATAGTGATCTACTGAAGCAAAGAAATGGATTAGACAGATTAACTGTCATGTTTTCAAGCATGATTAAGTGCATGTAAATTACATCCAAGTGCAACACTCATGGCTGAAGCATAATTAGAACCATTTTGTGACTGAGTTACACTGCTTATATAAGAACACAATTCAAATGTGTTTAAGAGACTGGACAGACATTACTTTGTGTATCTGGAATGAGAACTAGCAAGCCTCAGTCATAGCCTGTCCTCTTCACTTCACCCCATTTCTGCCAGACAGAAAGCAACATATGACCCACTTGGCAAAATGTTGGAGTTATCTGTTATCATATTTCCCTGATCTAGCTGCCTCTCCAGTTATGGATACAAATATACCTGGTATTTAGGATAGATCAGGCACAGTGTTCTAGCCAACGAGAAAAGAATAGTTTCACGTTGTATATTGAAACCGTAAGTAGTTTAATTAAACTGAATTTAAACATCTAAAATAATTTTTGTTCAGTTCCTTTATTATTGGTGCAAATGAAGTTCACTTCATAATCTTGGGCAAGCCACGATCCTGATTTATCTTACTGCATATGGTCATGGTATGACAGACAGCATACTTTGAAAAGCGCTATAGAAATGTTTGGATTGAATTATTACATACAGTGGTACCTCAGGTTACATATGCTTTAGGTTACATATGCTTCAGGTTACAGACTCCGCTAACCCAGAAATAGTGCTTCAGGTTAAGAACTTTGCTTCAGGATGAGAACAGAAATTGTGCTCCGGCGGCACGGCGGCAATGGGAGGCCCCATTAGCTAAAGTGGTGCTTCAGGTTAAGAACAGTTTCAGGTTAAGTACGGACCTCCGGAACGAATTAAGTACTTAACCTGAGGTACCACTGTATATCCATTTCACTGGTTGACTTCTGTCAAGATACAATTCATTCAAGACTATTGTAAAAGAAAATATAACTGACATTTTTTCCAGGGAAAAATAATGGAAAATAAAATCTTACCTTTGCCAGAATAAGCCAGAAACAAATGCAGGAAAAAGAGAGAGAGAGAAACCTTACATTTTAGTAAGATTTCATGAAATCCTGTAGCGCAGTTACGATATACTCCATGGACAATCATCCTAGAATGCAGAAGAAAACATCTGAAAATTACTAAATACTTGGTGCCAAATACTTAGTACCTAACTAAGTCATACTCAGAGTAGGACCACGGAACTTACATATGCTCTGAGTATGGTTTAGTCAGGTATGGCTCTAAATATTAATTATCCTACATGAGAAAGATTTGCCCCCTTCACTTATGTCTGTGTTTCTCAAACTTTGTTTTGGGGTTCCCATGAGTTTCTTCAAAGCATCTCTGTAACACTGGGCCCGCTTCCTCGATAAATAGGCTGTCGTTATTTTCACTTGCAACATTATAGCTCATGGTCTCAGTTCATAGAGGGCACCAGTGAAGCACAACAGGTCTGTCTTAATCTGTACCAACCCAAGACACATTGATGACTGAGGCAGAGAAGCAACCACTAAAGGGGCATGGTAACAGTACTCAAAGCTGGCCAACTTATTTTAACACCTGGTACAAAAAAAACTCTCTCCTGTGCCTATTCCCTTCCCTGGCAGCAAAATATAATAATACAGTAAATGACTAATAATTTCCTGCCCAAGATCAGCTACCTGAGTTTGCCAACCCACTCTAACTAATGTTAATGCCCACAATTTCTGCAGTGTGCTGGGTTTCCATGACGGAACATGGGGATTCTCAACAGCTGTGGAAAGAGTTTCCGAAGATAAAAGTATGAAAGCAAAGTATTTGTCTAGAAGGCGGTTAAACTAACTACATCACAACTGAAAATAGCAGAACACAATTTGTGTATTCACAGATACATTTCATTACCAAGATTACCAAGAAGCAATATTTTTTCTCCTACAACTATTTTATTTAGATGACTGTAAAAGAACTTGCACACAGTTTGTCTTAAAAATTATTGGAAGTTTGCTGTATATGGCAAGGATGGAAAATGGGGATCAGTTTTATTCACCAGACTAGGAGACAGGAATATCAAGAAAATGCCTCATCCGTTTGATAAGAAATTGATATTTTTTGCACCCATTAGGTTTCAATTTTAGCTCACAGTTACTGCTATATAAGCAATGCTAATTTGTGCACTATGAATTTTTCTTCCTATGAGATTGCAGTTCTAGTACAGACTGATTTACAGTATATGATATTTAAAGGTAGGTCATGTTTCCACTTAAAAACCACATATATCTGATACAAAATCACTTTATAGCACAGAGCATTCCAGAGCTTCCTGGAAATCAAAACCAGTTAAGCAAATTCTTTGCATAAGCTGTAGAGCCCAGAATTAACACAAAGCTTAATAATTTATTATGATTTGTTAATATTAATAATAAATGGTAGCATACACTAGACTAACATCAGCCTGTGTCCTTGCAGATGTTGTTGGACTCTAGTTCCCATCAGCAAATGGTCAAGGATAATGGGAGTTGTAGTCTAACAACCTTTGGAGGGCCATCTAGCCAAGTGTGTCAGTTCTGACCAGCAGCAGTTCTCTGTGGTTTGAGGCAGAGGTCTTTCACATCATACGCCAGGGATTGTACTTCTCACATACAAAACAACCTGCCCCCTAAGCAATAGCCCCTCCCTTAAGTTTAATGTAGTATAGTACTCTTAATAGATCATTTAATAAGAAAATATTGAGCCTGCAAATAAGTAATAATAATAATAATAATAATAATAATAATAATAATTTATTATTTATATCCCGCCCATCTGGCTGGGTCTCCCCAGCCACTCTGGGTGGCTTCCAACAAAACACTAAAATACAATAACCTATTAAACATTAAAAGCTTCCATAAGCAGGGCTGCCTTTAGATGTCTTCTAAAAGTTTAGTAGTTATTTTTCTCTTTGACATCTGGTGGGAGGGCGCTCCACAGGGCGGGTGCCACTACCGAGAAGGCCCTCTGCCTAGTTCCCTGTAACTTGGCTTCTCGCAGCGAGGGAACCACCAGAAGGCCCTCGGCGCTGGACCTCAGTGCCCGGGCAGAACAATGGAGGTGGAGACGCTCCTTCAGGTATACTGGACCAAGGCCGTTTAGGGCTTTAAAGGTCAGCACCAACACTTTGAATTGTGCTCGGAAACGTACTGGGAGCCAGTGTAGGTCTTTCAAGACCGGTGTTATATGGTCTCAGCAGCTGCTCCCAGTCACCAGTCTAGCTGCAGCATTCTGGATTAATTGTAGTTTCTGGGTCACCTTCAAAGGTAGCCCAAATAGAGCGCATTCCAGTTGTCCAAGTGAGAGATAGCCAGAGCATGCACCACTCTGGCGAGACAGTCCGCGGGCAGGTAGGGTCTTAGCCTGTGTACCAGATGGAGCTGATAAACAGCTGCCCTGGACACAGAAATGACCTGTGCCTCCATGGACAGCTGTGAGTCCAGAATGACTCCCAGGCTGCGCACCTGGTCCTTCAGGGGCACAGTTACCCCATTCAGGACCCCATTCAGAAGCTCATAAAAGCATCCAAGATCATTGGAGAGCATCCATATCAATGTTAAAAAATAAATACCAGCAAACCCCTCCCCAATAACATCCAAGATGAACAAACAGTCTGATGACAGGCAGCTTCCAACATTGCTGTGTCTAAGTTATCCTACCAATAATGAAACCCCAGTCATGTTCTTCGTTGTTTAAGTTGGATACATACAACATTTCATTCTAGAGTCAATGGACACTGAGTGCTAGTTTTTTCTAGTCCACAAACAATCTAGAGTTATTGAATATTTTATTGCCCCTGAAAAGCACTTTTTGAGAACCAGGTTTCATCTGAAAACAAAAGCTGATTGCAGCTTGATTCTGCATTACACCACAGTGTGTCCATTTGAAAACAAATGAAAACAGATGTAGGCAATGGGGGTGAGGATTATACACCTGCCAAATGAGATTGTGCTTGGATGCATACCAAGATCATAATCATCACTATATTCTAAATACCCCTGGGGCACATGCAGGGAGGAAAAGGTGTGGATGACTGAACCAAGATGAGAGTTTTCAAACACGTACCAAGTAACCACACCAACCCTGGTGGATGACAGGATCTAGAATCAATCTAGATTGAAAGTAGGTTGAGGATGATCATGAACAATTACAGAAGGAGGAAAACTATATTTTTATGCTACAAATGGATTAGTAGGTATGTAAACCAAGCAACCATTGTGGAATGTGAAAATTTGTGATTCTGCACACTTGGAATAACCCAAAAACAAGAGCATTGAAAGCTTACTTCCAAATGCTTTTTCTGTCTTGCTTGGTGAGTGACAGATGGGACTCGTCAACCTAGGAAGATAGTCCATCTAGGAGAAGGAAAACTCAATTCCTAAACCTCTGCTGCCTTCCAGATACTCATTCAAGAGAAAGACTTCAGGAGTAAACCGAGGAAACATCTGTACACACTTGCCTTGCAGGTCATCTTTGGGAGAAGAAAAGGCTAAAAAGTAAACCCTACACAGATCCCAAATGGAGTCCTTAAAATTGTTATATGTATGTCTCCTTCCAGCAACTCCTGCAGCCAAGCTGGTGCCAAATGTATTGCTCTGCTTTCCTTTAGACCACATCAGTAAGGCAGAGAGAAGGGTCTTGTTGTGACAGCAGCACCATAATGTCATTGACTGTCTTCCTTCTTCAGAGCAACTAAAGAAAGGTCAAGCCCTAAGGTTGAGAGCTGGCACCTTCACAAAGTCTGAATATTTGTACTTGGTTTAATTGTGTAACAGTAAGGTTTAATGTATGCAAGGTGCTCATAGTTCTATCGTTTTGGTTATTCTGCTAGTTTGCTTTTTTAAAATTAATTTATGTTTAAGAAGCACCCAATTGGATCCTATCAAGGTCCACCAATTCCAAAATTCCATTTCCAAGAGTACTGTCCAGCTGATGCCAAGTGGGAAACCCATAAGCAGAACTAACCAGGTCTGGGGAACCTTCAGCCCTCCAGATGTTACTGAACTACAACTCCCATCAGCCCCAGCAAGCATGGCCAAAGACAAAAAATAAATAAATGACAGGAGTTGTAGTTCAGCAACAACTAGCGGCCCAAAGATTTTTTATACCTGCTATAAGGCAATAGCCTCCCTATGTTGTTGGTACCAAAGCATCAGGAATTCAGGCAATTCTTGTAATTTTAATGTCAAGTCTGAGTGAAAATGCAATATGATAGAGTTATATGATTTTAAACAAAGCAGAATCTTTTGATAGCAGTTAATTAAAAATAATTCCAGCACAATCTGCAAATGTTCTGTTGTAGAAAGGTTCTCTTTATATCTCTTGAGTATTTTAACAGCATTGTTAACATTAATTTTCTCCCATGAAGATAGCAGTATTAGCACAGTGATGTCTGTTTGCCCACACTGTGTTGTAGCAGTCGTTCTCTGTTCAAATCTAAGTCAATACATGGACAAAAACCACAAGGACTCATCCAACAATTAGTACTCCATTACATGGCTCCCTGCCTGTTCCTCCCATTACTTGCTGTGGTTATTAGAATGTGAATCTGCTTGTGTGTGTCCAGATTGGCATACAAAAATAGTAAAAATATTTTTTTAAAAAAAAGCTTGGCACAAGAAAGTATATGTAATGGGGAAGGTATAAACACTGGAAAGTTTTATGTCACTGTGAAAACTAGCAACTGGTTTAATAGAAGCAACTTCTTTATAAAATATCCTTTTTTTCTGTAGGTTTTTCCAGGAGGCACTAAGGAAGCAAGCCACATCACACTGAAGTCAAGAGAGCTGTTCCCATGCACTAATGAAGTGGCTTTCTTGAAGTCCTTTACTGGCTTACTGGCAATATATCAAATATATTTGTAGCAAATGGAAGAAAAAATATGGTGTTCCTTTTTTGAAGTTTCATGGTATTGCACAGAAACTTTCTGGCACCTTAAAAAATAATAAATAAAAAAAAGAGTGTTAAGATTCCATCATGTAAAATTTGCTGGTGGAGGTAGGTAAAGGTAAAGGGACCCCCTGACCATTAGGTCCAGTCGTGGCTGACTCTGGGGTTGCGGAGCTCATCTCGCTTTATTGGCCGAGGGAGCCGGCGTACAGCTTCCAGGTCATGTGGCCAGCATGACTAAGCCGCTTCTGGTGAACCAGAGCAGCGCATGGAAATGCCGTTTACCTTCCTGCCGGAGCGGTACCTATTTATCTACTTGCACTTTGACGTGCTTTTGAACTGCTAGGTTGGCAGGAGCAGGGACTGAGCAATGGGAGCTCACCCCGATGCGGGGATTCGAACTGCCGACCTTCTGATCGGCAAGTCCTAGGCTCTGTGGTTTAACCCACAGCGCCACCCGCTGGTGGAGGTAGGTGACTTTAAAGAGGGATCACTGAAAGGATTTTTGTTTATTTGCTGTTGTTTTTTATGGGAGTTATGCTGTATCTGGAACACTGGTAAACTGCATTCTAAATCTCCCTGTCTACTAAATCCTGCACTTTACAAGCAGCTATGAAACACCTTCATCTAGTTAGTTGATGCTACAGGGATAGTTAAAATAAACTTTGGCTTAACTAAGCACAGTATCAAAAAGCATAGAGGAGCAAAGCAGCTGAAAGTTACTCACCGGGAAGCCACACAGTCTCTGTAAACCATAGTTTGGCTTACCATGTCATGCGAACCAGGCCCCTGTGTTGTGCCTCAAATGTGCTTTAAAGGCATATTTGTGTGCAGCCGCATTTAGCATCTTACCTCTTTACTCTAGCACGGGTAATTTAAGATGAAGGAGCCAGCAAGCAACCATTCACCACACAAGCAGGCACCTTGCACATGGAAGCAGTGCAGGCAGTACACTAGCTTTCTTGTTTTTACTTGTATTCAAATGAATTCGAAATTTAAGAGGAAGATGTGTTGTCAGAGAGGTAGAGGGAAGGTTGACATATGGTTCACATGACATGGGTAGTGAAATCTTAGCTTAAATCAGTACTCTGTAACTCTTACAGCTCATGGCTAGTAAGGAGAAAGCTTAACCACAAATCCCAGTTCAGACCCTTTGCCAAGCCATCACAACAGCGAAAGAGACCAGAGGGGAGCAAAGCTGCTGCAAGCTTCTCTCTAGGAGTCTGCACATTTGTGTTGTGTTGCCCCAGTAAGCCATATTTTGGCTTGCTGTTTCATGCAAACCAGCCCATGCAGAGACGTACAATTGGAGGAAGGTGTTGGGAACAAACACCAAAAACAGGGATGGAAATCCCAGTGCAATCAGATAAAGCAATTATGATGCTTTGCTCTGTAGGTACAACATATATGCTAGGTATCTAGAATACAGGTTGCTGTGAACTGCAGTCCCAAATATGTATATGCAGAAATCCCACTGAAATCAATGCAAGAAGCCTCACTCATATATTGCTTAAAAGAGTTGGAAGCCCTTATCCATGGTAATAGTGATTTGTGACTATGACTGCCATCCTATTCTAGTTTTAATTCTTATTAAACTTCTGCAGAATCTAACTGTGGCAAGAATATTCCCCACAATGAAATCACCAGCTTCCCATCCAGATAAAAATACCAGGTCATAGAATCCTAGAATCATAGAATCATAGAGTTGGAAGAGACCACAAGGGTCATCGAGTCCAACCCCCTGCCAAGAAGGAAACACCATCAGAGCACTCCTGACATATGATTGTCAAGCCTCTGCTTAAAGACCTCCAAAGAAGGAGACTCCACCACACTCCTTGGCAGCAAATTCCACTGTCGAACAGCTCTTACTGTCAGGAAGTTCTTCCTAATGTTTAGGTGGAATCTTCTTTCTTGTAGTTTGGATCCATTGCTCCATGTCCGCTTCCCTGGAGCAGCAGAAAACAACCTTTCTCCTTCCTCTATGTGACATCCTTTTATATATTTGAACATGGCTATCATATCACCTCTTAACCTCCTCTTCTCCAGGCTAAACATGCCCAGCTCCCTTAGCCGTTCCTCATAAGGCATCATTTCCAGGCCTTTGACCATTTTGGTTGTCCTCCTCTGGACACGTTCCAGTTTGTCAGTGTCCTTCTTGAACTGCGGTGCCCAGAACTGGACACAGTACTCCAGGTGAGGTCTGACCAGAGCAGAATACAGTGGCACTATTACTTCCCTTGATCTAGATGCTATACTCCTATTGATACAGCCCAGAATTGCATTGGCTTTTTTAGCTGCCGCGTCACACTATTGGCTCATGTCAAGTTTGTGGTCAACCAAGACTCCTAGATCCTTTTCACACGTGCTGCTCTCAAGCCAGGTGTCATCCATCTTGTATTTGTGCCTCTCATTTTTTTTGCCCAAGTGCAATACTTGAAATAATACAGATACATTGAGAAACCAGGTAGACACAGCTAAGACAAAACAATTCCTCCAAGTTGACCCATCTTGCCTGCGTCTTGCTGCTGATGCAAGCCAGGGCAGACCCTAACCTACAGTCAAGTTATGTAAAATCTCCTCTCTGCTTGCTCCTCTTCTCTCAAAAAGTCTGTGCCTTATCCGTTTTGACCTGTCTACTATCCATGTCTCCAGTGTCTTCCTTAAATACAGTTGATCACTCTTTCTTGCTCTATGCTCTATGTTTCTGTGATTTTGTCCTCAGCTTGTTCCACCATATTTGCATAAACAGTCTTCCTGTGTTTCCACAAGGAGAAGCTTTCCTTCTCTTTCTGTCTCCTCAATGGGGTTCATCGAGGAACTGCTCTTGCACCTTTATGCAGATGACACTTAGCTCCACTATAGAACTTTCTCCCTCCTCCAGGTTCAATCCTTGGCATCTCCAGGTAGGGCTGAAAGAGACACCTGTCTGAAACCACAGCCAGTCAGTGTAGACATTACTGAGCAAGTTAAACCAATGCTCTGACTCAGTATATGGCAGTTTTTAAATGTCCCCGTGTCTGATATTTCCACTTTTATGTTTCATCCAGTGTGGTGTAGTGGTTAAGAGTGGTGGACTCATAATCTGGTGAACCGGGTTCGCGTCTCCGCTCCTCCACGTGCAGCTGCTGGGTGACCTTGGGCTAGTCACACTTCTCTGAAGTCTCTCAGCCCCACTCACCTCACAGAGTGTTTGTTGTGGGGGAGGAAGGGAAAGGAGAATGTTAGCCTTTGAGACTCCTTTGGGTAGTGATAAAGCGGGATATCAAATCCAAACTCTTCTTCATCATCATCATCCTTGTATTAAGACTTGCTTATCTTTCCTCCAAAGCCCTTCTTTCCTTTTTCACACTCCATGATGTCGCCATCCTTGCAGGGATAAAGCTTTGATAGCTCTCCCTTTTCTTCACTTCCTATATCCAGTTACAGGTAGGTAGCTATGTTAGTCTGCCGTAGTCGAAACAAAAGGGTCACCAGACCCTTATATATAGTGAGTGGGTGGGGAGGGGTATTACTCAGTAGGGTGGTGGGAATGGGTGATTGGCTGATAGGTGTGGTAAACCTGTTGACTACTCTAACGACTGCAATTGGTCTTACAGGAAAAAGCAAGGGCTGAGATAGCTAAAAATAGCTTTATCATGTATAATGAGATAAGAATCCAAGCTATTTTTAGCTATCTCAGCCCTTGCTTTTTCCTGTAAGACCAACTGCAGTCGTTAACAGTCGTCAACAGGTTTACCACACCTATCAGCCAATCACCCATTCCCACCACCCTTCTGAGTACCGGTAATACCCCTTCCCACCCTCTCACTATATATAAGGGTCTGGTGACTTCTGTTTCAGTGTATCTGAAGAAGTGTGCATGCACATGAAAGCTCGTACCAATAACTAACTTAGTTGGTCTCTAAGGTGCTACAGGAAGGAATTTTATTTTATTTTCTTCCTATATCCAGTCAGCCAGCAAAGCCTGATGCTTCTCTCTTTACAACACTGAGAAAAGGCAGGCTTTCCTATTGGCAAAAACTGAGGTTCATGCTCTCACCTTAAAGGTAAAGGTAAAGGTACCCCTGCCCGTACAGGCCAGTCTTGACAGACTCTAGGGTTGTGCGCCCATCTCACTGAAGAGGCCAGGGGCCAGCGCTGCTCTGGCGAGCCAGAGCCGCACACGGAAACGCTGTTTACCTTCCCGCTAGTAAGCGGTCCCTATTTATCTACTTGCACCCGGGGGTGCTTTCGAACTGCTAGGTTGGCAGGCGCTGGACCGAACAACAGGAGCGCACCCCGCCGCGGGGATTCGAACCACTGACCTTTCGATCAGCAAGCCCTAAGCACTGAGGCTTTTAACCACAGCGCCACCCGCGTCCATGCTCACACCTTAGCTACTACTATAACCTTTGCTCTCTGGTCTTTGGTTGCCATTGCTCAGCAAAACATCCTTTACTTCTATCCAGAACTCTATCACACAGCTTGACTGTGTGATAATCAGACCCTTCATCCTTACTTTCAAACTCCCCCATGCCACTTCTTTTTCTACTCTCATACTGCAATGCATTAGTTGCTGGTGACCATTGGGACTGGAAGGGTGGAAGGCAGGGAGGCCAGCAGTAGGTGGAACCAGAGCCAACAACAGGCACAGCCAACAAATTCTAATCTTGTCCCCATGCTCCTCCCTGTTGAGTTCTACAAGGGTAACACTAAGATTGCTGAGGGAGCTGACATGCAGTGCTATAGCCTGGACTGATGGCAGTAAGAAGGCAGACAGGTGGGGGCCGGGCTGAGGGCAGACTGAAATTAGTGGGCAGTGTCCCATTAGCCTTAATGGACCAGCCTCCACTGCATTCATGATCGTGACTTTCACTCCTCCAGCTCCATCGCCATCAACCATTCAAAGGTTTCCTGCTTCTTCAGACAACTCCACCTCTTCTCTCTTGCTGACTCTTATGCTTGGAATTGCCTCCTTGCAAGTTGCATGGTGCCACTCCTTCCATCAACTCTCTCTTCTCCCTTACACACTTTTTCCACTGAGTTTGGCAGAACCCTTTAGCTCACATACCCCAATGTAACTAAGCCTAAGTATAATAATAGGCACTTATTTGCAGAAAAAGTGCAGGGTATATAAGCAAACTTTACACAAGTTTAACCTGCTTCTCAAATAATTAATAATAGTTAAGGAGCCAGGGCTGTAGCAATGGTGGAAAGGGGGAAACTGAATAAAACTCCCTTAATTTGAAGCTCTGGGTATTTAAAAGCCTGTAACATTTTACTCTGCAAAAATATAAAGTATGCAAGCAGATTCTACCTAATTGCTCATTAAATAAACAATTTATTTGTTTATTATTAAATAAACAAATAAACTTCCAGTGTTCTTGTCCATGAGCATGAAGGCACCAAGAAGATCCGCAAGCAATATTATGATTATGATTATGATTATTTAAATTTGTTAGTTGTTTTATCTAGCCCAGGGCAACACAAAGCAACATACAGCCAAGCAAACCAAGCAATAGGACACGTAGCCTTTTTTGTTTGTTTTAAACATCAAAATATTCCACAAATATGAGCAAGAGAAATCTCACAATTCCTAAAACCTGCCATAAAAATAGTAATATGATATATCAGGTCCATTTCTTTTTCCTGGTTTGCAGCACTGCCATATACTATCCCCACTCTTGCTTGTTTGATAAACTACCATCACAAAGATCCAAAACTGTGAGTATGCCCAATAGTGAAGTCTTCACCTGCATCCAGTGACCCTAGTCCCAGATGTACAACAACAGAACTGAACACATGCCCAGCGAACAAAAAAATCTGCATTAGACAGGAGGAAAAAAATGGAAAGGGAGGATGATTTAAGGTAAGTGCACTGAGAGTAAATAATGAAACCCAAAACCACAGAAGAGACCATTTTAATACCAGTGTGAAACACACCTGCCATTAGAACAATGCAGTGTACAACATCTGACACAACCTGGCAAATTAGAGCATGGTGCTGAGCACTTTTCAATAAAAAATATTTAAGAGTGAAAAGTAACATTAATTCCTCCCCAAAATCATAAAAGGGTGAAAGGTGACAGGATGAAAGTCATGTCCCAGCCAAAGTTAATTTCAATATGTCACTGGTTTCAATGGGAAAGTTAAGCATGTGCTTAAAAATACCTGATTTTGAAGTGTTCGCTGGGTGCATTTCACCCAGATTGATTCTGCTAGTAAATCATTCGGTTTTTTTTCTTTCATAAAGGATTGAACTTGTATTACATTTCATTAAACTGAGGAACTCTTTCACCTTATCCCTAAACATACTGAAAAACCTGTTCAGCCAGCCATGCCTTCTATATTATTTGCAACCTAATCTTCATTATTTTAAAACAAATGTATTGAGATTGGGCAATGTGCTGTCAGAAATGTAAAAGACAAGCATTACAGGCCCTTTTAAGTGCTGTTCATCAGACATCCCATAGAAATTACATTTAAACAGCTCTGGGTGTTCTTCTTTGTAAAGAAAAACAGGGCATAACTTGACTTTTTTTAAAAAAATAAAAAAGCAAACATGAAATGCTCTTTACATGCACTTAGCAATACATTTCCTTCTTTTTCTTGCTCCAGTTTGGTATTACAAAGAATAAAAAAATATGTGCCATGCGATGGTAAAAGTGCTGAAGTTTGCAATTCTACAGGAATAAAGATGTCTTAGTTAGAATATTGGTCCACCCAGCCCAGTATTTTCTACACAGGAAGTCATGAATGTGGTTCCTGTGGACACACAAAGCCTCCAAGCCCCTCACTGTCTTCTTTGTCTGGAGGTGGTGAGGATGATACCTTTTTCTTGTCAAGTACCTCGGGTTACATACGCTTCAGGTTACAGACTCCATTAACCTAGAAATAGTGCTTCAGGTTAAGAACTTTGCTTCAGGATGAGAACAGAAATTGTGCTCCGGCGGCGCGGCGGCAGCAGGAGGCCCCATTAGCTAAAGTGGTGCTTCAGGTTAAGAACGGACCTCCAGAACGAATTAAGTACTTAACCCGAGGTACCACTGTATAGAGCTAAGGGAGGAAGCTGGAAGAGTGGTACTGTTCCCCACTTCTTTCAGCTCTTCTTTCAGATTGGAAAAGAGCACCACTCTTCCAGCTCTATGTGCTTTTCAAGGCTCACATTAACTCTACCGAACTTGACTTTCCCCCAATATCCCTTTGGAAAGTATGGGTGTGTGCATACACTCATTCTTTCTGTATGTCAAGGAGGGGGCTGATTCAGGGGAGGTGGGAAAGAAGCAACCAGCAGAGTATTACCCACGGGACAACCTCAAAAATCTCAATTTGCCCACAGACTAAAAAGGTTAGCAACCCCTGGTTTACACTGACTGCAGTAGTTCTCCAAGGTTTGACACAATGCACTCATCCTGACTGACATGGAGACGACAAGGGTTGAACATGGGAACACACTGCCACTGAGTAACCACAGGTATCTGCAAGCAAGAAGCCTTGGATAAGGTGGGATTAACTCTTGAATAAACATACAAAGGATTGGTTCCGCTGATTTAAATTGGAGAGTTACGCTTGTCTCAACTCTCCCAAAGAAATGAACAGGGCTTAAAAGTGTCCAAGTTTGGTTAGAAATATATTTTAAAAATAAAAAAATTGTTCAGTAGCCCCTTAGAGACCAACTAAGTTTGTTCTAGATAGCATCTAGTAGCTGAAGTTAAGCACTTCAAGCAAGGATTGTTTTATATATACTGACCCAGAAAAAAGTCCTATTGATTAATTCAGTGGACTCATTTCCTAGCAGGGGAAGTTTAGAAATGCCGCCTTAACATGTTTAATTCTGTCCCACTGAAATTAATGGGCCTGAAAAATGCTTTAACTTTGCATTGTGCTAATGCATATGACTAATGGGTACAAGGTGACCTATTACAGTCCACAGTAAAAGACACCTCCACAGTTACCTCAGGTAAATTAGTTACACCATAACACACTTTATATTTGCAAGATTAGATTAATTGAACAGAGGTAAAAGACACATCTCTTCTTGTTCTTACAAGGCATACTGTGGGGCTGTTGTTACAATCTATGCTACCGGGTTCTTTTTCCTTTGTTATTTTATCTCAAATAAAAAAAATCAATAACACAGATTGAATTCCCAGATCCATTCAACAATTCCGGAAGAGTGGGAAAGCCGGTACTTTTACCTCCTCTCTCCAAAAAACTTTCAAACACCTCTTAGGAGCAGGTGTGACAAGAATTAAGTGGGTGTTAGGAGATGGAATAGCTATCCTTTCCACTTGGGTATCCACTTCTTTGCTTCCGACTTCTTGCCTGCCAATTCCTGATGGGATGTTTTGTTTCTGCCTAGAATGTTCAGTTCATATTAAGTTCATGAAACATCGTTACAGATTTAGCATTGTGTAGACAAACCTTACACCTGTTGATCATTCCATGACCACAGCAAAAAGCACATTTCGCTTCTAATCCAATAAACTAAACTTGTGAGGAATCTTGAAACTACTTTGCCTTTTCTTTAAAAAAAAAGAAAACGTGTCATGTGTCTTTGGCTCTTTGATTCCTGGCTTGACTTCCCTTCGTCTTTCTCTGGAGCTTGACTGACGGAAAAACTGAATAGAGAATTTCCCTCTGCCTCCCCAACACAAGCATCTTCCTCATATGAGCCAGTCCTTGAACCCTTCAGCGGTTGAAACCATTGCTACTCCTCTGGGGGAGCTTCCCCCGCTCCATTCATCCTTTGTCTAATTACGCAGCCCAAATAATACGCTCTTTTTTAAAAAAAGAAAAAAGACAAGACTCCTCCCCCCGCACAGATGGCAAACTTGTATGAGCAACTCGCTCTTTTTGCCTACGGTGCCTCCCTGACCCACCTCCTTGCCCCGACGGCAGCTGGCGACGTCTGGAGGACGACAAAGCAGCGAGTGCCCCTTCTCTCACCTCAGTCGCTCCAGCAACTTGCCCTGACCGTCGCTCGCCTCGGGGTCCCAACGAGGCGTCTGCTTGAGGCGGGAGCTTCCCTCGCCGCCTCTCCCCTCTGTTTGGGCGCCTAGCAGTCTCTCCCCACCGCCACCCCGCCCTGCGCGCGACCCCTTTCAAGACGCAGACACGCACCTGCGTCTGCCCGGCTCCAGCGCCCTGAGCAGAAACTTGGTCCTTCTCTCTCCTTCTTCGCCCCTCGCCGCTCTGTGGTGTGGAGGCACCCGGGCGCTTTGAAGTGGAGGCGAAAAGGCGCGGCGCAGCAGTGGAAGCGGCAGCGCGGGGAGGAGGGGAGGGGAAGGAGGGGAGGCGCGGGCGGGAGGAGGAAACTGGAGAGCCGGAGACGACGCGGGGCAGTCCTAGCCGTCAGGACGGGGTGGGTGTTCGTGTCGGGGTGCTGGTGGTGGTGGGCGCACGTCTTTCCCTCCTCGAACTTCTAAACCGACAAAACTAGTCAGAATGAAGCAGAGAGGAGGATGCTGCCCGGCTTGACCATCTGCCCCCCACCCCGTGTTGCCCACTCTGACTGGCAGCAGCTCTTCGGGGTCCCAGCCAGAGAGAAGTCTTCCTTCCAAGCCACCTGCTGCTGCTACCTTTGCCAAGTGGAGGTACAAGTCGAGGAGACTGCACCACTAAGCTGAAAACTTCAGCACATAGTTTTACATACCACAGGCCTCTTAGTGGCTTGATTTAGGTGCACCACAGCTTCCCATACTAAACTGCGGAGGAACACAGTGGAAATGATGTCAACTGCATGGTGCCACTAGGGAATGGCTGTTATACGGCCACTTGTACAGGGAAAGAGCTGGGGGTGCCTATAAGTGCTTCCATGGAGAACTATGGGAGCCCCTTGACCATCAGTGTTTTAAATAAAGGATTCACGTGCGTGCTGGAACTTTAGGTTTTGCAGTATTAAGGTGGATTAAAGCGCTCTGTGGGCCTAGTGCAGCAAATCCACTTCTTAAAAATGTATGGGCTTCTCGCCGTTTGGACCATGAGGAGGAAATGCATTGAAAAGTTTGGGAAGGACAGATGATGAATGGGAAAACATGCAAATACCCTGACAATAAGGAGATCAGGGTAAGTGCAGAATGAATGCTCGTAAACAAATCAGAACGAATGTTCAATAAAAAGCAGACATAGTCTAGCCACTGCATAAGCTTTGAGCAAGCAAAGGAGAATTAATGTGGAGTGGAGGAGCTATATCTCTCTGTCACTTGCCACATCCGTCTCCTCCTCTCCAGTTTGAATCTTTTTTTGTATTTCCTCCTCCCAATTAATTTTCTTTGTGTCATGTCTTTTTAAGAGTGTAGGCCTGAGGGCAGGGACTGTTAAGTTTTGTGATCTGGAAGCTACTCAGAGAGCCTTTTCTGATTAACCTTAATTATTTTCTTTTCCTTTTAGGTGACTTTTGCTTCATTCCAGGTGGCAGCAGTTTTGCAATGAAAAAAGTAAGTAACCCACTTATTTCACATCACAATCTTCTGACATACAGCAGTGTCGGGAAAGTTCAGCCCCAGGGGCCAAATGCAGCCCTCCGGGCCAATCTCCCTAGCTCTCTCAGAACTCTTCTCCAGCTACACAGCCACTACTAGCCATGCTTCAAGCTCTCCCTGAGCATTTTTGTCTGCCTGGAATGCATCCTTCAATCCTGATGATGCTTCCCTGGATGGAGGATAGAGAGCAGTGTCCTACAAAGGTAAAATTTGCATTCATCACTCCACCAACTTTTGCCTCTGGCCCCACCCATCACTGCCACATGCCCCCTGGCCCCAAAGGTTGTGCCAGAGGGACTGTTGCCCTTCAGTTGAACAATATATCCCTCCCCTACAGCATGCTATGTCCTATTCAACTGCCCCCTTTGTTTTATAGACACACACTTGCTGCTCTTATTTTAGATTATCACATTAGGCCTGTCCTGTTACACACACAGGGACGCGGGGGGCACTGTGGGATAAACCACAGAGCCTAGGGCTTGCTGATCAGAAGGTCGGCGGTTCAGATCCTGACCATGGGGTGAGCTCCTGGTCCCAGTTCCTGCCAACCTAGCAGTTCGAAAGCACGTCAAAGTGCAAAGTGCCTTAAAATTTTCTTAAAGACAGCTCTGTGCAATCACATGCATGTGTGTTGTCATGTGTGGTGGGAATCTACACCACTCATTTTAGTTTTGTAATCTGTGCCATTGGTTTCTCTGATATATGTAATTTATTGTTGTGAGAGTTCAGTCAAAGAATAGTGGAACCAAGTTGCAATCGCATGCATATTTACCTGGGAGTAAGTCCAGTTGAACACAGTGGGATCTGCTATATATATTGGATTGTACTGTTTCACACATTTCAACTGTGAAAACTCATTTTGGTATGTTATGAAGATACAAGCAAAGAAAGTTTGTTAAATAATAATACATTTCAAAACATAGAAGCCAACTCCTAGAGTCTGAGGTCCCTTCGGCCCCACCAATAAAATATTTGAGGGGGCAAAGCACCCCCAAAAGTTGATAGGCATTGCCATTCAAATAGTGTGCACACACCACGTCTTGTGATTGTGGGGAAGAGCTTACCTGCCCCCCATATTTATTCAAGTTGGCACCCCTGTTTCAAAGTGAGGAGAAAAGGATCATTTTAGTACTCACTGTAAACCCTGCTCCCTCTCAAATATGAAGCAACAATAATCAAACAAGTTTGCCCAAGAGAGCTCCGTAGAGTACTCTGCAGAGTAGTCACTTCAGAGTAGAGTACTCTGCAGAGTAGGCACTTCAAGGAGAATGGCCTAATGATCATCTTCAAATGACCAGTTTAGTCCTGGTGATCCTAAAACTGCCCTGGAACCAATGTGCTAGTGCTGCAGTGACTAACCCAAAGATAATAAGGTGATATTGTAAACCTATCTGGGGATGTGTATGGTAAGAGTAATATCTTACACTGATGACTAGAGGCAAAGAACATTATTAGTGTGAGCTGCAATTCACATAAACCAGAAAATTTGTATATAAAGCAGATTAACAACACAATTCAACAATCCAAGTAAGTTTTACTCAGTGTAGACCTATTGAATTAGTCATGTTCCTTAATGCCAATGGGTCCACTCGGTGTAAAACATAATTAAGTATCACCCAATAAGCAGTTTATATGCAGACATTCTACATTAAGTGCATTTCAAGTCACAATGGCATATAAACATAATGCTTTGCATGTTTCCTGTGTACAGATGTACACAAACCTCAAGATCAAAGGCAATTCACATCACTACTTTTTGCATATTGGTCACAATGTGGTTTTTGTGTTGTTGCTTTTAAAAATCACTTAAGTTCCTTAAAAAAAAAAACACTTTTATGCATACTGTGACCTCTTTGTTGTTCAACCTGTGTTTCATAGATTTTCAAAGACATTATAATAAACCCATTGGTCCAGTTTGGGTGTAATATTTAACCTTTTGTTTTGCAAAAGAAAAAGAAATATGTAATTCACAGAGCAATTGAGCTGTTCTGCTTTCTTAGGAAGTGTTCCTGATAACCTGAAAGTTATAGCAGTTCTAAAGAAAAAAAAACTTCTACATAATCACTAATTGTGTCACAACACATCCACAGTGCTACTTGCTATTTAGCTAAGGATGGTCGGGGTTTCTTGGTGTACCACACTTAGTATTTTGTGAAACATTCAGGAGCTGTGATGCTATGGATTCAGCAGGTCAGTAGACTAAGAGCACCATGTGAGGGACTATTTTAATTAGGGTTAAAGTGACACAGCATTGTTTCTTCCAGGAAAATTTCTTTCCATTCTTGTTCTTTCTTACAAAGTGTGAAGCTAAATCTTGTCCTTCTGGACAGAAGTTTAAATTCTGGTTCCTGCAAATTCAAAAATACTTATTTTTGCTGATACACTATATGTTTATACTGTATTCAGATTGCAGTTATAGAGACAGGATCCTTTCATGCTTTTTCAACCATCCTGCTGCTCAAGGCTTAGATGAATATTCCATGGGGTCCCCACACAACCCCAAGTTCTGAATGGGCAGAAGTGAAAGCAACACCTGAACTATGTAGAAGGGCAACTGTTATTCTCTGACAAGCAGCACTGTGTGTTAAACAAGAAGGATTAATCAAGTAGAATTGTTGTAAGCATGGCACAAGTCCAAAGTATGAGAAAAGGCCACCAATGTCACAACTAGTCATGCCCAAGAAAGTCTCCAAAGTCTCCAAACCTCACACACATACCCCTCTTGAGACATTGAGCACCAGAAAACTTAGCCAAGTGTATGTCCTATGTAAAGAACTTAAAAATGTAAAATAGGAGTTATCCATAGCCTATCATTTTGTAGAATGATTAAGAAAAGTTTGGTAAAGTTGTGAGTTGCTGTGGACATTTCAGGGTGCTGTGATGAAAACTGGTTGGGTTTTAAAAAACTGAGGCAACTAACTTGAACTGAATCAGCCCCAAGATACAAAACAACAGCAGCCCATCATTCTCTTTTGATTGATTTTGAAGTCCTCTTCAGCCTTTCAGTCCCCATGGATGCCAAACACAAAAAGGGGTTATTGAGAATGTGCAGGCTAGTTCCTTCCCCTAGATGCTGACACAAATGCCAGCCACATCTCCTGGCCAACACATGATCAAGAGAAGGTTTTGCTTCAATTGCCATGTTCTATGTATATATGTACCACGTGTGTAGATATGAATCCACTAGTTTCATAGCTGTAGTTTTGTCTCTAGTCTACTGAGCTAGGAAAGAAGGCATCAGGAGAGCATCAGGAGAAGTAGGTAAGAGGCCTGACCCTAGCATAGCTAATATAATGGGAAACCCAGATGGGCGGGGGTATAAATTTGTTAATTATCATCATCATCACCACCACCATCTCTTTGACCTGTCCACCTGTACCATAAATCCCTGTTGCCTGTGGCACAAGCTGGCTGCCCATGTCACAGAACAGAATTCTTATAATACAGTCCCTCTCATAGCATAAACTTTATTGATGTCATGTAAAAATCCACAAAGAGAGAAACTAGTGTCCAGTGGAGTCTTGATGAGTCATAAAAAGGAGGAAAACTTTAAGCAACTAACCTTCAGACTAACAAAATATCCTGCATTAAAGCTAGTTGTCAAATGTGGGAGAAATCCACACTTTCCAAGACAAAAGTCTAGTAATTTCTCTTGGCTGCAGTAGAGTAAATCTTTAGAACTGGGCGGTGTCCAGTGGAATTATTGGAGTGAAACCAGGCATGGTTTGTCATCAGATTCCAGGTTTTGGAATGACAGTACTTCAGTACATGATCTCTCCGCAAGTGAAGCAGATCTAGAAACAGTAGTTCATATCTAAATCAGAACCTGAAACTGAATGCCATTTAACTTTTATCTAAAAATATAGTGTGTGCATTTTGTCTGAAACAGACTGTGTAAATAAGAAATGACATCATATTAGGTTTCTAACATTTTCTAGAAAACATCCAAAAAATTATCAGAACATTGGCCATGGAAAGCACAGTGTGGTTTACAACCATCTAAATATTTTCTCTCTATAATCTATACAGTAAAGCACAGTAAAATTACAGTCCCAAACCTATTGATTAATAGTCAAATTTATAATTGTTTGCATTTTAAAGTAGATGATATATGCAGTCTGATGTGTAATTAGTACTGCAAAGAAGCACTCTGTTTCAGTTCTTACGTTAAATAGCAAATTAATGTTTCGGAGGGGTTGCTGCAGTGACTGCTGCAAAGACTGAACCGGCACAAGTAGAATGAACTGATATTTCTGTGCTATGAAAATCGCTAAGTCTTCCTTCATGTGTGTGTGTTTGGGAAAATATCAACCTGTTCTCTATGCATTCAGACGCCTCTTGAGATATTGTCACCAAACTTAGCATGGTGGTTCTCAAAACAGAGGAGGCAGTTTTTATCTATTTTTTTAATATGGGTGCCATTTTGAATCATGTTGGCAGACCAAAATGTTCAAAACTGGAAGTCACTGAAGATATCTTCACCCAGTTTGGCATTACGGTTTCAAAATGTGCTGATTTAGACACTTGGGCATGACGGAAAAGTGGGCTTTTGGCCTGTGGTTGGATGCTATCAGATGATATTTTGAATCAAGATGGTGCACAAAACTGTTCCAAACTGCAGTGCTTTTAATGAAATTTGAAAAGAAAGAAATAGGACTGTGCATAGGATACAGCCAAAGTTCAAAGCCCGAACCAGATCAGGCCAAACTGGGCAGATCTATGTTTCATCCAAATCACGTTGAGACAGCTGCTGGGGGCAGAGCATTGCACAGGAAGGAGGAGTGGCACAGCCCTACACTGTGCTTTGGCTGCATGTGCCTGTTCCCCGCAGAGGAGCACACACATGTAATCAATCTGAACAGGACTGAACCCTCCGCTGAAATCCTGTTGACTGTGGAGGTCTGGTTCACCAGTGTTATGCACGAGGGAAGCAGTAGGAAAGCGGATTCCAGCAAGAATGAAAATGGGGTGGGCCAAGATTGCAGAGATTCTAAGGTGGGAAGACAAGACCCAACCCTTGGACTAGGGTAGGGGGTAGGGAATAGACTTGCAAGGGAAGGAGAGAAGAACTGGCTACCACCCCCAAGTACTTCTGAATATGTAGAGTTCACTTTCCCTTCATCAATGGGCAGCCAGCAACATGTCACTATAATGTGATTTTTGAGGAAACTGTTCCCGTTTGAGATTATATGATTGCCAGCAAGCTTGGTCACCCACCCCACCCTAAGATCTCACAGGAGTGAGGGATTTTGAGTAAGTTCACAACTTCAGTTTAAGTAGGTCATCATATTAGTGATAACTTAACTTACCACATCATAGGCTTATCACATCCCTCATTTGTGTCTGACTGTTGAGTAATTATCTGATATGACTCCTGAAAAGAATCTGGCTCCACCCAGGAACATTCTGCCGCTGGTGCAAAACAGGAGAGCCCTATTGATTCAGCTTCAAATCAAATATTATAGACTGGGAACAAACTGTAACCAGTGGAGAAACACTTGGGACTGCCTAGTTAACCGTGCAATTCATGACAAAGTGAGAAAGTTTTGACAAATAGGCTGTAACAGGTTAATAGCTAATATTATAAATAATTGCGTATAATTTCAACAGCTTGTAGCCTTTGTAGGACAAATTGTTATATAATGCTGACACAGCTAAGTGTTCTTGAAGTTTACCAACTCAAAAATATATCCACTTTCCTAAAAGAGAAGGGGAAATGAATTATATGTGATTTTTAAAAACAAAAAAAAATTGTCTGAACTATTTGCTTGTTTTGGAAGGCATGCTGAAAGCTTAGGGGCTTTGCATCACACCCTATATTGGCAGGACTTTAATCTGCCTTTTTATTTCTTCAGCTTTTGTTGTCATCACCCTCCAATTCCCGTTTCTTTTTGCAGGCCCCATATTTATATCTGAATTTAATATGGAGGTAGGAAACTGCTTTGGTCTCTTTCCTCATAGTTATAGAATTTAGAGTCAGACAGACATCCCTTCCCTAATGATTCAGTGATGGTAATGAACAAATAATGAAATTTAAGGCAACTATTGGGACACGGGTGGCGCTGTGGGATAAACCACGGAGCCTAGGACTTGCTGATCAGAAGGTTGGCGATTTGAATCCCCATGACGGGGTGAGCTCCCATTGCTCAGTCCCTGCTCCTGCCAACCTAGCAGTTCGAAAGCACGTCCAAGTGAAAGTAGATAAATAGGTACCTGTCCGGCGGGAAGGTATACGGCATTTCCGTGCTGCTGTGGTTCGCCAGAAGCGGCTTAGTCATGCTGGCCACATGATCCAGAAGCTGTACGCCGGCTCCCTCGGCCTATAAAGCGAGATGAGTGCCGCAACCCCAGAGTCGGCCATGACTGGACCTAATGGTCAGGAGTCCCTTTAGCTTTACTTTATTGATAGATACATTCTTCTAGCAACTGGAAGGTTGTTGCATGAAAAAAGAAAATCTGTGGTTGACAATGTACTCAGGACTTCATCTGAGCAAGAGAGGTTCATCAGAGGAGGGAATTTCTGCTGCCTTGTAATCAATTTATGCTAGCCATGATGGCTATTTTCTGACTCCACTGTTGGAGGCAGTATGCCTCTGAATATCAGTTGCTTGGAATCGCAGGTGGGGAGAATACCATTGTGCTCATGTCCAGCTTGCAGCCCTCCGTTGCACATCTGGTTGGTCACTGTGAGCACAGGATACTGAAATAGGTGGGTCTTTGCCCAATCCAGCAGGGTTCTTCTTATGCTTAATACCTGAAGTCATAAATAGATCTAAGTACGTTTGTGGTATCTTTCTTCATCAGACTGGTAGCTACAGTATCATGATTGAGGAGCAGCTTCTACTAAGAAAAGAAAAAAAAAGAAACTTCCATGATCCTAAAACCAGGCACCTCCCCTTTTAAATGAATGACATTTGCTGACCAGATAGCTGAAACAGATGTAAAACCAACACCCAGACACCTGAGATTCAGTTAACTCAGTGTTTCCCAGCCTTGGGTTTCCAGCTGTTTTTGGGCTACAATTCCCATCATCCCTGACCACTAGTCTTGCCTGCTAGGGTGATGGGAGTTGGGTCTCTAGCTGTTTTTGGACTACAAAGTTGGGGAACACTGAGTTAACTTATCTGGGTTCTCCACTTTCATATGTATCAATAATATGACTTGCCTGTCTCTTGTTACATTTCTATTGGACAGGAGGAACAATTCATTGGAACAGATTGGCATTTGATGAATATTCCTTGGGAACCTAATATAGGCTAGGGGACTTGCAGTTCTCAGTTTTATTCTCCAGCAAACTGGAATTCAGTCTGGCTCTGGCTCACTTCTGCTGTGAATTTCCTTTCAACATCATGATAAGTCTGCAGTTTGTGGCAACAGCAGTTGGTACTCAAATGAAGTAGCACTGTGCAGTTTCTTCAAGGGGTACAACGTTTTGGGTAATAACCCAATAGGTTGAGAATTGTCCCCATAATTCCCACTTTTCTTGTAAAGTAAGTAGAGATGAACCCGTGGTGAATGTCAAAACAACCTCTCATTCTTTACAAGTTTATTACCTCTGGCTTTTAAAGCGTATCCTTAATGCCAAGCAACAGGCAATTTGCAAGTCCCATGTTTTAAATTAACTATGCAAATTGACAGCCTCCCTTTTGTTTGGTATCCAAGAGAGGTGACAGCCCTAAAAATAAAGGAGCTTCTATCAGGCCAGGGCCAAACAGACTGCAACGTTTCTAACACAGACGCCAAGGTGCTGAAAGGCTGACATCATCCAGATTCCAGTGGATGGTACAAACAAGATTGAAAGGGGTGGGAAAGAAAGTTGCCAAAGCCTAGGAGCTCTGAAGATAGTACCTGAGTAAAGCTCCTAGTTATAGTAATAGTCCTTTATAAAAAATTGTCAGCATTTTGCAAACATATTTTCAAGGAGTTGTAGCTTGGCCATAAAAGTTTGTTCTGGGTGGAACTTGGCAATGTGTTTTCATCCTGGAACACTTAGCATTCTGCAAATTCAATTTTTTAAGATCCAAGTTGCAAGCAATCCAGCTATAATAACTCAAAAAAGCTGTTTTGCTCTAACGGGGGCTTTTATCTTAATATTAGAAGCCAGATCCACAGCATGTTGCAAGACCCATGGTGACCACCCCACAAGTAATGCTGTCACTTCTGTAGCACATCTACAAAATCCACAAACAGACAGAACTGTCTCTGCCTGTAGATGGACAGCAATTTCAGTGGTGGACCTCTTCTTGATGTGTATGTGTATGTCCAAAGCCCAAATAATATCCATCATTTTGTTGCCACAATGGTCCAAAAGAGCTTTGAGGCAGGCGATACACTTGCTATGATGTTGTTACATTAACTAATACAGCTAAATGGGTGAACTTCATCAAGTGATACTAGCTTTTCAAAATCTGATAGTCATTGACACGTTCAGCATCCTCTTGTCTCTTAGCAAACCCCTAGGTAATCCCACCACCTACTTTGAGAACCACTGTGCTGGACCAACTGCCTCAACTGGTGCCCTGCAGGTGTTTTAGACCACAACTGCCATCACCATCACTGACTAATGATCATGTTGGCTGAGGCTAATGGAAGTTGTAGTCAAACAACACCAGGTGGGCACCAGGTTAGGGAAGGCTCTGGAAGATCATTTCAGGCACACGCAAAAACCCAACTAATATGGTTTTCCTTCTGAAATTTTAAAGGGAAAAAATATTTTACATCTGTGCATAGTATCTGTCATTTATCTGTTAATGGCAAATTCTAACACAATGCTTCATAGAGATAATAGCCAGGATCCAAGAGTGTATCCAAGAACTTAAACATGTCAAAGGGATTTTTAAAACTGTTTTCCTTTGAACAGCAGAAGCCACCCCATGCCACATCACAAACTGCCTTTGAATCTTCACTCAGTCACAGAAGAGATTATCCACTTGGCATGACAACAACCCCAAAGCCTCTTTGAGTGAGTTTTAGAGTAGATCCCTCCAGTGTGAAGTCAGTAGCCCAGTAAATGCACAGGATGAAGCTAAAACCTGTACTGTACTGTAATTACTTCTGGTCCTGTGATTTCATTTTCAGTGGACAGTATCACTGCTTTGGAAAGAAAAATAACATTTTCCAACATAGTTTGAAGCAGAGAATGTGTACACATTACCAGCTTAAAACACAGCTAGGTGGTCCTTTGTCTCAATTCAGATCAAAGGTGGCTGGGGGGAAATGCATCAATACTACATTGTCAAGAACTGCCTTGCCAGAGTGGTGCATGCTCTGGCTATCTCCCGCTTGGACTACTGCAATGCGCTCTACGTGGGGCTACCTTTGAAGGTGACCCGGAAACTACAACTAATCCAGAATGCAGCGGCCAGACTGGTGACTGGGAGCAGCCGCCGAGACCATATAACACCGGTCTTGAAAGACCTACATTGGCTCCCAGTACGTTTCCGAGCACAATTCAAAGTGTTGGTGCTGACCTTTAAAGCCCTAAACGGCCTCGGTCCAGTATACCTGAAGGAGCGTCTCCACCCCCATCGCTCTACCCGGACACTGAGGTCCAGCACCGAGGGCCTTCTGGCGGTTCCCTCACTGCGAGAAGCCAAGTTACAGGGAACCAGGCAGAGGGCCTTCTCGGTAGTGGCGCCCTCCCTGTGGAACGCCCTCCCACCAGATGTCAAAGAGAACAACAACTACCAGACTTTTAGAAGACATCTGAAGGCAGCCCTGTTTAGGGAAGCTTTTAATGTTTGATGTATCACAATATTTTAATATTCTTTTGGAAGCCGCCCAGAGTGGCTGGGGAAACCCAGCCAGATGGGCGGGGTATAAATAATAAATTATTATTATTATTATTATAAGAAATAACAGGATGGATACAGATTTTGGCTACGTATGCTGCTTTCCAAACCAACAGTGGGAGCACCTGGGTGCAGAGTAAATGGGACTGTGAACACAGCTAGAGTTCTGTTTTGTCATTTTTTTTATCTGGCCTTCTCTCTCCATGTGTGACAGTTACTCCAGTTCACTCCCAACCCCTGCTAAAAAAAAATATCCTGCCAACCTTTCTTGCCTGCTCACTCCTTTCCAGTAGTCAGAGCCCTGATCTGTTTTTTACCTTAACTCCTCCATTCACTTGCACATTTATTCCCCATTGTCTATTCCTTTTCAAACCATTTCCTTTCACCACATAGGGCACATCCACACCATACATTTAAAACATTTCACTCACATTTAATGCACGTAGCTTACCCTACCCAAAGAACTCTAGGAACTGTTGTTTGGTGGAAGCCGTGTGCTTTAAATGTGTTAAATGCACTTTAAACACATGGCATTGCCATGACCTCAATTTTCAGTGGACCTGCCTAGCACATCCTAGCTTTCCCCGCTGCCCCCAAAAATACTGCTCCTCTGACATGAAGTGCTGTGAGATTGTTCAAAGGGAACCAGCCTTCATTAAATTTCCCCCTTTTTTCTTAAACATCATCTCTACCTCCATGTGGCTCTCCAGATATTGGACCACAGCTTGAATCATCCCAAATCATTGGCCACGCTGGCTGGGGCTCCTGCAAGTTGTAGTACATGATCCATCTTTAGGCTTTAGGTTCTCCTTTCTTGGTCTGTTATCTTTTCTGCATCCTTCCTTTAGCTCCTTTGGCTCTGTATGTCCTTCCCGATGCCCCACGACCTCTTCCCAGTCTTTATCCTTGTTGTGTGTTCCAATTTTTTTTCTCACACAGCTGACAATATCCTTCACAAAATTTGGACTGAAAGCTCTTCATTGGCCAGGCCAGCTGAACTTTTCATGGCACCACGCTTCTTCAGCAGTCAGGTCCCAACTACATATGACATTAACATAGAGGGTATCCAACATTAGTCATACTCAGAGGAGACCTGGGCATGACTTAATTTGATATCACTCATAATAATTGCAAGGGTTTTAAAAAATCATTTTGCAGTGAAAACTCTGGCACTGAGGGCCAAACTAAATAGAAGCTTTACTGAAAGCCCCTCCTATGGCCCAGTCCCGATCACACATAACTTGCTGCTATTTGCATTGGGAGAAAAGCACCCATTTGGTGCAAGGAGGTACTTTCCTTCCAATGCAAATGGAATGTGGATTTGGACTGTAGCAGATAGAGATCTTTGGTGATCTTGTAAACCAAAATATAACAGACTGGAACCATTTGCATGCAGGAGATAAGCTAGACTAAGGGCAATTCAACTGAGATAATTTCAAACTAATATTCAGATTTTAAAATGACAATGTATAGCGAGCAATTAGTCGGCTATTGCTAAACTGGTATTAGCAAGAAATTTGGAGACACAGAAGACTCTTGAAGATTTGGGTCAAAAGACAGTAAGCCAAAGAATACAACAAAAAATGCTCTTATTAATCTGGAAACAATTTGTGATTTTTTTTTTTAAAAAAGCTATATGCTGAATTTCTTGTATTAGATCATGTGTTGGCTTCACGTCTTAAAACTGGAATTAACATGAGGGAGGAGGCACAAGTTCAAATTGGGAGTGCTGAAAACTTATGGAACAGTGTGGGTTGTGCCAAGCTATGCTGAGTGACATTGTGTACATCCATTAAACAGCTCAGCCAGCCAAGTCTGTACAAACAAAACTTCACATGTATTGGCTTCTATACATTAGAAATGGTGCTGTGAATTAATACAGAAGGTCAAATTAGACATGGCAAAATTGAGTCATGCCTAAGTTATTGTCACTCTTCATATTTTGGCACAAATCAATAGGACCTAAAGTCACACGTTTTGCCTGCAAAGCACTGCATCTGGCTGTTCCCTCTTCCCAAGTAGACTTAATTCTCACTAGGGGAAAAAGCAGCTAGAGTCTTCTACTTTGGGGGCAACCAGCAGCGGTGGGGAAAAGATTCACTGCAATCCATAGTGATGTAAAATCACATGCTTTATATTAATTTATTGCGGGTGGCGCTGTGGGTAAAAGCCTCAGCGCCTAGGGCTTGCCGATCGTAAGGTCGGCGGTTCGAATCCCCGCGGCGGGGTGCGCTCCCGTTTTTCGGTCCCAGTGCCTGCCAACCTAGCAGTTCGAAAGCACTCCCGGGTGCAAGTAGATAAATAGGGACCGCTTACTAGTGGGAAGGTAAACGGCGTTTCCGTGTGCGGCTCTGACTCGCCAGAGCAGTGATGTCATGCTGGCCACGTGACCTGGAAGTGTCTCCGGACAGCGCTGGCCCCCGGCCTCTTGAGTGAGATGGGCGCACAACCCTAGAGTCTGTCAAGACTGGCCCGTACGGGCAGGGGTACCTTTACCTTTAACCCTCAATTCTAGTTTGAATTGGTGTGCAGCTATCAGTTCTAGCAACCTCAAACCCAGGTTAGGCTCTTATTATAAGGTTTGTCAGAGTCTGATACGCTATGAACAACTTAAGAAATGCCTAACTTCATGTATGCCACAGCTTGTCAGTAGCAATATTCATCTGTGAAATGGATATCATTAATTTATAAAATAAGTTTTATATTAAAAATTAAACATTAATAAAATTATTATTCTTTTATTAAAACTCTTTATTTAAAAACCATTGAATGTTTTCCTCAGTATAAATGACTCAGTGTAAGGAAACCTGGTTTTTTTTTTTATAATTGAAGACATGATAAATTATGCCAGTGAGAGCTATAAACAGTAGAGAGACTACAGTTTTTTGGATAAAATGAAATGATCAGGACTAGATTCCAAATTTCTCAGAGTTTAACATTTTTCTTCTCTTTGTGGTGTGTTCATGTGTGTGTTCACTTTTGGCCTTGAGTCACTGAGACTCAAGCCTGTCTTCAGCACACTCAAAGCCGTTTCTAACTTTCTATGCCAGATGATAGAACCAGATGCATATATCAAAAAGGGCAAGGATTTTATCCTTTCAACAGTTTAGGGAAGTGGTGGTGTTACAAGGTGCCAGTTCTCACATGATGGTATTGCACTGACATGTCACATTATGCTGCTGTTCCTCAATACTCTGAAAAGCCCTAGTTTCTGTTGGTAGCACCGTCACTATAGATATTTATTTGTCATTCTGTTTACAAGCCCATTTGTCTCTTCCATATTTACTAGCTCCTGCTATTTTATGTGTACTTCTAAGCTTACACCGCATTGTGTGCAAGGTCACTGAGTGGGAGAGAACGCAGTGTGTGTGTGTGTGTGTGTGTGTGTGTGTGTGTGTGTTTGTGTGTGTACTTTAAAAAAGAGTTCCCATGCTCTTACTAACAACTTCAACCTGTAGCTCTTCATAACTTGTGCAACATTTAACATGGCCAAGTTTGCTACTGAAGTTTGGGTACTTGGATCAACCATTTAACTGTAATATTTTGCTATCAAAACTTGGTAATTACTATGTGTGGAAAAAGATGCTGTGTAGTGCAAAAATGATACAACCACTCAGATATTAGAAATATGGTTTATGAGCTGTGTCCTTTTGAACATTGCCTCCTAGCCTGTTCTGTTCCAGACTGTTGCTCTTTATAACACTAAAACTAATTACTAATGGTGTTTTAAGGTGCTACCACTTCAGGCAATATGGTGCTGCTACAGCCACAGAAATCTGGTTGTTGCTAGTCTGTGGAAGCAACTTGTCTCTATGTACTTGGAAGAGTTGTTTTTTTTTTATCACGATGGGCTTCCTGCTGAGATTTTGTTCTGATTAAGTCAGGGGATCCATTGTCTGCAAATCTAAAGCAGATTTTGTTTTGCCAGTAATAATTCCAGGGAGAACAACAAGATTTGGTATTAAGTGTAAATTCATGCCAAGAGACAACTGATGAAGACATTTATAGTTTGTCATAGTTGGACAAGGACCCAAGTTTGACCAAAGGATATCACACAGTTTATTTACATTTAGGTACAAACATGAACTAGTGGGTTTTTTCTTCCTTCCTTTGCTACTCATAAAAACAGCCCTGGTGAATTAAGCGAAATATGCATCGAGTCCAGAATCCTGTTTTCACTGTGGCCAACCAGCCAAATGCCCATGGGAAGCCCCCAAGCAGGGCCTGAATGCAACAGCACTCCCTTCATGTGTGATTCCCGGAAATCTGCTTCCAACAATGGAAGAATAACATGGCCAACATGACTAGTAGCCATCAATAGCTATTCTCCATGCCTAAACCTCTTCTAAGGTCATCTAAGCTGGTGGCCATCACTACATCTAGTGAGAGAAAATTCCATAGTTTAACTATGGTGTTGTACAAAAAAAGTGCTTTCTCTCTCTCTGCCCTGAATCTTCCAACATTCCGCTTCATTGCATGATGCCAAGATCTAGTATGGTGCATAATCTTTTACACATATATCATGCCCATCCTTATCTGAAAATACAACACACTGTTTTGCTACACCAGTCAATATACCACACTGTTCTTATTTTGTGTTGCAGTATTTCTGAACACCAATTCTGCCACACTTACTCATGACAAGTGCCTTTCTGAGTAATCATACAACACCACGCCCCCCCCCATCCAGAGTTAAAATCATTGAGTTGGGTGAGGGGTTTAGACCATCTAATAATGTCTTGCCCAACCTGATGCCCTCCAAATGTTTCTTTCTATCTAGGAGGATTAAAGACTTTTTTTAAAATGAAAGCTCAGAGTCTGGGGCTCCTGCTAGGGGTACCAGTGAAGGCCTTTGTGGGCATCATGGCACCCATAGGTGCTGGGGTGGCAACTCCTGCACTCTTCCCTGACACAGGCACTGTACATTTTTTGGGAAAGGCTTAGCATGAAAGACTGACAATCTAAGCTGTATCTTCTAAACAGCCCTGAAAAAAATACAGAAGTGTAAAATACAGGCACAATATATTCAGCTGTGCAATTACAGGCACAACAAGAACCATAAAATTAATGCCTGCCTTCTTAACACCATTTCTCCTAGAATAATTTTAAAACATACAGTTAAAGAAGAAGTCAGAACTAATGCACATCCTATCTGGAAAGCGCACTTTTTTAAAAGAATACAAGCGAACAATTATGAAAGTCCCCAATATAAATGTCCTCTTTTTTATTTTCTTATTTCACTTTTATAAATATCAGCCAAGGCCAGTTTGGCTGGTTGTGGGCAGGCAGGCCTACGTAAGTGGGCCTAGAAGACAATATTTTAATAATCTCACTGCTTTCAATATGTCAAGGACTTATTTGTTTGTTTTCAGCAGTGCTTTTTTTCGGGGGGGGGGCACGCAGGGGTACGCATACCCCTAAAAATTTTGTGAATCTAAGTTTGGCCTCATTGAGGGGCAGTATTTCAATATGAGCAGGAAAATGAGAGTACCCCTAAACATTTTTTTAAGGGGAAAAACACTGGTTTTCAGTATCATCACCTGTCAGCTGAGCTGGCATTGCACAGTGTATATGATCACCAGCTCTTCAATGTACACAAGTTAGCTTTAAAGTAGCAGTGACAATATGAAACACTTAGGAATTCTTATAGTAGCTGTAGTGTTGTGACAAAACATTTTGTTTTATTGAAACAGTACATTTTGCCTGTGATCCAGATAAACATGATAAAGTGAAAAAATAGCATAATGTATATATTATTGGAAACGATCCATTTAATTGTCAAAGCTCCTGTGCAGTATTTGTGGCATGGTTTTAAAAAGTATTTTTAGAGGATGGATGGGAAGTATACATTTTGTTAAAAAAAATCAATAGTCACTCATGGCTGAGTACAGGTTTTTATTAGGCAATCACGTCAGGCAGCTGGTTTGGGTGTGATGAAATGGCAGCAAGTTGTTAGTTGTTTAATTTACTTTTATTATAATTCTATTGCCCGGGACGGAGGCAAGGTGCATGTGTGATCTTCTGGCCTTAAGGTACTGTAAACCTTGACTAGGAAGGTGGGTCTACCTGAGTAAGTACCGAAATATAGGATGTGTCCATCCCTCAAGCCCTCAATCTGCAATGGTTTGTTGCATCATATTTGGGCAGCTAGATTTTTAACAGCATGATTTATAGAAGAGACAGTTGAGATTTGCATTAGTGAAATTGTAAATAAGAGTTTAGTATGTGAAAGACCGAAATCCCATACCCACCCCAAAATGGGGTGTCCTGATTGAATCAGGACAGTTGAGGGACACGGCACAGAACTCAGCAAAACTTGCTTCTGGGTAAACATGTATAGGATTGTGCAGTTTTCATTTTTCTGTACCATTTTCCAGCTAAATTTATTCCTATACTGACCCCACAAAGCCGTGAGCAATATATAGATATAATAGAACAACAATTTCAGCTATTTCTGTGTGAAATACTGCCAATGACATATGGAATTTCAAAAAGCAGGAAAGAAGCCACCAAATTGGTTTATCCAGGGGAGCATTCTGCAGGCCCTTCTTGCTTGTTTACTACTTTCTCAAACAAACTTACCCTTGTAAGGAGGGAGGAATCAGAAGTAGGGAAAAGTGGTATGTATAGGCCTCACCCTTAAAGCCCAGATATACAACGAACCAAAGATTCTAGCAAGTTTTTATTTAGTTTGCAATTATGTACATGGACAATTGCAAGCCCTGTGCTCTTTTGTTACCAAGTGTGATAAAGCAACACTTCATCAAGATTTTCTTAAGTATAATTTATAGTTTAATCTTAGCCACAGATTGCATATTTTTCGACATTCTTCATGTGCAGTGACGTAGCTTCAACACCTGCATCCATCAATGCCACAAATTCTAATTATGTAACTGACATTAGCAAGATGTTCAGACAGAACAAGGAACACCCAAACATGACTGGACAGGATCTGCTTGAAGACTTGAAGAGCTGCATTTAACTGCAGCAGGCAAGACTACTTTGTTTTTTAAACTATATTTGCTTGATTACTAAAAAGTATTTCCCATTTACAACATCTGCTTGAACACAAAATATGTTCAGTGATATTTTAAACATTTCTTTGTGCATTGCTTATTACTTTCTGGTAATTATGCATTAGTCAGTGTACAATTTCATCGTTCTCCAGTCAAAATAATTTCCCTCATTTCAACTGATCTCCATTACTAATTGACTATGCTTCCATGTTTTATTCCCAGTCTAACTACATAAGTCACCCTCAACAGAAATGCAAGTGATCTTGGATTATGTATATTTTGTAAATCATTTCTAAATTTATATTGCACACAGCAAAGCTCTCTAACCACACAGTATAATGGGCTGCATTTTAAATTAAGGTAATGGCACAAAAGTTAGCTTTTTGTATTGATTTGAATGTGACTAAAATGTTAATAACATTTCCCAGAGCCAAAAAATCCACAAAACAAACCATACTTGGCACTTGCATAGCTGAGGGGCCATGACAAAGAAGATTCTAGGTTTTATAGATACCTGCCACACTTCAGTCAGCAGAGCAGGGGTGGCCTAAGACATTTTGGCACCTGAGGCAAACCTCCAAATGGTGCCACACTCCTTCCAGGGAAGAAGGGTTGAGTGATGATCTACATCAGGAACAAGAGAGGAATAAAGATCTACATCAGGATTTGCTGCCCCTGTGAATCCTGCCACCTGAAGCCTCATGGGTGGGTTGTCCCTTTAAAAAAACCATCCCCTTGAATAATCTCAGTTCAGAGTACAGGTGGGGAGGGACTGGAGAGAGGGACATTGTTATGCTTGGAAACTGAATCCACCAATAGAATAAAACAGTAAAGTTATATCTGGGCTGTACCAGTGGTGTGTGGCTGGCAGGGATGCTTTTACAGAGGGTGGGGTGAATGGGGACAATTGCCCTGGACCAAAACCAGAATGAAAACAATGCTTGCTGCCTTAGCTCTGATCTTGTGCCAAGAATAATAGCACCCACCAGTGCCCATAGAGAGTTTACTTTAATGATGGATCCTGTGTTTGCTTTCTCGTTAACTACATGGAAGGTCTGGTGAAGTAGCAGCATAAAGGTTTGAGATCTTACAGACTGTCAGCAGCTAGAAGGTTATGTAGGGAGAAATGGAGAGTTTTGGCTGTACCATCTGCAAACAGAATGGCTTAAAAAAGTATTGGAGTTTGGCTTCATGGCCAAGTTAACAGATAGATTCAGGGAAGAAAAACAATGATAACGTAACTTTATGGCAAATTGGATTGATTTTATTAAATAAAGTAAAAAAATACTGCTGCATGCCATCCAATCTTCAAGCAGTGTGAGATTCCAGGGTTTCCTCGCACTTACCCAGGGTTTAGGAGACACGGGTGGCTGCTGAGCCTAGGACTTGCTGATCAGAAGGTCGGCGGTTCGAATCCCGGTGATGGGGTGAGCTCCCATTGCTCAGTCCCAGCTCCTGCCCACCTAGCAGTTCAAAAGCACGTCAAAGTGCAAGTAGATAAATAGGTACTGCTGCAGCAGGAAGGTAAACGGCGTTTCCGTGCAGTGCTCTGGTTCGCCAGAAGCGGCTTAGTCACGTTGGCCACATGACCCGGAAGCTGTACGCCGGCTCCCTTGGCCAATAATGTGAGATGAGCGCTGCAACCCCAGAGTCGGCCACGACTGGACCTAATGGTCAGGGGACCCTTTACCTTTACCTTACCCAGGGTTTGGTTTCCTTAGAATGAGGAACAGTAGAGACCGATGTCTTTATGATATATGGTTTATTTACACAAAAATGCAACCTGAGCCTACACACACACACACACACACACACACACACACACACACATTTCTGGCTTTTGTCTTTCTCAATACCAGCCAGGTGACTAAGAGGTCCCACCTATTCTTCCGTTCTTATACTAATGACCTGTATTTAGGGCCTTTAACTCACCAAGAAACTTCCCTGTCTTCTTCAATAGTGGAATCTCCCAAACTCACGACAATACATTCAGCAGTAAACCCTAATGGGTTTTGAGTTTATGGTTTACAAATTTTTGATAGTAGGGACATCTTTGTACAAGGCAGAGTTATTACTATAGGTAGGCAACTCCGCTGGAATATAGTTTGATTCATTACATAGCTACTAATTATAAGCTTAATATGATTATATATTAATCAGGGTAATTTAAATAAATAACCTCCAACCGTAGTTTCAGCTTCTATCTCTCCCTCTCTTTGAAAGCCTATGTGTATTGAGTGGTATTATACAGCATGTATAACAATGTTTATATTTTGTAACATATTGCAAAACTCATTTAAAATGGGAAGAAAAAGGAAATCCATTTCATATTGCTGCTCTTTTGACCTTTCGCTCCAGTTGTCAAAATGACCCCTATTTCAGTATGCAAACAGCATAGCAAAGCTGGGTACCTCAGGTTACATACACTTCAGGTTACATACGCTTCAGGTTACAGACTCCACTAACCCAGATATAGTGCTTCAGGTTAAGAACTTTGCTTCAGGTTGAGAACAGAAATCGGTCTCTGGCGGCGCAGCGGCAGCAGAAGGCCCCATTAGCTAAAGTGGTGCTTCAGGTTAAGAACAGTTTCAGGTTAAGAACAGACCTCCGGAACGAATTAAGTACTTAACCCGAGGTACCACTGTACTGGAATCAACACAAAAATATACAAACGGGCTTGCAACAATGAGAATTACAAAATAATTATATGGCAACTATATCCCACCCCTTGTCAGTCTGCCAGTGAAAACCCTTTCCAGAACAATAACAAGTCACAATTCTGGCCGTAAAACATCAGTCATGATTTAGCCAGTTGGAAGATGTATATCTTCAGGGCTTTCTACAGGGCTTGAAGCCTGAAGGCCTTGCATAGATCTGCTGGCAGGGACCTGGGGAAAGCTAATTCAAGGGAAAAATAAGGAAGTAAAATAGGTGACAGCTTATCCAATCCTATACTGTACACACTCTCATAAAGTCCTTTGAACTAAATAGGTTTTAATTGAGTAGACATGCATAGGATTGGACTAGAAAAGTTATTTATCTGCAGTATATTTAATACCACTCTTTTCATAGAGCACTCAGAAGAGTTTATATCAATGAAAGTACAATACAATAATCACAAAACATAATAACTAAGAAGGGAATACAATTTTAAAAAATCAATGCAACCCAGTTTAAAAACACATTCCAATACAAACATTTTTAATTTTTGTCTAAAGGACAATGAAATACTTGATGAATCAATGTTCTAGCATTTATTTCACTTCCTTTAGCTTGGTTTACTGATGAAATAAAAACTTTCTGTGTTCTTTCAGTTTAGTGTTTTCCAGTTTTAAAGTATGAGATGCTGACACTGTACACACACACAAAAAAATAAACTCAAAACAAATCTCAGTATTTGAAAGTTTCCTTTGCTTACTATAATCATGTAACCACAGAACAAAGAGATGATCTGAACCATCTGCTACCAAGATTAGTAAATTTACCAGAATTCACTAAGATCTCTTTTGTGCTTAACTTTAATCCTATCAGCAGCTATGTATTATAGCTCAGCAAGCTGTCTGTTTCCACAAAGGAAACCTAAACAAAAAAACAAAGAACCCTTCTTGGAAGAAACTATTAAACAGCCGAGAAGGGATGAGTATACAAGACTCTATTCTGAAGAATACAATATTATGAAGAGGGGAAAATAAGATTGAGAAGGTCCCAGGTTCCATACTCAGCATCTCCGGATAGGGATGGGAGAGATCTTTGTCTGAAAGCCAGAAGAGCTGCTGCCAGTCAGTGTAGGGAATACTGATCTAGATGGACCAATGGTCTAACTTGACATATATAATCATGGTGCTGCAACTACATCATATCTATCCACCAAAAGTCTGCCACGTTGCACTTATCCACAATTGCTTCAGCTTTGGGAAGATCAGTGCTTTTTTCTGGGGGGGGGGGATGACGCAGGGGTACACATACCCCTAAACATTTCGTGATTCTAAGTTTGGCCTCATTGAGTGGCAGTATTTCGATATGAGTAGGAAACTTAGAGTACCCTTAACATTGTTTTAGAAAAAAAACCACTGGGGGAGATCATGTATCTTTAGATCAAGGGTGGCTAAATCACATGTATTCATACTCTGGTCTGGTTCAGGCATTGCTCCAAATCAGAGTTTAATTTGATAAGAACTAGTTGCACCAATCATTGGGCTTGCATGCACACACACACACACACACTTTTCCTCTTCCAGAACAGCCACAAAGAAATGTTTGCCTCCGTTTTTTGTAACCATAGCTATTGCTTCCACTTTTTCTAACCACAGCTTCTCACAGCTTACAGTTCTCCTTTCAATGTCAGTTCCCTTTTGCATAAAAATAAGTTGCTTAATAAAATCTGAATTTGTCAATGCTATCTGAATTTGCTTGTCAATGGGTGTTTGCTACCTACTGTTTACACTTTTAAAAATGGCATTAATATATTCCTGCCTTGCATTAATCTGTCTATGGTCATGTTATTGGGAACTGCTTAAGGAGTTGTCAGTCATTAACTTGAACAAACCCGGAAAAAGAAACTAAAAGATGGTAGAAAGGATTGTGCTTTAGGGCAGGCACAGAGCTTCCACATTCATTCAGATCAGTGGAAGTATTTCTATTGCTGTGCAGCTTAGGGCAAGCACAGCTAAAGAAATATAGGCAAGGGAGTTCTTTCTGGAATTAGTCCTTACAAAGTGTTACATACATATACTAATCCTGAGTAAATTTCTGTTGTACTTTCTATTCCCCACCACCACCACCAGGGAGTTGGTGGTAGGCAGGAAGGAAAGCCATAATAAAGGCCATTTATTAAGGCCATTTTAAGGATAAAAGATATGCACCACCTCCCATAGCGCGAAGGCTGGAGGGCGTGTTGTTGTCAAATTTTGAGCTTGCTTACCACCACCAGCAGCAACAAGGCAGTGTGCGGCCTGCAAGTTCCATGTCAAAGTACTCTTGCAGTCCACTTGGTATGAAAAGTTGGACCAACCTGTGTTATATGCTCCCAACTTCTCCAATTGATGGGAAATTCCATGGGCACCACAACCCAAGTTCTTTTCCACACCACTGGAAAGTAGTATGTTTTACCACCCTCCACCTTTTCATATCACTTTACAATTTTTTAAAAGTCCTTATGAAAATCCATTAGCAAATTTCTCCTAACATACACATTTGGGGGTGGGGGTGGGCATGTTTACATTTAAATACAACACTTAGAAATTGTTGTGTTTTTAAGTGAAGAGGAAAAAAGGAAAAGGAAAAAAGGGGGAAAGATATAGTATATTACTATAACAAATGTCAACAGTTAATATACACATTTTTGTATACAGTTTTGCCTGATGTACCGTACATAACTGCAACTGAATTTTCATACATGAAGTATACATATGAAACACACACACACACACACACACACACTGTACTGTAATATATGCATTGTTCATACACATTACCAGTGCTTTTCCCCCTGGTGGTACGCAGGGGTACGCATACTCCTAAACATTTTGTGACTCTGAGTTTGGCCTCATTGAGGGGCAGTATTTCAATATGAGTAGGAAAATGAGAGTACTCCTAAACATTTTTTAAAGGAAAAAAAGGCACTGCACATACACATTTCAAGGGGTGGCTGTGTTTTGGTTCATATACATTTGGAAAGTACCTGTTAGGGAGCTGTGCATTTACATGCAAATAATCTGATTTCACCCCATCCCTATTTAAATGCACACAAAGACACACCCCTCTGGAAATCAGATACATTTTCTCATGACTCATGCATTTAATTTTCACTGAAATGCATCAACATTCTACTACTAAAGTTCTGTTTGATTTATGCAAGCATTTCATGTCCTCAGCGGGGAACTTTGCAATAAACACTCAAAACTTACTATAAAAATAGTTTATTATAGGGATATCAGATTTTCTCTAAGACAGCTGACAGATATGAAATATGCTTGCTCCACTGTTTGTACAGTTTCAGGAGATCAAGATTCGCTTGGGCCTGAAGCACATTTACTATTGGGCTTTATGTATTTGCCTTAGAACTGCTGCCCTTGAGTTACATTTACAGTTACAGTTGAACTGGGAGACGATGCAAGCACTGTTTCTCTCCTGTAACCCTACACCTCTGCCTATGCTAAAGAACAGAACATGAGATATACCACAAAGTAGAGTCATAAATAGAGTGGTGGTACTGTAGATGGAACATCAGAAAAAACAACAGACAAAAGATGCTACCATTATCCTCATCTCATGATTCAACCATGAATTTAAAGGCAAAGGAATAATCTCCGAGTCCCAAACTATTATGTTTGCCAGTTTTTGCTAAAGCTTTAAGAAACCAGCATTTTTAAATTGCTTCAACTAAGGTTTGATAATAAAACATGTCACTAAGAAGGCTGCAAGTACTTCAGTTTAACTTGAGGGGGAAACACACACGTACACACGTTCCCCATGTGCAGACTTCTTAATCCAGGCGTATCTGTTTTAGGAAGTTAATACTTGTCCACAACATAAGGGAAAGAAACATATACCAGGTTTTTTGTGCTGTTCCACACATAATCAGACCCTTGGAAGCAAATCTCACTCCCTCTTGTGTACCTGACCGCCATTCTTCTGACTGCCATTCTATGCTGAATGGATTCTGATGCAACGGCGAATGAGATTCCTAAACCTTATGTGAAAAGGTAGTAAATTCAGCAAACACATTTTTTCTCCCTGCAACATAGTGAGCTGGGCCTGCCAGAATCCTGTTTCCTACACAACTGTTAAAGAGGCAGGAGGTCACCCAATTTATTGAAATGCCAATAAATATTTGATTTTTTAAAAAGCCTTTCTTTTTGGCATGGGTTATTTAAAGAAGGGATATTTCCAAAATAATTTCTTCATTTCCCTTCCACTTTCTTGACTTTTTTGTTTTTGAAAGAAGATGCTTAGTTAGCATTTGCAGTGACTTCTGAAAATGCTGACATGTCCATTTTATCATTTATTTATGATGTTTTTAAAAACTAGATGCAAACTGCCCTGCTAAAATATAGAATTGGCAACATTTACAAGACAACTGGGAAAGCCTGATAAACACCAGCGGGCTACTGCATGCATTGTCTGAAACGCACAATCCCCCTTTTTGTCAATAGTTGGTGCTACTTAGCCTTTGAGATAGCACCTCTTAAATCAATACATCCTTTTTAATTTTTAATGTCCCCCTGCCATTAGCTCATTCTCATGTCCCCTTTTTATTGCTTATCAAAGCAATTGACTATGACCTTGACATTTTTTCTGTCTCTCTTCCCTTCCCTGGTTTTTGAGCAAAGCTCGTGTTTCAAGCACAGAAATCCCTTTCCAGTGATTTGACAACCCTCTTCCAGTCTAATGCTTTCAGGTGTGTACAGTGCATTGTTTTGCTGAAAGGCAGCTTTACTGTTCCCAGGATAAGGTATAGAAAGCCTGGGTTATGGGGCTCTTCACAATCCTATTCTTGTCATATGTAAACAGCCAATGGCACATGATCAGAGACACTTTGTTTCACCATTACTGCAGGGAAGAAAGAAACCAAGGGCTGCACATTATTTAATGAGATGACATGGCACAAACATGTGTTCCCCTCTTATTATTTCTTCTCATTCTGATTTTCTCTGAGGAAGTTTAGGGAAATGGTCCATGTTTTCATCTCCTCGATTGCAACAAGTCAGGGTTGAGGCTTTTATGCTTTTCAAAAGCTTATTTCACACTCTCATGTTTTCTGGAATATTAACACAGTGTGTGTGTGTGTGTGTGTGTGTGTGCATGCGTGCATGCATGTGCGCGCGCACACACACACATAAAATTTGCATAAATAAGGATCATAGAAATGATACATATAGGTAGACCAAGTCTTCTCATGTCAACAGCTTATCACAAAAAAACAGCAAATTTGCAGAAATATCTACAACATATTCTTGGTTCTTGGTTTGTGGATTAATTTAAACAAAAACAAAGGGGAAACAGGATAGAACAGAATTAACTCATAACATTCAGCATCGCATAGCTAAACACCTAATCACTTACCCTTGTAGTTGTGCTTAGTTAAGTATGAGTAATAGTCATTTTCTTCTTTGTCCTCATTAGTCTTCGACCCAACAAAATTCTAGATGGAGCCATCACAGAGATAGTTGCAGGAAGCAACGTGGGAGCTGTCTCTTTCTGCACTTTTAGAAATGGCAGCCATTTTTTGTTATTCTGTGCCATATATCAGCAATTTTGTGTTATGCCACACACCCTCACCAGATGTTTTGTGACTGGCATCCAGAGCACTTTCTCCAAATTCCAGATGTGCCCACATACCCAAAAGGTTTGGTGACCCCCATGACTTCGTTTTATTTGTTGACTGTCAATGGACTCATCAAGCCTTATTTTCAAAATCTGTACCTTTTGATTTCAGAAACATGTTTTGACAGTTCCAACGAAGAATCTAAATGGGTAGATTTAAGAAATTATGGACTCTTAGTGAAAGTACATTGCAACAAGAAAGGAGGAAAGTGTTCATCATGCTCTCATGAGACAAATGCTGGCTCAGAAGACCACTTTTGGAACTGAGTACAGAAGTGTGTGTGGCTGAAAACATGTCTTGGATTAGTTACAACTCTAGCTTGGAAAATTCTGGCTTCCCTAACAAAAGGAGAGAGGAAAGAAAATGGAACTGGGGGAAAAGGCAGCCCAGAGAGAAAAATGTAACTCCTTTCCAGCATTTAGCACCTTCTCAATTTTCCTCAGTGTCCATTGCTACATGGTAAATATAAGACCTTCTATCATCATAAATGCTTCCTTAGGAAAATTATACTGTTATAGCAAAGGTAGAGATCCCAAAACTTGCTATACAGCGAGCAAAGATTCACCCACAATAGGCTCAGAATCAGGGACATTGGCTCCCCAATTACTGCCCGGGGTGGGTGGCTGGTGCCGTGGCAAGTGTGGGCCTGGCGTGCTGGGGGCGTCTCAGATTGCAGCATTGGAGAGGGGCACTGCCACCTCTCCAATTCCACCCCCAGATCAGGCTTGACTGGGGGAGGGGGTAAAGCTGCAAGTGATCTCAGCATTGGAGTGCTGCCACCTCTCCACTGCCTGTGGCCAAGTGGCAGATACACCCTTCCCTCCCTAAGGAGAAGGAGATGCTGCCACCATCGCCCCAGCCCCCAAAGTACAACTTCCCTCGATGAGGGAACTGTGGTGGAGGCGCCCCCTCAAAAATGTGCCCAGGGCAGTGCCCCCCCACGCTACTCCACTGCTTAGAATGTAAGCAAACAAATATAGTGTCCAAGTTATGCCTGTGTTGCAGTACTTGTGAATGAATTGAATCAGCTTTTCAGTGGATATTGAGAGGACATTCCTTCCAGATTCTTAGGAACTTAGCTCTATGGGTTATCTAGGTCAGGCATAGGCAAACTCGGCCCTCCAGATGTTTTGGGACTACAGTTCCCATCATCCCTGACAACTGGTTCTGTTAGCTAGGGATGATGGAAGCTGTAGTCCCAAAACATCTGGAGGGCCGAGTTTGCCTATGCCTGATCTAGATACTGCAGAAAGCAAATTAAATAAAGGAATTGAATAAATAAGAAATAATGGCAAAAGACTTGTGATTAATCTGACTGAACAATCCATAGACTTCATTTGCAGTCCTCTTTGGTAACAGTTATTGCAGCAGAAAAATATATTTTCTCAGTGACCATAGTGCAAATTAATTCCAGTTGAGTGTTAAGCCCAGGTTCCAACCTCTTCTATAGAAAATTATTAATTGCTTGCTGTGATGACTTTGTTCCATTATCTGCTGATTAAGTCTCTCACCTTCAATCAATCAGTCTTGGATTGCTAGTATTATGGAGTTCTTGAATATTTTTAAAAATAAAAATGATTTAGATAAATATTTAGCCACAGTTCCTTATGGGATTATAACAACTCTACATTTACCTGATTTAAGGTCCAAATGTTTCATTCATTAAATTAACATTTTAATTTTGTTGTTGTTGTTTAGTCGTTTAGTCGTGTCCGACTCTTCATGACCCCATGGACCAGAGCACGCCAGGCACTCCTATCTTCCACTGCCTCCCGCAGTTTGTTCAGACTCATGTTTGTAGCTTCGAGAACACTGTCCAACCATCTTGTCCTCTGTCGTCCCCTTCTTCTTGTGCCCTCAATCTTTCTCAACATCAGGGTCTTTTCCAGGGAGTCTTCTCTTCTCATGAGGTGGCCAAAGTATTGGAGCCTCAGCTTCACGATCTGTCCTTCCAGTGAGCACTCAGGGCTGATTTCCTTAAGAATGGATACGTTTGATCTTCTTGCAGTCCACGGGACTCTCAAGAGTCTCCTCCAGCACCACAGTTCAAAAGCATCAATTCTTCGGCGATCAGCCTTCTTTATGGTCCAGCTCTCACTTCCATACATCACTACTGGGAAAACCATGGCTTTTACTATACGGACCTTTGTTGGCAAGGTAATGTCTCTGCTTTTTAAGATGTTGTCTAGGTTTGCCATCGCCTTTCTCCCAAGGAGCAGGCATCTTTTAATTTCGTGACTGCTGTCACCATCTGCAGTGATCATGGAGCCCAAGAAAGTAAAATCTCTCACTGCCTCCATTTCTTCCCCTTCTATTTGCCAGGAGGTGATGGGCCCAGTGGCCATGATCTTCGTTTTTTTGATGTTGAGCTTCAGACCATATTTTGCGCTCTCCTCTTTCACCCTCATTAAAAGGTTCTTTAATTCCTCCTCACTTTCTGCCATCAAGGTTGTGTCATCTGCATATCTGAGGTTGTTGATATTTCTTCCGGCAATCTTAATTCCGGTTTGGGATTCATCCAGCCCAGCCTTTCACATGATGAATTCTGCATATAAGTTAAATAAGCAGGGAGACAATATACAGCCTTGCCATACTCCTTTCCCAATTTTGAACCAATCAGTTGTTCCATATCCAGTTCTAACTGTAGCTTCTTGTCCCACATAGAGATTTCTCAGGAGACAGATGAGGTGATCAGACACTCCCATTTCTTTAAGAACTTGCCATAGTTTGCTGTGGTCGACACAGTCAAAGGCTTTTGCATAGTCAATGAAACAGAAGTAGATGTCTTTCTGGAACTCTCTAGCTTTCTCCATAATCCAGCGCATGTTTGCAGTTTGGTCTCTGGTTCCTCTGCCTCTTCTAAATCCAGCTTGCACTTCTGGGAGTTCTCGGTCCACATACTGCGTAAGCCTGCCTTGTAGAATTTTAAGCATATATAAAATATGAGATTTCAGAATATAACAGCTTAGCATTTTCATCACTCAAGGGGTCTCTAAATGATTGTGTCAATTATCCATGATTCCCTATGTTTCCTAAGGCCACCAGCAATTCAATAAGAAAGTTCACCAAAGGTATAAGACCCTAGGATTTGCCATTTTAACAGGTCACTCAGTAAGCCTAAATCCTAATAGAAATTGTATGTCAATGACAAAGGCATTAAAGTAAGCTTCTTTCCTTTATATTAGCATCTTTCTGCCAAACACAAAAACCAAATCACGCATATGACCTGCCAAGTCACGCATATGACCTGCCAAGAGTGTGAGACCCAATATGATTAGAAACAGACCCCTGGTTGTCATGGAAAGCCACTAAATCCCAAATCACACATAATGGGAAGGCCTCAGCATATCAACGGACCTGTGGATCCTCAACAACAGTCCCAAACCATCCCTGCCTCCGTCAAACAACCTATTAGACCACAGAGAAGCTGTAAACCACCAGAAACTGCATTCAGTCTCACATATCTAGCACCAAGTATATACCCTTGAAATCAAGACATTTGTACAACCTGCTCTGAACCTTGGTGTACCTGGTGGTAAGTCCTGATAGCACACAGTCCTGATAGCAGGCCAGGTCAGAAATAAGGATGTTCTTCAAAGATGCTAGGCTATGTCAAAATAATAATGAGTGTTTTATCAAATAGGTTGTAGTTCTCAGATGGGAAGCCCTCCTGGCTACAATCCCATCAATTATATAAATTAGTATGAATGTTTCTTACTGTCATTATCTATGGTATATTTAAATATACCCCAAAACTAGCTGCCTGTTCTGAAGAGTAGGAGTAAAAACTGCTTGTGATTCAAGGACCCGCCACCCACTTGGGGATAAGAAAGACACATGGATGATGAACTCTGCATATAAGTTAAATAAGCAGGGAGACAATATACAGCCTTGTCGTACTCCTTTCCCAATTTTGAACCAATCAGTTGTTCCATATCCAGTTCTAACTGTAGCTTCTTGTCCCACAATCATCATGTGAGAGGTATTGGCTTAGGCACTGGATAAAATAACAGAGTGTGACTCCACCCCCTCGGGAGGGGTGAGTCTGTCAAGGGTTAAACACCAGTGGGAGGAGCCTGATGATGCAAATACAACTGAAAGCTCCCCCTGATGTCACGGGGGTTGTGCCATGGCCCTAGCCACCAGCAAGGGCATCGGACAGGATCCACGACCGCCGGATTCCTTTACCGGAATACCCATGAAGTGGAGGGGTAGGCAATGGCCAAACCCTGCCCTCCGATGCACAAATGTATTCCAATGCCTAACCGCAGCTGAATAAAAACCAGCAGCGGAATGAAAGGGAAGTGCTGCCGCGGCCGCATTTGAGCAGCTAAACCCTGCCCCCAAGCCTCCACCTGATTGCTTGGCTACCTGGGGGCGTGGCGTGGCAGCCAGGCCAGCTGGGCAGGGGCTGGAACGCCCCCTGCCAACGCTGGAAACGGCTCCTGCTCACAACTCCTACCCTCTGTAAGGAGGAGAGGCTCTGTCATCTTAAAATACAGCATTTGCGGGATGTTTTCAAAGGTCATCAGTAGCCTATAGAAAGACAGCTTTGCTGATCCTACTAGTTGAGCAACACCATCTTCATCACCCAACTACGTATTATGTTAAACAAGTTATTTCAGGCTCAAACCATCCAGGAACATTTTGGACTTCTATCTGGAACTTAAACTAAGGGCAAAGAATGAATAATTTGTTTAGCAGACCTAAGTTAGAAGGCAAAATACAGAACATTCACATTCAGTGCAAATTCACATTTGATTCCTTGTGCTGAAGAATAAAAGGCCAACAAAGTTTTAGCTTCAACTACTCATTTTAATTCTATTTTATAAAACATTTAGTCGTATTTGAGGCCCATGCTATTTAGCAGAGGCATTTTCAGGAGAACAATGGGATGACAATCATGCCTGTACAGGATGAGTCATGCTGGATACTGCTCTTTAGTCAAGATTTCCAAGGCAGTTTACAAATATTAAAAACTCCAAAACAAATATGCCAAACAATATAACAACTGAAACAGTAGGCCAGCAAGACGCATACCAGCATTAAAGCAAAACAATAGCAAGAAACAACACCAGATCTTTAAAATAGCAAAAAAGCATGGTTATTCACCTGCTTCCTAAAGCTTCTAAATCAGTAGCGTATTCTGGAAAGTTTCAGCTAGTCAGCTATCACCAGCCTGGTGGGGTTGGAGAAGGCCAAACTAGGTCATGTCCACTGATGATGAGGAAGCACAAATTATGGTTGATACAAACCAGTGCTTCAAATATGCCAAATACACACTACAGAAAATTCACTATGGTTAACACATCAGCTAAGCTGAAATTTGGTGGGTTGCAAAGATGCTCATTATATATTGTCATAACCAGTTGTTGGTGTGTTGGAAATCATGAATGCTGCAGTGTGAATGGCCATCATTCTGCCAGAAAAAGTCTTCATCCCTAGCTAAATGATAGTGGCACTATGCAAAGGGGGGAAAAGAGAGATTTTGGGGGGCTGCAGTAGAATCATAGATGATTCATCTAGAAACTACCCAAAGGCATTCTGAGGAGCAACCTGTTCCGCCTTTTCACAACTATACACCTGCTTTATGGTGATGAGTATTTTAACACCATGGTGCATCTGTAACAGGGAAACCAGACAGCCTCATCTGCCCCAGCTGCAATAAAACATGTCTCTTCCATATTGGTTTCTATAGCCACAGCAGGTGCTATTACTCTCCAGCAGTTTGACTTCACCCCTGCTAGTGCACTCTTTCATTGTCTCTGGAGACAGATGCAAACAAGTTTCAACACTGATAGACTAGAATTCAGAAAGACCTGTCTGCTCACTATGATGACACTGGGACATGCCATTGACAGCTATAGCTGTGCATACATTTAGAACTGACTTGACAAAATTGAAGAGTTAGCATGTAAGAGATTGAGCTATGAGCCCAGAAGCTACACTTGCCATACATCAGGTTTTCGGGTGTAAAAATGGGGAATTTTGCCGATGTCAAGAATTTTACTTTTTGAAATATGGCAACCCTACCAGAAGTGCCTATTTCAAATGTCACTTATTTCATGAACCTATTTATTTACTTGCAGTGGTATGCTTTCGAACTGCTAGGTTGGCAGAAGCTGGGACAGAGCAACGGGAGCTCAAGCCATTGCTTGGATTTGAACCGCCAACCTTCTAATCGGCAAGCCCAAGAGGCTACAGTGGGAATGTAAATGGCATTTCTGTGCTCTCTGGCTTCTGCCATGGTGTTCCGTTGTGCCAGAAGCGGTTTAGTCCTGCTGGCCACATGACCCAGAAAGCTGTCTGTGGACAAACTTCAGTTCCCTCAGCCTGAAAAACGAGATGAGTGCCGCAACCCCATAGTCGCCTCTGACTGGACTTAACTGTCCAGGGGTCCTTTACCTTTTTAAAAACCTCTTTCATGAACCTCTTTTCATGCTGCAGTCCTCCATATGCAAACTGTCCTCAGTTACAGGTTGTTGAGCAGATTACGGAAGTAATGTATGTGAAACCTTTTGAATTGTTCAGGAAAAGTAGCTAGCATGATAGTCAAAACAATGATTTTCCTACTCAGTGCTTTTTTTTCTAAAAAAAATGTTTAGGGGTACACTCACTTTCCTACTCATATTGAAATACTGCCCCTCAATGAGGCCAAACTTAGATTCACAAAATGTTTAGGGGTATGCGTCCCCATGCGTCCCCCCAGAAAAAAGCACTGTTCCTACCTAATTTCTGAAATGAAAGTGATCAGGATATGCACCGAGTGTGAGATTAAGAGCTATAGTAACAGGCATTTCTGAGTTGGATGAGTTTAAAGCACTTAGGGGTGTCCATGCTTACTGCTCATGTACTGTCATATTTTAAAATTACTTGCAATTTACTGCATTGTTCAATACCCCAGTTATTTTAGATACCAATTTAGGATGGAACAATCTTTTATTAAGGAAGCAAAAAACTTCAAAGGCTGTTACTTAGATATATTCAAGATTGCATTAGGCTGTATTCACAATCCTATTTAATGCACACTCATTGTGTTTCCAGTGCTGGGTTTTTAATCTGTTTTTGCACCATGTTATCCAAAATGTGTCCTGCACTTTGCTATAAAATACTACTGTTTGATGTGTTGTTTCTCAAACCAGCTTCACACTGACTGGAGTCCTTAAAACCTTTGTCTGGACTAATCAGAAAAGGCTTAACACCTTTGCACAGGGTACAGGCCTATCAATACCTCCTGGTGTATACACAAACCGAAATGAATCTGACACAAATGAAGCTATGGGGGGAAAGAGCTGTGAAATGCCCCCCACCCCACAACTTCACTGCATTTTAAGGTGGCAAAGTGAACACACCCTTGGACACACACAAATGAGTTTTACCATCATCTGTGTGTATCTCGTTTTTTAATTACTTCATAATGACTACCGTATAGGTATGTTGGGAATATAGGTCAAATAGTATTTGTTTTTTTTTTGAAGCATTATTTATTAAATGCATAGCCTGTGTGCAGTGCAATCTTTTCAACATTTACTAGGAAGTCTGTCCTCTTATGGTCTATATTACTAGTTCCCAGGTAACTGTGAATAGGGTTGTAGATTTAGCTGTTTTTAATGTTAGTGTGCAAAACCAGTGAGTTGACTAAATATGTAACTGATTCTTCTTTGGTATATATTTTTTTAACAATCTTGTTTTTCTTTCTTTCTGTAATAAATTTGCACTAGTTTACAGAAATTAAAGAGGAAAGGAAGGAATGTAGCTCAGTAGTAGAGCATCTCGCCTTTTGTGTAAAGGCCCCAGGTTCAAGTTTCCAGGTAAGGCTGGGAGAGACTTCCTGTCTTGGATTCTGGAGTGCAGCTGCCAGTCAGTGTAGACAATTGTGAGATAGATGGACCAATGGTCTGACTCAGTATAAGCAGCTTCCTATGTTCCTAGGAATAAAAATCATGTTAGATTGTAAACTTGCAGGCAGGGACTGTCTTGTTTTAATTAATTGCTCGTAAACCACTCTGGGAGTCTTTTTGGCTGAAGAGCAGGGTACAAATGCTCTAGATAAATAAATAAATGAAATGGCCTTGAACACTTGGGGGAGCACATCCCTGCCCAAAGTGTGCGCTTCATGTTCTATCCCACATAGATTAAGACCAGCTTTGTTACATCAGCGGTGAGCCTGGCGTATTTGTGATTTTACACATACTAACAGCAATTGGATGGGAACTTGAGTAATAGTTGTCGTGCACACTGATCTCTACATCTAAAATAAAATACAGAGATAGCCTCAGGGGGAAGGAGAGTAGGGATGAGAGAAGATGGGTGTGCTTATTTTTACTAGAGAGCTTCATTCCATTCTGGGGGAGTGGGATCAAAACAAACAAGGCTCTTATGCTGGGCATGGTAATTGAAAGTGCTCAGACTTGTCTTGAAAGGGTTCCCGATTTGAGTGTGTGCATGTATTGGTCACAGTCACCATGGTAACCAACTGGTTCTACATACAGCTATGGTGCAAGCCAGCAGAACTGTAATGGAATACATTCCTTCGGATGAGACAATACTTTCGCTGAAACTGAAGCACTCCTGTAGAAACAAATTATTAGGTAGTGCTAATTTGGGTGGGAATTAAAAATGGCTAAATGTAAGGTTGATCCTCTATTTTTGTCTCGTTTGAAAATTATGAAAGCTATTCATGCTGCCTTTATGACCCAATTTCCCCAAAATGTTTCAAAATGATAAGTTAGTTTATGCATAAGGACTAGTTACTGAGTTTCATGTCTATCAAATGCTCTAATGCAACCAAGAAACAGAAGCCAGAGTCAAGACTCTGGAGATAAAGGTGGGAAGACTATGTAGACAGAAATGGCTGGGTCTGTTTCTCAGTGACTACCATACTGAATTCAATGAGTTGCAATGGCCAAGACTGTTTATGGACAGAGCGCTTTGAAACCTGAATTCTGAGCATGGCTCTTTTTGTTTCATTTTGATTATCTTCACAGAATTTTCAGTAACAGTGCTACAGCTCATCAGTCTAATCCCAGTCCATGCCAATTTTGTATGTGTTCGTTCATAGTCCATTGTGTCCTGTTTACACATCAATATTTTGAAAAGAATCTATAGGAAGACATGTGTTTAAATAAAATTGTATATATTATTTTGTACCATTTCTAAACACAACGTATCTTAACACATTAGTAGTTTTTTTGAGCCAAAAGCTATAGCACCAAATTCAGAAAAGCATGAAGGATAAGTGATTACATTCCAATCCATGTATTAGTCCAAGAGGTTCAGATTTGGTCAGTTTGCTTAAAAATGTGGACCAAACAAAATATTCTTCCATACCTAGCTAGAGGAAAGAGGGGCATTTTGCACAACAACTGTACACTTTTGCAAAGCAAATTGGCTTTGTTTCCAACAGCTCAGCTCCGCAGTGCTACTTTTTTATCTAGTAAGCTCAGCACTTGGAACTAGACACCTTTTTGGAGACTGACTAGAAAAAAAAGTTTGGCTAAATCCAAGCTGCTAAATGGATCATATTTAAAATCTTGAAAATAGGTCATGCGGGAAATGCCTAACCAAACAGAGCAGAATAAAGTCAGTTATCCTGTAAATACTACAGTTTAGCCCTAAACCATGGGATTAAGAATAACCATTCTTTTATTTCTTTATTTAAGGAAAAACACTGGTTTATATTTTTTACTTTCATTATATGTCACACAGAAGCAGGGGCGGCTTGTCAGATTTTGCCACTTTAGGCAAAACAGGAAGTGCTGCCCTGCTGCCCCCCGCTGTGTCACCACTGCCAGTGGCGCCAAGATCAGCATTGATTTCTGGTGAGATCTCATCACAATCTCATGAGATGTCATGCACTCTGTGAAATCTTGCAAGATCTCACCAGAAATCAGTGCAAACGCCACTTATCCACCAGCAGTGGTGGGGTACCTGCAAGGGTGCCCCCACAGGAGCTTCCTCCACTCAAGGCAGCTGCTTCACCCCACCTCATGGGAGGGCTGAGTCTGCACAGAAGACAGAGGGTCCAGAAGATGAGGACTACAATGGATAGGGAAGACCTGCTCAGTTTTCTTTTCTGTACAGGGGAATCCCCACTTACGTGGGGGTTCCGTTCTCGGCCACTGTGCACATCAGGAAGATGCACGCAACTCTGTTCCGCCCCGCCCCCTTTTGGCACCGAAAATGGTGCATGTGTCAGCAGTTGCATGCCTGCTGGTCACATGCGAGTGGGAAGGTGCCTGTATTTTTCAAAGCTACAAAGTGTGTATGTGTGTGAGAGAGCAATCTACAAGCAGAAGTAGGCTTCTTGGTATTTATAGCTGGAATTTTGCAGTGCCTTCTACAAATTAGTCATCAGATAGGTTCTCGGATTCCTTGTATTACTGTATGCTATTTAAACTAGAATTTTGTGCTAAATTGTTGCTGTGTGAAATATTAAATGTTACTTTACCTCACATTTTCCTTTATAAAACGAAGCTAAAACTCTTCAAAAATAAAACCAGATGGCAAGCTGCACTTGCTCCTTTGCCAGTCAAAGGCAAGGAAGACTTAATTAGTGTTAAATGAGAGCTCTAATAGTCAGACATAAATTACACAGCAACAGTACTATTTCTGACTGAGCTTTTAAGGCCCTGGCAGGTCTGTCTCACTGTTAAAAACACTTAGATTTCCAAATATAACTCTCCGAACGTTGGCCAGTCTGGTACTAGTTTTATTTCCATTACTAATGGGATGGATACATATTTAATTTATTTTTACAAGTGCTCTGAAGAGAATTTCTCGTGGACCCTGTGACTTTGTTGACATTTGAGGGTGCAATAATCAATTAGCCAGCTAATTAACTTTTTTAAAAAAATAATGTGACTCAATCATTTCTGTACCAAGACAACTCAGCAGGGGAACATTATGTTGGGGCATGATATGGCATCATTCATATCAAGATCCAGTAGCTCGGGGGGGCCATAGGATTTGGCAGAAGTCAGTGGAACAGCTGAAATGAAATAGGGTTGTTGGTGGCACAGGAGAGGAACACAAACCATGTCCCATACCTCTTCAGTACTTGGCCACACACCCCATCAACTGCATTACTTAATACCAACCGAGATCTAACACAGGAAGCACCATTTACATCAGCAGGGAACCAAACCACCAGAATAGCTGCTCACATGTTGACAACCACCCCACCCTTGTTGTCACAACAAACCACAGAATATGGAGCAACCTGAACTGTCCCAGACCCTGCAGTCATCTGAGGCCCTACTTCATGTGCCCACTCCGTGAGAGGCTCAGATTGTGGTAACATGAGACTGGCCCTTTTTTGTGGTGGCTCCCCATTTGTGGAATGCTCTCCCCAGGGAAGCTCACCTGGTTCCTTCATTACATATCTTTAGGTGCCAGGCAGAAACATTCCTCTTTGACCAGGCCTTTGGCTGTTAAACAATCTATATAGCCTTTTAAATGTATGTGGGGGGTATAGTAGTAGTAGTAATAGTAGTACGTTATGTATTTTTGTTTTTACGTTGTAAACTTCCCTGTGATTTTCAGATGAAGAGTGGCATATGAATTTATTAAACAAACAAACAAACAAACAAACAAACAAACTGTGCACCTAATCCCAGCACACCACCACCAATATATAAACCCAACTCAAAGAGACCATAACTAAAATGACAGAGTGCATCGCATAGGGCTATATCTCTCTGGCCTCATGTTGTGGGTGTTTAGGGTTTACATGGGGGAACTTGGGTGATGGAAAACAGGGAGAAAGTTTGCACAAAAAAGGACCACATGAAGCCATTGCTAACACTTCTCTGCCTAGGAGCCTAACAAGTGCCAGTGTGGTGTAGTGGTTAAGAGCGGTAGTCTTGTAACCTGGGGAACTGGGTTCGCGTCTCCGCTCCTCCACATGCAGCTGCTGGGTGACCTTGGGCCAGTCACACTTCCTTGAAGTCTCTCAGCCCCACTCACCTCACAGAGTGTTTGTTGTGGGGGAGGAAGGGAAAGGAGAATGTTAGCCACTTTGAGACTCCTGAAGGGGAGTGAAAGGCGGGATATCAAATCCAAACTCTTCTTCTCTTCTTCTTCATCTGAGAACTCCAGATACAAACACCCAGCACCAAACTTCACTCCAACAACTGGGTTTGTTTCTCTTGAGTTTAAAGGAAGAGCAGCGCTTAGCCACCTCCTAAAGTTATTAAGGAAAATGTCAAGAGTCAAACCCCTACAACCCTTAATTGTATCAAGTACTCAATCTGAATTTCTCCCAATTGTGAGGAGCATTTTTACTTCTCTCCCTACATATGATTGGAAGGGGAAACTCAGGCAAAAATATTGGTTCAGCTTACCACTGAATAACTATCAGTGGGAGGCAAATGCACAGAGGACTTCCAGAGGCATCTAACTGGCCATTGTGATAAGTGGGATACTGGACTTGAATGGCCTTTCTTGTGACCCAGCAGTGCTCTTCTTCAGTTCCTGTTCAGTTCCCAAGGAACCTGACTGACTAGAAGCTCCAGTCTGTCCTTAGCAGCCAGTGGCTTTTCGTAGGCTTCTTTCCCAGGACTGGCTGAAGATGAAGCCCAAAGGCACAGCGATGTTTTCTTGCTTAGCAAGACAGTTTTACCATCTGTTTGCTCACTAAGCCAGTTCTCAAATAACTTTCAGCTTTATGCAGCAGTTGGCTTGTCAGTGAATGAAAATTAGCTGGTAAAAATTCTGAATCAGAAATATTTATTGGGGGGGGGGGGGAGGAATCGCCAGCAGGCTCCTACTTCTGGCTTGAATTGATTATGCAGATAGGCTTCCAGAGGAAGAGGGTCAGCTTTCAGCAGTGTATTGGACTGTTGTTAAACAATTTCTGTGGTTTTCAGTTACAATAGTTTGGCTTCCATATATGAGAAAATACATGTGTGATGAAAGTGTCTTACATGATGCTGAAGAAAGCAATGAAATGTGTCGAGAACTAAGTGGCCTTTTCCGACATGTAGATCCTGTCTCAAAGTTCTGGCTCACTGTGCTTTATGCACACAAATCTACACTTGGACCAAAAAGGATGTTAAAGGAATTACTTCTAAGAGGACTTGATGCAAGATCAACATATTTAAGGATAGTGGAGATGTGTCAGATGTTTGGATTTGAGAATGAACAACTCAGACTGGCTGAAAACCAAGTCTATATTGTTATACTGTAGACCAGGAGTAGCCAACCTCTCCAGTGGCTGTTGGACTACATTTCCCATCAAACCCAACTGGCCTGGCCAATGGTAAGGTCTGGTGGAAGTTGGAGTATGCCATAGTAGATACCTCTGACAGAGACCATCTCCCTTTAAAAAGGCAGCCAACTTCCCAATTGTTTCCTTGAAAGAATCCTCATAATTGTAATTTGTTTAAGATGCTTGCAATTCTCTTTCTCTGTGAACTTTTGTCCCAATCGCAGAGCTACACTTCCCAAGGTTACCTGAGACTAGGCAATACCTTTAAGCCAGTGGATATGCTCATACAGCTGCATCAAAGGTGCAATTCTTTTAGAGTTGTTCCCCATTAGAAAACGTGGCAAATGATGGGAAAAGTCACATCTGACAAAATCCTCTGTTTTATACAGCCCTCAAAAAGCAGAAAAAGCCCTCAGAGTCTGGACCAGGCAACCCAGTGTAGCATAATGTTTATTAGCAACCCTGGTATGAAAATCTGCTGAAATAACACAGTCATGCTCTCAGCAGTGAATAATCACTTCCGTGGTCTACTGCAGGGTTTTCCCATCTGTATGTATTTGAGGCTGTTGGCCAAGTTGCAAAAGGGGCAGGGCTTGGACACAAACTGGTCCTTCTTCTTCTTTTATTAACCAAATGAGTAATTTATTCCCAATTTAATGTCTGGGAAAAATGGTGGACCAGAAGGTAATTGGCTGGTTAATATATTCCAGACCTTTGCAGGAGGAAATTATGCTCTTGATTTTCTCAGTTGTATATCCAACTGGAAGCTGTCTGGCTATGTGCATATTTATAAATATTCTTTCAACTGTGGTAGAAGCCAAATAGTAAGAACAGGGGTATTATCCAGATAATCCTTGAAAGTCTTGGCACCTAGGAGCAAATTAGTAGGAGTCATGATATAAATCAAGGCAGAAATGGAAAAAACATTACTAAATCTAAGGATATGAAAACAACTGTTGACCTTGACAGCTAACTAATTCTGTGATCATAATAAAACTTATACCCACTATTCTCATATTACTCAAAATTTGTCCTAGGCTTGTCACATCTGTTATAATTCCTAAAACACTATGTTGTTCCCCCTTCCATTCTTCATGTTGTACATGATAATACAATGTTGTACATGATGATACTATGCTTCTCTTGTTTTGGAATTATTGTGTATTTAAAAATCTTAAACTGAGTATCTTTCTAGTCATATACTGTATCAAAAGCACTCTAGGCAAAACTGTATTATCTATCAGTGTGACAATCATATACAGTAGTACTTCGGGTTACATATGCTTCAGGTTACAGACACTTCAGGTTACAGACTCCGCTAACCCAGAAATAGTACTTCGGGTTAAGAACTTTGCTTCAGGATGAGAACAGAAATCGTGCTCCAGTGGTGCAGTGGCAGCAGGAGACCCCATTAGCTAAAGTGGTGCTTCAGGTTAAGAACAGTTTCAGTTTAAGAACGGACCTCCGGAACGAATTAAGTTCTTAACCTGAGGTACCACTGTACCTCAGTTATTTATAGTGCCTTAAAACAACTTTGCTAAGTTTTTGAGCTGTGACCAGTGCTTCTTTTCTTAAAAAATGTTTAGGGGTCCTCTCATTTGACTCAGGAAAATCACCATTTTAAATACAGTAAATGAACAAAAGTACAAAAATTCACAAAATGTTTAGAGGTATGCATACCTACGTACCCCCCAGAAAAAAAGCACTGGCTATGACCATTCCTGGACAGGGATGTCTTGCCACAGTGCTATGGTAACCTCTCACTTAGAGTGCTGTAATATGTTGCCTATGGGGCTGCCCTTGAAGATGACTCAAAATCTTCAATTGGTGCAGAATGTAGCTGCCAGCGTTTTAACCAGTAGAGTCAGGTGGAACCATACTTCATCAATTCTGAAAGAATTATACTGGCTGCTTGTTTGTTTCTGAGGCCAGTTTAAGGAACTGGTCCTTACCTCTAAAGCCTTAAATGGCTTGGAACACAGATACCTCTTCATCATCAAACTACAGGGTTGGAAAGGGACCCCAATAGTAATCTAGTCCAAACCTCTGCAATGCAGGAATCACAACTAAATAGTCCCTGACAGATGGTCATCCAATCTCAGTTTAAAAGCCTTCTATGAAGGAGAGTCCATCACCTTCCACTGTACCTGAAAGGGCACTTCTCTCTCTCTCTGCCAATCTGCCTATGTCTTAAGATCTTCAGAACAGGCTCTTTTTCACGTCACTGCCAGGGAATATTTAACCCTTGTTTTTGTATTGGTACTGAAGTTGAGCTTACTGTTACCTACTATGCCTTCTTTACATATAGTGACTATAATGAAACAGAACATATTTTACATGAATCCTTACATATTTGAAATATACACCCAATCCAACATAGATTGATTTTAACTTCTAGCATTAACTTAATTGGCCAGGCTTATGGAGCGATCACAGGGATGTATAGTAACACTTTAAGCAGATGACTCTGGCCACAAAACACCAGGAATGGTTCATGTGCAATCCTCATTATACTTAATGAGGAGTTTCCAGTGAATTCTGCCTCTGGTCATCTGTTTCAACCATTTGGAAATGCTTTTAAGTCTTCTCTCTTTCTCTTTCCATATTCATTTTCCTCCCTTCCCACCCCAGCCCCCAATCAAGGGAGTTTACCGCAGATGTGAAGAGTCAGCCTGGAACATAAAAGCTTCCCACTCAGCTATCTCTTTCCTTTTGATTTCCTGCAAGGAAACCAACATTGAAATAGTTTGCAATTACTATCCATTTGTCACAAACTACCTTTAAGAGTCAGTGAAGGCAGATGGAATATAGCATGGAAAATACTTTCCAGGAAAGTAGGGTTATTCCCCTCAAAGATATCTAGACTGGTTTAACTGAAACTGAAAAAGGAATGTATTCTGCAACTAATAATGCAAAATCCATATTTGCAAGATGTAATTTATTTATGATTTAAGGTCTGGCACACGCCACTCTTTCCATCCCCTCAACATTTAATAAGCTCCTTTCTTCTAGTTATGCACAAATATCATGGAAACACACTCACCCAAACATACAATATGTTTGTCTGTCCTTGTTATATATGCAACAGTTGAAAAAATAATTGGTACTATGAACTTCCTTCCTCACATATCTCTCCAATATGTTCCAAATGCCTTTGCTATAAAGTTACTTTCCACTTCTGTTGCTGTGAGTGTGTAACCCCTCCCCAGTCCTCACATAGATTTTAATTTTGTAGTCCTCACTTTTAAACAGTGGTGGGGCAATATTTTCCCTCTTAGGGGCCACATTCCCTGTGGGAACTTTCCAGATGCCTTATCCAAGAGGTACAACCAGGGACCAGGGGTGGACTTTGGTAATATGGCACCCTGAGCGAGAACAACCCCCCCCCCCATGTATTTCTTATTTTCACAATAACTGATTAGGTATCTGTATAAAGATAGTTGTTTTGTTTTGTTGTGTTGTTGTTGTTTGTTGTTATGTACCCCCTCAGCTCAGCACCTACACTGCCCTAAATCCAGCACTGCTGGGACTATAATAAGCAGTTAGAATAAGCAGTTAGAATTGGTTGCTCTGGTATGCTGAGCTGACGGCTTGGCTGGTAGAATGCAGTGAAGAACCAATTGAAAAGGGAAGTAGCTACCGATAACTGAGGAGAAAATGAAGTCAAGTGGTGATATCCCACAGTTTAAAAAACATAAACACCTCCTAGAGAATCTCAGAAAATTATGGATAGACATATTGTTCAGACACAGAGTGACTGTCAGCAACTTGTGTGGAAGTACAGAAATACACAGGGTTGCAGTCATCTTTTGCATGCCACCACCAATATTACCAAAAGATCTTTGCAACTGTGTGCCTAAAAACCTTAATTCTCCACATGGTGGCAGTTGTACACAGTTGTTTAGCAACACAGACAGCACAGGAATCTGACACAGGGTGGATTATCAAGTACCTACCATACATCTAACTGTTCATGTGAATTGGCATTAACATTACACTTTTTTGCAGTTTAACACAATTCATTCTGTTAACTAATAACCTGATACTATAATTCACACAGTTAGGCATGCTTCAGCCCACTGAAGTACATTGAAAGCTGGTGTGATGCAGTGGTTAGAGAACTGAACGAGGTCTGGAGAGACCCAGATTCAAATCTCCACTCAGCCACAATGCTCACAGGTTGACCTCTGGGCCCATCACTGACCTGGCTCTCACCTCACGGTAAGCCAAACTATGGCTTACTAGGCCTGCATGAATGTGTGGGTTCTTGGAGAAGAATTTGCTGCCTTTTGCGCCGCCCTTAATTCATTTATTGTAATGTAGGAAGTTTATTGTTAGAAGTTGTTAAAAGTCTCTCCCCTCAGCCCCACATTGGTATAATTATCTTGAAACTTAACTCCTTTGATTGTGACAGGCCTGTTCTAAGTCATTGTCATGTATTTTTAATGGAATTCTGAACATTTTGTTAAATGAGTGCCACTTCATAGGTATAAAAAACATGTCCTACATATGCACAGTAAATATTTGTAAATATACTGTTGTGTATCAGGGACCACAATGGTGAGATGAGTAGAGGCAAGCAATTGTATAATTCAATTTATTACCACTAATGACTCATTGCCCAGGAGAGGCTGCATCTGGAGCAATTTATTATGGTCAGCTCCTCCTATTTACAAATAAAACAAGATTGTTAGATGTTTGCAAGATTGATGCTTTCTTATTCGGTTATATAAGCTTGATTTTGTGCCCCCTTTTTCTTAAGCTTTTGCAAACCCTTTAATGAATAATTTCGAAGTGTAGGCATTTGAAATAACTTCAAGTTACATACTCGTCTTTCCCTTTTCCCCCTTTTCTCCTGTGCTGCTTTCTGTCATGTCTGAACAATCAATTTTTCTCTATATACTCATGTCAATTTCTAAAGAAGCAAAAGTTCTGGCATCAAGCTCCTACCAGACAAATAGCTGGGACTGCTTTAGGAATTCTGTTTTGCAGTGAAATTGAAAGGGACCAGAACCCCAGATCCCTTTGTCCATTTTTGACAGTGTAATGGGGGGGGGGGTAGGTCAAGATGCTGAATGAAGAGACAATAGGTGTTTATGACAGTTAGAGATGCCACACCCCAGCCTTTGGGGTTTTCCAGTACTCCAGGCAGCTGGACAGTTTGGCACATTGCTGACTGATTAGTCCCTGCTTCTACACTTTCCTCCTCCCTTGGCCCACCCTGTCTTCACCCTGCACCAGTTTTAATATTTGCACAATATTGACTTAAGAAACGTTTTAATATTTACCCTATACTGACATAGGGAAAAGGTTGGGGGCTTCTAAAACGCATCGTGTTCATGTGCAGTATGCATGCTCAGTGTCTGGAATACACCGTCAGCCAGGGTCTGGAATGCCAAGTCAACAAGGCGGTGTAGCGTCTGAGCACTTGCACTGCTGTATCAATGCAGACCTTTGCCCTATGTCTAGCTCATTTTAGCCAGCTGAGCCACCCTTCACACAGCTTGGGTGAATGAAGCCTACAAATGAGGGAAAACTTGTTTAGTTCTATCCATTTTGACTGATTCATTGTGAAAGTGAGGGAATTCTTTCGGCCAGCAAGCAACACATGATGCCTTGTAAACAAAGCTGTGACTTGCTGGATTTTAAAAAGTGCTGTATCTCAAGCCTCGTCCAGCTTAGTTTTTGTATAACTATGCACCAGTTCCACTTTTGAGATGTATGTTGTAGTAGCACATTGAACATTCATTTTCTGGTCTGCAGACATTAGGGAATTTAAATCTGCTGAGATGCAGCACTAACAGGAAGAGTTTGGTCACTGTTATTCCAGTGGTTAAAGGGTTAGACTAGAACCTGGAGACCAGGGTTGAAATCCCCACACAGCCATAAAGTGCAGTGGGTGACCTTGGGCCAGTCATTCACTCTCAGTCTAGCCAACCTCACAGGGTTGTTGTGGGGGTTAAATTAGACAGGGGAGGAACCATGTAAGCCTCCTTGAGCTTCATGGAGAAAAAGATGGTACATAAATGCAGCAAACAAACAAACAAACAAACAAGGGTTGGAAAATTAATCCTGGAAACATCACTTCTTGATAAGGATAAAACTTGCACCTGCTTGGAGGCACTGAATGTCTGGGAAAGACAAATAAAAGTGGTTTTATTATTTAACTGTACCTTCAAAAAAGGAGGAAGGAAGAATACAAACTTTAAATGCTTGTTACAACTAAACAACCACACCCTTTGCCCTGAAAGAAGTTTGTTCTTGGGCGGTCTCATTAATAATGTTGTAATACTAATTTTTCAAGTAACCAAGCAACCTATAGCACATGAATTACTGCTGTTGTTATTATTAGCTGTGCTTTAATAACCACTTGAAGAGGGCATCTGAACAATGAAAGGAAAACTATATTCCTTAAGTCATAGTGCCACCATATGGATGCGCCTGATACATCATTTCGTTTGTGTGGAGAGGAAATTTTGTTTTCACTTAAAAGGGTGGTGGAGGGGAGAAAGGACTGTATTGTGTCCACCATATAACCAGGGCTTGCAGCACCTCTCAGGTGGGTGCCATTGCCATTCTAAGAGAATAAGGGAGGTATTTGTGGTGAGTTCTGGCACCTCTTTTTCTAGAAAAATAGCATTGCATATAACAAAGACGTAATCTGGCTAATTTGGTAGATGCATAATTTGTATGCATATACACACTACAATTCTGTATGCCACCATGTCCACAACTTGGTCTGCTTAAGAGTGATCCATTACAATCAGTGATTCACAGTAATCTGTTTTCCAGACAATTTGTTTCATACAGTTTGGAGAACAAGCAAAAGGCCACACAGTGTGATCATATGATTTGGCTTTCCATCAGAACAGAAAAGAATCAAAAGCATTTTAATGATTTTTTTTTCTAACCTGATGTAACTACTTCTGTGGACACAGCCAAAGTCTTAAGTAGTAAGCAGTATGATTTCTTAAAGCAATTAAGTAACTTCAAGGAATGGGAAAAGTGATTTTTAAAAAGAGGAATATATTTTCTGTTATGATGTTTCAGTCAGAATTAGGAGTACTGAGTTCATCCAAAACATGATGGTGTTCCCACCCAGGATTTTTGAAAACAATGACCATTTTACCTCATATAGTCCTTTGGGTGCAGTAATACTAAACTAACACATGGCAGTGCATTCTTGCTCAACAATTAAACGTTGCACCAAACAGTTACTTTCAGCTGGGAGTATCATGATGATTGTTTGAAAAATATTCTGCTGCCTTTCCAAATCTCCCCCTTTGGTCATTTATCATATTGACATTCCTGCCCTATTAGCACTAGCATATACTTGTGCAGCACTTTAACATTACGTTACTAATGACTGAATTCCAACATGTATATAGTTACCTTTTCCTGGCAGTTTCAGTTATGTGAAGTGCCAAGTTACAGAGTAACCACTATTAGAACATGAATCCCACACGTTTATTGTAACACTAATCTTAATGTCGTGTCAGTTCTTTTCAATGCCACAGTTAAGCTATTGTTTAAAAATAAGATTTTCTGTGACTTCAGCAAACATATATATTTTTTAAAAAATTGCACTCCTACTAGTTTTCAGTTGTAATGTATGTTGTTTTATTTATAGAAGCAATTTCTGTTAACTACTTTATTTACATTAAAACTCAGTTATCTTTGAATTTTCAAAATAGAAGCAGTTTCCTGTGCAGAAAATATTGTCACATGCCACCCGCAATTGCCATAAGCAGTGTGAGATTCCAGGAGTTGCAGGCACACTTTACCCAGGGGCTATGTTTCCTTTTGGACAATGAGGCACAGTGGAGACTGTGGTGTCTTTATTATATATGATTTATTTACACATATCAACAGCCTGACCCTTGATAGAATCTGGATGGCTGCAGCATCAGATTCCAAAACACCCCAGACATTGTGTCTGACTCTCTCTGCAGCATAAAACAGACAGCCCACCTTGTGCTCTGCGCTCCCCAAAGCTTGCAAAACGGACACAACCCTAAACCAAAACTACTATTCTTTTGTCTTACTGTCTCTCATTTGTAGCTGACACAGCCTTTGCTTTGCTGATGGCAAATCTTGGGAGAGGAGCAAAGCACACTTCCCTCTCAGAAATTGAGTACTTGCTGACCAGGAGCTAACTTTCTCTTGTACTGAAGCATACTGCTTGCTGGCTCGTCACTGGACGCCACACTTCAAGAGAACACCAACTGCTTGCAGAGCACTCTGCAGCTGGCACACCTGCACAGGCTGGGAGTTGGTTTTCTCTTGGATGGGTTGCAGGTTTTCTAGGCTCACATTAGGCTGGGCGAGGCAGCTGATTTTTGGTGTCATAAAAGGGCAGTGAACTGTTAGTGACTTAATGTACAGTACTCTTACTGCCAATGTGGAGCAAAGTACTTAGAATGTTTTTTTCTCAGGTGCCAAAATAATTTGATCAGCCTTGGAAATTTGGGTGATGAGGGGTTCCACTAGCTGTGTCTTGAGCTGGCCTTGAAGTTCATGCATATACATTATGCATCCCCCTAGAAGGGGGATGGGAAGGAGGGAGACCAATAATAGAATGAACAGGCAGCAACTGTTACAAAAGAACTGTAGGCAAGAAAGGGGGAGCCTTGGAAGGCAGTAGTTGATCTAACTCCCACCCACCCCTTTATGTGGAAAATGCCGGTTTGAACATTTGGCACAGCTCTACTCATAACACTACAGTACTGCTCTCAAAATAAGGGTCACTGCTAAAGATGCACACACCCTGCAGCACATTGCTTAAGTAGTGGAGAAGGAGGAGGAGAGCCTTCAACCAATCAGACCAATTCCCCTTTTTGTTTTCATAATCTCAAGACTGTTTACTGCAGAGGTGGGGATTTGCATCTGGCCAACAGGCCAAGTTCAGAAGTGGCCAACCTTTCAAGGGCCATTCTGACGCCTGTCTCAGTGGTCTAGGCCAGGGTTACATTCAACGACCTTTTACTCAAAGAGTAGACCCACTCAAATTAATGGGCGTGGCTAATTTGGGTCCATTAATTTCAGTGGGTCTACTCTTAATAAACTTTTGCGACAGCTTCTTAACAGCATTTATTTTAATAACTTAATTCGATGGGGATAATTCCAAGGTTAGTGTTTAGGATCGTGGCCTCCCTAACCAAAGCGCTGGCCCTGATCAGGGACGCTCTCCCTGTGCAGTGCACAAGTCCCTTTTAATATTGTTCATTATTAGAGCAGGCCCTTTAAACGACGCTTCTGCCCGTTCGGGTTAAAACTAAACCCAAGAAAACGTAATAATTATATAATCTGATTTCCCCTCAGGAAAGAGGGAACCTCCGGGAACTGCGTCTGTCGGCCTTTTATCGCGGCGGCAACAGCCGCTAGAGGGAGAGCGAGAGCGGCCTCCTCAGCTGACACTCCGGGCAAGCTGCTAGTCGGCCAGGGCGCGGCGGAGGAAGGCGGGGCATGAAGGCAGACGCCTGAAGGAGACTTGCCTGCCTTCGTTGTAGCGGCCGCAGCGCCCCAGAGGGCTTGAACCCGGGACGCGGGTGCCGGGTTTCAGCAGCGACCACTCAGCACCCCATGCGCAAGATGCTGGCCGCGCTCTCTCGCCTGCTGCAAGGCCCGGCTGCTCACAGACCGGTGAGTGAGGCACTGGGGACGGAAGGTCGTGAGGGAAGGGCGGCGGCTTCTTCTCTAGTATTTGGAAGCTTGCCCCCCCCCTCCCCGCATAGTCTCGAGGCGGAGGTGGGGGCTGTCCTCGAGCGCCTGCTGCGAAATGACCGTTATTTCTCTCCCTCCTCCTCTCTCGGCGGGGAGGCCTCGCGAGAGGAATAGAGCGCGAGCCCCTTGGGACCTAGGCAGGCCTCGTGGGGAATTCACGCGCGCGCCAGGTGCAGATGGTACAAGACCCTCGTATTTCGCAGCGATTGCATTTCAACGTGTGCACCTCCGGAAGCTCCTTGGGTGCCTTATTCTTCTCTTTTTCTTAATAACCCCCCACTGTGTCCTCCATTGCGGTGCGTGTTGTCCGTCGGGTTATCGTGGGCCCCGCAGTAGAATTCTGCAGCGTCTCTCCAGTTTCTATAGGAGTAGGAGGGCGGGGGGGGGGGGGACACGCACACACCTCGCAACCAGTGCGTCCCTTTGGTTTCAGGTGAATCGAATCTAAAAAGCCCGGGACACAAATTTTCACTGCCCACTAGTGGCAATGGTGGCTCATTTACCAAAAGTAATGTATTCAGCCTTAAATTTGGAAGTGTATATTGTATGTACTCGATTCTAACCAAACGAAGCCTCTTCTATTTGTGTCCTTGGCTTTTTAGACTCCTCTACCCATGTACTATCTGAAACCAAAGAGGCGCATTGGGAGCCAGCTGTGAAATATATCAGCATTAATTTCAACTACCCAACCCCACTAATGTTACCTAAGCATAGAAGACAGGTGTCTCTGCTCTTCTATTGCCGCTTAATTCACATGCAAAAAGAATGAACGGGAGGAAGAACTGCTATAAATCATTCTCTCTCAACCGAAACCACGTCCTCTCCTGCTGCAGCAAGTATATAATACTGTACTAGACTGCACTGCAGGGCTGTTGTAATCTCTCTCTCTCTCTCTCTCTCTCTGCTTCAGCCCCACATGCAATAGAGGTCTACATTTGGACAACACTACATGGGTGTCTAAGACTGCTTAAAGCTGGGTCCTTGAGAGCATGGCTTTCAAAAGCCACACTCAACCATAGCCCTTTTCTATCTGCAGTATGGGGCAAGGAACTGTATTCATTGTTGCACACCACCCCAAACTCTGAGCGGTGTGAGGTTCCAGGCTCTTACCCATGAGGGATAGCAGACTGAGGTGTATTTATGATAGATGGTTTATTTACACATATATACATCCTAAGCCTATGATGGAGGGGTTGACAGCATTAACACCCCAAGAAGGTCTTTTTTCTCCCATAGCCACAGCCTTGAAATCAAGCGTGTGTCTTTCTCTCAAAGGTTTCAGTCTGCTTCTTCCCCCTGCTTCTAGCTTACACACACAACTCAGCTCTGGCTTTTGTCTTTTTCTAGGGCACTATCAGTGAATTGAGAGAAATTGATACACTGGTGCTTAATTCCAGCTACGTTAAAATCTTGGATTTCTCCATTGATTTATATGAGGACATAATAGGACTTATTTACTGCTCTTATTGCTGCATGTCTCTCTAATACAGTACTCTTGCTGTCATCCAGCCTCACAGCTCACTAGAATGCCAGGCAATATTGTGGGCTCCATACTACTGGAGAGCGCACTCAGGCGTGCTCTTATCCCAGCCCTTCTCTTGTCATTCCACAGTGAGATGAGAGCCTCAACAGGATCACCTACTCTATCCATTAGGAAGTCCCCTAAAGCATTCAGGAATCTTATCAGTATCCATAAGCCTCCATACGCCTCTGTGATTCCCCCACCACTGCAATGGGAAATAGCTCCTCTGACACACACACAACCCACACACATTTTCAGACCACCCCTCACCCCACTTTGGACAAAAATCAAGTCAAGGGTATATCCTGCTGTGCGTGTCAAGCTGGTAACAAGCTGATACAGTCCCTGGAAGTTATGAAATCTGAACTGGTCCCAGACTAGCCTCAGCGTGGATCTTGAAGTCAATCAGGATCATGGTTTGCTCAAGAGTACCTTTGTCAGGGAGGCTTTCCTTTTCTATCTCAGTTCCTTTACAATTCCCTGTAAACCTCTACCTACTTAACTAGGAGCAAGTGCCATTGAAGTTTCCGACTAAGCACGTAATATTTATAATTCACTTTCCCCACCCATAATACAGAAGACAAGATAATCTAATTATTTTACTGTACTTGTGAGCTTTGGCATACCATAACGTACCAATCAGGCCAATCATTGCACTTACTTACAGATGTGCAATTTGCACATGTAACACGATGAGAATAGGTACTCAAATAGTGCTCAACATTTTTATACATGTGCAATCTGGGTGGGTTTTCTTTCCTGCCAGAAGTTTACAATGGGGTTTTGCTTTGAATAATGCACATTCTAGATGTCAGTTTTATACTTGGCAACAAGTTTTAAACTATGTAAAGGTTACAAAGGAATTTTTCCTTAGATTCCTTTATCTTCTAGCAGCCCAACATGTGGAAGCTTTGGCTTACACATCATGACTTACTTGCACAAGATGCATTTCTGTGTTGTAGTTTTCTTGTAATGTAGATGATCACAAAGACAGACAGTATTGCAGAAGTGTTGTATGCACTTATATATAAGCGACACCTCTTATTGCTTTAAAAGTATTGGCCTTTATTCTGTTGAACTGGCATACTACAAAATTAGATTAACATTTTCAAGTCTGTTTTTCAATCTGTTTCACATAGAGAAGATGCTGAATAAAAGTAAATAGGCCTAATTAAAAACAAGAAGTAAAATTTGATGCTCCTAATTGGTTCATGGGGAATATTTTCCCCAAGATTTGTGATAATATCTGACATAATTTTCTGTTTTGTTTCCCCACCCACCCCAATTCTGCTGCTCTAGGGAGCTGTTAGTGAGGTAAGACCCACACGATTATATTAATTGTATGCTCTTTCTGCATTTTAACTGACAACATGTACATAATTTGATAAAGAAAAAAAAGTTCTGCCTGTCATTCTGACTGGTTTTCTTTTTGTGTTCAGATGCAACACTAATCCAAGAAGCATTGTTTATCTGTAAGCAGCGTATACACTTACAAATATATTTACATATTTGTATATGGTGCTGTTGGACTTCCTCCTGCAGTCAGTCCAGCCAGTGTGACCCGTGGTTGGGAATGGTGAGAGTTGTTGTCAAAACAACCTCTGGAGGGCCACAGATTCTTATCCCTGTAATAAAGTTTTTTACTGCATCTCCATATTATTAATTCTTTAGAGGGGACAGTGGTGGAGTGGGGAATAAGATAAATAAACAATAAACAAACCACCTACATTTAGTGTAGGAAGTGTTAACTTGATATGGCATTTCTGTTATCCACTGCTGAATTGTTCAGTGATGATTTTTTCTTAATTATTCTTTAACTGTTTTTGTTTCAACATTAGGCTATTGTGAAGTGTGTTATAGCTTTATACCATCCTGGAATGAATGGTGGTTAAGAACTGTAATAATACTAGTTATATTCTAGTGCATGCAGCTTGAGCATTTCCTCTTCTTGAGTGGGGACAAATCATAAAGCATAGTTTCAAACCAGCACTTATTACTCTCTGCAAGTCAGAATCAAAAAGCAAGATTTCTTTTTGGCTTAGGAGAAATAAATCATGAATGCTTAGACATAATGCTGTGCCAGCTGGACACTGCCTCACATTGCATAAATGTGACTTTATATTTTAAAAAAGAAAGTTATTTCCCTACCACAGAGGAAAACCTTAAGAATGGCTACCATAGAAACTAATCGGGGATTGTTAAAATATACAAGCAGTATATAAGCAATCCTGTAGCTATTAAATATTTCTGGTTAGCCTATTGAAAAAGGTCCTAGACTTCATGAAATCATAAAGCAATATTTTTTTCTCACTCTACACAAGGTGTTGCGACCTCCCTTAAATTCCTCATAATGGTTCCTGTAGTCATATGTTCTGCTGTCATTTAGTTATGGCTCTGTAAAAGGGGTGGCTAAACTGCGGCTGTCCATATGTTATTGAGACTCAGTTCCCATGAGCCAGCATGGGCAATCAGTGAGGTTAGGAATAATAGGCCAGTGGTATCTAGAGGGCTGCATGGTAGTGACCCCTGCTGTACAACTGATTGTAAAAAACTCTACTCTCTGCCTGTCCTGTGTGGACATTACATGGCATGAGGATCACTGCCAATTATTGTTTGCATTTATATGTCGTAACACAGCTATGATTGGTGGGAGCACTGGTGATAATATATATTGCATAGTTTCCTAAATTCTGTACAATATTTAAAGAAGGGAAGAATATTTCCTATTCTAGCGTGTCCAGCTTTGTTCCTTAATTCTTCTTTCCTCCCATACCAATTATGCAAATAGAACAGTGACACTACTGCTATAATATACCTAGTAAACAGTGCTTGTTTGCTACTATGATATGGCTCTCCTATTTCAAATTCCCCCAGGCCCCTGCATTTTCCTAGTCCAATTTTTCCTCTGTGTCTATCCTTATGCTTTTTCTATTCATCTTTGATTCCTTGTGATTAGTTCCTTCCTTTAATTTTGAATTATGGTTAGTTTAGTATTGTATTTAGACAGTTATGTGAACATCTTTCAACAGAAATCTGTGTGAAATGTGGTATACTGTATAAATGAACTGACTACGACAATGTCCTAATATACAAAAAATACTTACTGCAACCTAAATACTGTAGTGCAGTTGCCTGCAGATTGAATTTCCTAAACATGCACTTAAAGCACAAAAGCCAACACATTTAATTATTTACCCTTACAGTGGTACCTCGGGTTACATATGCTTCAGGTTACATACTCTTCAGGTTACAGACTCCACTAACCCAGAAATAGTACCTTGGGTTAAGAACTTTGCTTCAGGATGAGAACAGAAATTGTGCTCTGGTGGTGTGGCGGCAGCAGGAGGCCCCATTAGCTAAAGTGGTGCTTCAGGTTAAGAACAGTTTCAGGTTAAGAACAGACCTCTGGAGCGAATTAAGTACTTAACCCGAGGTACCACTGTATTTTATTTGTGACACGTTTAGTTCTCCCTTTATGGAGGTCTAGTTAGCTTATGGGTTTTTTTTCCACCCTCCCATGTGAATCTCACCAAAAGATTAAACTGACTGATGGAGACTAGTCCAAGATTACCCAGGGCACTTTATGGCTGATTGGAAATTTAAATCCAGGTTTCCCCAGTTTTAGTCCAACACTCACCACTACACCACCAGTACTCTCACACAACACCAGCTGGGGTTTATTAATAAATTACCTATGTTGAGTACGCATCTTGTCATATGATGACCAGTGTAATTGGTTTAGTGACCAGTTCTTTCTACCCTGCTCCAGCACCATATACAGCAGGGGTGACTAACTCCTGGAGGGTTCTTTTGTGGACTCGGTTTGTCTTTGAAAAAAGAAATTAAAAACCTCTGCTTTTATGAGTGTGCTCTATGGTGCCAAAGGGTTTTTTTGTGGCTGTCCAAGGCCCCCAATTGGTTCATTTTAAAAGAAAGATTATTTAAATATAAATTAAGGGTGGTTTTTTTATTTTTACATTTTTTAAATTAACAGTACCTACAAGTACCACTATGTGCCAAAAGGATCCACTAAAATGCATATTTTCTTCTTTGTCTTTTAAAATTAAATTTGCCGTGCCCACTTTGACATGTAGGCTCTGAAGGGCTGACTACGAGTCAGTGCTGCCCTTGTCCTGAAAAAGATTTGCTGTCCTTGTTATTCCACTTTTCTCCCTTAACCATAAGTCCTCTCTCTTTCCTGCCCACTTCTTTAAAAAGCTCAAGCGAGGCGTGTGACTTATTCCTCTGGCCGTGTGTTGCACAGGATGTTATTCTCTCTTCTGCATTAAGGGTTGCCAGATTTTTATTTGAATCACTGAAACACTGGCGTTTGAACTAAGTAACATCGTTTTTTAAATGTGATAATGATCTAGCATAATGGAACAAACAGATGGGAAATTTTGGGCAGAGCATGGATTAGGCGGAGAATGTTTTCTTTGTCGGGAAAGGATCAAAGGGGTTGGGCTTTCACCCTGCTTGCTCAGACTTTTGCATCATGTCCAGCAGATCATACGGAGTTGTGCACCTGTGCCCATGTGTGGAGTGAGGTCACAGAGCAGCTTGTTTGAACCTTAGCTGTTCAGTGGTTGTAAGCATACATGTTTAAACTATTATACAGTTTTAGAAGTGGGACAAGATCATACAGGATGATACTTCGTGTGTAATTACTTTGCGTGTAGAAACATTGTCTCTGGAGCATACATTGCAGTCTGCAATCATGTCAAATGTGTTGTATGTTGAAGTTGGAATCTTCTCTATCTTGTGAAGGCATGAACATCTTTAAAAAACAAAAGTGCCTTAAACTAACAGCCATCTTTTTATTATATTTAAAAGGTTGCCCGTGTAGTTGTTGCATCTCGTAATTATGCAGATTTTGCAAGTGAGGCTACATTTGAAATTAAGGTAAGCAGCTTGATTCCTTTAAAAATGCTAATGTATATCGTGTTTCTTACATAATTTATAATTTATAAGTCAGTTAATAAGACTGGGGGATGTGGACAAGGTGCTCGTTCAGGGTGACCACTTATGCTCTGGACCCTAGCCCCTCGTGGCTGATAAAAACTAGCAGGGAAAGGACATCTGGCTGGCCTAAGGAGGCAAGACTTCCCCAGTCCCTAATTTTCTTATACTGTAAATATATAAATCGTAGATCGCCAGTCTTTTTCGACCCATGGACGCATTTTGATTTTAGAGTGAGGGCTATCGCCACCCCTCTCCTTTCCCCAGCAGTCACTACTTTCCATCAAATACACACACAAACACATACATGTACAAAGAAAGAATGAATAGCACACATTTACAGTTCGTCTTTCCAGGGGATCTGTGTAAAAGTTAGATCCAAGATAATTAATCTGAGGTCTGAAAAGCGCATAAAGCTGAAAGAGGAAATGGAAAAGTACATCACTCTTCCACTTCCTGCTTCAGCTCTGTATACTTTTCAAAGGAGCAAAAGTTAACCACTCTCATTGGATGCCAAGGAAATACCTCAAAGGCATCATGGTGCCCGCAGGATCAATACCCATTTTTTATTGCACAGATTTTAATTACATCTAAAGCAAGTAGTTATTGCCATACTTTGCTAATACCAAAAATTAATTACATATTTTGTAAGGAAATAGTTTCTGTGGTCTGGCCTGTTTTATCAGTTTGTTGGATGATACTCAGTTCTGTCCCGTGTCAGCAAGATTTCCCTTGGTTTATCCACCTGTTCCACCTCCTGCATAGGTTTATAAATCTTTGTTGTGTTCCCCATTAAGTCTCCTGCTCCCCTGAGCAGAAGAGACCCAAATATTTTGCCCTTTCCTTGAAGGTACTCTAATCCTAAAAACAGATTAGGATTGCCCTGCTTATCAAGCATCCTAAGAGAATTGGAGGTCCCAGTCAATGAAGTTACTAGCTTTACCATGGTGGTTCCAGAGCACCTACCAACTATGTCTTTGTGATACTTTCATACTCCATACTTTCATATGGAGTAGTATTAGCTAAGAAAGTGTTACTCTGATTTTCTTCAGGACTAGTCTGCAACCAGTAAGATTAAATAATCATTTTGATATGGGGGAAAAACCCCTGACTTTTTTATCTTATTTCCCCCAGAAACATGATCTCCATCGCTTGGAGGAAGGACCGCCCACCACCGCTGTTATGACTCGAGAGCAGGGTCTGAAATATTACAAAACTATGCAGACTATTCGACGCATGGAATTGAAAGCAGACCAGTTGTATAAACAGAAAATTATTCGAGGCTTTTGTCATTTATATGATGGTCAGGTAGGTGCCTAAGAGACTTTATGCTCAAGACCTCTAGGTTTTTTGTCGTCTTCTTCATTTTAATGAAGGCTTTTATAGGGCAGGGTGTGCATGAAGAAATTGCATGTCTCCACTCTCCCATACAGAGAATTAAAAGTACTTGCAAAAACAGAGAATGAAGAGGTTTAGCCCTTCCATCATGGCAGCTGCATATCTAGTTCCTCCCATGCTAGTACTTTGTGGATCCTCACAGAATATTGATGAAGTTTCCTTCAAAAGAATTCCAGCAATTGTAGCCCTGTCAAGTTACACCTACGTCTAAAAGAATTAGACCAGATCACATTGTGACCCAGCTGTAGGTGTGCCTGTGGTCCTCCAGATGTGACTGTACCATCTTTGACCATTGGTCTTTCTGGCTTGGACTAATGGGAGTTGGACTAAAACAAAACCTGAAGAGCCATGGGTTTTCCACAGAGCTATAGTTTTTCTTTCTGGTGTTTTCTTGCTCTCCTTTTGTACCTCTACATAGGACCAGATATTAGCACTAAAAAGATTAAATAACTGGCTGAACTGGGTCAGTTGTTAGGTTTTAATTAAGTAAGTAAGCATATGTTTACGTCTGTTCTCCTGATTTGTATTGCTTTTGGCCATAGACATAGCAGATGTAATTAGGAATAGTACAAAACTATATTTCATATCGTACCAGCTTGCTGTTTAAGAGTAGTATATACCAAACTCTTCTCCATCTGTTGGAACTAAAGTAGAACCAAAGTGAATGATTAATCTGTGTATTAAGCTGTATTCGGTAGTTTGTTCACAGCAATAGTAATGAGCAAAGGAACATCTGCTGTTCTTTGAAAGATCTACACCTGCCATGTTATATGAAGAGCCTCTCTGCGCGCACACACACACACACACACACACACCCATCTCCCCAAGAAGGGCCAGGTAGGATAGGAACTGGCTGAGCCCTGCCAGTGATGCTTCCCTAGTCTTTCTCAAGGGAAGGCCTCCAGGCAGTGGTATCCAACCCCCAACCATCTTTCCTGCTCTGGTGGAAATATTTCCTGGACAGTGTTTCATAATATCATGCACAGACACTTAAATATCACTCTATTTTCATATTTTTCACTAAAACCTGAAGATCCTTCATTGCCAGCATTTGACTATGGCATCATGTAATATATTATGCATATGTTGTTGTGACAGTAATCTTCCCTAGATAGTCTTTGTTTCTGTTTCTTCGGTTCCTGAACTGTGGTGGAGATGCAGGTACAAAGTTGGTATACCGTTCTTCATTTTATTTCTTACCTGTGGACAATGGCACATTGTACACTGTTTTCAGGCATGTTTTCTTTACCATAGGAAGCTTGCTGTGTTGGAATTGAGGCTGGCATAAATCTAACAGATCACCTGATTACTGCCTACCGGGCTCATGGCTTTACATACACTCGTGGTGCTTCAGTTCGAGAAATCCTTGCTGAACTCACAGGTTTGTGTTCAGTGAAATGATATGTAAACAGGAAAAGGAATGGGATTATGTAGCATGTATAGTGCATAGATGGAGGGGGGGTTAGGTTCAATTATCATCTCAACAATGAAACCTAGTAGGACTTTGCTGAATTGCAACACACCTATTCTACTCTTCCTCCAAGGAGCAATAGGCTGGTTCATACCTGCATGTACAGCTTTTGTTTCTCTACACTTGATTCAAATTTACCAGTGCACTAAATTCTTGTGCTGGGATGCCTACTATATGTCAGCATGTGCTGTAAATGTGTCCCCTCCTAAGAACATGAGTTTTGATGAAACTCTAACCTTTATTATTCTGAAATCATCTTAAAATCCATCCAATTAGTGAGTTTGAGGTCTAGGGGGGAGGGCACTTCATCTTAATCTTATTGACTTAGTAGAACCAGATCACATGGTAAAGATCCATTTTTATTTCAGGTCGGGTAGGTGGGTGCGCTAAAGGCAAAGGAGGCTCAATGCATATGTATGCCAAAAACTTCTATGGTGGTAACGGTATTGTTGGAGCCCAGGTAAGGCTCACCGATAAAAACAATATTTTTCTTTGGGAAGAGACTATATTTTGCTTTTAATCTGGGCCATAACCTAATTCATATATAGTTAGGTGTGTTAGCCCAGTGACTTTAGTGGACTTAAATATGTCCAGTCTATACTGGATGCCCACTTCTGGCTCTAGTATTTCTTCCATGTAAATCTAACACACCCCAAATTTCATCCATTCCTGGATAGAACTAATTAGCTAGGCCCATTGCAGCTTGGCATCTAGCCTGAGATAAAAACTGAAAAAGGCTTGGTAGTCTTGATGAATGATTTTCAGCAAGAGAAAGTCAGGTGAATGGGTGGGTATTTTTATACCGTTGAGCACAGTATGCTTCCGTATTAAGTGCCAGGGATGAGAACTGGAATCGTAGTGTTTCTGTTCTCAAGTGCTATCTTATCATAGTTCATTATTGTTGGCTGCTGGTCATTGTCTTTATTTGTTTTGACTACCTTTGCATGTTGCAATTCATTGTAGGTTCCTTTAGGAGCTGGCATTGCTTTAGCATGCAAGTACTTTGGCAAAGATGAGATTTGCCTGACGTTGTATGGTGATGGTGCTGCCAATCAGGTAAGCGTCAAGCTTTACTCTGTAGTTAGACGTTAATTAAGAGTCACATAAGCGGAAAGGAGATGTAAATGCTATGGATCATGCATGATAAGTCCAGTTTTGTTCAAAGTGAAATGAAACTGCCCAAGTTGTTCTCCCTGCTGTCTGGGGGGGAAAGAGGAAAGCAGAAGGCCAAGGCTCACCAGTTCGTTCCTGTTTTTACATACAGTCATGGTCTAGTGAACACAACCACAGTATGTGTAATTCAAGGCTGATGGCCACATGAGAGAACTGAAAGTGTACCAAACCTTTTATTCTTCTAGGGCCAGATATTTGAAACGTATAACATGGCAGCCCTGTGGAAGTTGCCATGTATTTTTGTCTGCGAGAACAACAGATATGGAATGGGTACTTCCGTAGAGAGAGCTGCAGCCAGTACAGACTACTATAAGAGAGGAGACTATATTCCCGGGATTAGGGTAAGAACATTTTTAATAGGAATGTGAAAGTTATACTCTGTCCATTCAAGGAATTCAACTTTATTCTTAAATGTAATTGGCTTTTTATATTTTTTTTAATCAACAGGTTGATGGCATGGATGTTCTTGCTGTAAGGGAAGCAACAAAATTTGCTGCTGACCACTGCAGATCAGGAAAAGTAAGTTATACTTTGTGTGTGTGTGGCAGGCCGCTCCTGCTTTACAAATTATTTAAGTATAGCTGAGGTTTCCAAGTTGGAAATATTGCTATTTGATTTCACAAAATGTATACCCAAAACGCAAGGTTTAGAAGCTTCTCCATAATTACCTTGTGAACCTCAAAGCAACCTTCCAAAAAAGCCCAGTGTTTATTGGGTTGATAATGGAATAGAGAACAGATAGTGTTTCAGTCTGTGGCCCTCTGAAGCAAGCTGATCTTAAACAGCAGCCCTAAAATGTATGCACACAGTTGATTCAGATTAGTTGTCATGACGTCTTATCAGCAATTTTTGGTCACTATTTTTAAGTTATTAACACCTCTGAATTTTAATTTTGTCAGGGTCCTGTTGTGATGGAGCTACAGACATATCGTTATCATGGACATAGCATGAGTGATCCTGGAGTCAGGTATTTCTCTCTGCATTACAAACGGTTCCTCTCTAGATAGTATGGGGGAAATAGCTGTATGTTCAAATGTCCCCTCGTTTTCTGTCTATATCATCTACATTTTCAGTTAGTAGATCAGTAGTCTCCTCTTATCTCCCTATTATTGGCTTTTTAACAAATATCAAGGGCATGTTGGCCTTTGTGGCTAGTTTTATTATTTATTCAAAGCAGTATCTGAAGAATGACTGACTGTACAGGTAACAACAAATCTTTATCTCCCGTTGAGAGGAAGTGTAAACTTTGGACTTATACCCTTGCTCTCTTGGATAGCTATAGCCTGCAAACCATGTATTTTGGTGTGTGTCTTTCACAATGGCAAGCTTTGCTTCTGGTTTAGGATCCTAGTTTGTGTGTGAACTGGTTTGTTGCTATGCAAGAGGTTGCACAAAGGGAAAAAGAAGATGGAGCATAGAAGCCCTCAGCTTGTGCCTGGTTATACTAATAATAGCAAACTATGATTTGCTATTACATCTGAATACAACCATTCTATAAAAATAAAAAAATGATAGTATCCAAATTTTATGAGGCAAATGTGAAAAATACCCAAGAAACTTGATTGTTTCCATTATCTTGCTTTTATTTTTGTGTGCTTCATTATGGTTAACAGCTGCCTACAGGAACATAGATACCTGGCTAACACTGGGGCAGGGCATTGGTTCCATCTAGCTCCATAGTGGCTGCACTGGCTGGCAGCACCTCCCCAGATTTTCAGGTGCATCTCTCCCAGCTCTGCAAGGCTATGCTGGGTAGTGAACCTGTGACCTTGTGCATGTAAAGTAGATGTGCTACCATTCAGTTATAGTGCTTTCCTAAAGGGGGCATAAAAAACTAAAACTGCAAGCTGGTATGATATGCAATTTAATGTAGGCAAATAACTGGCTAATAGGTTTTAATTAAGCATATGCTTAATTTTGTTCTATTCCTAATTACATCTGCTATGCCCATTTCCCTTTTTCTGTATTGCTTTTAAGACTTCACAGTATGTTTGAATGAAGGTGAAAACTCTTAAACTCAACTTTATAAATATAAATGCATGTTATAAAATAGTACATAGAAAATATATCTAAGACTAGCAGTACATAAGGACTGTTTGTTTAATTGATATACTGTGGTTCCAAAATAGTTTGCCATGAAATGAAATTTGCCTAAAGTCTCTCATGAGTAGCAAGTACTCACTGAAAGAGGAGCTGCTTCCTCTCCCTCCCTCCCCCACAACCAGGAGGGAGAGCTGGTGGGTCTACCCCACATCTGTGTATCATGTGTGATAGCAGTAAATGCACTTGGTCCTAAGGAGAACTATCTGCTGTTAGTAGAGCCCTGCCCAGAGCTGTGATGCAGAGGTACAAGGAGTATGTTCTTTGAAGGTTGAGAGTTCTTAGAGTGAAATGTGCATTTAATTTTTAGTTCTGGAAAAAGTATACTGAAGCAATAATATATTTTTGAAATGCTTAGGCCACTACACGCTACCAGCTCATATGCCTATTTTACCTTGTGGCTTCCTCCCCTCATTGAAAAAATATAGCCAAGAGGACCAGTCTGCTTTGGTGATTAGCAGATGTAAAAACTGTTCCTGAAAGCTCTCCTCTATTACTTGTCATGCTTGTTAGAGAGTACACGACTTGCCTCTGTATATTGTTGCAATAAGAGTACCAGTGCTTCGCAGAAACAGTTATTGCAAACAGTTCAGCAGTCTGTTACATTGTCTCGTCTTTTCTTACAGTTACCGAACGAGAGAAGAAATTCAAGAAGTGAGAAGCAAAAGTGATCCCATTACACTTCTGAAGGACAGAATGGTGAACAACAACTTGGCTAGTGTGGAAGAGCTAAAGGTAATAAATCTAAATTTCAAATTTGATGAAAATCATTTTACAAAAGTAGATCAATAGGAAGTCTTCACCTCAAATCATTTACAGCAAGCCAGAATTGGTATAGGATATATCCTGTGGGGCAGTGTTTACCAAAGGGTACATGGCAGAATTTTTAATTTTACCTAATCATTATTCTTTTAGCTATAGAAAACAATTTAAAGATTAAATAGTTTTATTTAAACTACCAAATTATCTTCAACTGAGAAGGGGTCTATGATTATTGTAAATTTGGGAAACACTAATATTTTGGTATAGGGGTCTATATTGCCTAGTTACGGTAAACATGGCAGTTTCCTCAGGGAATGACATTTGCACAGCCATTGCCTTCTCATATTTATAACCCGACTTTCTGAGGAGTCCTGGTATCTGGTATATGGGATTTGTCACAGTTGGCCCTTCCATTGACCCTGCCAGTATAGGTTGAGGAAAATTTTGAATCGGAATTCTGCTCGTCACTACAGCTGAAATCATTTGCTGCAGGAACAGGGTTAGTGGATTTGCTAGGAGAGTCCCAGGTCTGTTGCTAAAGTGGAAATAAAGAGTGAGGATCATTGATGAGCATGATTGGTGTCAGCATGGGAGACGTGTTCTGCTCTGGAGTGAAGCAGCTGTTACACACCTTCATCTAATCTATAGCTTATGAAAACATGCCATGTCCTGCCACAGTTGGTAACTTGTTATTCTAGTAGTTTGCTGGCTAGTTGTTCAAATATAAAAAGGTAAAATGTTCCATGTGCAGCATGCATGTGAGAACTGCTTATCAGGATTTCATCTTAGGGAGGGCAGAAACTCTTAACAGCAACTGTGGCTTAAATGTTTCCGGATTTACCGTATTTTTCGCACCATAGGACGCACCGGACAATAGGACGCACCTTGTTTTAGAGGGGGGAGAACAAGAGAAAAAAAATCTCCCCCTCTCTGCCCAGCGCCCCTTCAGCGAAGCGGCAGGAGGTGCTATGCAGAGAGAGGGAGAATTTTCTCCCTCTTGTTTTCCCGCTCTAAAACAAGGTGCCATTTAAGATGCGTTCAGGCAGCTACCTTGGAAGTCTGGAGAGCGAGAGGGGTCAGTGCACACCGACCCTTCTTGCTCTCCAGGCTTCAGGTTCCTTTCAACCTGCTCTTTGGGGCTGGCGGGGGGAAGCCCACCACCAGCCCCAAAGAGCAGGTCAGAGAGCAGCGGAAAGGCGCAGCGGAGAGGTTCCTGCCATAGCCGCCCGTCACCTCTCCAGCCGGGAGAGGGTCACGGGGGGCTGCTTTAGCCCCGCGCGCGCTCTCCCAGCTGGAGAGGTGGCACATGGCTAAAGAGGCTCCTGCCATAACCGCGCGTCACCTCTCCAGCCGGGAGAGGGTCGCGGGGCTATGGCGTCTTCGCTCCATAGGACGCACACACATTTCCCCTTCATTTTTGAAGGGGAAAAAGTGCGTCCTATAGAGCGAAAAATACGGTACTTTGAACCCCAGCATGTACTACAGAGGTAAATAGTTTATAATGTTTGACCTATTTGGAATCTGTGGGGTCTTTTGTTTCCATTGACAATTTTTTCCCTTCTCATACAGGAAATAGATGTAGAAGTAAGGAAAGAGATTGAAGATGCAGCACAGTTTGCCACAACTGATCCTGAACCACCTCTGGAAGAACTAGGCAATTATATCTACTATAAGGAGCCACCCTTTGAGGTGCGTGGCCCAAATCAGTGGATTAGATATAAATCTGTGGGCTAAGTGAATGTCACTCCAGCAACCAGTTAAGTTAATGCATTTTATACTGGGCTTTAATTCTTTTATCTGCTCTAAGAAATAAGGGCAAAACGATTTCTCATGTATATGGGGAAAATTCATTTGGCAGCAAAATAGCCATTGTATGAGACACAGCATTATATAGTGTGGAATTCTAAAAAACAGCTGCTCAGAAAAGGTCAATAAGCATTGTTTATTAATTTATATATAAGCTTCATTGTGTTCTGGATTGCTGTATTTATGAAACTTATTTAGCTGAAACCTCTTACGTACAGTAAAGAAAGGCATATTAAAAACTTCCTGAGCAGATATTTCCCATGAGCTTTTTGTATGTTTTTGTATTTGCATCCCCCCATCCTAAATGATTTTGCAACGAAAAGAAGCCTTTTTCAGCATGTTTTATTTTACCTTTTTAATATGCACCTAGAGTGAGTCTGTAACCCACTCTTTGCATAGGATCTTTGTACCAACTGGTTTTTTTATCTTATAAAATTATACATAGTAATAATTTATATTAAATCAGAAGGCAGCAATTATTGTTTTTAAAAAGCAGCTGACATGTCTAGAACACTATGTATTTGATATTTGTGGTTAAAGTGCACAGGCTACATTTTAGTCTATAAGGCAAGCAGTTTCCAAGCTACTGTATTATTTACACATCTGAAAAAATACATGATTACCGTATTTTCCGCCCTATAGGACGCACTTTTCCCCCTCCAAAAATGAAGGGGAAATCTGGGTGCGTCCTATGGGGCAAATGCAGGCTTTCGCTGAAGCTTGGAGAGCGAGAGGGGTCGGTGCGCACCGACCCCTCTCGCTCTCCAGGCTTTGGGAACACATCCGCAGCTTAGGCAGCCCTGCGGGAGGTCCCGCAGGGATGTCTAGGCTGCGGATAGCAGCCTGCTTCCCAGAGCGTCGGGCGCCCTAAAAGCAGAGCGCCCGGCGCTTCGGGAACACATCCGCAGCCTAGGCAGCCCTGCGGGAGGTCCCCACGCTGCGGATTGCAGCCTGCCGCCCGGCGGGTGGGGCGCCCTGAAGCAGAGCGCCCCGCACGCCGGACAGACATTGGCCAGCCCCACAAGCTCGGGGGACAGCAGGGAGGCGCAGCGCCGCCATCCCGCTGTTCCTCGACCTGGTTGGGTTTCCCCGACCTGCTTTTGGGGTGGAAATAAAGGGGGAAAAATTTCCTTTATTTCCCCCCCCAAAAAACTAGGTGCGTCCTATGGGACGAAAAATACGGTAAGTATACTAGTAGAAAAGGCTATCATCACATGACTATAATATAACTTCATATATATATTAGTGCAAAACCTGTAGGACCAGTATAAACAGTATGTACAGTAATTAATAACTTAGTTGGAATGTGTGCTCTCTTCCCATTTCAATTTCTCAGAACTTGGCATAAGAGTTATGCTTCCAATTCCAAGAGTTTATTCAGTTTTCTGTGCTTTAATATTTCATTCCATATTCGGCAAAGAATACCACCACTGTATGAGAAAAATAAGAACAGTAAGTGTCTCAAACTCTTGTTTGGAAGTCAAAACACTTCTAGAATCATGCAATTATTTTCTTACCGGAGTCTAAGGAATCGCAGGTCATCTTTAGTGATGTGGTTTAGAACATCACTGAGTGTATAATCCTCTTGAACAAACTGAAAGACAAAATTATTTCAGTGTTTCTAAATATTATTCAGAAAATGAATTTTGAGGGTCTTTCCCACTCTTAATCTTACTCTATCAATTGTATCTGAATCAGCTTTCTGTTGTTTCAACCACTTGATCAGTTCTTGGTCTACGCAGTTCGGAAGAGCAGATGAAGGTGGTTGAATTTCTGCAACAATTCAAAGTAGGTTAATCAGATTCATTCCATTGTTACAAATTCAAAAGCTCTACTCAAAAGTGTTGTGTGTCCTAAAGCTCAAGCCATTCCTATCAACTGACCACACACATTTAATGTACATTCTCATATCTACCAGCAGTTTTCAACTGCAGCTGAAGGAGATGCAAGTCTTGAATTCTTTGCTCCAGTGTTTGCCTTAGCAGTGTCTGGTATTCTCTCTCCCTCTGTACCAGGCTCTCCAGTAACCTATTAAATAAAATGGGGGTCAGACTTGGGTATGACATAACATTTCCCCCTTAAAATGTTTCATGATAGTACAGTGGTACCTCGGGTTACATACGCTTCAGGTTACAGACTTCGTTAACCCAGAAATAGTACCTTGGGTTAAGAACTTTGCTTCAGTATAAGAAAATCATGTGGTGGCAGCGCAGCAGCAGCAGGAGGCCCCATTAGCTTAAAGTGGTGCTTCAGGTTAATAACAGTTTCAGGTTAAGAACAGACCTCCGGAACCAATTAAGTACTTAACCCGAGGTACCACTGTAGTACACTTTTAATTACAACAAAACCTAGTTCTGCAACACGAGTATTTTGGTGAATCTGATACTTACATTTTAGTTGAAGTGCAGCTTGGTATGTCTAAAGCACATGTAAAAGTGTCTCTCATTGTATGGCTTACCTCAAAACAAATCCTACATATCTTTGAATTACTGGCTACCTGGTAGCCTTGATTTTCAAATGCTATCCAATTTAGATTTCTGTGCTGAAATGGTTCCTAGAATTTCTACTTAACCCCAGGCTTCATAATTAAATATTCCAGCACTATCAGCGTGTTACTTGCTGCTGCTATAGTGATAGAAAACCACAATACAGACGGTCAGGCTATGAAAGGAATTTTATACACACTTTCCGTCAGTGTTGGCTAAAGTAAGTGCTGCTCTCAAAGCATACATGTTATAGTTCTCCCTGTAAAGGCACCCTGGAACATTTAGGATACATTTTACATTTACATTAGTAACATGGAAAGGTAACATTTAGTCTGAAATAGAGACGCTGCACATGGAGTGCTGCTCTAGGGGGTGGGGGGGAGGAAAAGACATGATGCAGCCTTCAGCACTATACAATTGGGTTTTCTAGAAGTCTAGAAGAAATAACGTGAGTGCCAAGTTAACCCTGTATAAACCAAGAGTAGCTAGACTGGCTACATTTTAAAATCTAGCCAATAACCAATGTATGCTCGTCTGATTGCCTGAAGGCGTTTTATAAACACCAGCGATGATCAGTAAAATGGCTGAATAAGCCTGAGCACACTTTAAAGCTGTTAACCTGTTTGTTTCTTGCTTAAGCTTGCCCAGCTGCAAGCTGAGCTGCTGTTGAGTGTCAGGGGTCACAGAAGACGTGAGCATGCACACTCCAGATGTGATAACTGTTTCTTCGTGTCCTTTTTGCTGTGCTTGCTGGTAATCCTCATCTACTTCATCTGCATCTTTGTCAACTCCTTCAGTCTCTGATGCTGGTTCAAAGTGAGCTCGAAGTTCTGCACAGAGCAAAAGAGAATTGCAGAGGTCAAGCATTTCTTACATTTGCCACTTAAATATCATCTAGTCAGCAAGCTTTTCCTGAGTATATATATCTTTTTAAATAAAATGCAGCTGTCCTTCCTAGTCCAATTTCAGAAAATACAGGTGCCTAGGGCGTTCCTTGATTTTAAGAAATGACAAACTAATAAAGGGCTAATGTGTGGCAACCTTTCAAAATAACAATTAGTGAGGATTTGTAGTGAATGTTTCTGTCCAGACTAATATTCACAAATACATTGGTCTGTAAAGCACGTTTAACAAAAAAATTCAGTGTTCAAAAAAATCAGAACTTGCTTTATGAAAGAACTAGCAGCCATTTACAAGTTTTCGCCAAGTAGAGACCGAAGTACTACTGCAGTTCCAGCACACCAGCAGTACTCACCCTGGGGCACTCATTCCACAGGTTAGACATTTATTATTGCTTTGCTCACATCATATTTAACCATCCCACTTAACAGTTTACTACTTTGCTTTTACTTACCTGGAATAAGAATAGTGACAGCAGCTTGAACAGCACGTCGTATTATATTATCCATAGCAAACATCCAATGAGGTCTGATTAAATGATTCCTTAGTACTTTGTTAACCTATAAGAAAAGTGTCAAATAAAACAGGGTAGTAGTTTGCCTTAAGCTATAAGCTTGTCATTTAGAACAAGAAGTTTGGGTAAATGTAGGATGACAATAAATCCACTTGGATTAAGAGCTAGAACACATATTGGAACATAAAAGCAGCCCTGCTGGATCAGACCAAAGGCCCATCTAAGCCAGTTTCCAGTTTCTCATAGTGGCCAACCAGATGCCTAGGGGAAGCCCCCAATCAGGGCATGAGTGAAGCTGTAGCCCAGTGATTGGTATTCAGAGCCATGCTGCCTCTGATCCTGAAGGGATACAGCCTTTGTTTCCACTGTGATGTAGGCACAAAGAAAGCTGTTGCAAAGCAACACCTAAGATACTGTGTTGTACATCAACAATGCACAGATATTCGACTATCAGAGCAGACCCCTTGAGGTATCACACTGTGCTTCAAGTTCTTTGCACAGAATTGTGCATTGTATGCTATCTTCCAAAGGCTTTCTAGAAAGCAAAAGCGGAGCTCATTTCTACAATTTAGCAGAAGTGAATAAATGCATCTTCTCTGGTCAGCTGCTCCATATGATACTCTACAACTCCTTTGTCCTCTTATGCCCTCCTCCCAATAGTATAATTTAGGGTTTTAAGTTTAAATAGCAGCAAAAGGTATTATTGGTAGTGGGTCCCTCCCCCCACCCCTAGATATTACACTCGGATGAACATACTGCATCTTGAAATCCAAACAACACTAGATGAATCTGGTTGATGGAAGTACTGTCAAAGTCCAGTTCAATTTTCAACTTGGATATAGTTGATGCCATAACTCTGTGTTCAGGAGAACGTATGAAATCTCTTAAAATCCCAATTATCTGCTTGATATGAGCAACTGAAAGATGCAGTTCTTCAGAACTCTGAAAAAAAGATGAAAATGCAAAATGTTTAAAAAGGCACACCAGCAAATTCCACCAATGTATGTATGTATGCATGTTTTCAACCTTGCTGTCACTATTCCGGAAGACTCATTTTTACCAATTCACAGCAAGAGCAGCAGAGGGCACCTTTCAGTCAGGCACATCACAAGTAGTTTGATTCATGGATTACATTAGCTCACGAGAGAGGAAGCAGAGCATGAGCTAAATTCAACACTGATGTAATCAAACTGCAGGACTGAATTTGTCCTACCAGAGAGCAGCTTTCTGCCATTCAGTCCTTAAGCAAAAATTCATATTACAATCTCTAATACCATGAGAAAGGGGGGGGGGGGGCTAAAACAAACATTGGTTGCAGAGGTCAAGGCAGCAAACAAGGTGGTCAACAAACTTTAGGTGACCAGTTAAATAATAATAAGCTCCATTTTACTACTTAAATGTTGTGATGGACCCCTCTTTGCTTCTCCACAATTTTGTGGAAGAGGAAGTTAGGATGAACAGACTTGCCCCTGTCTCTTCCAGGGTTGTGCTTGTAATCCAAGCCAGAGGCTGACCATCCACAGCAGGGATCCTGCTTTCCTCATGTAGGTTCCCCTAGTGATTTAGAACCCTGCATGATGAGCACAGCAGGCTCTTCACCCCAGACACCCTCCAGATCATGGAGTAGGAAAGGTGGCAGAGAAATGATTTTTACCTCTCCCAAACAACTGAATAGTCATATTACCTGTGCTACGCATTCTTTTAAATGGGAAGCTACTTGGTTTTGCTCTTCCTTGAGGATTTTATACAGAATTGCACGTCGTTCGCTGTCCTTTCGTAGCAAGAAAAGACCAGAATCCCTTTCCTCAAGTGAAGGGGAAGCACTTCGCTCATCTGAAATGGAGCTGTCGTCGGGAACACTGGGCCAGAATGAGACAGCATTCACAAGAAACTATAAATGACAAAGTTGGAGTCCAGAAGAAAACAGCCCAGTTTTTAAAGCAACTTTCCGATTACTTAAAATGAATGGCTTTTATCTTGTGTGCTACAAAGATGCCCACTAAATCCCAGGTTTTATAGTAGCTGAGAACACAGCTTTCTATGAAACAAGACACTAATTCAACATCTACAATAAGAAGACAGATTGATCATAATGTGGACTGCATTCATTTGAAGATGCTGCAATTACTGCTCTTTTTTGTCAGGGTCTCTTTTTCCAATTAGACTCTTATAATGAGTTTTACTTGCAGGGGCCTAAACAAACCCCACTCAATACTACATTTTACTATAGATCTTGTAACGGAATTAGCTTTGAGCACATCATCCCACCTAAACTATAAGGACAGCTGGCACCCTCTGTGAATCTAACATGCCATTTTGCATAGGTCAGGTTTTACCTTAGTAAATGGGAGATAGGGCTCTTTGTCTGAACTTCTGACACAGAGCGCTTTGCCTTATCAAATAGCATGTCATGTGGCATATCAGAGTCCGGTGAGACTGAGCCGTGTTCACTGCTGCTGCTGCCAGCCTGCTCCCCCTGGACTGGCAACGGGAGTGAGGTGCTGCGGTTATAATCTGGAGCACAAGAAGAAAAGGGGAATGAATAAACAGGTCCACCTATCTTTTAAGCAAATGAAATTGACAAGGTGTGAAATGAAACTACCGGATGTGAAAAAAGGTGGGTGTCTGCAAGCTGCAGAAATAAATTGTGATGATTGATGGAAAACCCTTCTCAAACAAAAACTACCAGTGGTTTTTTTATCTTTCTAGTGTAGTTCATCTAGGAATTGGGGTGGAAGGGACCTTGTTCTGAGTGATCTCCAAGCACTGAAAGAATTACTTGAGATCCAAGAGGCTACTAGCTGATCAGGTGACAGAATCTTGCTTTTACAGCTCATCCACAACTGAAATTTGTGTAACATTACTCTCTTTGTGAAGCCAAATCAGCCCTTGTTCAGGGTTACTAGTTTTATTTGCCCTCCTTTTCGGTTTACAACTTGAGATGCCTTACACACCTTAAACTGTTGGGTGCATGTCTACTGAAAATAGGCTTCATTAACATTTCTCCAAAAAGGATTTTCCAGTTTTAAAAAATGTAATTTTGGAGAGAAAAGAAACCCAGCCCTGAATTTCTTCATCCTTTATTAAAATATAGTGCTATAATTTCACCAAGTTTGTTATTTATTTCACCAAGTTTGTTATATTAACACTAGGATGAACCTGCCCCATAAATATTCTTTTCATAGTTTGTTGATTGCTTGGCACATCCAACTGATTTCCAGGTATGTTCAGAACCCAATATTAAAAGAGATGGATGATGGTTAATATCTCTTTACATACAAATATTTTGACTGATAATTCCTTACCTGAAGGCTTGAATGCAATTCTGTTTTTCTTGCCCTTGTTCAACTGTTTCAAGAATGGGTCCTTAAGTAAGTCCGATGCTGTGACTCGTTTATTTGGATCAGGTTCAAAGCAGAGCAAGATAAAAGCTCTTGCCTCAGCAGAGAGTGATTCAGGAATTTCAGGGTGAATTTTGAACATTCCAACCTGCAAGTAGAAAGGACGCTCGCCATCACTTCAGCAAGGTGAATTACTTTAAAGTTGATTCATGCTAGGGCTCATCCACACTTACCTTTTGCCTCATCTTTGCAGGCAGAGGTGCACACACTTTAATGTTCTGTGCCTGAGTGTGTATTTTTTGCCCCGAACTTCCCCCACAGAAACCTGCTCTTTACAGCTGAATCGGAGCAAATGTCAATTTGGCCTTTCGCGACGAAAGCTCCAAAAAAAAAAAAAGGGGGGGGCACTCAGACACAAACCTTTGTTTGTGGGACATGGTAGGAGCCCGTGGAATTATTTCCTTGCTGAGGCATACAACTATCTTTCCTTGAGGGACTTTTAGAAGAGCAACAAAACACACATATTCCCTCTAGTTCTAACTTGGCTGGTTGTGAAGCAGCTGTAGTTCCCGGCATCCTTTGCATGCAAGTTGTCTCAGATCCGCTCTTCCACATAAATTAATAGATGCTGCTAAATAATCCATGTCAGGAAGTATTCTAGCAGTATGGTAATATGTGGAGGGGCGGGAGGTGGGTTAGTACATACAACACTTACTTTGAACATAGCTGCCTGCGGTTCACCCAGTTCATGAAAGGGAGGCTTCCCTGTCGCCATTTCAATGGTAGTGCAGCCCAAAGACCAGATATCAGCTGGAGCACCATATCCTCGAGGTCCCTTATCAATAATCTCTGGTGCCATGTACTGCAAAGTGCCTAAAGTCATGAAAAAGAATAGGTACAAGTATTATTATTATTATTATTTTAAAAGTCCCTGAACAGATCACAATATTAATAACAAACCTTTATTGTCACTACACTACCTGTGTGCAGTGAGATTAAACGAGCCCCCCCCCCCACCCATACACTCACTCTTGTTTGCGCTCTGTGTGCTTGTCGGAAGTCAATTACACCATTATTTTTTCCCCCATTCAGCAGCCCAACAGCCCATGGATAAAAACTGTTCTTTAACCTGTTGGTGCGGCTGACTATACTTCTTTGCAAAGTCCCACACTTCCTTAGGTACTTTGCAAAAATGACATTTCCCATACAGATGGGCTTAACAGATGGATTAAGTACCAGTGCCAACAACTCTCAGCTGTTACACTGCATTCTGTCACAAATTTTCTACATGGCTGCCTTGGCTTATGCAATATATTTTAAATGGAAGACAATCCATTGAGTCCACTGTGAAAATACTGTCTTAAGATCACATTTTCCAAATTTTTGCACAAGCAAAAGTTTGATTACATAAACAGTAGAAAGGTTACAACCATTTGCTGGATGGTTCACAGGATAATGTAGAGTACATGCAACTCCCTGTTTGTGTGCATTTGAGTTGAACAAAACTGCACACGCACACATCGTTTTTGGAGCCACAAGGGAGATCCAGCTGTCATGCGCAGCAATCTGGAACGGAACCCCCACATAAGCTGGGATTCCCCTGTACTAGTTTTTGCAGTATCACTAACAAAGTTATGTAAATTGTTCCCCTTAAATTAATGAAGAACTTTTTACAACACAACCATATGCAGCATCTACTCAGAAGACCCTCTGGGTTCAACTGGGCTTAGATACAAACTGCAGCCTTAGAATATTTATTATATGCATATCCTGTATTATATCATGTGTAATATGGAGCTGTCAAAGATATCCCACAGATATTCCTGACCAGAAGCACACCTTCAGTAAAGCTACAGCATTTTGTTTTCTCAGAAAAGCAGAAAGGCGAACTCTTGAATGCAAAGGTGAAAGTGAAGATTAAGAACAAGCTAAAATCCTTCTTGTATGTTGTGGTAATTTTAATCTGTTTTAGTATTTTAACTTTTGTATGTTTTTAAGTATAGTTGTGATTTTTTCTTAATTTTACTTTTTATCTTTTGTAAACGGCTTTGAGCTTTTTCGCAGTCAAGCAGTGTGTGTGTGTGTGTGTGTGTGTGTGTGTGTGTGTAATAAATAATGGAAAGTTTGAGAAATGTTATTGGGATGGATAATCATAGGCAGAAATTACATTTTGGAAAGTTATTCATTATTAAAGAATAAGTTGCTTATACTATTTACAGCTCTGTTCTTTGCTAGATTATCACTTTTGGGGATGAATGAAGCATTCTCTCTGCCTCTCCAAAAACATATTTGATTTGATTTCCCCATCTACACATTAAAATGCAGGCACTAAATGCATTGGTTTTGGACCAAGTTGCTCTCTTCAAGGGCTTTCTCCACAATGGTAATCACAGCTTTGCTGATTTATTTTCGTATATAAGCAACAGACAAAGAAAACATTGATCTGAAATCTGTAACCAAGAAAGACTTATTACTGAACTTTCCAAGTACAATACATTCTACTTACATAAGGAAGATTCTGTACATATATACTCACTATGCAAACAATACCCATTACCCAAAAGACTTGAATACAGAATAATCTTAATTAATGTAACAAGTAATAGTCATATATAATTACAAGTAAAGCAAAAGCAATAGGCATTGCCATCTTATCTTGCTCAAATAAACTGCATCTTTACAACTGCATGTTTGCACATGAGGGTTGTTCGATCACGCTCCTCATCAGTGATAAAGATTCATGGAAATGATAAGTAATATCTAAAAGGGGTGGGGAACCTTTTTTAGACTGAGGGCGACACTCACATGCTGGTAGTTGGTAGAGCAAAGAACATAATTTTTATCCTCTTATAGTACATATAAGAAAGCAGCCTTATTAAAGAAGAAAAAGGGAAGGAAAAAATTGATAACGTAATGTTTTAGTGTTGTGCATTCATTTTTCTTTATTGTAAGATGAAAACAATTCAGTGGAAAACAAAGCGAGAAGTGTTCTTGTTTTGTGCTGTATAAATGATGCAATCCTAAGCACACTTGCTTGAAAACAAGTCCAAAATATGGTTAGGGTAAAACTGAGAGACTGAAGGCCCCTCTAGACTGGTGGTGTTTTGCTGCTGCAACATGTCACTGACACAGTAATAGCACATTAGTGAGGAATTTATGCTAGCCTATCCACACATCATTTACAGGCACAAATGGTGCTAAAAAGTGCTGATTGTATATAATGACCCTGATAACTTCACCAGTGTAAATCATGACAAATCTCCTGGAGGAACTCTGAGTACTTACAGCAGGAGATGCCACAAAATCAGAAAATCTAATGTGGTTTTACAAAAACCAGAAAGGCTTCAAACCTACAGGAAGACCAAAGCGAGCTGATGTGCAATCCCATTTGAACTCCCCCAAAGCAATCTGTCTCTGCAATCTTGTTTGCAGCACTGGCAGACTGCACAGACAACATGATAATCTGGGCAAGCATTACCTCAGATAGTTCCTGTGGGCTATGCACTTTGTACTATCTACATCAGCTAATTAAGGTTTTATAACATTTAACTATTGTATTTACTGTTACTGTGCAGGCAAATCTTCACAACAGAACTGGGTGGAGGCAGGGACGCAGCTTCTAACTGTGAGCACAAAAGCTGCATTCAGACGTGGATTTCAGACTGTTAGTTTTACCAGTTATAGTGCTAGTGCTTCTGTTCTGATTTCTAACTTTCCTTTTACACCAACACCTTTTTATGTTATGTACCTGTGGCTTTTTGAGCAAGACATATTTTTGTCATGCAAAATTTTAAATGGCGGAAAATAAATACATGCCAGGAAATACGGCCCCCCAATTTTGCCAATAACTCAATTTTCCGAGTTAGTGGGGTTGCAAATGGATTATTTTTTCTGGAAATAACTGACATGGTAAGCAGCACGGAAGTTCCACTAGATTTCCAGAAGTGACTTTTACATTGTGTGAGAGCTCACATAAAAAGCGAAATGAACACACGTATAAGGTCGTGAAGGTGGAATAAAATGCCATCTGAGTACAGTGGTGTCCCGCAAGACGAATGCCTCGCAAGACGGAAAACCCGCTAGACGAAAGGGTTTTCCGTTTTGGAGGTGCTTCGCAAAACGAATTTGCTATGGGCTTGCTTCGCAAGACGAAAATGTCTTGCGATTCCTGGGGGTTTTTTTTCGCTCCTCACCCCCTTTTTCTAAGGCACTAAGCTGCTAATAGCCTTTTAGCAGCTAATCCGCTAATCCCTTAAGCCTTTAATAGCCGCTAATAGCGCTAATCCGCTAATGGTCTTGCTTCGCAAGACGAAAAAACTGCTAGACAAAGAGACTCACGGAACGAATTCTTTTCGTCTTGCGAGGCACCACTGTATAGCCTAATTCTAACCACAGAAGATTATTAAAAAAGAAAAAGTTGTTTCTGTTCTTACCTGTAAATGTCTCTGTACATGGATTCACTCCTGCAAGGCGCTTGGAGGTCCCAAAATCAGAAATCTTTACTACTCCGCTGTATGTGTTCACTAAAACATTGTCTCCCTTAAATAAACAAAGAGTAAACAAATTACCAGAAACTTTGGTTATTGGGGATTTTATGAAGCCTTTCTAAAAGATCAACTAGTGGGATCTTAAACCCTGCATTTCTGTAACATACAATTAAAAATATAAGGAAGCATGCATATGCTCACTTTTATGTCTCTGTGGACAATCTGGTTCTCATGGAGATACTTCAGGCCCTCTAGGATTTGCTTGGTGTAAAACTTAATTGTGGGTTCTTTCATTGGTCCCCATTTTGATCTTAGTAACGCAGAAAGACTTCCTGGGTTTAGGCAGAAAAGACAGGATAAAAAATGATTCTGTCCAGGGTATCAAGGCCTGTAATCATTGAATCATCAGTACAGTACATAAGTAAAATCCCATGCAGAGTTACCTGGGACTGAACACGCACACTTCCTGTATTGGACAATATGTGACTAGCTGCAGAGTAAACATGCAGAGAATTTAGTCACACACTTTGTTAACTCTGAGCCAAACTCATATGCCCCATTATACACAGACCTAAAAGAGCAAATACTGTGCACTTACACAGCGTATGGCATATATCTAATGAGATAATTCTAGAAACTAGAGACAGAGTAATCTCAAATCTGTCAGCATTCTGAGGCTAGGTTTGAAGTCACAGTAAACCACAGTTAATGATTTACCATGAATGAACAGGTGGAGTCCTGTTTCCCTCTTCCGCTAGCAAAGAGTGGAATCAACAAGCCACAACCCCTGGCTTAGCTGAACTGGAGATCATGGTTTGCTTCACTTGACACAAACCATGAAGTCAAAGCTTGTTCTTGGCTTCCCAATTGTGGTTTGTTTGAGTGAAAATGCTAAGCCAGAGATTGTTATTCACACCAGGGGAGCAGTGAATCACAAGTGATGGCAAGGTTCATGGGTAAACTAACTATGGCTTACCATCGCATGTGAAGTGGGCCTGAATGTTTTAGCATCAGCTCTGTCAGTCTGTTAAGGGATCCATTCTAGCAGGCCCTCTAAGACTGCAGGAAATTTACTGAAACCTTTACTTGGGAACAAAGGAACCTGCCTTACACAGGGTTAGACCACTGTTCCCTCTAGCTCAGAATTCTCAACACTGACTAGTAGCAGCTCTCTAGGCAAAGCCTTTCCCTACCCTGTATTGAGATGACAGGGCTCAAACCTATACATGCAAAGTATAAGCTATGAGCTTTCCCCTGGGTCCATGTTCCCCCCAAAAAACCACCTCGTAAACACTGTAAAACTCATTCATTCTTACATCAGGAATATGAATATGGGAAGCAATCACAAGGATTTGCAGAAGCCAAGTTCAGGTAAACAGGGCAAAAAACAGAATCATTGATAAAACCCCTCAAAAATGTTTTTCAGTATATGTTCTGTTTGAGCTGAGACTCAAAGCCTTCCAGTCAAAATTCTTAACACATCATCTTTTTCCATTTGTGCCTATCTCTACCAAAGGAACTCCTGAAGGATCATCTTGCACCAGTGGCGTAGCGTGGGTTGTCAGCACCCGGGGCAAGGGAAGTAATTTGCACCCCCTAACCCGTGGATTTGCGCCCCCTAACCCGTGGATTTGCGCCCCCTAACCCTAACCCCCAGATGGTGCGGCCGGCCCCCCTGCACCCCCCATGCTACGCCACTGTCTTGCACTGAGGGGAGTGAGAAGCAGCAGTAAAACAAACAAGCAGTTTCTTCCCTCCCTTTATAGCTTTTTAAAAATAAAAATAAGCGCTTATTGTTATAATAATCTCATGTAAACCACTTCCAGCTTTTCCTGAAAAGCTGTACTGTAAATAAGTAAAATAAATAACCTCTCCCCCCTGCAGTGAGAAACTATCCAATTAGGTGGGCCTTATTAGAATGCTGTATGTTCCCAACCATCTGATGTGACCTTATCTTTTTTCTCTTTCTCTGTATGCTGGTTAAGAATACAATCCTCTCTCATTTCACCTGTATCTTTCCCCCTACCACTAGAATGCCCTCCCACCTGAGACAGCCATGTCTCTTCTGTTATATTCAGGAGTGTCCTTAAAGATGAATCTGTTCACTTCAGCGTCTCCTCTATTCTTCCTTTCTCTCTCCCTTAAGTGCTATTTTTTAAAAAAATGGTAGAATGCTGAATGGTTTTTGGTGCTTTATAAATAATTATGATAGAAAGAACAGAGAGAAGAGTTTCTGAACCTAACAGTTCTCTCCAGGAATCAGTGTGACGCCTGTGTTTGTAACTAATTACAGTCAATGTAAAAATGCTATTTATGTGAGACTAAATTGCACCAGAATTTGAATATACAGCCTTGATTCAGGAAGCAATATGTGTATGGATTGGGTTCATGCTGATTTAATTATAGACAGTCTAAAATATTCTACAGAGGTTTGAGATATGAATCATTCTACTCTGTATGTTATGTTTTACTCTGATTTATGGGTTCGCATATTACAGGGATGGCTCAGGCAATAGAGCATGAGTCTTTTCATGTGAGGGTTGTGGGTTTGAGCCCACATTGGGCAAAATATCCATGCATTGCAGGGGGTTCGACTAGATTACCATTGTGGTCCTTTCTAACTCTACAATTCTTTTATTCTACACCTTGGGTTCATGTGAATGTGTGAGCTGCTGGAGAAGAGCTCACAGCCATTTTACTCCTCCTTGATCCTTTCTGCTGCCACACCAAGCTTAGCTAAGGTTTGGTTTGGTGTATTCTAAAGCCAAGGTCTGGCTTAGCATGGCGTGTGAACCAGATCATAGGAAGGTGTCATATGAGGCGAAAACAGTAAGATACAAACCTCCAGGCACCTGTTCCATGAAGATTTTAATATATCCATCTTCAGAAACAGAACCAAGATACTGGACAATATTTCGGTGCTTCAAATACTTGTGGAGGGCTATTTCTTCATGCAGTGGCTGAGAATATCTGTCAATGAAGAACAACTAAAAATCAGAAGAAAACATACTAACCTAAAATTTCCTTGCCACCCACATAAAGATTGAACTTATAAATTGGTAGGTCAGAGGTCCACAGAAAGGATGGAATAACAATGTAAGATAGTTAAAAAGCCCCAATATGGTCAAAATCACCTCAACAAACATATACCATGCAGTGAAAATATATCCTCAGCCAGAGCTGGTAGGCAGAAAGCTACAGCCGCATTGTTTGCATCTACTGTCTTGAGAGACAATAGAGTGTACCTCCGGGGGTGAAGTCAAACCTCTGCATTTGCAGCACTGAAGTGACCTCCCCAGGGCACAAGTCTGAGCAGTGTGTAATGGAGGTCCTGGGATGCCTAGACAATTAGACACGTGCCCCTCAGCCTTGCTGATGTGATCCAAAGGAAGGCAGAGCAATACATCTGGCACCAGCTGGGCTGCAGGAATTGCTGCAAGGAGGAGTACAAGGGGACTCCGCTCCGGAATTGGGTAGGGTTTACTCCTTGGCCTTTTCTTTGCCCCCAAAATATCCCACAAGGCAGCGGAGATTTAGGATCAGAGATATCCTTCTCCTAAATGGGCTACCTTCCCAGGTTGACAAGCCCCATTGGCCCCTCACTTCCCTCTACAGCACATGCAGAAACCGCCTACTTGACCGCTATTGGTCTTGTCAGCTCAATCAGCCACAGCCTGTCTTCACATGCAGGGGAAATCCCTAACTCACCAAGGGTTTGAGACCCATTGGCTACTGTTCACCTGGTTTAGCCAGCCATTCCTGGGGTGTGGCCACTGTTGCATACAGACCGCTTCTAGGAGCCTCCGGTGAGAGCTGAGAGCAGGGTGGGGCCAAAGGTGGATAAACAACCACAGAAGCAGCACGTGCCCCCCAGCAGAACTACTAAGCCTCCCCTAACACCCCCAGCATATACCATAGCGTAAAGCAGTAGTAACAACAGGGGGTTGGGACAGTTGCAGTTGCTTCTTTGCTTCTCTGTCTGTGAATGACTTATATATTGAATAATGAATGATGTAAGACCAAATTAGGCAAAGCACACTTCATACTTATGTCTGAACTTTAAAAGGTTACTCCTCCTCAGGACTGAAATGAATAACCCACCCCCCATATTTAGTGTGTAAGAATAAAATATCAAGACTCACCTGCTGTCTCTCTCTGGTATTTCCTTGATGGCTATTCGGACCTGATTGCTAAGATCTCTTCCAGCATAAACTATCCCGTAGGTTCCTTTGCCTAACACTACTCTGTCTCCATTCTCATCATAGTCATACTCATACTGAAAGCAGAAAGAAACAGAATTCAGCTCTAAGACACAAAAAAACACAATATCAAAACCACCAAACAGATTTTAACGTGTGCCTTAAGATCAACAGCTCTAGTAGAAATTAAAGAGCAAGAGTTTCTTATAATGTTTGCAGGCAACTGTGGTGCGAGATGAACCTACAAAGGCTACTTTAGCCTTATAGAAGAACTGCAATGTTCTAATTAACAGGCACTGATTTTTTAAAAAAAACCAATTCTTTAAACATTATATAAGCAGCTGTCCATAATAAGAATGTGTGACATAAGAGGAATACCTCACAAGTAAAAGATTATTCAATAAAGGGATGTGTCTTTTTAAATCTGAGTGAAGAATACTTAATGGGAACAAACAGTGTAAAATGGAAGATAATGTAAATGGGGGCAGGTGGGCAAGTTCTGTAAACCAGACTCCTACAAGTATGTACAAATCTTCTGTCAGATAAGTCCTTGAAATTCTTCCGCGGTTCATTTTGAAAGTGATTGCCAAGCTCCCTGTTTCCACACAGAGTCCTCCAGGGAGGTATTTGTACACCCTAACATGACCTGCCCACTAACTTAGTTCAACCTTTCAAACCGTTTCATTTTTCATGCTTCAGCAGTTCACAGTTCATCGTCCTGTGCTGTTATGTGATATGTGCTATTACCCAAAATGACACAACCAGAACCTGTTAATGTTTTTTTTTTAGCACACCCATATTTCACAGCTACGAAACAGTATTCTGATAGCGGTAGCTTGAGGACAGCAACCAGACTTACAAAACGTTAGCCTGAATATCACTGATAGCACATTTCTGACAGAGCAGTTGTTTACCCAGAATAAGTCCTACTGTGTTCACTGTGGCTTAACTCTTAGATAAGCATGAATAGGAACACAGGCTTTGCATGCACAAAATATCTGAAGATAAGCATTTCAGTGCAGTGGGCAATTCCACAATCTATTCTAATGACTTCATTTTAAAGCAAATTCAAATTGAGAAGCGGGAGGGAGGCAGAAAGAAATAAGAATTGTATGCCCTTGAACACAAATGTTACTTTTGAACAAAGAAGGAAAAATTTCTAAATGATGTGCACACTGATGTCAAAGAGCTGTTCAAATTAGAGGATTTTCACTGACATCTGCCTCTAAAGTAGAGACATGCAGATATACCAGCTAATTCCCACTTAGTCCAGAGAAACCCAAAACATAGCCTTGGCTTCTCTGATATTTGCTAACTAATGTCTCCTTTTAGGCTGCAGATATATTGGAATGCTACCTAGAAGCATCCTATATTACTCAACTCTCAAGTAATACTTGATCCAAAGGACTGAGGCATTTCAAACTTTATGCTTTTGTTGCTTTTCTCGAACCTTTCAAAGAAATGTACCGTATTTTTCACCCCATAGGGCGCACCGGCCCATATGGCGCACCTAGTTTTTTGGGGGGGAAATAAAGAAAAAAAATTATTTCCCCCCCAAGGCATGAGGCTAGGGCGGGGGAAGCCCAAGCTTCCCCCGACCCCAGCCCCCAGAACAGGCTGCTCTCCGCAAGCCATGGGAGCCCTCCTGCGGCTTGCGCAGAGCTACCCAAAGCCCTGACGCGACTGCTCAGCGTGCCGGGGCGTCGGGATAAGAGGCAGCGCTGCGCAAGCCGGGGGAGGGCTCCCGCAGCTTGCACAGAGCTACCCAAAGCCCCGGCGTGACTGCTCAGAGCGCCGGGGCTTCGGGGTGCAGGCAGCTCTGCGCAAGCCGTGGGAGCCCGGGGGGAACTCCTGCGGGCTCCCACAGCTTGCGGATAGCTTCCTGAAGCCTGGAGAGGGAGAGGGGTAGGTGCGCACCGACCCCTCTCGCTCTCCAGGCTTCAGCGAAAGCCTGCGTTCGCCCCATAGGACACACACACACATTTCCCCTTCATTTTTGGAGGGGGAAAAGTGCATCCTATAGGGCGAAAAATACGGTATGTTATCCCCTTGAGCATGCAAGTTGTGGGTTAATAAACATTAAAAACAAACAAACCCAACCCACTCATAATGTGGGAATAATGGGAACAAAGTTTCATGGCATGTCTGGTTGAACTTATGTATCTCTGTGACAATCTTCTTCTTCCTTATTTTATCCACTAGACTTATATGGATAACAATAACTACTGTAGAGTTGCAAAATATGCCTCACTTGTAATGGAACTTTTGATCCCTTTGTAACTAGAATTTACAAGGACTGGATTTAGGACATTATACATGGAAAACTGACAACTCTACCACTAACGTGTCCCCTCTCGTTGCTATTTATGAATTTAGTGCCCTACACTGTTTTCAAATTAATCTGTCATATCATTCATGACAAAGCTCCCACATAAGGGTGTTTCTGTCTTTTCTCAGGTACCAATGCATTGTCAAATGGACTGTGGGGATAGAATAATTAAATGCTATTAGTTCAGTACACAATTATCCATTGTCATGTATGAAAATCGTAATTGTACAAACAAGCAGTGGGGAAAAGTACTTTTCTAATCCTTAATTCCAGTAAGCAATTGCGAAAATCAGAGATTCCTATAACTGCCATACTTTTTGGATGAAAAGCTTTAAGTGTGTAACTCTCAAACTCTGTTAATAATGTGATATTCAATACATTTCAAGCTCCATTCCACAAAACTCCAACATGTTTCTTTCAAAATATTTTACCCTGCTCAGACAAACAAGAGATCTGAGTAGCAATAATAAACACATAATATGTAAAAATATCAAGTATATCGAACATTATTATAGAGGAAAGATATTTCCTCCTGTATCTGATGCTTAAATATTGGATTCTAATACTACATACTTGGGAAAGGGGATTATTATTCAGATAATAGGCTTAATAACATCCAAAAAGGTCGCATTATGCAGGTGGATAAATAGGCTTGGGCTACGCAAACAAGAAAACATTCTCTACAAAAACCTACAGTTTATTTGCTGAGTTTCACTTATCCATAAATAAAAATGTTTTCACATGATGCTCTCTTCCTGAATTTTCCACATTTGCTTAATTTATACAACTGTAGCATACACTTCTGTGCCATATTTACATCATTTTAAAAAAATTTGCAGCGGCATGCTAAAACTCTGTGAGCACAGAATTCTGATAAATTCTCACCTATCACATGACTGCTTCTGCCTGCTGCAGTTGTGGCAGATTGCCATCAGCTTAAGTGGCTGCCATGCTCAAAAGGGTCACGCAAAGAGCTCCTGAGATGTGACCCTCAGCTGTCACCACTTCCTTGATAGTTGACAGGACATTTTCAGAGTCAGGAAAGGACAGTTGGCCACAGAGCCATCTTTCCCATAGGGCTTAGTCGTCCATTGTGCCAGGGCACTGGCCTCTTAGGGGTGCCCCAGCAAGTGGAGGAGCTGCGTGGCTTTGCCAGCACCCTCCCCTTTCCCTGCAACCACCAGCTGCGCCTCGCCAACCATATGGCTGGCGGACGTGCAGCTTGCCTCCCAAGTCTCCGCGGGAGGAGAGCGATCCCTGCAGTGGCTTAGGATGGAAGCTGCGCCCCACTAACTATATGGCTGGCTGGTGTGCAGCTCTCTCTCTCTCTCTCTCTTTCGCCCACTGCCCTGTGGGAAGAGGGAGGCGGGAGAGGGGGAAGCGGAGCGCGAGGAAGAAGGAAGGAAGAAGAGAGGCGCCCCCCCCACTTGCCCCCTTTCTTCCTCCTCTAGCTGGCCGGGGAGCCTCCACGCTGGGTTTGCAGCCCTGCTTGCAGGGTCTCCTTGCCCATCGTGTTCAGCTACATCTAGCCAGCAGCTGCTGCCCTGGTTTCTCTCTCTCCCTGGAATCGTGCTCTGTGTTTAATGCTATGGGCAACTCTATCCCGGGGAAGGGAAGCCTCCTCCCTTCGCTTTTCTTCTTCTTTGGTGGTGGGCTCCTTCTCTGCCCCCCCCAACAAGGTCCCTAGGGGTTGTAAAGCAAGCCAGACCATTTCACACCAACCCCATTCATTCCAGCAGCTGGCCATCACCCACTCACTACAAGCCCTGCGAAAAATATCATCACTATTATTATTACTACTAGTAGTACTACTGCTAGTAGTAGTAGTAATACTACTACTACTACTGCCCTCCACCCGTAGATATCAGGGCGGCTCACAGCCTGAAACTACGGTACTAAGCACATGCTAAAAACTAGAACAAAGGCAAACCAAACCAAGCCAGCAACGCTCCTTCTCCCTTATTTGTGAAACAAGCCTGTTAATTGCCTATCCAACTAAAAAAAAAAGGCACTGAAGGTTTTTGAGATCAATGCAAGCTAAAAAGCATTGCAGGCGGTTGGGCTAGATGACCCGCAGGGTCCCTTCCAATTCTACGTTTTCATGAAAAACACACACGCACAACTCAACTATGGTCCCTCTGCAGTCTTCGCCCCAAGCAACTGTGTGTGAGGCTTGCTCCCCAGAAAGCCTTGTCTTGCTACCTGTGCTTTTTGGTCTCTCGTCAGCCCCCTCCCCCCAATCTATTCATATTCCTTTCTCCCTAATCTCCAATATTACATTTTCCTCTGGTTGAGACTTAAAACAGAAAGCCCTAATTCCCAACTGTGTTTCTTGCTGCAGTCCTACTGTCTACTCAGAAGTAAGGTCCTATTAGATTCAGCAGGGCTTACTCTCAGGTAAGTGCAGTTAGGGCTGCAGCCTTTGTGACCCAACACAAATTGGCCGGGAACTTCATTTTCTGTGTCTTTATTAATTGATTTAAAGAACAACAAACTGATGATTGCTTTAACTTTTTGATATGTGGTGATTTGAATCATGAGGATGAATTAGAAGAACTGCTGAGTCTTGAATGAGTCTTGCTTCGGAATTGAGGACTTCATTAGATTTTCTTCTGCCTTTTCATTTTATTATTTTATTCTAAGGGCTTGTTAGAGATAATGGGTAAGTGTGGTGTCAGCTCCCGAGAAAAAAGGTCAACAACTCTGGGGAACCTTTCCTAAAAAATGTCAACAACTTTGAGGGCCCCCCCCTTAAAAAAGAAGGTCAACAACCCGGGGGGGGGGGCGCCAGAGGGATCTTTGCACCACAGCACCAGATATGCTTAAGATGGCCCTGGTTGGCCAGGCTTTCTCCTAGGGCCTCATGCATTATAAAACATCAAGAAAGCCAGTGTCTTATGACCTTTCTGTACTTACCATTCATATTGGCATAGTTGCTGTGGATACGACATTTTTAGGAGTGAATTTGTAGCTGACTGTCCACACCTCTGGTCACACGTTGCTGTTATTAGACAGTGTGTGAGAGCAGGGTTGACACTAATGGTAGATTGTGCCCAGATGGATTAAAATTCTGTAGCGTTAGGCAGATCCTTTATGTGCCCTTGTGTTCTTCCAACCAATAAATGTTGGCAATTATGAGCATGTGCATGCAGACAGCACTTCAGCATGTTATTGTTTCTATTTAATGCCTAGTATTCCAGAATTCTAACCTTGTGGGAGTACAGTAGATTAGAAAACCGACTACTTGCCTGCCTGAGCGAGGGCAAACCTGGTTATTTTGTCTGCAGCTAACGACTGCTGTCACAGGCAGTACTTCAACTCAGGACCATTGTCTCTACCTGCCATATCTCTTCCCTGAATTGAGCTCGCAAACTGACAGCTTGCGCTGATGGGAGGGAAGCGGTGCAAAACAGAATCAACCAATCTTCATCCCTTCCATGCAGAAACTAGGACGATGCTTCGACACATGCCACACAAATGAAAGTATTGAGTACCCATCTGGCTCTTTCCCAAAAATCTGGGGGTTTTTTTGCAGCAGCAGAAGAAGAAGCAGGTTTCCGAGTATGTTTCTCTGGAATACTAGCTGAATAATGACGACATTGTGTGGTGGCATGCCAAAAAATCCAAAAGAGCCAGCAACTATATCACTATAAATGGTAAATGTGGAAAGCTTCTTACTGCCCTTATTGAACAATGTTTTAGCTACAAAGTTTTAGTTGTGCTGTTCCTACTTTTTAAAAAGGTAGGTATTATTTCTTAAGGTATTAATTAATTAATTAGAATAGGAATATGGAAAGCAAGTTCCTCTTCCTTATAAACAAAGATTTCTGTTTCTCCCCGGTCAACATTACTTACTTCCAATGTGTCTCCATCACTCTCTCCTTCCAGTTCCAGAGTACTTCCTACAACATCTGTTAAGATCTCTTTAACCAGACTACAAAATCTGTAAAGCAATGTACACCGCACGATTAAAGGCATAACAGTATCTTGCTTTTCTGCTCAAATGTATGATACTTATGATTCATGTGCAATGCAAAGTAATACATCTGCCAACATTCCCTTTCCTTTTCCTCTTCAAAATCACTATTGCCTCATGCTGTTGTGCTACAGCTTTTTTTTAATGGATACTGAAACCCCTTATAAATTTATCCCTTGTAAATCTGTAATTCAAATGTAACTTTTGGACTGTTTAAATTACTTTAAATCAGCATTAGCCCAAGACATTTTGCTGCCTGAGATGGATTCCAAATGATGTCCTCCATCCCAGTTCAAAGACCAACACTTTCACCATGCTGTTAATTCTTACCTTCACATATCCTGATCATACTAAACAAATTAAGATCAATTTAACCTGTGATATGGCAGGGCCTTTATAAATGAACCTTAACAAAGCACAGGAAAGAAAGGAAGAAAACCAATATGAGGAGCGATATCCAATTGCATAAGCAAATGCAACAGGCACTTCCCACTTCCACAGTATTCCAGAGCAAAGTGCTTTTTATGTACAGTATTTGCACTGAATATCATGCAGTAGTTTGTGTGGCCACAAACAGGTGGCGCTGCAAACTACAACGTGACGACAGACTTCTGAGAACTGTTCACTTGCTGCTGGGCTATCACAGCAGCATTGGAGGGTGAAGAGGAGGGAGTTGGGGGGCCCAGCAAATGAAATGCTTGCGAAAATACTTCTGGGTTTACAAGGTATCCCCCAGCTATTGTATGTCTCATTTTGATAATTAGGGAAAGCAATGCAAAGCTTCTCACCTACTACACTGGCCCTCTGTAGAAAAGTAGATCTGAAAGTCATCAGAGTTGTCGTGGACATACAGAAAACAACACCGTTCGTCAAATTTAGATATGCTGTGGGAAAAGAATTACAATAAAGTTATGCTAAGCACAAGTGGCATGGATGTGGGGGCAGAGGTATGAAGTTGAAGGAACAAATGGAGGAGCTCAGCTAGTCCTGTTTTGCTCACACAGCAGTTCAGTTTTCCTTCTACCACTACAGAGTTTACAGAATCAAAGAGAGACAACAGCACAGTCATGGTTTTTTTAAAGCCTGCTTCGAACTGGAGATGACAAGCAATACGATTTGGGTGCCATTTATGAATAAAATGAGGAAATGATGATAAAAATGTGCAGAACAGATCACTAGGACAATGGAAACAACAGTCAGTCTGCATATCAGGAAAAGTTAAGATCTGTGACCTTCAAAAAACCAGATATATGTATTGTCAGGGTGTTAATCATTCATTCATTCACTTATTTAGTTAGTGCCATTCCACTTATGAGTCGCTTCCAATGAAGCATCTCAAAATAAATTATCACCAGTATAAACAGATATAAAACAATTTCTTTTATAATAACAATTTAAACAATTTCATATATAAAAACCATTTCAAATCCAATATAAATACAGGGCAAGATAAAAATCTCCCCTTTAGAAAGCCTGTTGAAAAAGGAAAGTCTTCAATAAGTACCAAATAAATAATAAATAATAAAGACTGCCCCTATTAGGATTTACAACACTGCAAAACATAAATTACTAGCTCAGAACAAATAATTCATTGTTCTGCTTACTTTACTCTCTCAGGTTGATTACTAACACTCTTTTAAAGTCAGTTTCGAACAAAAAGTAAAGATATTTCCAGATTCTGTATAATAAAAGTGCATTTAGCAGTTCTTGTAAGGGGAGTCATAACAGGAGAATAATAGCATTACTTTCTCCCATGTCTGTTTTTTTTTTTTTTCAAATGACCTAAAATCCCTGCAATTCAAACTGCTGAGGTTTGCAGACAATGTTTGTCTAGTACTATATTCATGAGGCAGAAAAAATCCATACCAGCCTAGATGAGAGAAAGGAGAAAGCAATGACAATTTTCAAAAGCCATGGAAGAAACACTAATCAATATCCATCCAGTTTCCAATTTGCCAATCTAAATATAATATTCTGTAGAGAAATGTACGTGGAGAGAAAGATTAAACTCACTTTCTCACACTACCTCTTTCAATGGTGTAACTTCAGCAATATAAGGAACATGTTATTTGAAAGTGGTGGCATTAAAAGACCATGAAAACATCAATTCAACAGAGGAGGGGGAGGGAGACAAGAAGCAAAATATCCAAGCTACATTGCTGAGCAATGACTAAACTATATTATAGAGCCTGCACATTATGAAGAAATATTTAAGATGCCTCCTGCTTAGTACTACAAAAGAGGGGTAAAGTCCTTCATGTAAATTGAAAGCATAGGAAAATCTTCTTTATTCCCCCCAAGAATTAGCATTAGAATATACATATGACTTAGGGACGCAGGTGGCGCTGTGGGTAAAAGCCTCAGCACCTAGGGCTTGCTGATCGAAAGGTCGGCGGTTCGAATCCCCGCGGCGGGGTGCGCTCCCGTTGTTCGGTCTCAGCGCCTGCCAACCTAGCAGTTCGAAAGCACTCCCGGGTGCAAGTAGATAAATAGGGACCGCTTACTAGCGGGAAGGTAAACAGTGTTTCCGTGTGCTGCGCTGGCTCGCCAGATGCAGCTTGTCACGCTGGCCACGTGACCCGGAAGTGTCTGCGGACAGCGCTGGCTCCCGGCCTATAGAGTGAAATGAGCGCACAACCCTAGAGTCTGGCAAGACTGGCCCGTACGGGCAGGGGTACCTTTACTATGCATATGACTTAAGGAAGACAACCTATTTTATTTTCTATAAAAATGTATTAACCTAATTTTCAGTCCCAAAACAGGGCCATAATGGAAGTAATCAAATAAAACAAACAATAATAAAATAATGAAGCTCACTTAAAAAAACAGGGATCATTGAACTGTAGAGTTAGAAGGGGTCATTGGGGTCATTTAGTCCAATCCCCATCAATGCAGGAATCTCAACTAAAGTACCCCAGACAGGTGTGCCAACTTGAATAAAATAGAGGGGTTCAGGTAAGCCCCACCCCACATAATTGATCACATGACACAGCACACAAAAGTGTCCTCTTTTTTGCTCTTCAAAATATGGCAACCCTAGGGGAAAGTCTACCTGCGGCATCACACCTTACACTATAGGGACAACCCTGCCCCCAAAATGGGCATTCTATACTATTGCTCTTTTATTGTGGAATGCCCTTCCCTTGGCCATACATGAAGCAGCAACCATTTGTTGCTTCAGATGTCTTGTAAAGGATTCTTTAGGGATAAAGAACTAAGGAATATTTATACTATATTTCAAGGAAACAGCTTTCACTTTTGGGGAGTTGGGTGGGATATAAAGGATACCCAAACTACATCATTTGCTAGCATTGGTGGGAAAACACATATACATTCTTCACATATCCCTAAGGCAAAATGAGGCATGTAAGTAAAACAAAAATAAAACCATTTCAAGGACACCAACCTTATTCCTCTAATAGAAGAAGCTGTAAAATTCCACTCATGAATCTGTTTCTGCAAATGGGTAAGAACACAGATGGTTTCAAAGCAAGATTACAAACCATTATCATCATATCACAAGGATGATCTCAGTCTTTGGGCACCAATATTTTGCTTTGAGGCAGCATACAGCAATATTAGCAAGGTTGCTACTACCCCCCCCCAAAAGTAGCAAGATAAAGAATGGACACAACAGCAACACATTATTCCTTGCCATTGCAGAACAAAAACAGTCTTCCTAAATTTCATGGCACTATGAATTTCCTTTCAAATGAAAGTCTGATGTCCATCCTAATGGCATTATGCCTTAATTTGTGGAAATGGCTAGGCTCAGTGAATCCGAACATTCCCCTGCAAGGGGTGGTATGTGCATGTGTGTGTAGCTCCTTCAAGCCATGTCAGAAAGAATAATCACAACGTCATGACGTATGCTGCGGCAAGCCTGCAGAAATGCTTACCTAAACTGTCTACAGGGCTACCTATTGGCTTCTCGTGTATGACCACATATCCGAGAAGAATGCTCAGATGATCTGATCCACAGTCCTTGGTTCACTGATAAGTAAATATGTACATTAGCTAGAGCAAAAATAAGGACAATTTGATTGCTGGGTTTTGTGGCTTAGCAGCTGTGACTCCTGGACAGAGTGGGTTGAGAAGCAGTGTTACATTAGTGTTGAAGAATATTCATGGCATGTACTGCGTCATACTGAGTGTATCATTTGTACAAAACCTAGCATTTTCGTAACTCGAATGGGCAGGGCTAAATCACTGAAACCAATTCACAGTCCTCCTATTTTCCTGCTGTAGATTTAAGAATGAAATGCATTCTCTCCCCGCTCCCCAGACAAGGCTGGTTTATCCTAATGAGAATTCTGGTATCAGAATTTTTACGAGCATCCCAAATTTCATAAGTTAATAAAATAAATCAAAGAGCAGAAGTTTAAGGCATCATATACAGTGGTACCTCGGGTTACATATGCTTCAGGTTACATACACTTCAGGTTACAGACTCCGCTAACCCAGAAATAGTGCTTCAGGTTAAGAACTTTGCTTCAGGATGAGAACAGAAATCAGGCTCTGGTGGCGCGGTGGCGGTGGCAGGAGGCCCCATTAGTTAAAGTGGTGCTTCAGGTTAAGAACAGTTTCAGGTTAAGAACAGACCTCCGGAACTTATTAAGTACTTAACCCAAGGTACCATTAATTCTGTATAGCCTTGTTCAGGCTTTCAACCCAAAAGCATGGTAGTATGAAGTGTGCAAACCAGGTGTTCAAACGCCACGCACTCCCACTATGCCCCTAACCTGCCCAATCACAGGGAGGCTTCCAAGCACATTCAGCTGAATTGGCTTACACGCCTCCTTCAGATCTTCCCATTTGACACGGGAAGGTTAGAGGTGGAGTGTTTGTGCCTGCATGTGCTCACACGTGATCTCTGTCATGCTTTGTGCCCTCGTGTTTTCATGCTGAACAGCTGAAAAGAGTTTGTATAATTCATTTCCCTGGGACTTAAGGCTGGCTCCCTGCTGTTAGTACCTCAGTTTTTCCATCTACGGGACAAAGAAGATACTTATGTGCATTGTGTGACATTTTTGTGAAGCCTCTTTTTTAAAAAAAAGAGTTGTATGCAAAGAAGCCAAGATGCGATGATCAGAATTTCTGGAGGGAAAGAAGAAATTCACCATTGGTCTTACCACTTCTGTCGGAGACACGTGCCAAAGGGAAACAGTTCTTTCTTCCGCTTCATTGTTGATTGAAACATACGCAGGCTGGTATACCTTAGTTGGCTCTATCACCAGTACCTAAACGAAGCACAAACGTGTTCAGTGAAACCTAACTAGATCAGTGACAAATCCTTACAGCATTGGAATGCTAATTATAAGGCTGTTGTCCTAAAAGGCAGGAGTAGCCTTGGGTGGCGCTGTGGGTTAAAGCCTCAGCGCCTAGGGCTTGCCGATCGAAAGGTCGGCGGTTCGAATCCCCGCAGCGGGGTGCGCTCCCGTTGTTCGGTCCCAGCGCCTGCCAACCTAGCAGTTCGAAAGCACCCCTGGGTGCAAGTAGATAAATAGGGACCGCTTACCAGCGGGAAGGTAAACAGTGTTTCCGTGTGCAGCTCTGGCTCGCCAGAGCAGCTTCGTCACGCTGGCCACGTGACCCGGAAGTGTCTCCAGACAGCGCTGGCCCCCGGCCTCTTGAGTGAGATGGGCGCACAACCCTAGAGTCTGTCAAGACTGGCCCGTACGGGCAGGGGTACCTTTACCTTTACCTTTTAGCCAACATGGCAGCCTTCAGACATTGTGCATTACAAGTCGCATCCATCCCAGCCAGCATGGCCAATAGCCAGAGATGGTGGAAGCTGTAGTCCAACAACAACTGGAGGACACAGTTAGTTACACCTGAACTAGGGAGTAAATCCCATTGAACGTGTGCTGAAAATTGGTTCACAATTAACACTGCATTTTCTTCTTGGCTGTGGATCAAACTATTTATTTAATCAGGTCTCATTCAATTTCTTGTACTCTTTCCTTCTTGTATATTATATTCTTTTATTCATTTGCATTAGACTGCCTCTTGTATCAAACATCCATTTATGCTCAAGCCACTTGTGTACTGCTGTTGTTTTATTTTTTAAAAATACAATGAATTACATAGTGATACAATTACAGAACGCATTTTTCCCTTAGAAAGTTTCCCACTTCGACCTGGTCACCCCTACAGGTCAGCAGCAAAAACAGCAAGCAATAACTGCCACCAAGGTCCACTCGCTACCAAACAGGACATGCCAGCTCTGTCCTACTTGGCAGAAAACACTACATACAGCTTGGGCAGATTTACTTGTCACTTGATTCTAGTTCACATGGTAGCTCCTAACACTAGGTTACAATTTTCTGTTACTAATAGTGCAATTCTAAGCCTGTCTACTCAAAAGTAAACCCTGATTAGTTTAACTGGGCTTGCTCCTAGGCAAGTGTATACAGGATTTTAGTCCAAATCAACCAGATATATAAACTCTGCGCATTACAGAGACTTACTGGGAATCTCAAGCCATTAGTTGTTTCTTTAGTTGCCTCAAAAATGATATCTAACCAGAAGTTCAGTCTCTCTTGTCTAGGAGAATGTTCTATGGTGAGTTTCTTGAACCGCTGTATTAACATCAGGTTCTGAACCAATGACTTCAAATACCTGAAAAACATGCATACAATCAATAACTAAACAACCAAGAACAACAGTATTTACTCTAAGTTAATGACACAACAAGTCTTTGCTAGAATATTAGAAGTCTACTTGAAAATCAGATGTCCTGAAAATGAAAACATAGTTATTTAATCATCATGCAAAGAATAGTGATGATGCATGGAGCATTGGAGAACTTAATGAAGTCCAATGGGGTGGGGGGGGGTGAGGGCAGAGAGCAGAGAGCATGAGATGTAACTACGCAAATTGTAATATGTGATGATACATACCAAATGGGTGGTTTCAGTTTAAACAGCCTCTCTGCTGCTTGCACTGCTTTACCAATGTCATTGGCCAACATGCTTACACTGAAGAACTGCCCGACATCCCAGTAATTGTTCATTTTTTCCAAACTCCCTTTTCTTCCCAACAAACTGTTCAATCGCACACCTTGACAAATTCACATAAAAACAGTATGTTACAAGGGGACACAATGAACCTCAAAGACTGTAAAGATGATAATGTGCATTGGTAATAATGGGAAGTATAACCTCTAAGAGTGTTAGGTAGAGAAAAACTACACAAAGGGACACATTAAAGGACACATTCATACCATACATTTAAAACAATATGATATACTTTAAACAGCCATGGCTTCCTCCAAAGAATTCTGGAAACAGTGGTTTGTTAAGGGTGCTTTGAGTTGTTAGGAGACCCTCTATTCCCTTCTCATAGCTACAGTTTCCAGAGTTCCATGTGAAGAGGGACTGTTAAACCATTCTGGGAACAGTAACTCTGGAAAGGGAATTAACATCTCCTAACAATTCTCATCATGCTTAACAGACTACAGCTCCCAGAATTCTTTGTGAGAAGCAATGGGTGTTTAAAGGTGGTATGATAATACTTGAAATGTATGGAGTGAATATGGCCTAAATGTCATTGGTGGGAAAGAAATTGCACTCTTCATATGGTCAAAGATACTAGTCATGGACCACTGTCCTTGCAGAAGTTCATTCTAGGAACAGGGGCTTACAACTGATGGCAAAACACTTCTGACATGCTTCACAGTGGGCTAAAACTACTATTATTAAATACAGAATTCACTGCAACTTCAATTTAGAACAATGGATCCAAAGGTCCAGCTCCACAACTGGAAATTTCCTTCATTCAATTGGACCTTTGGATCCAACCTTTTATGTATCTGACAATAATTAATAACCCTACTACTGCTGCAACAAGTTTTTGTGTTGTTCACCTATTTTCCTTAGTTCCATGGAGGTTTCAAACTGCTGCCCTGCAACAATCAGCAAGACTGCAAGGTTAATCCCAGAATACAGAGTTGACTGGAGCTCAAACCCTTTACGATACCTGCAGAGACAAGATTTAACAAACTGGAGAAGATACTTCCAAAGAAAACATTTGAAGTTTCTCAGATCTCAATAAAGAAGGCATGCCAGCCATTGTTGCAAACTATGGAAATATGAATGGATTTCTTTTTGTTGTTGTTGTTCCAATTAATCTTATCTAGAAAGACAGGAGCTCATGATTTAATTGGGATTTAATTTTCTTCCCTCTGCCACAACATGAGAACTCGGGGTTAGCTGGTGAACCTGATTAGCAGCAGATTCAGGATGACAGATAAAAGAATGTTCTTTTTTTCATGTCACAGGTGGTTAATTTATGGAATTCATTGCCATCAAAACTCATGATGACCAGTAGTCTAAACAGCTTTAAAGTCATACAGGTCAGTTAAATTTATTTGCTAAAACTTAGTCATCACAAAAACACAGAAAATCAAATTGAAAAATACATTCAGCACACTGGATCTCATTTTGTGTGATAAATCCATTGGGCAGCTAGAGCAAACACAGAAACGTTATATGTCATGGGCAACATCTAAAAATATCCACCTGCTTGCACAACAGAATCCCCTTATGCAATGGGACTTCCTGTTTCTCTTCTTCCCCACTCCAGATCAGACTTTGAGAGCACATGGTAGAGGAGAGGAAGACGAAGCCCTGTTGCATGAGTGAATACCCACAAGTGCGCCATTGGATCTCACCCAGTATCTTGATTCCTATCGTCCAATAAATAATAGATTTTCTCTTTCCTGTTCAAAAAAGAATCTCTTTCAAAAAACTTTCTTTATGAGAATTATGTTTATGATACATACGAAGAGAAGTATCTTCTCTCCAACCACAAATGCATTGACAAGAATTTAGAGATAGTCTTATCTCCCCTCTAAATATGCTCTGACCATAGTCTGAAATTTCAAAACAGTAGCTTCCTCCTCATTGCAACTCTACTTTTGGAAGACTGTAATAAGATGTCACAGAATACTAAAATGGTAAGAATTGCATAGTTTGAAGATAGTATCTAGATAATGAAAGGTCCTATTCTTAACTCCCATCCAACAGGAGGCTGGCTGGTAAGGAACTTGGTACTCTATGTGAAGTACTTTGCTTTCCATTTCATAATTACACAGATACGGTAAACACATTGCCACTCCTCTTACCATTCAATGGCTGTGTCCCGGCTGCTGGTGTCTTTACAGTCTGAATCAAGGAAAATGTCCTTGTAGATTCTCCCACACAAGCAGAACATGTCAGGTGCTGGGCGATCACATGTCTGCAAGACCTGCAGCATCACTTGCAGTGCCTTCCCCCGGTCACCAGTGTTGTTTCTTCTGAAATTCAGACAGAAAATCACATGAATAAGCTTGTACAAAGAACCATGTATTTGTATCCAACACAATTTATAACTCTGTCAATATGCACTAAACTCGGATTTGCCAATGTGGTGCCTATGAGCACAATGGTCTCCCCTGGTGCCCACAAAGCCTCTGAACTCTCACCACTCATGCACTGCCTCCTTTGTAATGAGAGTAGTTATTTTTTTCTCTCTCTCTCATAAAGCATATAAAAGATGGAAAAGGAGCTGGAAGAATGATGCTCTTTCCCACTGCCTCTTCCAACTCTATGTGCATTTCAAGGCTCATATTAATTCTCCTGGATCTGACTTTTATCAAAATCCCTCATAAAGATGAAGTGTGTGCACATACAGGAAAGCAGATCAAGGAAGAGAGAAGTGGCCAGAGTAGGTAGAAACAAAAATCCAAATGTCCCCTCAGGTGAAAAAAGACTGGTGACTCCTACACCAAATACACACAATAATTTCACTAGGCAACCTTAGTATGAAACTGTGTATACAATTTCTGTTGGAGCTTTCCAGAGCTCTAGATTTGACATTCTGGATAGATTTTACACAAAAGATATGCAACTATATACAGTGTACGTTCTGTCTCTGCTCTTTTCCTCTATACACTGATAAGTCTTCTAAAATCATGTCCTCTGCCATCCTGAATTGCCAGAAGTCCGATGAGTAGCAGCTATATTCAAACTAACAGAATGATTAGTTTGAGGTTAGTTTGTCAGGTTGTACACTTAGACGGGAAGAACCAGCTGCACAAATATAAGATTGAGGACACATGGCTTGCTAATAGTACATGTGAAAAGGATCTAGGAGTCTTGGTGGACCACGAGCTTAACACAAGTCAATGGTGTGATGTAGCAGCAAAAAAGGCTGCATCAACAGAAGAATAGTGTCCCACTCATGGGAAGTAATAATCTCTCTCTATTCTGCCTTGGTGAGACCACACCTGGAGTACTGTGTCTGATTCTGGGCACCGCAATTTAAGAAGGATATTCACATGCTGGAATGTGGGAGGAAAATGAAGATGATCAAGGGTCTGGAAACTAAGACTCCCTGTTTAGGGAGCTAGGTATGTTTAGCCTGTAAAAGAGGAGACTGGGAGGAGATATGATAGCCATCTTCAAATATCTGAAGGGTTGTCATATGGAAGATGGAGCAAGCTTGTTTTCTCCTGCTCTAGAGGCTAAGACCAGAACCACTATGCATTGCATCGGTGACAGCAGGTGGCACTTTCAATTATCTACCCAAAATGAAACAAAATTCAGTTCTGGCTGGAAAACATTACCAGCTGTAAACATTTATCATACAGTATTAGTATATCATACAGTATTAGTACATGAAATGCAACCACACTATTTACAAATTACCTATGCTATGTTTTATTTGAAAATATTCAGAAGCAAACATTGCAGCACAAAGCTTGCTATGCTTAAGTAAGCAGAATAATTCCTTTCAATGATAAATTCAGACATGATGCAATTTTCAACCGACAAGGCAATTCTTGTTATGATAGCTTTAATACTGGATACAGTATACTGCCCAAACACACAAATACTTTCCCCTACAGTGATGTACTTTGTTGTCATACGCTGTCAATATCAATGATTACACATTTAAAACAGCTTGATTAACAGGAGAAACAAAATATTCTCTTAAACATTAAAAAAAATATGGGGGGGGGATTCAAAAACCAAAAAATGAAGAGAACTATGCAAAACAGCAGCACTGGCAGCAGAACAAAATAATTGAAATAGAAGCTTCACACATGCTCCATGCCAGAGTAATCTCACCAGTACACACCACCATCTAAAGCAACACAGTGCCAAACACACAGCTGCATAACCACGCCCTCCCTCTCTTCCATCCAGGTAGGCCTTTACTCTCTGCCATTTCAGTCTCTCATACTTATTGTTATTAAGCAAAATTATAAAACACAAAAAGTTAGAACATAGAATCCCACTCTCAGCAGCAAAAACAGTTCCAGTTACCACCCAATACTGTAATACATCACTCACTTTCTCCTACTGGACAATAAATTCAACAACATTAAAGAGGGAAATGATTAGTCGGGTGACCCTGAAGGAAAGACACCAAAGGGAAAATTAAAAGACACTTATCCCGTGTTAGCCACTTATCCACTGCAGCAGCTGTCTTATCTAGCCTCTGGGCTGGACACAAGTCAACTAGCTGCAGCTGTTAAGAATTGCATGTGAGAGACAACAAAGGTGAAAGCTGTGAGACTGATTTTGCATGGGGAGCTGCAACTCCCTCACTACTGTGTGATCCGTTACTTGTGTGCTTCTCTCATACAAGATATTGCAACTCTTTAAAGAGGTTCCAGCTTTTACGTGAACCTAAAAGCCCAAACTACATTACCATTATCTGAACTTAATGAACTAACTATCCATTTTTCGGAATGCTGCCTCAACTTTATCTGGATGGCTATGAAACAAAAGCAGTAACTGTACCTATTCCTTGCTTATTATGAAAGACATAAAAATAAAACTCAAAGCCTGTGTTACCAGGAAAAGAAAGGTATGCACCAATATTAGTTCTGGAACGGCATGAAATACTGCTGAAATTTAAAAAGAAGATTAGCTATTTATCTACTCTCAAAAGGTGACTGAGTTCTTCCTCAATTCATGTTGTCAGAAGGGTTAAAAATATTATAAAAATTGCATACATGTCACTGAGCATGCCCAAAGTAGTCTTTAGATCCCAGCCTATACCATACATTATGCATGTGCATATTGTTTAGAAGCTCCGAGAAGTTCCTCTGAAACAACATGATCATGGGAACCTTGTTTGGCTTCCTTTATGGGAAGTTGTTTGGCTTCCCTTATGGGATTTTTAAAAAATCTTGATCTATTATGGTGCACCAAAAGTTGTTTCTTCTCTCTTACTACTCAACACCTTTTGTTATTGGAAAAGCGTTGAGGTGTTGTTATTGGAAAAGCGTTGAGGTGTTGGCTTAAAGGGCGCCTGTTGTCAGTCCTGGCAGTGACTCTGGCCATCCTTCATCATGTTCATCTACTGACAATATTTAGGCTATGACTTCAGCCTTGAAGCACCTGTCACCAGCAGTTTACTATCCAAGTTATCATTTATAAACATGACCTCTGTGCTATATTGCACAGTAATGAAAATGCAGGACAGCTGAGCCTATAATAAGTATGATGAAACCATTCACAAAGTAATTGGCGTTTAAAATAAGCACACACTGTATTTTCATATTGTGGCGTAAACAATCTTAGGTAATTTGCCTATTATAAATAACTTGGGTTAGGCTTAAACCGAAGCTGTAGTGTGATAATATACCCTAGCATGTATTAAGTACTTTAAAAAAGGAAATCAAAAAATTCAGAGTAATTCTTGATTTTTTACAGGTTTGTTCACTGTATTTTTTTTTAAGTCAATGAATCCCAAAAGCAATTTAGCAATAAAAAATATCAACATTAAAACATACATAAATACATTTTCTAAGCTAATCCCGATAAAGACTGGAATGAGAATCTTGCTTAAAAGGCTTGTTGAAAGAAGATCATATTCAATAAGTACCCCAAAAGGCAGAAACAAGGGTACCTGTCTGATATACTGTATACTGGGAGAAAATTGCAAGAGTATGCGGGGGTAGCATGAACTAAAAACCCAGTTCTTATACTGTATGGAACAAACTTCCTAATGAGCTGGTTTCAGCTGGAGTCCCTCTCCTGCAGAGCACAGTGGTCACTTAGAATATATGAGGGACAAGAGCACCATGGATTAAACTTACACTTTTAAATAAGAAGCTACATATACTTCAATTATCAGCCTACTAAGCAGAATGTAGTCCAACAGAGTCTGTAGGAGGATTTAAAATATTTTCTGGGGGGGGAGGCGAAAGAGATACATAAGCGGTGGGTGGAAAGTCATCAGTTTAAGTAGAAAGGATTGAGTGTGGAAATACACTGGGAATGTTTGGGTCACCTTCATGTAACAAATATCCGAGTCTGTGGTTGCAATTACTGTTTTAAGTTGAAGATGCCTTTGCACTAATGGAATAGTTACCTCTCTCTGTTAACGTATTCACACAGGAGTTAATCTTACCGATTCAGTGCAAATGCATAATGAAATTTGATATTGTGCTGATCAGCCAGATCACAAGTAGGGAGCATTTCCAGTGTTTCCACCAGCTTCACCATGGCATCATAGTCCTAACAGCAGTTTAAAGAGGTAACAGAGGAAAGCGTTACTAAGAAAAATTCATCCATCAAACGGTTTTTACTTATTCTGACCATGAGCAACAACTACTTAAAAAGATGTATAGCCTATCTCCTTGATACTCCCTTCGTCCTAGGACAAGATCTGCTAGAATTATATTCTCTGCCTACAAGGAACACACACAACTCTACAGGAGCCAGAATTTATGAACTAACACACTCCTGAATGGAATGCATCCTTGCCTGTGTTAACAAGCCACTTGCATCATTCCACTAGATGGCTGACATTGCTCTTTAAGCATTATTGCATTCTTAGCTAAAGACAAGCATGCACTACAATGGAAAACATTTTTTAAAGCAGTCTTACTCATAATCTCCTAGTGGGGATTTATAACCTGAAGGCTACTAAGTAAAATGAACTCATTAAACTCAGATTGCAGGGTCAGATAACAAGAAGTTATGTGGCTCATTTCCTCAGCTTCCATATCTTGTTGACAAATATTACAGAAAAGGGCAGAAATATTTGCAGCAAATTAATGTAAATAAAACACTGATATCTAGGGTTGCAATATTTCAAACAGTGAAAATCAGGACACACATGTTGTTGGGGCCAAAGTTGTTGAGCGTTTTTGTGCTATTTTTAAGGAAATAAGTCATCATGAATCCGGATTCTGTAGAACCCAATGATTCTGAACTTAAGATCACCTTTAAAAAATATTTTTAAAAATGGGTAAAACCTTGATAAAATAACATTGGGGACATGTACTATGTATTTATGGTAAAAGTAACATACCTGGATATCTCGATATGACAGAAGTAAGTTGATTACAATGTCAGAAGTGAGGACTTCAGTATTATCCATACGAAGTTTAATCCTGGTCAGTTCCTTTGCCAGTTCTTCTCCTTGATACTTCTCTCTAGCTTTTCTAATGTCATTTAACAGAGTTTCCTTGTAATATGTACTAGAGGAATTAAGCATAGCAGGGAAAGCATTATTACTACATTAATTGTTATCTAGGGCTGATGAAATGTGACCACCAAAATATTAGACCTTGGTTTCTCTGAGAGATCCTTCCTGGGAGATATGGAGAGGGATGCCAAATCTCTTTATTGAAAATTAATAAACATTAGGAACAGAAAGGTCTAATCTTAAAGGCCATGTGAACATGACATATCAGGAATAATAGAATCATGGAGGGAATGTGCCTGATCCTACCCTGACAGTGAGCTCTGCATAGTTTTTGTGGGGGGGGGGGAATGGAGGATGATACAAGAAGCCTAAATTACTGCATAGGCCCCAGCCACAAAGCTGTACCCATGTGGCACAGATTGGTGTGAAATAAACCTGTTTTTAAAGTAAAAACATAGAGGTAGGAGGCCAGAAAAGCAGGAGTGAGCCCATGTCCCTCTGCATATTCAGAAGCTAATTACACATTATGTTGATTGCTTGGCTTGTTGCCACATCAAAGGATTTTAAATTTGATACAAAGCATGTGGGAGGCAGGAGATTTCAGTCCATGCACTGCACTCAGCAACAGAACACCCCCAATTTGTTTTTTTAGCATCTCTAATCGCAGAACACAGGATCCATTTTCATCAGAAAAAAGGCTGGGGAGGGAAAGGTTAAACCTGCCATCCCCACACACAGCAGCACCAGTGTAAATCCCCCTCTGCAATGTGCCTAGGATTATTATAATTTAACCGCCATGCAGTTAACATCAACATGCATAGTTTCACTGTATGCATTATTTAGGAGGTGTGAAAAAGGACTTAAATCACACTGAATTTGTGGAGGGTAGGGATACAACCAGCCGGTATGATTTTTCTAACCAACTCTCCATTCCCTCTTCACACACACATTTTTTAATCAAAACAGAATCAGAACTAAGGTTGCTATCAATGCTGAACTTTAAGGGAAAAAATATGAACAAAGCTTAATGAAAGTAAATAACAGTATGTAAGCTATCACACTCAATGGCTAGAATCCTAAGAGTCTTCATGGTATAACCAAGGGCTTGCATTAACGAAGTGGCATTGCTGACTTTTTTAAATGGCAGAACTTCATATTGTGACGTATCAAAAACTGCTTTTTAAGCTTCCTTCAGTTTCAAAAGTAGTTCACCCTATAGAAAGGTAGGAGGCTTATGTTATCTTCTGGATCCTGGCCAAGATTAAATGTACCTTACAAACCAAAGTTGAATCTATAATCTTGTTTTCTGAAAAATCAGTTTGGCTCAAGAATGTTAAATTAGAAATAAATCAGGTATGTCTAAACCACGCTGAATAATAATAATAATAATAATAATAATAATAATAATAATAATAAATTTTATTTATATCCCGCCCTCCCCAGCCGAAGCCGGGCTCAGGGCGGCTAACAACAATTAAATAATCAAACAATCAAATAAGCAAACATTCTAAAAACATTCCATTATAAAAATTAATTAAAGTCAAATTAATGGCAACCGTTGAGCAAAATTCTGTGCAGGTTGCCAGAGGAGGGAGTCAGGCTGGGACCTGACCAAAGGCCTGGTGGAACAACTCTGTCTTGCAGGCTCTGCGGAAAGATGTCAGGTCCCGCAGGGCCCTAGTCTCTTGTGACAGAGCGGAATAAAATGGGATGTAACCATTTTATTCCTAGGATCCTAAAGATTTTTGTAAGGTCTTGCAGATTCTTGAATTTTGTTCTGACTGTTTTTAATATTGAATTTTAAATTGTCGTAACCAGACCTGGGATCTGATGGTGAACAGTCAGTAACAAACTTAATAAATAATAATAGATCATTTGGGGAAGAATTACATAACTGATATCATTTGCTACTTAAGGAGTGGATCCATTTCAAATGAAAAGCGAAACTTTTCAGAACCCCAGCACTGATCACTAAATATAGAATATGAAATTGATATAAAATCAAACACACCTTAATCATATGTGAAGTAGCCTAACAGAACAACAAATGAGGTCTGATGCACACACAGCATTAAGTGAATTTAACTTGATTTAATGTTGTGACCTACTGTAATACAGAAGCATAATTTAATGTACTTGTGCCTGCAAAGGAAGAATCAAGAGCACGCTTACGAGAGGGCTCTGATTCTTTCTTTTGAAGTTGAAACACCTAATATAATACTGATGTGACTGACAAGTGGACAGCTGTACCTACCTGTCAAAGTAGTCAGCATGGGTTCTGGATCTGGCCCCCTTAGCTGGAACCAGTTCCCCACCCTTGAACTCTGCCACTATAGAAACGATCACAACTTAGTTCATCTACCAAGCAATGTAACTTGTAATTCCCTTTCTCTTTCATCTGGTCTTCCGACATCACTCTAATTAGCAAGCTAGCTTTTACCCATCAGCACATTGTTAACTGTTACTAGCGATGAGTTTTGTAAATAACATTTACTACTCAAAAGCAAAATGACTCCTGCTGATGACTGTTAAGATACGTTAAAGATTAGCTGCTATAGTAAGACTTTAGTTATAGTCCTGTGGGACTAACAAACATCAGACACTTTGAAGGATACTAGTCTAAAAGCATCTAATTTCAACCAGGAGCTTTGAAATCTATACTACATTTATTTTTACTCCCTTCTTCTCCCAAGGGCTGGCCTGACAGCTCTGCTTCTATGTACTGTTAGTATATTGGAAAATAACCACAAGTTATTATGCCTATCTGCATGAGAGAGATACAGTTTAGCTCAAATTAAGACTCAGCCCCTCAGGCAGGGGAGATATACGTGTTGGTTATTTTGCAGATTAGATGTGTTGCAGAAGGCGTGCTGGGGAGACCACACATTCAAGAAATGCAAAAGAACTTTTGCTAGGTTTTAATAACAAACACTCATTTTACACTAAATTACATTATATCAATAAGTATGACCCACCCATCAACCCATTCACCAGGGTACTGAGAGAGCTACTTGCTGCTCTTTATATACTATACCCAACAAGCCTGGAAGCTACTACAGCTAAAAGAGGAAAGGGTGTAAAAATTACCATGATGTGACATGAATGTCCTTGAGAAGGCTGATAAACCTGTCCATCAATGGAGCGCACAGAGGCCCCAGGATGGTGTCCCAGTTGGGCTGCATGTACTCAGAGGCTCTCCGCTGGGCATCACTTTCACAGCAAAAATAATCCGCACATGGCGTGACAATGTACGGAATGAAGTAGTAATTGCCACTTGAAGCCTAAAGGACGACAAAGTGTCAAACTATTAGGACAAAGTAAGACTGATACTCTAAAGTGTTCTTTATGTTCATCCCTTTAGGAAACAAGGAGCATTCAACAGGCAACAACATAAGCAGAAACACCTGCACCCCTTGCAAAGTTCAAATGCTCAGTTTGAAATTAAAGCACAATATTCACAGCCACCCATAGCAGGTATCATATAAGTCAGGAATCGGGAAGCTGTGACCCTTCAAATGCTGCTGGAACACAGTTCCCATCTTCCTTGACCATCAATCATGCTGGCTGAGACCGAGAAGAGTCTGGAGGGCCACAGGTTTTCTCCCACCCCAGACGTGAGTAAAAAATTTAGCATTTATCATGAAATAAAAACACAAGACTTTTTCTGTAAAGCTAAACAATTTAAAATAGCTTTTAAAAATGAGGTAAGGAAATGTCTACCATATTTTTCGCTCTACAAGACGCACCAGAACAAAGACGCACCTAGTTTTTGGAGGAGGAAAACAATAAAAAAATATTCTGAATCTCAGAAGCCAGAACAGCAAGAGGGATCACTGCGCAGCGATCCCTCTTGCTGTTCTGGCTTCTGGGATAGCTGCGCAGCCTGTATTCACTCCATAAGACGCACACACATTTCCCCTTACTTTTTAGGAGGGAAAAAGCGAGTCTTATAAAATACAGTAATTACTTTTGAAGACACACCTACTTAGACAACCATTCCCCCAATCTCTTGACCTAAACCTGTTTGAATTGTTTTCTGCTATTTTAATGGCCTCATCACACATTCTAATTGCATATGTTTATTTTAATGTACTGATGGAATTGTTTTACTGTGTAGTTTAATTATTAAGTGTTTTGCAGTTGGTTTTATTCTTACAAATGATTTAGAAGCCACTTTGGCAATTTAGCGATACACAAATAATTAGTAATAAAGTTTCTGGATAATTAATGGTATGGGTGTTATTCAACTAACTTTCACTCATAGTGGATCCTCTGAAATTAATGAATGTGACAAGGTTAGGTGCATTAATTGTTATCGGTGTACTCTGAGTAAAAGTTAACTGGATACTACCTTATAACTAGAAACATGGTAGCTTATGGTAGTTGAGCAGAAGAGTAGAATGTCTGTGGGTTTTTGTTTTTGTGCTACTATGGCAACCAAATGGAAGAGGGTTCCCATGTCTTTAATTTCAGGTACCATGGAGGGAAGGTGCATTGGGATCCATTCAGTGTGCTCAGCTTTGGCCAAGTACTAAATCAGCTGGATAACTCGGCTGGTTAGAACATGGTGCTGATAACACCAAGGTGGAAGGTTCAATCCCCGTAAGGAACAGCTGCATATTGCTGCATTGCTGGGGGTTGGATTAGATTATCCTCAGGGTCCCTTACAAATGGAAACATGATCTGAGAAAGAAGAAACCAAATGCTAACCTAACCAAGAACCGCAGAATATTTAGAATAACAGACACCTCTGTTTCTGAGGGTCAATAGCCATGTTCTGATTCCACATGCATTTCGTAATGGAATGTTATAACTGTCAGATGGGATGTTACATTATTTATGTGTGGGAGCATTCAAATGTAAGCTAGCATGGCACAGTGAGAAGGGTTTCCCCCCTCCTTGATGAGCAGGGAGATGTGTTTGTGTTCAACACAGGGATCCTTTGAAACACTGACATTTAAGCACTAAATCCCCAACCTGCTGGCCAATGCATTACAGTCCCATTAGAATCATGCCTTACAATGCACTGATCATGTCTGTTCAGTTCTAACACACCTACCAACTACAACTTGCAGAGTTATATTATTCTGCAACTTCAGGGAGCATTAGGATGCCATCAAAACTGTGTGTGTGTGTGTGTGTGTGTGAGAGAGAGAGAGAGAGAGAGAGAGAGAGAAGAGATTGAGGGGAAGCTATTTTTCATTCTTATACAATATCTGAGTGAAGAAACTGGAAATGAATGACAGTTATAATGATGAGTATGCTAAAAACCTGTGAATAGAGCCCAAAGAGTGAAAAGTAGGACACATCTGCGCATAAGCATTCCGTATTACCATCACAATTCAGTGCTAAATGTGAAGTACATGAAGGGGTGCTTTTATTTAAAAAAAAAACAATTCCTATGTGGAAAAGTTTTTGCCAGCTCATTGCTTCCAACAATTTTCAGGACACAAGCAGTTGTGATTTACATGGATTGAATAAGGGCATCGTGTGGGCTTTGGGGGACCAGGTGTGCTCAAACACAACCATTATTTCGATGTTCAGATTCTTCTTTAGCGATCACTCGTAGCCGAGTAAGATTGTCTTCCATAAACACGGTTTTAACAATGAGTCTGTAAGTGACTGTGGAGGCCAATTCTGGATCCACACGTCCTTCCATAGTGGGGACATTGGTTTCCGGGCGGGAGTTGATCACGGTGTGAATTTGCCAAGTGTGCCTTCCTCTTAGCACGTTTCTCCCTTGTGTCCTGAGTTCGAGGGTCTTAGTGGGTTCAGCAGGCAGGGTTTAAGGCTTTTAAAACGAGGGCCTGATCATGGTAACACTAGAGTGAGTCATGAATTTCATTAAGGGTTCCCTTACCTCTATAATATAAGGAGACTGGATAAATAATTAACACACATCAACCACAGGGAGCAAACACTACACATTAGGTAATTTGGTAGTTTTGCTCAGAGGAAAATGGGTCATAGTGCTTTTTGCAAAAGAATTGGAAAACTCATTAACTCTTCATGCTTCAATGTCCCTAGTTCATTGATTGGTTTATCTTTTGCTCAGTTTCTCTTGCTTCTGTTATAAAACATTAAGAACTAAAACTGGCACAAGGCTATCTCAAACAATTACAGTTAATCTACTTAGTTGTATACCCCTATTGATAAGTATATTAATACTGGCTATAGCTTTTTCCTGTTGAATAAACTCTTTTTTCACAAAGCACTCACTTGTATCCTCTTCTGCCCCTGAGCTCTCTCTTGCCCCCTCAACTCCCTCTCTGGACTGCCAGCTAACTTTGAGGCTGACTCTTCTTAGTTGGTGAACATGTGGCTACAAGCTGGGCAGGAATGTCCCTGCCCAGGTCCCTCCACTAACCCAAGCTTCCTGGTAAGAGAAGAAGCATCTGACAATAATCACAAAAAAAGCAGCACTATAACCAAAAGTCCATCAGAAGCTTAGAAACAGCACTAAGAGGTAATATTGAAAAGCACAGGGAAATGAAATTTTACCCAAGGCTGAAAAGAAAATAGATGGCACCAGGTGAGCCTCACTGAGAAGAGGGCTCCATCAACAGGGAGCTACAACTGAGAAGGTCCAATCTCTGGTCACCACCAGTCTTACTGAAGTTGGTGGGACAACATGGAAGAAGGCCTTTGAGGTCCATCTTAATTGCTGGACAGGTTCAAGCAAGAGAATGCAGTCATATAAATACCCCGGTCTTAAGCCTAACTTGTGCTAAGTAAAGGAAACAAAATGTAAAGCTTTCATGTATTTTTTCCATTGCAGTAAATATACAAGAATTTTCTTCAAGCACAAAGGGTCACTTTTCCATTGAAAAAAGTAGGATGTGGATGCGAGAAAATATGTTCTCCCAAGAAGGAAAACTAAAGGTAGCTCGTTCAGCTACAATGCGGTACACTGTAATTCAAATGTTCTACCCACTGTATTAACATAAAGTGTAATAAAGGAAAAACATAACTGCACAGCAAAGACAAGGCAGGAACCATTCATTAGAAATAACTGCAAAGCATGGGCAAACACCATTTGTTAAAATGACTTTAAAGTTATTAAATGCATTGCCTGTGGGAGCATGCTCAGGATTTCAATTTAAATCAGTAACATTAAGGAGTAGGACATGCTTGATACTAGGTAAAAAAATATCACCTAAATAGCCAATCTGCAATGAAGTTATAGTTTAGAATTGTGCATGTTATTAGTATTTTCTATTTAAACAAGAATATGACAACACACTGATAGCGGGGAGGCACTGCAGTTACCACTGTGTATCCTGGGTGGTAGCTCTCCCCCATGTCATGTGGGGAAGATGGGACAATATCAGAATGGGGAGGAAGTTTGGCCCTTGGCTTCTCACGCAGTGTGGGAAGGAGTCATGTAGCAGAGGCTCTCATGCTAGGAGCTTAATGTAAGAAAGCAGAGAGGAGCAGAGATGTAAACTAAATAATACTGACTAAACAACAAACTATTTTGAAATCAAAAAGATAACCAAGGGGCCCTCCAGAGGGGTGTTTGATTGCGGATATATTCTGCAACATGCCCTTGACATAACAACACTGCATTAGTGGAGGACTTATTCTGCTTTAGTTTGTTCTGTGATGGTTTCCCAATGCTAACTACATTATTGCTATCCAGAGGAACTAAAGTGCAACCAAAGCAGGACAAAAATAAACCACAACATTGTGGTATAAAATGTTATGGGATTTCACCCATAAAACTACCGGATACGCACTGACTGGAAGTGAAGCTGTTTGACCACCCAAAACCTTTTGCAGGCACAAAGAGTAATGAAAGCAGGATTGTACGTGACCATACAGACAGATTCACAAGCATAGGAAGTCATGCATGTGCAATAGAATATACATCTGGAAGGGCCCTCAATGTCGTTGTAAAATATCAGGGCAAGAATGCTTTCAAAAGCATAACAGAAAAAGCAGTATAGAGCACAGCCACACTTACAGAACATTCAGGGAAATAATAGAATGATACATACTTTGCCCATCATACCACCACTGTGGTATTCTGGAGGTAGTTGTACTTGAAGAAAAGCTTTGCGGTTGGCAACTGCAGCCTACTCCAAATTGTAATGGGACATTATGCAAAAATGGAGATCATAGGAGTATGCATATTTTAAAGAAAAGACACACAGAATAGAAAAAAAATATATTAAAAAGAGGGGAACAGCAAAATATGACACACATGCATCAAGTACAGCATTGTTCTTTTAAGAGTTTATGCAACTTACAGTGGAACTGCAGAGATGTAGATCAACTTGCTACAAACCCACAGATGAAACCATACCAATGTTGTATCAGCTTCTTTCATTAATTAACCAGAGATCATTTTAAATGACCATTCATTTTTTCCCTTTTTTTTGGTATGACGTGACAACCCAAGGTTCTGTGGGAATATAGCTAACTGCTGGAGAAGTTGGAGAATTCCTGTCTACATGGCAGGAGAAAAACAGGGGGTACATATGAGAGTGAAAGGCTTTGTTCAGGCTCATTCAAGCATGTTCACATCACCCTTAAACCATGGTGCAAACAAGGCATGTGTTTAAACATGTGAGTTACAGTACACTAATCTGAACACGTCACAATCAATAGTCAGCAGACGCCATCTCTCATAAATTTACCAAATAATCCAGACTCTTCCTTAACACAGACATTTTAAAAAATTAAAACATAGCATTATACAAAGCCTAGGAAAGTAGAATTGCAGTACAGTGGTACCTCAGGTTAAGAATTTAATTCGTTCTGGAGGTCCGTTCTTAACCGGAAACTGTTCTTAACCTGAAGCACCACTTTAGCTAATGGGGCCTCCCTCTGCCGCTGCGCTGCCGTTGCACGATTTCTGTTCTCATCCTGAAGCAAAGTTCTTAACCCGAGGTACTATTTCTGGGTTAGCGGAGTCTGTAACCTGAAGCGTATGTAACCCAAGGTATCACTGTATATAGGTGTAGTATATAGAAGTTTCTATATATGGGGCTTCTAAACAATACTGTTTCTATTTATTCCCATATGTGAAGTCTTGCATATTTCAGAGATCATGACACCTTAAACACATGTGTTTTACATGTTATGATTTATGGTCACATAATAAATGCAACTGCTGCTGCTACTATAAAGTTCATGCTCCAAAGATTATTTGAATCTTGAGTTCTACAAGGCCGCACGCTTTCTGAAGAAGTGCCACGTTTTCCAAAACTTATAAAGAGGACTCCTGTCTCTAAAGCAGGAGTGGGGGATCTCTGGCTATGCAGATGTTATTGGACTCCCATCAATCCCAGCTGGAATGGCCATTGGTGGACAATAATGGGAGTTGTGGTCCCGTAGGACCTGGAAGGTCACATGTTCCCCACCCTAAATAATATTAGAAGGAGATTCATATAGTCACACGCACTACCAAACCAAGTTGCTGCCTCTCATTAATACTTCTGAAAACAGTAAAAAGTATTTTGATTAGGCCAAAAGGAAATTTGGATGTTGTTCTTCCTGCCATATTTTGCAGAAACTAGCACACATTTTTTACCACCCGATGAATGATCATAGAAAGAGCAGTGGAACTAAACTGAGTAACATAAGCACAATTATACTATCTCATAAACATATTACATATGTTAATTATGACCTGAAGAAAAAAGCAAAAAATATATTTGGTATACGTTTATGTAAAGAGCCCCCTTCGGCAAGAAGGAGGAAGCGTCTTGAATCTGTACATTCCTCAGAAAATTGACAGCTTGTGATTTATCTGGCATGGATGCACGGGCAGTTCCTAAAAAGGCTTATTAACTGGACAAAGATAGTCAGTACTGTACAATTTATCATTTATCATTTACGGTAAATTTATCATTTACGGTACCGTCTTCTTATAATTACTAATGAAACAGCATAATGAATAATGCATATGTTAGTATGTGCATAGGGGCCTCAGTCCTACGAATGAAGTATTCTGAAATTTCTAAGTAATGTTTTTTTAACTGAGGCAAACATGCCATATCTTTCTTGGAAACCTACTTTTGCCTAGAGATAACTACGCTTCTCTTGATCCGTATGTACTCATCATCGCCACTGGGTGTGATATGAAAGCTAGAGGCATGTTAGCAATCTTGTCTTATAAATAAAAACATTTAATATTTTATGCACCTTATCGAAAAAGTAAACATTGGCAATAAAAGCCAACTGAAATGTACAAGCTTCCAGCGTTTCTTAACTCTTCTAAAAGGAGTATCAGAGTGAGTGCCATGTGTCATATTGAAACAGCACTATTATAAATCAACTCTATGCCTTTTATGCTATCTCATGTTAGTATAACCTCTACACCAATAAACTGACCATGTACCTGAACTCTGTATTATATGTTATACAGTATTTGCTTCACAGATCATTGATTTGACTGTAGTTGTGCTGTTGGGTTAACGGGACACTCAAAACATTCAGGGAAACAGACCTTAGAGAAGAGTGTTTTCCATTTATGTTGCTACAAGCAGACAACATAACAAAAACACCAACTTTCTATCCAGTTCAAATACAGAACTGACACAAAGTCAAAGAGTAATTTCCTGAATTCCTTATTAGTTTAGGAAAATTGCAACAACCTGTTGTCTCTTAGTTGGGGTTTCTGTTTCTTGTCACATTTGCTCTAACAAAACATGGCAGGCTTTTATTTTATTTTTGGATTTTAAGGTTTTGGGCAACTTATCCATATCTACTCCTAATAAGCACTAGTGCAAGCTTCTCTTTTCATACGGTAGTCTGACCAATCTATGCAAAAGGAAGTCATGAGAAGTTAGGAAGTATAATGCAACCTGTCATAAAAAACAGACATACATTTTACATATTTCTACAACAATGCTGACCCCTCAGAAATCAAGGAGCACAATCTGTTTCTAAAACCATGACTGCACCATGGTAACACTCTGAGAAAGAAGAAACTGTTCCACTAGGCTGAGTTATTTGCAATTTATTTCACAGATAAGTGCTTTGACAGGCTCTGCAGAGTTGTGTATACACCATCAGTGGTTGCAAATGGCAGTCAGAGGTCAACTCTCCCAGGAGCTTTGGGCACATACAGGGGCATGAAAAATGGTGACCTTTAGTTACATGCAAGGCCAGTTCTGTTTTGGGAACCCAGCTCCCGGATGTTAGAAGCAACTCATAATTCATGATTTAAGACTCTCAGAGGGGCAGTAAATTAGCAACACAAAATATTAATTGTTTGCTTTGTAAAGTCAAGGAGGATAACATCTCTTTTCATTTGTATCTCATAATATTTTACTGCTAGAACAACAGAAATTGACAAATCCCAGGGTGTTGTGTGTGTTTTAGAAATCCCAAGTCTTCCCACTTGTGTAAGGCTTAAATTGGTGCCAGAGCCTTATTAATCAGAGCACCTACAAAACTACTCAACTAAGCTCAAAGGCCATGTCCCAGCAGATGCATTCTACTGCTGACACAAATGTTCCCAGCTTCATTTTCAAATCATTTCCTCCTTCATTGAAAATATTAGTCCTGATTTAAACATTCTGGTGGGGGGTGGGACTGGTCAAATTGTTATCAGAGATTAGATAAGAAGAAGAAAACATTTCCCATTTTTAAAAGAAGACTAAGAGCAAGCACCCCACCCAACAATTGGGGGATACCTAGTAGCTTAAAATCATGCTCAACTGGACTAAAAAAAAATAATTCACAGAAATCTCCTGTACAGTCACATTTTGGCTGTTGAACGCCCTGGAACTCGTACATTTTGGCTCCTGAACGCCGCAAACCCGGAAGTGATTGTTCTGGTTTGTGAACGTTCTTTTGGAGCTTCCTGCAGCCTATCAGAAGCCGCGATTTGGTTTTCGAACGGACTTCCGGAACAGATTCCATTCGACTTCCAAGGTACGACTGTATTAGGTTTAGAATGGTCCTGAACCAAACTCCTGTCTTGCTCGTTGCGGTAAGGCATAGTTCTGTGTTGACTTTCTAACACAAAGTTAAGTCATAAGCTCACTCAACTCAATGCAATGCAAAGGTTGCACATGCTTGTAAGTTTCACACACTTGGGCAATTCTATGAATTTGCATTGTTGTTGCTGTTCATTAAAATTCTATACTGTACCACCCTTCATCCAAGCATTACAGGGTGGTTTACAATTCAAAACCACAAAAATATATACTGTTCCATGCCACCCTGACCTTTGAGTGCTGCCAGATTCCAGGGGTCCAAGCATTTACCCAGGGTTCGTGTTTCCTTTGGAAATGAGGCACAGTAGAGACTGTGGTGTCTTTATGGTGTTTGGTTTTTTATACATATATACAACCTGAGCCTGCGATGGAGGGGTTCAAAGCAATACACATCAAAAGGGTCCTGTTTCTCCCAAGGCCGCCACCTAGGATTCAAACTTTCAGCCCACATTGTGCCCTGATCCCATCTCTCCAGCTCTCTCTGCTTGCACACGGACACCTCTTTTTCTCTGGCTCACATCAGGTGAAACTATAATCTTAAACCTTCTACTACCACTGGCCTTTATCTCTGCAAACTAACACAGAGCACAGTTGGGGGGGAGGGGCTCCACACATTTGCTGGCTGACAGAGTGTGTTTGCTCTGCTGATAGCCCATCTCCCTGTCTTTGTTCCCTGCTAATGGTTTATCTTTAGCAGTGCATTACCAAGCTGGGTCCTGGCTTGCATTTTAACATGCCAAATCCAGTGTCTGGCACCTAGGAATTAGAAGGGGAGTCCAGGAAGCCCACAAACTCATAACACTACAAAAATACATACAGTGGTACCTCGGGTTAAGTACTTAATTCGTTCCGGAGGTCTGTACTTAACCTGAAACTGTTCTTAATCTGAAGCACTACTTTAGCTAATGGGGCCTCCCGCTACTGCCGCACCGCTGCCACGCGATTTCTGTTCTCATCCTGAAGCAAAGTTCTTAACCCGAGGTACTATTTCTGGGTTAGTGGAGTCTGTAACCTGAAGAGTATGTAACCTGAAGTGTATGTAACCCAAGGTACCACTGTACCATAATAACAAACAATAACCATCCCACCCCCCAAAAAACTTTTAAGCCATAGATTGTTTAATTAGCCAAAGACCTGCGAGAAGATGAAAGTTTTTGCCTGATGCTGAAATATATGTAATGCAGGTGCCAGGCGAGCCTCCATTAGGAGGGCATTCCACAAGTGGGGAGCCGCTGCAGAAAAGGCCTGTTCTTGTGCTGCCATCCTAGACTTCTAATGGAAGGAGCACAAAAAAAGGGCCTCAGAAGATGATTGCAGGGTCCGGGTCATATGGGTGGGCATTGAGGTATTGCGGTCCTCAGCTGTTTAAGGCTTTATAGGTCAAAACCAGCACTTTGAATTAAGCCCCAAAACTAACTTGCAGTCAGTACAATCAGGTCAGATTGGCATGATAGGCTCAAGCTGTCTTATCCCAGTGAGTGACCCGACAGCTGAATTCTTCACCAGCTAAAGTTTCCAAGCCATCTTCAGAAGCAGCCCAACAAATAACATAATGCAGTAATCTAACCTAGAGCATAGACAACAGTAGTTAAGACTATCCCTGTCCAGATAAGGGCAAACCTGGGCCACCAGCCAGAGCTGATGGAAGGCATTCTGTGCCATGGAGGCCACCTGAGCCTTAAGAGACAGCAATGGATCCAGGAGTACCTGTATTCCAGCTCCTTCAGAGGGAGCATTACCCCACCAAGAGCAAGCAACCTCCCATCCATCCAGAGCCTCAGTCTTATCTGGGTTGAGTTTCAGTTTATTGGCTCTCATCAAGTCCATTGAGACAAGACAATGGTCCAGCCCATTCACACTGAAGGTTCCATGGGCCCAAAGAGCACTCCCCAAGCATCACCTTCTGGAAACAAACATCCAAGTAGTACCTCACAGAAACCTGACACATGCTGAGTTCTACCTGCATAACTGGAAATTACACGACTGCTTCCATTCATGGTACGTGAGTAAACAGGCTAAAGGTGGCTTTCTGACTTGCCCAGATAAAAATCACAAAGCAAGTGTTTTGACCACATTAATTGTCAGTGTTAAGTATCGCAGCCATTGGGCAAAGTCGCTTGATATTTGTTTCACACGAAAGAGGGGGAAACGATTTAAATTGAACCCCTTCTCCTGCCTGGCCAGTCCTCAGCACACATGCAGAACTGCGTAGAGACCCCCCAAAATATGAGAACTGCAGTTTGCTCACTGTAGCGCCGTGATGGGTAAACTACAGTTCTCAGAATTCATAGTACAGCCACAGACTGAAATTTTTGTATGCGCTTTCTTACACTCCTCTAAGCCAGCAGTTTCTTTCCAGTATTCCAGCCTATAAATCCCTCAAGCCTGGAGCAACTTGCAGGCTGGCAACACTGTGTGAAAAATTGCATCTAGAAGAGAGTGAACAAACATGCGCAGACTTCTCACTATGTCAAATTGACAGTGTGATATGGTCACATGCAAATGGGATAAAGGGCAAGGATGCTCCATTGAGCCTTATGCCAATCTGTCCTTTTCTAGGGATCAGTTATGTCTATCATGTTCTTCTATTTTATCCTACCCTTCTTACTAGCCTTCTTACTAGGACAATATACTTCAACTTTATTCTCACAATAACCCTGTGAGGTAACTCAAGACTGTCAACCCCAGTCAACTGATATACGTAACAGGGGTGCAGTTACTTTGTCTCTGTGGTAGGTGTTTTTTTGGGGTGGGGCTCACCATTAATACTCCTGCCCATTTGCTTGCTCCCCACTCTAGTTCCAATCCACACTACCTCCCACCTCCCAGACAGAAAGGGCAAAGCAACGTTCTCCTTCTCTCACTGTATGCTTGCTTGAAGCAGGCAAGTGAAGCAGCAGAAACACTGAGGAGAATCAGCTGGCCCTGGGGGTTACTGGGAATGACAGTGGGTCTTCTTATTTAAGCATAAGCCTTGGTAAGTGCCCAGTGATGCCAGCCCCTGTCACTGGCCCCGTTAGAGCAGGAAGTGAGAAACCTGAGCCTCATTATCTACTTCAAATAATATGTGCCCAGGCAACACTCATGGTTCCCTGAACCAGCCATCTGTTAACCCACATAACTCTTGAGCAACAGTATGCTGCAAAACTGAAGAGGAGTGAACAAAATAAAAGCAAACAGTTACACACAAAATATATGCAACTCGAACAAGACACAAACACAAAGGCAGAAATATTTGGCTAGAGTTAGAAGAAAATTCCATCACGATTCTACAAAAGAGCAGAAGGGTAGACCTCAATCGTGAAGGGAAATTTATTCATTGACACTCGTGGGAGGTACAGCTTGATTCTGCTCATATTGTTGTCTCCAGTTTTACTGTAGTTTTGGGGCAATACTGATTTCTACATTTACTAACTATGAAACAGGAATTGATTGAGTCACAGGCACCTCATATTCCACATATGCGTGTGGCCTTCCTGTTTCCCACAAAAACTGTAAATAGGCCAACTTGTAAGATTTCAACTCTGTTTTTGAAATTCATGAAGTTTTCTGCTCCCTACCGTTCCCAAATGTGATACTTCTAATAATTAGAAATTTAATTGTGGGAGCAGAATGCTTCATTCAAAACAGAGATGTGTTTCAAACAAATGATTTTGAAATCTTATAACTAGGTGTGATTGCAGGAACCAGAATGACTCCCCCCTCCCTCCTCTACACACATATATTGTGGGTGACGTGACTCATGGCTCAACTCATCATATAAAGACCTACAAGCGCAACATGTAACAATAACATTTTATATGTATTAGTTTGTATACCATCAGTCCCCTTCAACTGCCTCCAGTATGTTAACCACTGTGATATATTTGTTGAATATAATTATATGCACTCTCCACAAAATGTACAGCCTCTATGTTATCAGTACTTGGTGGCTGAGGAATTTACCATAAGAATATGAGAAAGTAGCATTTTAATATTAACAAAGGGGTCTGCCTGTTGACAGATTTTTAAAAGGTTGCTCTGTTTCACTATCACACATGACTCATTTTCCTTACTCTGCCTTTATGATATTTACAGGCTCCGTTTATTTTTATAAGCCAATCAATCTTCAAAAGTCAAAAAGGTAACATAATTTAAAGAGCAAAGGGGAAATATAATCTACATTATTCCTTTGCTGTTTGTTGTAGGTGATGAGTCATAACCTCCATCAAATTTTCAGTATTAAGCTTAAAGCTGTTGCAGTGTTTTATCAGTCAAATGCTATGCAATGCTCTACATTTACAAAACACACAAATAGCTAACCAACAGGCATTTGCATTTGTTTTGGGGCTCCATGGGGGAAAGAATCATATTTCCATGGTGTATCTAGTCTGAATCTGAAACCTTGAAGGCATGGCTGTTCCAGAGTATATATCTAATCTGGATCTGAAGCCCTGAAGGCAGTTTGGGTGAGCACTAAGTTCATGAGGGGGTCAGACCCATAATTGAGTTTCAGGAGCTCAGCAAGGAACACTGCAGAAAGAAAGGCAAGATTTTGAAGCCACCGAATTCTTTTCCAATTCTGATTAAAACTCAAGCAGAGGAGACTTCCCAATTGTAACCTTCAACTCATGCTCCCAGCCTCAAAACAGCTACAAAAAGCAGGGGACATTAACCAGCAGTTTAGGGCTAAACATCTAAAATATATTAGGGTTTCTGTTATGTACTGAGTTGAATAGGATCCAAACTGCAGCAGTCTGATTGGTCCTAGAACAATAGGATCCAAAATGCAGCAGTCTGATTGGTCCTAGAACAATGCAGCAGTATGATTGGTTGGCAGGAACCACCCAATCATGCTCCAGATAGAAGTGAATCCACAACCTGATTGGCTTACAGTAGAATTCCGGAATTAGCCAATCATGTGCAGCCCATTGTGTAAATAATGTATATAAAGCAGATACTTTGAGGGGACATTCATTCATTCCTCCTCACCACTATGAGCTGAATAAAGAGCATGAAATCACTTTGCGACTCTGAGTATATTTCAGTTTCCAAAATAAAGTACCAATATGGGTGTCTGATAAAACATGCCAACTTTGAAGAACACAATTAGCTCAGAGCAGCTTGTCCCATCCTAGTGCCCTAAAGTACCTGGATTAGGACTCCTAGCATCTCTGAGCATCATCCATGCAAGCTGCGGGTGATGTCAGATGTACTATAAAGTGTATTCTTGGAGGAGAATAATCACACCCACAGATTATTTGGACTACTTAACAATCTCTCTCATTTCTTACAACTGATTTTCCACTAGATTTTCAGGCACTTTAAATCATGAAAAAAATGAAAGCCACTTTCTGAAACGCAACTAATTCGACAATATATTCTCAATGGGCTGTATCCAACAATGCAGTTGTGCTGGCAGAATGGACTTCCCTGAATGCAATGGAACTTCTTTTTTTCTCTCCAGGCCACTCTCTGGGCAACTGTCCAGAGCATATTTGGGGTGGGAAGGGGTGTGTGGAGAGGAAATTGAAGTCTTGTTGTGGCAGCAGACCCTCACTGGGACAGCATTAGGTACAACCTGATGAGAATAAATTAGTCTTCTCTTCATTAAATAGACTTCCAATCCTAAGGCAAAGTAGGCTTGTTTAAACCACTGGCCTAAAAAGCAGCAGGTATAAGTAAACTGTGTGCAGAATAGAAGTCATGATTTGTAGGAGCAACTGCATACTTGGCACACACACACACAAACACACACACACACACACACACACTTGAAGTTATGCAGCTCCTCCACACAGATTTCCTTTAAAATAAACACTTCTGTGGTACTCCCAATGTAAGTTTTAAAACACAGGATCTTAAATACTTACTGTGTTCTTCTGAGACACCATGTCCTGGAAAAGAATGGGAAAAATGCAACTTTATAAAGTGTAAAATATAAATGTTTGTGCCATGTTTGCAAAACTCATACCTTGAAATTTTATTTTTGGAGGTTGAAATGCTTTGGGTAAAGGAAGCATAAGGCTGGGCTGTGTTTGAGAAACACATTTTGGGACTATAACTCTATTGCCTAAGCAGATTTTTTTTATAAAAAAAATAATCTTCTAATATATCTGTAACTTGGGCATCTTGCATCCGCTTTCTCTGGTATTTTGGAATGCTTCTGTTCAATACCTAGTTCATTTCCTATGAAGAAAACAAACCATCCTGACTTTGTTAGGAATAAAAAATAGTAAACTATTCAGGCAGAAATGAAATAAGAGTAATATTTAGACAGACGGACATTCAACAAATTAAACTTTCCCAGTCACGCACTCTTTATATCACTAATGAATTTTTGCCCAATACAGAATTGTTTTAAGTGACACAGTGCACCTATGTGCATTGTAAAATAACTAGCGCAGAGTGTAGTAGTAGTTGACCAGGCAAAATTTAACAGGTGTAGCTTATCCAATCCACTTGATGAAGGCAAGCACAAGGATCCTGTTTGTAATCAAATCAACATTGGTCTATTTCCATGGAAAGTGTGAGTCATTTTCCCTTCCAAAAACATGGGAATACTAGGGTCAAAAATTCTTCCATAGAAGAGAAGAATTAAGGCTCTTTAAAATTCACTTGTAAACCCAAAAGTATGATAAATCTAAGTTAAGGCTCCCACCTTAAGCACTATGTAAGCAGTACATATGTTCCAAATGACAGAGTACAATCATTTTGTAATAAGTTGCAACTCAAATCTGTAAGCATCCATACCTTCCCTTGTTGCTTTAGTTCTAGTGATTGGCTGTTTGGGTATAACATTAAATCTGAAGGTACCATAGGAGCACCTCTCTGATTTTCCTATATGTTTTTGAGCTAGAGTGAACAGTATTACTTCCAAGCCATATATGAAGGAACTTATTTCTGTGGGTCTTATGTGATAATTAATTCACAAGAAACTTAAGTCTTCTAACCTGAACATTCTTTTTATCCAAGACTTTAGTTTATAAATGCACACATTTATAACTTTATTGTGATGCTTGGTAATAGTCCTGTTGAATTAAATAGGGCTTTTCAGTCAAATTGTTTATTCATACCATGACAGGAACAAACGTATCTTCAACATAATTAGGGATTTATAATAAATGGCACTGTACCTTCAGTGATTGAGAAGTATCAGCATCAGTGTCATGATAGAGTATAACATTATTGGCCATATCAAAACTTTCACGAACTCCAAGGTGGTAGAATAGGGATGGTTGTCTGGAGACATCACTCATATCCACTACCGCAACATCTGTAATAAGAAAATTTGATAAGACTAGAAGGGGAGGTGGAGGAATAAACTAACATGTTGGAAATGCTAGATTTTTCCTTTCAAAATTGCATTCTTTCCCTAACTGATCCACCTCATAACTTACAAGCAGAAGTTGTAGGGTGGTATCTAATGTTAGTTCTACCTACACTAGACCCACTGAAATTAATGGACATGACTAACTTAAGTGCATTGTTTTCATGGGTCTATCCATAGATCACAATATTTTGAGGGCACCACTTGCCCTAGTCTGTTAGGGATCACTTTGCCAGCATCATAACACTATAATGTCACATAGCCAATCCCTCCAAACTGGCAAAGACTTATACTTACATCTCATCACATTTCATCAGAGCCATACCCAAAAATAAAAATTGTCAAAGGTAACTGAAATGATTGTCAGTGTGGTGTTTTATTCATTTATATTGGGGGGAGGGGACAGCTGTAAAAAAATAAGTCTACATAGGGTTTGTGCCTGTGTACGCTCTGGAGACTGAATGCCATGAAAGCAGATCACTTTCCTGATGAGAGCATTTACACAATGTGTTCATTGATTAGGCCACTGTACAATGCAGCACAGCTGATGACACATACATAGTTTATTGAAACAGGGTTCATTTTTCACCTTGCAGTTCCTTATGAAACAAATACCATCCCTCTAGCCAAATAGTTGGTTCATATGAGGTGCTGTGGGAAGACCATTTACCTACATGGATCTCTAATAAATGGGAGGGACTGCAATCTCATAACAGAGTCCATGCATTGCATGCCAACGTTCCCAGAATTAATAATTGAATCTCAAATGAGAAGATGAAGAAGCAGGTCTGGCTAAGCAAGGCTAAGAACCTGGATAGCTGGTGACAACTGGGACAACACTGGGCTAGGTGGACCTATGATCTGAATCTGTATCACATGGCTTCATATGTTCTATCATGAATATTATAACCGAGAATGTTCATATATGATCTTATTAACTAGTTACAGCCACCATTTAGAAAACAAAATTTAACAATGGACATAGCATCATGGGTATTGTGATCTGAAAATGTTATTTGTGTCACAAACTCACCCAGTAACCGAATTAATATAAGCCAGAATAGTGTTTCCAACTGTGGCCAGCCACGTACCTTCAGGCAGTCCGTAAGTGCTTGGCTCATTCAAGAGTGCCTGTAGTTGGTCTATTATGAGCCACATAAGAACCTTGCCCAGGAAGGTGACATTTGCAACGGGACTATATTCAGATCTTCTGAGTCTAAGGAAGGTCTCTTAAGGACTGGTCTCCCTGATGCCTCTTTCAGGCAACCTGGCACCACTTCCTCTCAGAAAGGTAGTCATCATCTCCTTGGCCCAGCTGGCAGTCTCCTGGGCAAGAACACAAGTAGCAGCCTGCTACTGTCTACCACCTTGTCCATATACTTGAGCCTTATCAACTGAAACTCATCCATTAACACATGACCAGACAACACTATGAAAACCTCCAGAAACCAACCTGTTACAGTAAAGGTAAAGGTAAAGGTACGCCTGCCCGTACGGGCCAGTCTTGACAGACTCTAGGGTTGTGCGCCCATCTCACTCAAAGAGGCCAGGGGCCAGCGCTGTCCGAGGACACTTCTGGGTCACGTGGCCAGCGTGACATCGCTGCTCTGGCGAGCCAGAGCCGCACACGGAAATGCCGTTTACCTTCCCGCTAGTAAGCGGTTCCTATTTATCTACTTGCACCCGAGAGTGCTTTCGAACTGCTAGGTTGGCAGGCGCTGGGACCGAACAACGGGAGCGCACCCCGCCGCGGGGATTCGAACCGCCGACCTTTCGATCGGCAAGCCCTAGGCGCTGAGGCTTTAACCCACAGCGCCACCCGCCTCCCTAAGCTACAGTAGCAGTGTCTAAAACCTTATAGATGCAAGTTGCTTATATCCTTGCAAATAAAATCACAACAAGCTATAAGAAGGTACCAGTGTGCAAAATATCCCCTATAAAGCTCCACTGGATAAGACACCAAGCACACAATGAAAGCAGAGAAGCAATTCTTTTCTGAAGGAAAAAGTGGTGAGGAGTTATTTCTGCCAATTTGCCCCTGGTCACCATCTGCTCTACAGGCTTGGAGGATCCTGGGAGGTGGTGCAGGAGACTGTAGGATGAAAGGGGGGATCAGAAGAAATCACCTCCTGCACAATTTTCATTCGTGGAAGCTTCTGCTGGATCAAAGAACCTTCTATCATCAGAGCAAAACAAGTGCGTGCAATCCATTACCTTAACACTCGTTGTTGTTTTAAGAAGGTTTCTCTGCAAAATATTATAATAAAAACCCAAGTTGCTTATTCCCACAATACATTTCATTTAAACAAATTATAACTTGGCTCACACTGTGAACCAAGCTTACATATGATTCTGTAAAGGCATATAAAGTGAATTGAGCCTGCATGAAGTTAACAGGCATAATCAAACAGTGCTTTTCCTAAATATATCCCAAGACTATGGTGTAGAGTTACAATTGTACCCAAACACTCCATCTATCATCATTCTCCTGGAACACTCATCACTTGCTAAAAATAGCAATGCTGCTTATTTTCTACATTCAGGTATCAAATGAATTGCATCTGCTCCTCAGACAATTTGTTTCAATTACTACATAATTGCAGCATATTTTAAAATCAGTCTTACTATTTACTCCAAACAATTGAAGTTAATTTCAGGGGGATGAAGAGTGAACCTGAAGTGATCAAGTGGCAGATCTTCTTATTTTAGTATTTTGACCTACTCAGGTCAAATGTGCTACAGCAAAAATATTTGTTTGGCAATAGACATATACACATTGTCAAATCAAATCAAGTACCCTCCTTTCCATTTTTCGAAGCTGTCGGTAAATAAAAATTCCGACAGCCTCTTCCCGATCCCTACAAAACAAAAGATCAAGCAGCTACCATAATATGGCTTCTACCAGCAATTAACTCTTAAATTGGCCTTTGGCCTTGGGAGAATGTCCCACACTGCCCAAGATGACTTGGGCCAATAAGCTATGCCTTTCCCCCCAAACCAATAAAAAGGTGTTGTAGCAAAGTAGGAAAGAGACTGAACTATGAATCACATAGTCCCTGGTTTGAATAACAAGCATAATATTATGCATTAAAAAAAATATGCTTAATCAAACATGCAGTATGTATCAACTTGCATAACAGCATTACCCCAATATAATATATCAATTCTATTGCAACTTAATCAACTATTTACCCAAGATTTACATAGCAACCTTGCTACTGCAAATATTCTTTGATCTATAATTCCTATTAATCATCCTAAACTTAATATGGCTCTATACATTATTTTTCTATGAAGGCCAACCACCACCACCCACAGGAAAGCATAAGATAAGAAAGTAATATCTTTATTCCTGGATTTGTTGTAACTACACAATGAAATCAGATACAACCAAAAGCTTATCCACACTGTCAAGATGAAAAGGTAACATGCCAATTTACAATCTTACCTTTAGACACCTACCTTATATCACATTGAAACCCAAAATGAAATTTGCCTGAAGGAGCTTTCTCTTTCAATAATAAAAACAGCTACACCAAAACGTTGGCTCTATACAGGATGTCTTATCAACAAATACATATAATGTATCTCAAACTACTTCTGTGCTTTTCTAAGGGATAGAACAGGCTTCCTCAACCTCGGGCCTCCAGATGTTTTTGGCCAACAACTCCCATGATCCCTAGCTAGCAGGACCAGTGGTCAGGGATGATGGGAATTGTAGTCTCAAAACATCTGGAGGGCCGAGGTTGAGGAAGCCTGGGATGGAATGAAACAACGGCTTTCCTCTCATCACACAAGAACATTATGTAGTCTATCAGATAAGGCATTCAAGGTTGGGGAAACCTGTGTCAATATCCCTATGTCATTTCACAGTCTTCACTTTTACCCCTGCAACTCAAGCCTTCCTTATCTCAACTTCTACCATATGTAATTCTACCATCTTCATAATGGGTGAGGAGTAGCCAAGGCTCCACTGATGGAATCTGTCACCATACCTGTTATCTGTAAAGACCCATAAATTAATATGGCCAATGAAAAACTTTTAAATAAATAAATAAAAAGTGTGTGAAGTGCTAGTAACACAATGCTCGAATATTTCCATGTACGAACCAGCACTTAATTAAAAGTTATGAGGAAGCAAAAGATAAGCTCATAGAAATTTGGATTTTTATAGCAATTTCCCATGACTGTGATTTAAATTGCTTTAAGGCAGGGGTAGGGAAGTTGTGACCCTCCAGCCCTGCTTTAAATGCTCTGCAAAACAAAGAATGAATATGTAAGCAGGGTTTTAACCACTGGAACTGGCAGTGGCAATAGTATGTAAAAGCTAAATGAATAAATCATTTGCCTCTTACCCCTGTACTTGGATTCTAATGCAAATGATATTTTAACCACAAGAAAAGTATGTCCCTTCTATCTCTTTGAATCAGTGTCACCTTATTAAAAACAAAACAAAACAAAACCTTAAGCCATTGTCTGTTATTTCACTTTATATACTTTTTAAATATAGGAAAGTTAAGATGACCTGGAACTTGAGAACAATTAAACTCTCTGTAATGCTTTTTTTGGCTTAATTTCTTTCATAGCTGAAATGTCAGGGTCAAAGTGTTTTTTTGGTGTGTAAAATAATAGAGATGCATCTTTCCACAGAATAAACTGAGCAAGGTATTGACTTTCCACCTGTAGATTTGATGAATGTTCTGAAACAACTATAGTAATTAATTTTGCATAGTGCTTTGCCAACTTCATTTCCCCCCTTTTCATTTCAGGTTTCTAAACAAAGAGGCAGCACAAGCTTACACATGTTTACTCAAGAGCAAATCCTATTGTATCCAATGGGACTTACTTCCAGGTAAAAGTCCATAGGTCTGCAGCATTAGTTACCATATTTTTCCGTCTATAAGAAGCATCCATGTATAAGATGCCCCCTAATTTTTTACATTTTTTAAAGGGAGAAAAACTAGTCTTATACATGGAAAAATACGGTACATAAGAACAGTAAATGAAATGCAGTTTGTTATGTGAAGCCCCATTAACAGGGCTGATTTTTCAGTTACATGTGTAGGCTTTAATAAAAGCTTATAGAAAGAGGCAGGTATAATAATTTGGAGTCCAATGTAGCTTTAAATATGAAAAACAAATCTGATTATCATATTCTAAACCAATCCATTTCCCACAAAATACTTTTCAACTGAACTAAGGTATGCTTTAAATAAACTATCTGTATCATCCAGGCATGCAGATACTGTTATCAAAAAGGCGTTTCTAAGTATTAAGCAGGGCAGAAAGTTGGCCCATAATACACATTTGTGCTTAACAACAAAACCTGGTGTTGGTTTGCATTTTGATTAAACCCCCCAGAAAAGTCTCTGTGATTAAGGAACAGAATGCATTTCACCTTTATTGTTAAAGAATAACATCACTATGCTGAGCAATTGCAAAGAACAAATGAGTTAGTAGGACAATAGGATCAGCCCTGTTGAGAGTGGCATAGGTAAAGGACTATGGAGCAGAGAAAATAGGGAGGGGGGCTCTCCTTTCTCAGTCCTAAACTGAAGATACTCACAACATCACTGCTAATACAATAGTAAGGGACACGGGTGGTCTGAACCTCTGAGCCTCTTGGGCTTGCCAGTGGTGGTGAGCTCCCGTCGCTTTGTCCCAGCTTTTGCCAGCCTAGCAGTTTGAAAGGACACCAGTGCAAGTAGATAAATAGCTACAGCTGCAGTGGGAAGGTAAACAGCATTTCCATGTGCTCTGGTTTCCATCATGGTGTCCCATTGCAACAGAAGCAGTTTAGTCATACCCCGGAAAGCTGTTCTTGGACAAACACTGGCTCTGGCTCCCTTGACCTGAAGCGAGATGAGTACCGCACCCCATAGTAGCCTTTGAATGGACTTAACAGTCCAGGAGTCCTTTACCTTATTTTAATACCATGGAACTGGCAGCTGAGTAAGAGGAAAGTTTCTCTTCTCTCCTTTCCCCCGGTCCTTTATCCAAATGCTAAGTGGGAAAAGCTGTTCTTCCACGTCTTTATCTGCCTAGTTAGAAAGCCTTCTAGTTCAGTATGCTAACAGAGCACAACCTCTCGTCTTATCCCAGAATGAAAAGATAATAAAGAAAGAAAATAAGGTCCATAGAAGAGAGGTAAGCAAAGCCATGGTTTATTACAAGGTGGCAGGGATCTGGCTCATAGTAACAAATGGATTCTACAGAATATTTAGGGATAATCTTCATACTGCCTTTACAAATGCATAATTCTTCTTATAAGATTCCAAGAACAAACTTTCTCCCCCTGTCCGCAGCATCCCTTCTTTAAACACACTCATGGAAGAGAGAGCTCTCAATGGCATTTATCCATAAAAGCAAAATGAAATCTCCATGCTTAGCCAGTATGTGTACCTTTCAACACAAGATGCTGGGGACAAACAACAGAGATGACTATGGCCTTCATGGGCTGCTTGCGAGCTTCCAGGGCTATCTGGCTGATCCTGGTCTCTACAGGCATTACTGGAGAAAGAATGCTAGATTTGTGGATGGTCACTAGTTCAGCCACTCCTATGTGTTCTTTCTTTGCAAGAGAGCCTCTTTTGATTCATTAAGGACAATGTAAGTTTTGCAAGAAGCCAAACTCTGAGGTCCCATTAAGGTGCACTACACAGGAAAGCAATGATGGTCAACCGGTGTCTGTTTGGATGTTGTTGGACCTCATTCCCCATCAGCCCCAGTCAACAGGGCCATTGGTCAGGGATTATCAAAGCCACAGTCCGAAGGGCCACAGGTTTCTCATCCCTGAAGTTGTGAAAAACCATGTTTAAGACAGAAATTTTACATATATTACCTGGCTATGAAAGTCCATTGAACACAATGGGATTTACCAGACACAGATCTAGAGTTTGGGGGGGCCCTGGGCAGGCTGCACTTTGTGGGTGCCCCATGCCAATCCCCCCCAACACACATTTCCAGTTGGGTCCCCCAGCTGTAGCCATATGAGCATCTTCTGTGAGCAATGGGGGAGGGGCGCAAGCACATAAGCAGGAGGCTGGCAGCTGCACTACCACCAAGGAGGACTAGTGGTGGTGCATGCTGGGGTGGGGGCAAGCAAGGTGCCCACCTTGGCAGACCCTACTGAGGAACATGGGCCCCTACAATTGCCCCTGTGCTACACATTTTGAAATGTGATGGCTGATTATTCTGGTTTCCATTAAACTTTGTTTATGTTGCTTCTTCAGCTGCGCAAAGCTCTTTGCAGGGCTCCTTCCGTGCTGTATATCCTCATAACCCTGCTTAGCCACTACCATTCTATTTGCACAAACTGAGACTGAAATACCTATTGCTCAAGGACAGCAAATGAGAATCTCCCTGTCACTTCCTTCCTATTCTGTACTACTTCCCTGCTAGTTTCAGGACTTGGCTGTGTAACTTGTTTGCAATATGCACTGTTTTGGAAGATGTGTACGAATACCAGGCTTATTGCCTCCATGCATGTACATAACGCATTTTGCCCACAACATGAGGTTACACTTGAAAGTAAACCCCGACAACCTTCTTCACTGCTGCTAAACTGCGCGGGGGAAGGGGGGGTGTTATTTGGAACAGTGAGGAGATACTTAGATTCCCTCCCCATCCGTTTACCGCAACGATGCACTTTATCTTGCACCTAGACGGTTTACGAGGAGAAAGCAGCGCGTTAAGCATGCATGCCAACCTCCTCTTCATTGCAAACAGCCTTTCTGACAGCAGGAGGCTTCACAGCTGGAAATATATTTAAATAGAAGCTTTTAAAACATTTGCGTGAACACACAACCTGATACAGAAACATGGGGTCGTCAGTGCCCATAGGTGCCAACTCCTAGGGGCCGAGTCTTCACTTTGCCCCCTCCGCCAATAAAATATTTGAAGCCCCCCCCCCCAAAAAAGTTGATGAGCATTGCCATTCAAAAAGTGTGCGTGCACCGTGTCACGTGATTGATTATGCAGGGCAGGGCTCGCCTGCCCCCCCCCCACCCCCACTATTTTTTTCAAGTTGGCACCCCTGCCTGTGGCAGCACGCAAAGGAAGACCGGGCTCCTGCGCTTTCGACGCTAGCCGTGCAGCATCGGGAGTAGCGGGTCCTCTTGCAAAGTTGAGAAAAGCGGCGCCTGCAGGAATCAACCCCTCCCGCCTTTCGGCACAACTTCTAAAAGCACAAGAGCTCTCTCCTCGTTCATTGCACAGGGGTCCTTAGAAATCCCACACGCATTGCCGGAGGATGGGGGAAACTGTGATCTCTTGGCGCTGAGACAACCTTCCTGGGATAAAGGGCCAAAGGGCGCAACCAGATCAGAGGGCGCGTCAGCACCTCGGGGGAAGAGCTTTTGTTTTGTTTTTAACCAGCGATTCCAGTCTTCAAAGCTCTGCCGAGCGTCCCCGCTGCCTCGCGTGCCCTCGGGGCAGCAGGGCAGGTGTTTGGCTTGGGCGCCCCTCGCCCTGCCAAGGAAACAGCTTCTCCTCAGCTGCTGAGCGAAAACACGCCTCCCCCCAGCCTCACGGGGAACCGGCTAGTGGCTGCTCGGGGGGGCGCCTGTTGCTGAGGGAGCCTGGCGCCTCGCTCTCGCCTCCTCCGGCCTCCTTTCTCTCCGCCAGCTGCCCTCACTCACCCGCGTCGTAGAAGGCGTCCAGCACGGCCGTCTCGCCGAAGTCCAGCTCGCCAAAGTTGACGGTGCTGAGCTGCGCTCCTTCGGCCTCGCAAGCTCGCGCCAGGCACTGCAGCGCGCCGGCTTCGGGGCTCCGCGCCCCCGAGCCGCCCTTGGGGCCGTCGTTGAGCACGTACACCGCCCGCAGCGAGCGCTGCCGAAGCACCGGCCCGTTGCCCTCCGGCACCACCTCGGAGCCCGGCGGCAGCGCCTCGGCACCGCCGGGCTGTTCCGACGAGTCCCCTCCGCTCGCTCCCGCTGCAGGCGGCGGCTGGGGCTGTTGCTCCGCGGGCGCTGCAGCTGGGACGGTGGTGCCGCCCGCCGGGTTCTCCATGGGGCGAAAGCGGGTGGCTGCGCCCGGAGAAGTCGGCGAAGGGGGCCCCCGCCCTTAGGGCGCGAAGGAGGGAGGCAGGCTCATACCGCCGGGCCAAAACAAACTTCGCCGCCGCCGCCGCGCCGGAGGTGGGGGAAGAGAGATGAAAAGGCCGGCGACGCCTTTCTCCCGTCAGCGCGGCTCGCCTCGGGGGCAGGAAAGCTGCCCGGAAAGCTCCCCGCAGGGTTGCTGGCAGCGCCTGCCGCGCGGTTCGGTGCTCGTCCTGTCACTTGGCTCCTAAAGGTGCCGCTTGCCCGTCAGGGGGCGCTCTTGGGCGCGCCGCAGCCAATAGCACTGTCCGCACTGATACCGCCAGCGGCGGCACCGCGCCCCCGGGGGAAAGCCCAGCTTGTGTCCGTCGGCGCTCTTGAGCGGCATTTATAGGAGCGCGGCAAATCTTCGAGGTGCCTAAAGGGGGCGTGGCTGCTCCTGGGCGGAGCCATCAAGGTCCCACCTTATTTTTCTTAGGATGTCTGGCCAGGGGTCTCAGTGGGGCGCTCTTAGGACTGGACGCTCCTGCAGGCCTTGAAGTCATTTTAACTGTCATGCTGAAGTTTTGGCTGCTTGATTTTTTTAAAAAAAATATTTGCTACATGTTTTAAGGGGGAGAGGCAATGTCTGGTTTTCTTAGACTGCTGGGATTACCCAACACAGTGATTTCCTAACACAGGAAAATTGCAGTTGGCTTCTGTCACATGCAGAAACTGCAGGAGGACATAAGGGGAGCTTGATAAAAGTAAAGGTACCCCTGACCATTAGGGCCATTCGCAGACAACTCTGGGGTTGCGGCGCTCATCTCGCTTTATTGGCCAAGGGAGCCGGCATTTGTCCGCAGACAGCTTCCAGGTCATGTGGCCAGCAATGACTAAGCTGCTCTGGCGAACCAGAGCAGTGCATGGAAATGCCGTTTACCTTCCCGCTGGAGCGGTACCTATTTATCTACTTGCACTTTTTGGTGTGCTTTCAAACTGCTAGGTTGGCGGGAGCAGGGACTGAGCAACGGGAGCTCACCCCGTCATGGGGATTCGAACTGCGTCCCCGGGAGCCTGATGGATGAGGTGAATTTGCCCATCTGGTCTGGCATTGTGCTCTTACAGAGACTGACCAGATGCCCGTGGGAAAGGACATGGGCACAACAGCACTCTGCTTACCCACAATTCACAGCAACTGGCATTCAGAAATATTATTGCCTCCCAACTGTGGAGACGTGGCCAGTAGTACCTTATGAATACATGCATCAGAACTTCTCAGTGGCCCACCTTGCAAGGCTCTTTCCAGTGGCCAGAAAATCCAAAATTATACTAGAGAAGCATAAGCAGGGCTGAGAGAATAAGTAAGAGGGAAATCCTATATATGTCTACTCAGGAGTAAATCTCATTATGTTTATAGGCGCTTACTCTCTGGTAAGTTTACATAGAATCACAGCCTATATATATATATATATATATATATATATATAAAAAACACAAGTTGGAGACCTCTTCCAGCCCATCCTCTTCCCACTGTAAGACTATTAACAAGTTGTGGAAATGTACTTTTTTTTTTTGGTTCAGTATGTAAAATAATTGATTTTACACATGGGTACTCTTTTTTAAAAAAGGCATCTTTAAAAAGTATATTACTCTTAAATAGAAAAATAATAACAACAGAAGTCCTTTTTTACCACCATAATGGCATGTTTCAAGAACATTGACTTTCTGCTAGTTTTACCAGCCCCTAGTCTTACCCCAAGCTGAGAATGCCTCATTTGTTTTCTGTGCCTCTGTTGTGTGCCCCCCCCCAAAAAAAAACTCTTCTGGGCACTCAGACTGGCCTGGTTTGCATGTTCTGGTAATCTAAACTATTGCTTACAAGGACTGAGCAAATATGCGGGGTCTTGGAGGAGATTTTGCAGCCACTCTGCTCGTCCCTAGTCTTTCTTACTGCTACACCACACTGAGGTATACCAAGGTTTGGCTTAGCATATCCTCTGAATTCAGGCACATGGCTAAACTCTCTCCTCACTAACCACAAGCTGTAGCCAAGTCATTAATGGGAGCTGAATATAAGATATAAGAATGCAGCCTTAAAAAGTAATTTCTGATTTGCAAAAATATAGAGAACATACAAATACTATTTTAACTGACCCTCTCAGTGTGTGTTCGATTAACTTAACCTGTACTCAGTCAACACAGTGTGGTGCAATGGTTAGAATGTTGGATTATCACCTGGGAGACTAGGGTTTGAGTCCCTGCCCAGCCATGAAGCTTGAGCCAGTCACCATCTTTCAGCGTAACCTACCTCACAGGGATGTTGTGAGGATAAAATGGGGAGAAGAACCATGTGTACCACCATGATCTGCTTGGGAGAAAAGGCGGTATATAAATGTAATTAATAATAATAATAATATTTGTTTGCTCTGGGTAAACTAGACTTTAAAAGCAACAATGTCTTTGTGATACATTGATATTTGCTCAAAACAAAAGTGAAAAATTAAAAGTCAAGTGTCCTTGCAAAACTTCACAAATTTTAAAATCAGAATTTCAAGTGGAACTATTTAGCAAACTCTAAATCCCACCATGGGATTGCTGGGGAGGGGGTTGGCACTTCGGAAACTAGCTTGGTAAAGATGTAGAAAAACACCTGATTTCAGCTTAACATATTTTAAGAAATGTATTTTTAAATAATTGGCTAACTTCTTGTATGCTGTAAAACGTGAATGTCCAAGTGCTACAAAAGTATATTTAAGAAATTCTAATTGTGTTCACATGTCGTTCAGTTGTTAAGTATAATTTTTTGCTTGACTAACACGTTAGGTAATTGACAATTATATACCAAAAAAGATATCCTCCTCTTGCACCTTTGAAAATCCAGTGCAATTTTAATGTGCTTTATGTTTTCCTTCTCCTGTTCCTAGTTAACTGTAAACAGCATATTTTGTTTAACAAGAAAACAGAAATGATGGTGTAATCATGTACCTGAGCAGAAAAAAAGTAAAAGGCAAATTAGCTGCACAGGTAAAATAATTGTTACCCTCATAACTAGGCAGGTGCTTTCATTTTGCATCTCACAAATAAGTACATCATTGTACAGAAAAATTACCGTATTTGTATGCAAACTATTTTCCTGTCCCACAACACAATTCTGACCAAATCTATATTTATTTCTAATAAAACACATCTACAAACATTAAATAGTACAGGTAGCTTAAAAAAGCAACCCCATTTCAGAATTATAGCTTTCTCCCAGAAGGCAGATTTCTGTGCATGGATCACTTTGGGTTTATACACACAACAGGGTGTATATACATTTAACAGGGGTGCTATGCATGGGGATTCTGTCTAGCCAAACAACTGAACGTAGCGAGCGGACTCAGGTAAGCCCTGCCCTGCATAATCAATCGCAAGACCCAGCGCACACAAACCATTCAATAACAGCAATGTCCATCAACTTTGGGGCCCCCAGCTCACACAAATATTTTATGGGGGTGCCAAGGGATCTCAGCCCCTAAGAGTTGGCAGGGAAATGGGCTAGTTGTGGAGGTGATTCTAAGCAACACTTTGAGTCAGATCTGCATTTGAAGGGGATGCCCCCTCCCATTCAAAGTATTTAAGGTCCATTCAAGCTCTGCAATTGCAGATTCACCCTTATCACCCGCTCCAAAAGCAAATAGGAAAATGTGGCTGCTTCTCCATGCTCCTTGTCTGATATTCTAACCATAATGCTGACACTATATCATTGGGGTGGCGTGGGGCATGATTCTGCTATTTCAATAACATAAACCCAAATCTCCTTTTTGTTTTTGGAAACAGTGGCCTGGCTCTTTGGTCCCTGGTTATTAATAGGCTATTATCTCATATGATAAATGTTTATCTAGATAAGGACGGCATGTGTGGAACTCAAAGGGGAACCAAGTTATCAGAAAGTGCAGCAGCGGCTAGCACAAAATGCCAACAAAGGAACCCAACAGCCTGAAGGATACAGCAGACTTAAATAGAAAAGACATCCTTGTATTTTCTCACATTGTATTTTGGTGGTGACTTTCTGAATAAATGAACCACCCCTTTTTATTGTGGAGTTCCTAGGTAACAATAAAAAGCCTTTAAAATAAAATACTGTGATCCTGATCCAACAAGAGATATCCACACATGGAAGCAACCTTTTGAAAGGGAAGCCAATGCAGATATTCACACTGCAGTGCCTACCTGGGTTCCTCTGAACAACCCTGCGGTGTCTTCAAATTGATGCACATCTAATGCACATCGAGGACCTACTAGCTGCTGCAAAAGCACTGCCATAACAGTTTCTCTACCATGCAGGCGGAGGGCATTATCTCCTGATCTCACCACTGAAATCCTTTCTAAAGAGCAGGCAGGCACCACAGCACTGGGGTCAGAGATAAACCCCTCTGCCTGCTCTTTAAGAGTAAAAGGCAGCGTCGCACACACAAAAAACACTGCAGTGCTGGGGTGGGTGAAAATGCTCTCTTTGAACTTGATCATTAACGTGGCACAGTTAGTTCTGTGGCGAGTATAAGGCAACATTTCTACCCCTCCCAATCCCAGCACTAATAGTGGTAAAGGTAAAGGTAAAGGGATCCCTGACCATTAGGTCCAGTCATGGCCAACTCGGGGGTTGCGGCGCTCATCTCACTTTATTGGCCGAGGGAGCCAGCGTACAGCTTCCGGGTCATGTGGCCAACATGACTAAGCCGCTTCTGGTGAACCAGAGCAACGCACAGAAATGCCGTTTACCTTCCCCCTGGAGCAGTACCTATTTATCTACTTGCACTTTGATGTGCTTTCGAACTGCTAGGTGGGCAGGAGCAGGGACCGAGCAACGGGAGCTCACCCCGTTGCGGGGATTCGAACTGCCAACCTTCTGATCGGCAAGTCCTAGGCTCTGTGGTTTAACCCACAGTAGAGGTGGGTGCAAACCCTGCCCAGAATTCTGAGCAGAGTAAAATAAAGCATTTCCAGCCCTCCACACTGAAGTGGACATGACTTGGAAATGCTGGTTGCATGGGCGTTTGTTTGTGAAAGTTGTGAATGTATGGGGGACTGGGACTGTGTTTGGAGGTGTGAAAGTGAGAGAGGGAGGAGGAGGCAGCTATGTTGCCTGGGTTCCTGGGGTGTGTGCTATTTGTTGAATGGCAGTGGCAAGTGTGTGTACTGCATTGGGTTGTATGTGTAGTTGTGTGCATGAACAATACACACACACACTGGCTATTGCCCACCACAGGCATGCGGCCCTCGGAGGGTGACTGATCATCAACGTGGCCCTTGGCCCAAAAAGAATTAGCCATCCTTGCTGGGGAGAATGCTGCTTTGTAAACAGTGAGACTTCTAAGTAGACATAAGACAATAAGCAAGGCTTATTTTGTTAGGTTGCACAGGCTTCCCCAAATTTCCCTGCAATAAGTTAACATGTCCAATTCCCTCATCCCAGACTTTGAATATTTAGGAACCGCAGAAGAAACTTTGCTCCCTGCCACTTCCCCTCCATATTTTTGTCAATGCAATTTTGAAGTTCCTTGTAAGGGAGCAAATGGTATGTGACTGTGTTGCCTGACCAACAGCTATGTTCTCATTCTGAAAATAATTAACAGGTTAAGCAGAAGTGGATCACCAATTAAATCAACTTTACTGCTCAGTATATTATCCCTTATGCATTGCATTTGGCCTGTACATCCAGAAACAGACTTGCACACAGAATTTTAAAATGTAGATGTTACTAAAAATATAGAGAAGTGAATGTTTATATTATTATTAAAGAAGTGTTTAAATAGATACACTAGCATAATGTACTAGTATAAGACTCTTCTAAGTACATAGATCAGGGTGTCCTACTTTCAGCATGGCTCAGAAATAAGTTTACAAATTGCTGCTTTCATATAGCCTTGCAGTTCCAGTTTAGGAATTTGACTAGGGAGAAAATACTTTAAAAGGCCTGAAAGAGTCAACCACCTGTGGCTGCCAATTCTTCCACCCTACACAGGGAAACAGACCTGGAAATTCTTTTTAACCTCATACATGTAGTTCCACTTTCACATACTGGGTTGCCACATAACTCATCAGAGCATAATAGTAATTACACCTGTTCCAAACAGCTATAGCAGAGGTGGGGAACCCATTTCAGCTCAAACCTCATGGCGAACTTTCTGGGAGTTACGTGCCGTGGTACCTCGAGTTACAAATGCTTCTGGTTACAAATGCTTCAGGTTACAGACTCCGCTAACCCGGAAGTAGTACCTCGGGTTAAGAACTTTACTTTGGAATGAGAACAGAAATTGCGCGGCGGCAGCGGGAGGCCCCATTAGCTAAAGTCGTACCTCAGGTTAAGAACAGTTTCAGGTTAAGAACGGACCTCCAGAACGAATTAGGTTCTTAACCAGAGGTACCACTGTACTGGTTTGGTTTTGTTCAGGAGGGTTGAGTTACTGTCTCAGTTATTGTGTTTAGTTGCTAATGATGGTTTAGGAGTATGGAATTATTTTATTTGTAACACTTTAAGGCTTAAGAGAATATTTTGTTTTTCTGTTAGTTATGCTGCTTTAAATGTGGATCTTCCCTGCATTTGATTTTCATTTGATCTATTTTTTATGTAAAACTGTATAGAAAATTTTTTTTAAATGTTATTTTACTGATGATTGATTTTAGTAGTTTTATAAGTTGTTTTGCATATGCAAAGGCAAACACTATATATCATGAGACATTCTGTTTAGAGGGTGTTAGATTTTAAATTTAATAAAGATTATATAAAAAGGAAATATTTAAAAGTAAATATCAACATTATAATATAAATTAATTTGAATGTGAGTATGGTCATTTAATGTTTTATGTTTATCTTCTGTTCTTCATAATTTTGAAATTAATACTATTAAGTGTGGCATCATAGAGTTCTGTTCATACATATAGAACGGTCAATAGCATATACTTTCCTTAATTTTTTATAATTTAGTATTCCTTTGTTCTTTACAACCACCCTGAGGGGAAGAAAACTGAAAGTGTGTGGTCATATATTATATAAAATTAGATAAAATGTATGGCTACATTTTTCTTTGAACTTTCCTACTTTGTGGGTTGCTTTGCAATTTCATTTTCCCTTGATCATTTCCTGTCTAAACAGGAAGGTCTTAAGATTCATACTGTGTAGGAAGTGCAATTTAGAAGACCCACTTTAAAAACATTTGTGTTGGCCAGTGATAAGGATTTCTTAACCCATGGGATTAAATTATGTGTCATTGTCTATAAGATGGAGGATTCGATCAAAGAATTGCCCCTGGTTATTTTCTTGCTGTCTCTAGGAAAACATGAATACCAAACAGGTACTTGCTGTTCTTTAAGCAACACCCAATGGGATTGATTCTCCAAATGTCACTTAAACATTGATGTTCAGAGCCGCTGTTGTGTTCTTTTTCTACTTGGCTTTGCCACAATACAGCTGCAGAAGTATAAAGTAGTGGGTATCAGTAGTGCAGTTCTCACCATGCTAGTATGTCACATTTATGGACAAGAGAGGGGAGAGGAGTACTAAACATTACATAATCTTATTCCTCTATATAATAATAATAATTTATTATTTATACCCTGCCCATCTGGCTGAGTTTCCCCAGCCACTCTGGGCGGCTCCCAATCTAGTGTTAAAAATACAGCTTTAAATATTAAAAACTTCCATAAACAGGGCTTCCTTCAGATATCTTTTAAAGATAAGATAGCTGCTCATTTCCTTGACATCTGATGGGAGGGTGTTCCACAGGGCTAGCGCCACTACCGAGAAGGCCCTCTGTCTGGTTCCCTATAACCTCACTTCTCGCATAGCAGACCTTTATAGCAGATAAGAACAAAGGGACACTGCAGCACTGAAGTTAGCAAACTCAGCTCTGACCGAGTGTGTGGAGACACGCACACAAATACGTTATATTTTCCTCGAAGGGACACTCCATTAGTGGCAGATAAATTTTAAATGCCATTCAGAATAACAACTAACTCAACAGTGACTGGTCTAATTCCATTCTATAAATACTTAAGAGAGCACGTCAGATTCCATGCCTGCCTCCTTATACCAGATGAAAAAGGGATTAGGAGCAGAACTAGATGTTATGGGGGAAATACAGAGTAGCCAGCTCTGTATCTCTGCATTAACAATAATGTCGAGGAAGTTAGAATCAGCAGGTGAGAAAGTGCTTAATGCTTTGTCTGCCCACTACATCATTCAAATGCCTTCTTCCAGGTTGTTTTTAAATTGGTGCCCCCCTCCCAAAGCCAAATGAAAGCCATAATTGAAAGTGACTGAGGAAGCAAAGGAAGTTGGGTTTCCTATGAAATGCTTTTCTGGTCAGAGTGGAAAACATAGGGAGGGTTAGCTTATCTTCTGGAAGGCAGTGTCAGAACCACTCCTTTGCCAATTGAGAATAGCCTGGAGGCATTTGCAAAACAGAACCAGGTGGGAGAAAGCAGAAACAGCCATTTCTTCTGTGGATCATCTCTTGAAGATCCCTGCCTTAACATTCCCATTATGTGGAACGTTTCCTAATTTCACACCTAGATCAACCCACCACTAGATGAGCTTATTCCGTTGAGACCAAAGGTCACACTGCAAATCCTCTGTTCACTCTTTATGACTTCTCATATTTCTAGGGCCGAGCCTTATTACACGAACTAGGTCATACGCTGAGCTCCAATTCAAAATCATGTAAAAATCACACACACATTATCCTTCCTGGGGTGGGCTGTAGCAGCCAGTCTCAGGCGTGGTTGTCCTGCAAGGGCCAAGAAGTACTAAAGACAGGTGGCATTTTTGTAAGATGCGCTTATTTACAAATATACAAAGCTGTGCACTGTAGGCAGCAAGCCAGACAATATCCTATCTTTAAAGGATTATGGGTTCATCAAAGGCTTAAGAAATTGCATATCTTTGCAGCTTACCCCAATGCTGCTTCTTGCTAGCTAGATGCAACAGCCTGCTTCTCTTGCTGCCCAAAATCAAACTGCCAGGCAATTTCTTTCATGTTATGCATGCACGCACACAAACACATCCTGCTAGTTAAGCCCAAACACTGGCTGGTAGGTGTGACCTGCACATACCACTTGAGAGCCCCCACCAGTTTTCAAAAACCCATTAGGAAAAAAGACATAAAAGTCTAGAGGAGAGATCATTTTGTCTACTTCACAACACAATGAATCACCTCATACTATTGGCCCACTGTAGTGTACTGCAAGATGCACTTTGCCACTGCTATGGCTTTTCAGGCCTTCCGTTAACGTCTTTGGAAACTTACCTTTGCTGTTCCATCCACTACACTTGGAGATCTGCAGAGCCATTTCCCCTTTGCTGCAGGCTGACCTTTCATTAGCAGTAGCTGAGCAACCTTTTAACAGGTGCTGGTACTTAACTTTTTTGCCATCTGCCTGGGATCAGCTGAGAATGAGAAGGGACACACAATTACAACTACTAACTGAGGAGCTGCAGCTACACTAGATAAGGCAAAAACCACAGAGAACCAGTGTTTACTCTTCCTCCAGCAAAATGAATCAGTCTCTCAAAAACACAATGAACTGAATGAAGGAAAAGACTGATTCTTTTCTATATATATTTTCTTTCTTTTCTATATGTTTTTCTAACTTGAGGGGAAATGGGATAAATTTTTGTAGGTTGGGTCTCTCAAGTCTTGGCTTAGTTCTTTTAAAACAGCAAGCAAATATTTTACTTGGGAAGCAGTCTTGAACTCCCCCCATTATTATATAATTGCATCTTCCATAATCACATTGTCTGCAAAGGTGGCTGCAAGCGTCAGCTTTTGGGAGTCACTGTCTCAGTATGGGTATGGGAACTCAGTAAGAAGAGTTTGCAGGTTAGTAGCTGTAAGGGCTTGCTCATGTTTTCTACATCAAGGAGGAGGTGGCAAAAAGATTAAGCAACTTTGCTTAGGTGTGTGTGTGTTAGGGACAGGGATGGGGCAGGCAGTCCAATTCTTTTTTACTCAGCTACAGCTCATGGTTAGTGAGGAAACAACTTAACCCGAAGCCCAAATTTGGACAACATGCTAAGCCAAAGCCGTGCTTTGTTCAATGAAGAATAAAGCAGCAGCAAAGGAGCTGCAAAGCTCCTCTTTAGCTCATAAAATTGTAAGGCCTTGGTAAGCCATAGTCTGGCCTACTGTTTTATGCAAACCAGGCCATAGTGTACAAACTATTTGCACAAATATTGGTTTTGTTGCAGGGAAGAAAACATTTGCACGTTTTCTCTAGTTTAATATATATGACCGCTGTGTTCCAGAGGTAGACCCATCCCCATTTGCCAGGAATTCTAGTGGTCCAGGCTAGCATGGAACACAGATGTCTAAATAGTTTATTTATCTACATGTTACATTGATATATAGATTGTGCTGTAATACTAAGGAGTTGCCTTAATTTGAGATTTTGAACAAAAAGGAAATTGTAGACACATGAAGTTTTAGTAAATTATATAAGGAAACATGTCAGAATTATGCAATGCAAACATATATTAAATATGAGTTATAAAACAAACTTAGCTATGCATAATGACTAAAGCAACTTGAATTCACCATGAAATAAAATGCAAGCAAAAGTTGCTTAATAGAACTAGCAGCAAATTTGTGCTTCATCTGTGCCCACGGAAGGCAATTCATGGCAATTCCAACAAAAGTAGACACCTTCAGTTCAAGATGAATTTGCAGTGCGTTCCTTTCTATTTGCTTTGATGAGAAAAATAAATATTTCTGGCATAACTACATTATAACAATGGTTGTAAATGAATAATTGGTCATTTCTTTTAAAGCACTGGAAGTGTAATTTCTTTGAAAAATCCTTCCTATTTTGTAACGATAATGCAGAATAAGCAATAATTCATCTTTCCAAGAACAACAAAGCTTTAAACAAGGTATTTCCACAAAATCTCATTTAATCTTATTTTACAAATCACACAATACGTTGGACTCCTCAATACAGTTTTATAAAATGACAATGTACCATTGCAACAGGAAGGGGAGAAAGAAGGGGGGAAAATAGAGAACCTGATTTCAGGTCAGACAATGCTGAATTAAGATAGGTCCCTCTGTCCCACTCCCCACAAAAAAAGAACACGGCCCTGTGTTTGAACCCATACTGTAATTATTCAAAGTTAGTTTTCCAGGTGAGTGAAATCAGAAATCCACTATGCTATCCTACAATCTCAAGTTTCATATATCTGTAAATTTAGAAGCATTACTTGTCTGCCTGTCAAATTCTTAATTTTTAAGTTAGTAGCTATAAATTCTTATTGCTAGAAAACTACAAGAGATCTATAAAGACCTGGTTGGAAACAAGAGTCTATATCATCCCTAGGTCTAATTAATATGCTACCACTGTTGTGTGGGTGTCACACATTGCCACGATCAGGTCTGGCCTTGCATTGGTAACCTTTGTATATAGATGTACATCCTCAGCCCCCCCCCCCCAAGTGATGGTAGCAGGAAAAGGAACCAAATGTTTCAACTGACATAGGGTTTCTCTCCTCAGTTGTTATCAGAGCAACGTGCAATGCAACCACATGGAAGCGGCTTCTATATGAATCCATTTTCTACAAGTGGCTTTGAGAAGCTCTGTCTCATGGCAACTTTGCATATTCATTTACTTGCCCCAGTTTGGTACACATGGGGGATCCTCAACATGGACACATGTGCATGTTAAAAGCACCTGTTTCCTGTAAAACATTCAAAATAGCATGCCACTGAAGAGGTGTCGTGACCACATGCTGAAACCCACAGACTTTTGGAATTCAACGTGCACATCTGACGCTTCTATTTGCCTTCTGTCCACTCCTAAGCACTTTGAGCTGGCTTGCATTTTACTGCAATGCTAAATCATGTAGCACTGCATTGGTGCATTTGTTACAGCACAATATCTCAAACACTAGCTAGTCTTAGGACTGGGCAATAGTTTATTCTGTAAAACAGTAAAGAATACTACCAACCTCTTGGAACACATGGCCGTTGTGACGATCAAGGAGTTGATTTCACAAAATTTCCCCATGCTTGAAGCACAATGGAAATATACTGATCAAAAGGGGTTTGGTTTTCTGAATACAGAGATCGTAATGCAGCTTTAAAATCATAGAGGTATCACGGTGAAAAATGTTCAATTAGTGATTGTGTTAAAGTTAAGCAGTAAGTAAAAAATAGACATGATTAAGACAAGGATTCTGATGCATCACTAAATCTAAAACCTGCTGTTCTATCTTCCTGGAACTGAACTATAGAAATCTTTATAGAGATTACCATCATGTTGGAAGCTTTCAAGCCAATTAAAATCAAACTAGAAGTCAAACAAACTACTCTGAATTCCTAAGGTGGGGGAGAGGAGAATGCTAAATGGTCATGTGATGTGATAAACAGAGTCACCGTGTGATATTTAATGTAAACTTCATAGCTCTGACCACAGAGCAGAGCCAAAACACCACTGGACAGCAACAAGTGGATGTTTCAGCAGCACAAATACCTTAATTGTACAAGGAAACACACAAACCAATCCTATGTGTGTTTTCTCAAAAGTAGGTCTCACTAAATTCAATGGGGCTTACTCTCTTAGTTAAGTGTGAGGCTGCAGTCCTATGCACACTTATCTGGGAATAATTTTCATTGAATTGGATTTACATCTGAGTAGACACACATAGGATTGTATTAATAATGCAATCTATTATTAAAATAGGAAATTACAGTTTTTGTCATGAACTATTTTTAGATTGTGCACATGTGCACATACACTCAATTTACCTTGAAATCTGAGATTCTCACTATCTATAAATAGATGAGTTAAATACTGCTTTTCTGTAACCCTAGGAAAGAAAGCCCAGCTTCTAGGATGCCGTTATACAAAAATCACACCATTTCCCCACATTACGAAGTTCACAATAGATGTAGCAATTGATATTAAACACCGGGTTAATATTGCACAATATCTGTGCATGAAATAATACAACTCTCTCTTGTTGTTTTATATTTTATTCATTTTTGCTCTTAGATTATGCATATTCTGTTCACCCAAGATGTGCAAACCTAGAGATGAAAGCAAGTGTTTAAAGTTCGAATGAAATCAAGCAGCAGTGAATTCTCAGTTGAATAAGCCACAGTTGTTGAAATAAAGTTGCTTCAACATGCTGTGGTCATTATACCACCTTAGCAAAAACAATAAACAAAAAAACCCCAAACATGTTCTCTTAGGAGCAAGCAGCTAAAATACTGAAAGAGTGACCTCTAGTGGACTGTCAGGCCTCATTGTGATAGCTACATTTCTAAGACCTGGTCTACAACCAGCTCCAATCAGTGTTTGGCAAAAGAAGGCACAAATCATTGCAAAGACCAATTTATCTTCATTTTTTTCCTTTTAAATACACTATTTGTACACAAACTTAAGATTCATCTTGTAGATAATTTTTGGACAAAAGATTGCATATGTAATCGTATTTAAAACAACACATAAAGCTGTTCTATGTGAAGCAAGAGAGAAAGAGAGAGAGAGAGAGAGAGAGAGAGAGAGAGAGAGAGAGAAACAAATAAAGGACTCCTCACCCAGATATCAACATTCATTTCTGGCTATATGCAATACAAACATTTTAAGAATCTGTGTGACAAAAGACAATTTAAAAAGTCAAAATCATAAAACCTGTAAACTGATAAACCTGAAGTAGATTTTACTTATGGAAAACATCATTAAAATAGTACCACTATGAACTAAACTGCCTGAGTTTTCAATTGCCTGTGAACTTGAAGTAGAGAAGATTTTAGCACAGTAAGAAGAATTTCAGTCACAACAGTGCGATAACCAAGCCACATGGAAATTCCTCCTCTTCACTGGAATTTGTGTTGTGCTATTAAAACTCTTGTGCTAGTTGTTCAAACAAAGGGGTGTAGGCAGATCTTTAATCATTTGGCACAAAGTTATTTTGTCTGGGGCATAAAAGTCTCTGTCACGATGAATAATACAACATTCCATCTATCCAGAATTCACTTTGATTGAAGAGCTTTCTTTATATCATTAACTTCCATCTGTAGAAGGACAAAAAGTTCCAGTTTAAACCATTTCCATGCAATTCGCTTTTGAATCAAATGTTAATATTGCCCAGTGCCTAATACATCCTTCTAGCTAGGCAGTGGCAGCATACTGTATCTTCTTCTTCTTCAAGTCAATGTCAGAAATTACTCAGAAAATAACACTGCTAGTACCATACTGTCATTATATTCATACAAAGCATGTTGCTGTCCCCATTCAGAATACTGTATACGGCTCAGAAAATCCTACGTGGAAAGGATGGAACCAATAAGGGAAAGCATAATGTGATGGAGAATTCTGTAAAAAGCCCAAGATGACTAAGTCTTGAAATCCAACCCCCTGATTGGCAGAAGCACAGCCACTGCTGCATTTGTGAGCAACACCTCTCATGAAGGCCAGGTGGAAGGTGGCGGTGGGCAGAAAAATGGTCCTTCACTGAGCCGCCAGTAGAGTCTGACTGGGTTGGCGGAGGCACAACTCTCCCACTTCCAAACCATGTCAATAGGGAGATTGGATTGCTCTTTGAGTATAGGTTAGAGAGGTTCTTAAAATAATGACTGGTACAGAAGGAACAGAGGAAGAGAAAGTTTATTATTAGAACTCTGGATTCTGCAATGAATTTGATGGGTGGGAGGTTCACAGCAAATTAAAGTAAGTAGGTAAATGAGTATATTATGCATTTATATTAATTCATTAACAGAAGGATATCATAATGGCTATCCCCCCCTTTTTTCCTTCTAATTAAAGTTAGATTAGCCTTCAGCAACTCGGTGCCCTTCAAATGTTTTGGACGACAGCTCCCAACTGCAGCCTAGGGCTGATGGGAGTTGTAGGCAAAAGCATCTGGATAGTAGCAGGTTGCCAAAAGCTGAGTTAGACAGATCCATGGAAGATGGACCTTTAGGTTTCAGTCATGATATCTAAATGAGACCTCTGTGTTCAGAGGCTTTCGCTTTGATACCCTGCTTACGAGCTTCTAGAAGCATCAGCTATTCAACAGACCACAATATGCACTTTACAGGCAGCTGCAGAACATCAATATTATTAACAACGGGCTCAATGAGGTAGTACAGTTTGATTTGAAAACCTTTGTGTTTGGCCAATTGTTGGATTTCCTCCATAGAATCTAACTATACTGCTCAGGTGTCTCTCTGCCACGAAGGCAGCTCTGAATGTTATAGTCTAGAGCAGGGATGAGGAACCTGTGGCTTTCTATATGCTTTTGAACTCATATCAACTGTAACTTGCTCATGCTGGCTGGGCTGAATCCAACAGCTTCTGAAGGGTCAGAACTTCCCCATTCCTTCTCAAAGAAGGCCTTAGAAATTATTTCTGTATGAAGTTTTTGTTACAGTGTGGAACTCCCCCTCCCCAGGAACGTTCACTAAAAAGATCATACCACGATCCATCAAACTTGTGAGAACTATAAAAGGGATGATGATGATATAGTGGAGGAGAGCAGGGCTTAGCAGCTCTCCCCTTCATACAGCTGTTTACACGCGAGTAATCTGAATGCCCAAACAGGGCTTACCAGTTTCCTGCTTTAATATTAGCACAACAACATAGTTTAACTTTTCACAATTATTGTGCGCTTTTCAGAAAAGCACTAAATGTTTAGCATATGTAGACTAATATGTAGTATTTCATTTTGAGATATGGAGGCATGTGATACTGCACATGCATGCACTTACACGACTCATCAAAACTTTGAACAAACAGCAACTTGTGGGGAGGAAGATAAGTGTGAGCAGAAAGGATTAATACACATTTCCCAGCACTATGGTCACTTATTCACCCCATGTATAATAAACCATAGTTATTTTATTGATTTTTTTACTGTTTCTGGAAATCAAAATGCTTTGTGGTTAGTATTATTTCAGGTCTTGGATGCTGCAAAACATCTTAATATTGAGCAGGGGGCGGGCAGGTAGGAAATACCATGTTTTGTTTATTATTTAAAAGATTTATAGCCTGCCCTTCCTTCCAGGGTAAGTTGCAACACAAAATAAATGATAAACTACCATCAGTAAAACAAACAAAATTCTTACAGTTTCACATCTTTTTGTATTTGTTTCATCTTAACCAACTTAAAGGGACACGGATGGCGCTGTGGGTTAAACCACAGAGCCTAGGACTTGCTGATCAGAAGGTCGGCGGCTCGAATCCCCGGGACGGGCTGAGCTCCCGTTGCTCTGTCCCAGCTCCTGCCAACCTAGCAGTTCGAAAGCACGTCAAAGTGCAAGTAGATAAATAGGTATCGCTCCGGCTTGAAGGTAAATGGCATTTCTGTGCGCTGCTCTGGTTCGCCAGAAGCAACTTAGTCATGCTGGCCACATGACCCAGAAGCTGTACGCCAGCTTCCTCAGCCAATAAAGCGAGATCAGCGCCACAACCCCAAAGTCGGCCACGACTGGACCTAATGGTCAGGGGTCCCTTTACCTTTACCTTTAACCAACTTAAACAGATTAAATATTAGCAGGATTATGTTTGCATTAGGAGTTTTTATCTTCTATTTTTATCTTCCATGAAAATTGTTCTCTTTCTATAAAGTTGTCTAAAGCCATATATGATACAAGTACCTGTAATCGTAGCCGGATCTTCTTTTCTTCATCTAATTCAGACAGCAATTGTTTAATCTCTTTTCTAGAAAAAGCAAAATAGGAAGTGAATAGGAACAGCAGGCAGCTGCTTAGGAAGGTAGGTGTGAAGAAAGTCCCACTCCTTTTCCTATAATATATGGTACCTAACTCAGCTCAGCAGAATTGCTGTTCCTGGAAAAACTGAAAAGTATCTCCTGTTTTCAGGCATGGTAAAAGAAGAATAAACCCTACTGAAAACAGAGATTATAGATAGCATAAAATCCTTTAAAATGACTAATACCAGCAGAATTCATTGTGGTATGAATTAGTGTCCTCAAAGTAGCAGCATCTTGAGAAAATATAGCATGATGTAAGATAGGTAAGCATAGTAGGGATGTTACCCATCTTTCAAAATAATTTGGGGAAGATTAGTCAGCAACCTCTCCAGGTAAACGAAAACGTGGCACTTTTTAAAACAAGTTAAGCTAAAAGAACTGAAAAATGCAATAAAGTTCTCCACCATAACTAATCAGTTTGGCTCTGAATACAGAAGCTCTAAATCCATCGTTCATACATTTTCATCTATCTGTAAACCACCTGGTGCCCTCCAGATGTTCTGGTCTACAACTCCCATCAGCCACTGCTGGCATGGTTATGTTGGCTGGAGCTGATTGGTGTAGTCCAAAGCATCAGGAAGGCACTAGGTTGAGGAAGGCTAATCCAAAGAAAAAGACAAATCATGCAAACACATAAAAAGTTATTAATGGACACAAAGGGATCTGGCGCACATGGGGTAATGTATGGAAAGGTGACAGTCTACACCCTCCAGCGATACAGTAACACTCACTTCTGCTGGTCTTTCATTGTTTCAATGATAGTTCGCAGCTCCTTCACTTGTGTTCTTAACTCATCCAAAGCTGCTTCACCTTGGCTGGATTGGTCAGTCTTTGGCTTTCCTTCACTGCTGAACAAAGATGGGGAATTTGACCTATGACCTGTTGTTCCTGCTGAAACTGGATGAAGTGCAGATGAGGATGACAATGAAGATGGAAGATTACTTCCACTTGTTAAGCCTCCTGGCTTGGCAGGCAGTGAAGCTTTGTTATCAGATACCTATAAAAAAACGACAATACCGCACCCAAACATTAGAATGCTAAGAAGAAAACGAGCTCCAGTATCCTATGCTTTCCCCCTCCTCTTCTGCCCAGCTATGCTGAAGAAATCCTGTCCAGATGTTCCATAAGAATTGGCCACAATGTAAATAGCATAGCTTCTCAAACACATCTTTCCAAATTGATCTTAACATCATGCTGACGTGAGCCTGCCAGGAGCTGTCACCCATGGGAATGCTGCTGGGCAAATTTCATTCTGAATTGCTATTACTGACCAATGAAAAATGTCACCAGAAACTGGGTCAGGATGTGTGTGGGGAAAATATGCAAAAGACAACAGGGCCCACTCGCACAAACAAGAATTTCTCCTGTGACATGAAATAATTCAAAATTATATAATAGCACTTGGCTGCTTTGTTTCTTGTTTTTAAATATAAAATGTAACTAATCAATTTGGCTCTGAATGCAGAAGTGCTAAAACCATCATTATACGGTTATATAATAACCATACAGAGAGAGATCACAACTCAGTGGCAGAGAACATGTTTGGCAAGCAGAAGGACTTGGATTCAATCATTAGAAGGTTTAGTTAAAATAATTTCAGGTAGTAGGTGGGATCAGGGAAAGTGGGGACAAATAGTCTAACCAGTATAAGGCAGGGATGGGTAGATAGGGCTCTATTGGTAGATCTCCAGTGAATTCAAAACAGGTCATCAAGGATTTCTGACTCCAACTGTTATTATAACAGCAACAACAAAATGATACAAACCCTGCCACAAAAAAGGATAGAGATGAAATTAAGACAACTGTAGGTGGTGACGGTGGGGATAATCAGGAGCAGATTTCTGTGTGAAAGGGTTATGTTCTGGTATTCAAAAACAAATCCCTGGGAACAGAATTCTTGACTTCTAAGTGTGTATCTTTTGAGCCTGGCTCTGACTGTTTTTACTAGAAGCCTGAGATCTATCAAAGTAGATCCCACAAGACTCATGTCTGCCCTTGCTTTGGAATGACAGCTTCCTCTGTTCCTATTACTTAAGCCTTTAGGTTCTTTAGAACCTAAAGAGTTTAAGGTTATGGAAGGAAATGGAATTTCTAAAACAAAAGTAGTTTGGCTGCTAAATGTGTCTTATAATACCTCCTATAATGTAGAATGTGTATGACTGCAATCCTATAACAACTTTTCTGGGAATAAGCCCAACTGAACTCAGTGGGACTTAGTTCTGAATAGGCAGGTATAGGATTGCATTCTAAAAGTCTGAAATGAGAATGAATAAATGTCTGCACAAGTAAAAGAACTCTGTCCTCAAACATTTTAGAAGACATAGTTTGGTTTGCTAAATGGGGCTATACTTGCCCCCATTGGAAAGGCACTGGAGGCAGAAAACTAAGTTTGAAAAATGAGAGACGTTGCTCAAATCATTGCCTAGATGTTAAATTATCTGGACAAGTCACCATGGAATTGCTCAGATGTCTGACATCTTAGCAATAGCTTGTATGTGGTGGAACATGGAATTGTACTTATGATCATATGGATTTATCACCAAACACATCAAACTGTGTGTGATCTGTGTGTACATATCATGTTTATTTTCCTTTCACACTTTTAGGAAGGGGGAATAACTGTGGAAATTAGGAGATCATGCACCCCAACTCTGAAGTGGAAAGACCATACAAATCAGATTGTGCATATTAATGGACATATTATACTGTACTTACCTGTTCCCCAAAACAGCAACACCATAATTACATTAGCAACCACAAGTAACAGCCCTTGCTATTGATACAAACAACCTAAATCACTTACTAGCGATATTGTAACAGTCTTTGCTTTCTTTAATGGTTCAGCTACTTTGTGCGGAAGAGAAACATGTTCCTCCTTTTCATCTTCAGGACTTGGCGAATCAAAGAAGTCAGGACTTGAAAGTGAAGACTGTGGAAACACAGAAGTATTTTCTTTCTACAAATACGTAAATGTAACAGACTAACTTTCAACATGACAGAAGCATTGGTAGACCTAATCCCTGATACAAAATGTGTATACTACTAAATATACTGTGGACCATACTCTACACAAGCTTTTGAAAAGCATGGAGTAAGAACTAAGCAGGGTTCTCTTGCCTTGATTCTGGTCACTCTCCACTCCTGTTATCCCCTTCCTCTGTGCCCAAGGGGTGGTAGCAGTGGCAGCAAGCTTCACAATGGGGAAAGGGGATGGGACAGCAGGTGGCAGAATATTCCAATAAAGGCCTCATCTGCACTCTACATTTAAAGCAGTATCATACCGCTTTCAAGAGTCCTGGCTTCCCACAAAGAATCCTGGATATTGTAGTTTGTTAAGGGTGACGAGAATTGTTAGGAAACCCCATTCCCATCACATAGCTACAATTCCCAGAGTGGTTTAACAACCAATCCCTCTTCCCAAGCAACTTTGGTGCAAATGGGGCCAAAGATGAGAGAGGCCTCTCCTTATTCAGGGAAATGAGGTTCTCAGAGTCTCTTAATACCTTCCCTATTAATTTAGTAATCCAAATTAGTATGTTGGAAATTTCTCCATATGCATTGCACCTGCAAAGTTGGATCCAAAAGGGCTACTCTATGATGGAAGGCATCTTCCTGAGGCAGAAGGCATGTTTTTACACCTCATGATAAGAGCATTGCACAAAATATATTTTACTGTTTTTGTGAAACCTCCTGCACAAAGAGAGGCATAAGAACTGCTGATGAAATGGGCATTGAACTGTGTGAATCCTTGCCTAGGCGCAAATGGATTTAGCAAATATTTTCTTTCCACTCTTTTTTTGTGTGGCTCCAATCCAAAGAACATTTGCAAACAAGCATCAAAGCATGATTGCGTGTTTGCAATTAAGCTAAAGAAGAGACCAAAAAAGAGAGAGAAATTATAGGTATGCTGCAAGAAATCTAACAGCGACACTGACAAAGCAAGAAACCTTATTGTAAGTAGATGTAAGTCAAGCAAATACTGAGTACTTCCGCCTGCCTCCCAGGGTTAAACCACTTAGGGAATTGGATAATCTTAAAAACATGAAAATATATATCTATATACCACACACTGTCAAAATTACCAAGTCGCTCAAGAAAGAAACAAATGAGATTTTAAAACTACAATAGGTGTGATGAAGAAGGGCCATAGGTTCAATCCCCGGCACCTCCAATGTAGTGCAGCAAATATTCCTGTCTGAAACCCCGCAGAGTCACTGCCTGCCATTATAGACAAGACAGGAAATAGACCAATTGTCTGACTCAGTGTCCTATGTTCTTAAATATCCAGTTCATAGAGGATACTTACAGATGTGAATGATTGTGAAGGAGGTCTTCTGCCAGTAGCTTTTGGTCTAGTAGTTGTTGGGTGACTGAGCTTCTCAGCAACTGGTATTACGGAATCAAAACCTTCCAGATCTTAAAAACATGAATATATATATGCGTACACATTAGACACTGTCAAATTATGGAGTCAACTCAAGAAGATGACAAATGAGATATTTAAACTACATTCACATATTACATTGTATTTCTGTATTTCCATTCTGTCAAATCCAGGTTTCCCAGCAGAACTCTTTTGTAAAAAGATCCTTGATCCAGGATTGTTTTATGCACATTTATATGCATTTTTATTTAAAACATACTCAGGCTAGCTAGCATTTAAAACAACAATACTCTAGCTGAAAATAACTGAAAACTAAGTAGTTAAAATGTGTTTAGATATTTTAAAAGGTACATAGGTTTTGCTGCCAGAGATCATGGGGTTAATGCAGAAGCTCCATAATCCCCAGCAAGAAAGGACATTGAACACATCATGTACAGTCAGTGAGAAACCCAATCTTTCTTAGAGAAGGGTAACAGGCGGGGCTGGCTGGCATCAATCGGACTCTGAATGAAAGCACAAATGGGGGAGCTGTGGCCCTCCAGAGGCCATTGGACTTGAATTCCCATCAATCTCAGCCAGCATAGCCCATACTTGGAGTTGATTGAAGTTATAGTTCATCCTCATTTGATTTCATCCCATTAAGATTGAAGTAACCTATGCACCTTTGCTTTATATCCAACTATACTTTCAAAAGCAATCATAGAATCATAGGATTGTAGAGCTGGAAGGAGCCTGAGGGTCATGTAGTTCAACCAACGCAGGAATCTCAACTAAAGCATCTATCACAGATGGGCCATCCAACCTCTGCTTAAAAACCTCCAAAAAAAGGAGAGTCCACCACCTCCCAAGCAGGAGTGCCAACTTGAATAAAATATTGGGGGGAGGCAGGTAAGTCTTGTCCCGCATAATTGATCACAAGATGCAGCCACACACCCCGTTTGAATGGCAATGCCCATCAACTGGGGGGGGGCAGCCCCATCAAATATTTTATTGGTTGGGCGAAGGGACCTTGGCGCCTGGCAGGTAGCTCCTATGTTTCCAAGGGAGTCCATTCCACTGTCGAAAAGCTCCAACGGTCAAAAAGGTTCTTCCTAATGTTTAGTCGGAATCTCCTTTCTTGTAACTTGAAGCCATTGCCTCGAGTCCTACCCTCCAGAGCAGAAGAAAACAAGCTTGTTCCCACTTCCATGTGACAGCCATTTAGATATTTGCATCTCCTCTCAATCTCCTCTTTCCCATGCTAAACATACCCAGCTCCTTCAACTGTTCCTCATAAGGCTTGTGTTCCTTCAGAGTATGGATATTTGTTTCTTTGTTTTCTTATTTCATAAAATTTATATACTGCTTGATTGTAAGAAGAAGAAAAAAACCACACCCCTCAATGCATTTATTAAAAGATAAAACAGTAAAATCAAGAAAAAAATACAACCCTACTTTAAAACATATTAAAGGGCATGATATGCAGTAAACAAACAAACAAACAAACAAACAAACAAGCAAAGACAGTTTAATATCCAATACTGTACTTAGGGTCAATGAATAATTTAATAGCATTTTCACAAGTAATAATAATGACAATAATAATCTTAGCTGGCAACAATTTAATAAGCCAAATTAATCAGAATGCATACTTAAATTTTAAAATTGCTTCATTTTCTTTATTTTGTGTTTTTTAAAAGAGTCTACAAGAGTTGGTAGCATCACTTTGCAAAGGCCCGGCCTCAAGAGTGAAGTATCCAGGCAATTTGCTTCCCTCAGCCTGCAAGCAACTGCTCCCTTTGACTCCTAAAAGGTCTTCTTCTAATCGTTCCTTTAGGTCCTGAAGGATGCAGGCTGTCCTTACCAAAGTGAAATGTTACACATGCTGTCAGTCAGTATTTGACAGAGTATGAAGTTGCAAGTTGATCCTTACAGAGATAAGATGATACAATAATGTACCGAGAGCTTCCTATTAGGTTTGTGATGCCCAAGAGTGTAGTGAAAATTTTATGATCCAAAGCAAAATTTATTTCCATAAAAAATACACAAATAAAGTATTTAGTATTGTCAAACTTGATCAATTTGGCAGCTGAGTAAAACAAGTCACAGCAAGCTTGATTCTGACTTCTTGCTTTCTTTTCAGTCTCTATAGAATGCTCATATACAGAAATGGGACAGCAAAGATTAGCTCATAACGGGCTGGATCCAGAATTGCATTCGTGCTATGGGGCTTCCGCCCTGCAGCTCTGAGTCCCCAGACAACCTTTCCTAATGGAGCTTCAGAAGAAACTAGGGGGAGGGGCACAGAAGGACACCATGGGGGGGGGGGGAGTCCTTCTGCATGACTTCCACTCACTGACTATGGGTCCAACCCACATATTTTACTTTCATCTGTTATGCCAAGCAGCTTTTGTCAAATAGTTAACTGCTGATAGTAAGTTGGAAAGAACTCAATGACACGAGTGCTGAGCACTAGCTTATCCACATACTAGTATATCTTTCTTCATCACTCCTATTAATACTTTTTTTTGAGCAGTACATAATCTGCTTTGGAAGTGTGCAATCAAGTTACATCAGCAGGGACACAGTCAAGGTCATGCAAGTCACACGTAGGAAAGGGTTACAGGTTCATGTCTTGCTGTCAGTAAATGCTAAGAGCAAATGAACGTTGAACTTTGATTGCACATTTCCTCCGCTGTAGTTCGATAACCTCTTTCTGCCCCTGCCATAAGCCAGCTCCCCTTCCACAAAACAGCAGCAGCAGCAGAAAACAACAACAACAACACAGGCTGCCCTTCTCTACCAAATGATTCTCTCTGTGGACAGTCACTAGTTGCATGGGAACATAGGATTAGTAGTTTTCTCTGCCTCCTGATCTCATTAGTAGGAAATTCTGACATTTCCAGCTGATGTCTGGCCCTGCAAGGTTCTCCTATATACAGTGGTACCTCAGGTTAAGTACTTAATTCGTTCCGGAGGTCCGTTCTTAACCTGAAACTGTTCTTAACCTGAAGCACCACTTTAGCTAATGGGGCTTCCTGCTGCCGCCGCACCGCCGGGGCACAATTTCTGTTCTCATCCTGAAGCAAAGTTCTTAACTCGAGGTACTATTTCTGGGTTAGCGGAGTCTGTAACCTGAAGTGTCTGTAACCTGAAGCATATGTAAGCCGGGGTACCACTGTACAGTCCTTTTTTTTCTAAAAAAAATGTTTAGGGGTACTCTCATTTTCCTACTCATATTGAAATACTGTCCCTCAGTGAGGCCAAACTTAGATTCACAAACTGTTTAGGGGTATGCTTACCCCTGCGTACCCCCAGAAAAAAGCACTGCCTGTATGTAGTAAGCCCTGCCCATGATTCTTTAGCCCCATCCTTGTTCATAAAGGTAAGGTATAATTAGTTGTGGGGACATGCTTCACCCATTTGCGTTTATTGAGTATCCCTGTTAAATGCTAGCAGAAAAAGTGTTCTTAGAGACTGCCTGACAGAGAAGGCAAGGTCTGCACATCACTAATAGGACTCTCTATCTTAGGAGTCATTGGAGTAGTCCCAATTACTTCTCCTCAGTTGTGACGTAGGAGGAGTCAGTTTTAAATGGATTTACGTATGTGTAACTACAGCTGAATTCAAACGTGGGTAATATTACATTTGTTTTCCTGATTATTGTGCTAGGGCTTTTGTTCCACATTCTTACGTGCGATTCACACTTTGCTGCTTGTTGTGTTATAGAACTGTGGCTTTATTATTGATATACCAGCACATTGTGCTAAATTTCATTCACTTCAGGGAGCATGATGTGACACAACAACAAATGCCACTGGATAATATCACTACTCGCCCACCCTCTCCCTAAAAATAGAAAATGGGAGGTCATTTTAATTCATTTTTTTGTAAACACCACTACGATTCTAAACTTCACTTACATTTAACAAAACTGGCCTCAAAACAAGGTAATAGTTAAAGCAATTGTTATTTATAATTATAACTACAAAGCAAGTCTCGGGTGTTCACAAGCTTCATACACAAACTTAAAAGGAATGCATATTTACTTCATTTTACATCTGAAAAATAGGGATCGAAAACCTATTTTGTACTTCAGCCTTAAGGACTTGATTGGTAGTTTCTTATGCTAGAGAAAAATAATTTCTGAAACATGTGCCCATTACAGACATACAATTAACAAATTCACTCTAATGCAATTCCATGGAAATTGTAATGTAGAACCACCATACTAAAAACTGGGCACTATTTCCCATTATTCCCTAATTTTGAGCATGCTTCATGTGTTTTGCTCACATTCCGTCTACAAATGCGAGCAAAATAATCCTTCTCTTGACACAATGAACTTATCAGCACCTTGCTAGGTTTTGGCATTTCTTTAATCTGCACAAAATTCATGCACCTTCTCTGGAAATTAGGGCACATAAGGCATTAATAACCTTTCAAGTTGGTTCATTCTACAGGGCCTGAAAACATCACATTAAAATCATAGCAGGAGAGGTTATTTTCTTATTTAAAATGCTTGGAAAATTCTAGTTATTTTAAAATAATATCTGCACACCTGCAGCAATCAGTTGGTCCAATAAGCAGATGAGGCTGCTGGTATACTGTGGCTTCCTTGTTCTGTTCTATTAATGGGAGAACACTCCCATTAATAGGATCTTTGTATGTGTATTGAGCATTCCCCCCCCCCCCAAGGAATTAAATGCTGTACTGGTCCAAGTTGCATGCATTTATTTTATAGTAAAGGTGAGATTGAGGTATTTTAACCATGCTACTGATTTAACTCCAAAAACATATGTATTAAAACTTTAGGTGAGCAAACCATTTCACAACAAATGATTTGACACTATGCATAATGGAAATGCATAAACCAATAAAATATTTTCAGAGGCATTAAAATTGAAAAATATGCAACACCTCTTCATCTACCAAACTAGATAGCCATCTATGCTCTGGTAACATCTAGGTTATATTACTGAACTGTGTTATATGTGGGGCTGCCTTTGAATATAGTTTGGAAACTTCAGCTGCTGCAGAATTCAGTGGTCAGGTTGTTCACTGGGGGAAGGTGATTTGAACATATAATGCCAATCCTGGCTTGACTGCACTGGCTGCTAGTTAATTTCTGGGCCCAATTCAGAGTGCTGGTTTTGACCTATAAAGCCTTAAACAGCTCAGGACATCAATACCTCAAGGACCACCTCTCCCCATATGAACTGCCCCAGATCCTGTTATTGTCATCTGAGGCCCTTCTTTGTGTGCCTCCTCCACAGGGGATCTAGAGGGGGGCAGCATGAGAATGGGCCTTTTCTGCTATGGCTCGCATTTGTGGAATGCTCTCCCGAGGGAGGCTTGCCTGGCACCTTCTTTAAACAAAAACATTCCTCTTCTCCCAGGCCTCTGGCTAATTAAACAAGCTATGGCCTTTTAAACTGTTGTGGGGGTATTGTTTTAGTTTGTTACTTAATAGTAGTAGTAGTAGTAGTAATTTATTATTTATACCCCGCCCATCTGGCTGGACTTCCCTAGCAACTCTGGGTGGCTTCCAACAAAATATTAAAATACAGTAATGCATCAAACATTAAAAGCTTCCCTAAACAGGGCTGCCTTCAGATGTCTTCTAAAAGTCTGGTAATTGTTGTTTTCTTTGACATTTGACTTTGTTATGTAGTTTGTGTTTTTATATTTTAAACCACTCTGTGATCCTAGGATAAAGGGTGGTATAGAAATAATAATAATAATAATAATAATAATAATAATAATAATAATAATAATATCTGCAACAGCACAGCATACAACAGGATGTCAGGAGAATGGTAAGAATATACCACTCATTTTCAGGAAAAATAATGACAGGACAGACAGAAGGTGAAAAAGCCTTACCATCATCAAGTGAAGAAGAATTACCCATGGTAAAGGGATGTAAATGGGGAAAGCTTGAAGAAATGTGAGTGGAAAGGAAAAGAAAGGCATCACTGGAAATGTAGAAAAAGAAGAGAAAAGAAAAAAAAGGTGTGAGGAGTAAAGGGAATAGATTTCTAAAGACACACTTAACAGTTAAGACTAACAAACTTTTTTTTAAAAAAGAAGGAAGTGTGAGCCACAGATACAGCTGGAACATATCTTACATACAAATATTTAAATCAGAACAACAACAACAAATAAAATCTATCCACCATTCACTGGTTTAGTAATCCAACCCTATTAGATATAAATACCCTAAGTCTTCACGCCAAGAAAATTACATCAAACATATTTATCCTCTGGGTAACCATGTTCACACAAATGATGACCAGAACTTAGCAGTCAGCAGAGAAGGTTAAGACAGAGTCACTGATGTTAGTCGGTCATGGTAAACCCAGATGGGACGACAGCTCTTCAAGATGTTAAACAAAATGCTTCCCTGTCCAAGCCGATTGCAGGATACTACAATGCTATGCTATTTCCCTTCATGATAATGTGATGTGATTTTTGTTTTCTTTTACAAAACAAACTTGCCAACAGCTATTATTTCTGGTCCAAACTGTGTTCAAATTACCCTATAAAGGTAGCAGCTGAATTTCACCCTCTTCTTGTTGGGGGTATCACTATGTAAATGGCCAAGGCAATTGTGAGAACATCTCTCACCTCACACACATGTTCATTTTTTTTTAATTTGTCCCAAATCAATTTGAGTATATAAATCTTAAGTATTTCTGTCCTCCATCATGTTCACTAAAGGTTTAGCACTACCCACAAATATTTTAATCGATTCACTCTTCACACTATTCATTTTCTAGTATGATAACAGAACTGTGCATTGCTTTAATTCTTTAGTTATTTAATTCTGTGCCTCAGTATATGGCTGTTTATATTCTTAATTATGTTTATCTGTCATCAAAAGCCTTATAAAAATAAAATATTGTAATTCAGGATTAACAATTATTTATTGAGGAATTCTGTTCTGCTGTTGCAAACAATTTGCCCCTGTGACCCTCATTTATGCCTACAAAAATAATGGAAGCTTGCGCTTTGATTATAATCTCCCTAGCAAAAGGAAAATATGTGACAATAAGTATAAAGTAGTAGTTCTCAGACTATTCTAGTGTTTGTAACTGGCAGTTTAGACTTTCTAAAACTAGTAGCTGTTCCACAACTGTCAGTTGATTCATTATTACTATTTTGCTTATTAGAGTATTTTTCTAATAGTATTAGAACATAATGACAGGTAGCTTTTAACACTAACGTTTCAATCCTACAAATAATAGAAGGCTTACAAAAGCAGAAAACATTCTGCATTCTGTTGGCACTTACTGTTACCTAAAATTAGAAAGCTTACATATTATTATTTATAAAAGCACATGAAATTTCTAGGCACTGTGCAAAAACCAGCAACGAACTAATGTAATAAATCTGCCAATTTAAAAATTCATGCACCTTACTTGTAAGTTACTTATCATTACAGACACCTTGCTTTGCTATTCTCAGTCAAGTGTTTGGTTGGAAAAGCACATTCTATGAACTAAACAACCAGCTTGCTACTAGAGATTCCACACAGCACAAAAACAGACAAAAGATTGAGAGCAACAAAACCATGTTTACTTGGAATTAAGTCCTACTAAGTTTAATGGTACTTGCTTCCTAGTGAGTATGCATAGGATTGCAGCCTAATTATTAAAAAAAACTCGGTTTTAAAAGTTAGCATAGCAGTTGCAAACAAGTGCAAAACTGCCAAGTTTGGAGAGAAGGAAGATTAGCTACTGCAGTACAACATTTAATCAATATGTGCTCTATGAAGAAACCACAACATAAAAATAACAGTGCATGCTACCAATGAAATGTAGTAATGCTTACAATTTAGGATACAAAGACTGCCTCTTATAAAAACATGTCTGCTGCAGCACAGTTGTTACTGAACTGAGTGACTGAAGCAGATGACATTGAAATATTTCCATCTGAAAATGACACTGGCTATGCTTACAGATATATGACCACAGACAGAACACCTTGTTTTCCAGCAGTCAGAAGACTGAAACCCCACCAATTCAGAACATACGTTTTGTGTTCAAATTTGTGATAGGGGAAAAACTGTTATTAATCTTTAGTTTTCTCAGAGTAGGTTGAGTAGTTGAATCTCAAGAGTGTCAGGTAATCTGATCAAATTCTTAACTACAACAGACATCTACAACTCATTTCACAAACAGCAGCAACCATTTCAGGTAATTTTTTAAAATTAGCTTTCCAAAACCTTCACAACAAAATGATCTGCAATCACACAAAAGGTTCCAAGCACTGAAAATATTTTGCATCCAATTTCTTCTAAATTTTGGGATATGTGTTTTTTAAAAAATAACATGATACATTTACTGGAAATTTAAATAATACTGTATGATAAAATTAATACTGAAAGGTAATGTATATTTAGGAGGTAAGTCCAGTATAAAAAGCACCTCAACTTACCGATGTCATTGCTCCTTTCTGTGGAATCCTTTTCTAAGGTGCTGGACGATGTACAGCTTGCTAGATCTACTTTTGGGATATCATTCCTGCAGTCAAAAACGAGAGATATATTTACTGGGACTGCCTGTTAACAGTAATTTCTTGTATCTTGCAAACTGAGGGAAAGAAGCATTCCTCATGCGCAGCTCCTGGGTCACAGTGAGCTGTCCGAGGGAGCCATCGCTTGTAAACCGACATGCTGCTAGGATTAACCTTATCTTGTTTCTCTTTAACACCTGTCAAAAGGGCCTATTTTAGACACACTAGTGTCCTAAACAATTTCTCAAATGCTAACTGCATCTTGAGATGAAGAAAATCTGAAAGGATACCTTCTGATCAGCAATTTTAAAAATACCAATTTGTGTATGAAAACAGTAAGTGATATGAAGAAAGGCAGAATGTGTTGCAGACCCATTAAGTGATAACGTTATGAAGCGTCAAGCTGTGATAATGGGGTTAAGCCCCCCACCCCTGCCAATTCAAGCGTTGGCTGCAGCTCCTTCAGTAGGATTGGCTCCCTCACTGAGGCGCTTAATAACTAATGGCTTTCCGGTGACAGTTTCAGAGTGGGTGTTTTGTGACTTTGCATGGCAGATGAGTACCAAAAGTGGACTTGTGAAGGGCTGCTGAAAACTGGAGCTTTTCATCGTTCAAAAAAAAATTAATTATTTTGCACTACAGTGGTATCTTGGATTACAGACGCTTCAGGTTACGCGATTTCGGGTTGTGCACCACGCGAAACCTGGAAGTACCAGAACGGGTTACTTCTGGGTTTTGGCGCTCATGCATGAGCAGAAGCACTAAATCGAGCTTTGCGTATGCACAGAAGCACCAAATCGCGACCCGCGTGTGCACAGACACGGCGCTGTGGGTTGCGAACGTGCCTCCTGCACGGATCATGTTCACAACCCGAGGTTCCTCTGTATTTCATAAATAGTGGAAGTTACTAAGAAGTCTAATCTATGGTTTTACTTGATGATGGAAAGCCATTGTCTTCAAACAATTTAATTTACTTATTTACAAATCAGCACTTTCTTAAAAAAATACAGCAGGGGCAAGTACAACATATAAGGATTAAATCAACAAGAGATCCATAAAAGATCATTAAAAACACCAATGACCACTCCCCACATCAAATGGGGGGTGCCTTTTGCGTGGTCACGTGCAGCCCCCAGGATCCCATGCAGCTCCTGGTGGTATGGGTTGGTTTCGCCCTCCCCAGGCTGGATACCTGGAGGTCTCCACCCACCTCAGCCAATCGCCCAATCCCGCCTGGGGAAGTGTTGCCAGGGGATCAGCCAGGTAGGGGGAGGGACCGCCCTGCCCACACAACAGAGGGTGGATCCTTGGCTGGGGACTGGGAAGGATAAACACCCATTGCCTGAGCCAAGGTCTCCCTACATCTGAAACTTAATAAAGTTGCGGCCAATTTTAATCCCATAGCACGTTGTCTTGAGTCATTATTCCACTCGGGAGTCGTCTGGGGTTGGGGGGGGGGACTCTGACTGCCCACACAATAAATATTAATAAATGCTGATTGGTTAAAAGAAAACATCATGTTGTAAAGGCCAGTCTAAACAATAGAGTTTTCAAATTACATCTGAAGGAAGGGAAGGATGGTTCCTGCTGAAACTCTACTGGTAAGAAGCTCCACAGGGCAGGACCTGCCATACTAAACAAACCTCAGGGTCATAGGGCAGAGGTGAATTTAGGAAAGCACTAGTGGTTCAGTCACACTGGGTGTAGTGTATGGAAGGTGAGAGCTGCTCTGCGTGTGTGTTCTGGATTTTGGTGTTGCACAGGGTGCTGCTGAAATTTGAGACCCAAGGTTCACCACTGCATGGGGTACCACTAGAGGGCCCCATCAGAGAATTTCTGCAATCAAGATGGAAGATAAGGAAGATAAGGAAGATAAGCCAGTCCTTTATAAAATCAAATGAAATTACTACATTATGTTGTAGGTGGCAAATGCAATACCTAACTGGAGGCCAACCACTCCTATTTTTTTAAACAGATTTTAAAATAGTAATATAAATCAAAATAATTTATTATGTCCATTTTGCACTTCAAAGTACACATTATGTGTACTTCAAAGAGACTTAACGAGGTGCAAGTATCTACAAGATTTCATCATAAATATGTTTTATCATCCACTGATTTCTTTTAAAGAACTGATCCATCAAATACCTTGTATGGGTCAGAGGCACAATTGGTCTTTCTGGTCTTCTTGGAGGCAACGTACCAGGTCTGTTCAAAGAGTTTGTTTTGGGTGGTCGAGGTTTCTTCGGTGGTATAGCAGGAACAGAAGGCTTCTGTAAATCTAACAGCTTTTGCTCTCTCTCTGGTCTTTCTTTAAATCAATTCCCCCCCAAAAGAATGAAGACATTTTAAAGCAAAACTCTCTCACTTATGGAAGTTACAGCTATGGGCAAAACCCAATAGAAAAAATATCTTACATCAACTTTATTGCAACGCTAAGAAAACACATACTTTTATCTACTGTAAAGTAATGAAGTGTAGAAAATTTCTCAAACCTAAACAAATTGTTTTTCTATGGGCCACTTATAACACTGAAAACAAATGAATAGAAATTACTGTAAACATGCTGCAAACATGTGTTCCACCAATGGGTGGAATTCAGCGTCACATTATTACGAAAGGTCAGTCTGCACAAGCATTTCAGCTGGTCAGATGGAACGATTTGCTCCCTCTACAGTGTGCAGTTCCAGAGTTTCTCCCAATCCCTCCCCAGAGCCAATTTTGGGGGAAGAGGAGGGAAACTCCATTGTGCAAATGAAAGTCCTTAGAAGGGTCTTGCAAATCATCAGGGAAAGGTCACTCTTTCAGGAAGAGAAGGAAAAGGCAAGTCCAGCCAGAGAGGGAGCTCTGTGGAACTGTCCTTTGATTCTGCTGCTGCTGCTGTTCCCACTTGCTTGTGGGAGAATATTTGAGGAGAGCTGGTGGGATGGTAATTCTTCTAGGCCTCAGACTGACAGAATATCATATTGTGTTCCTCCCAACTGGGGGTTGCTGGGAGAACTGATTTAAGCAGGGGAGAACCACCAGTCTCCAAGGACCATAGCATTTACTAAAATATAAGATGGACTTTTCACTCAGAAGTAATGCTTCTTACCTTTCTCTTCTGTTCGATGAGGAAGACATTCTGGTCTTTCAGGAGGTACCTTTTTGATTTCATGTTTTCTGTCTGTCGTAGCTATCAAAAAATTCAGTGTAATTGTTTAGAAAGAAAATCAAGAATTTGGAAATATGCATTTATTTATTTAGGTTCGCTAAGGCAATATGATTCATGACAAATGAATATGGGGTTTGTTTCTAAATATGTGTTTGCACTGCAGAATGACTACCATCTCTCCCTCCCCCTCTCTCTCTCTCTCTCACACACACACACACACACACACACAGAGAGAATTTATACTTAGGACTCTTTCACATGGGAGTTCCCCTTGTAATTCTGTTTCCTTTAAGGAACAGTAGCCAGGGCTATGGTCTGAAGTCACATGGTGAACAAAGCATCTGAAGGTTTGGTCAGTGCCTTTGGTCAGTGCTTGCCAACCATATGTATGCTGCATTGACTCCCATGATGGAAGAAAAGCAGGCTATAAATGTGACAAAGGAATGAATGAACAAATAAACAAAGGTGGAAGAAAGAGAGCTGTGTGTAGGAAAAAATATGCATGGAGCTACCATTGTGGTATGTAGTCTGCCACACAGTTGCCCTTCCAAAGGAAATTATTACTTGTTTGGGCAAACAGGACAACATGTAAGATGTCCCCCCCCCCCCTTTAGTACATAAAACTGTGGTCAGTCACCTTCACTACTTGCCAGTCTGCCAGTTTCAGAAATATTAAATATTGAGAGGATGCATCTCAAAAACAAATGGCTTTTACTTCAATTGTGAATACAATATGGAAGATAATCATTGTTAGTGCTTTTCTTTAACAACCACTAGATGGCAAATGCATGTTACTGCTATAGAATGGGAAGATTGTCTGATAATTACTCAGTCATAAAATTAAAGGTCTTCTAAGTCTTTTTCAAAGCGGTAATGAACTAATAACACTTTAAAATGAATTATTATGAACTGATACAAAAACACCATATTAATAAGTATACCAGTCTTCCATGCCTTCATTAATTTGGTACAATGTTACCAATTCTTCACCAAATGGGACTGGTACTTGGCTAGGCTTTCTTATTCCAAGAATGATCACTGACATGAGCAACTCTGGGATTTCAGAAGCAGTCTGTTGCTGCCAGACAGTACCTGCAATTTAACAATTTTTAAATGGCATGGTGGATAAAGTGATACTGAGAGCTTCCATTAAGAGACAGAAAAGTGGATGCACTGTCTGTAAGGGATATTTACTGATGCTTATTATATAGCAACAGTGCATTACCTGATCCTTGTTTGAAGGCAGGAGCTGATGGAGGCGGTGGTTTCTTAGGTCTCTAAAATAAAAAGGAAATGATAACCAGGTTGCTAAAAAGAATTTGAACCAGACAGAACATAAAATCATTCTAAATAACTAAAAAAAAAAAAAAAAGTTTGTAAAGCCTTTCAGCAACACAGCAGATAAATGCAATTTATGAACATAGTGAGAGAGGAGACAGCCATCATAATTTATTAAAGACTAGCTGCTACTATATGGAAATTATATGTGACTATTTGCCGTTATGCCCATATTTGCTTAGTGTACAAAGACTTTGTTAAGCAGGAAGTTACTTCTCTGCAGTTATACTTTGTTTCCTGAAACCAAAGTAGATTAATCACAGGAAAGTACTGAAAAAACAAAAAGCTTTGAGGAACCTTAAAGTCGAACCATTTACTGTAGCATTTGTTGAATGGAGATCACTTCTTCAGATATATATCTATATTTGGAAAATATATCTACCACCGTAAAGAGGACTTTTGTGATTGAAACACGTATGACACTGTGTTGCTTTAGTATTCAATGTTAATGTTTTAGGGTGAAATTTTTGATCTAATATGAACACCAAATTTTAAGTTATAATTCTCTGCAGTGTATTTGTACACTAAGTTTTCTGTAGCTACATAAGGATAGATTTAATGGGTTTTATATGTTTGTAGTAAGCTTTACTAAAAATTTTGATCACCCATTAACATGGGGAATGTAGAGAACATGCTTCATTCACAGAAAGTCCAAGGTTCAATCCCTGATTCCTCCATGTTGGGCTGGAGAGCTGGAGAGCCACTGCCAGTCTGTGAAGGCAATACTGAGCTAACTGGCCCAATATTCTCATTCAATTTAAGACTCTTCAAGAGCAAGAACAAGAAATCCAGCAAATTAAAGCACAATCACCAGCCATTTATTCACATGAATAACTGGATGGAGTCCAGTGCTGTGCAGGCAGACTTCTGCATTTGCAACAGGACTTCCCCTTCCTCTTCTCCTCAGTGTTCCCCCCAAATCTGGTCTGGAGAGTTCTACCCTCTGGAGCACATTTGGGGGGCACGCTGGGGTCTGCAGCAGGGAGGAGAGGAAGAAGACATGTTTGCTAGTGGAGTCTGTTCTGCTCAAGCACAGATGTTGGATGCAACAACGCCTGATTCTGTGCAAATAGAATACGGGCTTTTAGAACAATATTGCTGAAGAGAGTTTTTCAATTCAGCTTTTTACCCCGCAAGTTGAAAAAGCTACACAATGCAATTTCAAGCTACACAAACATGCTGCCGTCCATAAACAAACATTTATCCCCAAAAACGTTTTTGGTAGGTTTCAGCTTTTCAATATTTTATTATAAATAACATGTTCCAAACAAAAGACACAGGTTCATAAAATTCTCAGTGATAAAGGGCAAACACATCCTACCTCTTTTTCAAAGTCAGAAATAAGTAATTTAACAAAGTTATCAGGAAATACTCCTCTTCTGCCGTTGAGTTCTCCTTCCCACCAGCCAGTATCAATACATTCCTAAGGTACATAAAGAAGAAATTGATTGCATACATTGAAAAACATGTCTTTTGACAAGGCAGGATTATTTTCCCCTGTAAACTGAGAGTATAAAGTGGGATATATGCAGAACATCTTTTATGTGGCCATGGTGTGTATATTGCTAAGTTTTCATCAGTAACTTGTGGTGTTGGTTGTTTAAATGTGCTTACTAGTCATAGACACATTGCTAGTTCCCTGGTCAATACATTATGAAAAAGGGGAAAGTAGCAACAGATAGCAAGTCATGAGAACTTATTCCCCCACTCCTTCCTCTAGACCAGCCTTTCTTAACCTGCGGGTCCCCAGATGTTGTTGAACTACAACTCCCATCACCCCTAGCTAGCAAGGCCAGAGCTCAGGGATGATGGGAGTTGTAGTCCAACAACATCTGAGGACCCACAGGTTGAGAACCGCTGCTCTAGACCCTGAGCTGCCTGCATATCTAGGAGACTGGGAGGGGACTGTCAGGCGGTCATGAGAACAAGATTTGTATACACTTGCCAGTTTGAGCATATGCTCTTTATAACTCTTTCTAATGAATTTCCTCAAGTGCCATAGAATATGCAGCGTCGTTGATTTCTGAATGTTCCTGTTACATTCAGACCCTTGCATGAAAATATGTACACATGAAACTTACACATATGCAAAAAGTAATGGCAAAAAAGAGAGAATTGTTTAAACATAGCATATGCAACTGCCTACAGCAGAATGACACTTTCTTCTGCATCACCACCATGATCATTATTTATAAAGATGCAGCCATCTGTCTGGCACTGTGCAAAGAAATAAAAACAGTTTGCTATCCCAATGTGGCTCACGATGAGAAACAGGTGGACAAAGTATTTAACTACAAAAGGAAGAATCTTCAGTTTATATATTAAAAGTTACCTTTGGTTTCATTTTAGAAACACAGTGTACTGGAAGGAATTATATAATGCAACATTCAATCAATGCAATATTTGCCCCATGTCAGATATAGATCCAATGGGCATTGGATATACTGCAACTGTCATTAAAGTCTGAGAGAGAGAGGGAGAGAGAGAGCAGTTTGCAGGATTGTGCGAACCCCTCTTGCCTTTTGTGGAAAGTTTGTTAATTGGGACATTCTAACTGTCAGACCCTGGCAGAAACACACCCTACCCTTAAGAAGATATGCAGCTGCCTTATATTCAAGAGCACTGGTCTGTCCAGCCTAGTGTGGACTTTTCTCAACTGGCAGCAGCACTCACAGCTACCAAATATCCTTTTAACTAGAGTTCATTGTGGGACGTCTCTACATGTAGCACGAGCTCTACCAGTAAACTATGGTGCTCCATAACTCTTGCATCCCTTAAAGCTTTCACATTTTCCCTTACATGCAGCAAATCTATCTAGAACAAGAATATACCGTATTTTTTGCTCTATAAGACTCACTTTTTCCCTCCTAAAAAGTAAGGGGAAATGTGTGTGCGTCTTATGGAGCGAATGCAGGCTGCGCAGCTATCCCAGAAGCCAGAACAGCAAGAGGGATTGCTGCTTTCACTGCATAGCAATCCCTCTTGCTGTTCTGGCTTCCGAGATTCAGAATATTTTTTTTCTTGCTTTCCTCCTCCAAAAACTAGGTGCGTCTTGTGGTCTGGTGCGTCTTATAGAGCGAAAAATACGGTAAATCCGGTTCTTTCCCCCTACAAAAATCTGCGGCTGTCTGAAAGAGCAGTGGGGGTTCCGAGAACCACCTTCTTGGCAACTTTTGAGGTGTAAATCCCCCCCCCCCTTTGTAATCACTTTGATATGATAATTCAAAACCTCAGCTACAAAAGGAAACATGACCCACAGAGACCTAGTGGGTGGAATGCTACAGTATTAGAAACTGAGAGGCAGAAGCAGGTTTCATGAACAGAAAAGACAAACAGCTACATAACGTGTTTGCACATACTGCATATCGATATGACTAAGGTGCCCTTTAGACTTTATCTAAGCTGTGTAGGAGTAGCTTATCCATGGGGGAATCCCACACAACCGGGAGAATGATCTGAGTTGGCCAAATGTGTTGCTTTTTTCCACACACACACCCCACACACAAATCAATGGCTTCTGCAGGCTCAGGCCCAGGCATTGTGTAATCAGCTCAAAAGATAAGCAGCTCTCACACAGCTGGGAGAATCTTTAAAGGGAGCCTCAACTCAAACGTATCATCAAGGATCTACAGTCCATCCTTGACAACAACACTTCCTTCTCACAGGCCTTGGGTGGAAGCACTATACCTGCTTACATATAGCCTCCCTTCAAGCTAAAACAGCTACTCACCAGCAACAACAGGCCACACAAGAGAGATACAGACACAAGGGCTAGACCCAGATTCCAGTTCTTCTGGCCACGTGTCTATTCCTGCAGTACTATTACAGGATGTAATAATATCATCCACAACAGAAGTTCAACTTCAAATGTGATATATACCATTGTTTGCCAACAATGCCCTTCTGCCATTATACGTAAGGGGGGGAAATAATTAATGGACCCAATTTTGATATAAGAAAGAGCAGCACAGAGTATGCAAAAACCAACAAAGGAACAGTTAAACTTCTCAGGACACTCTGTAGTTGACCATAAGGCAGTCATAGTGTAACCAAGAAACTTCAAAAAGAGACTGAAGCATAAAAGTCCTGCATTCATCAAGAAATTCACTGCTATCACTTATGGTCTGAATTGGCACAGTGGATTGTTGTCAAATTACCATGTGTTAACCGCCAGGATGTTTATGTTATTGACAGGGGATACAGTTCTGTTTACAATTCCTTCCAACCCACCCCATATAATAAAAATGTAGGGATGCCATCATGCTGCAGTTCATGTGGCTACTGACAAGTGACAAGACAAGGTACAGCATGATGACAAACTGGGCTCTCAAAGCAGCTGGGCATTTGCAGCCTCAGAGACTGAGGAGGAGGGAGATGCCGGTGAGCAGGTCAGCGAGTAAGCATATGGGTAGGTATTGCTGGCCAGCAGGTAGGTGTCCTAGGCCAACAGGCAGTCATCCCAGGTGTTTAGGCATCCAACTGAGACGAGTGAGCAAGAGGGCAGCCCAGGAAAGTTACAGATATCTGGAGAGATAAAAGAGGGAAGGGTAGGGAGGGAGTGATGGTTTTGACTGTCCCTGGGGGCAGGTTGTGATGAAGGGACTGGTGAGTGAAGTGAGCAGGAGCACAGCCCCTAGTATGCACAGTATGTCTGTGTGCGTGTGTACACACACCCTTCCAATGCAGGACAGCACTTCATGTACTTAATGAAGCTGACTGAAAGCCTGTCGTAATATATTTGTCACTTTTTAAGTCTGCCACAAGTCTCTTGTTTTGTTGCCTGAGACTTGCATGGCTACCCATCTGGAAACTAAAGCATTTTTCCTCATTGCAAAAGGCTCTCATAGTTCATATTATGAACAGATTGCTGTCATTCTTTTGTGCAATGTGACAGATCTATTAGAAGCCTAACATTAAATGGATAGTCATTAATTTACAGTAGTAAGATAACCTATTATTACAACAGAGATTTTGAACTAAAGAAGAAAGGAAGCAGGGTGAAAAAGCAACCTTCCTCCACAAGTTAAACTCTGTTTATTTTAGCTATTCTATTTTATCAATTTTTAATATATATGATATCAATGTGTGTCTACTTTAATAAATAAGTGCTTTAGGAAAATTGCAAGTATTTTTAAACCACGTTGTTAGATACAAATTTACCGTATTTTTCGCCCTATAGGACGCACTTTTTCCCCTCCAAAAATGAAGGGGAAATGTGTGTGCGTCCTATGGGGCGAATGCAGGCTTTCGCTGAAGCCTGGAGAGCGAGAGGCGTCGGTGCGCACCGACCCCTCTCGCTCTCCAGGCTTCAGGAAGACATCTGCAAGCCTCGCATGCCCGGCGGGAGGTCCCGCCAGGCGCGCGAGGCTTGGGGCGGCAGCCTGCAGCCCGAAGCAGGGGGTGAGCTGCGGAGCCCGCCCCCTGCTTCAGGCAGATGTCCGCAAGCCTGGCACGCCCGGCAAAAGGTCCCGCCAGGCGCGCGAGGCTTGGGGCGGCAGCCTGCAGCCCGAAGCAGGGGGTGAGCTGCGGAGCCCGCCCCCTGCTTCAGGCAGATGTCCGCAAGCCTCCCACGCCCGGCAGAAGGTCCCGCCAGGCGCGCGAGGCTTGGGGCGGCAGCCTGCAGCCCGAAGCAGGGGGTGAGCTGCGGAGCCCGCCCCCTGCTTCAGGCAGATGTCCGCAAGCCTCCCACGCCCGGCAGAAGGTCCCGCCGGGCGCGCGAGGCTTGGGGCGGCAGCCTGCAGCCCGAAGCAGGGGGTGAGCTGCGGAGCCCGCCCCCTGCTTCAGGCAGATGTCCGCAAGCCTCCCACGCCCGGCAGAAGGTCCCGCCAGGCGGGCGAGGCTTGGGGCGGCAGCCTGCAGCCCGAAGCAGGGGGTGAGCTGCGGAGCCCGCCCCCTGCTTCAGGCAGATGTCCGCAAGCCTGGCACGCCCGGCAGAAGGTCCCGCCAGGCGCGCGAGGCTTGGGGCGGCAGCCTGCAGCCCGAAGCAGGGGGTGAGCTGCGGAGCCCGCCCCCTGCTTCAGGCAGATGTCCGCAAGCCTCGCACGCCCGGCAAAAGGTCCCGCCAGGCGCGCGAGGCTTGGGGCGGCAGCCTGCAGCCCGAAGCAGGGGGTGAGCTGCGGAGCCCGCCCCCTGCTTCAGGCAGATGTCCTTAAGCCTCGCGCGCCCGGCAGAAGGTCCCGCCAGGCGCGCGAGGCTTGGGGCAGCAGCCTGCAGCCCGAAGCAGGGGGTGAGCTGCGGAGCCCGCCCCCTGCTTCAGGCAGATGTCCTTAAGCCTCGCGCGCCCGGCAGAAGGTCCCGCCAGGCGCGCGAGGCTTGGGGCAGCAGCCTGCAGCCCGAAGCAGGGGGTGAGCTACGGAGCCCGCCCCCTGCTTCAGGCAGATGTCCGCAAGCCTCGCGCGCCCGGCAGAAGGTCCCGCCAGGCGCGCGAGGCTTGGGGCGGCAGCCTGCAGCCTGAAGCAGGGGGTGAGCTACGGAGACCGCCCCCTGCTTCAGGCAGATGTCCGCAAGCCTCGCGCGCCCGGCAGATGGTCCCGCCAGGCGCGCAAGACTTGGGGCGGCAGCCTGTTCTGGGGGCTGGGGTCGTGGGAAGCTCAGGCTTCCCCCGAGCCAGCCCCCGCGCCTGGGGGGGAAATAAAAATTTTTTCCTTTATTTCCCCCCCAAAAAACTAGGTGCATCCTATGGGGCGGTGCGTCCTATGGGGCGAAAAATACGGTATTTAATTTTCTTGCTGTGGATTAGATTAATGTCAGATTTAAATTGGCTACTGTATGTATGTATGTATGTATGTACGTATGTATGTATTACCCCCTCTTCACTGTAATCAGTGGGTTACAATTAAAATACAAATCCGTAATATACTACAACCACTGAGAAAACAACGCAGCCCTGAATAGGGAAGTTTTTAAATTTTGATGTTTTACTGTGCTTAATGTTTCAATTTGTTGAAAGCTGCCCAGAGTGGCTGGGGCAACTCAGTCAGATAAGTGGAATAATAATAATAATAATAATAATAATAATAATAATAATAATAATAATAATTAATAATAATACAGGTGATACATTTTGCTTACACCACCTGCTCTTGTTCTTTCTCCCCCCACCCCCACAAAAAACCAATGGTTGAGGCTGATGTAGACAATGGATCGGATCCTGCGGCGACTTCAGATAATGCCTTACAAGACTGCCCATGCCCCAAAACACTCCATTTCAGGGCCTAACAGCAGTAAATGGTGGAAATAGTGCCTGTGATAGATCAATACCCAGAGAGTTCCATGCTGTGGCCATGCCTCCCACCATCAGAGCTCTTTACAGACAGAGGGGAGGCACCTCTGCCTTGTTTTAACACCCTCCAGGCAACAGATCTAGGGTTATGGTTGCTCTGTAAAATAGATTAAGAAAGCCTGGAAGATAGCTGACAGAACACTGAGATTTACTGAGAAGTAAATCTTGCTGACTTCAGTGTGGCTTACTCCCAGGAAAATGTACGTAGGACTGCAGCTTGAAATTAATTATTTTACAATTATATTTGGTGAGACTAAACAGAGAAAACAGATTTAAAATTAAAATAAAATAACAGATGGGCGGTTGTAACTTACAACTTAAAAATTATTAGCTTATTTTAAACAATTCCTGATTTATTCCATTATATCCTCAGTACTGAATAAACAAATATTTTTCCCCAATAAATAAATGTGTATCTTTTTCCTGAAGGGAAGTGGTTGATTTGTGGAAATATACAATACAACAGCAATCTTGGTTTAATAATCATGATCGATCACAAGATTGATGCCAGGAGTGTGAGACTGTGCGTATAATGTAAAATTTGAGCAGCCAATCTACCTACTTACCTGCCTTGCTTCTCTTAGAATATGAAAATGAAAGATGTAATAGTTTACTGTCTCATAAATGCCAGAGTCTCTGACTCTGTGCATGAACCATGCAACACACAGCCCACTTAACTGGAAAGAAAGCACAGTGTGTACTTTGATAGAGCTCTCATTTCACATTTGTCTCTTAGGACACTTCTCCGTGTTTAAATTTTTGGATTAAAGGCTAAACTTCAGTTTTGTTTAGTTATTTGTTTTTTCTCTCTCCAATTAGATTAATTACAGTGCTTTCACTGTTAACAAATAATTGTATCTTGTCTTCAGTTCTCATTTCTAGATACTGCTCTGTTGAAGAAAAGAAAAATCAACAGAATATAGTGGTACCTCAGGTTAAGTACTTAATTCGTTCTGGAGGTCCGTACTTAACCTGAAACTGTTCTTAACCTGAAGACCACTTTAGCTAATGGGGCCCCCTGCTGCTGCCGCGCCGCCGGAGCACGGTTTCTGTTCTCATCCTGAAGCAAAGTTCTTAACCTGAAGCACTATTTCTGGGTTAGCGGATTCTGTAACCTGAAGCATATGTAACCTGAGGTACCACTGTATAAGGAAATAAATGTTGCAAGGACTAAAACCCACTGCATTTTGTTTTGTTATCTCTCTCTCATACACACATGGAATGTCAGTGAGTCAAATACTTCTAACCTATCATTTAATTTGATTAAATTCATATGTTAGCATATTTGAAAATCTTGATATGCATGTTACTTAGTAGAAGGAACTGCAAAATAACTTACAGTTTAAAAACAATCACTTTTTGTTAGAAGGAAAGGTCATCTTTAATATTTGCTTTTTCATTCCACATTATACCTTAAAGCCAAGAACCAAAACAAATGAAGCATGTCCAGGGAAAATGAGCTACAACTGTTCAATTGAAATGTCAGCTAATTTAACTAGTTAAAAATTTTCATGTTCTTTGACCCTCCCAATGTTGTCGGATTACAACTGTCATCTTCCCTGACCACTGGCTATGCTTTCTAGAGTTGATGGAAGTTGTAGTCCAACAACATCTGGTGTGCCAACTCAACCTATATTCCACATTAAATATGGTGAGCCAGTAGGAATGAAAACAATATGGTTCTGCTTCCATATTCAACATGACCGAAGGCAGAGGCAACCCATTTGAGGTTAGTTTCTGGTGGATCCTTGAACCCACTAGCACAGTTTTTACTGACTGAAGAACAAAGGAGCAGGGAGGTGAGGAAACCTGAACAGGAGATATATCACCGTGACATTGGATCCCAGTCATATGGAAGTGACAACCATGTCTCAGAACTTCATTATCATGTTTCTGATACAAATGTGCTGCACTGCATGTTGAAATAGATAATAGATTTCCTTTCAATTTAGCCACCTTATTTCCTGTCATGCAACAGCTCAGTAGCCTCTAAACAAGTTTCTGAAAGATTTCATTTCATTTGATCTTATCTGATGCTCACTGACCTAGTTTTCAGTCTCTTGGAAAAAAGAAAGACGTAGTTACATGTTTTGTATGTGTGCTCAGAAAATACTCAAAAATAGCAACTCTTGCACATAAAGTGTCAACATTGTGCTTATTAATGAGGAGAGAAAAATTCTCATATTGATTTACAGAAACTATTCTTTAAATACTTATTCCTCTGAATAACTTCCATGCCTAAATGTTTCAAATTCCAACTCCACCAATCATGAGTTAAATTATTTGGAAAGGTTTTCCTATATTTTCTTGATTCAAAACATCAGCAGAAGCCATTTCTAGTTCTGAGAGCAGGCACTTATATCCACACAACTTGCACATGATATAGAAGATTATACCGGAATAACAGGCTTGAAGTGTGTCAAATGGACACTGGTGATTTCAAAGCAATATTTGGAACTCTGTCATTTTATTGCAATAAAGGATTACACAATCCCCCTCGGCTGTTCCACCGCCCTCAGAAGTGCAGGGGGTGGCAGCCTAGGAGAAGGTATTTTCTGCCCCACCCCCTGAATTATGGAACTCCCTTCCCATAGAAGTGTGTATGGCACCTTCATTATACAGCTTTCGGCGAAGGCTGAAGACGCACCCCTTTGCCCTGACTTTTGACACTTGAGGACACACCTTATTTCTGTAATTTTGTTTAAAAGTTGTTTAAAATATTGTGTTTTAATTGTTGTGACCTGCCCTGGGACCTTGGGGTGAAGGGCAGGTAATAAATGTTAATAATAATGAAAACAATAATTTTAAAAATCAAAGCATACCTATTTCTGTGTGATTGTGAGTTGGCATGTATCAGTGATGGGGAGAATTTGTGGTAGGGCTGTAGCAAATCCCATCTCACTGATTTGCTCAATTGGAAGGGCGAGTTTACATAGACCTTCTGCTCCCCGTAATAGCAATTTCAGGAGGGGAGGGATGTATATCACGGCAGCAGCTATGGCTTCCTATCCATTTTCTTTCTCTCTCAACAGTTTAGAAGTCACCAGGGCTCTCGGCTGCCATGCTTCTCTTCCCAGATCCCCCTGGGATTGATGCTAGCATAGCCACACTCCTATTGTCAAGTTTCCTTCCTAGAGTGCCTTGAGGGTTATGTTAGCAGGGACATGCTAGTGTCAACACATTTCTGGGACACTGTGGTGAGGAAGCTTGGCAGTCAGAGCTCAGCTACTGAAGCTGCCATCAGAGAAGGCAGCTTTTAAATGAAAATCAACTGAGAATAATATGATCTCTATTGTGGTACATGCCTCCTCCCTCTGAAAACTGTTGGGGTATGTGTGTCAGAACTGTGATCAATAATAATTTTCTATACAGTAATCAGTGTTCGAAACTCCCATTGTTCCAGGCGTGTTTTGCGAGAGGGAATTTCATTAGCGTGAGCAGTTTCTGAGCTCAGGGTGCAGTACTGCGCCTAAGATTTCAGATTAAAACTGCAGAGTGGAAGGAAAGGGGGACCAGAAAAACAGAAGGAAAACTGTGAGACTTTTTGAAAGACACAATTAATGTTTTACCTGTGACACATAATGCTTCTGAAGAATAACCAGCCTAAAAACTTTGCCTTATGGTCACACACAAGCACTCAATTAGAGTATCAAGTGTCAACTGCATTTTCATATGAAAACACATGACTTAAAAAAAAAAACACCCAGAAAAATTACAATTACCTTATTGACAAGGGTGACAATATCGCCTTCTTTGATTGTCAGTTCATCTTCATTCTGTGCTTCGTATGAAAATAAAACTTTGCAATATTCCTTTACTGAAAGAAAAACAAGAACAACAGTGTATTTCAATATACTGTCCTACCAAAACGCCCATGTAATTTTGAAAGAAACGTATTTCCCAATATTTTTAAAAATGTATGAAGCACTTTAGCAGATAGAGAAAAATAATGATTATTTCTGTAGAAACAGTCATTTGATAAAATTATTGTAGCCAGAACCATTCCATTAAAATACTTTAATTGGAAAGGCTGTGCTCATTACTCATTCACACTAAGGCTGGGTGCAGCCACTTCCCATGGGGAATAACAGAGCCTTGCTATGCACATAGTCAAGTGGGAGGTCACCATTAACATTTTTAAATTAATAGTTTTTACTACACAAACACATAACAATTCAACATAAACATTCATATTATGCCGTTACAAAAAAATTATAACATTTATAGAAAAGAGAAGGCATTAGGGTTTTTTTGATATGTAGGAGTACTGCATATTTTAACCAAGTAAAGGGATATGAGTGGATGGGAGACAAGTACAGACCTCCCATTCCCCATAGTGGTCAGCTGAGCATGTCAAGAATAAATAAGCAGTAAAGCTTATGCCCTCTGATTTCTATTTGGAAATGTGTGCACATGAATCTTACTAATGATCATTCTTATACTTCAGTTCTATTTCTTCTCTTCCTTTGATTTGTTACCACAAGAAAGAATTGCTAATACTAGTAATTCAACATTTTAAGTAACATAATTAAACCACTGATTTCCAAAAGTGTCTTTGTTTTAAAGGGGGCAGCAGCTATTAGCAACAATCTTGTCTAAGTAGATAAGTATGTAAAGTATGAAAAACTGACAATAATTTAGACACCAGATTACAAGTCATTTTCTATCCAATGAAGCAAAGGTAAGCAAACATTTTTAATTATAGGTTTCAGCCATTATTCATAGCGCTAGAAATACCCTACTATTTTTATTTCCTCTTGGAGACTTTATCATCTGTTTTTCAAACACAGAGAGTAAGTAAGAGGTGTGTGTTTATTTCCCTAAGACACACCTGCAAAATGCACATTTTAAGAGAGAAAAAACAAAAAAACAAATTGGATTTCTCTAAGAATTTAAAGTGCAAGTTAATCCAATATTTGGTGGTAGGGATCAGGTTATAATATAAAAGAACAATGCAGGTTTTAAAATCTGTAAAGCAAAATGTCTTCTCTCTCAGCATCTTTAGCCCAAAGCCCTGTGGCATATTTTCTTTATTATTTTTGAAATTAGGAAATTGCTAAGAGATGAAAGTTCCCTAAATTTCCCCAGACACCTAGATGCTCTGAGCACAAAAAGAAGGGAGGGGTATCCCAGCAGCAAGACCTACCCTTTGTCCTGTTGTCCACTTCTATTTTTGCTGGCTCCTGAACTGCTGTGGCTGTGGGTATTCTTTTTCCAACTGTCTGTAAACATATAAACAACTCCTCTTTATTTTATTCTATCTCACCAAAAACTCAGCAAGAAAGTAATGAACATAACGTCACAATTCATGTCATTGTTCAATCCTTAAAAAAAAAAAATATTATTGATGTTATTCCCTCAGGCCTTACCTGCCAGAATTCCTTTAAGAAATGTAATTGTTTAGTTAACTGCCCCCTTGTGACCTTATAATTACATCCCATTCTGTGCCAATGAAGTTCTATCCCTGTAATCATATGAAATATCAAAGCTCTGCTGACAAGTGAATATCCCATCACAAGCAATAGTACATGGTATGCAGTAATAATTGACTATTAAATACTTCCAATCATTCTTAAATGTTTCACTTGGGAGTAAAAAGCTGCGGATATAAGTTGTCAAATAGCTACACCCAAAAGAAACAACACTGCAAACATTAATTGGTCTATGGAACCCAGTGATGTGAGCAGCATTTGGTCAGATGCAATAACTACCAATGGAGTTCTGGTATTCAAAGTAGCAACTTCAGTTGAACAATTTGAGATAGGATTGTTGTCTTTTATATCTACAGTGGTGCCTCGCAAGACGAATGCCTCGCAAGACGGAAAACCCGCTAGACGAAAGGGTTTTCCGTTTTGGAGGTGCTTCGCAGGACGAATTTGCTATGGGCTTGCTTCGCAAGATGAAAATGCCTTGCGATTCCTGGGTTTTTCCCCCCGCTCCCCACCCCCTTTTTCTAAGGCACTAAGTTGCTAATAGCCTTTTAGCAGCTAATCCGCCAATCCCTTAAGCCTTTAATAGCCGCTAATAGTCGCTAATCCGCTAATCCGCTAATGGGCTTGCTTCGCAAGACGAAGAAACCGCTAGACGAAGAGACTCACGGAACGGATTCTTTTCGTCTTGCGAGGCACCACTGTATAGGCAAGTGCAGTTAAGCAGGACACTGAGCTTTGGAGCAGCTCACCTTTTTGAAAAGACATTGACCTTTCCGGGGGGGGGGGGGGGATAATCAGCAGAGGAACAAAATGCTATATAAACTCAAAGACCAAAGCAGAGTTATTCACTTGCAGAGGTCTACCTTCTCCTCCCCCCACCTTTTTTTCCTCTTACACTATCATCTAAACACACATAGCCCAGATTTTAGTTGTGGAAGAACATTTTTCAGAATTCATTAGGCAGAAGCAGAGGATCTCAAATGAGATAATCCAAAATTTATGAGGGTGTCGGGCAAATCTGTCTGATGAACTAATTTAATTAATTAGCTAAAATGGTTGCATAAAAGAACGCATGGTGGCAAGGGAGCAAATTGTCTTCTGGCAGGCTGTTTGTATGAAAAGCGAAATAGTTGATTTATGCTTGAAGGGGCAAAGAGGTGATCCTGCCAATTAAGTCCATTTGTTTTTATACTGATGTCATCTGCCAGAAGGGTTGCCAGATGTTTTTTTTAATGTGTCTTTTGTTTGAAGTATTGGTTCTTACTCCAGATTAAGAGCCCCACTTAACAGAATGCCCCTCATTTCATCTCCGCCACATTATGTTTCTGACATCTCATAAAATACAGAGTACTATTTTTGCAACCAACTGTATTGCCCTCTGATGTTACACAGAGGACACATGAATGCTGTGGTTCTTTAAAAGTCCTTGCCATTCTCGGAAGCATTTCAAAACACAACACACCAAGCCCCTCTCATCTCAGGTGTCTGAATTTGAACCTTTCACTATCATCAGGCTTAAGAAAGAAACAAATACAAATAAAGGTGAAATTAGGGGAGATTTCTGGCTAAGGGCTCTTTGAGATATTTTATCCTCCCATTTTATATCACAATGAAAAGTCACACAAAATTTACACTGGTAGGCCTCAATGATTATGTACATCAAAAATTACTTTTCCCATGTTCAATAATGGCTTCAAACACATCATAAATTAAGCCAACACAATGGCATGGTAATTTTAAAACTATGCAAAGAACTCTAAGATTAAATGGGGTGGGGCACAGAAGAATGCAAAAGGAAGCTGTGTGCACTATAATATGATTTGTACAGGATTACTGCAAACAACACCCATATTAATCTTGGCGTACGTTTGTGGTTTGTTATACCAAGTTACAGCGTATCTACATGTTCTAGACTTCAATATCAACTCCTAGCTTCTTATTTGCACGTATTTTATTCAGGGATTCTAAGACTAAAAATTATACTCTTTACATCACGCTCTTTTTCGAACATGATAATTATGTGGAAAATGTAGGAAGCACAATGGTATCCTGCTTCCTGTTTATGCCCTCTGTCTTTTTCCAAATTAGAACTTTCAAATTCCCACCTCAAATGTGGAGATATGAAAGTTCTATTTTAGACAAGAAGAGTGAGGAACCGAAGAACACATGAAATTTGCACGTTCTACTCCACAGCATTATCACATCTCAAGATGCTTAAAACAGATTTTTCATTATTATTTGTTATTTATTATTATTTGGCCTGTTCTGATGAATGTATCAGCTATATGGAACAGGGGAGCCTGAAGAAACCTATCTCACAGCTCTTCAAAAATATGATTCAGATTCCACTTAAAGTCTAGGTATCATCTGTCCATTTAGACTTACGTGTTTTATATTTTTAGCATGTAGGGCTTACGTGAACGAGTTGCCCACACATGGATGTCCAATGGAACAGGTGGTTGTGGTTTATGGTCTGACCAGCTGCAGTCCCACTCTCTCACCAAATGCAGTTGGCAAGTTCATCAGAAGTGGCTCACTGGTTATCCCAGTAGCAATATAGAGTATACAGAGGGGGAAAGAAGAGCTGCTGCTATAGTTTAACTTGATTTATGTTCTTTAACTGTGCTGCACATTATTTAACCTGAGCTAAATAGAAATATTTTATCTATTTATTTACAAAATACCCTACATTACATAGTAATCACATAGTATAAAGCACATTATACACAATAGAATGGTGAAATGTAGCTAAAATTAAAACCAGTTATTTAAAAGTCAAATTGAAAGCAGTTCATGGAAACCATAAGACCTTAGGCAGCACAGATTAAATTAAATTCCTCCAACACCTTGAGACCCCAGTAATGCCCTAACCATCTATGCCTCTAGGAGGGGGGAAATGACACAGTAAGGGCACCCCTACAGAGAAGACTCTATTCACAATGTCATTCCATAGAGGGCGACATCCATAACTTTTGCCTACATGAGATGGGGTACCAGGGGTTCTCCAGATGTTGTAGACGACAACTCTCATCATTGCAGACTGCTGGCCATGCTGGTTGAGGCTCATGGCAGCTGGAGCAAATTATTGTAATGTACAACTACTCTTTAGATAAATAGCTACTAGAATTTAATCATCTTAGAATCTAGGACCTAGATGATCCAGTGGCAAAGAAATAAGAAGATATCACAAGATTTTGAGAAAAATAAGAAATCTATGAAATACAAGAAATGTGAAGTGTTGTAGTTAAGCCTAATAGCAGATGTTTGAAAGCAAAGTTGGATTTGCTGTGGGGTTTTCTATACCTTACAGCAGGCATAGGCAAACTCTGGCCCTCCAGATGTTTGGGAATACTTTAAATAATGGAAGATAACTGGTTACCATTCTTTCCTCTGCCTACTACTTCTTTTTTTAAGATAGCTATTCCACCAAGTGATATATTTTCTTTTGCTACCTGGATAAAAATATCCAATGTTGTTGAAGTGATCTGAGCACAGACTTCCAAATTATATGTTGCTAAGTATAATACTAAGCACTAATTTATAGAGTGAGAGGAGCTGGGGTAAACTATGCAGTACAGTAGCTAGAAGGAAAGGTATGGCAGGTGTCTCATTCAGAAATCCTATAATCCTGTTTTAGTTAGCTGTTTACCAGTTATTCTGGAAAGAGAGAGGCCCTTGTACTATATTTTATTCTGTGTACATTCCTCATTGATGAAAATAGCACAGAAGAGAGCATTAGAACCTTTATGCATTAGATTGAAATACAGTGATACCTCGGGTTAAGTACTTAATTCGTTCCGGAGGTCCTTTCTTAACCTGAAACTGCTCTTAACCTGAAGCACCACTTTAGCTAATGGGGCCTCCTGCTGCTGCCATGCCACCGGAGCACGATTTCTGTTCTCATCCTGAAGCAAAGTTCTTAACCTGAAGCACTATTTCTGGGTTAGCGGAGTCTGGAACCTGAAGCGTATATAACCTGAAGCATATGTAACCTGAGGTACTACTCAGTATGTAACCACTGTAAAGGTAAAGGTACCCCTGCCCGTACGGGCCAGTCGTGTCCGACTCTAGGGTTGTGCGCCCATCTCACTTAAGAGGCCGGGGGCCAGCGCTGTCCGGAGACACTTCCGGGTCATGTGGCCAGCGTGACAAAGCTGCATCTGGCGAGCCAGTGCAGCGCACGGAAACGCCGTTTACCTTCCCGCCAGTAAGCGGTCCCTATTTATCTACTTGCACCCGGGGGTGCTTTTGAACTGCTAGGTTGGCAGGCGCTGGGACCGAGCAACGGGAGCGCACCCCGCCGCGGGGATTCGAACCGCCGACCTTTCGATCGGCAAGTCCTAGGCACTGAGGCTTTTACCCACAGCACCACCCGCGTCCCTGTAACCACTGTACTACTAACCTAATGAAGAAATGGCAAATAATACCTTTTGGCCAATTTCGTATTTTAATCATTTGTCTCTAGAACTTTAATGAAATTGGCGTGCAGTGATTTGCATCTGTCTACTTATTTCTTGCTCACATCAAGTCTAGTTAGTCTCTGAAATTTCTGGGAGTACCAGTCCTAAATCAACAACAGTTGTTTTCTGACATATATACTGTAGCCTACATTAAATCAAATTGTACTTTGAGAGCAGTGAACACAACCATCAGGCCTGTGTCAGAGGCTTGAAATTAATGCCTAGGTTGAGCAGTTCTCTGTTCTCAGCTAGTCATGTGCATTCATAAGAGGAATATGGCCAGCATCCTGCTCTCACAGTGGTCACTGACCAATCACAATATGCAAGCTTTTTCAATACAACTTAAAATTTATGTATGCAGTACAGAAAGCTTAATCATATGAATAGCAGATGCTGCACACATGACGGGCCGACAATTGGCAGTGAACTGACATATATTGAGTCCACTGGATTAACCCAGCCCCAAACTATAACTTCATTTAGCATAGGTTAGATACAGAATATAAGAACAATGAGAATCAATTATCAATCAAACTTCCAAACCATATTGAGAATCTGTCAAATTGAGACTTCCAGTCATGTCTGCATTGTTCAAACAAATATACAAGCAACTATATGCTTTGGGGGGAAAATGTTAGAAGCAGCAGTTGTGGAAGTCTGCTCTCAGGCTGAGAGTACTGAATGCACTTTATGCACAAAGAGGGTGCTTTGCTCCTCATATGTTGTTCCCACTACACTTTGCTAATGAACCACTGTAGAACTAGCATAGACAATGAAATCTGCACAACTGACTTCCCTTGTGTGGAGCAAAGGTACCCATGTCCACAGAGAGTGTACTCCCTCTGTGGTCACCATTGTGAATTACAGCACCTAGAGGTGCCAGGTATATTGGGTGGACGGGGTGTTAGCTCCCCCAGTATTTTTTGGCAAGGGGCAGCACACCACCCATATTGAAGGGGCCGCCATGCCCTGCCACCGCTGGAGCCAGGTGGTGGCTGAGGCAAGCATGGAGAGCAATCTCCGCACTTGCTCGCCTCAACAATTGCCCACGCTCATACCATCCACAGAGTGGACGCCACAACCAAGAAGGCCCTCTGCCTGGTTCCTTGTAACTTCATTTTACGAGTGAAGCATTTCACACAGGGGTTTTTTTATGACAACTGCAACAAATCCTTTTCTCTTATAATAGAAAAAGTTGGTCTGTCTTGTTCCAAAATTATGTACAAGAGTGATAGTCTCAAAAGCCATTTGGGCATATAAGCGGTATATAAAAAATTATAACCATCATCCTCTTGTCTGTTTTAGTTTGCTAATCTCTCAATTATTGCTAATGGTTAAGAAATGTAAACTTCTTCCACTCAGGAGGTTTTACTGAGATTTATCTATCCAGATGATGTGGGATGTAGGAAGGGGACAGCAGCAATTCAGGCAGAGCAGATGCCATCAGAACAAGCAGAGCAAATCTTATTAAAATCACAGACGAACAAGAATGCCAATGACACAAAGTTAAAGGAAGAAAAGGAGAAGCCCAGTCAGTACATTACACTCTCCATTGCTCCCTGATAAAGAAGCAAAACCAAAAAGATCAGAAAATTAAATGAAATAAATAAAACATAAATCAAAAGCTCTTGGATTGCTTGGATTTGCTAAACTGATGCAAAAAATATGGAATATGCTGCAAACTGTCAACACCCAATAATAACAATTCTAATTAAACCTACATCATTTTGCAAATTAGACATCACTGGAGTTTCAGAGATATTGTCTAGCTTTTTGTTTACAGAGGTGTACAGAAACAAGCAGAACTAGAATCTTACTGTCAAACTAGTTGTTGCATCAACAGTCACGCCTATTATTCACATGCCTGACACATTCACATCAAAACGGGCCTTTTTCTAAGTAAAACGCATAACTGAGCCGTGGGATGTCTTCCTTCACACACATAGCATATGCCACTACAACACACCTGGGGATTTTGCTTGTGCACGTGCATGCTTTGTTGCTTGGAGTCACATTTCATAACATTTGGAAGCCTGCACAACGTGGGAGGAAATCTGCAGAACTGAAAATCTGACAACACAAATACAGCAGAGAAGTGCCTTAAGCATGTTACTAATGCTAATCGTTGCTAATCTAACTTCTCTTTTTGGTGAGCCCTTAGAAGACTACAAGAAGCAGTAAAGAGCTGCAGGTAATCCTCCCAAAATATTTACTGTCATCTTACTTGCTCCCCAAACTTTCAGTTATAAGATCTTATAATGCACTTTTTTTTATTTTAAAGAAGGCTTAAAGGTGGTTAAAGAAGCATCTTGCATTTGCTAGCACAGACAGCAAAAGCTATTGTTGCTCCATGGGCTGCTCCAGGGGCTGCTCATCCATCCATCCATGCGCAGAGAAGTATATTTTCAAGTAATATCCCTCTGAACCCACATGCAACTCCTATGACACAGTCACATGGTATTCAGCAAGCAGAGGAAACTGAGCCTTCATTCACATGGCAGTTTGCTCTGTTTCTCCAACAGAGTTATTTTCCACATTATATTTGAGCTTTTTCACACAATGAAAAAAAACCACTTCTAGAAATCTATTGGAACATAATGGAAATTACAGTTATTTCCTGCCATTTTCATGGCTGAACCTTGAGGGAACACAAGCATGCTTGGGTGGAAACGGTGGAGTAGTAACAATGATGTTCATAGTTGTGCCACACCATTCCTGCGGGTGGTGAATGAAATTTTGAGCAACATGCTGATGTATTGATCAAAAATCCATAGTTCCATAGCACAACAGGTACTGCAGTGTGAAAGGAACATGAGAAAAAGTTCTGGTTGGGAAAATAATCACACTCTCCTAAAAAGGGAACTCTGCTATCTCCTGCAACAAAATACAGTGGTGCCCCGCAAGACGAATGCCTCGCAAGACGGAAAACCCGCTAGACAAAAGGGTTTTCCGTTTTGGAGGTGCTTCGCAAAACGAATTTGCTATGGGCTTGCTTCGCAAGACGAAAATGTCTTGCGAGTTCCTGCGGGGTTTTTTCCTCCACCCCCCTTTTTCCCAAGCCGCTAAGCCGCTTAACAGCTGATCCGCTAAGCCTGCTAAGCCGCTAATAGCGCTAATCCGCTAATGGGCTTGCTTCGCAAGACGAATAAAACCGCAAGACGAAGAGACTCTCGGAACGGATTCTTTTTGTCTTGCGAGGCACCACTGTATGTGCAAAGTGTTGCAATGTGAATGGCAATAGTGTATTGTATGATTCATTATCTCACCAACTGTCATAACTTCTAACTTGGCTGAAGCATAGGGGTGTATAGGGTGTTAGGCGAGGGGTAGTACTTCTGTTGAGGGACACATAGTGCTTCTTCTGGGATAGGTTATCTACCTTTGGTCCTCACTCTGCACTCAGCTCTTGCCTGTGGCTCCTAGAAGCTGTCAGCATGCAACAGCCTCTCCAACACCCCGGGAAATGGCTTTGACTGACCAGCTAAACCAGGTGAGGGTAGCCAATGGGTCTCAAACCCTCAGTAATGGACTTCCCGTGCATACAAATAAAGTATCTTTTGGATTGAGCAGACAAGACCAGTAGTGGGTCCAACAGTCAAGATGGCTGTTTTTGCATGTGCAGCAGAAGGAAGCTGGGGCTCATCAACCTGGGAAGGTAGCCCATCTAGGAGAAGGTAATCTCTGATCCTAAACCTCCACTGCCTTGCGGGATATATTTGGGTAGAAGAAAAAGCTAAGGAGTAAACCCTATCCATTTCCGGAGTGGAGACCCTAAGTTGGATGGCGCTTTGCACATCTCATTCTGACAACTCCTGCAGCCAAACTGGTGCCAAATACATTGCTCTGTTTTCCCTTACATAAGTGAGGCAGAGGAGGTGTCTTGTCAGCTAGGCAGCCCAGGACCTCCATACACACTGCCCAGACTTGCACCCTGGGGAGGTAACTTCAGTGCTGCAAACGCAGCAGTTTGACTTCACCCCCAGACGTGTACTCTATTGTCTCTCTCCAGACAAATGGATGCTAACAAAACTCAATGCAGCATGCTATTGATTCAACAATTCAGGGACTGCATTCTCAACAGGATTTGAAGAAAAGGATAGATAGTAGAATGTCATCAGGATACTGAAGACTCTGAAACAACAAGCTCTGTTAGTTACAAGACACAAGGTATGTACCCTGTGGAACTCCACAAGGTAATGCTTATGGGCCAGAACAGGAGTCTTCTAAAACTAGGTTCTGAAATTTGCCTGTCATGTAGGAATAGAACCACTGCAGAGCAATAAATGTATCCTCTCCCAAAATTTGCCACATAGCCCGTGGCTGATGGTACTAAAATCCAGTAAAATTAGTATGGTCTTCCAGTTTATCTACTGCCAATGGAAATCTACCAAAACGGCAAAGCCAATTTCTTTTCTAAGACCAGTCTTGAAACTTGACTAAAATGGATCTAGTAGCAGTCATCCAAAGTGACTGTAGTAAAAATAAGCCTGCGGTGGGTGACGTATGGGGAGATGGCAATCCAAAAAAAGTAGAGAATATAATACAACTCTGCTATTTAAAATTGAATGAACCTGGGACTATACAACTGAAGAGAAATACAATGAAGTATCAAACAGAAACTTCGAAACAGCAAAACAACACTTCAAAACCATTAAAAAAAACATGAAAGGTCAGGAACAACTTCAAATCTAAAACTTCAGCAGTAGCTATGCAGCACACCCCGGGACGCGGGTGGCGCTGTGGGTAAAACCTCAGCGCCTAGGACTTGCCGATCGCATGGTCGGCGGTTCGAATCCCCGCGGTGAGGTGCGCTCCCGTCGTTCGGTCCCAGCGCCTGCCAACCTAGCAGTTTGAAAGCACCTCTGGGTGCAAGTAGATAAATAGGGACCGCTTACCAGCGGGAAGGTAAACCGCGTTCCGTGTGCTGCGCTGGCTCGCCAGTTGCAGCTCCGTCACGCTGGCCATGTGACCCGGAAGTGTCTTCAGACGGCGCCGGCTCCTGGTCTATAGAGTGAGATGAGCGCACAACCCTAGAGTCTGGCAAGACTGGCCCGTACGGGCAGGGGTACCTTTACCTTTACGCAGCACATCCAATGTATCAATGGTGTATTTTTCTCTCTGACTGGTATTCAGTGGTGACCCTCGGACTAATAATATTTCCAAAATGCTATTTCATGCACTAATACAGTGACCCGCAGTACGTTTCATTGAAAATAAATTCTACTGAAATCGAAGTGGATTGATTCCACTTAAAGAGTTTAGAATCAGAACACTTTTCTGTCTAAACCTATTCATGTCAACCATACACTTATGTGTATGTTGAATATGCCTTCAAAGGGTATGAAGTTTGCACTCAAACATACACACTCATTCATTCCTTCTCTTCCATCTGCTCACTTCTCTATTTCCCCTTTCCTCTGGTTCTGTTTTCCCCCTGGGGTAGAATGCTCCCATCTTCCCTGCCCACCTCCAATACCGTTTCCTCCTCTCCGCATCACTCCCTGCCTGTGGGATTTGTGTATGTCTGCGTGCACATACTTGAGGTTTTTTATATATAAAATAAAATAACATCTGTGTGAATTTGTAACATTAATGAACAGTGAAAAAGGAAACAGGCAGCCCACACATTTTCCAGACTCATCCAAGAGTTAGCTTCTTCCATTGGCTATGACAAGGAGTAAGAACTGCTGAGAATCTGTCAGCTGCTCTGAAATGTGCAACATGAACTTCAGATGTCTAAGAAGTTATCTTAATATTCCTCTACAGCATGTCTACGAAGAGGATGACAAGGGAGCAATTGGGCTTGTGTGCAAGGATTGGGACCTTCATTGTATAGCCATATTGCTGCAGTAGAAGTCCAGACTGAAAACTGTACCACGGCGATTGCAGTGGTACCTTGGGTTAAGTACTTAATTCGTTCTGGAGGTCCATTCTTAAATTGAAACTGTTCTTAACCTGAAGCACCACTTTCGCTAATGGGGCCTCCTGCTGCCGCTACGCTGCCAGAGCACAATTTCTGTTTTCACCCTGAAGCAAAGTTCTTAACCCGAAGTACTATTTCTGGGTTAGCGGAGTTTGTAACCTGAAGCATATGTAACCTGAAGGGTATGTAACCCGAGGTACCACTGTACAGAGTTTCATTTGAGCAGGTCCAAGTTGAAACCTCAATGGATATTATTACGATTGCTCCACTTTTCCAACATTATTAGTGCAGTGAGAATGAAGACCTCAACTCAATGTTTCTGAACACAATCCACCAGGAACCTTTTGCACAGACCTCTTTTAAATGAATCAAGATGGGAAAGGCATAGATAGGCACACTTTTCATTTTAACAGAGCTTGCCTGTAGAAGGAGTGGTTCCAGGTGAATTGTGTCTGTTTGTGTTGTTGTTGTTGTTGTTGTTGTTACGAATTAGCAGTGTTTACTTCGATAAAGTAGCACTGAGCATATGTTGAGTTGCATTTCAAAATACTGTATTTTTCGCTCTATAAGACGCACCCGACCATAAGACGCAACTAGTTCTAGATGAGAACAAGAAAAAAAAAGTTCTCTCCCTCTCTGCTTCTCCTCCCGCTTCGCTGAAGGGACGCTGCGCAGCTTTCCCTCTCTGCGCTGCACCTCTTCAGCACTAAAGAGGCACTGCGCAGCTCTCCCTCTCTATTTCTTTTCCTGCTTTGCTGAAGGGGTGCAGCGGTTCTCCGGCGAAGCGGGAGGAGAAATGGAAGCGGCTCTGCATCTCCTGCCGCTTCGATGAAGGGGCGTTGCACAGAGAGGGAAAGCTGCGCTCCCACTCTGCTCAGGAGGCTTCGGGAGGCTATCGCTGAAGCCAGAAGAGCAATAGGAATTGGTGAGCACCAAATCCTCTTGCTCTCCTGGCTTCAGCAAAAGCTGTGCAGCCTGCATTCGCTCCATAAGACACACACACATTTCCCCTTACTTTTTAGGAGGGGGAAAGCGCGTCTTATAGAGCGAAAAATACGATACGTCCAAAATACCACAGACATTTCAGCAAGCTATGAAAATACTGTCCCTCCATCTAACTCTTTCTTGTTCTCTATTGTTCCCTTATGTACAGGAAGACCCACGGCACATGCTAAGTTGATACATTTATTTAAGGAGCTATGTAGCTTCATTCCATGTTTAAACAGAAGTGACAGACAACTGCTTTTCAAAAATACGAGGATTAGAAATGTATAGATACATAAATATATTACAAAGTTGGCAAATAATAAGGTTTGTAACTCAAGGCAACTGTTTTGTATAATTACACAAACTCTCAACATCTTAAAAATGGCATTTACCAAACTGGGTTTCAGATGTAAGTCTAATAAGTGATGATATTTTAACCAGAAATAACAATCTTTTTTTGGAAGAACAAATAACAAGAACAAATATGTTATTTTGGAAGTGGACTTGCTTCCCTATCCTTTCTTTTTCTTTCATTTTCTTTTAAATAATAAAATAAGCACATGAAAACTCTATGCCTTCCATAGAGATAGTACAAGTTAATTGAATAACAATATTAAAGACAGTTAAAAATATCACACTAAAATGAGAATATCATAAAACATCTGTGTACATTTACTGATCAAAGGAGGGGGGGAGAGAAGAGGCAGCCAGAGAGTTCCAGGACGTTCTGCCTCTGTAGAGGAGCCACTTATTTTAATATGTTACTTATTTCTTCACAAACACAGATGGAGCTGCTTTCAGTGAAAAGTCTCTCACTTCTAACACATCATTTTAAAGCCATGATACAGGCAAAGCCTCTTGTTGCCAAACATCTGTGCTCTACATTACATGACTTAGAATACAGTTGCAGAAATAAATGAAGAAGTTCTTTTTTAAAAATAAGAAAGACATACCTCTTCTCCCATTGTGAAGTAAAGCTGCCTTTCTAGAGATTATAGTAAGCGTTCAAGAGCAGCAAGAGGAGTCCTCCCACTTCCTTGGAAGTGCTGAGCTCACTAAGTCTGGGAGGCCAAGCCTAAAACTGAGTCACACTTTAAGGCTAATGTGAGCTATGAGGAAACAAAGCTTACATTTGTTTACTTGACAGGAAACCTGGAACTTCTTGCAGTTTGCTTCTTGCGAGGCAGTGGTTTTCTCTCCTTTCCAGAGAGAGAAAAGCAAATATAAAAATCCTGGGCTTCTTCTGACAACACATACAGAGAAGCAGAACAGACAGCATGAGGAATGGAGGGTATAATTTTCAGAACTAAAGATAAAGTACTTTTTAAATAAGGCATCCAGAAATGAATCCAGAGAAGAATACCTTATTTTAATTTTATAAAATGTTATTTTTTTAATAAAAAGATCAAATATCTATGTTCCTGAGAATGTTTTTGTACTGCGGCCAGGGAGCATGATTTCTATGAAGAGCGACGGAAAGGAACAAGGAAGTGCATTATAAATGTTAATTAAATTATATTGTATACTAGATGATAGGTGTGGCTTCTGTACTGCTCCTATAGGAGAAAACATGGTATGCATAATGCACTAAAGGTAAATGTTAGGAGACCAAACTGGTGAAGAATAATACCCCGATTGAAAACAGACCATGTTTAAATGCATGCAATAACAATTTGATCAGTGCTGCCAATCATGTTTACTTATGCCCTAGGAAGGGGAACACTGAACATTTAATCAACAGAAATAATTACAACCCTGGACTAATTTGTCACACAGACATCAATATGCTCAGCTGAAACTATGCAGTGGAACAGGTTCAGATTTGACTCACACAAGGCAAGAAGCCACCCACACTGAGTCACCAAGCCCAGTTTCCTAAACGATGAGTTTCAGTTCAAGCAACTGATGGAATACACCATTTGGAAACAACTAAAGTCTAGCCTTCTAGTTTTCCAGTAGCTTGTTCTTAAAAATAACTGTACTACATTTTCAGAACTCCAAAGGCTTAAGAACTCCACTGGATAAATTGCCAGCCTTGGATTAGATATATCCTGTGAAAGCCTGTAGCTTCCCACTCCAGCACCAACCCAGTAGAATAGCTCACTTACACTGTGGGGCTGTCTCACTTCTTTCTTTCCACTGCCACCACTTATTGTCACCTAGGGCAAGGACTGTAGGACTCCCACTGTCACACTGTAATCTACTGGGGAGGAGGGAGTCCAGACAAATTCAAAGTCTCCTGCCTGATAATTTCAGCCCATCATCCTTCCTGTTCTCCAAGGCACTTTAAAACAGCAGTATAGCCCAAAGGTCAAAACAACATGGGGGGGAACAAACAGAAACCAGAAACCAGTACAGCCCAGAAACTCATTTTAGAAATTTATTTGGAAAAGTGGGAGAAACAGCGAGTAGCTATCACCAAAACAAAAACACAACACTAAACCAGAAGGTTGGTCTCTCTCATCCGTGGGCAACATCCAATCTATGCAAGTGCTGACAGTCAGCTGACCATCAGGACCTCTGTGCACAGTGTTGTGCAAGCCCCAACGGTCAGCTGATCTTTGCAGCTGGCAAGCTGCACAGCACTGTGCAAGATCTGATTGTTGGGGCTTCTGTGCACAGTGCTATGCAAAAATGGGCTACCTGATATCATTGTGATTTGATTGACAGGTGGGTGGCCCTACCCATCTGTTAAACAAGGCTCATGGGGGTGTGGAGGAGATAAGGATCTGGCCTGCTGGCTGGATCTAATTCCCATCCCTGGTCTGTTTAATTATACACTAGGCAAACTATCATAGTGAAACTTACTCTTATGATGCCCTCTGCTGTTGGCAACCTTTGGAGTTGGTTGAAGGATGAAGGATGGAGAAATAAAGTGTGTGTGTGTGTGTGTGTGTGTGATCCACTTGGACTAGATGATCCTTGAATCTATGAAGAAAACTAGAGCAGTAGTCTGATTCTCATCCTGCTTTTTCTCTTGCACATTAACTTTTCTATGTAGGAAAACCAATCATGGGCTCTCATTGTGGCGGATCCTCTGACCTCTACAGTGACACATACCTACATTTCAACTCAAATGAATGCTGGAGGGAGAAGGTGCTGAACAAAGTCATTTTCTGATAAAACACTCTACTTTAAAATAATTGCTCAATGGATAAGATTGCTTTTCCAAGCTGCTATTCTTGTAAAATAACTGTTAAGATAGAGGAACTGATAAAGTAAATCAGAAGCAACTGTATTATCTACTGTTTTAATCCTAGCACTCACGTTTTCCAAGAGCATTTTTAATCTAAATTTGTGGTCTTTAGGCAGGAGCAGTGGTACATGCGCAATAGCTACTTGTCAATTTTCACCCCTGCAACTTCTGTTACCTCAAACACAGATTTTTGAAAACGGGGGTGGGGGGTGTCTTCTGAAGTAGTCCAACACATCAACTTCAATGAAACGGACATGTTTTCATAACATCTGGTCCTTGACTCTTGTAAAGTGAGCAGTGTCATGGATAGTAGACTGCAGTTATTGTTTCAATAATCTGTTTTTGTCTATAAACTAAGATGGGGAATTGTTATGGTGTTGAATCTCATAGCAGTTCAAGTGGACCCTTTCTTTTACCAGACATCACACCCTACTTTACTATCCATTTCCACTGACACGTAATGCTAAATAGAGCTTGTGAACCCCACTCATGTGATCATATACTAAATGAGAATGACTGCACACACATATTCAGGTGTTTGTTTAAATTAAAAACCAGATCTCAACTGAGTTATACCTGATATTCTTTAGACAGGGAAGACAAATATTTGTAAAACTTACTGCTGCACTAACAATTGTACAGTGTTCCTTTGCAATAATCTACTACTTCTCCAAACCTCTGGTCTAAAAGTAGTTTCACAACATGCGCTGGTTTGCAAAATCAGCTTTGCACAAGAGGGTACAATGATCTCTTAGAAAAGGAAATTCTTGGAAGAGTTGTTTGCTTTCCAAGACTCATCATCATCTAAGGAACATGATCAGGATTCTGTTTGTATAATTAGACTGTTATAAATAGAAAAGAGAACATTTATTGAGAGTGCTTGTGTAGTTTTCATGTCGGGAAGGGAAAATATACCTCACTTTAAAGCTATTATTCATCATGTAATTCTATCGTATAGAAATCGATTTTATTGATCTTTTCTTAAGATGTGTGCAAGCAGAAGTGAAATGCCTACTGTTAGAAAATCCCATAAACTCTAGACAGCATCAAGTAGCCCTTAAGAGCATATGAAATTTCAGGAGTGATACGAATATGATAAAAAATCAATTTGCTGCAAAAAGAGATTTTGTAAGCCAAATGGCACTTAAGTGCATTTGAAGGAGTGGTAGGAACCTAATAATCAATTTGCTGTGAGAAAAAGGGATTTTGAAAGAAAAGTGAACATTAGGAACTAATACAGATGGTTTGTTATCTAGCTAAACTATGGTTTAGTGCTGCACGGATGAGGCCCAAGGAGCCCAAGGAAAGGACTGCTGGGTTTGTGTGCTTCTTTCCTTGTTACAGAGAAGGAGGATTTCAGTTGAGTTTAGTTTCAATTTTTACAAATATTGGCTAATATTGGCTGTTGGATGGGTTGAATGGAGCACAATCATGTGGTAGGGGGCTTGAGAGTATATTAAACCAGTTATTGGAGGCTGTGGTCAAAGGAACAGATTAAAGTTAGATCCAGATAAGATGAAAGTGAACTTGGTGAAGAATGAAAATAGATTATGTAACAAAATGGTTGGTCTCCCATGTCACACTAAACAATAGTTTAGTGGAACATGCTTAAGTTGCAATGAGCATGAGTAAAGCCTCAGGTCAAGAGCTCCCACCTTCCTGTGAGCCCAGGAGAAGGACGTCTGCAGTATTAGTTTTGGTTTCAAACAATCAAGGCTCACTGTTTTTTTAGCAACCTCAGACAGTGATTTAAAACAAATTCTTCTAAGTGAAACAAGCTAGTATCAAAACCCACGATGTGAAGTTGGCTCATTCAGAAACTGACCAGACCACATACACACATATGTAAACCTTATAAATAGATTTTTAGCACACCTACAGAGTTATTTCTTTAAAACACAAACACACACACACACACACACACACACACACACACAGACACTCATCAGCATGCTTTTAATCTCATTCCCACACAGCAAATGAATTAAGTACACTCTACCCACAAGCCTATCAACTGAAGTGTATGACTCTCAGACAGGATAATTGTATTTCTTTCTTTCTTTCTTTCTTTCTTTCTTTCTTTCTTTCTTTCTTTCTTTCAGAGAGAGACCATTTAGCTAGTGTTAGTTAATCCTTAGATTGAAACCAGCACTTCCACATAACTATGTAGTTAAAACATCAACGACCTGAAGAGTCGCTCAGACTGATCATCTAGTTGCCAATGCAAAACTACCATACTATTATGAAATAATCAATTATTAATTTATATACCACCTACATGCCAAAATGGCTTCTAAGTATTTTACAACTATAAATCAATACATGGTTAAACAATAATGATTCCACTCAATACCAGAACATCCTTGATTAAAATATACACTAAAACAAGTGATTAAAAAGCATGACAATTAAAACCGTTTTAAAAAGAAAAAGTCAGTTAATAAAATCAGAAATTCAGTTCAGGGAAACGCTTGCCTAAATAATAAATTATCAGGCTGTGGCAAAACTAACCATGTTTCATCAGCTGACTGTAGAGCCCTGGCTGGGTCCAATTATTTAGGGCTTTGTACGTAAGTAGCAGAACCTTAAAATAGGTTAAATAAAGAACCACTTTATAAATTTCACTTTACATAACAGAGAATTATGGTAAGATTAAGAGGCACAACCTGTTCATATTGCATTATATGTACCATAACTTGGAACGTCCAGAGCCATGATAAGTTTATAGAATACACTTTGGAAGGAAAGATTCCACAGGGCCACCGATCACTGGTACTCATTTATGGAACCCACCATAGCTGCAGCTTGGTGGGGAGGAAATGTACAAAACCACACTGAAGACAGTGTAACTGAACAGAATTACCATATCCCATAATAATATTAGTATAATCTTAAAGTAGATATTGAAAGCTTGTTCTCTCAGCTATAGTTAGTGAGGCCAGGTGTGCATGAATGAATGAATCACTGGTGTGATGTATCTTTCTTATAGGCAATGACATTGATCACATCAGTTAACCAATGTTCATTTTCTTGACCTTGGCAGAGCAGAGGACAAACCCAACAGCCAAACTTGGGAGGGGGAAACCAAGCAGGTCCACACATAAGAATTAAGTTAGAAACTGTACCTTGTCAACTGGAAGAAAGTCATTATCTACTTCTATTGACCTTGGACGTAGCTTTATAGGTTTGTCCTTAAAAATGTCTCCAAAGCCAACCCCTTTGACCTTTTTGGGTTGGATTGTTGCTGCTCCATTAGCTCCTTCTGATTTCGTGCTGCTTGAATCACCACCGTCACTTTCTGAGCCGGTAGCATCTCTCAGACCTACAAGAGGGAAAGTCAAAAATGAAAATTGTGGCTTAAGATTTTCAAAAAGTGAAGGTAAGCAAAGCAACACTCATGCAGCAGCAGATAAGCCTATACAGTGGAACGGGCTTCCATCCTTGGAAGTTTTTAAGCAGTGGTTGGATGGCCATCTGACATGAATGCTTTAGTTGAGATTCCTGCATCTGAAGGATTGGATTAGATGATCCTCGTGGTGCCTTCCAACTCTATAGTTCTATGATTCTAATTTCCTATATTAGGAATTAGAAAACTCTTATTGTAGCAGTAAAACTGACTGTAGAACAAGCATCTGGTTTATTAAGGTTGTTAGCAGTGCTTTTTTCTGGGGGGATGCAGGGGTACGCATACCCCTAAACATTTTGCGAATCTAAGTTTGGCCTCATTGAGGGGCAGTATTTCAATATGAGTAGGAAAATGTGAGCACCCCTAAACATTTTTCTTAGAAATAAAGCACTGGTTATTAGCATTATGGAGAACATATGAGGATAAACAGGTATCCACCATTTAAAAATAAACAAATCCAAATTTAAACTATACTTCCACATCTGTTGCAATGCTGAAATACAAGGATTCTTTGCTGTTTTTGATCTTGACCAAGTGCAAAATCAAGTTCTTAGGTACTCCCAGTTGGAATACCATCAGCATTTCTGATAGCTGAAATTGGAGCCCTGCTGGAATAATTTGCAGCTTTTCAATGACAGGTCCAATGAGATTTGCATGCCTGAAAAGAGACTTCCAAAATTCTGTCTGATGCAGCGGTTACATAATTTATCTAAATGGTTCCATAACCTAGCAGTGTTGGTTCAGTTTCATGGCTTCTTGGCCACTTAAACTGGTATTTAAAAACAGTGTGTGATGTATTTACTGAGCGCAACTTGTCCCTTCTGGCCATTGCCAGGATGGCTTCATGCAAGGATGTGAAAGATATCTAGCAGCCAGAAAAGATTGCATTTAAAATGTTCTCAATTAATTCCTTTTGTAACTTGATATGGAAGGCATCATAATATTATGATTTATGTAAAGCCAGATGAAGCTGTTAGGCAATTAAGTGATGAAGCAAGTGTGTGTGATAAGGTGGGTTTACTGAATCGGTAAAAAAAGCAAAATGAAATGAGCTCTTCTCTTCCCTTGGATAAAGCAGGGAGAGGCCTTTGACAAATAAGCGGTATTTCTTACCTGCTTTTCCAACAGTGGTCTTCAAGATGCCTTAGGCTGCAATCCTAACCCCACTTTCCTGGGAGTAAGCCCCACTGAATTCAACAGGACTTACTTCTGAGTAGACGTGGTTAGGATTGCACTGTGAGACACAAAGATAAAGGTAAAGGTACCCCTGACCATTAGGTCCAGTCGCGGATGACTCTGGGGTTGCAGCACTCATCTCGCTTTATTGGCCGAGGGAGCCAGCATACAGCTTCCGGGTCATGTGGCCAGCATGACTAAGCCGCTTCTGGCAAACCAGAGCAGCGCACAGAAACGCTGTTTACCTTCCTGCCGGAGCAGTACCTATTTATCTACTTGCACTTTGACATGCTTTCAAACCGCTAGGTTGGCAGAAGCAGGGACCGAGCAACGGGAGCTCACCCCGTCACAGGGATCCGAACCGCCGACCTTCTGATCGGCAAGCCCTAGGCTCTATGGTTTAGACCACAGGGCCACCCACGTCCCTGCTAGACACAAAGTTAGAGGAATGTAAAACAGCACAGCTTGTCTCTAATGTTACACATGCCCAAGTAGCCTCAACTAGAAGTCCAGAATATAGTGTTGTTGGTCCCATGCTATGGCACACAAATCAAGCAGCAAATCGTCAGACATCCTTGCTTTTGACTTTCAAAAGAGCTTTCAAAATCATGCCGACAGGATTTTGAAGCTATTTAATTTTTATTTTTGATTGGTCAGTCACCTTAATGACTATCTTTATTTTTATTTTTTAAATGGTGCTTTATGTTTTAACATTGTTCACAACACTTTTATTTTATCACACAGTGGTATGATACATACACGCACGCACACCAGCAACTGTAAACAGGTTACAACCACATCACTATATATCCTACCAAAAGCTGGGGGAGAATAGGGCAGTTTTCATCTGCTGCCTTAAGGGTAGTATGGCTGACACAAGGTGAATATGCTTGAACAGGGCAATCTATAACTAAGGTATGCCCACAACAAAAACCTCCAGCCTTTGGTGGCCATGTCAGCTCTAAGAACCATCTGGTGCAGAGTCTCAGGGCCACCTGGCTAGAACAAATGGGTATACACAGGTGAAGTTTTTTCACACTGAGCATCATCAGCATTACCTGACTTCATACTGCTTGTACTCACTGCTCCTACTGGATCCAGAAGAAGATCCAAGAAATTAATTCAGAACACTTGTGTAATGAAAATTGAGGGGGAGAGGGGAGATGAGAAAATTAATTGAATGCCGAGCTTCTTACCATACCAATCTTATTCAGATGGTACTTGTAGTCAATCCATATATATGTGACCTTTTAAGTGTATGACTCACATCAAGCCAGTTACGCAATCAAAATGATTTGAGGAAGAAAAAGAAAGCTAAATAGTACTTAATCAAATATGCAATCAAATACTCTGTGTAACCTGATCATTGCCAAAACATTTAATTACATTCCTCTCTAGCTGAGACAATCTTGTTTCAAAGGCACATATCCACACCCCTGTGCAGGAATAAAATAAATCAAGACAGACAACCTGTTTCACTCTACTATCCTTATTGAGAAAGGCTATTCTGTTTATATTAGAGGGTAAACTTGTTTCTCCTTCAAAGCACTCAGTATCTTCAGAGAGAATGGATATTTTATTGCTATGGTTGCATGCCAACATTTCCTCTGTGCAAGCAAACTCAAGATGTATCTGATCATTCCATTTTGCTCCTAAAGGTTGCTTGTCACTAAGAAATATTGAGTATTTGTACTGGCTAACTTAGACAACACTGGTTTACCTGTGTCACACTCTAGCCATGTTAGCACAATATGTTAAACCAGTTTCTTGGAACAAGAAGAATGGGAGAAAGCGAGTGTCCTCCTTCATAGCTGGGAATTTAGAATCTTCCACATTTATTATGTTGAAGCACAGTTTTCCACGTCATCTGGAGTCAGAACTGTGGTTAATCATGACTATGACTTATGAAAGGCAAACATCTGAGCCAGACAACTATTTCTGTCTAATCTGATCCTAGCAGCCAAGGAGGAAAAGTTATAAAGCTAAGATACAAATAGGCATTGTCTTGCGGTATCACTCCTAGAGGGAGAAGGGAAACATGAGAAAAGAAACAGCGAATTTTACTTCTTTCCTCTTTACTGCATATTTATGTTTTATGCAGACCATGAATCCAGTGCTATCTTCTCTAACTGATAGTTCTACAAGATCTCAAAGACGAATCTATGGCATCACCTGCTACCTGATCCTTTTAACAGGTAATTTCAGAGACTAAACTTGGAACATTTGCATGCAAACTATTTGCTCCATCACTACCTATTTTCTCTTCCCTAAAGGTTTATCTTCAAGATAAGGAACACACAAGGAATGAGTGAAAAAAGAGCAACAAAAGTGTAAGCAACTTACTTGCTGTGAGAGAGAAAGGATTAGTCTACATGTTCAAACCAACGTTATCTACCTTTGCTGACAAAGTGTATCGGGGCCTTGATGACAAAATGTAACAAGCACATTATTCCACTCAATCCCCCATCTCTAATAAATCACAAGCTCCCAAGTAAAGAAAGCCAATAAATATGAGATATGCAGACAGAAAGCTAGGGTATTGTAGCGTGACAGGTGTACAACTATCTTCCTGTTAGGCAGCAGTTATGGGGGGGGGGAGGTGTGCTTGGTGCAATGACCTCCTGGAACCCAGGAATTAAGTTTGTTCCCCTAAGGTCAAGGCATCTGATCTAGGGTACAGAAGCTGAGAAAAAGAGACGGATTGGTGAGCAAGACCTTCAGAGATGTGACAGAAATGCATCAGCCTCAGTGTGACAACTTATCAGGTAAGAAAGGCATCACTCTGAAAAACAAGGAAATGATGCACCTGAAGGGATCAATTCCTTGGAGGGTGAACAGGTACTGCGTCCTGCTGAGGATACCCTTCTGGGGAGCAGAGGACTCCCAGTCATGGGAAATTTGATTATTATGTACACCAGGTTTCCTCAACCTCAGCCCTCCAGATGTTTTGAGACTACAATTCCCATCATCCCTGACCACTGGTCCTGCTCGCTAGGGATCATGGGAGTTGTAGGCTATAAACATCTGGAGGGCTGAGGTTTAGGAAGCCTGATGTACACAAACAGCTGGGTGTGCTTACCTGCAGTAAATTACCTGCCTAGTGTTAAAATATGTGATGTATAATCTAGATAGGCTGTGTAGATAGTGCTGGGGATGTGTGAGTTGGTACAAATTATATGGGGGACTGCAGCGTCAGAATTAGGGTGGTGTGGGCGGTTCCTATGCACAGAGTGCCAAGCCGAGGGGCACTTAACAACAACAACCACAAAAACAACACTATATTTATACGGGTACCTCCTGAGAAGATCCATAAAAGCAACTGTACCGGAAGAAATTATTGTGACAGTAAGAAATATTTTGTGGGAGGCACCAAATTATCAAAGTCTGCCCCCTGGGGGAAAGTAGTTGTGCAGGCCTGGAAGCCAAATTTAAGTTGCTAGATACAGGATTAAAGCCAGGACTTCCAAGGTAGCTTTCTCAGAAACGCTACATGTTCTACAATCAGAGCCCAGTAGAAAGGTAGAGATAGCTGGAGAGGTACAGATATAGCAGGTGTAACAGAAACCTGGTGGAATGCAAAAAACATTTTGTAATAATATTCATGTACACAGAGAAGAAACGCTGTGGTGCACCTGTGGCAGCAAAACAGGACACCTTCATCTGCCCCACCTGCAATAAAACATGTCTCTCCACAACAGGTGCTGTAACCTTCCAACTTTGACTCTCCAACTTTGACTTTACCATGAAGGAGCACTCCTCCGTGGTCTCCTGAGACAGACGGATGCCAACAACATATACTTCGTTCAGGTATATATTTTTTCAACAAAGGCAGTTTTATTGTCCAAGATTTTTGCCAATTCCTTTCTAGTATATATGGTATATATAGCACACCAATTCTCAAATAAGACAAACAAACCTTAACTTCTTAGGCTTTGGCAACAAATCATGCAGGATAAAGAGGAATGAGCAGTCCCCTGCATCATGGAACAACATGCATTAAGCAGTGGAAAATGAATGCTGGAGCCCTCAGCATGGCTGTAGGTCTATCACTATGGATGCAACTATCAACATGGATGCTCTTGCCATCTTTGTAACTAAGGATTATTGTAATATTTTATTTCCTATTCCTGTCCTCTGCATTATTTACTTGCTTTAATTTTTCTGTGCACTTACAGATGTCTATTGCTTACTTCACAGCAGTTACAGTCTAACAATGGGAAAAGCTTTTTGATATTCAATTAGCTTCAATGGAAAGAGAACGTTGCATGTGTTCAGGGCAATGTTTACCTGAAATCTGAGACAGCATAAAAAGCAGAATACCAAGAGGCCAGACTAATGCTGGAACTACGCATTTCGCAGAGACCAATCTGTCAAATGGCTGCAGTACAGCGATGGGAGGGAAGAGGTCCTTCACCTTGCTTCTTCCCACGGCTTTTCTCCTGCAGTTCCCTGCACCAGCCACTTTCCTGACATGACAAATACATACTTGCAAAAGTGTCTGGAGGAGGGGATTACAGGAGCAAAGCAGTAAGCAATACGGCTGGGCGACATATCGTCCAAAAACGGTTGAAAGCCCATATTCTGTTATTGGTTTCCTAATTTTTGACCTGGCAATATAACAGCTGCCCATTGTTAGGAAATGAGGCAGGAAGTACTTCTGTCAAAATTTAAAACAACTGGATGACAGGCAATTGTCAGAAATCAACTTGAGCAGTATTTCAGGTTCCCCCATCCTGGTTCTTCAATGCATAAAAATGGCTTGCCTTTTTATTTGAACACTCCCCTACAGAGAGTCAAAACAGATCCACCTAAACTAGTGCTGTCTACTCCATTGGGCAATGGTTGCTCATAGTTTCAACCAGAGGTTTTTCCCAGCCCTGCAGCCTGAGATCCTTTCAACTGAGGACACAGGAAATTGAATCCTAGGATGTTCTGCGTGCAAAGCTCTACTACTGACCTATTCCTCCTTTGAAGATATGTGCCTCTATCAGCAGCTATACAAGGCAGAAATTGAAATTAAGTACCAAGGAAAGTTTCGTGGCGCTTTAGGTGTATCCCAACACTGTACATACATGTACACACACATGCATGCTGAAAAGAAATATTGGTATACATTCTGAGAATGTATGTGCTGTGCAACGGGAAGCAAACCAGACCAACTTCAGCTCACAGAGAAGCCAAGACTGAGTGCAATGGATGGACATTATTCTTTAGCAGATGAATTCGTACACAATCAAGGAGCAGCCTTAGCTTAGCATTTCCTCTTTTCTTTTAATTAACTCACTGTTATAGC